>NC_044305.1:118903052-120153052 GCF_007474595.2 Lynx canadensis | reverse complement strand
AGTCTTTTGTCAAGTTGCCCTGGCAACAGCTTCAGATACTGTTTCGTTTGCCCTGTTAAGATAACTCTAGTCTAGGAGAGAACATCTGAATGGAAAATAAACCAGTCATCAGGCATCCAGAGGGCCTCTCCCCATGGGGGACCACAGAAACAGGTGGCTGCCAGGGCTACCTTTCCCCATAGCAAGCCCTGGCCCGGGGTAGGCGATTGGCTAGTTCCTGCCTTGTAAATTCCTAGATTCCCATCACAGCCCATCAGTGCATCAGCAACAGATGAGAGTCGGCTAATGATTCCTGTACTGCAGACAATGAAGGTTATATAAGGACAAGCAATTATGAGTAAGTTAAGTCGAATAACTAGTAGATCCAGAGTCCAACTTTGGAGGCAGCTTTTGCTAGTGCTGTCCCTCATCCACGTGCTCTTGCCAGCTCTCAAACCCCGGGGACGTCCACAAGCCTCCCTAAGAATCATGTTCTAATGCTCCTCATTGTCTTAGAACCGCCAGCATGCTAATACTCGATGTAGTCTTAGAGAGTCTAGAGTAGGAGTTTCAACTGGTTTTCATGGGGGTTCGAGGCCTCATGGGGGCAAAGGAGGACCTGGAAGGAGGACTAGAAAGGTCCTATGTGGAGGTTTGCAACCTTTCATTTGGATGAAGGGTTTGGCTGCTAGGAAGTTAACAGAAAGACAAGGAAGGAGGGAAAGAGAATATAAGAGGAAAAGAAAAGGAAAAAAAACCCCACTGAGCTCATTTAAAACCTTCGTTTTGCTGGATTTCTCTGCTTGGAAAAAGAAGCCCCAAAAGTCGGATAGCTTGTCTGCTCGCACAGCTGAAGCTCTGGCTTTAGACGGTGATTTATTTAGCCCCGTGCCGTGTTCTGTCCCTAGAGTGCACTCCTGTCCCTAGAGCTCTGCTGCGCCACCAGCCTCCCTGTGGCCAGGCCAACTCCGTGACAGGTGGCCCACTGCCTTGTGGCTGAGAAGTTGAGAGAAACCTTCCCCCTGAGCCAGCTCTGCCTCCCTGTACCTTTTCCCTCAGAACTGGCTTTACTGCCTGAATCCACTCAATAAACCTCCGCCTTCTGCAGAGCGTCTCTTCAGAAACCCTAGACACTTCAAGGTCCCAAACCTGGCCAATGACAGAGTCTCCTGCAGAGCTTTGGAAACCTACAGATTCCCAGGTTTCCACCAGACTCGCTGACCAGCATCTCTGGAGGGGGCACGTGGTCACCTGGGAATCTGCATGTTTTCACCTCCCATGTGATGCTAGCAGTGGATTTGGGGACCACTGACACACTGTAGTCTTCAACCTGTACAGGGTTTCTCTCTCCCTCCCCACCTCCATTCCTTTCTTCATCCCTAATAGATGTTTATCTAGCTTGTAAGAATGACCTTGGGTTGACACTTGTCACAAAATCCAAATTTGCTAATACCACTCCTGCACATTGCATGCAGTAAAGTGTAATTTTTAAAAATCTACCCTCAATGAGAATAGCTGAGTTTTGGAAGCTGATAAGTGACCAGGAAAGTCTGGAGAAGACAGGGAGCCAGGGCCAGCTAAGCTCGCTTTATTTGTTTGGGGATTTGCATTTGTGCCTCTGCCTCATTGCCCGTGGGGTCTAAATGTGTGTCTCAGGGGCAGCACAGTGACCATGTGTCCTGACCTTTAAGATTACTCACGAATGATGGGCGCCTGGGTGCCTCAGTCGGTTAAGGGTCTGACTCTTGGTTTTGGCTCAGGTCATAATCTCATGGTTCTTGAGTTTAAGCCCCAAACCCTGCCCTGACAATGTGGAGCCTGTTTCAGATCCTCTGTCTTCCCCCGCCCCCCACCTCTCTCTGCTCCTCCCCCAAAACAAAATAAACATTTTTTTAAAAAAAGATCACTCACTAATGATAAACTGAAAATGTTAAGTCTGAAGATGCCAAGTTCCCCTACATAACCAATCTACTCTATTAGCCTAATGTATACAAATAGTAAACTCTTATGAAGATTCATGGATTACAGTTTGCACTTTTATCCCTGCCTCACAACATATAGAAAAATTAACTCAAAACAGACCAAAGACCTAAACGTAAGAGCTGAAACTATAGAACTCTTAAAAGAAACTAGAGGATTATGTGTTCATGATCTTGGATTTGGCAATGGATTCTTAGGTGCAACATGAAAAGTAGAAACAACAAAAGAAAAAATAGACAAATGGACTTCATCAAATTAAAACCTTTTGTGCATTCAAGGACACTACCAAGGAAGTGAAAAGACAACCACAGAATTGGAGAAAATATCTACAACTCATGTATCTGATAAGGGTCCAGCAACCAGAATGTATGAAAAATACTTACAACTCAACAACAAAAAGACAACCCAATTAAAAAATGGTTAAAGGACTCGAATAGGCATTTCTCCAAAGATATACAAATGAAGAAGCACATTAAAAGATGGTCAACATCACTAATCATTAGAGAAATACAAGTCAAAACCACAAGGAGATTCCACCCCACACTCACTAGGATGGCTATTAAAAAAAAAAAAGCAACCTATAAATGACAAGTGTTGGCAAGAATGCATAGAAATTGAAACCCTCACATGTTGCTAGTGGAAACGTGAAATGGCGTTGGCCCTGTGGGAAACAGTTTAGTGGTTCTCCAGAAAGTTAAACATATAGAATTACCATATGACTGAGCAATTCTTCCTAGGTATATACCCCCAAGAGCTGAAAACAGATACTCAAACAAATACTTGCTCACAAATTGTTCACAGAAGCACGATTCACGATAGCCAAAAGATGGAAACAACCCAAAAGATCACATAGTGTGTAATTTCTATGAGCTGTCCAGTCTAGGTAAGTGCATAGATACAGAAACCAGAATAGTGGTTGCCCAGGGCTGGGGAAGAGGGGCAGGAGAATGATTGCTTAGTGGGTACAGGGTTTCCTTTGGGGATGACGAGATGCTTTAGCTGCACAATATGAATGTATTCAATGCCACTGAATTGTGCACTGTAAGAGGTTCACTTTATGTTTTGTAAATTTTACCTGAATTCTTTTTCTTTAAAAAAAATTTTTTCTTAATGTTTATTTATTTTTGAGACAGAGAGAGAGACAGAGTGTGAGCAGGGGAGGGGCAGAGAGAGAGGGAGACACAGAATCTGAAGCAGGCTCCGGGCTCCAGGCTCTGAGCTGTCACAGAGCCCGACACGGGGCTCAGACCCACAAACCATGAGATCATGACCTGAGCTGAAGTTGGTCGCTTACCTGACTGAGCCACCCAGGCGCCCTGAGTGTCTGACTCTTGATTTCAGCTCAGGTCACAACCTGACAGTTCATGAGACTGAACTGCACGTCAGGCTCTGTGCTGACAGTATGGAACCTGCTTGGGATTCTCTCTCTCTCTCTCTCTCTCTCTCTCTCTCTCTCTCTCTCCCTCTCTCTCTCTTGCCCCATCCCAGCTCATGCGAGTGTGTACCCACACGCGCTGTCTCCAAAAAATAAATAAACATAAAACAAAATTTTTAAAGTACATTTTTGTCTTTGCCATGAGAAATCTGGGGAAACCAGGCAAGCAACCCATTCCCCACCCATCTCTCAGCTGATGTTTTATCTCAGGTAGCATTTCTCCCTGTTGACCACTCTTCCTTCAGCCCCCCTTGACATCCTGGTCCCATCACCCCAGCTCTTCCCACCTGGTTCATCCTTCTTAGTTTCTGTGGTTGGCTGAGTAACGGTCCCCCAAGGATGTCCATGCTCTAGACCTGTGAACATTACCTGAAATGGCAAAAGGGACTTTGCAGATAGAAATCAGGCTGAGGATCTTGAGATCGGGAGAGTCTCCGGGATTATCCAGGTGGATCTGAGGTGATCACAGGGATGCTTATGGGAAGCAGGAGGGTCAGAGTCAGACAGAAGGTGCAATTTTGATGGAAGCAGAGGGACAGAGGGAAAGATTTGAAATGCTACTCCACTGGCTTTGGAGATGGAGGAAGGCGGCCATGAGCCAAAGGATGTAGGTGGCTTCTGGAAGCTAAAAAAGGCAAGGAAACGCTCTCGTGGAGCCTCCAGAAAGCACGCAGCCTGGCAGACCTGTTTTAGGCTTCTGATCCCCAGAGCCATAGATAATAAATTTGTGTTGTTTTAGACCACTAAATTGTGGTAATTTATTACAGCAGCAATCGGAAATGAATATACTTTCCGGCAATGATTCTCTTCCTCCACACGCCCCTGAAATGTTTGTGGTCTCCACGGTTGCTGCCCCATCTTCTCAACCCGTGTGCTCCCCCTGGACCATTCATCAACTGTTGCGGTTTTGACTGTCATCTCTAGACTAGAAACGCTCCCGTATCCAACACCAGTACAGAAACCACTGCTGGAGGTGGGCTCCCCGAAGGCGGATTGAGTCTGAACGGCAAGGCCAGTGTGCAGCTTAGGTCACGGGGGTCGGCACCAGCAAATGCTGGGGATCCCTCTAGAGCAGAGGCAGCTGGTGCTTTCCTGGGTCTGTGTTTACCCGGCCGGCACGTGGGGGCTGCTCAGGGCCGGAGAGATCACCTTCCCGGGCAGCAGGGACCGGGCTTTCCCAAAAGACCTTAAAACCGAGTCAGTTTTGCAAAGAATCTTGAAAAAGAGAGGGCATAATGTGGGCGGACAAGACAGAATGTCCTAGGTCTAGGGAATGACGGAGCCTCCTCTGGCCTCAGCAGGACGTGATCGATCACATCACAGTGGGGCCGTTTCTCTCTGGCTTTACTGAAAAGTGCTCTGGGAAGTTGCTGTCAGCATGAGCAGCTGGCCGTAGGGGCGGGGGGTGTTACAGTCAAACCCGTGTGGTTTACAAGGTCTGCTTCCCGGCGAGGATTTGTCTCGGTGAAGCTAAGAAGCAGCTCCCGTCTCTCCTGGTGGGACAGCCTGCAGGCCTAGACCCCAGAGAGAGGCGGGCTCCTCTCTGTGCCCAGCGTTCCAGACTGCGGTTCTGTTGTTGATGGCAGGAAGCCGCGAGGCTCACAAGCCTCTTCTGCCCAAGAGGGAAAGGCTCACTTCTGCTTGGAGACACTCTGTTAGCACAGACGTGAGGCCAACCAGCTCAGCTTCCATTTTCCACATGGGGTGGGGGTGGGGGGGAAGAGCTGTTTTTACAATGTCAATATTTGGAGATTACTTTCCCTTTATTAACTCAGGCCCTTAGTAACTCTCAGTATTTGCATAATTGTGGCTCCCCCCCTTGCCTGTGCGGAGGGTCGTGATCTGCTCCGGCAAGCGCGCCCTTTGTTGTGTATAAAGAGCTGAAACTTTGATCTTGGAAGGGTGGCCCTAGCCGTGCCTGGAGCCTTTGAAGTGTCACGTGCTCAGAATCTTCCGTTTGTTGCTATGGAGACCTTCCTCATCATTACTATATCTTAGAAAAATAAAACCAAAAGCAAACCCAGCTTTATTATTTCACAATCTTATTCATTAGGCAAGCAGCATTCTAACAAAAGCCATTTGTAAGGTATGAATTAGCAATACTGGGAATGAAGCAGACAGGAAGTCCCTGCTGTCTCATGCTTTATAAAAAAGAGCCCCGGCCTCACAGGTAAGGTAAATGGGCCCAGTGGGAATCCAGGGAGTGTTCAGAGCGAGCCAAAAGTGCACTGAGGGGAAAATGAGGCTGCACTGTCAACTGGGGTGGGTTGGTCATACCAAGTTGAAGAGGCAACTGCTCTCCTTAGCCCCATTTTACAGATGGGGCAACTGAGGCACAGGAAGCTTAATTAACTTGCCCCAGATAAGCTTCATAAGTAGAGGAGGTGAGATTCAGAAATGCAGCCTGGGGGTGCTTGGGTGGCTCAGTCGGTTAAATGTCCAACTCTTGATTTTGGCTCAGATCATGATCTCACAGTTCATGAGTTTGAGTCCCGCAACAGGCTCTGCGCTGACAGCATGGAGCCTACTTGGGATTTTCTCTCTCTCTCCCTCTCAAAATAAAGAAATAAAAGTTTAAAAATTTAAAAAAAAAAAAAAAAAGAAAAGAAATGCAGACTGTCTCCAGACCCCTTCTTATCACCATAACGCTGTGCTGTCTCTCATAAGAGGGACGAAGGCCTTACTCACTCTAAAGCCCTAACGTTCCAAACGCACGTCTGCTGGGCCTTGGCATTGCCCAGGTGGACTTCCACAGTGGGTGTGGTGCCTCGACCAGGGACCCCACGAAATACCCCAATTTGACCTTCTGAACCATGGTTACAGAAGGTTCCTGTCAGCCCCTGGAAGACTCAGGAGCAGCTTAGGGTGGGCACTCCCCAAGGGACAGCATAGGCCAACCCTCCCTGACCGGGCAGCCATACTTTCAGACTTGAGAAAGGAAAGCTCCTATCAAGCCATCACACCAAGTGTTCCTAGGGATGTTCAGAAATCTTGGTACCAAAAAGTTACCTATTTTACATTTATAATGCAATAAGCAGGGCACACACCCTCTGCGTGGGAGGTTCAGGATGGGCATTAAGTTCATTCTCATCATCAGACCTCTTAGCGGGGCGAGAGTCCTGGCACACATGGGAATGGAATAGTTGACAGCCTAAGTCTCAAAGCTGTAGCCCCCAGGCCATTCTGGACCCCAGAGATGGAGCCAAGGGGAGCCAAGGCTGGGTCACCTATCCAACCCTTGGCTTCACCCCGACGACTCCAGTTCGGAGGAGATGGTCTTCGAAGGAGACGGCCATCTATCCAGCCTTGCCTGACCTCCATTACCAAGGACATGCTTCTTTACATTTCCCAGCATCCTGCATAAGTGGGCTCCCTCCCAGCCTGACTGGGAGGTCAGCCAGATCTATGGGTCCAGCTTGCCAGTAAAGGGACAAAGGACACAGGGTTCATAAATCCCCTGCCCCAGAATTTCCAGGGGGAGAAGTCGGCTGAGGGATGGCTCTTCAGAATGCAGATACCCGGGCCCTCCTCCCCAGGTAGTCTTGTTTACCAGGCTTGGGGTGGCTCAGAAGTCTGCATTTTCTACAAGCTCCCCAGGTCATTCCAATGCACATCAAAATTGAAAAACCACAGGTGGGGATGCCTGGGTGGCTCAGTGTCCGACATCGGCTCAGGTCATGATCACATGGTTCTGAGTTCAAGCCCCACCTTAGGCTCACTGCTGTCAGCACAGAGCCCGCTTCAGATCTTCTGTCCTCCTCTCTCTGCCCCTCCCCCACTTGCATGCTCTCAAAAATAAATAAACATTAAAAAATAAAATAAATAAAATAAAAGCCACTGGTAGAGGGTGAAGAGCATCAAAGTATCAGAATTCCCAAGTATGGAGCTTGGTGGCCCAGCTCTACCTGTCACAAGCTGGTTGACCTGAAATAATTCCCTTGCTCCCTTAGAGCCTCAGTTTCCCCATCTTCACAATGGGAGCAATATAATCCTGCAAAACTCACTGGTTTGCCAAAAGTTACATTAGATGATGCATGTCTTGATAGACTGAAAAACGCCCACTGAAGGATGTCCACGTGCCCGTCCCTGGGTCCTGTGAACATCACAGGTTTATAAGGAAACAGGGTCTCTGCAGATGTGATTAAGCTAAGGATAGTGAAATGGGGAGATTATCCTAGATTAGCCCAATGGGCTCTAAATGCAGGCACGAGGGTCTTATAAGAGAGAGGTAGAGGGAGATTTGACCCAGAGGAGAAAATAATATGAAGATGAAGGCAGAGATCAGAGTGACGCAGCCCCAGAAAACTAATACAATGCGTAAGCGGCAGGTGCCATGGCAATATTTAATGTGGTTAACTAACTAAAATTGAAATTAAAAAAAGAAAAAGAAAAAAAAAGATAGAGAATAAACTGAGAGTTGACGGAGGGGGTGGAGTGGGGGGTGGGCTAGATGGGTGATGGGCATTGAGGAGGGCACTTGTGATGAGCCCTGGGGGTTTTATGCAAGTGATGCATCACTGAATTCTACTCTTGAGACCAATATTGCACCGTATCTTAACTAACTAGAATTTAAATACAAGTGTGTGGGCGGGGGCGGGGGGGGGGGGGGGAAGCATTTAACGTCGTCATGACTTAGATCAGAGGTGTTAGCTGCTTCTTTTGCATACCGTTGCCATCCACACCCCACGGGGAAGATGGCACGCTGGGCCCGGTGTGACTCCACCTGATACGAATGCCTACCTACCAATAGCTTTTACTAGGGCCCGTGCCTTTTGAATATTTGGAGGACCTCCGACAGAACAAGGTATGAGTTAAACCAGAGTTCCTGTTAGGCCAGGCACTCAGGGAGCTTTTCTTAATTATCTCCACTTTATTCACATCCCTAAGAGATGACGCGTGCGTTTGCAAGAGAAGAAAAACAACGTTTGGCCGATTTGTTCCTCGTCTTGCAGTGATGGCTGCTGGATGTCCCATGCCAGCCCCACCCTCTTGCCCCTGGGAGCTGTGCTCTGTCCCACCTTACCGCACTAAATGACCTCAGTCCCTGAATGGTGCTTCAGGGGGCCTGGCCTGGGGGTGGCTACGACTAGGTTTCTTCTCTCCACATCCCTAGACATCACATTCGAGGAGTGTTGCCTGCACGGTCCATGCTGCCCATCTGAGCTCCTCTTCTGTGATTGCCTGGCTGGGCCTGTGTTGGTGACACGAAAAGGACAAGGGTCACACTGCCTAGTCCTGGGGCTGATGGGCCAGACCGTACTCAGCCGCTGTCACCATGGTCGCTGCAGCACTGTTTCCCGAGCACTCCTCCGTGCCAGGCACTGTGCTGGTCACTCGGCATACGTCCCCTCATTTAATCCCGGTGTCTGCCCCGTGACATAGGTCCCAGTGTCTCTACTTTACAGATGAGGAACCCGTGGCTCAGAATTTACACAACTTGTCCACAGTCACGCAGATGACAAGAGACGGAGCAAGGAGATGGCCGTCCAACAACGGCCCCAGCAGCGTGGGGGGGGGGGGGGGACCGTTGTCTACTCAAATGGGAGAACTGTTATGTCAAAAGCAAAATTTGAGAAGAAGACTCAAAACTAAGTTTTGGGGAAGAAGAGTGCAGAAGAGTAAACATCCAGGAATGCAGACAACCCCAGAAGGGAAGAGTGAGGGACGTTGAAAGAAACCATTCAGAAGAAACTGTTAGCCCAGTCTAGAAGGCCACCCATGGTTGTAGAAAAGGAATCTCCACGCGTGTTTTCTATCCTGTGTTGTCTCAGCAGCTATCATGGAATTTTCTATTTTTTTTTAAGTTTATTTATTTATTTTGAGAGAGAGAGAGAGTGTGAGTGTGCGTGGGGAGGTGCAAGGAGAGAGAGAATCCCAAGCAGGCTCCACGCTGCCAACACAGAGCCCGAGGTGGGGCTTGAACCCACGCACCTTAAGATTATGACCTGAGCCGAAATCAAGAATTGAACACTTAACCGACCAAGCCACCCGGGTGCTCCTCAATTTAAAAAAAATTGATTGCAATCTCAATTCTCACCTTACAGCCAGTGAGTACTAGTCAAAATATTTAGCAGCCTGTACAGGATGGATAACAGCTCGTTCTCAACAGACTCTGGGTGTGAACAAGTGCTCAGGCCGTGCCCTTGACCCGCAGGCTGTCAGTCCTGCTCCTGGCTTCATGGCGCTTTGAAGAAGAGGAAGGTCAAAGTTGCAAGTGAAGGGGAACTGGCTGTCACGTCCCACAGAGGTCAGGAACGGCTCCAGAGCAGAGTCAGTGTCAGGAAACGGGGCTGGTGTGCTTAGAAGACACCCAGGTGGTCTGTCAGTGACCCTGCCGTATTTCTCAAATGGGGACTGTCCCGTCAGGTTTCCTGGGTGGGACCCTGCTCAAAGGTAAACCGCTGGGGCTCCTCCCAGAGTGACTCAGCACGTCTGGAGCTGGTGGCAGAAATCCGTGTGGTTACCGAGCCCTGTGACTCTGTCGCACAGGAATCTCTCTAACTTCGAGTCATTCTGAAAAGTGAAAGAGGTGATGTGTGTAAGATGCTTCAGGGGGTACGGACATGCCTGAGCTTCTACACGCTCATCACCACTGGCCCCCAAACTCCCAAACCAGTGGACATGAAGTCTGGGTATCCATCCTCCTGACATACATTTGAGTCTCCGCAGTTAGTAAATGTCAGAGACAAAATCTTTGACTATTTCTCCCTCTACAGTATGGTCTCTTTTTTTTCAGTTTTGCTTTAATTATTTTAAATGCGTTTTCTCTTGCATACACTCAGGTTATGTTGTTTGCACCTGCCTCATCATATGTGAAGTAGATACAGTATGCACTGAAAAATAAAGAATCTTAGTGAATGAAGACCGTGGGAAAACCAGAACATGAGGGAAGTGAAATGTCCCACTTGAAAGCCACACCGCCAGTGAGAGGTCGATCTGCAGTTAGAACTCCCCATGGTTGCGTGTCCCCTTTGAGTAGATGAACATTTAAGAACTGTCTTGAGAAGTTCACATAGACAGGGGTGCCTTGAGTGGCTCAGTCGGTTGAGCGTCCAACTGTGGCTCAGGTCTTGATCTCACAGGTCGTGGGTTCAAGCCCCACGACGGGCTCTGTGCTGACAGCTCAGAGCCTGGAGCCTGGTTCAGATTCTGTGTCTCCCTCTCTCTCTTTCTGCCTCTCCCCTGCTTGTGCTCTCTTTCTCTCTCAAGAATAAGTAAATAAACATTTAAAAGGTGGGGGGCACCTGGGTGGCTCAGTTGGTTGAGCGTCTGACTTCAGCTCAGGTCATGATCTCACAGTTTGTGAGTTCGAGCCCCACATCGGACTTGCTACTGTCTGTGCAGAGCCCTCTTTGGATCCTCTGTCCCCCTCTGTCTGCCCCTTCCCTGCTCATGCTCTTTCCCAAAAATAAATAAACATTAAAAAAAAAAAAGTTCATGTAGCCAAAGGCTGACTTGATTGTTGTTTCTAGACTTCCTGAACTCATGTCTAATCGGTGACCACGACACCTCTTGTGCAGAACCACATCGATAATGCAAGCAGTGTCACTTGGATTTATTGCTAATATCAGAATATTCACTTTCAAATAGATGTAAACGTTTTAGATGTTAACTTGGCAAGAAAGATCTCCTTATCTGCCTTGTATGTTGAGATTCTCTCAGTTGGCAGAAAATAAATGCATATATATTAGTGAAAGAATAACTAATGATTTTGTGGAAGTTACTAATTGTCATCCAGGAAAAGGTAACAGATTTTTCGTAGTTAAATAGAGAAATAGACTGGCAATCGATAATGAATATTATGAGTGCACTAACTGGGTAATTTTAGAAATAATAGCATATCCTTTTAGAACCAACAAATGATGGCAAAAATTAAATAACAACACAAGACAGAATAATGGAGAATAGATTTTATTATAAGCGTAACCTTTTGAGTCGTTCGCAGCACTAAATTTATAACATTAAACGAAATAACCTATAAGAATTATACTTAATTTTTAGCAATTTAACTCCACTTAGTCCATGATCCTTGCTTCTCCGTGGGATTCCCTTGAAATTAAGTCCCTATTTAGAATTGGAAATATGCAGCCCGGGTGACGGCAGGAATCTAGCGGCTGATAACCCTGAGCAAGACTTAACAGAACTGAACGGGCAAACTTTAAAAATGTGCTCAAATTTTAAGCAATAAAACGGAATGACATTTTTAACATTTGTTTATTTTTTAGAGACAGAGAGAGACAAAGCATGAGCAGGGGAGGGGCAGAGAGAGAGGGAGACAGAATCCGAAGCAGGCTCCAGGCTCCAGGCTCCGAGGCATCAGCACAGAGCCTGACGCGGGGCTCAAACTCACGAACCGCAAGATCATGACCTGAGCCAAAGTCGGACACTTAACCGACTGAGCCACCCAGGCGCCCCAATGGAATGACATTTTTAAATCACATTTCAGATTTGTTCTTGATTCCCCAGAATTCGCTCTAAAGGGTTGAGGTATGGTTTGACCGTTGGCTTTGGCTGTTTCGGTGACTCCCTAACTGCTTTCTGGCCTCTGTGTGTTTGGTGCAGCTCTGGATGCGGATAGGGGCAGGAGCTTAAGGGAGACGCCTTCACGTCCTCACCTCTTCCATCCTCTGCTCACCTCAGCAGGGAAGGGCCAAGAAGGGCCATGGGGTCCAGTCTTACAGTGTAGACAGGAAGAGCGAGCAGGATTTGGAACCCATAGAGGTGTGCAGGCCGCGTGTGCTCTGGGAAGTGGACCAGAGCCAATTCCTGGAATGCATGTGTCCCGTGGCTTTACTAGGGCAGGGGGCCAGGGGACAGCAAGTCCCAGAGCCTAGAGCCCGAAGTGCAGAGCACACTGGGTCACCTCTCACCTGTACTTCTCTCTCTCCTCCTGGATAGTTTGTGAAGTTTGCCAACATCGAGGAGGACACCCCATCCTATCACCGGAGCTATGACTTCTTTGTGTCCCGCTTCAGTGAAATGTGCCACTCCAGCCACGATGACATGGAAATCAAGACTAAGTGAGTAGGGGAAGTGAGGGGACCCCTCAGCTAATGACAAAGGCATCGATGGGTCTTACAGAGTTCCCAGCCCGGAGTGCGCGGTCTGATTTCATCAGTATTTACCTCTGCTCTGACGTTTCTGGAGAGGAAGGGAGCACCTGGCAGGGCTTAGTGGGCAAGTGGGCAGAGATGGGCTCCCAAAACAGGCTTTCAAAGGAAAACCTTCTGGGGCACAAAAGAGGAGCAGATGGAAAGTAATGGTCCCGGGAGCCAAATTGGAGAGCCAGCAACAGCACACACATATACACGTGCACATACCTGTGTTCTTTCGTTCAGAAGTACATGCATTTATACACCCAGAAACACACCCACTCACCACTCTCGATCACAGTATATACTCTGTGCCCAGAGTCTGGCAGCTCTGTGCCTCTCCTTCCAAACCCCCTCCTCCCCCGTCAGTTGCTCATATCCCTGCATTCTGCTTCATCAGTTCTTGACATACTTTGAGCCTTTATATCCCGGGCTCAAGCTGGAACAAACCCAGAGGGGTGCTAACGAGGAGGAGATGAAGCCCAAGTGGTACCGGGCAAGGGCAGTCTGGCAATCTCCAGGAGAGGCCAGGGGTCGGGGCTTCCTGGGCTCGCGCCCACCAGCACAGGAAGCCAGCCAGCCAGGGGCTGGGTCACACAAAGGGTAGAAGGTGAGCTCCGTCCTGCCTTTGGGTGGATGAATGCATCCCACCCCCCATGCCCTCGCCTCTCCTTACCGCAGACACTGGGCTTCTCGGGGCCCGGGAACTACCTGGCTGCATTTTGCCCCTTTCCTTACAGAATCAGAATGTCAGGCATCAAAGGCCTGCAAGGGGTGGTGAGGAAGACGGTGAACGATGAATTGCAGGCCAATATCTGGGACCCGCAACACATGGACAAAATTGTCCCATCACTGCTTTTCAATCTGCAGCACGTAGAGGAGGCAGAGAGGTAAGCAGGGGAGGCTGGAGCTTGGGCAGTGACACACGCAGCCCTCCCAGGCTGCCTTTCCCATCTCCTTGGGAACCACACGGCTCAGGCTGGTCGTTAAAGCCTAGCTAAAAGGCCAGTGATCTTGGCTTCCGTGGCTTGTTCTGCAGTGAGTCCAAGGCTGGCTCCCTAGGAGCCTTGGGTCTGGCCTTCTGCCAGCTTGCTGCACCCCCTAAAATCTGCATTCATGAAGGAAGGCTAGTACCTGTGCTGGGCTCTCTGGGGGTAAGTGTTTCCTGGTAGGAACACAAAGGACCAAGAGTCGGGTTACCTCTGTGCCTCTGAAAGCAGCAGGCCAAGGAGGTTTTTAAATGCTTTTCATGGCTCTAATTACTGAGGACTTTCCCTTCCTGACCTTCCTTCCTCCCTCACTTCCTAATGCTATTTCGGGCCCTTAAAACATGCTTCACCAGCCAGCAGCCACTGGACACAAGTGGCAGATACTGGGTTTTAATCTGGGAGCCCTCAGACATGGGGTTCATTCTGTCCCCGCCCCTCGCTCTTCCCATCTGTAAAACGGGATGCAGGGAAAGACTCCTGTTGCTGTGCATCCGGGCGGTGCATGAGGCTGTTTGAGGTCCTCTGTCCTTTGAGCCTGTGGCAGGAGACAGGGGGAGGGGAAAAATGTGCCCCCTGGTGGCTGTTCCTGGAATCGCACCTCACTGACAAGCTCCCTCTGTGGTCTCTGGTGGTCTCAGGGCCCAGAGGCCTGGGGCTCCTTCTTCTGTCCAGATCTGGGCCCAGCCCCTGTGACTTCGGTACCACTGAGTCACATCTGAGGTAACCACCATGCCTCTCTTTTTCCTCCCTCCTCTCGCCCACTTTCTTTTGCTTTCTCTTACTCTGTGTGCCTCATCTTTTTCCTTCCCAAGCTTGGGGGCACGGAGACACTCGTGGTCTGTGCCTCACCAGGCCCATGGTGCTCAGGCTATCTGTCCTTCCCACAGGGGCACATCAAGCCTGTCCTCATGGATTTCCAGAAAGAGAATCTGACCCCTTCTCTCATGATCTTCCTCCACCCTGGGCTTCTTTACCCTATTTAATCTCCGATGGCCATGAAGTCTCCCTCATGGAGCTACCTCACGTAGCCCACGTCAAATCCCTGCCTGTCCTCCTGCCACCGCTTGCCAGGATGCAGTGCAGATACTCAGGCTGCGCCAAACCCGACTCCGGCTTTGCCTTCTGTCCCTTACCCACACACCGCGTGTTTCCGCAGCCGCTCCCCCTCGCCCCTCCAAGCGCCAGAGAAGGAGAAGGAGAACCCAGCAGAGCTGGCCGAGAGGTGCCTTCGGGAACTGCTGGGCCGGGCCGCCTTTGGCAACATCAAAAATGCCATCAAGCCTGTCCTCATGTGAGTGACCCCTGCCCCCAGCCCCAGCCCTCAGAGAACCGGTCGGGGTCCTGGCATCTTGCTGACTCGGAGACAGGGGAAAGAGGTGTTACGGTTGTGGTGCCGTGGCTAAGTCGGTCCCTTGTCTGTGCCTGCGTTCCCTGCGCCGTGACAGCAGAAGCCATCACACGGTGGCCGTGTGCATTGTCGGGGACAAGAGTTGGTAGGAGGCCCCCAAAACTGAAGCTGGGTGCATGGCTTCATTCCTGAGTCCACAGCGGTGGAATTCTGTTCCTCGGCTTGCCTCCAGCTCTTGCTGTGGAACTGCCCGGGGGTCCCCCCATTCCTTCCGCTCACTGCCACCTACAAGCCCTTCCTCACTTACCGGGGAGCCCTGCGAGGGGCTGGGTCTCTCGGAAGGCCGCTCCGCCGGCAAGTTTGTCTGTCCTCCCCAACGTTGCTTTGCATTTCATAGTCGTCCCCCCATGTTTTCTCCTGCACAGCCATCTGGACAACCATTCTCTTTGGGAACCCAAGGTGTTCGCCATCCGTTGCTTTAAAATCATCATGTACTCGATTCAGGTACGGTGGCTCCCTGTCCAGCCTGTCCTCCTGGCCGAGGGCGCCTCTGGGAGCAGGACAGTGCACCAAAGGAGAAAGCCAGCTGTCCTCTGTGACTTCTCCTGAGCCCCTAGGTGTCTACACGTGCTGCTCGGTCTAGCTGAGAGGAAGGGCAGTTTTCGTTTTCTTTCTGATACAGCACAGATCAATACTGTCTAAAATACAATTAGTGAGAATTCTTAGAAAAAGTAAATGAAAAACTCATGCAAAATACAAGCCCACAGACCACACTTGGCTGCCATGCATGGCCTTCTCACATTGCTTACTAAACACTTACTCTCAATTTCTGTACTATCCCCCTGTAATTGGGCTACACTTCGTGCAGCACCGGACTAAATAAACCCTGTGGCCTACGGTGGCCCTTATCAATACAACCTGGGACCCGGGAACGAGGAAAAGGAAGACAATATTTTAAAACTGACTTTTGACCCACTTGAGGCGGAAGGGCCCAGGACAACCGTGGCAATCCAGGTGGCCACCGGGACTGGGCTCTGCTCCTGTTGGACCAAGGGAGAGGGACTGAGGAGAAGGAACCAGGGTATCTGGGCACCACCTCCAGTGCCCGCCCGCCTCAGGACCTCACTTTTGTCCACCCCGGCCTTTGGGTCCCAGTCGAGGGCTGCCCTGGCGCAGAGGCCGCGTGGGGGTTGCTGTTTGGGGCCAGCACGTCTTCCTCCCCCCAGCCGCAGCACTCCCACCTGGTTATCCAGCAGCTCCTGAGCCACCTGGATGCCAACAGCCGCAGCGCGGCCACGGTGCGGGCGGGCATCGTGGAGGTCCTGTCGGAAGCTGCCGTCATCGCCGCCACCGGCTCTGTCGGTAAGGGGGCCCTGGGTGACAGCGTGTGGGGGCTGGGAAGCCTCCAAGGACAAAGAGCTGCCCCTGGCAGGAGGCTGCCTCCCCTTCCAGAAAAGAGCAAGGGAGCGCAGGGAGGCGTCAGAGCCGGTTTTCTTAGAAAGCAGTCAGCCGGGGCGGGGGGGGGGGGGGGGGGGTTGTGCAGAGGAAGAGGAAGCCCCTGGCTGGAACGCAGGGCAGGGGAGAACGGCCGAAGGTTCCAGCCCTGGATCTTGGGTCTCCCACCCACTGTGCTCAGGGCCCACGGTGCTGGAGATGTTCAACACTCTACTGAGGCAGCTGCGGCTCAGCATCGACTACGCCCTGACCGGGAGCTACGACGGGGCCATCAGCCTGGGCACCAAGATCATCAAGGAGCACGAAGAGCGCATGTTCCAGGAGGCTGTCATCAAGACCATAGGTGGGCCCCGGGGACGGGGCCTGAGTGGGCGGGGCCCGGCGAGGGGCGGGGCCTGGTGGGCGGGACCGGGCGCCGCTGCTGGGTCCGACCGGAGTTGGGTGGGGCGGGCGGCGGCCTCCACCAGCGGCGCGTTGGGGCGCTGGGAAGAGGGTCACCCGCTCCTCCCGCCAATTCGCTTTATTCGCGGACGTTGGAGAAAATGGAGTCGGTCAGCGGCGCGCACGGCTCACGGCCTGGCCCGGTTCTGGCCTGAGGGAGAGCACAGAGCGATGTCCGTGGGTTGCTGGGCTGGGCTTCAGATCAGAGGCTGAGAGCGGCGAGCTCTTCTGCACCCCAGTCCCCGGCCGGCCTCTCTGATGCTTCCCGGTTGGAGCGATGGGAGGGGAGGCGAGAAGGAAGAGAAAAGGCAGGAAGGAGGAAAGGGGAAAGGCCACGGATGTGCACGTGGTTGCCAAGGGGAGAACCGTAGAGTCACCCCTCCGGCTCGTAGGGCCCATCACTTCGGAGCCTTGCTGGCTTAGCACCGTTGGCTCCCCTCTTCTTCCCAGGGACGCTAGCCAACCGCAGCCTGGGCGACAAGTGAAGGAGCTGGAGTTAGGAAGAGCCCCCTGGAGTCATCTAGGTTTCTCCCTCTGCTTGCCTTACTTCTCTTCCTTAGAGACACAGCCGCTGCACTCTGGGCGGTAGTTTCCTCATCTGAGACCCTGGCAGCTGTGGGCCTCACCTGGGCCAACCCCCTCCACCATCTCTTTCCTGCAGGCTCCTTTGCCAGCACGTTGCCCACTTATCAGCGCTCCGAAGTGATACTCTTCATCATGAGCAAGGTCCCACTGCCTTCCCTGCATCATCCCATGGAGACGGGGAAGACCGGGTAAGCCTACCAGCCGTCCTCCCCTTTTCCTCTCTTGCCCATTCCACCCCAGCTGCCCTTCCAGTGTTTTCTGGCTGACCCCTTTCTCCACTTTGACTTTCCTGGTTATGCCCTCACTTCTCTCCTTCTACTCTCAAATCCCTCAGCAGCCCTTAGTGGGATCCTTGGACCCCACAACAGTTCCTCAGGCTGCCCCACCACTAACTGCCTCCCACCTTTGGGGCAAGCCATTAATTCTCTGGTCTGCTTCCTGGCTCTGCAAGTCAACTGTCCTGAGTAACTCAACAAGATAAGCCTCATGGAGAATCTAATCACAAGGGGAACTGGGCAGGCAAGTGTGGGGTCTCTGCCCACATCACCATTCTGGTGAGTATTTGTGTCTGGTCTACAGAGAGAACAGGAACCGGCTGACCCAGATTATGCTGCTGAAATCCCTCCTTCAGGTGAGCCTCTCCTGTCCCCGTTCCTACTAAGCCTCTACAGGAGGCAGCTCCTTCCCAAGGGACCAAGAGAAGGCTACCACATACAGCTGTGCAGGTTGCACACTGCACAAATGTGCCCAATCAAAAGGGTGAATAGGGGGCTGAAATCCAGCCTGTGTTAAACTCACTAGCAGTCTGGGCATCCACAGACCTGGGTCATCCAAGGCAGGCAGGGCATGTGTTCCAGATTTTCACAAAGGTTCCTTATCAACTACGGATCGCCTTGTCACTCAAACATTGTCTCTGTACTGGGTTAGAATCTATTGGTTCCTGCCTTTTTTCTTCCCTTCCAAATACCTGCCTAGGTCCCTTCCACCTATTTCCCCCTCAGCACTTGTGCCCATTCCAGTCTCCCAGCCACTATCTTTCCTTTTATAAGTGTTTTACATTCCTCTTCTCTACATCCTTGCAGCCATCACCGGAGTCCAGATTCATTGTTCTCAAATGCCATCTCCGTGACCAACTTGTTAAAATATATAGAGCTTCCCTAGAAACTTTGAGCCCTCAGTCTGAGTGGGGTCCTGGAATCTGTATTTGTAACAGGCCCCCCAGGTGTTCTCATGCACAGTCCTGCCTAAGCGCTGGACATCTCACAACTAGATTATTCTCATCATTGCCCTTATCTCCATCTGTCCTCACCAATCATAAATACACAACCACAAGAATTTTCTAGAAATACTGTTCCCCACATGTTGCTCCTTTTCAAATAGTAGGTCTCGGCTTACAACTGATGTGCCTCTAGGTTTCAAACTTCTCAGACTAAAGGCAGAAAATCCCCAGTCGCCGGGGCGCCTGGGTGGCTCAGTCGGTTAAGCATCTGACCTCCGCCCAGGTCATGATCTCACAGCTCGTGAATTCAAGCCATGCGTCAGGCTCTGTGCTGAGCCTGCTTTGGATTCTGTGTCTTCCTCTCTCTCTGCCCCTCTCCTGCTCCTGCTCTGTCTCTCTGTCTCTCAAAAATAAATAAACACTAAAAAAAAAAATTAAAAAAAAAAAAGAAAAATCCCCAGTCACCTTTCCCTCCCTTGACTCGTCATCTCATCCCTAGCCCCAGTTTCTGTTCCAGCCACGCCAATCTGCACAGCCCAATTACTCTCATTCATGCCTTGCCTTCCCTCTCCCTAGCCCATGCTGTTCATTTCACTAGGTTTTTATAAAGGCTTTTCATGCCGACACCGCCCACATCTGGTTACCTCCTCGGTCTGTGTGCTCCTGCCATTCCTGCTGACTTTACTCTCATTATCCTCATTGTACCCAGCACCTTATCAAGGTGACGGTTTGCACTCACACACACCCCCCTTCAGTGGATGTTTACTGTTGACGCCACCAGGCTCTGCTAAATCCTCAAGGGCCTGCTGAGTCATCAAAGGCATCATTTTCCAATATGGACTGAACAGTAAATACATTTTGCGGCTTTTGAATGCTTTGACAACATCATGTGTGTGATGTGTCCACTGATGCCCCCTGGCTTTCATCAGAAGACCCCCAGTATGGCCACATAGAAAAGATGGAATGGAATGGCTGTTGCCCTTGTGTGGGTTCTGGTTCCTCAGCCCAGCTGTAAGTTCTTCCACTGTCTCGCCATGTCTTTGCGACTGTCCTTGCTCTTAATGCAACGCTGTGTTCCTGGCGGGTGTTCATCAGCTGAGCCCTGACGGCTGGAACATTAGGTTCAGAGGCTCCCTGTTCCCCGCCCCCCCCCCCACAAGTGCTTAGCCCTTGCTTGCTTTTAACAATTTAAAACTTGTCTAGGTGGTTGTTGGCATGTTCAGAAAAGTTGCCACAGGCATTCAGGGCCTAGGGTGGAGGCCAAGGGGAGCTGGGCTGAGAGATGGCTAGAGAGGTTGGGTGCTTTAAACCCCACTTCTGCTGGCTGCTCCCCATCTCCTCACTGCATGGAAAGGGCCAGCGTTGCTGAGCGCAGCCGTGCTGGGCTCCCTTGCAGGTGTCCACAGGTTTCCAGTGCAACAACATGATGTCAGCCT
This sequence comes from Lynx canadensis, assembly GCF_007474595.2. Lineage (NCBI taxonomy): Eukaryota > Metazoa > Chordata > Mammalia > Carnivora > Felidae > Lynx > Lynx canadensis. The sequence continues at coordinate 120,133,093 of NC_044305.1, read as the reverse complement.
TGCCCAGCAACTTCCTCGACCGCCTTCTGTCCACCGCCCTCATGGAGGACGCAGAGATCCGTCTCTTCGTTCTGGAGATTCTCATCAGTTTCATTGATCGTCATGGCAACCGCCACAAGTTCTCTACCATCAGGTGAACTTGGGGGTCTCCCCTCCAGTTGGTGTGTGATGGGGCAGAAGGCTCCCAATAAGTGTCACACCCAGGTGAGAGGACAATGCCCATAGTAGCCGCTTGTGTCCCCTCCCAGTACCCTTAGCGACATCTCTGTCCTGAAGCTGAAAGTGGACAAGTGCTCCCGACAGGACACCGTCTTCATGAAGAAGGTTAGCAAGTGTGACCGTAAGGCCCAAGGAATCCCAGGTGGGCCAGGCTCTGTGGACTCCCACCTCCCAAACCCCAAGTCAGTGCTGACCCCTGTCCCCAGGCCGGCTCTCTCCCTCTTTGAGTTTGCTTAGTGGGGATGACCAGTTGACCCCTCGGGGGATCAAGCCCGCAGGGTCACGCTCAACACTGAGGCCGGAGTGAGGAGCACTGCTGGTGAGCCAGTCCCGGGCTGGGCTGTGGACCTCTGCACACAGCTGGATTTGGGCAGCAGCTTCTATTGCTGGTTTCACTGCACTCACCCTTCCTTAGACGTGTCCTCCTGCACAGTGGCTTCCACTGGGGTCTGCTCTAAAGCCGTGCTCTCCCTGGGGTGCCTGGCTGGCTCAGTTGGAAGAATGACTCTTGATCTTGGGGTCATGAGTTCGAGCTCCACGTTGGGCGGAGAGATTTACTTAGATAAATAAAACTTAAAAGAGAGAGAGAGAGAGAGAGAAGGCATCCTTTCCCGGAGGGTGGAGGTGGGAGGGGCACCCAGCTGTGGCACCGCCTGCAGATTAGTCCTCCTCCCCGATCTCCTTGCCCCTCCTTTCTCCACCCACCCACTGTGCCCTTGCTCCTACCCTTCCCCCCACCCAGCACTCCCAGCAGCTCTACAGACACATCTACCTGAGCTGTAAGGAGGAGACGAACATACAGAAGCACTACGAGGCGCTCTACGGCTTGCTGGCCCTCATCAGCATTGAGCTGGCCAATGAGGAGGTGGTGGTGGACCTCATCCGCCTGGTGCTGGCTGTTCAGGTGGGACCTGGTGTGGGCAGCGCATAGGGGTTGGGATCAGGGCAGGGGACCGGTTTGGGCCAAGCACTCATGACAGCACCAAGTAGAAGTGGCTCAACAGCGATCCCCAAGCCCGGGAATACGGCACCCTTGGTTGGCCCTTCCTCCAGAGACCACAAGCCGTGGTTCTGTTCGGGAAACCACCAAAGAGTGCTTCAGTCATGGCTCAGGCTAAAGGAGACCCAGGGAATGGGGTCTTTCAAAAACACCCTTTAGCCCCTAGTGTTTTGAGTCTCGCAAGGTCCGAATGAGACCCCAAGGACTATCAAGAGGGCGCTCATATAAGCTCCGCGTGATCCCAAAACAAACTTTGTCTAAAGATCGTCTGATCCCCAAGCCTGGCTGTGCCTCAGAATTACCATAGCATTTATTAAAAATACATGTTCCTAGTTCTACCCCCAAGCCCTGGGACTTGGAGACTCAACAAGGCTCCATCACGACTCTTAAGAGAGCCATGCTTCACCACAGAGGGCTCCAGACTTGCAGAGTCTTTCTGGGTGGAAGTATACTGTCAACGATGCTGGGATCTGGGGTGGGTCCCAGACCTCAAAAGACCAGGGTCTCCGAGGTCCTGCAGCTAGGTGGGCATCGTATCCCACCCTAGGAGCACGAATTATGGCAAATCTGGGAGTTGAGTGGTGGCCACCAGTGCTGCCTTGAATCCTGTAAGGCCAACCCAGCTGCTATGATGGTGTTCAGCCTAGAATCTGAGATTCCTTTGTGTCCCAATCCCTAGTAACTGTTGCTTCTTTTTCAACTTAACATATGGACCCAGTTTAGCAATCCAGTCCGGTCCCCCAAGAATCATTCAAGGTCTATATTGAAGGACACAGCATCCTAGAGGTAGGATTAATGATGAAGGTTTGGACAGTCAAGGTCACCAAAGCTGGAACTGCAAAGTGGAGAATGAAGTCAATACCCCTCTACTCAAGTACTTATGAGCCTCCAGCTCGTGGATCGTTCTAGGGATGAGTCACTTCAGCTGTAATGAGGATGACTTCTGTCTCCCAGCAAGTTATGGGGCAAATGCTGGAAAAGGCTTAGTCTAGAGAAATGGGCCATCTGTAAAGAAGGTTGGGGGAGGTTGGGGGAAGGGGGGCACCGGTATAATTTGTCAGTTAAGAAACTCCAGGGCCCCTCTGTGTTGCCACAGGATGTGGCCCAGGTCAATGAAGAGAACCTGCCTGTATACAACCGCTGTGCCCTCTACGCGCTGGGTGCAGCCTACCTGAACCTCATCAGCCAGCTCACAACAGTACCTGCCTTCTGCCAGCACATCCATGAGGTTGGTGTCCTTGTGACCCCGACAGCTCAGGAGCCCCTCAACCCTGGGTTTCCCCAGAATAACTTTTCCTCAATTGTATAAGCCCTGTGCTCAGTCCAGGCATTGAGGAAGGGTTGACGGAAGAACTAGGGACAGTGAGGAGTTACTAGAAGTAGCATTTCCTCCTGGGTAACATGACATAGCATGGTGGGGTTGGCCACAGGCAAGAACCTATACCCCTTCCTCACCTGCTGCTATCTGCCCACCTTGACTTCCCGTCCCTCTGTGCTGCCCTCACTCCCAGAGACATAGGTACACATGCCTCTCATGTGATTTGGGACTAGAACTACTTAAAAAAATTTTTTTAACAATTCTTCATTTTTGAGAGATGGAGAGAGACAAGGCATGAGCGGGGAAGGGGCAGAGAGCCAGGGAGACACAAAATGTGAAGCAGGCTCCAGGCTCTGAGCTGTCAGCACAGAGCCTGACGTGGGGCTCGAACTCACAGACTGTGAGATCACGACCTGAGCTGAAGTTGGTCACTTAACCGACTGAGCTACCCAGATGCCCCTGAAACTACTTTTTAGAAAAGTTTTATTCTGAAAGTTTTCAAATATCACAAAAGCAGTGTGAGTAGAACCATGCAGATTAAAGAGTTATGAAGGTTTTCCCGTGTTTGCTTCATCTATCTTGTTTTCTTTTTCTTATTTTAAAGCAAATCTCAGCTATCATGTCCTTTCACCCCTACATATATCAGCATTGTGCCTCAAGAAAATATGGACGCCTCCCAACATCATTGCCATGCTATTAACATACCTGATTAAGTTATCGGTAATGCCTTGGTGCTATCTAATACCCAATCTATAATCACATGTCCTCATTTGTCCCCAAAAGACATTTTAAAACACACTGAAGTATTGGGGCACCTGGGTGGCTCAGTCAGTTGAGCATCCGACTCTTGATCACAGCCCAGGTCTTGATCTCAGGATCGTGAGTTTAAACCCTGCATTGGAGCCTACTTAACAACAACAACAACAACAAGAGGTGCCTGTGTGGCTCAGTTCAGCACCCGACTTGATTTCAGCTAAGGTCATGATCCCAGGGTTGTGAGTTTGAGCCCCACATCGGGCTCCACACTGAGTGTGGCACCTGCTTGGGATTTTCTCCCCACCCCCCCCATCCCTTTCTTTCCCTCCCCTACTCATGGGCTCTCTCTCTAAAAAATAAAATAAAATAAAAATTTAAAAACAAACCAACAGGGATGCCTGGGTGGCTCAGCTGTTTAAGCGTTGAACTCTTGATTTCAGCTCAGGTCATGATCTCACAGTTTGTGAGATCGAGCCCCACATCGGGCTTTGTGCTGACGGTGCGGAGCCTGCTTGGGATTCTCTCTCTCCCCTCTCTCTCTGCCCCTACCTTGCTTTCTCTTTCAAAATAAACTTAAAAAAAAAAAAATAAGGAAAGCAAACCACAATAATAAAAACCACTGTAGTATTTACAGGTGGAATGGGATAGTGTCTACGATTAACTTTAAAATACACTAGCAAAATGAAAGAAAATGGGAAACCTCCAGTCTCAGCTGGCTTGGGGGTGCTGGGGGGATGGGGGAGGGTGCTGTGTCACTGTGCCGCCCAGCATGGGCCAATGAGGGGGTTCAGGAAAGGCAATGCCCTGACATCCTCTTCATTAAAATAGCAGCATCGTGGCTTCCTCGCCTCCTGCACAGACTTGTGCACCTGCTATCCTCCCCCTGCTTGCATCTTGGTAACTTCCACCTTTACCGTCAAAAATTTGCAAAGGGTACTGAGGGAAACTCCTCCTGTGACTGTCCCTCAGGATGTTTTTGCAGTGCACCTGGGTTGGGGGGGGATGGTATGACTTATCCTCCCTTTTCCTGTTCACATAGAAAACGGAAGTAGGGCACAGGAGCCAGAAACCGCAGTCCCTTGGGGGGCTAAGCACCTGCATTTGCGGGACACTTAATGCATATGTGTCATGTGTCATTGGGGATAGCCTGAGCAGTCTGCCTGCCCTGAGGACCCCTGTGGATCTGAGTTTATCCCTCAGGAGCCTATCGGTAAAGGGCTCCGCCAGGGAGTTTGCTGGAGGAAGCAACTGCTTGGAGGGAGAGCGCCGTCATTTGCCTATGCAGAGCTCCCCCTCCCTGGCAAACCCAGCTCTCATGTGATTTCCTCCCAACTCCAGGTGATAGAGACCAGGAAGAAAGAGGCTCCGTACATGCTCCCTGAGGACGTGTTTGTGGAGAGGCCTAGGTGAGGAGCATACTTGGGACATGATCAAGGACACCCAAGGTAGCTGAGTAGAGGATAAGGGGTCTGAAGCCAGGAGCTGAGGCCTTTATGGGCTCAAGGGCTGAAAGTGGACCCTGCCTGTGGCCCAGAAGTCCTGGGTCAAGTGTGGCCTTCCTCACGTGGCCGTAATCCATGCCTCGAGCCATGTCGGTGCGTTGTGCGATAGAGTATGTGACATGCCCTCTGGGAGCCTCGCCCAAGCCCATGGGACGTGCATCTTGGAGGAGCCGTTCCTACAAGACACTGGATCGATCCAGGTGGCATTCTGGGACTGAAGTCTGTGGGCCAGTGTCACTTGAGCCTCAGAGGAACTCAAGGAAAATACTAGGAAAAAACAAAATGTCCAACAATAGGGGTTTATGATATTATTAATATAGCTTTATGGACCGTGGCCTTTCCACCGCAATGTTTTGGAAGAAAAGTTAATGGGAAACAGGTGCTGTGTAATCAGTGGATAAAATCGATCACAGAACAGGAACTTAGGGGGTGGGATGGTGTCTGTGTGTGTGTGTGTGTGTGTGTGTGTGCATACAAGCACGTGGCTGAGGGATTCTGCACAACATGTAATGATGTTGTCTCTGAAGGGTGGGACTATGGGTGGTTTTCTTTTCCTTCTGCTTCCCTGTCATTTTGTATGATGGATGTTCCTTGTGTAACAAGGAGAGTCATTAGGAAATCACTCTGGTTGCCTCTTTCCTTTTTTGGCTCCCAGGTTGTCTCAAAATCTTGATGGAGTAGTGATTGAGCTCCTCTTCCGCCAGAGCAAGATCAGTGAAGTCCTGGGGGGCAGCGGCTACAATTCAGACAGGCTTTGCCTGCCCTACATCCCTCAGCTGACAGGTAGGAGCCCCGTGCGAGGACTTCCAAGCCTGCCTCTGCCTCTTCCCCACCAGGAAGGGTCCTGAGAGTGAGGGACTTGTGTGTCCGTAGGTCGCCTCCCCGGCACCTTGCGTGTCACCCAAGAGCTGAAAGACACAGTGAGATCCTCTGGATTCCCCAGCCTCTTCTCCTCAGGGCAGGATCCCTGGGGAACGTGGCCCATGAGATAGGCTGGCCTGTGGCTGAGAGAGGCCCCATTGAGCCGGAAAGTGCCCACATGGGCTGTGGTATAGAATCAGAGACCCAGTTCTCTGCAGCTCACTTCCTGAAAAATCTTAGACAAGTCTCCTGGCACCTCTGGGTTTCGGGTTCCTTGACTATAAAATTGGGATTAACCACACCTGCCTTAGAGGGTTGGTGTGAGACGTGCATGAAACAATAAAGGCAAATGCACTTTAGCCAGTGCTTCACCAGTGACAGCTAGCTACTTGAGCTGTGAGTGGATGACACTTACTCCAGGTGACATGTGCTCTCTGGTCATGGGCAGCTTCTTTGTGCTCATTGATGATTTCAAAATCTTAGCCACGAAGAACTAAACCCACCACCCTACGATGAGCAGAGGAGGCCGGCAGCCTTCGCTAAACCAGCTGTCGCCTTGGTGTATACTGAGCCCTCAGAGGACTGTGGGCCAGGCAAAGGTGGGGGCGGGGGAGATGGTGCTAGAGGTGTGATCCTGGCTCACTCTGAGCCCTGGGAACTCTAGCGTCTGGGCTTCCCTTTCCCAGATGAGGATCGCTTATCCAAGAGGAAGAGCATTGGAGAAACCATTTCCCTGCAGGTGGAGGTGGAATCTAGGAACAGCCCAGAGAAGGAGGAGGTGAGTGTCCTCTTCTTGATATATTGTCCTGCATCCCAAGGGGAGGGGACCTGCTCTTGCTTCCTATGCAATCAGATGCTCCATGTTCCAGGCTTCCTTAACTGCATAACCCATTTAAAGTTGCAGGGAAAGCACATTTCTCAAATATCCCATTTTCTTACTGACTCATCATATATGTCATAGACCTTTCCATCTGGAAAAATTACATGTGCGCCCCCCACCCCCGGTCGCACACTCCCATGACAATGTCACACAAATCACTCTTGAAAGGCTTTCTGGTAGTTATTCCCCGTTTCCAATGGAGGCAGACATGCACCATGTTGGATATTGGAAGGCCTAATAGGAGAGATGGGGGTGAGAATAGTTTTCACGGTGTTTCTTCCAGATCGATCAATAGAGGTGCTTTTTTAAAGACCAAGTTGCAGCTTCAAGATGTCTCCTCCACCATCTCTTGGGGGCTGTGAATATCTAACTTCTGTTCGAAATAACTTGTGGCATCTCCCCTGCCCTTACTTCCTCTACCTGAGAAGATAAAGCAGATGTGCCCATGAGTCAGCAAGAGGAAGGAATCACAATGAAAATACCCAACTTCTGCAGAAGAGACGAAAATAGGAGAGGGGCAGAGGGGGAGAGAAAGGGGTCATGAGGGAGGTGAAGCTGTAAGACAAAATACACTTGTGTTTAATGGTGTCTCGGGCCATTAAGGGAATTGACGGAGACATGGGGAAGCTTCAGTGAGAAGTGAGGAGGATGTTCATTGGGGGTGGGGTAGGCCAGGGCAGTTTGGGTTGGGGGGGTGGTATGCCTTCTGCCCCTTGGGCCTGGTGTAGCCACGGAGGACAATGTCAACCCTGAGCCTTTCCTCAGATGCACTGGAGCAAGGAGACGTCACTGGGGCCCGGACCGAGCCTTCCACTATGCCCTCAGCTGCTTTCTCAACTCTTCTCTCATTGGGGCACTCGTCTGGAACTTTCCTATGGAAGGAAGGAGGCTCTGACTCACACTAATTGGAAGAGGGGAATGAGGCTGAACCAAGTGTCCTCCAAGGCCTTCTGGCTCTGCAGGACAGGGAGCCTCAAATGTGTCAGGACCACAGCATGAGCTGGCTGCTGTTTCCTCCAGAGTTGTGGTTCTCCCTTCCCGAAAGTTAAGAGAGCCTCGGGAATCGAGGAGTAAAGCGAGGTGGAAGGAGAAATGCTGGCATATGTGCAGAGCTTCCTACTCTCTAATGTCGTCTGGGCCACCAGAATGGGTCCCTTTCCCTCCTGGAGAGTCCACCTAGGTCAGGGGTGACTTGGTAGCTGAAGAAGGGGTGTGGGGGTCTCCACCCCATGACCTTCTGCCAGGCTACCCTCCTTTCCACCTTCAGCGCACCATGCCCCACCTGAATCCTGTGCTGGCTCCCTGTAGCCTTCTATGCCAAGTTCATAGCAGTTGATCAATAAATGCAGGTTTAGTCAAGCCCCAAACCCAGTACCTGGCATTCAGAGCCATTTATAGTCTGGACTGGTCCTACTGGATCATGTTACTTCCCTCTCCTCTGTGGCAGAAGCCACCGTGCCCCTGGGGCTGGTCTGCTCGGTCTCCCCCACGTGGTCCCCTTCAGCTGCCGGTCTTTGCTGTAATCCCCTGTGTGAGTCCCTTCCTCCGCACCTTTGTTCTCATGAGCCACCCACTCCTCCGTGCCCAGCTTGTGTCCTGTTTTCTCCATAAGCCTCTCTCTACCTGCCCTTAACCAGTGACCTTCCTTTTCTCTGTTGCCGCCACCCAGTTCCCTAGCACCTCACACGTTGGTCAGTGCTGAGTGGCTGCGTGGATGGATGTGCAGGGAGGATGACTCCTGAGAGTGACCGATGGCACAGCTGTCTCAGGCTCATAATTCCTGAGCTAACAGATTGTGCCATTTCTACTGAGGGACCAGCCAAGAGTCCTGCACAGACTCAGCGTTCGCTGAATATTTCCTAAATGACTGTATCCCAATACGTACATCTCTGGCTTTTCCAGCCTCCATTAAACACTAAACAAATCAGAAAAATACAGTAGCTCAGTGAATTTTCACACAAGGAATGTATCCGTGCAATCACACCCAGATCAGGGAATAGAACATTGTCATTGCCCAAGAGACCCCCTTCGCAAAGGGAGCCACTAGCCTGTCTCAGGTGACTTCCTGACCTCTGTGTCAGTGAAGTCATTCTCTTCTGTGTCTCTTTCTTCCACTTAATGTTATGTTTAAGTGATGGGAGATGAGTGAATCGTGGGGCCCGCCTCGAGCAGCTCAGAGTGTACCGGGGACTACCTGGGACTTAGTACAAACGTCTCATGACTTTCAGCCTCTGGCCTGAGGCGACGATCCATGGGGTAATCCTTCTTTGGGTTCATTATTTGCCTCCTCCTTTAATAGGCTCTTTGAGGACTGAGATCCTGGGACCCGGGTCCTTGGACCAGCCCCAGCATGTCTTACCTTTAGTAAATACTCAAATCACCTCGGAAGATAATTTTATATCCTAAGCCTTCAAAAGTGTTATCCAGTTCTTGAAATTTACATTTGAGATATTTGCCAACTGCTTCCTCTCGCTGCCAACATTTTCTGTTACGTTCTCAGATTTTTTTGAGTTTGGCAGTGTTTTCTTCCCACGGGGCTTAATGCGACCAGCTAGGGGTGAGGGCGGCGAGTTCTTTTAGGTGATTCTCAGCACTCTGAGGAGGAAGGGACCTTCCCCCTCCGTCTCACTGCAGCTCTGTCCTTCAGTGGGGAGCTCTGCGCCTGCCTGCGTGGGGAGCTTCGGGGACCCTGGTGAGAAGGTGGTGTCCTGGGGGCGTTTCCCCCCATCGGGACGGTCTTTTGAGAAGCAAAGGGGCTGCCAGATAACTGAGGAAGCCAAGGCTGCCTCCCATACCTCCATCCCCCTTTTCTGAACGCTTCTGTTCCTTCTCCCTCAGCGAGTGCCTGCCGAGGAGATCACCTATGAGACGCTAAAGAAGGCCATCGGTAAGTTGGAGGGGATGCCGGGGCTGGGTCCTGGGGGGAGGCGTGGGTGTGGGCAGCCTGATGCAGGATTCAGCCCAGAGGTACAGGGAGGCCGGCGGCTTCCCCTAAACTCCCAACAACTACAAAGCTGCAATTATCAATTCTGCTTTCCGGATGGGGATCGGTAGTGCTGCCCAGCATATCCGTGTCAAGCCACCCTTTCTCTACTGACAGCTCGCTGCCTGTAAAAGTAATCAGTGGAGGGGCGCCTGGGTGGCCCAGTCAGTTAAGCGTCCCACTCTTGGTTTCGGCTCAGGCCGCGATCTTGTGGTTTGTAAGACTCAGTCCTGCCACAGGGCTTTGCGCTAACAGCTCAGAGCCCGCTTGGGATTCTCTCTCCCTCTCTCTCTGCCCCTCCCTTGCTTGCTCGCTCGCTCTCTCTCAAAATAAATAAACTTAAAAAAAAAAAGTAATCAACTGAGGGTTGCAGCCAGTTAGGGAAAAAACAATTTTGTATAAACACTTTTGACTATTTTTTGGTGGGTTGTGTTACAGAAGAACGGGCGGACCAATGAAAGATACTAAAAGCAAATCAATTGATATTTATTGGCAATAGATCTTAAAATGTAGTACCTCATTTATCTGGATTATTGGGCAATGCAGTATTCCAAATAAGAGAATTTTTCCCAGAACTGATAATAAATTGCTCTCAAATGCCAAACGGTTTTAATTTTTGTTGTCTTTGAGGGTATTCTTTCTGAATGTGCATAGAGTGTGAACGTACTTGACCATCTTCATTTTTGCCGACTCATTTTGGATACTAAAAGGAATATGTAGAAGCCTCGAACTAGACAGCCTCGGACTGCTGGGCCATAGGGACCTAACTTTGTATTGCCTCTTGTGACCTGTCTGGCTTTTGCATTGTTGATGTCCCTTTCAAATTAGCACCAGAGTACTTCTTGTTCCAGGAACTTCCTTTGAGAGTCCAAGTGGTAATGCCACTCAGGGCTTTAAAAGCCCAGCTTAAGGGTCCACTTACCTAGTTCTCAAACTCTTTCGTGAGGAAAGTGGCTGAGCTCTCAGGCTGAATCAGGAAAAGATCTAGACCTCGTGGGCCAAATAATGGCACCCTCCCTCCATGCCCCGCTATCACCCTGCCCACCAGCAGAAGGCAGAGCCTGAACCACAATCACAGACAGTGCTCCCCTGGAGGGGTCCTCCCATCTTCCCATCTCCAGCCCTTGCCCCCACAGCGGCGGAGCAGGACCTAGGGGCTGACTCGGCTCTCTGTACCACAGTGGACAGTGTGGCGGTCGAGGAGCAGGAACGTGAACGGCGGCGACAAGTGGTGGAGAAGTTCCAGAAGGCACCCTTTGAGGAGATTGCGGCACACTGTGGGGCCCGGGTGAGTGAGGCACAACAGGGGTAAGTCTTTGGGGAAAGAACAGATACTGGACTTAGGCCCAGGATGGAACTGAGTTTCTAGGAGACTTGGCACTTTTGTTACCCAGAAATTAGAGATTCAGTCCCCCCAACAATGCCCTGGCACTACATTGTTTCCCCCCAAACCAAAAGGCTTGGCTATTAGCCATACACTCCTTTAAACCTCACAATCTCCATGTAGGGAAGAAGTCTTGACGTCAGGAGCTCCTGTGTCAAGCAGACTGTAAAACTTATAATAGCAAGTAGGTAACTAGCACTTAGGCACACACCCGAGCATCTTCCATTTTTTAGCTTATGTCATTCTCATGACAACTCTGTGAGGCTGGTGCCTTTATGCTCACCTCGTCATGGAGTGGTGGGGAAAGGAGCCATGGCTTAAGAGAGATGGCCAACATTTGCCACACAGGGTTCCGCTTCCAACCAGGGGACCCCAGCAGGGGAAGTGGAACAGCCTGGCCCTGGAAAAGAGATTGGAAAGAGAAGATGCCAGATAAGTAAAAAGAAGGACTCATGTCTACGTCTGTACTTAAGGGAAGAGCACAGACCTTTCTTGAAATTGACTATAGGCCAGGATTTGTTACTCACAGTGGCCATCTTAGTGACAGTGAAACATAATTGTAAGCATCCAGAATCCACAAATAACTTCTACTTTATTGTAATTTTTCCTCTCAGTAAAAATACATGTTATTTTCTTTTCCGTTACATATAATGTGTCATATATTTCTAGTATATCATAATACATAATAATAACATAATCGTTTATGTAGATACATATAGATTTTTCTGGGCCTATGTTATTCTAACCTCATGGCCCATCTCCAGAGGCAGGTGCTGCTGGTTTCATGAGCTCAGAGCTGAGGTCCATCCCTGAACACGTACACAGCCTCACTGTCTGTGCACGTGGGCTTAGTTGGAGCCAGAAGGGACCGGAGACAGCATCCTCCCTAATCCAACTGTGCACAGCTGCTCCTTGGAGTTAGGGGAAAGTCTGAAACCAGCTCTGAGCCTCCTGACAATATGCCCGCCAAGCCTTACTGCCCCGCTCGGAGGAACTCGGCCCCTTAAGGGACTGCCTACTGAGGTCCTTCTGGTGGTCCTGGCCTCTGTGCTTTTGTTGGGTGGCCCTCCCTGATCTGAACCCGCGGCCAGGATCCGCAGATAAGTGCTGTCGATGAGCTCACACCAGTTCCCTTCCTAAGACGGGACTCTGGACGGGTGGGCTCCCAAGAGCCAGCACGGGTACGAGGGAACCCCCAGCTCACTTCCTTCTGTTTGTGTCTAGGCATCACTGCTGCAGAGCAAACTCAATCAGATCTTTGAAATCACCATCCGGTAAGTGGCAGCCCTGAGCAGGGCCCCCTGCTCCCAAGTCCTCCCTCTCACCCCTGTCTCCAGGCCTCCCTGTCTGCAGCCTCTGTCTCCAGGGCTGCAGTCAGCCGCCAGCTCTCCCGGACAAGGAAATCGAGACAGCTCAGTGAACCCCACAAAGAGCCAGGGGCCCCAGGGGTCCAGGGCTGGTACTTCCTAAAACAATGATGTCGTTGTAAAAAAGCCTTCAGTAAAACTAGACTTCAAGCTAGATCCTAGAACCTGAAACCTAGGAACCCATGGAGTGACAGTCTCTGGTCCCTGTGCGAAGAAAAACCCAAATCAGCTACTCTTTTTGACTGCGTGGGTTGGGACCCAGAACCCGCTTCTCATGCCTTTGTCCTCCGTGTGTCCCTGCCTTAGCCCCCCGCCGAGCCCGTCAGGCACCATCACCGCAGCCTATGGCCAGCCTCAGAACCACTCCATCCCTGTCTACGAGATGAAGTTTCCGGATCTGTGCGTATACTGAATGCCAAAAGACAGAGCTCCTCGTAGAGGTGGGGTCTGAGGGAGGGGCTCGCCCTCACAACCCACCCCTGGGACATGGGAATTGAACTGGGATCACAGAGAAAATGCACCTTGGTTGGCAAGCACCTCCCCAGCTAAGCAAAATGGAGTGGCGGAGGCGGGTGGGGGGCCCTCTCGGCCCTCCCGGCCCTCCCACTTCCTCTTTGTCTTCCCTGAGGGAGATCAGCCTCCTGTCCCTCTGGGACCAATAAGCATCCCACCTGCCTTTGTTTCCTCCTTTGTGTCAGCCTTGAGCCGGGCGCCACGGGGGTCTTTTCAGAGGGAGGCTGGAGTCTCCAGAAGCTCCTCCTTGGTGTAGCATGGCAAGGGCTCTCATGGGGACGGGAGCAGAGCCGCCAGTCCCCCGGGAGGGAACTAGACAGAGCCAGGGTCAGGCAGAGGAAGGCACAGACTGCAGTCCAGAGGAAGCGGGGGCAAGGCTCCCAGCTCCTCCTGGAAAGTGGTGGCATACTAGGCTGGAAGATGGCTGCGCTCTTCCAGAGTATTCCCTCCCCTCAGCCCAGAGGCCTCCGGCCTCTGGGTGTCCCTTCCACTCTCCTGCTCACGCCGCCAGTTGTGTCCTTGTGAATCTTTCTAGTATTAGTTCATATCGAGCCCTTCCAACAGGAGTCCTTCCAACAGGAGCCCTTCCACACGGGGCAGGAAAGGATGAAAAAGAAGGGCGGCAGGCTGGCCACAGAGAGGGCTGCCCCTCCCCAGGCTCGGCCTGCCTCCTGTAGAGGAGCGGGCGGCCGGAAGTGGGCGCAGTCACGCCCTCTGTGGCATCTTCTCACTTCCTTCGTTCAGAGGGAGCTTCTTGGGTCCACCTGTGGCCCTCTCCCTTCCAGATGTTTCTCTGAGTGAAGCTTTCTCTCTCTGATGCCTTTCTTCCTGAGGATCCTAGCATGTTTCTATAGCCTCTGGGTTGCGGGAGGGCAGAACGAGAGAATCTGGTTCAAGAAGATCTGGTTCTGCATGGCATGAGAGGAGCCGCAAGGGCCCGCAGGCCTGCCCACATCACTGTCTTTGGGAGAAGCTCCCGGCCTGGTCTGGGGAAGGGGTGGGGGAGGGGGTTATGGGGAGTAGCACTTTGCATCTCAAGGATGTCAGGAGTCAACCTAGTGGATATTTCGTTCAAGGAAAGAAGGATCCAGCATCTAATACTGGAATGATCTCTTCACTCTATGGATGAAGTCAGGACATCATCACTGCCAGCTGGCAGAGCTTGAGGCTTGGGGAGAGGCAGTAGAGACCCCTTTGGGTTCTGGGTTTCCATTTTCCCTGAGTGCCATCCGTGTGCAGAGGAGGGGCTGCTGCAGAGCTGGTAGGCCGCTGTGCTCCCCGCCCCCCCCACCTCCCCCACCCATCCAGGGGCCTTTGTGCCTCCAGAGTCTCCTGGGCCCCCTCCAGCGGCAGAACCCCATGGTCCAAAATAGTCCTTTTCTTCTCTTCCAGGCAAACGTCCCCTAACTTTTCTGAGCCGATGTAACTCACAGTAAGGTGTGAATGGTCAGATGATCCCTCCCTGGAGAATTTGTTTTTTAAAAAGAGGGAGGGTGAGTAGATTTCTTGACCCAAAGGAAACCCTTTTGAGGGTACAATTTTAGGCAGTGCGGGGAAGGGTCAGAAGCAGGATGTTTCTGCTAAGGGGAGGGCAAGCTTCTCGGGCCACTCTCCGGTCACACCCGTGCACACAGCCCTGTGCAGACACACGATGAAAGCCTGATTAGTAGGACAAATCTGTATTTTCCCAAACTGGGAAAACCTTAACATACGCACTTTCCCATTACATGTGCAATAACGGTTTGGGTGGAGGGGGCTATCTGACTCTCGTTCCCGTAGTTTCTACCCTTGGTCGGTGCCCCTGTGCTGTGGGCCTGTGGCTTCCAGACAGCCTGCATGATTACAAGGCCCAAGGAGCCTGGCTCCTGCGCCCCACCCGCACCCCACCCCCACAGCTTTCGGCTGGGTTCTATGGCTCTTGGCTAATGCTCAACCCAAATTTATAAGCATGAACTTAGATTTCTCTTTACCTTACTGTCTCTTTATTAGAAAACAAAGTTTAAAATAAAATGTGAAGGCAAATAACCTTTGGAAAAAACTTGAGAGAAAAATCTCAATCTTGAGCCACAAACATGTCTTCCCTTACTGGATCTTTCCATCTTTATCCCCTCCTTGACTTTGATGAGAAACCTGGTTTCTTTCTCGTGTCTACTTGACTTTAGGGTCTACCCCATGACAGCTGCACCCTGAGCACTGCCCTTTGGGGTCCCGGTCCTGGGGCTTGGGCGTCGCGACCCCAGAGCCTCTTTCTAGAGCCAGCCCCAGAACCAGAGATCGGTAGTCCCACTCAGATGCCTCCCCCTCTCCCCCACCCTGGGAATAGAGTGAAGAAAAAGGTACAGGCTCTCATTCTTCCTACACTCAACCCTGTATCTGTCTGAAGCAGGCCTTTCTTTACATCACGGCTGCTTAGCAGAGATGTGCTTCTTTTGGAGAACTAGCCATTTCTCGAGTGCTCTCTTCTCAGTTTCAGTTTAAAAACTTACACTCACTGGAATATTGGATTGCCTGCTGACATGAAGCAGAACCTAGATTCTAGCCAAACATGCCTCAGAGTCAGAAAGTGTAAGGTGACTGTTAACTCAGACAATTACTTGGTCAACACAGCAGCGTCCTACACACACACACACACACACACATACACACACACACACACACACACTCTTCCCGCAGGCTCAAGGAGAGAGGCAAAGCAGAGTGTGGGGGGCGCTCAGACCCTTGGCTTAGAACCACTGCTTACTGCCTTCCAAGCCCTCTGGCGTCTGGCAGTCCTTTGTCACATGACCGACCCTTTTGGCCACCTGTCTCTGTTCTGATTGTAAGCCAGCAAGCCCATCCAAACCAGCTGCTCCCCAGAGCCGCTGAGGACTCTTGCTGCATGCCCAAGGGGTAGGTTTGGTTAGCACTCAAGGCATGAATGTATTTGAGATTTGAAGTTCTATTAATTTGGTTGAGTCATGTAAGTGGATAAGAAGCCGGTCAGCAGAAAGTACCGATATGATGCTGGAGGCTCCTTGTTTCCCTTGCAGTGGGGTCCCCAGTGCCCTGTGCCTGTTCCCATTTTCCTCTCTCTGAAAAGCAGAGATGAGCGGTTTCTTGACTCCTAGATGCCTCCTCACCGAAGAAATAGCCCAAACAGGTGAGAAGAATTAGAATAGCCCTCACTCAGAGGCTGTCTTCTGTCCAGCCTCCTATACAAGTATAAACGGATGAGCAGTGAAAAGGTGGGACTGGGACCATCTACAGTACTTGAGAAGTATGAGGGACATATACATGCTGCCCTTTGCCCTGGGTGTTCTGGGTCCCATAGGACGTGTTTCAGTCTGCCTAAGAGTCACAGCAGTCTTGGGGTACCGTTAAACAGTTCAAAGACCAGACTTGTGGGCTTCCCTGGCAGGCCCCTGGGTCACGATAGCTTCCAGTTGCTATTACGTGGTCCCCAGGCCTTCTGTCCTGGGCACAGAGTGTCACCGAGAAGCGAGGGCATTTCTCCCAATCCTTCTCTGTGACCATAAAATGGCAGCTGGCCTATGGGGGTCTGTGGGAAAGGACTAGACCTGTGTGTAAGGCTGAGCGTTAAGCTTAAAGGTAGACAGGGAGGACAACTCATCAGAGAGGTCATGCCTGCTTCCCCTAACCCACAGACCCTGGAAGGCACATCCTCCTGAAACAAGGTGTCTTCCTGGTGTCTGAGGAGGTTTAGGGCCCTGTGCTGCCTCTTCATCCCCTAGAAATCTTCTGGTTAGAGTGACCCTAGGTCTGAAGATTGGGCCTGGCCAGCTGGGGACGTGGGGAGGAGGCGGGGACTGTGAGCAGGGCTCTGTGGCCTGTTGGAGTCAGAAGGCAGTTTTCTGTGCTCTCCTTTAGCATTGGCCAGGTTGACCGGGTTTTCTCTCCTTCAGAGGACCTTGGGGCCTCGGGCGGTCACCTTCCCCTTCTGAGCTCTTCCTCCATGAATGTCGATTCTGGCCCGTGGAGTGCAGAGCGGCAAATCCCCGAATGCCGCAGCATTGCACAGATTGTGACGTGTCTGTGTCCACTTGGACCTTCATGACCTGGCTGAGAGTGTTATGTGCCCACCTGCACACATGTGTGTGTAGTGTAGTTCATAGTTGGCAATATATGTACATAACAGCTGAATTATTTACATGGGAGTGCAGAATTAGTGCCTGTGGCAGTGTTCTGTATTTTAAACTCATTGAATCAAATTAGTTTTATTTTAAGGAAGGGGAAAGAGGCTAGGGGTTGGGGGGGATTGTAGGAAGAAGAACTCTTAGCAAGATTGTTCTTTAGGATTATTAGTCATGGTTTCCCAATGAGTCTTCATGATGCCCTTTGCAAATAAATGTTAATGTTGTCACCACACAGTTGTCTATTTGATTTCTTTAAAGTAAATGGTTTTGGGGGGATGCAAACAGAATCTGAAAATACCAACATTAACAACTGACATTTAGCCACCTCCGCCTACCATACTTTACTCACCTAACAAGGAAGGAGAAGAGGAAACGATGCTAGCAAGATGTAAACATAAAGCTCAGGATTCCCAGTGTGGGAGCAGCATCTTCAGATGGGAAAGCCTGGGCCATTTCTTCATCACCGTGACTAGACCCTAGCCCCATAATATAACCCATAGCGGGGGAGACTTTATCTTAAGAATCTGGCTTTCTGATTCCCTTTACACAGGATTTCCTGGGAAGCATTCAGTTTTCTTTAATTATGAACTCTTAGAGCATCAAAATATGGGGTTATATGTGCAAGTGCCCTCCACAAATGTTTCCCAGCTGGATTTGGTCTATGCTGCCCACTGGTATGTCTAGAGCAATTGACACGTATGTGTATCTCTGTGTGTATATAAGCATTTGGGGATTTCTTGTGAATTGTAAATGCGTGTGGCTGTAAATCCATGGCCTCGGCATTGTACAAACACCATGGGGACATATAAAAGAAGCATAACCCCTGGCCTCTGCCCTTTGGAGCTTAGAGTTTCCCTAAGGAGAACACAAGACATACACGCAGCTAGAAACTTGCCACTCGAGCTGGTCTGTGTGCCCTCCTGTGCTGAGAATGAGGAGGCTCGGCTGGAAGAGATCACAACTTTCCCAGCAGAATTGGACTCAAGTCCAGGCTCGTGTTGTAAAAAGAGTTTCAAAATGGTGGGGGAAGGTGGAGAGTTCGGGCAAAGAGTGAAGGAGGAAAGGAAAAGAGAAGATCAGTAGGTGGAAACATGGGAAATGGGGTTTGGTAAGGAAAGTGAAGCTAATGGACAAGGGTCCTGCATGCCATGTCCCAGAATTGGACGTCGATGGAATTGACTCTTGAATCAGGGAATGTGAGGAAAGCGAGATTTTATATACATTAATATGAAGAACTTGTGTGTGATGGGTTGGGGAGGAGAGGGACTGAAGACAAGGACACCAGTTGGTTAGGAAGCTGCTGGATGATCAAGGCTGAGCACTGAGAATAACGAGAAAGGCTGCAGCTAGGCAATATGGGGGGGGGTGCAGTTTGGGAGTAGCTAGAGGAAAAGGAAAGAGACATGAAGGCTTGAGCCTGAGGGACCAAAAGAAGCATCTGTGTATATTGTGTTGTATTTATGCAGACGTGTCTCTATGGCTGTGTGTGTATGTAGGTGAGAACAAGTGTTTGAGAATATCTGTGAGTAGCCTGGAAGTGCAGTGAAATCTGAATTACTAACCCTCAGCTGTCACACGTAGCTTCTCGGTGATAAAAAGACCACATCCATATTCTCATTAGTCCTACAATAGCCCCCACACTAGGAAGGGAGGGATGGCTGGATGAGAGAACTAAATCTTGGGAGAAGTTTAGTGACTTGCCTAAGGTCACACAGATAGCTAGATCCAGGGAAGCGCTACCATAGCTTCCCACCCACAGCCCACAGGGGGCCTCCCAGTTGCAGCGAGCTTCAACCAACGTTGGGCTTGCTCTCGGAGGTGTTAAAAAGAAAACCACAGGCCCAAAATGGCACCACTTAGGCCATGTCACCGGGGCTTAATACCTTACCTACCTGCAGTTTCAACCTCCCTAAGAAATGTAAGTCTAATTCCTTAATCAGGCATTTCCTGATAAGCACCAATCAGGTCATCTATCACACAGGCCCTTTCCATTTGCGCACAGGTCAAAAGCAGGCCTGTGCAGGTGCACGTGTGGACACCCTCCCACCCCCAAAGGTCAGGTGATCAGCATAAGACTTCCTGCTTTTCCAAGGGCAAGACCTTGCCTGAAACAAGCCTTTCTTTTCTTTTGCTGGTAACTTTCTTGCCCAACCCTCCTTCCTATAAAAATCTTCCATCTTGGGGCACTTGGGTGGCTCAGTCAGTCAAGCGTCCAACTCTTGATTTCTGCTCAGATCATAATCTCCCTGTTTGTGAGATCTCCCTGTTGTGAGCCTAGTCGGGCTCTGTGCAGATAGTGGGAACCTGGTTGGGATTCTCTCTCTCCCTCTCTCTGCCCTTCCTTGGCTCGCACTCTCTCAAAATTAATAATAAAACTAAAAAACCAAAAATTTTAAAAACCTTCCGTTTTATATAACTCCCCTAAGTCTCCCTCTACTTACTAGATGGGATGCTACCGGACTCATGAAGTCACTTAATAAGACCAATTAGATCTTCAGATTTACTCGGTTGAGTTTTTGTTCTTTAACAGAGGGGCGGTGGGGAGACCCTGCACCCTTCCCTTAAGACCCACGGAGGGATGGGCATTTTCATTCCCACGATGACCTATAAAACGTACTACCACGTGGCCACACGGCAACCACTGTCTCTCCAATATATGCTTTTTTTTTTTTTTTGGTATATGGATTATGTATTTTTATTTCATTCACCCAACGGACAAAGTCGGAGTCAGATGCGAAACTTGAAAGGTTTTATTTCCTAACTACAGGCAGCTTTAAGAGGCTGACTATCTGGGGCTATCACGGCCTGAGCGAGTAGCACACCCAGGCTGGGAGGCGGCAGGAGGGCAGGGGAGGAGAAGGGGCCTTAGGGTTGACTTCCTGGGAAGAGAAGCCTCTGGCCCCGCTGCACGTCACTGGCCCTTCTTGTGGGCGTTCTTGATGATGGCGTTTTTGAACAGCGTCACCAGAGGCGTCTGGCTCTTCTCCGAGGTCATGAAGCCGCCGTAGCGCTTGTCCTTGGGCGGGCTGCCCCAGCGGAAATGCTCCATCTTATAGGGCCCTTCGTCCTTCTTCTCGGCCACCTCGGCCTCTGCCACCAGGCCGTACTCCAGGTCGGGCAGGGCCGCGGCGCCGTCGGCCGGGCCCTCGGGGCCGAGCGCCGGCTCCGGCCGCTCCCCGGCCAGCTCCCTCTTGAACTCGAGGGGGAAGGTCTCGACCGACTCGTCCTCGGCGCCGTTGGGGTACACCTTCACGGGGCGTCGCTTCTTGCCCACGGGCTTGCCCCAGCGGAAGTGCTCCATGGAGTAGGAGCGCTTGCCCTCGCGCAGGCCCAGCTCCCCGCCATCGCCGCGGAGCCCAGGGCCGCCGTCGCCCGCCGCGACCTCTTCCTCCTCGCGCTTCTGGCCCGCGCTGCCATTCCGGCGGCCGAACCTGTCCCAGCGGAAGTGGCCCATGACGTACTTCCGGGGGTTCTCGGTCAGCGGCTGCTCGTCGCCGTTGCCGGGGAGCACGGGCGTCTCGGCCGAGAGGTCCGGCTTGCACGCCCGGATGCACGCCTGCGGGGAGGGCGGTGAGCGCGGGGTTAGGGCGGTCCCGTCCTGCAGCCCCGCCCCCGCGCGGCGCCTGCGCGCTCCGCCCCTGCGCGCCCCAGACCCTGGGCACGTGTGGGCGGGTAATAGGACAGGGCTTTGGCGGCCGTGGCCTCCTTGCCGAGGACCTGTCCTCATGGCGCCCGCGGACATCCGACTCGGCTGAGGCAATCGCCTCTTTTGTCCCCTGGGCCCCTTGGTTCTTCTGCCTCGCAGCCACTAGAGATACCCCATCCCATTCGGTGGTTTACTTATCCCAGGGCTTTTGTGAATAGGGTCAGTTCCTTACCGTTATATGCGTGATATATAGGAATTGATCAATAAATGGTAAATCGGAGATAGTTGTTGGCATTTAATGAATATTGAATAAATAAATATGGTTCAGTTCACGTCTGGGAAGGGCATTGGGCTGAAATTGGGGGCAGAATCTATTCAGGTGGGAGGAATCTGGCCTCCAGAGCCTATATTTTCAGTTATGCCTCAGCCTGACCCCAGTGATCTGCAAACCTAACTCATGCCCTACCCCAGCCATCTCCCTGTGCATGCGTCAAATGTTTTCCCATGCTATCTTGCACTTTTTTGCGTGGGTTTTTTTTTTTTTTTCAAGTCTTTTGAGCTGATCCTGCACTTTCCCCAATCAGTGAGCTTTCGGAGGGAGTGGTTCACTTCCCTGTCACCTCATTCTGATTGGAGGGAGGGGTAAACAGCCAGGATTGTTTCCATTGCTTGGGTCATGGAGCCTATGTCTCTGCTCTCTGTAAGCAGACAACTAGAGTACAGTGCACATTTGCTTGGGAAAATGACCTATAGGCTGCAGCCTGGAGTTCTCAGTTATGTGGGACTGCAAAGGAGGAAACAGAATGATCCCCACCCCTTCTGTTGAGTTGGGAATTTCATACTCCAGAGATTTAGAATTATGAAACTGCAGAATATTAACAGTGGAAAGTAAAAACTATCTCATGCTCCTCCCCCCTGGACACATAACAAAGCAGGAGGCTCAGGGACATGAAAGGAGCTTGGCCAGTTCCCACGACTCTTCGGTGGCAGAGCTTAGAACCCATGGGTTCTGACCACGCTCGGAGCTCCTTCCCTGGTGGGCTCTCAGCAGGAGAGGCTGCGCGGTGGGTATCTCCCACCGAGAGTCTCTTGGGTCTCTCCCTGAACTAGAACTCACAGAATTCCCTGGGCCCGTTCTTTCTATTTTATTGTTTACTATTTTTCTATTTTAATTTTTACTTTCTATTATCTTTCTATTTTGCATGCAACACATGCAGGTTGCCCTGTGTTTTTGAGTTCTCTCTCTCTCCACCTTAACTAGCTTCTCCACTGACAAAACACACTGAATGTAGTGACGTACAGTCCACCCTCACCAGGCGGGTGCTGGCAGCAGGATGGAGCTCAGTCACTGACACTGGCAGTGTGTCTTTTAGTCCTTGACTTGGTATAGCTTCTCATTTGTGCCTCCCAGTACACACACACACACACACACACACACAATTCCAGCCTGGCACAAAGGGCCTTTACATGCTTCTGGAAAGGCCGTGGAAGGTCAGTCCTCCAGAAGAATCATGAGACATTTGGCACCAGTTAGAGGAAAATGGCACCCGGGTTCTTCCTTCTCCCTCTAGAGATGATTTGTAGTACTACCTAGCTGCCTTTGTAATTGATAGTAGACAGAAAGGGAGTAAAAATGGAATGAAAATGGCAAGGGACACGAGGTTATTTAAAAAGGAATAAAAAGGCCGAAAGGTTGAAAATACAGAATCAATAGAGCGATAATTATTATTACTGTTACTATCACTCTTATTATTTTAATGGTGATATCTCGAAATAGCTTAAACGGAGTGGGGTCTTCATACAAGAAGACAGGGCAGGAAGATAATCAAGTGGAAATTGTGGGCCAGACCCATCTGCCTAGAGCTGCTTCCTCCCCTCCTTGGCTCAATTCTGGCTTCACCCTAGAGATCTGTTTCTGCCCTGAGCTGAGTTACCCATATCTCTGGGAATGAATTTCCCCTTCCCCACTCCCCTTTCTTTTGTGCCTTCCCAGTTCCAGCCCCAGTCCCATCTGATGCCCAACCAAGATGGCGGCCATAGCCCACATACCAGCAGGTTACTTTCCGTGGTGAGGTCCTGACACTGGCTGCTCTCCAGGCACCAGCCACTCACTTCCATGGAGGCCTGAAGCAGCAAGGCCAGCAGCAGGGCCCCTGGGCGGCTGCAGCACGATCTCGGCATCTTCCAGGCGGGCTGAGGCTCTGCAGAGGCAAATAAGATTGGTGGGACCCCTACAAGGAGCAGAACAATGTTGGCCACTGACCAGGAAGGACTGTGAGCCAATATTAACAACACATTCACTTGTGGAGCTCAAGGCTTTTTGAGGACAGGAGCAGTTCAAGGAGAAGCTTGGTGTGAGTTGTGGTGGAGAGGAGGGGAGCGGGACCTGGGAAATCTATGTGCAATTTCCCCTTTGTCTCCTATTAAAATCAGATCCCAAAGGAGGTTAGGGCTGGAAGCTATTTTAGAGATCATTTGGTCCGGCCCCTTATTTGAGAGATGAGGAAATCATTATCTCCTCTCAGAGAGAGATAATAATTTGGGTGTTCATGACAAGGCAAGGCTAAGTTGTCCTGTTTCCCTGAACTTTCCTATTTCACCATTTTCATGAAGCTCCAGTCCTAACATGCCAGATTCAAGGAATAACTTGGGAAAGACAAAGGATTCTGAAATTCCTGCTCAAGATGGTCTATTACACTCCTGCTCCACCAGGATCCTGTCATTCTTCAGAAATTGTTTCCTACAAATAGTAGGTTTGTATAAAGGCAAATAAAACCCCTGGTCAGTGTGGCCAAAACCTAAGCTAACCTAATTTGATGTCTTGTGCACAAATCACTCAGATGATCACTATTTCTCAGATACCTGCAGCTTTGAGATTTATTTTTAAAGCAGAACCCCATTGTTTTAAAACTGGCTCATCTTCGGGGCGCCTGGGTGGCTCAGTCGGTTAAGCGTCCCACTTCGCTCAGCTCATGATCTCGCGGTCCGTGAGTTTGAGCCCCGCGTCGGGCTGACAGCTCAGAGCCTGGAGCCTGTTTCAGATTCTGTGTCTCCCTCTCTCTGACCCTCCCCGTTCATGCTCTGTCTCTCTGTCTCAAAAATAAATAAACGTTAAAAAAAAATTAAAAAAAAAAACTGGCTCATCTTCTTGAATATATACCAGACCTCCTCTTGTTCTCAGAGCCTCTCAGATGCAGTCTGAAATAGCTGGACTTGAAGACACTATAAATGTAGAAGGGAAGAAGATGGACCTACAAAGCAGAAGGGCACTACCCACCCCCCATTGTGAGCACCCACCAAAGACACTTTCCGAGAAGCCAGAAAGTACCTGGGCAGATGCTGAAGTCAAGAGGTCAGGATGCAGTAAAGAGGAGAGCAGTGATGCTGCCTTTTGCCCCCTGTGCCCAACACTTTCCTCTAGCTCTCCCACTGCATTGTCCCCCCTCACCCAAGTCAGCTTCCAGAGTTGACCCCAAGTTTATTCATTAGCTCACCACCAACCCACAATCATTTTGGATTTCAGAAGATCTCTTCAACCAGCTGTAGAAAGAAACCTCATGAAATGAGAAAAGTAATTCACATTAAGGGGTGGATGACTAATTTTCTTATCTCTCTTAATGGACATTTGCATTTTAAAATGTTTGCCTAAAAGAAACCTCTCATTTGTGGAAGGGTGGCCAAGGCTTTTTTATAGAGAAGGCTTTGGAAATGAAAGTTCTCTCTGGCTCTTGTTGTCTACTTTAGAAAACCATTTCCTTTTCTTTGCCCCAGCCCCACTCCCTCCCCCCCCCCCAAAGCTGAGCTAGCTCATGGCTCCCTTCTTGAATGATTGCCAGGCACAATCGGAGTGTTTTCAGAGCAGCCATTAGATGGCGCTGGCAGCCAGTGAGCTGGCCCATCAGCACCTCAGGCTGAAGGGGCAACTGGGAGAGCATTGATACACCTTGGTGTCCAGTCTTGACCAGGGGCAGGCTGCTCCTGTTGTAGAATTTTGATGCTCTAGTTCGAGAATGGAGCCCTAAGTTGGTGGGCAAAGCAATTTAGATTAAAGCTCTGAGACCACACAACACATTTGGGCCATAACGATGCCAAGATTTACAAGAGAAGCAGAAAAATGGTAATTACAGGGGCACCTGGGTGGCTCAGTCAGTTGAGCATCTGACTTCAACTCAGGTTATGACCTCACAGTTCATGGGTTCAAGCCCCACGTTGGGCTCTGTGCTGACAGCTCCGAGCCTGGATCCTGCTTCAGATTCTGTCTCCCTCTGTCTCTGTCCCTCCCCCTGCTTGCGCTCTCTCTCTCTCTCTCTCTCTCTCTCTCTGTCAAAAATAAATAAACATTAAAAATTTTTTAAAGAAAAGGGGCGCCTGGGTGGCGCAGTCGGTTAAGCGTCCGACTTCAGCCAGGTCACGATCTCGCGGTCCGTGAGTTCGAGCCCCGCGTCCGGCTCTGGGCTGATGGCTCGGAGCCTGGAGCCTGTTTCCGATTCTGTGTCTCCCTCTCTCTCTGCCCCTCCCCCATTCATGCTCTGTCTCTCTCTGTCCCAAAAAAATAAATAAACGTTGAAAAAAAAATTTAAAAAAAAAAAAAAAAAAATTTTTTAAAGAAAAATCATAATTACATATCACTATGGGCAAGTGTAAAATAACATATTCATAAAGAAAGAAGTAAAATCATACAGATCTGGCAGTCCCCTCAACTATACTTCAGTTCTCCTCAAGGTTGGTCATTCTGGGATGATGATTTCCATTTTCTAAAAACACACCTCATGATTTCAGGCCTACCTGAAAAGCCCCCAGAGAGCATTTCCTCTCTCTCTACCCCACCGACTGTCTGTGTTGTACAACATGGTAACATTCTCACTGCCCACCCTGTCAGAGTTCCATTCTATCGCTAAAAAGTTAGTTTGCTGAAAGCAATTTGTTTTCTTTTTACTTATGTGTATTTTCCATTTTCTACAATGAGCAAATATTACCTTGTGTTATTTTTTTTTACAAACAATAAAGCAATGGGGAGATGTCGAATATTGTGCTTTTTGTAGGTAGGGAGAGTGTTCTATGTAATACAATAATTGAAAACCTTGGAAAAATAAATAGAAATTTGTGATTTACTAATCTTGATATTAACTTTATAACGGAACTATACTTATTAGAATTTCATATGCGTAGATGAACGCTCTTTGAGCTAAACAAAGCATTGTGTTTGTCAGTCTAAAGCTGTACACTGGCCATGCCCTTCTGTAAAGATCAGAGATGCAGAGTTTTCTCCTTTCACCATGATACGCAGGCATCCAGTCCTAAAACAAAGTGCCAACGGCATATTAAACCATCAAATAAGGTGTAATCTGGACATATCTTCACAATGGACAAAATAAGTGCACACTTGTACTTTCCTTGGCTTCTTCCAGCAATTCTGTGAGAACCATCACCTCCCCATTTATACACGAAGAATTTGGGGGATCCAAATGCCCTGCAGACTCTCCCTCTTTCCCGGGAAACCTCCTTTGCCTGAGACTCCATCAGCTCAAAGGGCTGCTTCCGCCCTGCAATCTAGGGTCTTGGAGCTGGAAGATCCACTGTGCGGTCCCGTGAAGGACACATACGAGGTGGTTCAGAACCTTGGACAGTTCCCACACAGGCCACCTCTTTTTAACCCCAGCTGGGTAGAAGAGACCCGTGTCTTGATGGGAGCTTAGCCACATCGGGTGCGCTAAGGTGGGCAGGGAAACGGAGACTCAGGGCTCCGAATCCAAAGACCTGAATGCAGGGAGTTTATTGTAACTTTTAGCCTTTATTCTCCTGCTCCCATACCCAACGTTCATCTGCGCTAGAGTATATGGTATCTTTTAAGAAGTGACATGTACCCAAGAAAATCGGGAGGAAGAGGAGCCAAAAGACCGGGCTTTGCCTAGATCTCCCCAGAAGTTTGTTGGAGACTCAGCGGTCCTAGCAGCCCAACTCTCCGGAGAAGGCGAGGCAGCAGGCTCCTGGAAGGCACTCACTGCTTTCAGCGTCGCAGCCCAGCAGCCGAAGCCTGGCCCTCTCTGCTCCGCTTTGGGCGGCTTCCCACGCCGCATTCAGGAAACAGAAAGTTTTCAAGAAACTCGGGACCGCCACGAACCTAAGGCTCCTCAAGTCAGCGATCGGAACCGGGCGAGAGCATCCCGAGGCCCCGGGGCCGGGCGTTCCGGGGTAAGAGCGAGGTTCTGCGCCGCTGCGCGCTTACCTGTGGTGGAGAGGCTGCGCTCTGGGCGAGTCCCGCTGCGCCGGGCGGGGATGCTCCTCGGCCTCGCTAGGTCACTTTTCTTCTTTCCTTACTCCCCGTTCGCCGCCGCCTGGTCCTGGTCGCTCTCCTCGGTCCTTATATACCTGCGGGGCTCGCCCGGGTGGGCAACCGACGTGAACTTCCCGGCAGCGTAACCAGCAACTCCCGCGACCATGAGAAGGGGGGGTCATGGGGAGTTCCAGGTAGGGGCTAGCGCGAGAGCAGATGTGCCCGGAAAGGGGGCTGGATCTCTGCCTCCGGAGGCTGGAATTAACACTGTTCCGCTGAAGGGCGCACCTGGCAGCCATCAGGAAAGAACTTAATTAAGGATGGTGTTGGGTCTCCAGGTAGGACGAGCAGGCGGCTTAGCACCCCGGTGTGGGGCAGGCCTAGGGCGCCTGCTGAGATCGTTGAGGAGAGGGTGAAGTTACTTGTGTGCGTGCTTGGACGGGCATCTGCCTCCTTCGCATTTGGAGGTAAATAACACCGCAAAGGGGAGTTACGTCTGTAATGCCTCAGATTTCCCCATCGTTTGGAAACTGCGGTGAAGATGTCATGGGGAATCACAATCCCTCTGTTCCAGGTTAGGGGTGCGGTTGGGAGTTTGGGGAGTAGGGGAAAGGGGGGGTCCAGAGAAGGTCAGAAGTCACTCACCTGAAGCCCAGGGAAGGCCACCTTCTTGGGGGTGCAAAGTCAAGTTGCACTGCCCCTCCTGGGTCCCAGTCCAGAGCAGGCTCCCTCCCGCGCCCCAAATCCCCGGGGGAAAAGGTGCTGTTCCCTTTGAGTATTAATGAGGAGTGGGAAGGAGTTGCTCTGTGAAGAGCAGGCGAAATACTTTCCCTGTGGCCTCTACCTTAACCTGGAGTAAAGAAGCAGAAAAAACTGTGAGGAGTCATGGGAGTGGAAGGGAGTGTTGGAACCAAACAGAACTTCCAGTCAAGGTGCTTGTTTTATTTTTTTAATTCTTTTATTTTTCAAGGAGCTTGCTTTAACCTGCCAATCGCAGGAGCTTTCTTTCTTCCCGGTCAGATGTTCTTTCGGATTCCCAAGACTCCCTTGAGAAATTCTGGTTGGTGACCTTGGCTTTATATGATTCCACAAACCTTTCCTTTTGGGACCCAGGAAAAAAATCTAAGCTCCTAAACAGTA
Organism: Lynx canadensis; assembly: GCF_007474595.2. Classification (NCBI taxonomy): domain Eukaryota; kingdom Metazoa; phylum Chordata; class Mammalia; order Carnivora; family Felidae; genus Lynx; species Lynx canadensis. The sequence continues at coordinate 120,105,117 of NC_044305.1, read as the reverse complement.
AACACTGTACTTTATCAGCTGGTCTCGCCCTCTTTCCAGGGTCATCTCCCACCTGTCCATCTTGCTTCCTGGCATCTCAATCATCCACAACGTCCCCATTCTCATGAACACTACTTTCTCAAGCCGTCATCTCTCTGTCCGCGCCACTCCCACAATGGACAAAATAAGTCCACCCGCCCAGGAAAATTGGACTCTCCTGCATTAAGATTTACCTTGTCAATTATCACCTGTTGTCTGAAGCCTGACTTGGTTAATTGTGCTTCCTGGGGCATGAAACACGGCTTTCTCTGCTCACCAGAGACTCCCATTCCCACCCCACCTGTACGCATGGCCTTTATTGCTAGAACAAATTCCATGCTGTCTTCCGTCTCCCCTCCCACCTACTCCTGTCCCTCTACCACCAGGCTCGTGAGTACTCTAAATCAGATTGTGATTTTCTCTTATTGTTCTTTGTATTATTTCATAGTACAATGAGAGGCAGCTGGTGGTAGCAGAAAAGCCAGACCAAGAAAAGTTCAGACTGACCCATCTTCTGTCCTCCTTTGTTAGCTGAGTTCTTAATTCCCTGTAGCAGAACTGAAAGACCGCTGAATTGCATATAGAATCACTGGGCGGGTTGGGGAACCAGAATCCAAAGGTGGGGTGGGGGGGGGCAAAAGTTGGCTGGAATCAAGACCCAAAGCAGGCTGCTGATCAGATCGAATTAGAAAGAAAACCAGATCACTCCTGAAGTAGGCGGTTGCTGTTCCCACTTAAGCAGATGCCACCAGGAAGGACTGACCTGTTTCTTTAGCACTAGCTTCTCTTTGAAAGCCTAGAACAGGTCACTTTGATTGAGGTGACAATGTGATTCTCCCCCTTTATTGTGACAACGTGGCGAATGACATCGCTGATTTTTAGGGTTACACCAACCATCTACTCCTGGATTGAGCCTAATTTAATTATGCTGTGTTATCTTCATACAGCACTAGGTTCAATTTGCTAATATTTTATTTAAGATGTTTTATCCCTGCTTATGAGCTTGGCGTGTAATTTTCCTTTCTTGCAGAATGCTTGTCAGATTTTGGTATCAAATTTAAGCTGTCCTCATAAAACAAACTGGAAATCTCTACCCGCCACTCTTTTTTTATAGTTTGGTACAATTAGCAGTCAATGGTGTTTATCTCTTCCTGAAATGGTTGAGATAACTCATCAGTAATATCATGTTTGTTTGTTGAATGACTTTGAATTACAGATTCAATTACTTGAATAACACTATTTTAATAATCGATTTCTTCTTGTGTCAGTTTTAGCAGGATGCATGCTTCTAGAAATGTATCCATTTCATCTAAATTTTCTAATTTATTGTCTTAAATTTGTTTTTTATATCTTCTTATTATCTTCTCAGCATCTTTGGACTCTCTAATTATGGTCCCCTTTTATCTCTAATGTTGGTAATTTATGGCATCTCTCTTTTTGTCTTGACTAGTTTCTGAGGAGTTTGTCAATTTATTAGTGTTTTTAAAGAATCAATTTTAGTTTCATTTATTTTCTCTATTGCATGTACACTTTTATCTATTTCTGAAATTTCTACTGTTATTACTTTTTGCTTTCTAATTCCTAATTAGTTGTTCTTTTTACCCTCTTGATTTGGACATTAAATGAATGCTTTTACTTACATAGTTGATATTCAACCTTTATTCTTTTTGATATATATGTTTATGCTACAAATTTGTTTTAAAGTATGGCTTTACTTTAATCTTGCAAGTTTTGCTATGTTGTATTTCTATTGCCATTTAGTTTAAAATATCTTATTTTCATTGAGATGTCTGAATTAACCTATGGGTTACTGAAAAGTGTTCTGCTTAACCTCCAAACATTGGAGATTTTCTAGTTATGTTCTGAAACTAATGTTTAGCCTAATTACCCTGTGGTCAAAGACCATGCTCTATTTTATTTCAGTCCTTTGAAATTAGGGGGGTGGGGAGAGCTGCTTAATAGATGGACATATCCCATTTTTATTAATGTTTTGTATGCACTTCAAAATAATATGTATTTTATGGTTGCTTAAATATTCTATATCCTTTCTTTTTTATTTTTTAATTTTAAGGAATCTCTACACCCAACGTGGGGCTTGAACTCATTACCCCAAGATCAAGAGTCAAATGCTCTCCTGACTGAGCCAGCCAGGCACCCCTCTACATCGTTTCTAATTATTTGTCATCTTATTTTATTAGTTACTGAAAGAAGTGTGATTTTTAAATCGTCCCATTATTTTCATGGATTTATCTTCTTCTCCCTTTAGTCCTGGCATAAAAATAACTTTCTAAAAATCAAATGGTGACTATGGGGCAGTGGTAGAGGGTAATATAGGATCAAGGATAAAGAGAGCAGAAAGGTACTGAAGCATGGTTACATGCTGATGGGAATAGTCCAGTGGTGAGGGGGAGATCGAGAGGGGGGAAACCAAATAATCCAAGTCTTCTACGAATCCAAGTATTAGTAAGACGAGATCCAGAGGAAGAATCTGACCTTGGAACGGTAGAGGGTCTTCCTCTTCCACAATAGTGGTGGAGGAGAAGAAGGAGGTATAGACACAAGTAGACTTGTAGGATAAGCCATAGGAAGATGAGTGGAATTCTCTCTGAACCAAAGCCTTTACCTTTTAACCCAGTATTTCCTGGGAATTATCCTGAGGAAATTACCTAACAGTTACACTAAATGCTGTTCAAGACTATTCATACAACATGGTTTATAGTAGCAATAAAATAAAATAAAATAAACATCTATAATGGGATATAGTTATAAAAATCATGGCAAAGCCATGTAATGAAATACTTTGAAGCTATTCAAAACAATGTAGATATTTATTTCCAGACACAAAAAAAATGGCCACTATGTGTTGTTAAGTGGAGAAAGTATAGTAAGATATAGATATAAAGAGAGATAAAGATAGGAATTGAGCTAAAGATGAAAAGATTTCAAAGTGTTGGGGCATCTGGGTGGTTCTGTCGGTTAAGCGCCGACTTCGGCTCAGGTCATGATCTCACGGTCTGTGAGTTCGACCCCCGCGTCGGGCTCTGTGCTGACAGCTCAGAGCCTGGAGCCTGCTTCGGATTCTGTGTCTCCCTCTCTCTGCCCCTCCCCTGCTCGTGCCCTGTTTCTCTCTGTCTCTCAAAAATAAATAAACATTAAACAAAAATTTTAAAAAAGATGCAAAGTGTCAGTAGTGGTTATTCTGGTTATCTAATTACAAACCACTCTCAACTTAGTGATTTGAAACAACACTCATTTTGCTCAGAAATCTGCAGTATGATCAGGGGCCGGCATGTCCCTGCCCCACTTGGCATCAGCTTGGGTAGCTTAAGGGCTGGTGTCTATGATTATTGAAGCCGCTCCTTCACATGACTGGTTCCTGGGCTGGAAAGACTCAAACATCTGGGGGCAAGAAGAGGTGGGGCTCCTCAGACACTCCTTTCTGTCTCTGTGTCTCCTTGCCACGTGGTCTCTTGCATGTGGCTGCTTTGCGGGGGCTGGATTTACACAAGGCTCAGGCCTCCCAAGCATGCACCTGGAGGTGGTTTGCTCTGCCAGGTAGAGGCAGTGGGGGTGGTCAGCAAGAGCTCCCCAGAGAAGCAAATGCTGAGTCGGGCCGAGCCTTAATACAGCAGGTCACCAAGACGAAGAAAGGAAAGGCAATCCAGACAGAGGGAACAGCATGTGCAAAGGGCTTAAGGCAGGAGAAATCCGGTTATGTTCCTGGCACTCTGGGTGCAGGTAGCAAAGGGAGAGAGAGAATACTGGAAACAGAAGCAGGAGGGGAGGAAGTGAGGACCATTTATGGACTGAGTCAGAAGAACACTCGGACCAAATGTCTATGGCAGTGAGGAGAATCAGAGGGGAGGGAGCCCGGAGACGGTAAGGGACGATCAGAGAAGTCCAGTGCTCTGCTCCAGGGCCTGGAGACCAGCGCAGCCAGGAGTGGCAGCGGGGAGGGGGGAGATGAGACAAAGGCGAGGGCATGAAGCACAAAGAGGTACGTCAATGTGGGGGAAGGAGTCACGGACTCTTCCCTGTCTAAGGTTGTTGTCGCTGCGTGGCTGGCACAAGGCCACGCCGTGGCTTTACAGCTCCACCACCAGGCTCCCTGATCCTAACCCCCCTCAACGACTGCTGAACTGTGTGACTCGCAGCAAATTCCCACCCTCTCTGTGCTTAGTTGTCCCATCTGTGAAACGAGGGAAATGGTTGCGCGAACCCATGAGGCTGTCATGTGGATGCAATAAGGCAACACACGTAAAGGTCTTAGAGCAGAGCCCGACCAGCCCTTTGGAGCGCTAGCCCTTGTCCTTATTATAGAAGCGCTGGCCCAGGAGGACCCAGCCTGGAAGGGGGAGAGGGGAAAAGGCAAGAAAGAAGGGAAAGGAGGAAGGAGCATACAGGGGGTCTCTGGACAGGTAGATGAGGGCTCCTTTAGAGACGCGGAGTGTGACGACCCTGGGGCTGAGGTGATGCACCCACACCTGGCGGTGGGCACAGGGCCAGAACTGCTCTCGTCATCCCAGCTTTTCACCTTTGAGGGTTTAATTGAAAAAGCAGTGTCACCGGGGTGTGAGTGCGTTACAAAGACAGGTGCAGGGGTGGCCTCCAGGGGCGAGGGAAGAGCTGGGAGGACAGCAACAAGGATGGGTGGCTGGGAGCCCAACACGGGAGGGTGGCCTTGCCCTCAGCCTCCAGGCACTGGAGCCAGGCAATGGGGGACGTTTCCCTGGGAGAAGAAGAGCCTCTTGGGGGGGGGAAGCCAGGGAGCAGGACCCCGCCAGGCCCCCGGTGGACCGGCCCTGTGCTGCAGAGAGGAGGGTCTGTGAGAAGGTTACAGCAAGGTGGATGGGGTGACCAGGGTGGGGCGCTTTGGGCGCATTCTGCTTCCCTCCCCCACCCAGGAGCGGAGGAGGGAAGGGAGGGCAAGGAGTAGGGGCAGAGGCTGGGAGGGTCACTGAAGAGTCAGGGTCTGTCCTGGACTCTTAGGTTAGGACAGTTAGGCTCTGACTGGATGCAGGGTTTGCGGAGAGGGAATTTGGGCAGAATTTAGGGTGGGGCTGGGGGCGGGCAGGCTGGGAGGACTAGCAAGGGAGGGGGTTGGGGGTGGGGAAAGGCTGAGACATGCCAACTCGGAAGCAGCTACTGTCCAGTCTGCTCTCTGCCCCAAACCAGGCCCCCCAGGCCCCCGTGGTGCCCACACAGTGCTCCCTCGGAGGTCACCAGGTGCGGTGGGCAAGTGCTGGCCGGGAATGCCCAGATCTGCTTCCATCACTCATTCACTCGGCAAATGGCTATCGACCCTCACACGTGCCTGGACAGACCTCTCCTGTGGGGGATTCAGCTCTAGGGAAACTGAAAATAAAGTAGTCAGTATTAACCTGAAAAACAGACACTGCCAGGGCGCCTGGGTGGCTCCGTCGGTTGAGCGTCCGGCTTCGGCTCAGGTCATGATCTCACGGTTCGTGGGTTCGAGCCCCCACGTCGGGCTCCGGGCTGACAGCGCGGAACCTCTTGGGACTCCCTTTCTCCCTCTCTCTCTCTCTGCCCCTCCCCGACTCGCTCATGCTCTCTCTCTCAAAAATAAATAAACTCTAAAAAAAAAAGATAGGCAATGGCTGTTATTTTGCCAGCAAAAATGGGTTTATTCGGGGGAGGATGGCAACCCAGGGCACACAAGCTGCAGCAAAACCACAGGCAAGTCTGAGGAATAAAGGAGAGGCGTGGTTTTTAAGGACAGAACGGGTGCGTTGGGAAAGCTGTTATAAACTAAAAGGACACGGGAGTAAACTGGGACTTTGACGGATGACTTTTCCCTGGTAGAGCTGTTGTCCTGGGTGATGAGAAAGCCTTCTCTTCCTCCAGCTGGAGTAGTAGAGTAGTATCCATGTGCAAGGTCAGGTCTAGGTAAGGTCAAGTCGATCTCTTCCTGTCGCCAATTGACCACAGCTGAGAGGGCGTGAGAGCTCCCGACTCCATTGCAGTGAGGTTTCCCATTACTAATTTTCACGTCCATAAACAATTACAAGTTGTGATAAGCACAAGGCAGGCAACTGAGTGGGAGAGGGGAGGGCAAAGCTCCTTAGCAGAAGCAACGGCTGGTGCCAAGACCCCGGGTCAGAGGAGATAAGAGAGTTCCAGGAGCTGCTGGAAAGGGAGGAAGGGGAGGAGGGCAACCCTCGGGACGGAGGGATGTGAGGGCACAGGTCTTGAGGACTGTGATGTTGACTTAGATGATGACTTAGATTTTATGCCAAGAACAGAGGGAAACCAGTGCTGGCTGTTAAGGGAGGAACTGGATCCTCTCGAGTTCCTCTAAGACATGGTCCCGGCTGTTGTCCGCAGAACCAAGCAGAGGGCGAACAACCAACGGCTTCCGTTTAGAGTCAGAATCAACAGGACTTGGAGATGTGGGAGTGAAGCAAAGGAAGAGCTTAAAGAAGTTTCCGGATTCTGGTCGTGAGTCGGTGGGAGCTGGGAGCCTTCAGAGACGTGGGGGAAGACTCCGGGGGCGTGGAGGAGGTTTGAAGGAGGAAACCGTGAGCTCTGCGGCCTCAGGCAAGTTACTCCTCCGAGTTTCCCTGGGGACTTTCAAAGCCCCATCTCCTAGTGCTCACGAGGGTTCTTGCACACCGAGCAGGTGTGAGAAATGCTAACTACCGGTAGATTCTCGGCAACTGAAACACTAAGAATTCTCCAAGGGGAGCCTGACAGGGGTGGAGGGGGCAAAGAGCTAGCCTCCACAAAGGGGCCCTGAAACCTGGAGCAGAGCAGAGGGGAAAGTCCCTGGTGCTCCCTGGCCCAGGGAGTGGGGAGGGTCCCGCTGCCCCCCTCTATCCCCTGCCACCCACACTTCCCGGCCCCCAGCCCCTTTCACGGAGCTGCCCATTCAGCACTGCAGCTGGGCCCCTTCTCGGGCCTTCAGTTTGACCCCAAGGGCAGAGAGGAATCAATTTGTGCAGAGAATTGGAATGAAAGCGATTTCAATTGACCTTTGAGTGGGGTTTTAATTTGCTTTATTACAGCCAAAGGGGCCTCATGAAGAGACCCTTGAGACTGCTTTTATCCACTAATGCGTGCATTAGCGCAGCAGCCTGGGCCTCGTCTGGATGCGGGGTGGGCAGAGGGGGAAAAGGCCAGAGAGGGCCCAGGAGCCAGCGTCCACGCCCCTCCCAGGAACCGGTTCGCAGGCCCCTCAGGGTCCAAGGCAGAATCACAAGTGGAGGAAGAGGCAGTGGAAGGTTCCAGCCCCAGGTCTGCTGCTGGGGCGCCTCGAGACCTGGGCCGGCACCTCCGGGTTGGTCCCTGAACAGTGGCAGGGAGGGGACTTGTGGAGTGGATGGCCCCTCAGTCCCGGCCAGGCCCGATGTTCTGTGGTTGTAAGCTCATATCTGCAAACTCTGGGGTAAAAGTAACTGGTTTTATAGAATGTGGCCTTGAATGGGGACAGCAGAGCCTGCTGGGCTAAGGAGCAAAGCTCTGTCCTTCCTCCTCATAGGTCGCTGTCATGCTCTTCCTGGTTTTCTTGACATTTCTGCTCTAGTCCCCTCTACGGGCCAGTCAGATCTCTGTTCTCTTCTCCCCCAATTCCAAAGGAAGCCAAGGGGGTGGCTTGATGAATTCCCTTCTCCTCTACTGGGCAGAGCCCTGCAGGCAGCTTCCTGGGGGGGTCCAGGTGGCCTACAGAAAGCCAGCCCCAGAGCAGAGAACCCCCTGAAATTGCTTCTCTACACAGGGCCAACGTCAGTGCCACTGGGTAGGACAGACGCCTGTGAATTCATATTTACAGTCCCACGTTAGAAATGTCACCCACTCTGTACGTGGGGATGTGGCCACATGGAACCATGGGTATGTTCTTTCAGAACCACTCCCTTATCCTAATCCCTTTCTTCAAACTGAGGGCTTGTTCCTTTGCAAAGTGGACTTCCCGGGGGGGCGCCTGGGTGGCTCAGTCGGTCAAGCGTCTGGCTTAGACTCGGATCATGGTCTCCCGGTTGGTGGATTTGAGCCCCACATCAGGCTCTCTGCTGTCAGCACAGAGCCGGCTTTGGATCCTCTGTCTCCCCCTCTCTCTGCCCCTCCCCCGCACGCACGTGCACGCACACGCTTGCACGTGCGCGCGCATTCCCTCTCTCAAAAATGAATGAACATTAAAAAAAAAAGTGGACTTCCTGGAGGTGGGGGTCTTAGTGAAGATGTCACCGACATTAAGGGGACACCAAGCTCTCCTACGCGATGTCCCCCTGCAGCCACCAGTTTCAGACAGAGCCCAGGTGCCAAGAGCCACCATTCTGATGCAGTGATGGTCAGAACGGTCGTTTTGTAGGGAAATGCCTTTGTTGGACAGCTGCTTTTCCAGAAGAATGAGGAGTTCTCTAACCAGGAGTTGAAGTCAGGAAAGTGACTCGGTGGCCAGGAAGGACGCTGATAATGCACATCCATTAGCGCATCACAGGAGAGGCATTCAGGAGCCCGGAATTGTCCTCCTCCTCCAGATCCAACAATGGCTTCTGTGGAGGGGCTTGAAGTGGCTTTTCTACAGGCACTCAGCCCAGCCCCTATCTCTGAGCCCCACCCGCTGGTGCTCCGCTTCCATTTCAGGCCCTGCTCAAAGGAATGGAGGTCCAGAGAGCCCACGCCCTGCCCTCAAGTCCCGTTGCCCTGGGAGAGTGACGCCAGGCTTGGGCAGTGCCGGTGCACCATGACCTGATCTGCCACAGCGCCAAGAGACCGCTATTCCGCACATGCGCCTGAACCTGGGTGTGCACGTCGCCGGGAGGAGGGGGGGGGGGGGGGGGGGGAGGGAGGATGTGAGCAGTGCAAGGACATCTGGAAGGTAGTTTGATCTGGTTTTTAAGAAACTGCCTAAATCTTTCTGTCCAGATGAAAGCGATGCCCTTGGGGCACCTGAGTGGCGCAGTCGGTTAAGCGTCCGACTTCAGCCAGGTCACGATCTCGCGGTCCGTGAGTTCGAGCCCCGCGTCAGGCTCTGTGCTGACAGCTCACAGCCTGGAGCCTGCTTGGGATTCTGTCTCTCCCTCTCTCTCTGCCCTTCCACCGCTCACACATGCTCTGTCTCTCTCTCTCTCTCTCAAAAACAAACATTAAAAATATTTAAAAGAAAGGAAGGAAGAAAGAAAGAAAAGAAAGTGATGCTCTTCAAAGCATTCCCCCTCTCGTTCTTGACACCTGTGGTGGGGCCGGGGCTGGGACTTCCTGCAGACCCCTCTGGAAGAACTGCCCCCAACACCAGTTTCTAAGTCACCTAAGAAGGCCAGTCTTCTGACTCCAAAGTCACATTTTTTTTTTAAATTTTTTTTTTTCAACGTTTATTTATTTTTGGGACAGAGAGAGACAGAGCATGAACGGGGGAGGGGCAGAGAGAGAGGGAGACACAGAATCGGAAACAGGCTCCAGGCTCCGAGCCATCAGCCCAGAGCCTGACGCGGGGCTCGAACTCACGGACTGCGAGATCGTGACCTGGCTGAAGTCGGACGCTTAACCGACTGCGCCACCCAGGCGCCCCATCTAAAGTCACATTTTTAAAAATGCATCCATTATATTCCTCTTATTTCTCTTTTATATTATAGTTAGGTCTGTATACTGAATTTTTTTCTATTTGTGGTGGATGTGGGAAGGTTATATTATCTGTGAGTTTCAAGGTAGTAAATAAGATCTTACAGAATATTTCCTTTTAGAAGGGAGTTTTGCTGCTGGTGGGAATGTAAAATAATGGAAAATAGTTTGAGATGCCTCAAAAAGTTAAACATAGAGTTACCATATGACTCAGCAATTCTACTCCCAGGTCTATATCCCAAAACTTAGACACGAATGTCCGTAGCAGCATTATCCATGGTAGCTAAAAAGCGGAAACAGCCCAAATGTCCATCAACCGGAAAATGGATAAACAAAATGTGGTGTATCCTATACTGTGGAATATTATTTAGCAATCAAAAGAAATAAAGTACTGATAGATGCTACAACACGGATGGATATTTAAAACGTTTTGCTAGGGGGCGGCGCCTGGGTGGCTCAGTCAGTGAAGCATCCGACTTCAGCTCAGGTCATGATCTCGCAGTTCGTGAGTTCGAGCCCCTCATCGGGCTCTGTGATGACAGCTCAGAGCCTGGAGCCTGTTTCAGATTCTGTGTCTCCCTCTCTCTCTGCCCCTCCCCTGCTCATGCTCTGTCTCTCTCTCTCTCAAAAATGAAATAAACATTAAAAAAAAAAAAAGAACAGGCGAATGCATTCAGACAGAAAGTAGACTAGTGGTTGCCTCGAAGGTGTTGGGGAAAATGGGGAGTGACTGCTTATGGATATGGGAGTTCTTTTTGGAGTGACGAAAATCTTCTAAAATTGTGGTGATGATTGCACAGCTCCGTGAATATAATAAAAGCCATTTTATTGTACACTTTGAATAAATTATGAATTATATGTCAATAATACTGTTATTTAAAAGGAGATAGTCTTTTGAGAGACAAAGATGTGGCTACAGAGAAAGGCATGTATCAAATCTTTTTTTTTTAATTTTTTTTTTTAGCATTTATTTATTTTTGAGACAGAGAGAGACAGAGCATGAATGGGGGAGGGTCACAGAGAGAGGGAGACACAGAATCTGAAACAGGCTCCAGGCTCCGAGCTGTCAGCACAGAGCCCGACGCGGGGCTTGAACCCATGGACCGTGAGATCATGACCTGAGCCGAAGTCGGACGCTTAACCGACCAAGCCACCCAGGCGCCCCATGTATCAAATCTTTCAATGTAACAAAAGAGGAGGGTATCCTGCGGGTGTTAGGCTGTGTAAACCACCCTGACCTACTATCCCTTTGTATAACAAAAAACACCCAGTCTTTCCTCCTGTGTCTTTGCTGTGTATCTCCTCACTCAGAACACTTCACTTCTGACATTTCTGATCACTTTTTTTTCCCCACGTCAAGGAATTTTCCATAACACCAAGCGGGTGTCCTATAATTTCCCTCGATTCTAACACTATCTACCTGGTCAGATCCCACAGGCTAACGGCCCTTCCCAGAAGCCTTCCCCCCACCCCACTCCAGATGCCAATCGCACATTGCAGATACCCTGGTTACCCCCGACTTCTGTCTGATTTGGCTACAAGTCGGAGGTTCCCATGACCCTTTGCTCAGGTTGGATTAATTTGCTAGTGCAGCTCACAGAACTCAGGGGAACACGCATATGGTTTTTTCGAGGATATGACAGAGGATACAGCTGAACAGAGGGCAATAAGTATAGAATAGAATAAGGTCTCTGACTGCCTCTGGGTATTAGGGAAAAAGAACACAATACCACTCGAAACTGAAAAATCAAGTAACGGATATTTATTTCCGTTTACAGAAATAAAATCCGAAGCAGCAAATTAGTGGGCAAGAGAGGGAGAGAAGTAGTTCACAGTTAATGCCAATATGACTCCTATTGGGAAACCAAGAGACAATATCTGAATCTCTAAATAAAGAAGTAATGAAAGGTTTTACATAATAAAAGTATTCATCAGTGCTAATCACTGAACAATAATATACACCTTGTTCAACACCGCAGAATGAGAAAGAAAACATGGTCCATCTAGTGGAAAACTCTATTTGGTAAGTATAACATACCGTGTGAATTGAGGTATCGTGTGAAATATAAAGCAATATGACAGGGGCGCCTGGGTGGCTCAGTCAGTTGAGTGTCCAACTTGGGCTCAGGTCACGATCTCGCGGTCTGTGAGTTCGAGCCCCGCGTCGGGCTCTGTGCTGACAGCTCAGAGCCTGGAGCCTGTTTCCGGTTCTGTGTCTCCCTCTCTCTCTGCCCCTCCCCCGTTCATGCTCTGTCTCTCTCTGTCCCAAAAATAAAATAAAAACGTTGAAAAAAAAAATTTTAAAGGAACATACATGTGGGGTGCCTGGATGGCTCAGTCAGTTAGGCATCTGACTCCTGATTTCAGCTCAAGTCATGATCACAGAGCTCATGAGACCGAGTCCGGGATCGGGCTCTGCGCTGACAACATAGAACCTGCTTCGGATTCTCTCTCTTCTCTCTCTGCCTCTCCCCAACTCAGGTGCACACACTCTCTTTGTCTCTCAAAATAAATAAATAAACATTAAACAGAAAGAGAGAGAGAAAGAAAGAAAGAAAGAAAGATGAAACAACAAAAAGTGGAGAGGGCATCATTTTGGAAGAAAATTTATAAAAAATTATGGTGTATTCCTAGAAGAAAATACCACTTGAAAAAAGAACAAACCACTGATACAACGACATGGATGAATCTCAGAAACATTACACTGGGTGAAAGAAGTTGGAAGCATTCGTGATGTATGGTTCTGTTTGTATCAAGTTCTCCAACAGGCAAAATTCATCTAGGGTGACAGAGGTCCCATGAGTATTGACCCTGGCAATGGCAGGGAGGGCTGGCCAGGAAGACACTCGAGGGAACTTTCTGGAGTCAGGAAAATGTTCTAAGTCCTAACGGGCTGTGGGTTACACACGTGTCTGCGCTTGTCAGAAGCGAGCAAAAGGTATACTCACCGCGTGTACAAGTCTTGGTAGGTAAATTATACCCCAATTGGAAAGAGAAGGGACTGGTGGCCGTGTTTACCCTTAAAGGGTCTCTGGATTCTTTAGCAGCCCCGACTGAGCAGGGCAGCGTTGCCCACACACCCAGCCACCCGAGCAGCACAGGCTGTCTGCGGTGCTCTGGTCCCCAGGGCTGCTGGTGGCCTGGCCTTGAGAACACCGGCCGGCTGGCCGGAGACAGTCATTGAGAGGAAACAATTGTTGCCTTTTGAGCGGAAGCCCGGGGTGGGGGCAAAAAGAAGGTCTGCCAGGCTCTGCCTTTCCCTAACAAAGCCGTGACCTCTTCTTGAGCAGTTGCTGCCTGCATTCTGCAGCCTAAATAGGGAGAGGAGGAGAGGGAGGTTGGAATAAACGGGGGTAGTCACATCTCCGTCTCTTCCCTCTGCTTTTAAAAAGCTTGAGCTACTGCGAGCAGAAGTGATTTGCTGGGTACCGGGCTGAAGAGGCAGATTTCCCAGATGGAGCTGCCGGGGAGACGAACCCGGGGAGGGGAGAGGCTTTCAGGAGGGCATTGGCCCGGCTGCATCTGCGCAGGCAGGGGAGTCACGGGCCTTTGTGCCCGCGGCCTTCAGCCCATGGCACTCACGGTAAAGTGGCTGGGAGACAAAGGCCCCGGAGCCCCGTGACTTTCTGCCGGAGTATGTTTCAGATACTAATGACGGCCAGACCCCGGTAATGGGATGTGAAGGGCGTGGAGGGGGGAGGCCGGGGCAGGGTGCCTCTCACAAGTTCTCGGGGGGCCTGGGCTCTCTCCTCCACAACCGGCCCCTTCTGCTGCCCATGCAGGGGCCTACCTGGCCATCTGGAATGACAGACCCGAACCCCAAGGCCCACATGCCGTCGTCAGGGGTGTGCCCTTCATAGTCGAGGAAGGGACAGGGATGCACGCTGTCCGGTAATCCTGAGATTGGCCGGAGCGTGTGACCCAGAGGGGTCGGCGGGGGCCAGACGCGAGAGGGGCTCCTTCCCACATGAGCACGCAGAAGCCTCTCCCTCAGATTGATGGCATTGAGTGCCTCTAGGTTGTAGTAAGATGCGTCGTGATGTGAAAAGATTCTCATGCTATTATTGCGTGATAAATGGCAGGCCGTAAGTCAGTGTCTGTGGTCTGAGCCTATATTTGCTGTTTTCGAAGAGTGTAGACGAGAAAACTTAAAACTCTGAGGGGAGGGTGCCGCATGTTAGCAATGCTTATCTGGGGAATACGGGGAAGTTTTTCTTTTCTTTTTGCTTGTCTCTACTTGCCAGACTTTCTGAAATAAGCATATAGTCCTTCTGTAAGACAAAATTTTTATTAATCATAAATTTTAGGGGCTTCTGGCTGGCTCAGTCGGTAGAGCATCCAAGTCTTTTTTTTTTTTTAATGTTTTAATGTTTATTTATTTATTTTTTATTTTTTTTTAATTTTTTTAACGTTTATTTATTTTTGAGACAGAGAGAGACAGAGCATGAACGGGGGAGGGTCACAGAGAGAGGGAGACACAGAATCTGAAACAGGCTCCAGGCTCTGAGCCATCAGCCCAGAGCCTGACGCCGGGCTTGAACTCACGAACCGTGAGATCGTGACCTGAGCCAAAGTCGGACGCTTAACCGACTGAGCCACCTAGGCGTCCCATGTTTATTTATTTTTGAGAGAGAGAGAGAGAGAGAGACAGAGAGAGAGACTCTTAAGCAGGCTCCACATTCAGCTTGGAGTCAGACACAGGGTTCGATCCCACGGACTGTGAGATCCTAATCCGAACCAAAAATCAAGAGTCAGAGCCAGCCGGGCACCCCTGAGTTGGCTCTCTTTTAAGATGAGGAGACGGTTTGGAAAGACCATCTGTTCCCTAACGGGCCAGATGGCAGGTGTGCCCAGAGACGAAAGTGCTGGCGAGCACTAACAAGATGGGTATCAGAAACAAAAACTGACTCTCACTCATAGTTCAGGGAATGTAAACTGAAACAAGTTTGCTGGGTGGTAAATCCGGATTTATGTACCCGTCCTGTCAGCATACCTACCTGTCCTTTACCACAGCAATCCCATCTCTGGGATTTGTCCTAAGAAAGTGCACGAATCGGTGCATGGAGATCTATGCAGAGGGGTGTCTGTATTTGTAAGAGGAAAAGACGGAAACAACGTGCATATCCATCAGCTGGGGATTGCTTTAATAGGTCGTGGTGCTTTCGTATGCTGAAGGGACGGCGAGCCTCACGAAGCCGGGGCGGTACCTGCCTCTTCAACATCACATCAGACCGTGTGTGGCACATCCCTTCCTTTGTTCGAGGGAGGAACAAATGAGTGAGCAGACAGTAGCTATTTTAGAAGCACGACACTGAGGTCTGCTACTGCAGATGGGCAAAGGCAGCCAGTGTATTGCTGAGTGGCAAACATGGGTCTCAAGCCAAGAAGGCGGGTTTGCACTTGTGTTTGTTTAAGTCTGGAAGAATTTCCCTGAAAGCAAAACACAAAGGGCTTGGGAAGGACGCGCCGCAGGTATGAACAGTGCTTATTGACAGATGAATTGGATTATAGAGTCTGTTTATTCTTTTTATTTATCTTTTCCGACTCTTCTGTAATGGCCACGTTTCAGTCTTATACGAAAAAGCACAATGGTAAGTTTTATTTTTTTTAAGTTTATTTATTTATTTATGTAATCTCTGCACCCAACGCGGGGCTCAAACTCACATCCTCCAGAGATCAAGAGACGCGTGCTCCTCTGACTGAGCCAGCCGGGCACCCCACAATGTTAAGTTTTAAAAACAATAATGTGGAAGTGAATTCCTGACCCACAGAATCCTTGACTGTAATAAAATGGTTACTTTGAAGCTGCTAAGTTTGGGGGATTGAGCTGTTACAAGAATCAAAACAGGGGCGCCTGGCTGGCTCAGTCGGAAGAACACGCAACTCTTGATCTCGGGGTCATGAGTTCGAGCCCCAGGATGGGTGTAGAGATTATTAAAAAATAAACAAAGTTTAAAAAAAAAAAAGAATCAAAACAACGATGGTCCGGAAGAGTATTCAGCCTTTATCACTTACGGTTTCTAAATAAATACTATTCCATGACAGAGACAATTCTACAATTTGTGCAACCAACCAGCCACTGACAGCCACATATATCGTGAGTTTTTACTGTTCATTTATTCACTAAATATGTATTGAGGATCTATTATGTGCCAGGCATGCAGTGAGGTGCTGGATATTGGGAATGCTCTGGTAAACAAAGAGGGTTTGTTCTAGAAGCTTACGCTCCAGTGAGAGACAGACACTTAAGAAAGTAAATGTTCAAATAAATGGATAGTTCCAAATTGTGAAACATACTACGGAGGGAAAAAGATAACTCCTAAGAATCTCTAACATGGTGCAACATTTGAAACTTATAAGGATCAAGATAATATTGGTAAACGGTGCCGGGGGCGGCACAAGCAATTAGCACTGGGAAGAGCCGAAAGCTGTTTAAGGAAAGAAAGATCATCAGAGTGCAAATTCGTCTCTGCAGAGAACAATATTTACATAGTCCTGATGATTTCACTCAATGTAAAATATAAGTCTGGGGGTGATGGAATGGAGGTAGCAGGGTCTGGGGAAGTCAGCAGATGCTTTAAACGGGTAACTCGGAACGAGCAGCGGTAGCATGCTATTTAGGGAAATGGAGTTACTACCAAAACACACGGTGAAAAGTGGTTATTTCTGAGGAAGTGGAGTGGAGTGTGTTGGGAAAGAGGTGAGCGGTAGACCAGTTGCTTTTCATTCATTCACTTACTCAACACATGCTTGCTGAGCTAGTTCGGTGCAAGGCCTTGTTCTAGGCACTAGGGATACAGAAATAAACAAAACAGCTAAAACAAAAATAAACAGCTAAAAGATGGAGTTTATATCCAGAAGGGAAGACAATAAATAAAATCCTTACTGTGTTACAGAATAGTCAATACTATGGGTGGGGGGAGGGGGGGGAGGAAGAGGAGAGAAGGATGGGAGGGGGAAGGAGTTACAATTTCAGATAAGTGGGCCAGAGATGGCATCGCTGAGTGACATGTAAGTAGAGGAGTGAAGCGGGCAAAGGAGACAGCCACGTGGACGTCTGGGAGAAGAGCATACCAGCAGCGGGAACATCAGGTGCAAAGGCCCTGGGGTAGGAGTGGTCCTGGTGGGTTTGAAGAACAGCAAGGAGACCTGCGAGGCTGGATTGGAGTGAGCAAAGCAAGAGAGGTAGGAAACAAAGTCGGGGAGTTAATTGGCCGCCAGATCAGGGATGGCCTTGTGGGCCACTTAAGAGTTGAATTTTCTCAGTGGCTCAGTCGGTTAAGCATCTGACTCTTGATTTCAGCTCAGGTCATGACCTCATGGTTTGTGAGTTCAAGCCCCGCGTTGGACTCCACGCTGACAGCGAGGAGTCTACTTGGGATTCTCTCTCTCTCCCCCCCGCCACATCTCTCTGGCCCTCCCCCACTTGCACATGCAAACAGTCTCTCTCTAAATAAATAAATAAGTAAATGAATAAATAAAACTTTAAAAAAAGAGTTGAATTTTCTCACCAGGTATATATATATATATATATATATATATATATATATGGCTCTGATTTAATTTTTAAATGTATTTTAAGGAAATAACTCTGCTAGAGAGTAGATTGGAGAGAGCAAGACTGGAGGTGGGGATCCCAACAGGAGACCGCGAAGGCCGTTCAAGTGAACGGATGGGGTGCTGGCAGTGGAGATGGACGGATCGAACCGTTTGGGATCCCGTTGGGAGGTAGCACTGAGAGGTCTTGTTGATGAACTGGGGTCAAGAACGTAGGCAGTGTTGCCCCCAAGTGTGTGGCTTGAACGGTTAGCTGTGTGCCTTGTACCAAGACAAAGGAGAGAGAGAGTATTCACATGATATATTGACTCACTGAGTCTCACAGTCCTCTGGGGCCTCTTGGGGGAACCTCTAAAGCCCCGTGGCTGAAACTCACACATTACCCACGGGAATGGAAAATGGTGCCTCTGCTTTGGGAAGCGATTTAGCAGTTCCTCAAAAAGTGAAACGTAATTCCATTCCTGGGTGTCTCTCCGGGAGAACTGAAAATGTATTCACCCAAAAACGTGTACACAAATATCCATAGCAACACTCTTCATAATCGCCCCCAAATGGAAATAACCCAAGTGTCCATCCATGAATGAATGGATCACCAAAATATGGCGGTATAAAGTGACATTTTATGTGAACACAAAAAGGAATGAAGCGCTGACTCACGCTACAACCCGGATGAGCCTCGGAAACAGGCTCAGTGGAAGACGTCAGACGCAGAAGGCCGTGTATTGTGTGATTCCATTTATAGGAAACGTCAGCACCGGCAAATTCACAGAGACAGAAAGTCAACTCATGGTGGCCTAGAGGCTGGGGAAAGAGGGGAATGGGTAGGGACTGCTTGTGGGCTGGGGTTTCTTTTGGGGGTGATAAAAATGTTCCAGAAGTATCCAGTGGTTATAGTTGCACACCCTTGTAAATATACTAAAACCCACTGAAATACGCACTTCAAAATGGCGAATTTTATGGTATGCGAATTATATATATAAAAAAAAAAAAAGACAGTTGGCTGAACGGGACTGGGGCCATTGGGAGGTTGGGACTGAAGACCTAACAGAGGGAGAATCAGCACAGAGAGGACATTTGCAGCCACGGGAACTGAGAGGTGCACCAACAGAGCACATAGTGGGGAGAAGCGGTGGGAGCCTAGTGCCCCGAGAAAGAGCCCCATTTAGAGCGTGCGTGGCAGAGAAGGGGCCCATTAGAGACCCAGAAGGGGAGGCCAGAGAGGGGGCAGATCAGGAGCCCGTGGAGCCACAGGCTGCAGAAGTCATTTTAGACGGTGCTGTTTCAAAATACGGTCCACCAAGCAGGGATGCCCAGGTAAGAGTCTCCACCTGTTTCTCTAGGATAAATCCTAGAGGCAGAACTTCTGGGTCAAATGACCTGGGCCCTTGTAATTCCGAGAGTTCTTGTAATTCTTCCTCTCATCAATGTTGAGTGAAACATTAGTAATGGACAAAACCTATTTCTGTTCTGGATCGGGGAGTGAGAGAACCAGGGTGCCCGCCAAGTAGAGAGAGGACCAGAGCCGGCTCAGGGGCCTGGGAGAACAAGGCGAGGTTTGGGTTGTTGGCCATGACCTGGCCCAGAGGGCAAGTACCAGAGTAACTCGCAGACCTTGGGAACCTTGGGGGCGAGGTGATTTGTACTGTGGGAACAGAGCCCATCTGAGAGCCCAGGAGAAGGAACAAAGCAGAAGGGGGCACACAGTACAGGGCAAGAATCCTCATCCCGAAATCCCGGGTGGTCACTAAGCCGCTGTGTGACCGTGGATCAGTCACTTGACCACCCTGGGCTTCAGATAACTGTCAAATCTGAGTTCTGGCCAGGCATTTCTGGCCACAATCCTATGCCCTTCAGAAATCTGTATTTCCTTTTTGAGAAGAAGGACAAATCTTCCTTTTCACCCCAATCACCAAAATCAAGGCCGTTTTTCCTTCGGAGATTTTACTCTTCCAGTGGTTTTTCCGTTCTCTGTAGGGGGTCAGGAGGTCACTGATTTTGAGCAAGCTCTATTCGGAGCAGCTCAGTCCAATTCAGCAAATTCAGTTTACTGCGTGTCCCAGATGCAAAGCCACCACCATCATTCACCGGGATGGCCAGTCTCCCTGCTGCCACCTGGTGCCTGTACAGACTATTCTCAATGCAGCAACTCACGCGGAGCAGAAGGCAGAGCCTACAAGAGCCAGCCCACGGGATCTGGGGGATCTTGCACCCCTACAGGACCCACACCTCACACACACACACTCCCGGCTGAGCAAACACATTCCCACCTGAACAAGCTGCCTCAGGGCCTTTGCTCTGCCTTCTCCCAGAGGGCCACTAGTCTAGCTCCCTCATTTTATTAAGGTCTCTGCTCAAAATCAACCTCCTGGGGTATTTCCCCGATCTCTTTGTACAAAACAGTACCCCAGCCTATCGCCGTCAATCCCCTTCTCTTGCTTGTTTTCCTTCAGAGCACTTAGCACCACCTTCACATGGAGTGCTTGTCTGTGCCCCCAGCCACCACCAGACTTGTGAGTTTCCCGAGCACCTGGTCTGTTGCTTCCCCAGTACCCGGAGCAGTGCCTGTGGAGACGAGGCAGTTGGTGCATGCTGGGGGAGAATGAATGAACCTGCCCACAAGCCCCAGCCACACACAAGTCAGTACCGCCTGCTTTTTTGAATGGACACCCAAATAAAAACACAGGTTTCTAAATAAGCTCTTGACTCTTTTTGCAAGGCTTAGAATCTCTCCAGGCCTGGGTTTTGCTGTGTAAATCTGAAGGTTAGCAAGCCGGGGACAAGCTCCAGGAAGGTAGAGCTTGAGTCCTATTAGCAGAGAAGACACTCGGAGGGGCTCAGCACTCAATAAATGACTGGTTCAGAGGAGGTGCTGGGCCAGTGGAACAGGTTGTGTTCTTCGCACAAAAGCAAAAACAAAAAGAGAAAAAGACAGAGATACTTTTGCCCCCAATCTGGGGAACTGAGATCTAGGTGGGGGGAAATGGGATTGATTCCTCTCATCAGAAAGGTCCCCAGGCACGTAACTAAACCTGCACGTTAAAGTGTTAGAAGAAACTTGGTCTGATGGGTATTGAGGAGGGCACCTGTTGGGATGAGCACTGGGTGTTGTATGGAAACCAATTTGACAACAAATTTCATATTAAAAAAAAGAAGAAACTTGGTCTGGCGGTTGCAATCCCCAACAGTAGGACAGCCCTGCCCTCTGGTGGCCACTTAGTGCAGTGCCACCCCGGAAAAGCTTAGACAACCATTGGGGGAATTTTTTTCGTCGCAGAAGTTGCCGGACTCCCTCGTAGACAACCGAGAAGCCCGAAAGTAAGGGAATAAAAAGTAATCACGTACCCTTAACACCTCTGGTGCCACTGGAGTTTCCAGTCCTGCCTGTTTCATACCTAGTTCATTCCTTCAATCAAGTATTTCACGGCACTTAACCTCCCGGCTGTAATCACTCCATTTTTTATCTTGATATGCTCACTTCTATCGTAACCTGTGTTGCCGCACGGCCTTCGTAAAGATCACTGCAGATGGCTAGATGGAAGCCCACTGAGTTAATGTCCTCAGCCATCGGTCCAGTGTGTGGGTGGCTTCTTCTTCAAAGCAGGGTGAGGCACATGAGAAGCTTTTAGTGTCTTCGTCACAAGAGTGAGGTCCCACTGGCTGAGTGGCCTCAAATGCCCCCCATGTGGGTTTTGACTGTCTCCAGGTCCTCAGTCCTGAATGGGTGCTCTATCTAGACCCAAAGTGAGGGCACACAACTGCTGTCCAAACACCTGCCTTCGCTCAACGACTGCCACCTGCTGGCAGTATTCTAAAGGCTGGGGGTGCAGCTCTGGAAAAGGCAGGCAGAACCCTGTGCCTCCTGGAGAACGGTTCTGTGGGAAGGGGGTGGGGAACACATCACACAAGAATAACTCTAACTCCGCTGTCATACATGAAAGTATATAACAAGTGTCCCTACTTAATCTGACTTCATCAGAGGGGTCCACTTCCCTGGGGAGGTCTTTATTAAGCTCAGAACTCATGGATATACAGTAATCAGGCTGGGGCCAGGCAGAGGGAGGAAGTGGGGAGAGGGATGGCCAGGCCAGATCTCCCAGGAGTCTGTAAGCCGGTGAGCAAGTGTGGGGTTTCTCCCGGGGCTACAGGAAGTCACTGCCGAGTTTTGAGTGTTTTGAGCAAAAGACTGGCCTTTTAGAAAGATCCCCTGTAACAAACATAACCAGTTCGAAAGTATAACTGAAGACAAGAATCTATTCATAAGAATAGCACAAAGAAGAAACTATTTAGAAAGCCATTTATCAAGAAAGATGTAATACGGATCTACAGAAAAGCTGCGAACTTTCCTGAGAGACAGAAAAGACTCGAATGAATGGAAAGACACATTTTGTCTGGAATAAAGGACAGTATTGTGAAAACATGATGTTTTCTTAAATCTGCCTATATGGGCGCCACATGCACGTAATAGAACTTGGATCCCAGGGCCCCTGTTTTACACTTTTCCGACTTCCGATACTTTCCCTCCGCAACACGTATGACGGTGCGATTGGATTATTTTTGTAGATATGTGTTTCGGCTGCCTACCCGTTACATTGGTAAAAAGAACACTAAAATTCATCTGGAAAATGCACGAGTGAAAATAGCCAGTAGATTTCTTTAAAAAAAATCTTACCAGGTAATAAAATATGTTATAAGGCTGGAGTAAATAAAGCAGCTTGGCACACATAAATACAAATTTGGCAGAATAGAACAATATTAAAACAACAATAGAACACAATAGAGAGACCAGAAATGGACCCTGACTCTATGTGGAAATTTAGAACATCATAAAGGTGATACTACATCAGTGGGGGAAAGGATTCTTCAGTGGGGGAAAGGCTTGCCATTTCGAGAACACTTAAATGTGGATCCATACCTTTCTCTGCACCCAAATAAACTGGGGCTGGATCAAAATTTTAAATGTAAACACTGAACCATGAAAGCATGAGAAGAAAGCATGCATATATTTCTATCGAACCCCGTAGAAAGGACAAGCAAGACGACACATAGCAGAGAAAAGAGATTCGTGTGGATAACATATTAAAAGCTCAGCCTAACTCAGAATTTAAAAAATAGAAATTAAAAAAGGAAGTTACTATTTTTTCTGCGGCGCTTGGGTGGCCCAGTCGGTTAAGCGTCCAACTTCAGCTCAGGTCATGATCTCGAGGTTCGTGAGTTCAAGCCCCGCGTCGGGCTCTGTGCTCACAGCTCAGGGTCTGGAACCTGCTTCGGAGTCTGTGTCTCCCTCTCTCTCTGCCCCTCCCCTGCTTGCGTTCTGTCTCTCTATGTCTCTCAAAAATAAAACGTTAAAAACATTTTTTTTTTTCAAAAAAAATGCAAGGTGCAAAAAAACAGCAAAGGTGCAGAAGTCTGAATTGTTTGTTTTTTGAGGTCGCACACCCACACATCTAATTATCTATATCATTATGCATACACACGTAGATGAAAGCATGTATATGCTTTGGAAAAATTTGGGGAGATACACATGAAACTGATGGCCTCTGGGAAGTAGACCTGGAGTTCGGGGGAGGGGGGGAGGGGGGGCGTCTATCTTTCACTTTCTACCACCTTATAAACTCCTCCACCATCTGAATTTTCACACTGAGCACGTATTACCTCCGCAATAGTACCAACATTGTGGCTGCTGTTGTTTTAAGATCCCCCAGGCTGCCATGCAATGAACTGGCCACGGGGGCCGCGGGGGCCTGTGGAGAGACGTTTGGCCATCCAGAGAGGGCACGCCGGTGGCAGGGGTGGCCGTGGTGCTGAGAGATCGGTGGATTACAGACTTACCTAAAAGGCAATGCTGACAGGCCGGTGAGAGTGGGGTCGTTCTGAGCCCCCACAGACACTCTGCCACCCCTCAGTTCTGCCCTATGACAAATGTCATTCCCCCCCCCCCCCCCCCCCACAACACCGGACTAAAAGCTCTGTGAGGACAGAGACCATGACTGTTATGTTCTCCACTGCAGGACCCAGGAGGCCAGTGGCCACCAGCACTGGCTTTAAGAGCTCAGGGCCTAATTGGGAGACCCCCCGCACCCCCAGGGAAAGCAAGGAAAGCATTTGAACCGGTTCTGCCCACCAACCCCAATGACTCACACACATACACACACACACACACACACACACACACACTTTAATGAGTACAAGCCTCACCACCCTGTAGGAGCCTGCTTGGCACCCGCTGGATAAGTATTTGAATGGATACCACCTATTCCCGATCCAGAAGGCTGTGCCAGCAAATATACCCCCTACCCCCTACCCCCCACCATTCGCTGCCCCCATGCCTGAACCCTGCTTCCTGCCCAGCACAGATTCTCCTGGCTGGGTGGACTTGGTCCAGGAGAAGGCTGCCCAGACTCCCACCTGCATTCCTGAGCCCTGGCCCCACACTCCTTGCCCCGCTCAGGCCCCCAATCCACTGAGCAGGGAGCCACAGATTTGTCCCAGAACCCCCAGGAAAGTCGGGGTGGTGTCTCTGAGGAGACAACATCTGAGCTGGGCCTTGAAGCGCGAAGAGGAACGCGTTCCCACCAGATACAAAGGAGAAAAGAGGATGTAGGTGTATATGGGAGCCAGCGAGCCGCTGCAGGGTGGGCTGAGGGCCTGGCCGGGCTGCAGTAGAGGCAGCCAGCTTGGGAAATACTCGAGGGGGTCACACTCATAATGGCCATCTCATGCCTCGATGGGCCTCTGTGCCTCGCTGTGCCCCCTGCACGTGCGGCTTGTCACATAGCTGTGTGTGGGGTGCGTCTTCTCTCCCAGACTCTGAGGTCCTCAAGAGAGGACCTTGGGTTTCATCTCTGTGCCCAGAGTGCCCGGCACAGCCTAGGGCACAACGCTCAACGAATGTTTGTTGACCTGAGAGAAAGGGGGGGGATATTTGTAATTGTGGCAATCACCCACCTGTAGACATAGGTCAGAACTCCATGGGTTGTAGATGAGTTGGTGGACGTTATTGCTTGTGAATTACAGCCCAGCGTTGGGTACGAAGCGGAGCAGACGGGGCATCTGTCTTTTATTTATTTATTTCACCAGACACTTTCACTTCACTCATCCTGTGTCGCCCCAGCAGTAGCCCCATTTCACAGATGGAGAAACTGAGGTGTCAGTGGCTTGCCCATGTCCCACAGTGGCCAACCTGGGCCCCACCCTCAGAGCTTGGTGCTCATAGGATATGAGTCTGATGGACATTTTTAGAGGATGTGGTCCAGTAGAGGTTATAGAAATTCAACATGCAGAGGTTATGGCTCCTTCTGCGGGTGCCAGTGGGCCCCCTTCTAAAATCCGGGGGGTGGGGAGAGGGCGCCTGGGTGGCTCAGTCGGTCAAGCATCTGACTCTTGATTTCGCCTCAGGTCATGATCTCACAGTTTGTGAGTTCGAGCCCTGCGACGGGCTCTGTGCTGACAGCTCAGAGCCTGGAGCCTGTTTCCGATTCTGTGTCTCCCTCTCTCTCTGACCCTCCCCTGTTCATGCTTTGTCTCTCTCTGTCTCAAAAATAAATAAACGTTAAAAAAAATTTTTTTTTAGATAAAAAAACAAGACAGAATACTTGGGACATATTTGTACAAAACAAGATGTATTAAACAAGAGACACATATGCTAAAAAATTATCCATTGTTTACCTAAAATTCAAATTAAACTGGGCTTAATGCATCATGTCCTGCATTTTATCTGGCAATCTCGAATGCATAAAAAATTAAGCTAATAAAATGTAAAACTAAAATGAGAAAACAAGGCGATAAAATAAAATATAAAAAATAAAGTAAAATAAGATAAAATTTAAAGCTGATACGAAATAAAATATAAAATTTAGAGAACGAAAATAAAATAAACCAGATATAATATAAACATTACAAAATAAAGGTAAAAAAATAAAATGTAATATAAATTTGTTTGTTTAAAATTTTTTTTACGTTTATTTTTGAGAGCGAGAGAAAGACAGAGCATGAGCAGGGGAGGGACAGAGAGAGAGAGAGGGAGACACAGAATCCCAAGCAGGCTCCAGGCTGTGAGCTGTCAGCACAGAGCTCGACATGGAACTTGAACTCACGGACTGAGAGATCATGATCTGAGCTGAAGTCAGATGCCTAACTGACTGAGCCACCCAGGCGCCCCTAAATCTGTTTGTTTAATGGGCGGGTGGAGGCCTGTGTGATCCCTGGTGCCTTAACTGTCCAGCAGGTTGATGGTGGCCCAATGCCACCCTGCCTGGCCCTTCAAGCCCCCACCTGTGTCTCCACACAGCTCACCCAGCTCTCCTGGGTGCCTCCCAGGAAAATAGGAACCTCTCACTCAGAGTCCTCCCTACCAGGTGGCTGAAGGATGCAGCATTTTCTCCACTGGTTTTTAATTTTTTTTAATGTTTATTTAATTTTGAGACAGAGAAAGAGAAAGACATAGCATCAGCAGGGGAGGGGCAGAGAGAAAGGGAGATACGGAATCCAAAGCAGGCTCCAGGCTCTGAGCCGTCAGCACAGAGCCCAATGCAGGGCTTGAACCCCTGAACCATAAAAGCATGGCCTGAGCCGAAGTCATACACTCAATCGACGGAACAACCCAGGCGCCCCTCTCCACCATTTTTTAACTGAACCCAGTGTGTTCTAGAAAAGGCTGTCTGCAGCTCTGGAAGGAGCCCCCAGAGAGTGAGCAAATACTGCTCTGTTTTCAGGAAGGTTGCTCCCCGCCTCCTCGCCTCTGCTGTTTTGTCTTGCTTGGGAGAAGGTCAGGTCGTGGAGGGCACCTGTGTCTGTAAGTTCCCAGGGCACCTGCCAAGGCCCCCATGGGAGGGTAACGCCAGTGACGGTTCCCCTAGCTGAACTTTGCCGCCCCCATTCTGCGACCCCGATGCCAGGTGCCATTGTGCAGCTGGAAACAGGCTGGGGGTTCCTGGTCTTTTTTTCCAACAAATCTGAACGCTGAAAGGCACAGGAGAGGATTTTTGTTCGCTTGGGAAAAAGCCAATCTGTACCTTAGAAAGGAAGAGCAATAATAAAGTTATCATAATATGAAATTAATCCTACCTAATACAGCCATAAAGCTCCAAAACCTTACACCCAGTGGCCCCACTCCTTGGGCGTTGATCCTATTGAAATAATTATGTGCATAATAATGCTCATTCTGGCATTGTTGACAGTGTTTGAAATTTGGAAACAGTTGAAAACCTAGGAAAGGAGAAGTATTCATTCGGTAAAGATTGACAGCCACGAGATGTAGTGCTGGGCCGTCTTTCCATGATTATTTCCAGTGCTGTAGAAACATGCAGAAACGTTCACATCATGTCCATGAAAAGCGGTTGACACGAAATGGTCCCTACTCACGGATCACAGATCCTTCAAAATTCCTTTTTTTTTTTTTTAATTGACCTTTTACGCAGATAATTGTGGATTCACATGCAGTTGTAAGAGATAATACAGAGGGGCACCTGGGTGGCTCAGTCGGTTAAGCGTCCGGCTTCGGCTCAGGTCATGTTCTCGGAGTTCGTGAGCTTGAGCCCCGTGTCGGGCTCTGAGCTGTCAGATTAAAAAATTAATTAAAAATTAATTTTAAAAATTAAAAAAAAAAAGAATACAGAGAGAGACAGTTTTACACAGTTTCCCTCATGGTAACATCTTGCAAAACGAGCGTGTTGACAGTGATAGAGAATCCACTGACCTCGTTCAGATTTCTCCAGTTTTACAGTCGTGTGTGTGTGTGTGTTCAGTTCTATACAATTTTATCACACTGGGATGGTTTTTTATGTTATTTTTATTTTTTTTAATGTTTATTTTTGAGAGAGAGAGAGAGCACGAACGAGGGAGGGGCAGAGAGAGAGACAGAATTCGTTTTTTTTTTTTAATTTTTCTTAACGTTTATTTTTGAGACAGAGACAGAGCATGAACGGGGGAGGGTCAGAGAGAGAGGGAGACACAGAATCTGAATCAGGCTCCAGGCTCTGAGCTGTCAGCACAGAGCCCGACGCGGGGCTCGAACTCATGGACCGTGAGATCATGACCTGAGCCGAAGTCGGCCGCTTAACCGACTGAGCCACCCAGGCGCCCCAGACAGAATTTGAAGCAGGCTCCAGGCTCCAAGCCGTCAGCACGGAGCCTGATGCAGGGCCCAAACTCCCGAACCGCGGCATCATGACCTGAGTGCAAGTCGGACACTTAACCAACTGAGCCACTCAGGTGCCCCAGGGATGTTTTGTTTTGTTTTTTTTTTTTGTTTTTTTAAAGAACACTTGAATATGTAGAAATGTGTTAAGGTGGTGGGATTTGGAGAGGTTTTCCTTAACGTTTCTCTTTAATGTGACCACGTTATGTTATCCGTGAACAGAGAAGGAGAGGTTGGACAGGACAAGGCAGGTGACGAGCAGAGGGAGGCCTGGCCAGTACTCAGGAGGCTGAGTACTGTGAGGTCATCAGCCAGGCCCTGAACACAGTCAACTCACCATCCTTGCCAGACGAGCCCGGGGTGGGGGGGCCGGGTGTCTCCCACGGCCTCCTTACCACTCACAGCCCACCACTGCCAAAAAGGGAAATGTCCCCACCAAGCGGGAGATGTGACATGAGGCTTCCCAAACGTTTGCAGCCAAAGAGGCCTGGACTCTGGAATTGGACGGGCAGGCTCAAAACCGGCTCCCACGGGGCAGCCGGACGCAAACAGGATCTGATAGCAAAGAAAGTCGTCTGACTGAGGCTTTCCCTCCAGCGGGATCCCCCGAGGTCAGGGGCAGGGGCAGGGAGGTGCCTCCCCAGACTTCGCAGAGCCTCCTTCCCAGGGGACCCCTTCCAGATGTGCCCTGCGCCGCTGTGCAAAAGGGCTCCGGTTCCCACACTGCCCTCTCCACGGGGAAGAGAAACTGGGAGCTGTTTCTGAAGGGGTTTTCACTTGAGACGCTTTGTAATTTTTTTTTTTTAATGCGTATTTATTTTTCAGAGAGGGAGAAAGAGAGAGAGTGAGTGGGTGAGGGGCAGAGAGAGAGGGAGACGGAGGATCCAAAGCAGGGCTTGGACTCACGAACCACAAGATCATGAGCTGAGCTGAAGTCAGACATTTCACCCACGGAGCCACTCAGGTGCCCCAAGACGACGCTTTGTATTTTAACGCTGCCTCGTGAAATGCCTTGTGACAGCTCGGAGATCACAGTTGCCCAGAAGATCCTTGACTTGGTGGTTAGCCTTGCTGTCTGCTTAGCCCAGGACGCCCCTTGCCTTCTCCTGTGAACCCTACCCTGCTCCCTTAAGGCGGGGGATGGCAAATATTTCCTGCGAAGGGCCAGACAGTAAATTAAGGTTTGTGTAGCATCTCTGTCACAGCTAGCATGGCAGTGATCCCACTAAATTTTATTTATCGGGGCACCTGGGTGGCTCAGTTGGTTAAGCGTCCGACCAGATCAGGTCATGATCTCACTGTTCGTGGGTTCAAGCCCTACATCGGGCTCTCTGCTGTCAGCGCAGACCCTGCTTTGGATCTCCTGTCCCCCTCTCTCGCTGCCCCTCCCCTGTGTGCATGCACTCTCTCTCTCAAAAATAAACATTAAAAAAATAAATAGGTTTTAGTTATCAATATTTGTTGTGGATTAAATCTCGTCCCCCAGGAAGATTGTTTGAAGTGCTAACCCTCAGTACCTGTGAGTGTAAGCTGAGTTGGAAATGAGATCTTTGCAGGTGATCAAGGCAAGACGAGGTCCTCAGGGTGTCCCCTAATCCGATATGACTGGTGTCCTTCTGAGAAGTGGGAAGTGTGGACACAGACATACAGAGAGAGAACACCGTATGAAGACACGGACACGGAGGGAAGGCAGCCATGTGGGGACGAAGGCACAAGCCGAGGAAATCCTGGGGACACCAGAAGCAGGAAGAGGCAAGGGAGGATCCTCCCTTGAGGCATCAGGGGGAGCACAGCGCTGCCAGTGCCTTGGCCTTGGCCTTCCAAACGTCCAGAACTGTCAGGCAAGAAACTGTAGTTCTAAGCCACCCAGTTTGTGGCCTCTCTTACGGCAGCCCCAGGAAACTCATGCAACACTGGATTGGAATTTTGTATAGTGTTCACCCGAACCACATAGATCTTGGTATCGTTTGTCAACCACACCAAGCAGCTTCGGGATTCAGCACATACACGTAGGCTGCTGAGAGCCTCTCCTCCAGTGAGCGCACCTCCCCACCACCCGTTCCTCGGAGAGAGCTGGCCGCACCCTTCGCTGAGAAAAGATGGGCTTCAGCCCCCCATGAGCCATTCCCGTCAGAGCTCACCGGCCTGGGGTGACCCCGCCCCATCCAAGTGGGCAGCCAGAACCTACCCGAGAAAGCTGGTGTGGAGGGAGAGACCGGACTCAGCCAGGGCTGGTGCCTGGACTGGGAGGCTGGAAAAGCGGGGCCACGGGGCCTTTAAAAGGGCCTTGAGAGGCACGTATAAATGGGCATCCAGAGGCAAGGGGAGGGACAGACAAGCTAGAAGGCAGCAGGCAGAGTGCACATGGCCCCGGAGAAGAAGAAATGCCTGAGAAAGCTGCTGCCTGGCGTCCTTCCTCGCTGAGACACCGGCTCTGCTCCCTGCGGCTGGGTGCCTGAATGCTCTGACCATTTAGTCCAAGTCCCCCTGATGTAAATAGCTTAGGTGGGCTTCTGGGCCTTGTTGCTGCCCCGGGACAAGTTCGCAGGGAAGGCAGGATGGGCCCAGCCCAAGGCAACTCTTCAAGGCATCTTCCTCCATCCAAAGAGGTCCCACGGACCTTCCGGGACTTACTTCTGCCCAGGGAAGGCATCTGGGATGCCTTCTGGAAAGCAAGGATCCCCCAGAACAGAGGGACGGAGCTGGGCTGGGATTCCAGCAATTTCACTGATAGCTGCAATGGGTCAAAGACTAACACCATACTGCGGATCTTATGTACTGGGTGCTGGTGTATATACTCTATCGAACACCCGATGTACGCGTCTTAATCATCACAACAACCCGGGGAAGGAGACTTCAACTGTTCCCGTTTTACAGGCAAGGGAACTGAGTGTTTGAAGGCGTTACACAGCTAGTAAAGAGCAAGTATTCCTTCTCTGGTCTGTCTGCTTTTCTGGCTTTGCCACACTGTACTGTTACCATAATTAAGACCCATATTTCTAGGTTTGATTCCTCCGGCTGCTGTAGCCTTGAAATGTGAGTCAAGCAATTGCAGAATAGGCGTATCAGTTCTGTATTCTGACTGTTCCAAGAGCTAAGCAGTCTCATCGAGGGCTGAGAGTCAGCCACTAGTAATTTCTAGTGCCCTCTGTTGTGTTCCCGTCATCTCGAACAGACTGTGCTCTTCCATACGGACCCTCTGCCTACTTCGTTGTGAACTTTATCCTGAAAATCACGTGCGACGGCATCTGGTTGCTATTGGTTTTGGTTGACCAGCCCCTGGCAACCCCATTTCCTTCTGGAAGGAGATTCTATTCCATCCCCTTCAACCATATCACTCTGGCGTGGCCACTCAGCGTACCCGGCTTCCTTGGACGCAGCGACCGTCCCTGTAATGAGTGAGATGGAAGGCCATCGGGAGAATTCCCCTGGCGCTGTGAGCTAAGAGCACGTAAATTCGGAGTGGCCAGTGACCACCTTTACCCTATCTGGAATCAGTCTGTTTACAGAAGGGAGCCAGGCAGAGTCAAACAAAAGATAGAAGTGGAAAGAGTGCGAGAGACAGAAAATCGAGAAGGAGAGAGAAAGCAAACGAGAGAGACAAAAACAGAGAGACACCGGAGGCACCAACCCTGACGCCTGTTCAATTCTGTGACCAATCCCATATCCTTCCTAACTCCGAGCGGGTCTGTTTCCTTTTTGTTAAGTGTGTGGTTCTGTAACATGTCACCATGAAAACTCACTCCAAGGAGCTCAAGGGATGCAGGATGAACTGACCAGAAAGTTTCTCTCATGCTGAGAAGACAGAGGGTCCCGGACTCCTGAGGGAAAGCGAAGAAAGCCCCTGTAGTGCCACCCCAGTGCCTCGTCTGCCTACTCCGCCCTTTGGACGTAGATGATATGTTCTACACAGGCGGACTCTGAGGCTCAGGGCGTCCATCAGACCTTCCCATTATGGGCTGCGGCCATACAGAAATCCCAGCGGCAGTTCTTGGGACCCCCTCTCTCTGGTAAACCCCACATCAACCCAAGCATCATCCCTCAACCCTCCGCACTTATTCCAAGCTCTGCCGAGCCCCCTTCCATCAGCCAGACAGGACTCTGTGTTTCCCCTGACACCTCTGGAGACCTAGCCCATGCCACTGCCGTCCCTCCCCAGGCCCCACCCCAGGTGGGCTTTCCTCCCTACCTACGCCATCGCCAAGGATCTAGATATTCTCGCTTCTAAGTCACTCAATCAGCATTGTGTCCTGCCTCAGGCTTGCCCACAGGCCTCGTGCCTCCTCTGCCCAGGGTTCTCAGGGCCTGAGAGAGGCCTTGCTGAGTGCAGGGCAGACTGGCTCCCCACCCTGAGTGACTCTGGTTTGGACAGCACGTGGTGTGGATGGGGGCCCAGTGCGCACTGTCCGGTCCCATAATGAAGGCGGGGTAAGGCCTCCCGAAGGTGGAGAGTGCCAGCTGGTGGCCACGTCTTTGGAAAAGCCTCTGTTCACAAACAGCATGCACGTCATGGTCCATCTTTATTTAAAAAACAAATAAATATATACACACACACACATACATACATTTAGAGTTTGAGAGTTGCTTAGAGTTGTGTACATATATTTGTATACAGAAAAGCACACATTTACATATGTATATATAATAGAATATATATTACATATAAGTAAAAATCTAGAAGTAAATATACTAAAATGCCAATGACGGTGGGAATCTTAAAAATAAATGTTTTAAAAATAAAAACTTTATTGAGGTATAATTTACATACAATAAACCGTACCTATTTTAAGAGTACAGTTCGATCAGTTTTGACAAAAATATACACCCAGGTAACCGCTGTGATATTTTTATTTTTTCCTTTGTGTCTTTCTTTGATTTCTAATTTTTTTAATTCAGTGGGACAAGTGTGACTTAAGGAATTGGACAACGCATGTACTGAAGGGTGGGGGGGAACCTGTCTCTGACCTTGCACTCTAGCAGAGGCCGGCCCCTTAGACCAGGTTGACCAGGGGTTTCAGTAACCCTCACCTCATGTGGCTTCCTACAGTCACGCCCTGAGGACCTTGCTAAAGCAGAAAGTTAACCCATTTTGCAGGTGAATAAACTGCAGCTCAGAGAGGTCAAGTACCCTGCCCACTAAGTGTACAGTTAGAACCAACAGGGAATAGTCTTGGACCCCGAGTCCAATGCCTTTTCCATATGCCGTACTCAGCAAAAGACCACACCACCAGGTGGGGGGAGCCCGACCAAACTTTCCTAGGCCTTTGGGGGTCCCTGGCTCCTCAGAGCTGCAGGGAGAGAGGCCAGCAGCCCGTTCAGGCATAGCTGCCCCCTCCCGCTGGCCACAGGAGGTGAATGGTGAATCCGGCCCAGACCTCCTGGGTCCTGCTCCTTCCAGGATCCTATAAACACCTCACTCAAACTCAAAAGGGGTGAGCACCGGCCAGCAGGACCCACTTCTTGCCCTTGTCCCAAACTCCCCTCCGTGGCAAGCCAGGACAGAGAGAGCAGCACCCCTGGTCCCCCACAACACACACATTTCTTCTCCACTTCCAGAAGGAATCCCTTCATAGCTGAGTCCCTTGGGGCTACAAACCCAGAAGTCCTCAGGGCCCTCCCTCTGGCTCAGTTAACCTAGAAGCCCAGGTATGGAGGATTTACCTGGAGGAAAATGCACATAAACAGGGGGACCTCACAGCCTCAGTCTACCAAGGCAGGAGGCTGTGGGCCCTGGTGACCTTGTACACATCTCAAGCCTGTGTCCATTCCTGGACCTACCAAACACACACACACACACACACACACGCGCGCACGTATACGCAGCATTTTTTTGTGCTTCTGTATAGCCCAGCCCAGCCCTTGGTGCTGACCATTTACACAACATCCTTGTAATTTCCACAATAATCTCATTATCACCCCCATTTCCCTAAGTGAGGAAACAGAGGCTCAGAGCAGTGAAATCACCTTCCTAGTTTGGGAGATTACAACCCAACCATCCGGGACCCCACCACTGCACCCCAGCATCCAACTGCACCCACCGCCTCACGCGGTGCCACCCAAGAACTCTTCCTCTGAAAACTGCACGGAGACACTCCCAAGCCCCCCCCCCCCCAGATAGGGGTGAACTCCTAATGCCCCTGCCCTTTCTCAACCTGCTGTTCCACCGGTCAAAGGGGCGGGGGGGGGGGGGGCGCTCGGGTGCCCTCACTTGCCACCAACAGAACACAATCCTTCCAGGGCCAATTTACTCATATGGGTCCCGAGCCCTTCCACCTGAAATCACATTTCAAACATTTATGCTAGAAAATGATCACATACAGACACCAGGTTGAATAAACGATCCACTAGGCTGTGCTCCTTGCCGGGAGGGTGCGTCTCAGTCACAGGGTATCCTGTCATCACAGCAGATGAGGGTGCCAGGCCCTTGAGCAAGGCCCGCACAGGTGAGGGAAGGACCTGCCAGTGCCCCCGGAAATCCCAGGGGGCCCAGGGGAGGAGAAGACAGCTAGGCTGGTCAGGCCAGGGGGATGGGGGCATGTGTGTGGGGGTCAGAGGCCAACCCTTCCTCCAAGCTCCCAGGTGGTAGGGATAGGAGTCCCCCCCCCCCCCCCCCCCCCCCCCCCGCCCTCCCTACTGCTCAGAGGAAAAACTGAATTAAATAAAATTATGTTACATCTGTGAGACAGAATAATCCGCAGCCATTGAAAATGATGTTTTCAAAATAGTGATGGGGAAAATGCTCACAGTAAAATGTTAACAGAAAAGGTAGTATCCAGCATGCAATGAATTCTCAAAAAGTAATTATTATTTCAAAACACTATATTGACGAATAATACAGTCTTAAATGAATCAAGTTGTATATGCGCCTCATGGAAAAGAAAAAGAATTCCAACAACAGTTAAATTTGGGAGGTTGGGATAATGACTGATTTTTCACTTATCCCTTTTTTGATTATTTTGAAGGTGCGAGTAACATAATTTTAGGCTAGGGAGTCAGATCAACTTTTTTAAAGACTCGTGGTCCATTCTCTTCAATGCAGAGAGCACAGACGTCTCCTTCCCCTGGGCAGAGCCCCCCTCTGAGGAAGCCTGGAGAGTGGAAACAGCCTCTGGGCTGGCATGTCAGACACACCTCCATCCAGCTTCTACCTGGCAAGTTGGGTACTCTTGATAAGCCTCAATTTTCCCATCTGTAAAATGGCACAATTATGAGGTCTTTGCATAGGAAGTGAGCTAATGCATGTAAAGAACTTGGCACAAGTCTGGACCCATGGGAAGGTCGGTCACTGTTGGCAGCTGCGGGCTGGGATTTCTTGTATCTGGTGGACACTCAGTAACGAACTTTGCTTCCCTTCTCCTTGCCCTTTGTGCGCTGTAGACATAACCAACATTTATGCAACCGAGTTGGAACTGAGGCCCATACGTTGTAAAAAATTCCAGAAACCCTGCTCAGCCCAGCAAGAGGCTTCTCGAGAGGCGCTATCCTGGAGATCACACAGGTGTGGGGCTGCCTGCGGTTACCCATTCATTCCACAAACATGCAATGTACCTCTGGGGGTATACGAAAGGACAAGACGACTCTATTTCTGCCTTCCTGGATTTCCATTTTAGCGAGAGAGACACAACAAATGAGTAAATAAAGCGATTCTAATTATGATAAGAACTACAAAGGAAATAAAGGGCTGAACCAGAAAATTAGGGGAGAGGAGATCCTAATCTGAGCCAGGGGAGCCTCTCTTAAGGAACTGGTACCAGTAGGAATGTCTGCGCACAGAAGAGCTATGAAATAAGAAATCTACCCAGGTGCCCCCATGCCCCGTCTTCCAACTCCTTTCCCCACACCTTGAAGAGCTAGCTCCCTGGGGGTGTGGCTGGAGGAGGAGCCAGGTCTAAGGAGGGAAGCAGGGGTGGGGGGCTGCACACCCAGACCTCTGGGGAGGGAGCCGGAAACTGCCACAGAGACCCTAATGGACCAGCCCAAGATGTGTGAGAGATAGAGTAGGGGCAGGTAGCTCGGACTGTGACCTGCAGCCTTGCAGCGAGCAGAGAGGGTTTGAAATTTGGGCATTGCCCCTATGTGCAACCACAAGCACAGTATGTATCCCATCTGTAAAATGGGATAATAGCACTCAGCACACAGGGTTGAGCAGGTTAAATGAGTAATGCAGAAATGATTTCTGGTACACGCTGAGCACTCAATACATGTCAACTCTAGCAATGATTAGGTTTCCTATGCAATCGTTATGTAAGGACCCGGTCTGGGCCCCGGGCACACTGCAGAAACAAAGGAAAGTTCCCGCCCTTGCAGAGCTTTCATTTGAGTGGAGAAGAAAGACAACAGCCAGGAAAGCAAACTCCTGAGTCAGAAGCGGAGAGGGCGAGGGCTAGGAAGATAATACACGTGACAGAAAGCAGTGGGCACAAAAGTACTTGAGAAACAGCCAGGTAGCGTTTCTCTGAGTCGAGGCCTGGATGAGAGCGAACAGGCCGAACAGGCCGAGGAGGGAGGGGAGCAAGATTTCCAGGTGGAGGGCACCTCGCAAATGCTCTGCGCTGGGAAAGAGCTTGGAGGCCCAGGCGGAGCGCGCGAGGAGGGCGGGGCTTTGCAGGCCAGGGCGAGAGGGGTTTATGCTCCCTGCAGGTGCACACAACGGATGGACTTTTTTTTTTTTTTTTAAGAGTTTGATTTCAATAAGATCATTTTGCGTGTTGAACGGGCCGAAACCGAAAGGGACGGGAACAGAACAAAGAGATCTATTGTCACGGGATGGGGACAGAGACCGGTTAGGGGCCAGATGATGAAGACTTGGGGAAAGCTGCAAAAGTAAGACAGTGAAAGTGGCCCAATGAGGGTGTATATGTGGAGAGGGGTCTGTCAGTGTGAGCTGGTGACCGAGAAGTGGGCTGTGACAGAAAGAGGGGAATGGTGGATGAGCCCCAGGGTTTTGACACCAATTAAGCACCAGTTACAAAGATGTAGTGAAGTGTGAGAGCCGGGAGGAGACCAAGAGTTCTGTTTTTGGCAGGTCACATTTGAGGGGCCTGTTTTACACCTAAGCAGAGAGGCCAAACAGGCAGCTGGATAGGAGAACCTGGGCTTCAGGGAAGTCGGGGTGAAAGCAGACACGGGGTCTCTGGAGCCCTCCAGCATTTAGAGAACAGGAAGGAGTCAAAGAAGTCAGGGGGTGGGGGTAGGAAGACACGGGGTGTGATGTCAGGAGCCCAGGGAACAAGGTGGTTCAGGGAGGAGGAGTCACCCGGGCCCCAGCTCCTGAGAGGTGACAGGGTGATGGGGTGAGGGCCCCGCGGGGATGGATGGAGGAGAATGGGAGGAAGAAAGCCGAGTCGTTAGATCCCAGGAGTGCTTGCGAGTTTTGCTGTAAAGAGGAGCAGAGAAATAGGGCATCTGGAGGGAGGTCAAGGTCAAGTGTGCACGTGTGTTTAAGATCGATGGGTGCCATTTAGGAAATGCTCGGGGAGAAACAGAGACCAATGGTGCCAGACAGAGAGAGCCATGGCCAGACAGAGAGAGCCAAGCAGGAGGACAGAGTGGGATTCAGAGCAGACAAGGGCAGTCCCTGTGGAGGGAGATCCCCGAGACAGGCAGGAGGGGAGGGGCGGGAAGGGACAGGGAGATTGCGGAAGTCCGGAAGTCCTCACGCTGGGCCAGGCAGAACCCAGACCTCGGGTGATCTACAGTGCTCATGTCACTGTCACACGGGCCAAGTCAGGGCCAGGCAAGGGATGGTCATGCAGTGAGAGGTGGGGCCTTGCGCTTCCATCAGAGCGAAAGCTCCTGAGGGGCTTTGGGCTCCCTCCCTCAGCCACCGCACACCCACTTTGGCCAAAGCCCTGGGCTCAGCGAGGGCGGGGGTGGCGGAGGCGAGTGTGTCTCCCCAGGCCCCACAGCTACGGCCACACCTGGGTGGGGGGAGGGGGAGCCAAAAGCCACATGCTTGACGGACAAGAAGACGGAACCCGGGCCTCCAAGCAAGAAGACTGAGCTCAAGACCGGTAGCTAACCTGCCCGAGGTCACACAGGATTCAGATCCGAGGGTCCTACATGCTGTCCTCTTTCTTCTGATACAGTTCAGGGCACCTGGGACTTCAGCGTTGAAAATGAGGGGTCAGCTGGGTTGCTTTCTGAGATTTGAATCCAGCTCTGAAAACTGTTGTTCTAGCCGCCCACCCATCAGAGGACTCTGCCCAGGCACTTCCCTCCCAGCCCAGCAGCCTCCCCCAGAGGCTCCCAGCTGAGGCCAGCGGGCCTCATTCTGTTACAGGGTACTAGAACCAGAGAGAAAGGGAGCTTTGGGGGGTGATGCCAGAAGCCCATTGCGGGGGAGCCCCGTCCCCCTCGGATGGGACTTCCTTGTGCCCCCATCTTCGACACACACTTTCTGCCCCTCGCTGAAGCCCCTCGCCTAACACCCCCCCACACCGGACACCCACTGCCTGTGCCCACCACCTCTGGCCTTGCTGTGGATGGCAGCCTCCCCACCAGCCAGCTCTGAGACAGCCTCTCGTCTCCCTCTCTCCTCTCTGCATTCACCAGGTCAACCTTGCTGAACCCAAGGAAGTTGCTCCTGAACCAGCAAGCCTGGGAGCGTGGCACATCTCCTCCCCAGCCCGGGCAGACCCACCTGGGCATTCGGTCCCTTCACAACGACCTGACTCCTGCCCAGCCCTGGCCCTTCCCTCTCTGTCCCTCGCCGCCACCATCGGATGGTACCTGGTTTAAAGGCAGGAACTTCGCAAGACGGTTTTTACTAATGAAATGGCCCGGGTAGCTCCCTCCCGTAAGCTCTGGCCAGACCGCCCACCTCCAGCTCAGGTGGCACTGGGAGGTCCCAGCGTGGCTTTCAGAGCTAGAGGGTACCCATGACACCCTCCCATTTCTCCTCAGCCTTGGAACCAGCATCTCAAAGATTCAGTGTGAATTCCATCCTCCCGAGGCTGCCTCCAGGTGGGTACTCCCAGGTGAATTCTTTTTCCAAACTGAGTGACCAATGTTGTTTCCACCTCTTGCTTCTGGCTACAGATTTCCAGCTTCTCAGGAGGAAAAAAAAAAAACGCTTTGAGCCTTCACTTCCTCACCGGGATTAACACGTTTCTGAGATGGTCAAACTAAGGACTGTGTTTGTTTTTCTGAACTGAGAGCCTCAGAACTGAAGATCCACTATCTGTCTGCTGACCACTGAGAGGCAATCAGGCCAATGTGTCAGGAGCCAACCAAAATCTTCATCGTTCGGCCCCAAGACGTCTGATTTCTGGGAATCTAGCTTATGGAGAAAAAATACAAAATATAGGGGGGAAAAAAACCAACACATCAAGATATTTATTGCAGCTCTATTTATAGCTAAAATAAAATGCATATATATAGAAACAGACATCCAACAAGAAAATGCCATGCAGCCATTTAGAAAAAAAGCATTCTACACCAACACTGAAAAATAGAGAAAAAAAAGTAGGATAAAAGTTAAGTGTACATTTACAATTTTGTAAAGAAAAGTGCCCATGAAAAAAAGCTTATTGCCTCCCTTTTCTCAAATGTTCCCTTTAGAATGTCTTTCAAAGCAGCCAACAAAATGGTGCAGCCCTAAACCTCTCCCTAGGTCTAATGTAGGAAAGAAACCTTGAATAATCCTCCCTTAGGAAGCCACTGGCCGAACTTGCTTGGCACTTAGGAGATAGAAACACGCCACACAGAATGCCAGGGTCTTAGAGCTGAGATCCGTAAGGGGAACATCCTAATTCTCGGATGTGCTTAGATTCTGGTTTTTTCAGATGGCGGGAGACCGGAACTAGTGACTTTTAGGGGAAGAGTGGCAAGGATGAAGGGGACATTGCATATGAATGGGCTCTTCAAGCCACCAGCAAGACAGTTCTGAGGAGGGGCAGTGAGAGGGACCCAGACTCGGGGTTTCAAGGAAGGCCGGTGGTATCCCCAAATGGCTGCCCGGCACCTCTTAACTGCACTGCTGGCCAGGGGCAAACAAAGGATCTTAAGCGGAGCTGAAAGGGGCTGACTTCCTGCCGACTGTCGCCACTTCTGCTGCCTTGTGGAACTACCCCAACAATCCCAGCCCCTCAGGCTTACCATGTCAGTGTTTGCAAACACCTCTCCTCCTTCCTAGGCCAAATGCCTCAGTGTGTCCCGGGGTCCCTTGTGCAGTCCAGATTGTCTACCTCTCAGCTGCCTTCCTCTCAACACCTTTGTGTGTTGGAGAAACCCCCTGGAGAGGGCAACAGAGCCCATAAGCAAAAGGCCCTCCGCTCGGCTGACCCGGGCGCTGGCACGAGGCCCTCCTCTCATGGCTCCAGCCTGGAAACTTCTACCCCTCAGCCCAGGACAGAACGTGCTCTTCCAGAGACACCCCCCCCCCCACCGCCCCCATCTCACTACGTAGCTTGTCTGAGCTTCAAGCTGACCAAACCGTCCTTTTTTTCACCCAGTTTACAGCCCCTACTTAATGCTCACACAGGTGATATTTTAAAGGGAGAAACTGCATTGTCTGGACCCAAAGCTAGTCCCCTCCCCACTTGGGTACTTGACCCCTCTGGGAAGGCTGTGAACAGTCATGTCAGGGGGAAGGAGACGCAAGACAAAAGGACATTATTACGGTGCTTTTTCCGTTTTTCTTTTTGCACAAAAACAGTCCATTTATTCAAGTGTTCTCCAGCACAAGTACATTAGAAAGGAGCTTTATTATAGTCTTCTGGGCACAAAAAAAATGTGATGAAGGCGGAACTGACAGACTTTCTACATCTGCTGTACGCATTGACCTCTTTAATTATTTCATAAACAGCTATGTCACGAGCATCACTTACACAGAGATACAACGGAACACCAGGGGGACGGGGATGGGGACCCGCTCGGGGGACCCTCTCCCGCGCCCCTCCTCGGATGTTCCAGAACCAGACTGTGAAATGTACATTATTATTGTCAATAAATAGAGAAGCAACCCTAAAAAAAAAATACAGTGGTGAAAGGGTGCTGGAACCAGGAAAACAAACAAACAAACAAAACCAAAGGAAAAAAAAAAAAAAAGAAAAAAAAGGAGAAAAGAGGAAGTGAAGAGAAAAGGGGCAGGGGAGGGGGGGGCTGGGGAGGAAGTCCTGCATTTAGCTGCGTGGAATGTGGAATAAAAGTGCTCTGCCGCCGGGGTCAAAGCGAAATCGTCTGTAACAGTAAAAGGTATCACCCAATCAGCTACGGAGTTTATTCTTCAGTATGAATACATGATTTCCCACAAATAAGTAAGCACCCGCTACTTCAATGCCTCAGCTAAAACACATGAAACCGCCCATTTAGTTTTCAAGTACAAAGTTAAAATGCCTTTTTAATAATAATATATCAGAGTAAAATAATAGTCTCTTTTAAACTCCACTACAAGAAAACAAAACAAACAGTCATTGTCCAGACAGCAGACTTAATTTAACAATATATATTTTTAATAAAATGTTTTAGCACCTTGTTGAGTCACCTCCTCCCTCTGCGTATTCTAAGAAATTTCGGCATTTTGGTTGGTTGGTGAATTCTAGAGCTGTGCAGCCGAATCGGTCTGGGAAGTGAAATGGGACTACGGGGCGAGGCTTTCGATCCCTGCTCAGCTCCTCAGGCGCCGGGCTGGAGGCCGGCCAGACTGGGGTCGGGGAAAGCCGCTCTCCCACGGCCCTCGGGCAGAGCAGAACGGGGGAGTTTTCCAGTTACCAGAGTTCCAGGAGTCCGTGGGCCTCCGTTCGGGCAGAGTCACGACGAGCAAAGGGCCCTTCCGTCCTTGTCCTCACTCCTGGTTTCTCCCACCCCCAAAACTCGACTGCCCAGGGTCTGTGGTGAGCCAGAGGTCACCAAGCAAAGGCCCGTCTCAGCCAGGTCTCTGAGGACACCCAGGGACAAGAGGGGCTGCCCTTGCCTCCCAAAGACCCCCAGGCTTCCTTTACCAAAACGTAAAGATTCGAGAGCTTCTGTGAGAACCGTGCAGTCTATCTTTTCCATTAATCTCTCTTTCCTCCCAGGTCCTGCACACATTTGGAGTTAACCCCTGCCTCGGCAGGGAAAGGCCGGCAGGGCCATGCTAGCTCCAGGCCAGTCCTCGGCAACCCCCCCCCCCCCTCCCCTCGCCCCCACCCCCAAGCCTGTGCTGGAGGAAAGCCTTTCCTGCCAAGGACAACTCCAGTGTCACCTCTAATCGCAAGCACTGGGAGCGAGCGGAGAGACAAATTCAGATTCCTCACCTCCTGGGATCAAAATGGGGCCTGGCTAGCAATGCTGTTCTCGCCAGAATCTTGGGTCTGCTGTTTCTCTGACCAAAGGAAACTGCCAGCTCTCTCAGATCACAGTGCCAGGCAGGTCCCACAGCCCTAACCCCACAGAGGGGGATCCTGCAAGTTTCCTAAAAATGACTCCTCAAAGACCCCAGTGCCACAGCAACTCTGGCCAAGCAGAACAGCGACAGGAATTCGAAACCTCCTCCAAGATCTGCTTTACCTACACTTAGATCACCAAACACGGGAAGACTACTGATTGCGGTTTTCCTGGAGAACATTTCCCAGACGGCTCCACTGAAACCTTCCTTCCCTTGCTCCTGCTACAGACCTTCCTGAGCCGGACGTGGCGGGTATTCCCATGTAGGCTCTCCCAGAGCTGCCAGCAAAGAGGGACGGAGGGGGAGCCGGGCCTCATTAGCCCAGTTCAAGGTCCAGCAGCCTTCCCTGCTGTCCCAATCCGCACCCTAGCGACTCACCAAGACTCCCAGGGGCATCTCCACCAGCCAACCACTCCCAGGCCTGTCTCAAAAGCTAAGAGGTCCTGGATGCTCTTTGGGGAAGTTTGCTTTCTAGAAGAATGTTCAGTAGCAGGAAAGTTCTGGGGTCTAGAGAGAAAAACAGATAGTAATGCACTCATGTCGTCATGTACTGACCACGAGACCCCTCTCCCCCCTGGTCCTCACCTGCTGCTTCCTCAGCCTACTGTTCTCTAGTCAGCCCACAGGGAAGGGGCTTAGCAGCAGCCAGCTTGAGGCCCACAGGGCTCAGCAGCCGCCTGCTGGGAGACTCACCTCCTCCTGAGACAGGCGACCAAGGGCTCTGTGACCCTGGCACAGGCCCCCGACTACCTCCCCCGGACAAAAGCCACCAATCTCTTTGGCACCACCTTCTACTTGGCACCTGCAACAAACGGGGAGGCATCCTCCTCAGTCCCTAGAAGCCCTGGTTTCCAGGGGTACATTTCGTTACAAAGAAGATCCCACTGGGGACATATTCCAGAATTTTCCCTAGGCCCTCCTGGTTTCTCCGCTCCGTGCCTCTACCCTCGGCTTCGCCCACAGCAAGCGTAACGATCCCCACCTTAATCCTCGCACGACCCCGCCTCAGCCAAAGCACAGCCCTCCTTTAGAAAGCGACCAGATACATGTCCCCAGAAGCGCCCCTGCTGGGGCTGGAAGTAGACTGAGAGCATCTGGCATGGCCAAGTTGGCACATCCCCAAGGTCCCCTACACCCTCTCAAATTCTAC
Organism: Lynx canadensis; assembly: GCF_007474595.2. Lineage (NCBI taxonomy): Eukaryota > Metazoa > Chordata > Mammalia > Carnivora > Felidae > Lynx > Lynx canadensis. The sequence goes on along the minus strand of NC_044305.1, from coordinate 120,062,313 downwards.
TGTGGGACCAAGCCCACGGCTTGGGCTGGAAGAAAAGCTGGTGATTGTGAACTGTCATCTGGCCCGTTCCGGGGCCTAGTCAGGTTGCTAGACCAGGAGGAACAAGTGCTCTTAGGTTATCACCCACAAAAGCCAGGCCTCCTCCGAGCAAGCTGGCTGGCCCACACTAAGCCCTCAGGCTTTGCCACATCCATGGCTGCCAAGTTTCTATCCCCACACCGACCCCCTGGGTGGAGCTTGGGCCATCAGGAAAGGCAAACCCCTTCGCGTAAGCAGTGGACGAAAAGCCTAGGAGGGCCGAGAGAGCCGGTAAGTCTGTTTGCAGAAGAAAGGCCCGGAAGAGACGGTCCTGACGCTGGGGACTGCGAAGACCTTAGTGTTGGCCAGTGGGGGAGGGAGCACCTTGGACTGCCTGAGGCAGCCCTCCTCCCCACAGCCCTCCTGGAGTGGTGCTGGTGAACTCCAGGCCAGGAGGATGGAGCCCGGCTGGAGGAAGGGACGGGCAAGCACCACGATTTAGTACAGGGATTCCAACGAGGGAGGGGCGGACGGATCCCCCCTCCTAGCTGCTCCAGCCCCAGGGGGGCCCACCATCGCCACCTGCCACCGTGTCACAGAGCCGGCAGGAAGCAACTGGCTGTGATTTTAAAAACCAATCTGACAAGGAAATAGTAGCTTGAGGCCCAGGACCAAGCACCTCTAAAAGGAACAGGAGACCACGGCCACCAGCTGTGCGCAGACTCCTGAGCAACGAGCAAGGGATTCAAAGCCTTGGTTTAGTTTTGTCACCAATTATTAATTTGCTTTATTCAAATAATGAGTTTCACTGTCCCATTTTTTTTTTTTTTTTTTCCAATGGAAGCCCCCTTGGCCGAGACAGACCTGGATGTCAATTTTATTTTGGTTGGGGGAGAATAGGTAGGGGGAGTCGAGGGCTGACTTTACTGGTGCCTAGAGTTGCAGGTCAGTATCACAGGTTGCTAACAGAAGAATCTTTTGACATCACCAGGGGCAAAAGAGATAGAACGCTACCTGCTAGAGGAGAGCACCTGCGAAAATAAAACCTCCTCCTTTTCCTGCCTTCAGCACCTAGCAACTTCTGGGATTGACAGTCTACCTGCAATCAGGGCAACAGAGGTAAAGAGCTGCAGGGCCGACGCCACGAAGTCCTGAATCCTGGGGAGAAGGGCGCTGGGAGCCCCCTGGCTGTGTGTGTGTGTGTGTGTGTGTGTGTGTGTGTGTGTGTGCACGCATGCGCGCATGCACGCGTCCATTCTGCATTGGTAGAATTCTGTTCCTGTGTATGCGTGTGGGATTGATTGATTGGCGTGGGGCTTGTCTGCAGTGGGACCCGAGGCTCAGCATCCTGAGCCCCCCTGCCCCGCTCCCCACTACATAATATTTCTTATACGTGACCCTATCTATGTATTTATATAGCGCCTATCACCGTAGGCCCTATCTTTCTAGGGATGCGAACTCGGGACCATGTGCTTGACAGCACACCTCCCAGCCCTGCCAGTCCCAGGAGGTGCCATCCCCCCTCCCATTATAAAATATATATCTCTATATGCCACATATCTACACCCCATCTATCCAGGCAAGCATCTGCCCATTGGGCCCTCACCCTGGAGCCACCAATGCTGTCCCTGCCTACCGCCAACGCCAGGCTGCCCGCCTCGGTAGGAGGTGTCAGTGCACTCGGGGGCTCCAGGTGCTGCTGGCTCCAACGAAGAGCACAGCTATCATCAGACCAAGTACTAGAAAAGAAATACACACCACTCCAATCATACACACGAGGAGAGAGATGGCCCGGTCCTCCCTCCAGCCCTGACACCCGGGACTCGAGAGGAGGGGAGTAGAAGAGAAGAGGGACGCGCCCGGAAGGCCGGCCTCGGGGACTCCTCTGGCCGCCTGGCTGTCGCTGCGCCCGGTGGCCCACCTGGCCCGAGGGGTGGGGAGCCAGGGCACCAGGGCCACCACTAACTTAGAAGCACCCTGCTCCCCGCACCTTGGTTTGAAACCGAAAGGGAGGGGGGTTGGGTTTTTGTTTTCTTAAAGAAAATCTGAAAACAAACATAATTATAACCAGAACCATAATAATAATTATAACAAAAGGTGTCATCAGCCTCCCAGTATAAAACTGCAGCCTTTGGAGATGACCAAAAACATCACATTCCAGGGGCCAGAAGCCGCCTTGTGCACAGAGGGTGGATGGTGAGGGCCTCATAAAAGAACACACAAAAGGCGACTTAGACAGGAAAGCACCAGTACGTTTTGTATGTTTTTTTATTTGCTCCAGGTGGGGTTTTGACTGTCACTTTCCCACACTCTGGATTATTTCTGATCCCACCACAAGGAGCCCTCGAATCGGCTAATGTGAGAAATTGGGAATGAAGACCCCTTAACCTGCCATCTTGCCGAGGGAGTCTCCTTTTTGAAAAAAAATCAAAAGGTTATTGCGTGAGCCTGGATGAATCCCACTCTTAGCTTTCCACGGTCCGACCACCTCCTCTCACCCCCTTTTTGGCAGGGAGGAGCGGGAGAACGCGGTTCCCAAATTCTCCTCCTTCACCTTGTGAAAATACCAAGGGGAAAGCCCGCCATGGTTAACGATTCACCTTCAAGCTGCCTCCCTCCTCCATCCTCGGTTAAAACCCTTTGCACATAAGGCAATGTGGAAGCTGATGTTTTTACTCATCTCGCTGTTTTAAAGCACCATTATGAAGTCAGGTTGTACAGTAGTTAACAGTACCTTTTATATATATATCTCATATCTATCATATATATATAAACTGTAAACAAGAGGTAACAGCGGCTTCTAGAAACTGATTTTCTTCAAGGTTTCCTGTGTGGTAGGCACCTGAAATACTGTATAAAAGGGTCTTGTGTGTTCTGTCTCCCTGCTGCTAGTTGGGTTCTGTTTTGCATGACCAGGAATGGTGCTGGCAAGACAGCTCAGTGGCTGGGAGGGAATTCTGCCGCTGAGTGTCACTGTTTTCTGTCCCCTGCTTGTGCTCCTATCTGATCAGGCTAGAGACAACAACAAAAAAAGATATATAGTAAAAAAAAAAAAAAAAAAAAAAAAAAATCCAATATATAGATTTCTATAGAATTTCCTTTCTTCCTTCTCTCCCATCCTTCCTCTGCAAGGTATCGTTACTATGTCTTGTTACTGATTTTTGCTGCAATAAACCTTCTTGTTTCAGTCACAGCAAGAAACAAAAACCCAAACAAACAGAAAACCCCTCTGAAAAGAGTAGAAAACAAAAGGTTTGACCAAAAAAAAAAAAGGGGGGGGGAGGGGAGCTTGGTTTTGTTTTTAAATAGGACTGAAGATTAACATTGAAAAATCAGGAGATGATGTCCAACCCTTTTTGCAAAAGGCAAAGCCCTCCGGTATTTCCGCCTCTGTGGTTTTTGTTTTAAATTCCTTTTTCTCTTCTGGGTGCTGATACTTCTCTCCATCCTCATGTTGTTGGTGTTTTGTTGTGTTTTGTTTTTTGTTTGTTTGTTTAACTTTGTGTCACTACCTCGGTTTGCCCTCATGTCCCTTACACACAAGCAAAATATTCCTTCAGCGGAGCGAAGAGGTGGCGGATGACGGGCACACTCCATGACCGGCCCAGCAGTCTCTGCCTCGCCAAGCGGCTCATGTTGGAGACGTCGGTATAGTGGACAGGGAAGCCAAACACCCTAGAGACACAAGGCAGAAAGGGCAGGGGTCAATGTGGGCGTGGGCGAGTCTGCCAAATCTTCTGCCCTTCTTCACCAAGCACGACTCAGGCACCCAGCCACTTTCTGCGGACCTGAAGGAAAGTAAGATAATCGCTGTCCGAGAGGCGCCTCCCAGTACAAACAAAGTTAGCATTTGTGAAAAACACCTCCGCCTGAGAAGATGGAGACACAGGCACGGCGGGTATGGAAGTCTATATACTTAAATGCACATCCCTAGGGCACGCCTGGGCGGCTCAGTCAGTTAAGCATCCGATTTCGGCTCAGGTCGCGATCTCACAGCCTGTGAGTTCGAGCCCTGCGTCGGGCTCTGTGCTGACAGCTCAGAGCCTGGATCCTGCTTCGGATTCTGTGTCTCCCTCTATCTCTGCCCTTCCCCCATGCACGCGTGCTCTCTCTCTCTCTCTCTCTCTCTCAAAAATAATAAAAAATAAACATTTAGATAGATAAATACACCCCCGCCCCCTCCACCTCTGGTATCTTCTCCACAAGAGCAGACTCAACAAAGGAGTTGGACTCTTGCCTGAGTTCAGAAGCTTCAAGTTTCTGTTTGTTCTGTTCATTTGCGTAAATGGTCTCTTTGGCTAAGCTGCAGTTACACTGACACTGAAGAGGTAATCTAGCCCCAGAGTCTGGTTTGCACCAAATCAGAGTGCTGAGGCCGCGAGGCCTACCTTGGTCCCGCGCTGCCCCGGTGTGCAAAGTACCTACAACGAGCAGCACAAGTGGAGGAAGATCCTGTGGTGTAGCAGCTCGAGCAAGGACCTCTGGGAGCGAGCCAAGGCACCACGAACCGATTCCTAGACCCCTCTTACCCTGTGTGACCAACCTCACGATGCACAGGAGTCCTCCCCAGGAACCTGCCCTGTCAGGAAACACTTGGGAGGACCCACCGCTCACAGGGCACCTGTGGAAGGTACGAGCCTGGCCGGAGGAGGCAGCGATCCCTCCTCCCTCACAGACAGCCACCGCTTCACCCCACGCACCCCACGACACCAGCACTCGGCCTCGGTACTACCTTTCCATTTCAGTGCACCATAAGATGTCCTCTTTCTCGTTCATGAAGACGGGGAAATGCTGGTCTTTGCCCTGCTTTATGGAGTTTGACCTAGTAGTAATGGTCCTCACTTTGCTGAACTAGAAACAAGGAGAGGAAAAGAATGAGCACTCATCCGCCGGCTGTGCGTCTAACACATGTGCCAGGCCCTTGCCGGGACGGGCAAGTCCGACACTGACAAGTCGGGCCCGGTCCGTTCCGGTGGCTGGGGTGAGGCTCCGGCGTGAGCCTCTGCAGATCCCACCGCCCTGCTCTTCGTCCCACTTTGAGGTCACCCGGCCATCCTTAGTCCAGTCCCGCTGGCCAAGGACTTGAGAAGTAGCAGCTCGAGCCCAGGACTGAACTTCCTAAGTCTTCTGAGAACTGGTTCTTGCACACGTGAAGTAACTTGCAGGCAAAAGGAAGCCAAACGACTCGGGAGCTCGGACACCTCTGCGGTCCCTGCAGAGTGTTGGCGAATGTCGGTGCCTGCGCTCGTGGGCCCTGACGCCTAGTACACTCACTCCAGGAGATTTCTCCAGAGAGAGATGCGGCTTCCACATCACAGGAGAGATGTGCGGTCCCGAAGGCTCGTGCAACAGGCCCTGGCCAAAAAGCTTAAAAGCCCGAGCGGATCCAGGGACTGTGGCAAAGACGTCTTATCGAGTGTCTGCTTCCCACAGGACCAGCAGGCGATGCTCAACGGATGCGCCGGAGACTAGGAAGGACTTCTGATCTCTCTCCTTGCCCTCCAAGCTGTCCCCCGGGCCCGCCCCTCTGGCCGACTGGCTGCATGACCCCGTGTCACCTCCCAAAGTGCATTCTCCACACTAGCTGTGGACACGGCCCCAGAGGCCACTCCGGCTCACCCCGCCCTCTCTGCCCTTCTCCCTGCCCCCCCCCCCCCACCAGCAGACGGCTTTGGTGCCAGGGGGCTAACCTTGGCTATTCTGCCGTGCTCCAGACACTCCTGCAGCTCCAGCTTATCATTCACAGTGGATGCCAACGGCCTAGGAGGCAGAAAGAGAAGGTAACGCCAGAGACCAGGAGAGCATCGGGGACGCGCCTGGCGGCCATGATTCACACGGAGAAGGAAAAGAGGGCTGATGTCACCCACACACGTTGTGACCCCCTTCACACGCCCCCCAAACGCAGGCACACACACTGCAGCCATCCAAGGACAGTGCAGCAAGTATTAATCCTTAAAGGGAAGTTCCACAGTGGTCTCAATCCACGAATAAGCAGGTAACACCTGCCCCAAAGAAGGAAAACCCAATCGCTCTTGTTAGTTATCTTTAAATATACTGAGCTTTCAAAGTATCTGTCAGGCTTTGGGGGTGACCAAAGGTTCTGTATCTTGACTATGGTGACGGTTTCCATGGGTGTGTATGCTGGATGAAATTCATCGAAGTGTGCACCTTAAATGTATAGTTAAAAAGGCCTACGTTCTTGCACAGTCCCCAGAAGACTAAAATTCCGTGACATTCAATGTGTCACTTCTCACAGGGCAGAGCAGATCACTGAACATCACCTTCGGCGCTGACCTTTTCTGACCTTTCAGAATACTTAGTGAAGGTTTCCCATGGCAGTCCACCACCTCAGTGTGGGACCCACAGGGACCCACGGCCTGAGTGGGCGCCTCCAGCCTCTGCCCTGTTCACGCACACACTCACTCTACTTGGTCCCTTGTGGTACCTCTGGTCCTCCTCGAAGGTCAGAGTTCTAGAATTTTAGAGTCGGAAGAAGCAAGTGAGAATAATCCCACAGGACCAAGATCCGTGAGGAGACACTGAGTTCGTGGCTCCATGAAACACCGGATTGCGTAATCCAGTCTGCCCTTCCAGTACACATACGTCTTGGGAGCTTAGGAGGACACTGAAACAGTTTTCAGGCCAGCTATCCTCCTGACCCATCTCCTTCCCATCAACAGGCCCTCACAAAAGACAGCAAGCAGTTTTGCTACATGGGTAGGAGGCTAGGGATGTTCCTACAACTTCACGCTAATGGCTGAGAGGAAGAGGAGAAGACTGAGGCCAGGTTAGACGATGTTTCTGATTTATAGATATAGCAAGGTATATAATCCACTCTTAGAACATTCTGGAAAAGAAAAAAAGAACATCCTGGAAAATATTTCCCTACATAACAGATATCTAGATTGGGTGGATCTCACTCCGCTCTTAAACAGACTCTCAACCAGAATTCCTTTCCCCTCATAGGCCTTTTTAGAATGCATTTATTCCACTGAAGAAATGAAGTTGCCTGCATGAACATCTGGACATTAAAATCTCTACCTATGTAACCTAAACAAAGAACATCCTTCCAACAAAGGACCTGAAGCTAACAAAGTGTGGGGATGACAAGCGAAGCTGGACCCTCTAAGCTGCCCAGTGTTGCTTCGAGGGTCCCTCTCCTGGAGCAGATGTGGCCCAGGTGTGGGCACCACTCCTTCCCATCCCACATCCACCCTCCGTGGCTTCACCTAGAAGACTAAGGTCAAGCGCAGTCTGGATCCATCACCGACGTGGGAGCGCAAACTATGTCACTCAGCAGCATGGGGACTCTCCTTTTGTGTAAAGGGTGCCCTTTCAGAGGTCCTATTTCGGCCATTAGTTTCTGATTTCTCAGGCAAGTATTTTCTATGCCCTGACTCGCCTTCTCCCTCAAGGAGAAGGAAACAGAGAAAAACACGGCCGAGCGGCAAGCTGGTCAGCAGGGGTGGCTGCCCAAGAGGGCCCCTCAGTGACCTCCTCCTCCTTGGCCTGAGCTGCCTGCAGACACCGACCCGCAGCCACCCCAGACCCGGGCTCTCTCACCAACCTGTTCATACCAGGAAGGTTCCCCCAGAAGTAGCGGGCCCTGTGTGCAGCTGACACTTCTTTGGCATCAATCATCACAGGGTTGGACTACAAAACAGGAGAAAGATTAAAGATGAGCAACAGAGGAAAATCAGAGTGCGCCAGGAAATTTTGCTAGTTTTAGAACCTTACAGCCTCAAAGCCACTTACTCCTCTCTCAGGAAGCCACACAGTGGAACAGCCTGAAGCCTCTAGGAAAAGCCAGAATGGAACCCAGCCACATTCCACATGCTCTCATTAGAACATTCTAGACCACTGCAGTCCAACTGAACACCCTGTGATGACGGAAATGTTTTCTGTCTGCCCTGTTCAATGGAGTAGCTGCAGGTGGCTAACGAGTACTTGAAATGAGGTTAGAGCGACTGAGGGATTTTTAATGTCAATTTAAATACCACGCGTGGCTGATGGCTACCCTATTGGACTACATACCTCTAGCTCACCCAGAGGCTCTGAGTAAGAAAGTTCCAATGAGTGTGGATGTGTTCACTGTGTGTCCAGATTATGAGCCAAACAGACGCTTGCGCTTAACGTAAGAACACCGAGCGGGAGCATGGGCTCGAGCTCCCAGACTGCCCACCCCAAGAATGCCTCTGGCCACAGAGATCCTGAGTGCACGGCTCCAGCCGGCTCAGAGCTGAGCTGGGACCCACGGTAAGCCATGTTTTTTCCTTCTCAGATGCCCCAGAGCATCTGTCGTGGTGCCAGGGAGTGAGGGCAAGCCATTCTGGTTGGGGAAAATTGATCTGGCCATCTCAAAGGTTCCCCCAGTGAAGCACCACACAGAACCCCAACTCTAGGAGTCTGGCACCCCACCTGACTTAGGAACAGTCCTTCAAGCCCTGAGGCCCACACCCACACACTACCGCTTAGAGTGAGACCACAGGTTCTTTCCAGGGTCGGCTTCTAGCAATGTTTCCTCCCTAAATGGGAAGCCCTGAGCTTCCCAAACAGGCCCCTTGCAAAGCAGAAGTCACCAGTCCCCAGCTCCACAATGCAGATGAGACAGGGATAAAGCAGCAGTCCAAGGTAGAAGCCATTAGTGAGCTGGCCAAACCAAGGTTGCTGGCTATACCTCGAGAAATCGCGAGATGTCCCTCTTGTCACTAACGCCCATGGCCACCACATTCTCAAAGAGCCAGAAGAAGGGGCGATCATCTCCCTCCTTGGGCCGCGCATCATGCAGGAGGCGGTAGAACTCAAAGAAGAGCCGGCCAGTGCCCTCTGAGAGGTCGGAAGAGAAAGCCATCAGCTGGGGCTGTCTGCATGAGACAGTGGTGTGGCTCGGGCACAGGGAGGGCAAGGGAGGACAGGGTCATTGGGAGTAGCTGTCCCAGGGCAGAAATATCCAAGTAGGAAACCTACGTGCGGAAGCACCAGCTCAGAAGGTGGAGGGGTGAGCACGGCACCTACCGTAGAGTCCTTTACGGGCAGGGTTGACGATGGAGAGATCATTGCAAGGACTGCCCCCAATCACCAGATCGAACGGGCCCCATTCCTGGATCTGGGAGGATAAAGGTAATGTGATGGCCTGATGTCCGGGGACAGAGGCAGAAAGGAAGAAATTATCTGTGAATTTGGCAAAAAAGTACTTTGGCATGGGAGAGAGGAGACCCAGCTGCTTGGTATGCTCACTACATACGTTCGTATCTGATACCACATATATGCCCCCCTCCCCCAAACACACACACACACCGCCCCACGGGCACTGAGGCTCTCTGAGCTCAGTTTCCTAAACAAAGGGATTCAGCCGGATAATCTCTGAGGCCAGCAGGGAAACAGCGTGCCCCTGACAGGAAAAGCAGCCACTTAGAGGGAAGGCAGTCCGGGCTGGGCAGCTGCATCTGAGGGTACTTTGTGCTCTGCACATTTTGGACAGGGTATCTGGGCCATCTGAACACCCTCCAAATGCCCTTGGGGATCCCCGAGGGCCTGCACTTTCAGGGGTAGAGCTAGATAACTGGAAAGACAAAGGGTCACTTGGGCAAGACGCAGAGTCCCCCAGAAAAGGAGGCTGGTAAAGCTGTTGCCAAAAGTATTAGAAAAACGGGAACCAAGGCGCTCTAGTAAAAAGGCCCTGAAGCTAGCTGGGGGCTGCCCATCTTCCTCTGCAGACAGGAGGAAAACGGAAGAGGAGAAGAGGCTGGGGAAAAGGACAAAGGAAAAGAGCAAATGAACAGAATGCAAGGGGGCGCTGCCGCCCCCCCCAGGAGCAAAGCGCAAGGGACGCAGAGAAGGCGGGACGGGTCCCACTGCGCTGACATACATGCTTCTGTGTGACGCTGCGGACGTCCCCGACGTACATGATCTTCCCCTGGTGCCGCACCATGCCCACTGTGATGGAGTCCTCACACACCTCGGAAGCGATGTAGCGGTCCACCTGAATGCCCAAGTCCTTCAGCACCAGAAGCCCTGTGCCAGCCAGCAAAAGGCACGGTCACTGGGTCTCCTTCCCAGCACCCTGGCTTCGCAGGGGGCTCTCTGGCTGGCTAGACACATGGGTCAGCAACAGGCCTGAACCCTACCCTGCCCGGTAAGCTGCAGGATCCTTCTGGACCTCTGTCATGCCTGCTTTGGCATGAGCAAAAAGGCAGTCAAGAGCAGACAACAGATGGTTTTCAGGACCAGAGAGAATAGCAGGTGACTTTTGGGGAGGCCTCTTCTTTGCTGTTTCTACATCCTGCATATACTAGCCTTCCTCACCCCTCACCCATGGCCTCCTGCCACAACTCTACCCAGCCTCCAAGACTCAACATAAATGCCACCTGCTCTACAAGGTTTCGCCAACACCCCCCCCTCCCCGCACCCCGCAGCCCCCTGGAAGCACCTCCCTGCCCCTGGAAGCCCCTAGCACTCTGCGTCTCTCCCCAACTCATTATAACGGTGTGTATTTCTAATTCAGCAGTTAGGTTGCAAATGGTCTTCAGGACAGAGAAGGAATCTCATTTGTGTTTCCTCCTGAGCGAGCTACACTCACTTTCTTACCACGATCCCTCCACAAATGCCTGCTAATTGAGGGCAAGGAAACAATTAGAACAGACCCTGAGAGCTTCCGGAGAAACAGCATCATCTCCACTGCTCAACAGGCCTCCCCACCAAGGAGCATTTACAGCCTGTTGGGGTGTGACGTGGTTCCAGAAGGCCTCAAGGTTCTGGCCTGGGAAACCAAGGCCGTAAATTAACTTCTCCACGTTTACATAATATCAACGTGGAGCTGAGAACAGCACATAAGCATCTGGGCCGGGATGCTACCCCACCCTGGCCCTCTGACAGCCCGTCTCCCTCTGGTCACAAGTTCTGAAGAGGGTTGTCTCTTTCTTAAGAACTGAGAAGCAGGGGCACCTGGGTGGCTTCGTCAGTTGGGTGTCTGATTTCGGCTCAGGTCACGATCTCACAGTTTGTGGGTTTGAGCCCCGCGTCGGGCTCTGGGCTGACAGCTCAGAGCCTGGAACCTGTTACAGATTCATGGTCTTCCTCTCTCTCTACCCCTCTCCCACTAGCACTCTGTCTCTCTCTCTCTCTCTCTCTCTCTCAAAAATAAACAAACATTAAAAAAAAAAAAAACAAAACTGAAAAGCCCTCAGGGCACCTGGGTGGTTGAGGTCATGATCTCCTGGTTCCTGGGTTGTAGCCCTGCACTAGCATGGTGGAGCTTGCTTGGGATTCTCTCCCTCTCTGTCTGTCCCTCCCCCTCACATGTGCTCTCCCTTTCTCAAAAGAAATAAATGTTAAAAAAATTAAACCTTTAAAAAAAAACAAAAACAAAAATGGGAGAAGCCCTCGGCCTAGGAGCTTGGCAGATGGACAGAGGTCAGTAGCACCTCTCAGGAGGGCACTCTGGCAAGGTCAAGAACCGCATGAAAAAAACTTCCCATACGGTGACCCGGCATTCCCTACAAGAGAACAGTCTATGTGTGTATGTGTGTATAAAGATATTGTCAAGGACTACTCGTAACAGAGAGAAAACAGTAAACAACCCAACAGAGATCAGTTAAATAAATGATGGTACTTTTACCCAATGGAATCCTATGAAGCATTTTCCAGTAAGGGAGGTCCATGTTAACATGAAAAAGCACTCATAGTATCAAATGAAAAGGCAAGTTACAACACAGTGTGCATTTTACTATCCTTTCGTTTTATTTATCTATCTATGCATGATTATAAAAACACACATTCATATACCCGCAGAAAAAAAAAATAAAAGGACAGACACCAAAACACTAATTATGGAATTATGGGTGATTTAAATATTCTTTAGACTCTCTTGTTGATAGTTTTTTTGTTGTTTTTTTTTTACTGTAAGTTACAGTCATCACACAACAGAACTGCCTGTGTTTTTGTTTTGGTCGCCGAGTCTGTCCTTTGAGGCTTTGTGAAAATCTTCAATGATCTCTGGCTAACGACCACCCTGTCCTCTGCTGCAGTGCCTCCCCCATTGAGAAACATCCTGGTTTACCACTGATTTTGCTTCTCATTGAGCACAGAAGTTTCCTCTCTGAGGTAATATTTTAACAGCTGTCACGTTAACTATCACTCTGTTTTGCCGGAGTTACACACACATGGTCCCTCAGGCACAGCCTCCTCGTCCCGGGACCAGGACGGTGGCACATCTTGGGGTCCGTGCCACACACTCACCTGTAGCAATTCCGTCGAATAGAGACAGCACCCGGATGGGCTTCCTCTTCTCGGCTGGGACAGGTGGGTAAACCTTCGGAGGGTCCTAGGCATGAGCACAACAGGCCAGGTGAATGGCCAGGATTCTGCGGGCCTGCACCCGGGGCTGGCCTCCCCCCAGCCAACTAGGGCTGCCCTGGCTTTCCAAACCCGCACCCCTGCCCAGGCCCCTCGACCACCCAAGCACTCTGGCTCTAGCCGAGCCTGCCCTCTGGTCCGGCAGGGAGGGGGTGGAAAGAGGCGCCCCAGGCCCGGCACTCACAAACTCCTGGTCGTGGTTATTGGCAAAGAACATCTGCAGCCGCGAGGGCCAGTCGTCCCGCCGCCGCAGCAGCCCGTAGGTGCCCTTGTGCCCGCACATGTAGCAGTTCCAGGGGTCCTCCTTGATGGCCGCCTGGGCGGCCCCTGGCCCCACCAACAGATCCACACACTCCACACAAAAGCACCTGGAAGGAAGCCCAGTGGAGCAGGGCTGGAGCGCGGCCGGGGCTGGGGCCGGGGCCGGGGCCGAGGCCGGGCAGGGGGGCCGCTTGGCCCCGGACGGAGCTCGGCTGGGGGGCTGCGGGCCAGGCAGGGACCCTCACCTGCAACAGTTGTTGTTCCCACACATGAGCACCTCGCGTCCCCCACAACAGATGGTGCAGTAGGACTGATAGCCGTCGTCATCGTACTGGTAGGCGCACTCCAGAAAGCAGTTCTAGACAGCAGAGCGGAGGGTCAGAGACCACCAGGCAGCACCCAGGACAGCCGCGGCGAAGGTGGGCTTTGAACCCAGGTCTGAGCAGGGGACAGCAGGTCTCCCGACCCACGGCAGTGCGTGGAATCAAGAGGCACGAGAGCAATGCCAGGGAGGGGACCGCATCCCCTTGTCCCTTGCTGCGGTGCTGGACTTTTCTCCTGGGCCCGCAAGGACATCCATCCATCAGCCCGTTCTCCCTCACCCCACACTAGGGACTGTGACATTGTGAGCCCACATCCGGGGAGCAGAATGGGCTTTAGAGGGGGAAGAATCTTTCCGGGGAGGACAAATAAGGGCAAGTAAACGCTCTGAAGGCCCAGGGTCTGTTATCAGGACTCTGCGTCCACAGTGAGCTGTGGGGTCAACGTTGCTGCCACCCCAGGCGACTATAAGCCCAAAGAGTTGAGATGGCACAGAGAGCCAGGGCCCCAGAGTCACTCTCAACCACGTCTCTGCTGGGTGTGCTCCTACCTTACAGTTTTGGCACATTCCTCCAACGAAGAGAGGGTGTTCCAGGGTGACATTGAGGCTCCCACAAGAGATGCAAATGTCTAGAAAGCAGGGACAGCAGAGAAAGAGGAGTGAACGTCACCAAAGGGCCCCTTCCCACCTTGGGCCAAAGCCCACTCCAGAAAAGCTACAAAAAAAGGGCGTGTTAGAGCCGCAGCCCCAAAAGGAGGCAGACAGGAGTCTGGGAGAGCACCCATGGAACAGGAAGACACCAGGGCCCCAATCTTAAAGCTCATTAGCTCTCAGAGCAGCAACGCCTACTGCCCAGGAAAGGTGTAATTCAATGACAGAAACCCGCCCAGGAGAAGAAGGCCCTGACCCTGGGTGACTCTGGGGACAGTCCAGTCCCTGGGCTGTCTTTAAGTCTCGTGCTCCTGCCCCATCTTTCCCAGCCCTGAGGGCCCCACGCTAGACAGACTAGGTCAAGGGAAACAGACAGGAGATGCTCCAATGACCACGGGATGAGAGAAGGTGAGGAAAAGTAAAAGGCCCAAAGGTCACAGGTTTAAGCAAATCCAAGAGGCCACCTCGCTCTGACCCACTGGGGTGTCCCAAACCCTAAGGACCAGCCCATGTCACTGACAGGAAAGCGTGTGAAGCAGGCTGGGGGTGGGACATACAGGAGAGAGGCCTTGACTGGGTACTGACATCCTGTGACGTTCGAACCTTTCTAAATACCTATGCTACTCTGTGCCGGGCACCACACGAGGAGCCAAGCCCTCCTGCCCGTGCCGGGAGCCACAGACTATGGACTTCCCAGGGAGTCAGTGCCCACGAGGACTCACCCTCGATGTTCCGGCACTTCTGCCGCACCTCGTACACCAGCCGCTCTGCGGAGGGGAGGAGAGCCCAGCATCAGAGGGGGCCGCAAGGGCCACGCCCGCGCCTCTGAACGCCAGCCTCGCCACACCACTCTCTCCAGAGCCAGGCCAACTACCTCTTGTGCGTTCGTCAATGATCTCCTTGACCTTGGGCTTCTCAGTTGTGCTCTTTCGGGGCTTTTTGGCTGGTGGGGGTGGTGCATAGGCAGCTGCCTCAGGCTCGACCCACATGTCTGTGTAAACTTCTTTGTAGGGGTTCTTCTCCTCTGGATAAAGGAAAGCAGGTGACGAGACTGTGGTTACCACGGACAAGCAGTGCCAGCTCCCTCCCCTCCTCTGTTCTGCCTACAAAGGGGTGCAGCCTGGTCCCCAACTTGTTCTAGCTCCCAGCCCCCCAGTGCCAGCAAGCCAACGGGAGCATCTTATTCTGCGTCCCAGAGCAGCACCGCCCCTACGCTGACCCCAGGGAAAGGGACACACCCCCCGGGCCTCTCGACAGAGGCACCTGGTGCCTCTAGGCAGAGCCTTCCCAGCCCTGGCATGGAGCTACCTGGCTGGCAGGGGTCCCAGAAGGCTGGGCTGAGCACCTGCATTTACCTTCGGGTGGCTCCAGGCCCTTGGGGCCGGAGGGCTGGAACCCTCCGAGAGCCCATTCGATCATCTGTTTGTTCTGCACCTCCACGGCCTTGGCAGTGTCGCTCTCATCGCTGTCGTGGCACGCTGGGAACAGCTTCCCCGCACGGCTACTGGCCACCTGGAGGGCAACACTTGTTGGGGAGAGCGTCAGGACAGGCTGGAGGACAGCAAAGGTGGCCTGAGGCAAGAGCTGGGAGAAGGGGCAGGGCAGGACCGCAGGAGAACACTGGAGGAGGGGAGCGCAGAGAGGATTCCCAAGGGCCTTACAGGTGGACCCCCTGCCTGGGCCTAACGTCTGCCCTCCAGCTTCTAGACCAGCTAGGGGTCCCTGCTGCCTAAGCCCCCTCTGCCTCGGAGGGGCACTCACCTGCAGGACCTCGTAGATGGCTTTGCGGTACATGGGCTGCTTGTTGTAGGTTGCCTGGTGGAAAGCACTGCAGAACGAGCTCAGGGGCATCAGCTTCTCAACACACACCTGGAGGAACAAGCGACGCCCCCTTGCTCCTCCGGCCACACCCGAGCCCCCACCGCGTGCCCGGCAACAGGCAGGTACTGGGGCGTGAGGACTCGGCCTCTGCCCTTGAGAGGACCAGATGCATCGACAAATGATTACACGATGCCCAAAGGAGGAGTCCAACCCAAGCGTGGGGGAGGACCTGAATGCAAGCAGGAAAGGAGTTCTGGAGAAAGGGTCCTGGGAGGCAAGAGCCTGGCAGGCGCACCAGCTCTCCGAGACCGCTTCTTCCGCCCCAGTTCTGGACCTCGCCCCCAGCCAAAAAGCCTAGATAGCCCCTGGGACCCAGACCCGTCCCTCCCCGAGGCTACCACCAAACCCACAACTTACCACCGAGAACTTGCCGTCTCCGAACCACATGACCCAGCGGGTGCCTTCAGCTGCTCGGCTCCGGCCCGTCATCCACCAAGACACAATGCGGCCTGGCCACCAGGAGAAGCCCCGAAGTTTCCCCCACACCAGCTCCCCAATGCCAAAGCCCCGGCCGTCCTGGAGCCCCAAGGAGCAGAAGTCATTACGTGGTGGTCACGAGGCCCTGCCACCCTGATCCCCCCATGGCAACCCCAGCCCTGGGCATCTGAGGGTCAGGACAGCCAGGAGGGAGCTCCATCTGAACGGACCGAGACAGAGCAAGACTGGGGAGACGAAGAGGCCTGGGGTCAGGTGGAGAGAGGAGAGCAGGACGGGAAGAGCTGGCAGTGGAAGGACCCAGGAAAGAGCTGGACGAGGCAGGTGAAGAAGCGAGCCGCTCACCTCGTACTCTGGCTCATCATCGGCCGCTTTGGTGGCGTTCTTATCCCCGGCGTCGGCTCCCACAGGCTCAGGTGTGGTGGCCACAGTGGGGGACGCAGGGTCAGTGGGCTGCTGCACCGCAGGAGGGCTGGCCTCCTCCACCTTCTGAGACTCGCCAGACCCCTGGTTTTCTTCCACAGCGTTCATTACTGCAATCACCTTGGCTTTCTTCTCAGCCTGGAGAAACAAAGGTAACAGAAGTTACCTTGACCTCTCCAGGAATTAGCAAGGCCGCTTGATACGGGAGGGCTCTTCTCAATCTCTTTGTGGCCTGGAGAGAGTGACAGAAGTATAGCTGAGTTCTTTGCTCATCAACTCAACTGGCTTGCCATGGAAAACGGGAAGATCTGAAGTTGGTTGGTGAACTCAAAACAGTTGGCTGCTTTCCAACCTCCTCTTGTGCCTCTCACACAAATCTTCCTTCGTCGGTCAGCATCACCAGTTGCCCACCCTCTGACATGGAAAGATTAATTCTACTCAAACAGTAATTGTGTGCCTCAGCTTAGGCACAGACCTTGGCTCGGCCCTCGATCTTACTTCCCAAGCACGAATTGGATCCTCTTGTCCTTTTCTTTGTAATTTTCCTGGGCAATCAACCCCTTCTATTCCTGGTCTTGGCTTCCAGACCACAAATCCAGTTTTGTCGTGATGTCTACCAAGGATGAAATCACTGTTCCCTGTTCCCTCTCTGCTCAAACCCCACAGAAAGAGCCACAAGAGCTTGTCTGCTCCTCCGTCATTCTGGAGTTCTTAGCATTGTTATCAAATGCATGTTATCGGATTCCCCCCTTCTTTCTACATGCACCTTTCAGATCCAACACCCTACAAGCCACACATCCTCTCTGCCATCCTACTGACCAATTAACAATTCAAACCCAATTATGCTCCCAAGTGGCCAGCCTCCATCCATTCGCCTCATCACGCTCATCCTTCCCAAAACCTGCTCCAAAACTGTCATCACCCTACAGAAAAGAACAAAATCCTTGATCCTTGGCTCTGAGAACCATTTCCCCTAGTGTCACCCCGGCTACTGAATCTGAGGGACACATGAATCTCAAACTTCAAGGCTCTGCACCTGTTTCCACCACATTCGGAGAAAAACATCCCATCTTCAATCTGCCTTTCAACATGAAGCTTTCCCAGAGAGTTTAGAGCTGTAAATGCAAGCCCGTCCTCAAGACTACATAAGAATATCACAAAGCAACTTGGAGTAGAAGAGCTCTAAGCTAGTCGGAGCACCTACATTCCCGCCTTCGCCTGGCAGTAACAGCCGATTCTAAGCAGTCCTTTCTTTCTCTTCCAAGTTGCCCAACCTAAAAAAGCATTTGATCTAAAGGATTTCCACTACCTGTTTCTGACTGGTTTAAGAATCTGATGTACACAAGTATCAAGATTTCCAAGGACTCTCTCTCCAAAACTTGTCAACGGACTCCCAGATGCCAGGGTCCCAGGTGGAAGAACCTTTGTTTTAAGCTCAAAGGCCTACTGTGTCGTCGATTCATTTCCCTTCGGTCTTCCCGTCTGCCTCCAGGCCACCGACCAACCCTGCTTCTGGTGCAGTCCTGAAACACTGAGGATGAAGTCCTGGTTCTTTCCCCCCGACTCCACAAATTCTAAGATGGGACACCGCATCCTTTGCCCCCAGCCCACAAACAGCTGGGAAAAGGAGCTGGATGCCAGCGGTGGAAGAAGGCAGGGCAACTTTTCTTCCCTCCCAAGCCCCTCGCTCACCTGCCGGGACTTTGCCCTCCCCGTCCCACCATCAATTATCTACCACCTCCTCCCCCACAAGAAGGTGCGCCTAGGTGTGTGCTCAACCCCATCCTCTTCCAGGACCAGCTGTGGCAACACTACTGAAGCCCCAGATCCGCTCACGGAGAAACACCATGCCTCCATGAAATTCAGGCACGGATCTACAGCAGGGTGCTGCTGTGGGAGACCCAAAGACCCTGCTTCAGGGGTGACGAGGCCCCTCGGCCAGAACAAGGTTGCGGGTGGCAGAGGGCAGGAGGGGCCTTCTTTGGAAAGGTGAAGCCACTGGCACAGAGAACAGCAGCGGGTGGGTGCCAGGCTCCCCAGGTCTAGAAGGGAATCGTGCCTGATGCCACCCTCCTCACTCCCCCACAGCCCCTTTGTCTCTCTTCTCAACCCCTCCACTGTGAGTTCCTGAACATTATTCTTCCCCCACAACTTCCCCCAGCTTGTCAGATGCTGCTGCTGACGGCTGTTAAGCACCCCCAACCCACTAGGTGCAGGAGAACGCGCACCCAGCAGGGTTTTGGCAGGCGGAGGAGGAGGAGGAAGAAGGGGGCCTCCATAGGGACGAGGCCAGCAGGGGTGGGGGAAGGAGGATGGGGGTGGGTTAGCAGCAGGAGGCAAGAGGAAAGGGGAAGAAGTGGCAGAGACGGTGGCTGGGTGGGGGAGGGGCCTCATTAGAATAGTCTGCCTAGGGCAGTGTGGGAATGCCTTTTTTCCACGCTCACTCCCACCCTCCTCCCCAGGCAAACAATAGGAGAAAGAAGGGTTAACTCAGGGCTTTGGCATTTGGGCTAAAGGCTCCTACCCCCAGTTCACAAGAGCCCACGCCAGAGCGGCCCAGAGATTGGGCAGGGCCCGGGAGACACTGCACCAACCCCCCACTACTGTGGCTCAAGGAAGCCACTTCTCTGGAGTTTGTCCAGCCTGGAAAGCCACTGGCAACTCCGCTCTAGTAGAGGCAAGGGCCCCGTGTCCAGGCCCATCTTCCTGGGCAGCTGTCCCGCCTCCACCTTCCTCTGCGACTCAGGCTGCTTTCCGCTCCAAAGGTCAGAGGTCCGGGCGCCCATGTGGACTGCCGGTGCAGTAGATCCCAGGCTGTCCCAGGCACCTCTGCCTTCCCAGGTCGGCGTCAGGCTGCCCTCCACGGCAGCCGCTGACATGCCACAGCCCCTGTCAGGGCCACACTGCTCCCTCCTACCCAGCACCATTTCTCTCTGCCTGGCCTGCCCCGTGGCTCCCAGTGACACGCAGGAGAAGAAACTGTCCCTCCCAAGAGGCTGCAAGGTTGGCATGGGCCGAGGACAGCATGGTCCGCCAGCCAAGAGCACGGGTCAGCAAGGAAATGCCGACAACCCATCAGCGAGCCACTTCGGCCAAAGGGCTGCTTCCAGCCCAACTCCTGGTGTCCCAGCTCCCGTGGGCCAGGGCCTGCCCCCCAGCTTCACTGACTGCTGCCCCGGACACACACGCTGGGGCTGCTCTTCTGGCCCCTGCACCGCCAGTCCCCACCTGAGCACAGGGAGAAGCGGGGCTGGGGGCTCCTGAAGAGGGAGTGGGTGGGACAGCACTAACTCAGCATCTCCAGAACTCGGGCCAGGCACACCAGCCAGCTCCTGCGGGCCAGGGAGGCAGACTTTGACTCTTCTCAAATCCAGAGGGCTGCAGCGGCCCAGAGATCCTCCCACCGGCCCCTGCCGCCTCCCCGCCCCCAGTCTCCCCAGGGCTCCGTCCAGGAACCTACCCATAAGGCCAGGTGCAGCCCCTCTGTGGTCCGGCTCAGGTGTGAGCCCCGGCCCTGAAGCTCTGTAAGTAGCTGCCCGTCTGGGGGGAGGGGAAGGGGGCGATGGGGCTGGGGGCGGAGGGGGCCAGGGAGAGGGGGAGGGGGGAGGTGGGGGGGAGGGCTTGAACATTTTCTTTGTCTAGAACTCCAGGTCACGTGGGCCCCGCTGGAGTGCCTGGTTGGCTGCGAGCGGGCCGGGGGAGGGGGCCGGCTCTCAGACGCTGGCAATGGGCCAGCCCCTCTCCTCCCGTCCGAGGGGCGCGGGCCGCCGCTGGGGCCTGGGGGCGCGGCTGGGCCTCCGCCCGTTCCCAGGACCCCGCCCAGGCCGGGGCTGGAGGCGGCACCGCCCCCTCCTCCGGGCTGGCCCTCCCGCCCCCTTCACCCCCAACTCTGCGTGAGCTCCGAGGGACGCCTCGGGGCGAGGCGGGGAGCCCGCGGAGGCTGGGAAGGGGACCCGGGAGGGAAGGGGCTGCACTGCAGCGGCGGAGGTAAGCTGGGAGCGTGGAGAGTACCAGGAGCGCCGGCAAAAGAAGAGAGGAGGTTGCGGACAGCCTGGGAGAGCCAGGAGAAAGTTGGTAAAAGTCAGTCTCTCGGAAGCACAACCAAAAAAAAAAAAAAAAAAAAAAAGAAGAAGAAAAAGCTTACAGATGAGCGTAGAGGCCCAGGAAGCTGTAGGGAAAACTCAAAGCACACAGAGATGGACAGAAGGCGCCTGCAGAAATTGGGAGCGCTCCAGACAAGAACTGTTGGGGAGAAGGCTCTCCTCTTCATACTACAGGTGGATAGACAGGGGTCCCTTAAACGCGTGGCTTGAGTTCAGGCTTTGAAAACCTCTTCCTGGCCAAGTCCCTGGGTCCCCTACGTCACTCAGGATCTGCCTTGGATGTCCCATTTTCCCGTTTGTGGGGGGGGGGTGGGGGGGCACACTCTAGTTTAAAAGTGTAGCAATTCCTCTTTCCCAGGCACAATCATCTGGTGCTCAGGAAGACTGCATTCCTCTTCTGGAGCCTCCAGGTGCGGACTCAACCATTTCAACCTCCCTCCTCCAGAGCAGAGGCCCCTATCCCAGGGAGGAGGGACACACATACACACACACTCTCTCTCTACCCACATCTGATAAAGAAGCAGACCCTCTTGGCCCTACCTTCAAGGAGCTGACAGATTCAACTAGACTTGGAGAGATAGGAAAAGGTCATTGAAAAAACATCTGTGAAGATAACTATACCACAAATACCAAGCCCCGTGGACTTGGATGACTTGAAAGCCCAACAAAAAAAAATGGCTAGTATGAATGATAAATGAGGTTAAGAGGTCAGTGTGGAGCAGAGATGAATCAGATTTGGAATGAAGTAAGATAGAAAGGAAATAAGAGATGTAGGGCTGAGGTGGGGGGAAATCCTTGCCCATCTCCACCTCCCAAGACAACTAAGGCTAAAGGGTGCAGAGAAAGATGTCAATGGATATATCCCACAGCAGTGAAGAATAACACAGGTGTTTCTGACAAGACCAGATGAATGGTTATTTTGGAAAGATCAGCCTGGTTTCCGTTTGCAAGATGAATTAGAAGGAGGAGCAGAGGAACTGAAGGTAAATGCTGTCAGCAGCAGAGAGCTGTTTAGCCAGCAGCACTTGTCAGAAGATCTGGACTTGGGTTCTGGTTCCATCACCATGACCTTGAACAAGTCACTTAACCCCAAGAAGTCTGGTTTTCTCATTTGCAAAATAGAAGTGATAACATCTGCTGTCCCAGGCCCTGGAATACCAGCATCTCTTAAAGAGATACTGCCCCAGGTGCCTGGCTTCCAGCCACAGTCAGCTGGGAACATACCAGCTGGAACAGGTGCTGGTATAAGGAGGTTAAGAGAGGTGCTGTGAAGGACGGCCCACCATCCCTCCTGGGGCTCGGCACCCTTCTGAGGGCCATCAGAGCAAGCCAGCCCTGAAGAGGGAGGAAGACTCCAAATCAGAGAGCTTTCTCCCAATAATATACTTGGGGAGTTCACACTTCACTCTCCCAACCCTGACTGAGACTCAGAATCCATCCATACAGCAAGGAGAAGGAGTCAGGCTGTTCTGTTCCAACCCATCTTTCAACCCAGTCGAGGGGTCTGGAACAGTTTTTCAGGCGATCCCCAAGCAGAGACCAGAAGCCCTGAATTTGTGCTTCTTGCCTGCTGGAATCCTTTCTGGATGAGCTTCTTCTCTGATGCCTCCTGGGCATCCAGGGCCTGTAAACAGGCCACTTTAGACCTCCCCTCAAAATGAAATTTCTGATCTGGTTTGGCCAGCTCTTTTTTAAAAAACTCTAGATCTTGGGGCGCCTGGGAGGCTCAGTCGGTTAAGCGTCCGACTTCGGTTCAGGTCGTGATCTCGAGGTCTGTGAGTTCGAGCCCCGCGTCGGGCTCTGTGCTGACAGCTCAGAGCCTGGAGCCTGCTTCGGATTCTGTGTCTCCCTCTCTCTCTCTCTGTTCCTCCCCCGTTCATGCTCTGTCTCTCTCTGCCTCAAAAATAAATAAACATTTAAAAAAAATAAAAAATAAAATAAATAAAAATAAATAAAAAACTCTAGATCTCATCCATGGCATCTCCTTTTCCACTAATACGAGGTTAAACACTTTAGACTCTACACTCTGTGGCCTTGGGACTTCTTCAGACAGTAAGTAACGATCCCTGGTGCATGCAGCCAGGATTCAAAGTGTCACCTCGGACAAGGACCATCAGTTTCACTTTCTCTTGGCCCACTTAATCAAGTAGCCTTTCCCTCCAACTGCCAAACTTCCTTGTTCTCATCCTTGAAAATTAAGCCCAACTCTTAACCTCTTCCACCCAGCTCCCAACTTAAGCATAAGAAAGACCCAACTCAAAGTTGTCCCCTCACCAACCTAGAGCACCGTCCCCCTCTTGTAGCTATGCGGACAGGAAAGTTTCCCCCCTTCTGTATGTATGAGTCACTCAGAGATTCATGTGTTCTTGGTGCTCAGTGAGCAGAGACGGGCCCCAAAACAGAAAAGGCCTCAAATCTAGGACACGAGGTGACTTTAGCAGGATAAAAACAGGGCAGCCTTCAAGGATCCTCAGGTCATGTATGTCCTTGACCTTCCAAAGGAACCTTCCCAGGCTGGTTACTGAGATAGGTCTTTTTTTTTTTTTTTTTAAGTTTATTTACTTAAGTAATCTCTATACCCAATGTGGGGCTCGAACTCATGACCCTGAGATCAGTAGTCCCAATGTCGGGCTCGAACTCATGACCCTGAGATCAACAGTCGCAGGCTCTTCCAACCGAGCCCTGAGATAGGTCTTTTGATTGCAATAAAGATCATAAACCTGAAATAGGAGTGTCACATAAAACAAGCCAGGTTTTTGGAAACGTCAGAAAGTATGTTGAAAGGGGGAACTGCTGGATGAAAAGATCTAGTGGATGTCAAGAGCCTAAAAGAAGTGTTGGAGAGGAAGTATCCAGGATGGCCCAAAAGAGAGGGTAACTTGAAAGAGAGGGCCGTTTCCTGTTTGACAGGCAGAAAGCAGTGATTCAACAGGCCTGATGAAACACCTCTTAAGGACACCTGACTCTTCGCCCTGATCCTGCACTCATCGAGCAAACTTCTCATTTTAATTATATTTTCCAGCGACTCTGATGCCAGTAAGTTGCCAGAAAACAGCCGGACAAGTGAGTGCTAGGATCTGTGTGGCAAGGACACGTCCTGTTATAAATCTCAGCATTCTGCTATGTGTCGCTCTCCCGTGTTTCTGAAGAACACGATCACAAGACGCGCCATTAACCTGACTCTCCGGCTCACAGACCTGAGATGAGGCACGAGGGCCACGATCCACCAGTAAAGAGCAGTCATTCCCACGGGTCAAGGTGGGGACGCCGGGCCTGCTGGGCTGGTTTTAACTCAAAGTTCAGTGTTCTGCGGTACGCTCGGACATGAAATCCGGTGCCGGCAGGACAGGGGGAGGTCATGTTGCTGCCATCAAACAGGACATTTAACCACAAGTCCGTTTACTCAAAGCCAGAGAAGCCATGATCCCTATGAAGCCATCTGCAAAGCCACATATTGAGGAAGCACTGTATATACTCTGCCACAAAAGCACTCGCAGCCATCCCAAGGAGACCTGGTCCGCACAAAAGGCCGTGAGATCAAAATGGATGTCTGCTCCGATCCTGCCCTTCTCCTACCTGTAGCTCAAAAGCCTCAGTGCTACGCACTAGACTCTGACTACCTGCTGATTACAGTCAACCCTCTGCATGGCATTCAAGGCCCCCACAAGCTGTATAGCGCTTATGTCACGCAGCCCACTCAGCCCACCCACTTGCTATTCCCGAAATATGCCCTTTCCTGCCTCTGTGCCTTTGCTCATGCTGTTCCTTGCTCCTCCCCTTCAACTCCCACCAGCCCAAATCCTATCTATCCTTCCAGTTCATCAGTTATCTCCACCATCAAAGTTTCTCTAGACCTGAACTGTCCAATAGGGTAGCCACTCACTGCATGTGCTATTTAAATTAATTAAAATTAGGGGCACCTCGGTGGCTCAGGCAGTTGAGCGTCCGACTTCAGCTCATGATCTCACAGTTCATGGGTTTGAGCCCTGTGTCGGGCTCTATGCTGACAGCTCAGAGCCTGGAACCTGCTTTGGATTCTGTGTCTCCGCCTCTCTCTGCCCCTCCCCTGCTCGCCCTCTGTCTGTCTCTGTCTCTCTCTCTCTCAAAAATAAACAAAAACAATGTTTTTAATAAATTAAAAATTAAATAAAAATAAAAGTTCTTTTCCTCAGTTGCATTGGTCACATTCCAAGTGTCCAAGAGCCACCTGTGGCTGGGGCTATTATATTGGACAGCACAGATCTTAGAACATTTTTATCATTGCATAAAGTTCTGTTGGACAGTGGTACTCTGGCCCCTCCCCCTTACCTTTCCCTACTGAAAAACTGCCCTGCCCCCACTCCGAGGTACTCCCATAGCACCTTGTAATCCTCTTAGCACCTGCCAATATTTGCCCATACTAAGGCGATCGTGCACTCACTCATCTTTCTCCTCCACAAATTAAAAATTCCTGGAGGGCAGAGACTGGACGTTATTCAGCTTCATATGGAAGCAGTGTGGACTCGAGCTTCTTGCACATTGAAGAGGATTTAGATAGTGTTTGCTGAACTGAATTCAACATTGTCTCAGGAGCCTCATCCAGAATCCACTGCCGAAGTTCCCAGTTAGGGACAGATTCTGTCCATAGCAAAATTCTAATAGGTGCTAAGAGGTCCAGGTCTGCCCACCCCCCCCCCCCCCCCAGAGGCCGGGAATCTTTGTTTGCTTGTTCCCCTGCAATCCATATGGAGGTTGCAAGCAAATGACCAGGACTGGGCTGCTGGCAGTGAAGCTAAAAATAGCCACGGAGCCAACAGCAAGGAGTTAGCAGGACTTGTTGCTAGGGAGACCAGTCACAGAGAGAGCAACTAAGCAGGGAGAGTGTCAGACCAGCACCTGGAGAGCAGAGGCCATAGTTGCGGGAGGTGGGGGGGGGGGGGGGCTTGAAGTTGACAGGGGTCCAAGGCTCCCACCTAGAGATGTTCAGCCTCCTGGCAGCTCCTGACTAATGCTCTAAGTGGGGCAAATGCTCCCCCTGTCCCTCAGTAACCCATCTCCATGGAAACCACCATTACTGGGGTGAAGTACCAGCCCCTGGAAGGGAGGCCTCTGCCTAGAGCTGGTTGTTATGGCAACACCCCCCCCTTTCCTGTCATTCTCTCTCCCCGGGCTTCTCCTGTGGGGGAAAGGTGGGGGCCTGGTCTTGGCTTAGCCAGCATGACCAGGAAACACCCGCTTCCTGACAAGAGTAACCTGCAAGGGGCTCTTCAGAAGCTCCTGGGAACCCAGAAAGGCCAGTCAGTCCTCAGCACAGGGCAGGCCTTCCTTTTCTTCCCACAAGAGCCCCACAGATCATCTTGCTAGGAGAATCCCCAAATCGGTTGGGTTTAATTGTATTAGGATCACCCAAGGTTTTTCAAAATACAGATTCTTGGGCCCTCTTGTGGAGATCAGCAGGCTTGGGGCAGGGCCCAGGAATCTGCTAAAACCTCCCTAGGTAATTCTGATTCTCGCCAGGTGTGGAAACCACTAAAGGCCCTGGCTGTCCTTGTTACAAACGAGGAAACCGAAACCTGCAGGAACTGAGCCCACCCAAAGGGTCAGAGCCGGTAACGGGAGAGGAAGCGGTCTGGAGCAGGAGGGGTAGGTGGAAGGAGATACGGAGGGAAGCTCCCTCAGTGCAAGCGTCGGAGGGGAGGCCTCAGGGAGGCCGTGTGTCCTGGGCCTTTCTCTCCTCCCCTTCAAGCCAGAACATGCAATTGTCCGATACTGGATTGTGATTTAGGACCGAGCCTCTCTCGACAAGCTATCCCCTGTGGCACAAGGCAGAGGTAGTGGGGTTGGGCCGTCTGGTTCCCAGAGTGTACAGAAGGGTGGCGGCCCAGGCAGATGATCTGCGCTGAAAGAAACTATCCTCCTTCGGAAGGAAACCAAAAGGGTCGCCATGGCAACCTGCAGTGCGCTGGCCTGGTTGGGCTCTGTGCCATCCTCCCAAACTTGGGCCCAGGAGAGGTGCAGCAGTATTCAGGCAAATGCCGGAGGGGCAGGGGCGCCCCATCCCCCTCGCCGGTCCCAGAACCCACAGGGAGGCCGGGCTGTACTCCGGAGCCGACCTCGGAGCCCGCCTGGAACACACCCAGACACCGGAATCCGGGAGCACGGGAGTTCTGAGCACCTGCAGTAGCTGGGCCGGGGGAGGACACTGCGGAGGTGGGGGAGACGGGCCTCCGCCCTTCTGTTACTCAGCCTAATTGTGTGCCCAAGACCCACCGCACATGGAACCACAGCCCTCATGCAAGACAGCATGCAATTAGCTGGTAAATTATGTGGTAGGGATGCTGTCTCCATGTGCTGAGGGAAGTCAGAGGAGACGGAAATCAGTAAAGGCAGCAACGGGAGGATGACAGAGGGTATGCCAGGAGTGGGCACAGCCTCCCAGCTTTCTCAGACAGGAGCGGCCAGATCTTTAGGGGTGTCTGCAGTTGTATCGACTCCCCAGCAGATAGAGGGGCAGGGGTGTGAGGCACCGGCATGGCGCCTGCCTATCTATGAGGGAGAAGGAGTCCCAGCGCCCACCTCCCCTGCGTGCCATCCATGCACTCAGATGCATTCTTCTGAGCCTGGGAGGCACCTCCTGGCCGACCCCTCACCTCATCTCTTCCTGCCACATTCCCAGGCAGCCTCCCCTCCTCCCCAGCCCCCTCAATCTCTGCAGTCACTGCTACACCCCCCCTAATGCTGTGTGCCTGGGAGCCCCAACTCGCCAGAGCAGCCCTGAGGCTTCTGGAGCTTCAGCTGCTACCTCCTTCCTCACTGCACCCATCTGCCTTCTCCTTCCCTACCGCTCCAGGTCTGCTCCGTAAGGGGAAGGCTTCCCCCACAAAGCCAGCTCCCCGCTGCGAATCAGTTCCCCAGCCCCTAGCCCGGAGCTGTTGGGTGTGCAGGGCTCCACCTGTGAGTGAGTGGAGTGCGGGATCCGGGCAGGGAGCAGGGGTGCAGGTGGCAGTGCTGCTGGTCCCCATACCTTACCACGGCAACATCAAGGAGCGGGATGTGAGGTCTCAGACTGAGCAGGGGATCATAGCTGATGCCAAGACCTTTAATAAGTGCCTAGCCTCTTTGGACCCTGATTTCCGAATCAGTCTGACAGGACCACAAATATCTGCTGACTAGTACAGGTAAGATCGAAGGAAGTCAGGAGGGGGGCGCCTGGGTGGCTCAGTCGGTTAAGTGTCCGCTCTTGGTTTCGGCTCAGGTCATGATCTCATGGTTCATGAGTTCAAGCCCCGCATCTGGCACTGTGCTGACACTGTAGGGCCTGCCTGGGATTTTCTCTTTCTCTCACTGCCCCTTCCCTGCTCATGCTCTCGCGCACACCCTCTCTCTCAAAATAAACTTAAAAAAAAAAAAAAAAAAAAAAGGAAGTCATGAGGGTGCAACATTTTGAGAGGTGGAAAGAACCCTATGACAGGTTTGCTTGAGGACTTGTCGATCTTCACTTTACTTTAGAAACCCGACCCTAGAGAGAAGTGTTAATTTTATACCTGGGACAGACGGGTCAAAAGGAACCTGGTAAACCCTAACAGCCAAGGCTGCTCTCCCCTCCCCTCCCCTCCCCTCCCCTCCCCTCCCCTCCCCTCCCCCACCCCTTCTCCAGGCTCTAGGGGTCAAAGGGAGGGGCTCAGGGACCACCATTCAGATTCAGGCATGCAGACCCTCTCAAGTTTCAGAGCCCAAAGAGAAGACCCAGGAGGAGCCCGGCAGACAGGCATTGCAGTAAACTACAGCTGGAAACAGCAGGAACGCCTACCATCTCCATCCCAAAGGGAAAATTTGAATTCCTGTACCAAGTCCTTTCCGGTCTTCTCCCCCCGCCCCACCCATGTTTGGAAACGGTTCCCTAGCTCTGCCTGCCTTAGAGCCCGAACTTCTTTCCTAGTTCAGTATTCCAAGATCAGAGAGTCTCTCGCAACAGCTGTACATTAGAATCACCTGGGAGAGCGTTAGCAGCAATGTGGGCCAGGGCCCATCGCTAAATTCCAAATGTAATAAATCCAGAGGAGGGGCCCAGGCGGTGGTGGTTAAAACAAAATGAGACTCCCAGGTGATCCTAACGTGCACAGAGCGCCCCCCACCCCATGCAGTTGATAGGGCGGTAGGTGACATGACAAATGCACCTTTTGGGGATCTCTTCTGTGCCAGATTTGCTTTACTTGGAATCATCCAAAGCTTGGTGGTTCTCAAGCTTTCATAAGCCACAGAATCGTCTGGGGAGCTGGCTAGAAAACCAGCTTTCTCAGGAACCGCCCTAGAGATTGTGCCTCCTTGGGTTCTGAATGGGGCCTGGGAACATGCCTTTTTTGAATGCACAGCCCACATGATTCTGACGTAGTATCACAGCAACCCGCCCTCTAAGACACACTGAATGCTGACGGCATCTTTGTTATGTATAAAGCAAGCCCAACGCAGTTTTCGGTTTTTGTTTGCCCCATAGAGTTGCCCTTGAAACAGCATCTAGATTCAAATATACAGGAGACTAAGCTCTTTCATCCCCATTGGTGTTTAATTCCTCCGAGTTGGAAATGAAAAATTAAATATGTATACTGCTCACCATTTACAGACTAAAGAGGAATAGGGGAAGAGTCATAAGGCATCTATAAGGAGTAGGCAGATCTGAAAACCGGTAAAATCACACACACACACACACACACACACACACACACACACACACACACACGACATGTTTGTCATGGGAGAGGATAAACTGAGAGGTGGAGGACCAGGATGGCCAGATGCTTCACAGAGATTAGAAAGGGCTCCACAGCCTGGTGAAAGAGGGGGCTTTCTTGGTTCTCTAATGGGCTCCAGAACTCCTTCGGATTCCGAAGCCCTCGTAGTAGTCCTGGGCACCAGCTGTTCCCAGAAGCTCCAAGTCCCCGCCCCTCCTTATCCTGGTCTCCAACAGGCTGCTCTCCCTGCTTCCGGCTCTTCCCTCCCAGCTCTGCAGCACGTGCCCTCCACGGCAGTGATTCCAGAGTCTGGTTCCGGACCCACCTTCAGGGCTGCCTGCTACACCTCTCCCAGCGCACAGCCACCCTGCCGGCTTCTCAAAACCAGCTTGTCCAACACCGAACTCACCCTCTCCTAAGGGAACATATTTTCATGACCTTGGGGTGGGCAGAGAATTCTTAGAGATACACACACATGCTAACCAATAAAATGGGGGGAAGAAAAGGATAAATTGGACTTTATTAAAATTAAAAGCTCCTGCTCATCACAATACATCCTTAAGAAAATCAAAAGCCCAGACCACCTTCCAGTCCCAAACCTGCTCTTCCTCCAGGATTCTCTAGCTCAGATAATGACCACCACCCCCAGCCCCTAAATACGAGGCCAATTTCTCCCTGTCCTCCGACTGGAGACAATTCTATCAAGTCTCTCGTGTCCGCCTCTTGTTACCTGGACCCTCGGTCAAAGCCCAGCCGAACGCCCTCCTAACTCGTCCTGCTTCTCGACTCCTCTGCTCTGGACTCCCTTGCCATGCTGCCAGGGTTACCTTCCTAAAAGCCACGGCCACCTCTCTCATACTCCTGCTCTCTGCTGCACAATGAAGCAGTTCCTGACCGTGACAGGAAGGCCTTTGCGGATCTGACCATCTTCCTTTGTAGTCTTCTCTCTCCTAACGCTTCCTCCCCGACTCTCACACCCTAGTTACCAGATCTCTTGCTGTTCCCTGAACAACCCAGAAGCTTCACGGCTCCTTCTCTTTGCCCCCTCAGTGGTTCTCTCCTCGTTTATCCCTACTAGAATTCCCAAAGGAGGCCCCCACCAGGAAGCTTCCTGGAAATTCCCTGGAAAAGTGCTCTTGCCCTCCACTGTGCTCACCAGACTCTTGGTACCGGGAACACAGAACAAGCCCCACGCTCTACCCGACACCGAGGTTCACAGTGAACGCTCCAGCCTTCTCCACTAGCCATATGTCCCTGGGACGGGAGCTGTGCCCATGTGTCTCCTCCAGCACCAGTACAGTGCTGTGTGTGTTTGGTAAGAACTGAATTCAAGTCCATTAACTCTTTCATCTAGAGTTATTGGCTCCTTAATAGGGTCACACAGTCCAGCCGGCCACCCCGTGCTTCAACATCCCTGGGGCCTCCAGGACAAATGGT
Source organism: Lynx canadensis (assembly GCF_007474595.2). Classification (NCBI taxonomy): domain Eukaryota; kingdom Metazoa; phylum Chordata; class Mammalia; order Carnivora; family Felidae; genus Lynx; species Lynx canadensis. The sequence continues at coordinate 120,031,720 of NC_044305.1, read as the reverse complement.
CTGGTCTTTAAAGCAAAGCAGAGAGAACATCACTGTTATATCTTCTCCTTTGTCTGCCTCATAGAAGGTGCTATAAGAACGCTTCTCAAAGTTGGGACTAAATATGCAAGCCATCTGGAGGTGCTCCAGACCCCAAACTCCCGGAGGATTTCTCGGCACCTACCTTAAGATCCCACTCAACGCCCTTCCCCCCGCCATCCCTGTCAGGCAGACTGCTGGTTCCAGGGGGAGGGCTGCGTGCTGTCCCTTCTTTGGCAAGTCTTCCCCGAGGTCCTCAGGCTAGTTAGTGCTCCCATGGCCTGTTTGCTCCTAGTCCTAAAATGGCCGTACTGGGTTGCACAAGGTACTCACCTACCTGCCTACGTCTCCCAGGGGAAGGAGGCATCCCAGGCCGGGATTCTGACTTTCCTTCCAATATGTTTCCGTAATGTCTAGAAAATGTCGGAATGCAGTAGCTCCGCAGACACATGTGGTGTTATCTTAAAGCTCAGTTAAGGTTTGACGGTTCTTTGAATGAATGAATGAATGAATGAATGAATGAATCAGTGATTAATAAAAAGAAGACTAGCAATCCTGGGCAGATCTAGGTAGAGGGCCACCAAAGCCAGAGCTGGAATGTGAATTCCCAAGCTAAGGAAATGTCCTAGGAAGATGTGTCACCTGGCGGGGGTGGAGGGGTGTACTTTGCAACATGGCTTTTTTGTATGAACTCAAGCCTCTCCCTAGCCTGGGCCTAGTGTCTGAAGATGAGCACCAAGTCAAGAGTAGTGAAGAGGAAAGGAAAACTAGGTTCTAGCACCAAACACGTAAATATTACGAAAGTCTTCATTAAGAATCCTTGTCGGGATACTTTATATATGTGTTTCTAGAAGAGGCATGTATGTAAGGTCTGAGAACGCGCTCAGATATTTAATTTAGAATTCACGTACAAGGTAGTACAGGAGACAAAGGTGCTACAGGTCATGACTCGAGCCCTCCTCCCCACAAATTATAAACTTTTAGAATCTCTGGGGTCAGCTGAGTCTATTTCTGTCACATTACAAGTGAGGAAACTGAAGTGCAGAGAGGAGAAAGATCTTCTCAAATAGATCAGGGGCAGAGGCTGAGCCCGGAAACCAAGCCTCCTGAATCCCAAGCCTCGTGAATCTCATTCCAACATTGTTTTAATCCAATCTCACAATGTCAAAGGTACCTTCAAGAGAAAACAGCGATTCAAGGAGGGGCTCAGGACCAAGTGAGTGGAGCGGGGGCGGGGCGGGGGCAGTCCCGAGGGCCTAAAGGACCCAAACCTGGCTCAGGCAGCCCAGGAGGTGGGGAGTGGAGGCGGCAGCTGGGGCAGGGGGTGGGGGGTAGGGCTGGGCCAACTCTATCCTATCTCTCTCTCTTTTTTTTTTTTTTTAAACACCTTTTCATTGATTAATCTGGCCACTCTTCAACGTTTATTTATTTTTGGGACAGAGAGAGACAGAGCATGAACGGGGGAGGGGCAGAGAGAGAGGGAGACACAGAATCGGAAGCAGGCTCCAGGCTCCAAGCCATCAGCCCAGAGCCTGACGCGGGGCTCGAACTCACGGACCACGAGATCGTGACCTGGCTGAAGTCGGACGCTTAACCGACTGCGCCACCCAGGCGCCCCATCTCTCTCTTTTTTTTAAATGTGGTATGATTCTTTTCCTTTTTTCTTTTTTTTAAAGCTTATTGTTTTGAGAGAGGGAGAGAGAGACAGAACAAGTGGGAGAGGGGCAGAGAGAGAGGGAGAGAGAGAGTATCCCAAGCAGGCTCCGCCCTGTCAGCACAGAGCCCAACGCAGGGCTGGAACTCACAAACTTTGAGATCATGGCCTGAGCAGAAGTCAGACTTTTAACCAACTGAGCCACTAAGGCGCCCCCACTATCCCTCTCTTTTAACCCCATACTTTAGTCTAAGGAGAAGCCATCAGCAAACCAGGAAGATTCTGTTCTAGGTGAGTCATTTGGGCGCAAAACAGAAGCAGCATGGGATGGGTTTTGCCCCGGGGAACACTCTACAGGCATATCCATGTGGTTCTCACCTCCTTATCTAGGGGAATCTTAGTTTCCTAGGAGTAAGATAGGGATAAAGATAGTTCTTATAGTAACTGCAGATAATATATCTGTCAAATGACAAAAACAATACAATTCAGTAATGCGTTTGATGTCCTTTATTCCAGGGAGAAGAATCCAAGGATCGGAGAGTACAGTGCCTAACAAGCAATGAAGTACTCTTCCCGAGGGATTCTGGCAGGAAGCGACTTTGATAGACTCTTAGAAGAGGTAACACGGCAACAAGGCATGATTGGCTAGGAAGTGGGGAATTTCCTTATAAGGCTAGCAGGTCCTATTTTCTAGGGTAAGGTGAGCCAACGAAAGCTGAGCTGGACGATTGTGATTGGTGTATGTTAAGTTTGACCTGTGGTTCCCGTAAGTGCATAAACTTAGGCTTGGATTTGTGACGTAAGCTGGGCCACTGGAACATACCACATCTGAGTTCTATGGTGAAAGTGAATGCTCCTGGCACAGTGCCTGGTACAAAGTAGGTGCTCAGTAAAGTCCAACCCCTCTTGCCTAGTTCCGCGGCCTCGGCCAGCCGCTAGACCCCGCCCACAACCACCACCACCACGCCCACCCCCCCCACCCGCCGCCATTTGTTTTCTCATCACTAAAAAGTGAGGGTTGTTCTAAGAGCTATTCTCTGTGCCCCCTGATAAAGTGAACACTCCGGTGTGCAAACAGCCCATCCCCTCAGGAGACAGTGGGAGCCTCTATGATGACAATTTCACAGCCAGCCCTGGAAGTCACTCTGATTATAGGCTGTCACAGGAATACCTTTAAAAACCTGTTCAGCCTTTTGGTAAAGTACATACTTGTCATGCTTGCCCCAAATGGCATCACCTCCTTGAAGGAGATGTTATTTTTGAGGCCATCCTGCAAAAGTTCAGGTTGTCATGAATTTACGAATGGTGGATAAGAGAGGGATGCCTGCCGGTCAGAATACCCTAAAACTGCTATCCACGTAGTTGGCTAATAATTTGATTTTAGTCCTTAATGGTCTACTAGCGTAGCCATTTCTCAAGTCTCCAGCACTAGAGCCCAGGGGAATCACACCTAATTCATCTCCTTATTCCTAAAGCCCCAAGCACAATGGCCCCCTACTTAGTAGGCGCTTAGTGATTGCTTATTAAATGGAATATAGCACAGCAGGAGATGACCCTCTCGACATTCACAGGCTGTTTCTTCCCAGGACGGACAGGAAGCACAGTCTGTTGAGACTGCAGGGTTATAAAGCAAGAGGAAGCAACATTTGCTCAGCTCACAGAAGCAGCAGCACAAATGGCCAATAACCATATGAAAAGAAGTCCAGCCTCACTTATTATCTGGGAAATGCCAATTAAAATCATAACAAGATACCGTTTTTTTTCCCCACCCATTAGATTAGCAAAATATTGATGTTGGCAAAGGTGGAAGTCTTCTCATACCCTGTTTATGGGCACACAAATGGCACTGCCCTTTTTGGAAGGCAGTTTGGCAGGTTCGATAAAATGCAAAACACACATTCCCTTTGACCTAGCATTCCTCTTTCTAGGTGTCTTAGAGGAACACAGATGCACAAAGAGGCATGACCAAGGATGTTCGCTGCTGCAACGCGTATGTAGTAAGATACCATAAGCAACACAAATGCCCGCCACTCAGAGAACGGTTGAGTAAAATCGTGGCAATCCATATGCTGGGATAGAACAGTGATTACGTGGCGAGATTGTTGAGACTTATTGTAAGTGAAAAACCAAGCTGTAAAACAAAACTACAATGTGGTTCCATTTATGTAAAAAAGGAAGAGAAACAAAAGCAACTGTGAAGTAAAATTATATATTTATACACACAGAGATGGATAGAAAAAATCATGTCGTATATACACCAAACTCACAACACCAAGCACCTCTGCTGGAGGAATCAGAATCACGGGGGAGGGATGAGTTTTTCACGACAAGAATGCATTTGTGTAATACTTATGTCATTTAAAATCATTTAGAAAAGTATCAAGCTCCTGTTATACGCTAGCCCTGCCCTAGGAGCTTTAAATGTTAAGGATTATTTTATTAACCCACACCAGTTCTGAGATTAGAATTATTGACTCATTCAGCAAACCTTTCCCCAGTCTCCCCTGAGTGCCACCCCTGGGGACAGAGGTGCCCAGAGTGCCTGCATCTACCCAGCTCAGGTTGGGGAGCGGCGGAAAGCAAGCCGGGCAAGAGCCGCTCTTGCGCATACACCCGGGAGCTCGGGGCACATCCAAGGCCAGCTACAACCAAGGGCTCTCAGCCTGGTGAGGTTAAAAGTGACGCCTAAGGTCCCACATCCCGTAAGTGGCCAGGTGGCATTCGAACTCCCCTCCAAAGGCACCCTTCCCTTCAGGAACATAAAAGCTTTGCCACCTGTTGGGGGGCCCAGGGGGAGGGGATGGGGAACTGCCTGATATAGGCGGGAGAGGGGAGGTCTCTATGTGAACCACAGATTATTTGTTATCATCACTATTGAATATGTATTAAGCATCTAATAAGTGTAAAGGTGCATGAGTCCCTCCCTCCAGGATGGGAGCCAGGAAAGAGACCAGATCCTAGATCAGCAGGACATGGTGTCCTTGCCTTGACATAATTTAGAATCAGGCCGGGGTGAAGAGATTACTCTTCATCACGCAGCTACAAGGGAGCCCTGAAACCACACAAACTGGAACCGTGGGAGTCCTCGGCCCCTCTGGCCAGACGACCGTCCCTGCTGCTTGAGCAGCCCTCTGCACCTCTTCTGCCTCACCACGGTGGTGACATCCGATGAAGTGACACATGTGGGAAGACCTTCCTAAACCCACCATACTCCCCTGGGTCACTGCGTTCTGTTAATCATTAGAAAGAGGAGCTAGGACTTGCCCTCCTCTGGGAGGAGGAATGCCTCACCTCTGCCCTCCCTGCTGCCAGGGCCTGGGCCAGCTCCGCCAGGGCAGGGAAGGTTCTCATCGGCTCCAGCACAGCGGAGGCCCGGCAGAAATAGCGGGAGCACGGAGTGCAGAAGAATCAGGGCACCACCTTACCCGTGGGAGCCTAATCACACGGGTCCTCCTGCCCCATGCTGTTCTCCAGGTACACCTGTCAGCACCTCCGAGAAACCATATGGAAACCAAGGGCTTGGGGCCTCAAGGCAGAAATCCAAGGGCCTGAGCTCCCTGAGGTGTCCCACATTCACCAATGTCTCAACTGCTTGGCCAACCAGCAGGTATATATTGAGCCTATTCTTATCCAATATCAGGCTGGGCATGATGGGGGAAGACAGGATTAACACACGAGAAATAGTGAAAAGTACCCTACAAAATATAACTGAGTGCTTCATCCAAAAACATTAGCAGTAAGGGCAATGGGGTGCAGAGAAGGGAGGAGGTCAGTGTGAACTGGAGAAATCCTAGAGAGCCTTGTGGACTCAGTCCTGCAGAGCATATAAAGGAAAGCACAGCGGGGACACAGGGAAGAAAGAAGGGGCACAGCAAAATCTAAAGGGGGACTGGTCCTTCTTAGAGGGCCTTCCTCTTAGAGAGTGGCAGTGAAACGGGGTGGGGTGATTGTGAGGTCCCAGTGAGAGATGATGCCTTGAGAAACAGCCAGGGCATCTCTAGCACAGATGAGGGAGACAATGGGGAGCCATTGTAGGTTGTATAGCAGGGCCGGGTCAGGATTCAAGCGGAGCTTAACCCTTGAAAGGATTAGTAAGGAAGTGACTATGTGATAGGACAGACAGAAAATGACAGACAGCTTCCCACCTTCAGCCAGAATTCCCACCTCAGTCTCAGGGAAGGAGCACATGTCTCATTTTCCTCACCCGCTTATTTTAAATTTCTTTCATTTTGTGATATTCTAAGCCTTCTTTAAAAAAAAAAAAATTGGAGGTAGAGGAAAGCCTGGGGAGGTAGGTAATCTCAGATGGAAAAGGAAAGAGTAAACCTCAGTCAGTAACGGGATTGATAGAGGAGTATTTTGAGGGAAGCAGGCCCCACAGGTTGGGGCATGTGGACCAGCGAAGGGGCAGGTGCAGACTGGGGTCTGGTGGGAGCCCCAAAACAAGACACACAGTCCTCAAGCCCTACATCCTGTGTTTCTTCACCAACTTCCATTCCTGATCCTGAAAAGGCCATGTTGCCTGGTGCCTCAGAACCTCTGCATATGCCGTATCCCTCCTTCTACAATGCCCTTTTGCCCCTTCCCTAAATTCTAGTCCATTCTTTAGAAGCCAAAAGCCACCTCTTGCTGATGCATGGATGATCCAGGCAGAACCGCTCTAAGCCCTTTGGGTGATGCTCTTCCCGAGGTGCCCTAAACCCTTGTCCTACCTTGGGGTAACTAGGAATCTTCTAGGCTTCTGGTACCCCCAATATCTCATACAGTGCTGAGACATGGAGGGTTCTGGTAGCTCAAAAATGGTGCCCTGCGGGAAGTTTTAAAGAGCAGGTGTCACCTCCTGAGGTTAGGAAGAGCCAGCTGGGCCTTCAAGTGACACTGCCTGGGAAACAGCTGGAACTGTGGTTTTAGGAGGGCACCTAGTAGAATCTAGGAGAGCACATAAGGGGTAAGTGGATCAAAACTGGCAGGAGGCGGGGGCGGGCAGAGATCTGGGGATGCCATAGTTAAGGGACAGAGGAGAATGCCAAGCAGATGCCGTTGGAGGAAACGGGGAAGGATCCCAGGGCCAAGGTCAGGAAGGCCTAGCGAGGCAGTGTCGGAAGAAAGGGTCGGACGCCAGAGAACAAGGATGAGGCCACAAGAGGAGGAAGGGTTTCTTTACCCCTGGGAAGCCACTCGGAAGACAGGCCTGCTGGTGACAGTTACTACCCTTTAGTCTGAAGGGAACCTGGCACTCTTGAGAGCTACCTGTGTTTCCCCAACATTCTTATTGCCCGCAGCTAGCTCTCTCCTAGCTCCCTGGCCGATCCCAAGGGGGGCAGGGGTGGTGCTGTGGCCAGGCCTCAGCAGGCAGTAGGAAGCCCGAAGGGGGCCTGAGCTTGTAGCCAGCGCTTAAGTGCGGCCCCAGCCCCCTAGTTTGAGAATGAGGAGATCAGCGGTTCTAACACCTGTACTGGAAATCACGGAAGGCTTTATGACATCTTTAGTTATAGAATATGAATGAGGAACAGTTCTACTGGCAGAAGAAATACATTTTTTTTAACTTCTTTTTTTTTTTTTTTTTTTTTTTTTTAACTAAGCTCTATGCCCAATGTAGAGCTTGAACTCAAGACCCCAAGATCAAGAGTCAGGTACACTATTAACTGAGCCAGCCAGGAGCCCAACGGATATACTTGTGGGGCACATACCTCAAACATTTTAAATTCATTCAACTTTGTACGTGTTTCTGTAAATGCTCATTGATTGCCTTTGTTGGCTGGGGGTGGGGAAGCAGAGGCCAAAGGTTTAAGATTTACTAGAAAAGCTTTTGATGATGGTTGAAGCTGGGCGATAGGTACATGGGGGTTCGGCACATCACTCTCTCCGCTTCTGCGTATGCTACAAGACGTCCATGATAAAGTCTTGAAATTTTAGTGGAACACTTAAAATTAGGAGAAAATACACCTATTATCTTAATGTTTCCTGCAAGTTGAGAAAAGATCCCCTTTTCTATTGCAACTGAGGGCAGGCCCCCATACTGCTTCTTCAGGGAGCACAGTTTGAGGACCACAGAGTTTATAGATTTACCAGGCCTAAAAGTCATCGTGTCCAAGCTTCTGGCCCCAGGGCTAAGGGAAAGCAGAAAAAAGCAAAGCCCCCCTCTGCCGGCCCCTGGGAACTGATTGGTGGGCACCTGACCAGATGGCAAAAACAGCCCAAGTTCCTGAAATTTCCAGTCCAAAGACCACACTGCGTGCTCAGGGTCAAGTGCTTCTCTCCTCTCCCAGACCTCAGACAGGCTGCCCCTTTTCCAGGCTCTTCCCGGAGAGAAATTTCTGCCTTCCTGGATCCCGAAGGAACTGGAAACAATCAAGTAGCCAGACCCCTACCTGTTCTGAACCTCTTCTAGAGCAAGCTCTCACACAATGTAAACGGGATAAGGCCTTTCTTTGTAGGCCATGTCCCAGATGGTGGCAATTCAAGGCATTTCTGCTCCAATCCTGGTGCCAGAGGTCAACCGCCTTCTCTCTACTAATCAGACAGGAAGGAGAGCAGCCCCACAAATCAGCCTTCATAGACTGGGGCCTCCCTGGTCTTGCAGTCTCCTCACCTCCTCTCTCGGCTGCAGCCTTCCGTGGGCTGGCTTCCACCCCCCACGGAAGCTGCTCTTAGAAAAGTCGCTGGCCAACTCCAGGGCGTCAGATGCAATGAGCATGTCTCAGTGAATTCACCTTCCACAGGGCTAGGCAAACACTCTCGGGAAAGCCTTCTCCTTTCCGAGTCATGGCTCTTCTCCCCTCGGCTGCCCCCCAAGCCCCTCGTCAGTCCCTGCAGCCTGCCAGTCCTGCTCTCTACACGGCCCATAAATAGTGGGGTTTTGTGGCTGCGATCCTGGGACTTTGTCTCTTCTCTCTCCCTGTCCCTGGGTGAGCTCATCAGCTTCCCTGGATTTAAACATTAGCTTCTGCTCTTAACGCCCTCTCACCTTTGCATCTGGAGCCCAGACCTCCCTGCCCCCCAGGCTCCAGGCACCTCCACATCTCAGACTGAAGTCAGAATTCCCGCCGGTCTCAAACCTGCCCCTCCGCTAGCCATCCCCATGTGAGGACATGGCCCAACCATCACTGGTATTCAGGTGAGACCCCTGGGAGTTGTCCCGGAGTGCCCCCATGTCCTCCCCTCCCCCGCCTCTCCCCTCCATCAGCAAGCCCTACTGATTCTATCTCCAAAATACATCCCGATGTGTCCACTGCTGCCCCTTTAATCCACATCAGATCATTCCTCTGCATAGAAACCTTCAATGTCCTCAGAACTATACCAGCTTCTGGCCAGGAGCTGCAAAGCTCCATGTGGTTGGACCCCTGCCGACCTCCCAGCCTCGTCCAGCCTCACTTCCTCCCTTGCTTGTTCCACACTGGGCATACTGGTCTCTCACTTTGCCAAACAAAGTGCCTTGCTTGTGTGTTTCCTCTTCTTAGAACACTACCCCACTCCGCTCCTCACCAGACACCTTCCGCGGGGGTCGTGGGGTGAGGGGTGGAAGCTAGCTAGTAGAGGGATTTAGCAGCAAGAGGCGTTGAGGCAGTGGAGACTGAGAGACCAAGGAGCGACCCGATGAGAGCCAGCTCTCCTCTTCCTTTAGGTCTCAACTTAAATGCCACCTCCTCCAAGAAGCCTCCCGTGACCACCCCCACCTAAAGCAGGCCTCTGTTATCCTCTACTTCAGCCCCTTCTTTACGTTTCTGTCTTTATTTGTTCTATCTCCTCCATCAGAATGTCAGCTGCACGAGGCCAAGAATTATATAGGCACGGAGCCTAGAACGCTACCTGGTACACAGTAAGCGATCAAGAAACATGTGTTGAACGGACAAAGAAACCAGTCACTGCCTACTAATTGAGCGGTTCCCTGTAAGTGCAAGAGGTTAACCTGAAGGGGAAACTGAGGCTCAGCCAGGGGCCGACAACAGCTCCGGAAGGCGGCTGAAGCTAACTTCTGGTTTTCCAATGCTGGGGGACGGGCTGGGGCCCAGGCCAGAAGGCACCTCACCTCCCTTTTCCAGCGTGCCAGCCACTCGTCCCGCTTGCGCTTGCTGATGTAGTAGGGGTCCCCCGCCTGGAAGGTGAGCCGCGGCATGGGCCGCTGGCGGAGGCTGGACTCCCAGCCCAAGCCACCCCGCAGCCGGCCCCGGGAGCCCTAGGACAGAGAGACGACAGAGACAGACTGGCATTAAGATGGGCACCGACAGTCCCACTGCAAGGTTTCTTCCTCCTAAGGGGAAACTGAGGAGGCACTCACCTCGAACACAACACAGGAGCTCTGACTCCTGGCCAGAGATGCCGACCCTGCAAGTGCTGGGCAAGCCCCTGTTTGGGCTGGAGGAGTGAGCCGTGGGGTAACAGGGCACGTGGACGTGAACCACGAGGGGAGGTGCTTGGTCTCAGAGCGGGACCAGCTGGCTGCCTCGTTGGGGGACTGCTAACCTCCGCACCCATTTCCTTTCCTCCTAACATGGGGGACAGGTAAAGAAGGGGGCAGGGCCACCTCAGGATTCCCCTCACACACACTGGCCACAGTTGGTCAGAGAGGTGGCTTTCTTCTCCTAGAACCAGGATCCACAGAGCCCCTGGGGGTTGAGGAAAACACTTGCCTCCATTTTCATGGATTCGATGTTGGTCTCCTTCTGTTCTTTGCCTGTGGAGAGGGAAGAACAAAGGGACTGTCGCAGAGTTACAGGAGTGGCTCAGAGGCCCCACCTTGTGCCTGGGGTCCCTGCCACAGAGACGGGGTCCTCCAGCCGTTCAGTTGTTCGTGTGTCAAACCTGCTGGCCCACCGCGTGCTAGGCACGGTGTTGGCCCCAAGGACTCAGAGCAGGGCCTAGAGCAGAGAAGGGACTAGTGCGGGGTTGGAGGCCCAAATCCGAAGGAACAATGGAAAAGCCAGGGCCACTGTTTCTGGCCCACAGACACTGTCTCGGGCACACAAAAGGGGTCGTCTAGAAACAGCTCTCTCCCCCAGAGGAGGGGCCAGACAGCCTCCCCCTACCCTGGAAGGGAGCTGTTCTCTTCCCTGTATGGAGTCAGGCAAGGATACCCTGGGGGGCAGTGGGTACAGAGCCACTGGAGCAAGACTCTGGTGAAGCAACTTTGTCTCTGAGACTCGGTTTCCTCATCTGGAAAATAATGATGCTGGAGATGATTTCTAAGGTCCTTCTGCAATTCTCAATATTGTGGTTCTGTTATCGATATCTGCCTCTGTACTCCATTCTCCCCCCCACCCCCCTTCTCAGGTCCCTGAGCTAAGCCTTTATTCTAGTAGACTTGGATTCCAGCTGTTTCTGTGTGACCTCTGTAACCTCTCCTAGCCTGTTTCCTCACTGCATTAAGATAGAGAACTGTTCTAATATCTTTAGGTGATTGGCAACATTGAGTGCCTGGGGCAGGGCTTGGCATATAGTAGGTGTTCAATGAACGTTCATTTGGATCTCTGTCCCCAAGGCATTTCCCTGCTCCTCTACCCTGTGGCTCCTTCACTGGGCCCAGATGCCATTTCCTGGAAGCCCCCCACCCCCCTAGCAGAAGCCCCAGAAGTTCTGTCTGTAGGGGAGTCTCACCCTCTCCCTGTCCCTCTCTGGGCCCCAAGCAGGAGGACAGCCACACTCCTCCAGAATATCCTGTGCTCCTATCCCGGGCCTCTCGGGGTCCTCACCCAGATGCCCTTCCCGGGCCCCGCACACACCTGGCAGTCTGGCGGCGGGGTTGGGTTAATTATGCCTTCCAGAGCTTCCTGCAGGTGGGGGTGGGCAAGTGAGCCCCTTCTCACCTGGGCCCCTGAACTCGGTTCTCTGAAGCCAAGAGTACTGAGCTTGGGCCCAAAGCAGGAAGGTCACTAAGGCTGGTTCACGGTAGTTGGGGTGGGGGAGCCCAAAACGGAAAAAACAGCCCCTACTTCATCTCCTGGCTCTGAAGCGGAAACCAGACACAGCATTGAAGGCCTCTTCGGCCCCCGGAGAGGAAGTTTCTTTCTCTCTCTCTCTCTCTCTCTCTCTCTCTCTCTCTCTCTCTCTCTCTCTCGCTAGAGAAGACCTGGGGCTCTTTGTGTGTGCCCCTGGGGCAGGGGCAGTCCGGGGTTACAGCGCCCCCAGAGCCCAGGGGAGGGGAGGCAGGGGCAGCGCCCACAAGGGCCCTGGCTGCGGGCACCGCACCACGTGCCGGCATGCGACAGGGACGGTGCTGAGCTGGCTGCCTGGGTGGGGGAGGGGGCGTGGGAGGAAGCAGGAGCGTCTGTCGTGGGTGTGCGCAGTGGGAACGGGGGTGCTAGCTAACGCTTTACACGACAGGCTTTTTAAGTGTGTCTCACCCGGGGCTTTCTGTCTCTTCCTCTGAGCTTCCGCTCAGCACGGGCCGGCCAGCTCGCGGACTTTTCTCCCTGGAGCAGGGTGCCCCTCCCGCCCCCGGGGGTCCTCCTCCTCTCAGACCTGCACGTTCTCCCAGCAAGGCTTTGGGCTGCCAGAAGGGGGAGCCTGCCCTCGGACCAGGCTACGACCCAGGGTCCCTTGGACCTTTCAAGCTTTTCCTATGGGGGGTCCCTCCATGGCATCTCATTATGGGGAATCATACATTTATTAGAATGAAAGAAAATCAGGGCTGAAGGGGACTGTAGAGATGCTGGAGCACCTGTCCAGTCCCTAGATTTTGCCAATGAGGAAACTGAGGCTGGGGGGTGGGTGGCTGGGTGGGTGTGGAGTGACTTACTGCCAGGGCCGAAATCAGATATCGGGGCTCCTGAACCCCAAGCCAGCTCACTTTACCCTGTACCACCTTCAGGTTCTCCCCTTCCCCATTCCCTGGCCCCCATGCTCCCCCAAACAGAATTCCTTTTCCTCGTGCAGTTTCCAACTGGCTTCTTTCTGGAATTTTCTCCCTGACAGATTCTGCACATGCCCACTGAGTGATATCACACACACACTTTCCAGCCTGGCCCAGCAAAACAACAAACTGGGCTGTCTCAGAATGCCGCACTTGTCCTGAGTCAAGGAGGGTCAGCTGCTCTCTCAACACTCCCTCTGCGGTCCATCTGCTCCTGGCCCAGACCCAGGGTCACAGGCGGGCCAGGTGGCTGCATGCCTCCCGGGGTGGCCCTGGCAGACTCAGACATGACCCTAGAGTATCTTAGGTCCTGGGGGCAGGAGAGGCCGGGATGTTTCCAACACTTACCTGTCGGTCTAAGCCTATACCCAGCTGGGGGCCACCCCAAATTCCCTTGAAAAGGAACCCAAATCTCAACGACAAGGCTAAGGCCAGGCTTGCCTCAGAGGGCAGTCACTAGCCCAATAGTGAGTGTTCAGAGAGGGGCTTTGTGCTGACCCTGATCTGGTCCTGTACTAGTTGTACCATCTCGGGTAAGTAACTTAACCTTTCCGAACTCTCAGTCTCCCCAGCTGAAAAATGGGGACAATAAGAGTCTTCCTCACGTGATCACAAAGATGAAACAAGAGAATACATAAAAAGCAGGGCTTCTTAAACTTGAATATGCATCGAAATCAGGATCTCTTTGACATGTAGATTTTGATCCCACAGGTCTAGGGTGGGGCCTAGGATTCTGCATTTCTAACTTCCGAGGTGACAGAGCTGGTCCATGGGCCACTTTGAGTAGTGAGGATATAGGACACTCAACGCATAGTCAATACTCAGTAAAAGAAAGCCATATTACCGTCGTTTCTATTATAATCATGGCGGCATTAATGCTAGGAATGCAGGTGCGGTCCCAAGGCCACCACCTGCCTATCCAGGTGGCTCTTGTCCTGATTACTCATCATCTCCCCTGTTCTTCCTTCTTTCTCCTGGCTGTACTATCAGGATCTGGGGCACCTACGTGCACAAGAACGCTGCCCTAGAGTCTTCTGTCTTTCCTGTATAAGAGCTAACGGAAGGGGTTCCAGAGGGGATGGATGCCCCTCCCCCCCCAAGAGATCTGGAATGAGGGAAATAGAAGGGAGACCATGGCTAACTCACTTCCTCCCCTGGGGCCTTAGTCTCCTTCCTCTTTGGAACTAAGCAGCTGAGTACGTGTTCTGTGTGGCTGACTGCTGGCCTGGCAGACCGCTGCCCATGCCTCCAGGTAGCACCTCACGGGTCTCAGCATCCGGGCAATGCACAGTGGCCTTCAGAGGTCCTACCAGCTCTGAGCGCGGCCAGTATCTCCCCCTCCTGGATAGCTGCAGCACACAGGAGCGCTCTGAGGCCGTAGCTGGGCGGTCGGGGAGGCCCGGAGTGTTTGCCTGCCACACTCAGCACTAAGACCCTGAGGAAGGTCCGCCTGATGTGTGAAGATCCCAAACCCAGGAGTCACCTCGACACCCTCTCTCCCCTTTCCCCTGGTGTTCTGGGGCTTGTCTGTTTCTCTCCATCTCTGCTGCCATCTCACTCGTCACAGCCACCTTCCCCCGCTCTCAACGCCAGCAGCAGCGTCCTAACCCTGCTTCCCAACCCCTCTGTTCCATTCCAGGATCCAGAGCGCAAAGTGATTTTTTTTTCAAAACACAAAGCAGACCGTGTCACACCCCCCCCCCCCCCCCCCCCCCCCGAAGGTGTCCTCAAAGACCTGCCCCGGCCCCGTCTGCTCTGCTCTCATCTCACACCCTTCTCCCTTGCTCTCTCCGCTGCAGCCCTGCTGGTTTCTATCAGGTCTCTGGGTGCCCTGCTCCCTCCTACCTGGGAGCCTGTGTACCTTTTTTCCCTCATCCTGCACCACCCCTCACGTGGTGAGCCCCCATTCATCCTTCAGCTTCTATGTAACAGGCCAGACCGGCTGAGGTTCCTTGGTCACCGTTCCTTACAGAACCATGCTTATTTTCTCTTAGAGAACACATCTCCCTGTATAATCACAAGCTTTTCTCTTTTTTAAACTTTAAAAAAACTTTTATTTTAAGTAGGCTCCATGCCCAACGTGGGGCTTGAACTCCAGCATGCTCTACTGACTGAGCCAGCCAGGCGCCCCTAATCACAAGCTTTTAAGTGTGAATTTCTCTTTCATGTCTGTCTCTCCAGCTGACTGTGAGGTCCTTGAAGGCAAGAACCAGGTTTTTGTTCGTGATGGTTTCCCCAGATCCTGACACACACACACACACACACACACCAAATAGGTGTTTAACAAACGCCTATTGACCCACTCAAGAAGGAACTCCTGAGAACAAACAGAAATGGAGACAGGGAAATCCCAAACTGAAAGCAAGCCCTTAAGGGTTAAGAGCGGCTTTAGAGCTCTGGCTCCACCCCACTGGGCAGGAAGGACCTGCCCTGACCTTGCACAGCAGCTTGGTGCCAGTCGTGGTGAGATCCCAGGAATCTGGGAGTCAGCCAAGACGTACCCACGGGAAGTGGCACATTTGGTGGGCAGGGCTGATGGGCTCCCAGGTTCTGCTCTGGAACACCTGGTCTCTTTAACGGGAGGGATGGTGTCTTCTCCCTTTCCTCCTCAGTTCCCCCCCACTCAGGCCCCTTGAACAATCCTGCCAAGTGTCGGGACATATCCTATGAGGCACTTGGGTGAGGGCAGGAGCCCTGGACAGTTCTGGGCCAGCCCACCCCGAGCCCCATTGCAGAATAAAAGGGGACAGTGGAAGGGCACACAGACTTTGAAGCCAGAGACCAAGACGGAATGAATCCTGGATTTACCACTTACAGGCTCAGGGTCCCTGAGCAAGTCACTTCCTCTCACTAAGTGGCAAGTTTTTCCTGCTTTAAAATGGGGATAATCATACCTCCGGAAGACTGTTTGGAGGACTAAAACAACGAATACAGAGTGCCCTAGAAAGCGCTCTGCACATAATGGGAACATCAAAGTATTAGTTGAATAATAAATGAATGAAAGATATTTTTTAATAAATTTGGAACTCTCTTTTCTGGAAATGCGCTCAATCTTGCATGAATATTGGGTTTGGATCCATGCAAAATAAGCGATGCCAATTAATCAATTTACTCATTCCATCATACACACTTGGAAAGAAGACGTTTTGAATTTAAAATGCACATATGCAAACCAACCTGGCAGGGCCCTGGGAGGATCAAATGTGATAATATATGAGAAAGCGCTCTGTAAACTGTGAACCCTGTACAAATGCTAGTTGTCCTCATTACCAACATGTTTACAGCTCACTTGGCCCTGAAATCACTGGCTTAACCTGAAAGAGAAAAGTAGGCAACTTTCCAGGACTCCAGGGAGAGGCCAAAAAGTCCAGGGAGAAAGGGGCCTGGGCCGGGCAGCGCCCTGGCCACCCCATCCGCCCCTCCCCCACCCCGCTCAGTCACAACCACATTTTAGCGGGGTCAGCTGAACTGTGGTGGGTTCAGGACATCTGTGCTGGGGAAGACTAACTGGGCTTTTAACACCTACAAGGGCATCCACTGCTCTGAAGAGCCCAGAGGCTACAGACCCAACCATCCCTGAGAGCTGCGCGCCAGGTGAGGGCTGAGGGAAACTGAGGTGCACACCCAGCCTACGAAGGGGTAGGGGGCGGGGTGGGGGGACAGCCATCACCCCAGTCCCGCAACTGTTAGCATTCTGCAAACCCACTGCTTCCAGATCTGGCTTTTTTTTTTTTTTCTTCACGAGAAGCCAAAACTCCAGATTTTTATGTGAAATTTCTTGATTTTTAAATACTGGCAACTAATTTTTTTTAGATGTTTAAAACACTACATGGGCCAAATAAAACACGTATGCAGGCTGCATGCAGCCAGCCGCCTCCAGGGCACAGCCTTGGCAAGCCCACCGACCTTCAGCTCCCATGCCTCCCCGGACCGGACCTGCTGGCCCCAAGTCTCTAACCCTCGGGGGAATCCTGTGGAGCCCAGAGAGGCTGCCCCTTGTGCCCAAGACTCACTCTCTTCTGCGGGGGCTCCTCGGCCATCCTTGGGGGTGCAGCAGCCATTCTCCACAGCTCTGGAGGCTTCGGGCGGGGTCTCAGCCGCACCCTCTCCCTCTGCTGGGGCTCCGCCCTTCTGCCCTCCAGCGGGGCTCCCCTCCTCAGGCTGGGGATCACTCCGCTTCTCCAAGTCCCCATTGGGTAACAGCTCTGAGGGGCCTGAGTCCTGGGCCATGGACGGGGACTTGGAGGTCACTGCGGAGTCCTTCGGCGTGTCACTGCTTTCCACCTGGAAGATGAAGAAACAGGAGGAGAGGATTAGACCAGCGGTCTTGTCTCTCTTAGATCACTAACCCCTCTGGAAATTCTGGTGAGTGATGTCCCCTTTGTCCAGAAAACTGTGTTCACGTAAGCATCCGTACCAGCAGAGACACTCACGATTTTGCTCTCAGTGTCAAGGGATTCGTGGGCCTGACTCCCTGAGGTCAAGGGGTTTGTGCACTCCAGCTTCAGAAGCAGGAGAAGAATCCCGGTAGGTGTGCCAGGCTGGTTTCACTGCCCAAGCCACCCTGGCCACCACCCCCGCTCCCTGAGGTGACATAGGGCTTCCAAGCCGATGCTGAGGCCCGCTGTTAGAAACAAATGTTCTGGGGCGCCTGGCTGCCTCAGTCAGCAGAGCCCGCGACTCTTGATCTCAGGGTTGTGAGTTCAAGCTTTGCATTGGACCTAGAGCCTCATTAAAATAAATACATAAGGGGTGCCTGGGTGCCTCAGTCGGTTAAGCGTCCGACTTCGGCTCAGGTCATGATCTCACGGTCCATGAGTTCGGGCCCCACGTCTGGCTCTGTGCTGACAGCTCGGAGCCTGGAGCCTGTTTCAGATTCTGTGTCTCCCTCTCTCTCTGACCCTCCCGCATTCATGCTCTGTCTCTCTCTGTCTCAAAAATAAATAAACGTTAAAAAAAATTAAAATAAATACATAAACGTGAGAATGCAAGCTGGTGCTGCCACTCTGGAAAACAGGATGGAGGTTCCTCAAAAAACTGAAAATAGAACTACCCTACGACCCAGCAATTGCACTAGGCATTTATCCACGGGATACAGGTGTGCTGTTTTGAAGGGACACATGCACCCCCATGTTTATAGCAGCACTATTAACAATAGCCACAGTATGGAAAGATGGAAAGAGCCCAAATGTCCATCGATGGTGAATGGATAAAGAAGATGTAGTATGTATGTATGTATATATATATATATATATATATATATATATATATGTACACACACACACACACACACACATACATACAATGGACTATTACTCGGCAATCAAAAAGAATGAAATCTTGCCATTTGCAACTATGTGGATGGAACTGGAGGGTATTACACTAAGTGAAATTAGTCAGAGAAAGACAAAAGCCATAGGACTTCACTCATATGAGGACTTTAAGAGACAAAACAGATGAACATAAGGGAAGGGAAACAAAAATAATATAAAAACAAGGAGGGGGACAAAACAGAAGAGACTCATAAATATGGAGAACAAACGGAGGGTTATGGGAGGGGTTGTGGGGGGGGGATGGGCTAAATAGGTAACGGGCACTAAGGAATCTACTCCTGAAATCATTGTTGCACTATATGCCAACTAATTTGGATGTAAATTTTAAAAAATAAAAAATAAAACAAAATAAATAAATAAATACATAAAAGAAAAGAAAAAGAAAACATCAAGGATTTTTTAAAAAACAAAAACACAAACAACAACAAACATCCCTTGCACTATCCCTACTGCAAATTAGGACCCCTCCTCAGAAGATTCTAGTGTCACCAAATCAATTCTGTTAACCTTGGGCTGATCTGACTTTTTTGTTGTTGTTGTTAATGTTTATTTATTTATTTTGAGAGAGAGGGAGGGAGGAGGGAGGGGCAGAGAGAAAGGGAGAGAGAGAATCCCAAGCAGGCTCCTTGCCGTCAGCGCTGTGGGCTGATCTGACTTCCGTCCGATGTCTCTGGCTTTCGTTCTGGCCTCCTAAGGCCCAGACCCAAATAGTGACCAGTTGCCCCCTGGAGTGGAAGAGTCAAAGGGGGAGCCTCTCAAATATACATTCTGCTGGGCCCCAAAGCCCAGCACAGTTCTTTCCCTCAGCTCTGGACCCCACGTGTTCTCCCAGCACCCAGGCCCCCGGAGAAACCGCCCCCCCGACCCCAACAGAGCAGTTTGCAGCCTCTGCGGTAAGCCCTCCCTGGCGCGTGTTCTCATATTCCCCTCTGAAAGGCAATGTATCGCTCCATCCCAAGAGTCTAAGACCCGAGCCCGCTACAGTTCCAGGTAATAAGAATCCCATCAAGGGTAATCGTGACTGTCCTTTGTAAGTGTCACTGCATGGTGGGCAAGACTCCTTGTCACCATTACCCCTTTAGAGCCACTCAAGGGGCGCCTGGGTGGCGCAGTCGGTTAAGCGTCCGACTTCAGCCAGGTCGCGATCTTGCGGTCTGTGAGTTCGAGCCCCGCGTCAGGCTCTGGGCTGATGGCTCAGAGCCTGGAGCCTGTTTCCGATTCTGTGTCTCCCTCTCTCTCTGCCCCTCCCCCGTTCATGCTCTGTCTCTCTCTGTCCCAAAAATAAATAAACGTTGAAAAAAAAAAATCTTTAAAAAAAAAAAAAAAATAGAGCCACTCAACCTCCCTGAGGAGGCTCTCAGAGAATTCTGTGACTTGCTTAAGGCCACACACTTTGTAAGGACAGAGTGAGGGGAGGAGAGCCTGAGGAGCACTTTGTGCTTGGCCCCTCAGGGGCAAGTAGGCCCGGACATCTCAGAAGGAAGGGAGGTGTCCTCTTGGGGCAGAAAAAGCTAGCTTCCCCTGTGATCAGTGCTCTGCCATGCCCACGGGCACAAGGCCACCCTCGGCACCCGCCAGCCGCATCCGCGGAATGCCTATGAGAAGGGAGACCGGGCCGCTGGCCTGCCAGTTAGGCGATGCTCAGGAGGGGGCCTCGGGTGCCCCACCTAGAAGGTGAGATGCTTAGGCTAGTCCCCTGAGGTTTTTCCCATCTTTTTAAGTCTTTTTTTTTTCCTTTCTGTTTCTAAAAGTCAGACACATATATTATAAAAATTCAAGCCACACAAAAATGAGTCTTCTTAAAAGGCTAAAGCTCCTTTCTCTTTTCCTTTTTTTTTTTTTATAATTTTTTTAATGTTTATTTATTTTTGAGAGTGAGAGACAGAGTGTGAGAGGGGGAGGGGCAGAGAGAGAGGGAGACACAGAATCTGAAGCGGGCTGTCAGCACAGAGCCTGACACAGACCCCGAACCCATGAACCTCGAGATCATGATCTGAGCCAAAGTCAGACGCTTAACCGACAGCCACCCAGGCGCCCCTAAATCTCATTTTTCAAGTCCCTACTTCCAAAATCACAGGTAAACCCTGATCAACAGTTTGGTGAGTATATTTTGTAGACTTTTTTTTTTCTATGCATCTACAATCATGTGTGAGTTACATGTTTATACATATGTATTCGCACACACATCCAGATCCAGATTTTTTTTTTTTCTAATAGGGTATCATACTACTCTGTGTTCTATAACTTGCTTTTTCACATAACAAGCAGAGTGGGCATCTCTCCATACCCGTACATATGGATCTGTCTCCTATTTCACAGCTGCTCAACATTCTATTGAATGGAGGCTCCATAATTTATTCAAGCAGTTCCCTAATAGTGAGCCTTTGGGGGGATTTACTTTACCTACAGTGAACCCCGAGCACTTCACGGTTGTGTGCACCTGTGTATTTCTGTAGCTTGGAGTCCCACAAGTGGGCTGGCTGGTAGAGGGCCCGCCTAAGTGTGAGTAAACAGGCCAAATCCCCTACAGAGAGTTGTACCACTCAAGTGCACCCTGACGGCCCGAGAGAGCGCGCTGGTCTCCCACCCCAGCAATCTCCAAGGCCGCTTCTGCTCTAAGGGTCTGTATCCTCAACTCTGAGCCCGCTGCTGCCATCTGTTGAGGAACCTCCAGGGTGGCAAATAGGGACAAAGGTCTTGGGGACAAAAAAAATCAATCAATCAAAATAAAAACTAGAGTCTTCCCTGGACAAGGCTCCAGGCCAGGCCTACAGAGCAGCCTGAGGCAAAGCGACCGGGTAGCTTGGGGCAGGCCTGCTTCCAGGAAGGGAAGCTCCCATGGAAAGCTGCAGGTGTATGCAGTCCTCAGAGGCTGGGGTGGGGTGGGGGCTGTAGCAAGAAAAAGAGGAGGCCGCTGGCAGGAACAAGAAGTCCTCCTGTTAACCTAGCCTTGGGCACAGAGGGCCTCCCAAGCCACAGCCAGGAGGCCAAACACAGGAACGCAAGTGAGCAAGGAGGCCCTGTCTTTCTCCTTAGCCTCCATCTCTGAGTGTTGGGACCTACACACTCTGTCCAGGACTCAGACGGCCCTTCCCACCTCCCTGCTCAAGCCAACAGGGTTCCCTGGCCTAGCACGCCCCTCCCTGGTACAAATCCTCTCACCTCTAGACAGCCCAGGTAGAGTAGGGCATACCCGGACCCTCAGGGTGCCCCCAACGCCCAGCTGTGTCGGGCACCACAGAGCCCTAAACATGGCACTCCCAGGAAGATGGGGTGGGGGTCCCGCTGGCCAACTCAGGCTGGGAAATTCAGGTCAGAGCCAAGCTCTTACCGTGGCCGCGTCCTTTTCCCCTCTGGCCACTTGCTGCCCACAGACACCTCAAGTTGGGGCAGGCTCCCAGCCCCCCAAAGCTGCTCGAGACAACCCTGCTGTCACTAACTTCCTGTCTGGGAACCACATGGCCTGCTCTCACCCTGGGACTCACTTCCTGTTGATCGCCAGCTCCAGCAGAGAGAGCCAGGAGGACCCGTTCTAACACCCACGCTGCTCACACACCCCTCCCAGGCCCGCTCCGGGAGGACCCCAGTCTGCAGCAGACCCCACACCCTCTCCAGAGGTGGGTGAATCAGGCGAAGGGAAGCACTCTGCACAGCTCCAGCCCCAGGGTTAGTTCGGTGGGCTGAAATCCCCCCTGGATCCCACACAGCCCTCACCTCCTCTCTTCCCAACCGCGCCACCCTCCACTGCCCATTCTCTCTGGTTCTAGATGAGTCAGATGAGTCTGCATTAGCCAAAGCTCTGGAATCGGGGGAGCTGCTGACTCCAGCCCAGGCCAGCCCCTGAGCCAACTCAAGACCCCCCCCCCCCAACCCCCCAACGCTGGGATGCCTGGCTGGCTCTATTGGTAGAGCATGTGACTCTTGATCTCCAGGTTACAGGTTCAAGTCCCATGCTGGATATAGAGAGTACTTAAAAATAAAATCTTGAAAAAAAAAAAAGAACCCTCCCCTCCCCAAGCCAGCAGTACGTCCTCACTGGCTTCCTCTCTGGGGCCCAGGCAACTGAGCAGGTTGAATCCACCTATAAGAAACCTCTGAGAGGAAGGAAGGAGGTCCACAGGCAAATGAGCTGAAGTGACTGTCCAAATCTCTGGGAGGGGCTGCGTACACCCTGAAAGGGGCATCTCGGGTGAGGAGCACGGCCTGATCCACACCTGGAAGCCACCGGGAGAGCCAGAACTGCACCCTTCTGCCCCCACCTCCATACCTTCCTCCCAGCTCCTTCCTCTCCTGTCCCCTGTCACCCTCGGGCTTGTCCACTCCTGGAGGCAAGGAGTCTGCTTTATCCAGCTCGACTCAGCAGGAGCAGGGCACTTGCTGGGCACTCAGTATTCATAACCCATTCTTGCATGCCAAGCTTAGGTTACAACTCAGAACACCCTGCTCATCTGCTTAGAGGCAGTTTCAACTTAGTTGCAGGTCAGATGCTAACTTTAAAATTCGGTTTTTGTTTGCTTTTATTTCACAGTTGCCTTGAAAGGAGACACAGCGGCACACCCTGAGACACTTATTTTTTCCCATGGAGGTGAGGGGGAGGGGTAGCAGCAGAAGCCCCCGGTCCTTTCAGAAGCCACCAGCAGCAGCTGAAGGTGACAATTTCAGCTTCCTCTGCTTCTCACCTGTGGGGCTGGGGGGAGGGGCGGCAGAGTTGGCAGAATGGGAATGGCGGCAGCTAGCGCCCCGTCACATCTCCCCCCTGGGGGCAGGGGGCAACAGATATGGGTAAAGCCTGATCCTACTGCCCACGATGTACCTACTCTTGCCTGTATGCCCCATTATGGGTCTTCAAACCCTGCCCACCGCCTCCTGGGGTCCCTCAGAATTTGCTGACCTTTGCCTTCCTTCCAGGCAAGACCCCTCCACTCTGGGACAATGGTTCCTCCACTACCACTACCCCCCTGCCTACCACCCCCACCTCGGGCTCTCCTGTGAGCAGCTTATTTCAAGCTGGCAAATGCAGCGGTTCACAACCGGGGGCAGTTTTGCCCTCCAGAGGACACTTGGTAATAATGTGTCTGAGACACTTTTGATTGTCACACTGGGCTGGGGCTACTGCTGGCTTCTAGTGGGTAGGGGTCAAGGATGCTGCTGAACACCATAGAAGAACAGGGCAGCGACCACAACAAAGAATTATTCGGCCCCAAATATCAACAGTGCTGCTGTTGAAAACCCCTGGGCTGAATGGGGGGCACTGAGCAGACTGCCTTTTTCTAAGAACCCTTTTTTAAAACATCTTAAAAAAAGTGTATTGTGGCAAAATATACCTAACATAAAATTTTACCATTTTAACCATTTTCAACTGTACAATTTAGTGGCGTTAAAGCGCATTCGTACTGAACAACCATCACCACCATCCGTCTTCAGAACTTTGTCATCATCCCAAACGGAAACTGCACCCACTACATACTAACTCCCCACTCCCCGTGCCCCCAGTCCCTGGTAACCACTATTCTACTTTGTGTCTTCTAAGGAACATTTTAAAGTCTGCCTGTCTCTTACACACACACACACACACACACACACACACACACACTCCCAGCCAGGCAGGTATTTGTGCTAGGCCCTGTCCCCAGGTCACAGTCAGCCCCTCCAGCCCCCCCACCCCAGCCTGGCAGTAAAGGTGTTGGGGGGGGGGGGTAAAAATCCAGTCCAGAGGTCACCGAACCCCCAGCCCACTGCAGGCACGTTTGTTTACCAAGCCTTCCACACCCTAGCTCGTTACAGCACGCCTCTGCTACACTTCATTATTCACCATGTGTCTCCCTCGTAGACTCAAGAGTTTTGCCTTACGTATCTTTTCATTCCCCTCCCTTCCAACGACTCCACCTACAGCTCCCTAGCACTGAGCATGCGGCATAAATATGCACATGCAATTAATAAATGTAATTATCACAATCGTCCTGGTGGGTAGCGTTACCCTCACTTTTCCGAGGAAAAAGGCACCAAGGCCTCTGGTCACACGCCTTCTAAGTGGTAAAGCTTCCAGAATGACCCAGGTACGAGAGAGGCATTTGAAAGCCAGCTCCCTCTTTGGGTTGAGTCTCTGGAAAAACCCAACCTCAAATCCCAAGGGTTCCAAGGAGGAAAAGGAGGCTTTGATGTGCCTAAGCAGGGCCAGGGAAAGGCTGCCGGCTGTTTCCTTGGCAGCAGCCACAGCAGGGAAAAGCCGGAGGCAAAGCAAGAAGCAACCTTCGGCAGTGAACCTGTCCAGGCCCCCGCCCCTGTCCGCCTCCTCCTCTGCTGGAAGTCTGGACCAGACCCCAGAACACCCCCCGCCCCCCAGATGAGGCCTCGTCTCCCAAGGTGGGGCAGTGTGCTGAGGTTCCAAATAAGGAAATGACTTTCGAGAGGCCCTTTATTATAATAATAATATTTACACACAAAAAATTAAAACCTGGCAAATAAGAGATGAGGAAAACAATACAAAGGAGGCGAGGCCCAGACATCTGAGGGCACAGGAGCCCATTCACTGAGGGTACCAGGGCACAGGGACCAGCTGTCCAGGGCAGCCCCGCGTGCAGGCTCACCTGGGCCCAGGTGTGGAGGGGGCAGGCCCAGGGCCCGGCCTCTCTTACAGGAAGCCCCTGGAGGCCTGAGTCAGGTTCCCGGGCTGGCTCTGGGCCCCTAACTGGCTCTCCCTTGCAGCCCTGGAGGCCAGGGCTGCAGCTAAAAGGGGCCTTCTCTCCTGCACCCCAGCGCAGCGCTGGGGCGGGAAGCCCAGAGGCCGGCAGATGTGGGGCGGCCCCTCCCACCCCGTGTTACCGCCGTTGTGCCTTTAAGGCCCTTGGCAGCACTCAGCTCTGTGCCAGCCGGGAACCCTGGCATCCCGCCAGCCTTGGCCTCTTGATTGAAGACACACAGTCACACGCACAGACACACAAGGGGTGCGCCACCTTCCGGAGGCACAGCCGGGGAGATGCGCGGGGGAGGCGGCAGAGCGGTGTCCACAAAAACACACAAACAGTCCCCCTCTCCTTGTACCCGCGGGCCCGTCAGCCCCCCACCAAGCCCTGGATTCTCCCAGGCTGACTCCAGCTACAGGTTGACTTCAGCTTGCAGGGCGGCCTGTCCCACAGCACTGGCGCTGGGCCCCACACTTCCCCCCTTCGCCTCTGCCCCAGGCCTTCCTGCAGCCCCTTCTCCTGGCGGCCCTCGATCTGATTGGCCGGACGTGGCCTTGAGGCAGGGAGAGCCAGAGAGGTCCACGCATTGCCAACTCCCAAAAGAGGTCCCCAAAGCCTCCCTGCTCTGCCTTCCTGAGGTGAATGGAGGCAGACTCTAAGCAGATCTCTCTACCGTGTGTGTGTGTGTGTGTGTGTGTGTGTGTGTGTGTGAAAGAGACACAGACGGACAGACACTGATTCTAGGAGACAAATTCAGGGCTCAGCAGAGCCTCAGAGGTCACACAGTTTGTGCCCCTGCTGGCCATGGCAAGTGCGTGCAAGAACGAACACGCCTGGTGGTGGCCAAGCCACTCGGGGTTCTGCCTCCAGCAGGGACACCTGTCCACCTGGAAGAGGGCCTGGCTGTGCTCTTTGAAGTCAACCTCAAAGGATTTCAGGATGAGCTGGAGGCTCCCGTTAAAAAGCCATCAGGTATAGAAGATCCACATATTTAGGTAAATCTCTTCTGAAGTTATTTCTATTTTCAACCCCTACCATCCAGGCCTGGGGTTTGGTAAGAAGGAAATCCACCATGGAAAATGGGGCTTTCTTTTTCTGTGCTTCCTGTACCTTTCTAAAGTTTCAAAGGGGTACCTCCCCACCCCGCCCCACTGGGGTGCACCACAACCCCCCCCCCCCGCCCCACCCCTCAACATGATTTCACAACTTCAATCGCATCCCCTCTAGCCTTTGTCTCTCCGGACTGGGGAGCCACAGTCTCGTCTGTCCTCACTTGGCAGCCCTGCCTTCCCCTTGATCAAGCTAGCTGCCCTGCTCTGGAACTTTTCCAGTTCGGTTATATCTTCCTCGAGGTGGCGGGACCAAAACGCACACAATTCTCTAGGTGATGATGATGAAAGAAAACCAGCGTCAACAACTCTGTCCGGGTGCATGTGCTGGCGAGCACCCACAGGAGCACATGAGTGGTGCAGGTGCAGGGCGGGTTCCAGAGAGGCCCACGGGGTCCTAGGAAGCCCCCTGGAGGCCACCCCTGGAGGGAAGCAGGGCTTTCTCTGGAGGTGGCCCTGGAATGTGTGGCTCTGGGGAAGGGACCAAGGCGGGATGAAAAGAAACAGGGAATTTTGGAAAAACAAAACAGAGATTCTGGGATTTCACTCAGATGCTCGCTGAGACCAGCTATCTAGAGTGACTCTGCGAGGGCCCCTGCCAAATCTGCTCTCTTCCAGACGTCTCCATCTCTGACAACAACACTGATGCCATCCATGGGGCCTGCAGCATCTCCTCTCTCCCCTCCTTCTCCTCGGTCCGCAGCGGTCAGCAGTGTGGGCCCCGCCAATTCTGTCCCACGCTGCCTCCCCTGGCAGGCTCTGGGGGTGTTTTCTGGCACCGCCCCACCTCACCCTCCTATCTCCCTGCAGTCTCTCGTGCTCAACCCCCCCATGCTCATGGATGCCAGAGCCGGCTGCCCAAAACATGACCCCCATTGCTTCACGCCCCCCACCCCCTCAAAAATCTCCTAGATAAACACACTTTTGAGAGGATAAAGTGTAAACCCCTCGGGCCGCCTGCCAACTACCTCTCCAACCGCTATCTAATGTGTTCATAAATGAAACCCTCAGCCACTCAGCCACACCAGTCAGCTCTCAGTGCCTCCTTCAGTGTGCCTTCCTCCCTCCACACCTTTGTTCAGGAAGGTCCTAGGTAGGAAAGTCTCCCACTTTTCCCTGGACTTCTAAACATTACCTCCCTTCCCAGGCCCAAGTCCAGCCCCTTCCCCCCCAGCATGTCTTTGGCACTTGAAGACCAGACTACCAGCCAGGCTCTCGGTCCTGGATGCCACTGGCAAGTGCCGCTTTGACCCATCAGGTGCAGGAATGGGCAGATGAATCTGCAGGGCATAGTTACGAGAGGTCTCTAACCTCCTAAGATGAGCGACAGAACTGTTCTTCCCACACTTCGAAAACCACGGACAGACGGGTGCTAGCACTGCATCGAGGCACCCTCACAGGCAGCGAAGCCCTCCGAGGGGCTGGCAGCCAGGACTGGGAGATACTTTCTGGAAGTTTTGTGCATAAAACCCAGGGGGCACCAAGTCACTGAATCAAGGTTCCAAAGATCGGTGAAGGAACCATTCTGACCTGGACACAAAGAGGGGATTTGAGCTCTGTCTGAACTTGGAGACGAATCAAAAGTTCGTATTAGGTTGGAAAATGAGCCAATACTGCAAATGCCCAACAGCTGAGTTAAACTGTCCCCAGCTGGCTTGAGCTGCAGTGAAATGGCTCCCTAACTTCCCAGTTTATACCCCAAGTCTTCTGCTGCGAAGAGGGGAAGCTTTGCCCTCTTGAACTCATTTGGGCGTTGTGTCAGAGGCTCAGCCTCCAACGTGGAGTGAGTAATGTTGGCTTTGGGCTGGCCTGGCTGAGCTGGGCCCCTGCTCCCAACCCCCTCCCCCTCCCCCTCCCCCTCCCTTTCTGGGTTATTCTTAGCAAGAGGTGACCTCAGAATGCTCCCACTGAGCAAAAAATAACCCTGGAGGAAGTCGGTGAGTATAAATCTTCAATGAATAAATACATATAGCCAGTACACAAGGTATGGAGCCCTAAAGGGCTGGTCACTCCCCGGGGTCTGGTGGGCAAGGGCAGAAACTGTCCCTCCTAGTCCCCCAGTTGTAACCAGCATGAACGACAAAGGTGCCTGCAGGGCTGCTGGGGCTTGTGACCGGGCAGGACCCGGCTTCAGACACCTCCACTTGTTATGTCCTCAGGAGTTGGTGAACAGGAAGATGCCTCCCCCTCCCACCCTGAGGCTCGCACCCACGCACAGGCTCACACTCTCCGGCCGGCAGAAATCAGCCCTGCACACTGCTCTCCCTCCTCCCCATCACGGGCACCGGCCAGCCCGCAGGCCCTGAGCCCAGGTGCCAGCTCCCTTCCTAAGCCACGCCCAGCCCCGCACGGGCTTCCTGTTTCCTGTTGCCTGCTCGGCTCAAGCATCCTGGCTCTGAGGCCAGCGCTGCAGACCAGCCCCGCTGCCCGGTTTCAATGGGCCCCCCTCTCGCTCTGAAGGCCGCTGCAGCCTTGCCCATTTACCCCCAGGCTCCCTGGTACTTGGGTTGGTCGCCCTCCTCCTATTATATCTGACTTGCATTTCTCTGTATGCTTTTTAGACCAGGTCTCCACTTCTCTCAAACAGCCCTGCATTCACATTTTAACTTCAGGCGGCTTTGGGAACACCCAGGCTTCCAGAGCATGTGGCTGGCGTGGTAAGGAGGATTGAGTGCTGTGGGCTTTGCAGGCAGGAGGTGTGGAGTCCAAGTCCCAAACATCCTCTCTGAACCTCAGTCTCCTCATCTGAACGTGGGCATCGTAATGACAGAGGCCCCACCTATCTCACACAGGTAAGTCAGTCACCCTTGCACAAGGCCTTTCCTTGTAGGCAATAAAGTGCTACACGACCCTAACTACGCCTTTGCTCCTGGTCTGTGTCCTCAGTGAGGTGGGTAGACAGTGCAGTGTGGCTCAGCGCAGTGCGATGTGGGGTGGCAGTCAACGTTAAGTCTAGTGGAAGGCGCGAGCTCTCCCCGTGTGCTCTTCCAACTACGCGGGGTGGAAAGGCCAGGTTTTTGGTTTTGTTTTCTCAGTTCTCAGTCCAGCAAGAAATAATACTTTTGTAAAATACAAACTCATGTGTGTGGCTGTGCTGACAGTATCGAATTGGCAAAAATTCAAAAATACTTATTCTCAAGTTCCCTAAAGACGTGTAATAGTTTGAAGACCAGTGCCATCCAAGCACATGATCAGTGGGCTTATTATCTTTTTTTTTAATATCTTTTTTTTTAACGTTTATTCATTTTTGAGACAGAGAGAGACAGAGCATGAATGGGGGAGGGTCAGAGAGAGAGGGAGACACAGAATCTGAAACAGGCTCCAGGCTCTGAGCAGTCAGCACAGAGCCCGACACGGGGCTTGAACCCATGGACTGCGAGATCGTGACCTGAGCCAAAGTCGGACGCTTAACCGACTGAGCCACCCAGGCGCCTCTTTTTTAATATTTTTTAAAATGTTTTTTCTTGGGGCGCCTGGGTGGCGCAGTCGGTTAAGCGTCAGACTTCAGCCAGGTCACGATCTCGCGGTCCGTGAGTTCGAGCCCCGCGTCAGGCTCTGGGCTGACAGCTCAGAGCCTGGAGCCTGCTTCCGATTCTGTGTCTCCCTCTCTCTCTCTGCCCCTCCCCCGTTCATGCTCTGTCTCTCTCTGTCCCAAAAATAAATAAACGTTGAAAAAAAAAATTAAAATGTTTTTTCTTTTGAGAGGGAGAGAGAGAGCAGGGGAGGGACAGGGGTGGGGGGACAGAAGATCGGAAACAGGCTCTGCACTGACAGCACAGAGCCCGATGTGGGGCTCAAAATTTCCAACCGTGAGATCATAACCTGAGCCGAAGTCGGATGCTTAACCAGCTGAACCACCCAGGCGCCCCAGTGGGCTTAATATCTTGTCTTTTATTCCTTTGTGTTCATTGGGATTAATTTTACAAACAGCTCAGAAGAGAGGGTCATGATGGCTGAAGCGGGCTTCCCTTGCAGGACAGGCTTTGATGGGCTACGACGGTGGGGCCGGGAGAGAGAAGGACAGGCTGTGGACCAAGCCCCCAAGGTAGTGAGAGAAATGTGGCCGGTGTGCTCAGGGAGCAGCTGGGAGACAGGGTTTCTATGACAAAAGCAGTGGACGCTGAGCACGAGAGCAGGTCCAGGAGAGGGGCCAGGTGGAGCATTCCAGACCTTGTCCCATAAGAAGTGAAGATTCTTGAACACAAAAGTACCGTGGACAGTATTTAGTGTAACTGCACGGGGCCCCCTCTCTCTAACACACTAGCCTCAAAGGTATGTCCTTCTTTATCAGTGTGGCCTCCTCACCCTGGTAGGTGCTCAGTGGGTGTAAAGCATCTGTCACTGAGGGGTTACAAAGTATACTGGGGGCAGCTGGGGTCTGGTCTGGGTGAGGGTGCAGCCAGGAGGCTGATGCCAGAGCAGGAATGAATGGAAGAGATCCAGGCCTTGTGGACAACACGGGAAGGCAGACAATGATTTCTTAGCCTTGGGGCCAGGCAAGAGCGGGGACAGTAGTGGCCGTACCTCACCCCTCCCTGTTCAGCACGGGACATGCACAAATTAAGACCCCGGCTGCAGCTGGCTCTCACGCTCAGCTTCCCCGCACTTCCCCCTCCGTGCCACCTGTCGGGATCTGAGCCAGGCTTCCTCCTGTTTCCAGGCTTAGCCGGATGACACAGGCTCGGCTGCTTCAAAGCTCCCTGGTCAGTCTGTCCCCAGGGCTGCCGCTGTACCGGGTCCCCACGAAGCCCTCCGGCTCTGCTCCTCTGCTGGGAGGCGAGGAGGGCAAGCACCTGCTCCGTCCTGGGAGCCGACCTCTAGTGGCAGCACAAACTTCCCCGATTTCCCCCCCACAGGCTCCCTCCGGGGGCCAGGGGCCTGCTGCCTGGGAAGGCCTGTGAGCTCTTATTCTGGGGTCAGTTCTTCTCTGTTGCCCCAGAGTACAAGGGGTCCCTTTCACAACAGCTGCCTCAGCCCTCTGTCCCCCTGTCAGCATTGCCGTCCCCATGGTCTCTCTCCCATCCAGGGGCCTCTCTTGAGAGTCCGGGGGCTGCAGATGTCCACTAGGGCATGGGCTGGGCCACACGCAGACTGTGACCTGCACAATATTGCACCGCCTCTCACCAGGGCTGCCGAGAGGCCAATGCTTGGCTCCCACCCGAAAGATCTGGTAGACCCCGGCCCCACGGACCCCCGCACAGGAGCAGTTTTATTACACTGCCTGCCCTGCCCTTTTGGATCCACTTGGCTGTTTGCAAAGCATCCCTGGAGGTGGACAGGACAAGTGTTCCTGGCGGTTAAGTTTTCCCGATGGAGCAGCAGAAGTTCAGAGAAGTTCAGTAACTTGCTCAAGGTCACACAGCTGGTAGGCAGTAAATCTGTTTCTTCTATCAAACTGAGGTTGCTGTAGCCTCCTAAAGAGGAAAGGTTTGGCCGGGCAAGGGAAGACCGACCTTTGCTAAGCCCTGGCTCTCCAGTGCTTGTACCAATTTAACTCCCACAGGCATCTAGGAGGAGTGCATCCTTATCTCTATTTTTCCAAGGGGGAAGCCGAGGTTCAGGCGGTGACTTCTTCAAGGTCACACGGGTGGTCAGTGGTGGAGCCAGGATTTAAACCCGGGTCTGTTATAGTCTAAAGACAGTGCCTTTCCTTCCACACTGGCCCCTGTTCCAGGCAGGGGTGGGGAGGGCATACGACCCACTGACCCTTCACCCACTTGGCCCTGCCCCTCCTCCCTCGCATTTGTCCACCTCTGGACACATTTCCACAAACCTGCCCCTGACTGCCTTGCACTTTCTCTCCCGGGGCCTCACCTCCCCTCTCAGTGATATGCCCTCCCTCTGGTCCCGGGGACTCACAAGGATGAGCAAAGGGCTGCCAGGTCTTTATTTGCTATAGGTGGTAATTCTTGTCCCAGGTGTGCCTGAATGGGGCGGGGGGGGGGGGGGGGGGGGGGCGAGTTCTCGGCCACAGATCATGGCCACATGTGCAGGTGAGGAATAACTGGTGGGCTCTAACTCAGCCTGGCTCCCCGCCCCCTCCCACCAGCCTGCACTGGGGCCCTCCACCTTCTCCCAGATGCCCATGGGGAAGGAGAGTGGAGGGACACCCTGGGAATCTGGGAGTACAGCCTGGAGTCTGCTGCAAGCTGGAAATTCCTTTGAAGTCCCCTGTTTTATCTTTCAACTTCATGTGAATTTTTCATCACAGGCCATAAAATATCCATGTTTGCTTTAATATTAAAATACTTAAAATTACTTACCAATTAAACGACTTAACTTCTGCCCCTCCCCCCCCCCAATCTCCAAACAGAATTGGCAGTGTGCGCTTTGGTACCCACAGGTGCCCAAACCTCCTGGCTCTAAGAACCTCCCCTCCCCTCCCCCTGGTGCAGGCCTCCCTCCCTCTGCTGTCCTTTTCACCACGGCCACCATTCACCCCGACTCTCTCCCCCAAGGGAGAAAACCCTGCCCTGCTGAGAACATTTCCTTGATGGGCTGAGTTACAAATCTGAGCTCCCAGCCCTCCCTTGCCTACTTGCTCTGACTCTCCCATTCTCAGCTGGAAGGAACTGAAAGAAAGGAACCAGCTGTCTTCGGTGCTGGCAAATAATTATTGCTCTGCCTCTGAGTCTAAGGCATAGGCAGGCCAGCTCTTAGAGCCCCCCGGGCATGCCCTCTGGAGCATTCTTCATCCTGGGCAACCCCGGGACTCTCCCTAGACTCAGAGGTTATGGCCCCCAGAAGCCTGGGCTTGGGACTGGCCCTGTAGCCCACACTTAAACAGCGTCAGGTTCTCCTTCCTTTTTTTTTTTTTTTTTTTTTTAATTTTTATTTTATTTTTGAGAGACAGAGAGAGACAAAGCATGAACGGGGGAGGGTCAGAGAGAGAGGGAGACACAGAATCTGAAACAGGCTCCAGGCTCTGAGCTGTCAGCACAGAGCCCGATGCAGGGCTCGAACCCACAAACCGCGAGATCATGACCTGAGCCGAAGTCGGACACTTAACCAACTGAGCCACCCAGGAGCCCCTCTACTTATTTCTTCTGAAGGGACCCATCAGCCTGCAGCTCTCCTACTCACTTGGATCAGACGTCCAGACCTGGGTTCCCTTCCTCCGGGTCCTCAGGTGGGGCTGAAGCCCAGGGTGGGGGGTGGATGGGGAGGGAGGGGCCTGTGCAGGCTGGCCAGGGAACAGCAAGTCCTGCTGTCAAAGCCACAGGCCTGGCCTGGGGAACCTTTCAGGCTCCCTTACTGCCACTGCCCTTCCAGAAAAGTCCCAGCTCTGCCACGACTCGCAGCGCAAATCCTCTGGTCTCTAGGGGTTTCCAGTTCAGTGTAGAAAACAGGAAAGCGTGAGGGTGGCGGTAGGGTTCAAAGGACAGGGAATGTCAGTGAGCTCTGCACCCGCAGGGGTGCACCGCATTGCCGAGTCTTAACGCCCCCTGGTCCCCGCAGGACACACGTCACTGCTGTTTAGTGCGTGCGTGCGTGCGCGTGCGTGTGTGTGCGCGCGCTGGGGGGAGGGGATGCCATGACACTCACCAGGGGGTGCTTGCGCTTCCGCCCAGGCCGCCCCACCTTCCGTGCGGTTGTGCTGGGCTCCTGCCGCTCCTCCTTGCCACGAGCCTCCTCCGGCTCCTCTCCCTCCTGCGGGTACAGACACAGCCTGTGAAGCCAGGGCTGGATCCAAGAGGCCTCCTCCCCTGTCCCACCCACACCCGTGACAGCCACATTCCCGGGGTCGTGCCAGGCTGTTCCTCCCCGGTGGGGATGATCTTCATCCATTTCTTGCCTGGCAAAGCTCAAGCTGCCCCTCAGAGTCCCGTTTAAGCAAAACCTTGGGGAAGACTTGAGGGCAGACGCTGTTGCCCCAAGCGCTGTGCCGCTCTCCTTCCCGGCGGTCACGTTTTTCTCAAGCACAGGGTCACAACACATGCTCTGACAAAAAGTGTATTTCTGGATAGGAATTTATTTATATGAAACCAACCTTACACAAGTACAAAAGTTAAATTAGCTATGTATTTCATGAATCACCTGTCCTGTAAAGCATAAAATCACATGACACGAAATAGTAAATTTGGCGACTGGAAATCCGGGCAGCACTTGGCATGGGGACTGTGGCAAACAATGGAGGACTTTCACAGTCACTGTGATGTATCTGCCCTGAAGCATTCGCCATGCATGCCTGTCACCCCACAGGAGCGTCTCAGGGACACCGTCTTGGTTCATCTCGATGCCCTGCGTTCATGGAGCTCTGGACCAGAAGTTTGGTCTTGTGAGCCACCTCCCCCAGCACCTGACAGAGCCGGGCCCTGCACTGTCGTCTCATGGAGCACAGAGACACAAACCTAGAAAGTCCTCCTGCCTCACTGCTCCAGCCTGGCCACAAACCACCCACGGGTTTCTTCTGACTCAGCCGGCTCCAGCATGACTAATCACAAACAGAAACAATGATGGGGAAGGAGAAAGGGACCCTGACCCCGCAGAGGGATCTCAGGCAGCTCTTCAAACCTTCCATGATGTCAGGAGCCAAAGATGGCTTCCCAGTCCACCCTGGGGAGGGTGCCAACCCAGAGCCGCGCTGGTGCCACAGAAGAGAAAGGGAAGGTGCACAGGTTCCCTGTGGATTTAATCAAGATGTCCCTCAACATCCCACTCAACTTTCATTTTCTGTGATTTCAAAATAGCTTGTGGTTTGCCTGTCTGTGGGCGGGAGGGGAGGGTCCAGGGTGGAAAGAGAGAGTTTGCACCAGGACCAGAGACCCTTGACAGGCTCTTTTTAGGAAGACACGGCAGAGAAGCTGTGAGAGCAGAAAGGCCACAGAGGTGGCCCGCCAGATGGTGGGGAGGGTTCCACGAGGGCTCTGGGAGGCCTGAGTGCGGGGGCCGGGGCACGTGCCCCATGGGAGGCCAGCCCTCCGGCTCTGAGCTGTCCTTGGTGAGACCTCGCAGATACCCCGTATAAGAAATGATCACTTGGATCCCAGAGGAAATATTACCAATGCGGCTTAGTCTCTGTGAAGGTTGCAGTCGAATCTACAGAATGGCAGTGAATTTCAGGCGGAGGCAGTGCTTTTGTTCTGACTCCACCGCTGCTAACCGGGCAACATCTTAATCATTCTGACCAGGTAACCCGGCGTTTACAAAACACAGCCAACGTGAAGTCATGCAAAGGCGCAGGACTTAGAACAAACCAAAATGGGGCTGAGCCCGGCTTATCCATTAGCTATAGTACCATCTTCTCTGAGCCTCACTTTGCTCATCCATAAAAGGGGAATCTGAAGGTGTCCATCCTGCCTGCTTCTCAAGTTTTTCAGAGGACCGAACCAATGTTTTGTCCCCTTGTCTGTTTTGTCCGCTGCTGAGTTCCCAGAGCCTAGAACAGGCCCGGCGCTTAGTGAGTGTTCCGCATGCCCCCCACAGGAGGGGCTTACATAATCCCTGGCAGCAGGAGGCCTACTCAGCCCCTGCAGTTGCCTGG
Source organism: Lynx canadensis (assembly GCF_007474595.2). Taxonomy (NCBI): domain Eukaryota; kingdom Metazoa; phylum Chordata; class Mammalia; order Carnivora; family Felidae; genus Lynx; species Lynx canadensis. The sequence continues at coordinate 119,996,590 of NC_044305.1, read as the reverse complement.
AAAGCACTGGGCCAGACCTAGCCAAGCCTCTGACCACTCCTCACGGCCAGGCCCATGGGACTGGAATGCACAAGGCAACAGGCAAGAACGAGGCACCGATGTGGATCAGGGTCAGGCTGGGTGGCCACGGGGTCTGGAAAGACTCCTACCGCCCAGAAATTCTGGGCTACGAATGATTTCTTTAACAAACTGCATTTCTTACAGAGGGATTCATCTGGTTTTCTAACTTTTACTCTGAACTAACCTGAGAAGTGAAAGTCATTCAGAGCCCCTGAACGGCACTAAGGAACCACAATCACCACACTGCGATGCCCTAAAAACAATGACACTTGACATTTCAGGACCCGTGAGGCCGGTGCAGCCCGTGCAGAAGCCTTCAGGGGCCCCTGAGAGGCAACTGCTGTGCTACCCGAAGACTGCTGTAAGTTGGCCCCTTAGTGACACTGGCTATGCCCGATGCATAGGAGATGTTCCACATATCTTCCCCCCATTGAATTCAGCTCAGTGCAATACACCCCCGGAGGAAGGGGTGGGATGCCTGAATGCCATGCCACCTGACCAGGTCCTGACATGTTGAGAGTGTGGACATCACTGGGGCAGGCTGCCACATGCTGAACCCGTACCTTGGCCCAGGTGCAGGGCAAAGTGTGATACGCCCGGTCGGGCATTCAGGCCTCACCCCTGGGTTGTGCATGAAGAAACCCAATCTCCCCAAGAGCCCGGGTCGGCACTCGAACTCAGGTCCGCGTAATAACTGGCCCATGCCCTTTCCATCAGACCCTTAAGTACGGCTTTGTAAAAAGCATGTTATTTGGGGCCAACACATCATTCTTCCGTGACGTAGTGATGTCACGGGGCAAGGAGAAGGGCGGTAAGGCCTCCGGCTCGGGACCTGCCTGAGTCCACACACACAGTCAGGGGGATGACACACAGAGAAGGAGAACAGATGGCTCAGGGCTGTGCCCCTCAAGGAGGCGTATCAAGAGGTCCATTCTCGCATCTGTCACGGAGCTGGCTTCATTCAATATCTTTGCTGATGGGTTGAGCAAAGGAATGTAAAATATGCTTATCAAATCTGTAAGCAGCCCTGATTAGGCAGCATCACTAATACTCTGAAAGGGAAGAATCTGATCCCCAGTGACTTGCAGCAGCTGGAAAACAGTAACAAATTTAGCAGGAACAGACATGAGCCCAGGTTGGTTTCCTCATCTGTCAACTCGACTAAGGGGACTGAATTAGTCAATCCCTACCGTGGGGGTTGGCAGGAAGGGGACAGAAATTCTAGTTGGGTGGGATTTGGAGAGGGCAGGGATGAGCTGGCCTTTCCGTCCTGCTCTTGAGTCACTAGTAACTTCAAGCCATCTAACCTGAGTCTCTCTTTGCTCACCTATGAAACGAGGCTGATAATATCTACCTTACAGCGATGCCGTGACAATTGAATGAGGTAATATATCAAGAGCTGACACATGAGAGTCACTGAAGAACTACTAACTCCCGCTCTACACGTCCTGACCAGAGCTAGTCACAAAAGTGCACCCCTCCCTCTTCCCCTTCCCCCCTCCCTCCCCACCCCCAGGCAGAACCCAGTGCCCTGCATTTGCAGCCATCACTCACTGCTACAGACCAAGCCCAGCATCTGGCTGGTACCACTGCAGTGGGATACTCAGGAACACCGGCTCTCTGATCTTTCCAAAATGCAAAGCTGATTATGTCACTCTGCAGAGCTTAAGCCCTTGCTGAGGGGGCTCCCAGGGGCCTGCAGGATCCAACCAAGCTCCTTAGCCCGTGTGAAGGAAGTCCCCCAGGATCTGGCCAGCCGCCTTGGTCTCCCCTCCCCACCGCCTTCCTCCCACTCACCGTAAACAGACTGCACCAGCTGCAAAAGTGGGCTGCTTCCTTCCCCAGCGCCGTGGCACAGACCATTCCTTCTGCCCTGACTACCTCCCCCTCAGGTTGACCAGCAAATCCTTACTTTTCCAACCTAATTTCCTGGATTTCCTTCCTCTTGGTCCCTTCCTCTGACGGAGTCCATAGGTCCTTTCTCCCCATGGCACCAAATACCCAGCACTGCAATGGCCAGCAATTGTCCTGGATGGGCTGTGAGGGCCTTGGGGGAAGGGATTATGTCTTATCCACCTTGGCATCCCCAAAGCCTAGACCGATGCGCCTAGCATGAGGCAGGCACTCAAAAGCACTTGATGAGTGACTGTCACATAGTAGGTACTCTCAGTAGGTGACTCCATACACACCGAGAGAGGCACACATGCAAATCTACAAACCTACAGTTACGTGAAGATAACTGTGCATGAGGCTCCGGTGCTGCCCTGAGCTTTATGATTTCAAATCAGGAAACAGGATGACTAACGTGTACTTTCTAGGCTTACACAGAGTCATGTCACTTTACATTTATGTAACTCTTTACAGCTCTCAAAGCACCTTCACATTTGGTGGCCTGTTAGGTTAGGTAGTTACCATCAGCCTTTCTAAACTTCTGAGGCTATGATTTGACCTAGATTTTTAACCCAGCTCACTGGATGGATTATTTTAAGCCACATACAACTTCTCATTCTGATGAGCTGGGCTATGACGATAATAATCTCTTGCAGTCGTACAGTAGGTGGTAATTAACAGAGCATTTTCACATACATTATTTCATTTTATTCTTCTGCTTTACAGAAAGCAGAGCCGGCATTATTATTATTTTTTTTTTTTTTCCATTACACAGGCGGGAAATCTGAAGCTCAGAGAGGTTATCTAACTTATAGAGATCAGGGAGCCAGGAAAAAAGGTCTTTAGAACCAAAATTTCAATCTTTCGACGCCCAGCTCATGGGTCTTTCCACTGCCACGTGCCATTACACCCTATGACGCCACGTGCTGCTGACGTGTGCCACCGTGTGCGTCACAGGGAAACCGTGAGCGTGCAGGCGATCCAAGGTAAAGGCACACACCGGCATTCACATGTGCGTATCCACACAGCTGTCTCAGGAGGCTCACGCCTAGACACAGGACCCCTCCCCTAAAGAGATCTACGTCCCACCCAGAGACCGCCGGCAAGATGTACGTGCTCCCTCCAGAGCGTACAGAGGATGCTACCGACCCAGCATCCGTTGAGCAGATGTCTCAAGTTGGTGTTTGAGTTGAGGGGATGAACTTGACAGATCTAGCCAGCCACTTGCCCAGACCCTTTGGGACAAGAGGCACGTACAGCCTTGGCCAGCTAGCCGGCTGGCCTCCAGGGGCCGTCTGTGATCGTGGAATTCAATGGAACCGAATGGCCTCTCCGCCAGGTCCAGCCCCGTTCTGGGCGGCCCAAGTCCCAGCTCTGCAGAGTGACAGCCACAGGACCCTGCACACCACACTGAGCACATGTGCTCACAGGTGCCACACGCCCAGGCTGGGCCCACAGACAGGTGGGTGGCAGGGCACGCTGCCGGAGGACGGGCAGGGAGGACGAGGCTGCAGCGTGAGTGGCCACGCGGTGGCACCAGGAATGGCTGCACATACCCCCCAAAGTCCCTTGCTTTTAACGATCTCAGTCACCTCCCAAACTATCAGTCTTCTGTTCCAATTATTCATCAGTATTCAACAAGTATTCACTGTGCCCTCGGTCTGCTTCATATTATACATACTGAGGAAGGCCCCATCCCTCCCAAAAGGCCATGCCCCCGAGGGGTTCCCACAGCTCTAGTGCCCCATAAATGCCATTTGGAAACCCCAAATGGTTCAAAATGGTGGTGCCTGGGGTTTCCCAGGCCCTCCTGCCAGGGTGCAGCCCTCCCCGACAAGCTGTGTGCCATGATGGGGCCTCACTGCCTTCTGGAATGGAGACTCCACTAAGCACATACCCAACACACTGCAGCCCGGCAGGTTAACCTCCGTGGCCTATGCAAGGCCAGGCTAATGGGCGTGCTCAAAAAATATTTATCCAGCACCTATTGTGTGTTGGATACAAAGATAAGCAAACAGAGCACTCAGTTTAGAGAGAGACAACACATAAATAAAAAAGCACCTCAGTAGAGTGTCCCTTCCGTGGACCCCAAGCCCACCCAAGCTCTACATAGCGCTCCATCTCATCCCCACCCCACCAGGCACCCCCTTTCCGGAGGCATTAGAACACTACGTGGGGCATGATTTTTCTCGATTTATAGAGGGAGAGAATCCGGCTAAAACTACTTCATAACCGTGTGACCCTTTGCCAAGTTTCTTAGCCTCCCTATGCCTCCATTCCATCTCTCTAAAACGGGGGTGACAAGAGGAGATGCCCCCTGGGTTGTTGTGGGATTGAGTGAGTTAATTGCCAAGCCAAGGAAGCTCCTTTACATGCCCTACCACAGCGTGCAGACATTAAGTGGGATGATCACAAGCAATATCCCTCATTGCCCCGCAGCTCTCTGCAGGGCACGACCAGGCCCAGGTGCCAAAAAGGAAGGGCATCGTCCCCATTTCCCGAACGTCCTGGAATACCCACTCCAGTCTGCCCTTCTCCTCTGCAAAGCCGAGCTCGGCTGTTCCCACCCAGGCCCTGTGGGATGTGCTTCTTGGCAGGGAGGGGCTCCATCCCCAGCCTGACCATTTAAGCCACGAGGGACCTGGGGAACCTCACCTGAGCTTCTGAAGGGAGCCACAGCCCTTCCCGTCAGGAGTTGGGGCTCCCTGTCTCTTGCCTCAGTGTCGCTTCTATTCAATGCATGAAGGGAAGAGGGACCTCAGGCCTGTTTTTGAGGACCCAGGAATAACCTTCCTTCCACATGCCAGGTTCTCAGTGGACTTTCAACCCACACCACACCCCGCGTGCGTTTTCCACCCTGTCACCCCAAGCTCCTGAGATCCTGGGGGCTACATTGCACCTACCCCACCAGTGTGCGGATAGGCAGGTAGATAAATACATGGGTGGGTAGGTAGGTAGGTAGAGAGCAAGCTAGCTAGTTATCCAAAATATGTCATAAGACTAACTTAACACGTCAGGTCCCTGTGTTAAAAACACACCATGTAAACCTCTCTTTTCCCCACTCAGAGGCCATGCCGCTGAGTCACACGGCGCATTCCAGACGCAAACACAGGTCTGTCTCCAGAGTCCGAGTGACACCTTCTCAAGACTGTAGTGACTGCAGGTTACCTAAACTTGACCTGCCTACCTCCTTTTACGGTGCCTCAGAGATAGCACGTGTTGTATGAATTGAAGGTTTGTGGCAACCCCGTGTCAAGCACGTCTACCGGCACCATTTTTCTGACAGCATTTGCTCACTTCGTGCCACATTTTAGTAACTCTTGCAATTTTTCAAAAATTTTCATTCTATTTGTTATGGTGATCAGTGATTACGACTTGCTGAAAGCTCAGATGATGGTTAGCATTTTTAGCAATGTTTCAAAATTAAGGTCTGTACATTTTTTAGACACGTTATTGCACTCTTGATAGACTACGGTATAGCCCAAGCGTAACTTTTAGGCACTGGGAAATCAGAAAGTTCATTTGACTTGCTTTATTGCAGTATTCACTTTGCCCTGCGGATCTGGAAAGGAACGTGCAGTATCTCCAAGGTACGTCTGTCATATCTAACGTAAAGAATTTTAGAGGACCTAAAACATGGGTCCCAGTCGGCTCAGGGGTGGACTGTTTACGTCACACGTCCACTCTACGTGACCAAGCATCTAATCGACTCCACTGAACTACAAACGGATGTGCCCTTAGTCGTAGCTGTGTTCTTGAAGAAGTAAGGGTAAAGCTACCTTTTCTGTTACCGTCTGCATGAACTAAGAGGGATGCTATTTAAACAACCCCTATAGTGACTATTATAAAGCAAAGAGCCGGCCCTAAGCATTGATGTGTGGGCATCTGAGTGTGATAAAGGCAGAGCGTGCCCAGAGTGGGCAACAGACCTGTGGACCAGCAAGAACAACGGAGAGGGGAGCTAGGGGAAGCCTACCCAGGGTGCCCTTGAGTTTGTGTACCAGAATGCAGGAAGTAGTCAGTGCCCAAGAGAAGTCGGCACTTGCCAGGCCTTTGGGCCAGGCCTTTGGGTTGGAGGAGGGAGCCCCGGCCACAGCGGTGGACACACACGCACACGGGCACACTCACTGTGCTCCCCCAGCACAAATATGCATCCACTGCTGTTGCTTCTTCCACTCAGCTTCTCCCCGCCGGATGGTAGGCACGGCTCGTACCTTCCCATCCCCATTCCTTTACAGGAATGTTTATTTAGTTCATCTGACAGACTTATGGAGCCCTACTATGTGCTAGGTGCCTGGAGAGGTACCTGGAAAGAAAGAGAGGAAGAGAAGGAAAGAGAATGGGTGCAGAAGGGAGGCAGACAGGCAGGGAAGGAGGCATGGTAAGAAGGAGGGTGTCCACAGCCCTGTCTTCATTGACCAGCGTGTGTCTGGAGTGTCTGTGTGTGTGCGCATGCACATACCCACAATCGTGCCCACTAGACTTGTGTGTGAATTCTTACTGGAGATGAAGTGCCCCCAACACCCACCCTGGGGCAAGAGCGCTGTCGCGAGGAGTAAGGCATTCCCTGGCCGTCCCGACTTCCAGTCTAGATAAATATCCTGGCCCCTGCAGCAGAAGCAATATGGGCAGGACCCTGGAGGCACCACTCATTGTACCTCTTCATGCAGGAGGCAGCCTGGTGGTCAGCAGCCAAGAGCACAGTCTGCCTGGGTTCCAAGCCCACTTGCTAGCCACTGACGAGCTGTGTAACCTTAGGCAAGTGACCGCACCTCTCCAAGCACCCATTTAGTCGTTAATAAGATGGAGGGTGAAAAGAATACAGCCTATCTTATGGAGCAATGGTCAGAATGAAATAAGATAATGCAAAGCACAGAGCTTAAAGTAGCACCTGGCAGATAGCACTCAGTGCATCTTGGCTGTTGTGTTTCTGAGGCCAGAGGAAAGAAAGAGGGGAGTGGCGTGATCGGGGGCCCAGCCTGGGGCTTGGACTCGTGGCCAGGCGCTGATTCATATTTGGGGAACTGAGGAGGCCTTTCCAGCCCCTTCCTGCTCCCTCTGCCCCTCCCCTCCCCTCCATGCAGGGCCTGACACCCCACCTCCATGCTCCTCCGCAAGCCAGGACCCTGGCTCCGGGCCTCCCTGCTGTTGGACGCGCCCCCCGCCCCACACACATCTCCCATAAGGCCAGCTCCCCCTCCCTCCATGTGGCTACATCTACCCACCCTGGAGAGAACCCCAGAGCTCTACCCTCCCCCCAAATCTGCATTGTCCCAGCCTCCCCACTTAACATACGGATGGCAAGGCAGGGGAGGCCACAGGGAGAAGAGGTGCTGGGCAGACCCCTCTATGCACTCCCAGCCATACGCACTCTGCCTCAGCCACCACTGCACCCAGCCTGCTTGACCCAGGCCCCAGGCTGCTGTTCTGTGGGAGGGTCTTACCCCTCTCATTTCCCTTTCTCTGCTATCCGCTATGTATTTCCTGAGCATCTACTCTAGGCTAGTCAGGCCCTGCCCTCCCCTCCCCCTGGATATCATCCACACCAGTACTTCCTAGATGCCCTAGAGAGCTAGTTAAAACAGATTGCTGGTCCCCTGCCCCAGAGTTTCTGATTTGCATTTCTAACCTTTCCGGGGGCCACTGGGGCTGCCGGTTTAGGGGGTCACGTTTTGAGAACTGCATGTCCACTACAAACTGTAATTCAAGGCCGACAGAAGGAAGCAAGGGCTTTGATCAGAGAGGAGCAGTGAAGATTAGGGAGCAGGCACACCGGGCAGAGGAAACCGCAGAAACAGAGGCCTGGCAGCTCCAGGAAGTACCCAAGTGGAAGGTGCGTGGGGGCGTGGCCGGGAAGGAGGCTGGAAGGGGCGTGGGGCCCAGTGGAGCAGGGGCCAGTGCGTGGCCACACCCCTTCCCTCTGGCTCACCAAACAGTTCCTTTGTGCCAGGTGCCCCAGGCAACTCTGCCAGGCTCCTTGGGCCGCAGCCCAAGCCCATCTTCCCCCTCTGCAGACAAGGCACCTCTGCCCCAGGCCTGGCTTTCTCGGGCCAGCGTGGGCGGCTGTGTCTCTACCCGCCCTCCCCGGTGGCTCCCTGGAGCTGTGGGAGCCAGCCCAGAGGTGCCAGGGAGGTGTGCCAGGTGAGCCGGCATGCGCGCTGTGGGCGTGGGCGGCTGGGGAGGAGCGCCCGCCATGCCCCAGCCCCCGTCTATCGGCCGCTCTATCAGCACCAGGATCTGGGGCTTGGGTGTGTGTTTGTTGCCGCGTGAGCCAGAACAGTTACTATGGGTAGATAATAATAGCAATCGTAATCCCTCATAATTGGACCAGACTTTGCTGTTTGCAGGGCATTTCCATGCCCGTGACCTCATCTGACTTCCACAACCACCCTGTAAAACAGGCACAGCCAGAGTCATGATCCCCACTTCACAGCTGAGCAAATGCAAGCCCGGATGGCCTGAAGTCACATCTCCAGGAAGTGGCGTACTCAGGCCCGGGCCCGGGGACTTCTGACTCTGTCCAGTGCTCTTTCTCGATCTTGAACTGTCATCACAGGGAGCCTGATCCGCTACTTTCCATGCGAGGGAGCCAGGGCCTCTGCTATCCAGGGTGGCACAGTTCAGTAACAAGAGGAGTCCGGCCTGACTGTCCCCCCCCCCCCTTCCCCACCTGCCAGTGTATGGACTGGAGCTGTGTCAGCACCAGTCAGGGCATCAGGCCACGTCGGGAGGTCAGGGTCACCTAATCCAACAGAGGAGCAAAGCAGAGCTGGTGGAGGGAAGGGAATTACCCATAGCCTCCACTCAAGAGCACAGGTGGCCAGCTGCAGGTGGCCCTGACTCCGTGGTGGCAGGGTGTAGGTCTACTGCCACCCGAGATAGGAGTGGCCCAGAAGGCCCACGGGATAACCTGGACCACCTGTTATTTTCTGTGGGGGTCAGAGAGAAGGGGACCGGTAGCGCCTAGAAAGCCTGGCTCAGTGGGCCACGGCAAGCACTTTCTCCCCAGTTTGCTGCGTATACGCCCCCAACCGGGGCATTCTGTGGATTCCAGGCTGGGAAGGCAGGTGCCTGCGCTTTGTGCGCACACCTGTGCGTGTGTCCGCACGAGGACTGACGCAGGCGGGGCAGCGGGAAAGGTTCTGACCCACCAGGCTCTCATCTGGACCCACCACTGAGTATCTGGGCTCAGCGTCCTCACCTGTAAACTAGGGCCATCTGCCCTTGCCCCACCTGTTTCAAGGGCTGCTTCCAAGAACCACATGGATGGAAACCACTCAGAAAACCGAAACAGGCTCTAAGAATGAGCAAACCCAGGAAGGAGCTGAGCACGCATGGGGGAGGATAAGCAGTGAGCGGGTCTCAGGGCCACCCCTGACGGTGGCCAAGCAGAGGGGACACTCCTCAGAGTGCCGGGCGGGGGGGCATGCCCGGTGCCAGGTGTCCACTGTAGTTCCAGAAGGACAAACTATAACCCCCAACCAAGCATCACCACCCCTCGCTCCTTGCTCAGGAAAAGGGGAGCAGGCAGAGGAAACTGTGGGGACCAGGGCATGGCAGATAGGACACCCCAGAAAGGCCCGTGGCTGGCACAGCTTCCCCAGAAAGGTGGTGGTGGGGTTTACCATTTCACTGACAGAGGGGGAACACAGAATCCCAACGTTGGGGGTTCAGGGTGGCTTTGCCTACAGGTGGACACGGCTTGGTGAGGTTCCAAGGCAGCCTGTGGGGACCCAGCAGGGATCCCTACTGGTCTGCTGGGATCTCCTCTGATTTAGGCTCATCCTGGAGTTCAGCAGAGGGTGATGAAGTCACCTCTCATGGGGCTCTGAAAACAAGGAGGTCATTAGCTCCATGGTCAGAAGTGACACTCACTCAGAGCCCGGGGTGGGGGTGAGGGGCAGGAAATCACCATCTCCAGGATGACTGGTGTCACCCTGTGTGGGAGGGGGAGCCCTCACGCGGCCTCACATCTACCAACCTCCCTGAATTTGTCTTTGGCCTCCCAGAAGCTACCGAATACCCTGGGGAAGCAGAGGCAGCTAAGACAGGTAAAGTGACCAACCCGAGGACACAGGGCCGGTAGGAGGCCAATCCAGAAAGGAATCTGGGTTTGGGGACACGCTGAAAGGCCGACTGCCAACACTGTACAGACCCAGGGCTTGAGCCTCTGCTCAGACACCAGGAAGGTGAAAAGCCTGGGTCCTGGAGCCTGATCACGTGGTTCAAGTTCCCACCGTACCACCAGGACTGAACCTCTACCAGCCATCACCCGAAGGGGGACATCACCCCCCTCCACCGCCCAGCGCGAAGGCTGAGCTGCGCGGTCCAGCGCTCAGCACACCAGAGCTGTCACTGCTCGGGGACGGGCCCTCCCCTTCCCTGGGCTTGGGGTCCCAGGGGGTCCTGGGCAGAGCCAGCCGCTCACCTTGCGGTCCTCCTCCCGCTCCGGAGCGGAGCTGCTGGTGTCCCCGGGGCCGCTGGAGGGCATTGCGGGCAGCTGGGCGGTGGGAGGCAGGCTGGGGCTGCGCGGGGCTGGGGGGCTGCTGGGCTTTGGGGAAGGAATTATCGTGGTCTTTGTAAGCAAGAGTTAGAACTTAGACATAGATCCCGGTGCTGAGGGAGACTCCTGCTGCCTGCGGTGTGGGCTTCCAGTGGCTCCACCTGTGGGGGAAAGACAAGAGGGGTCAGCAGGGCAGGGCACCCCCAACCCAGGCCCCACCTGACCCCCCACCCACACACCTCAGCCCCGGGGGCCTGTGAGGCCTGTTCCTCCGACCTCACTCCTCTTCCCAGGCTCACCAGCAGCTCCGGCCAAACTAGCACCCCAGAGAGTAGGGGAAACCGAGGCCGACTCAGCTGGCAGGGTACTGCCTGGCTTCCCCCAGGGCCACCTCCTGCCTGCGAGGCGGCAACAGTCTCCCCGGGGCCTCCGCGTTGCTGGGGCGCAGTGGGCGCCACTTCTGGGACTTCTAACTGCCTCCTGCCTCCTCCCTTTTCTTCATTCACGTCTGTTCTCTCCTTTGAAAGCTTCCCGCACCCTCCCTCCCACCCAGCCACCCCCTGGGAAATCCCAGAGGTCCCCAGCCCCGCTACATTTTCCTTCTAATCTGTCCTCCCCTCACGCCCCCGCCCCCATACCGCTCCCACCACGTGGAGGAAGTGAGCTGCAGTCACAGGATGTGAAATGAATGTCAGCTCACTTTAGGACCAGCGCCTGGGCCCAGAGAGAGCTGAGGTTGAACTCGGGCTGCGGCCAGGCTGAAGGCCTAGGTTTGCAGTGCAGTCTGGAGGGCGCCCCGGTGGGGAGAGGCCGAAGCCAAGGCCACGGCGACGGCTGACAGGAGACTGCTTCCCCCCCACCCCCACTCGGGCCCCACCAATCGGCACCATTTGCCTGGGGAACCTGGTGGGCTTGAGGGGGCCCTCTGCACCCACCCTGCTTGATTTTAGGGGCTTTTTCATCTTCCCTGCTTCAGGTGCGGGCCTCAAGCCAGTGAAATCACAAAGCCCCCGCCGCAGGCCTCTGCTCGGGGTGGGGGTGTTGCGGATTCAACCCCCTTTGCTCGGAGACACTGAGTTCTGGGCTCCCCACCCCCCAGGAGGAAACCCGGGCCAAGCCCCTGCCTCCAGTGCACCCGCCCGCGGGGAGGGGATTGGCAGGAGAAGGAAAGTGGGAGGCAGCTGGATCTGGGCCCACCCACACCCTTCCCCTTCCAGTTCCCGTTCTGCTTCCCGGGCTTCCCCTCCCTCTCGGACTCCTTCTCCCATCCCCCTCCAGCCAAGGCTCCCTGGAAAACCAGGCACTGGAGAAAGCACAGGCTTGGGTCTCCCACGGGCGCGGCCCCTCCCCCAGGGACGGCGGCGGCTGGAAGGTGGGTTCTGCCCAGGGTGTGTTGGGACAGGCTGGGGCTGGGAGGAGCCTCCTTAGGGCCAGCACAGGAGGGGCTGTAAGTTCAGACCCCAGTGGGCTGTAGGTGCTCCAAGCCCCCACAGGTGAACCCGAAGGAAACCCCAGGTGCTATGCAGACACGTAAGCTCGGCACAGTACTGAGCCCCATGAATGTTTGCTGCCCAAATGCACGAGTGCACAGACAGCAGGAGGAGTATTGCTTTAAGTTTCAGACACGGTGCTAAGCACGTGACACGCTGGCCTGCCTTCCTTCCTTCCTTCCTTCCTTCCTTCCTTCCTTCCTTCCTTCCTTCCTTCGGGGAGCTTCTAGTACTATTACTATCCCACGTTTACAGTGGAACCTAATGTTCAAAAAGGTTAGGATTTGTCCATATTCTAGAGTCAAAGCAGAAACTTGAATCCAGATCTCTCTCACTAAAGCTCTGGGGGGGGTTGTCTGTGAAGCTTTGTCCCCCAGCTTATACCACCCCACAGAAACAACTCTTGAGAGCCCATTAGAGAACTGGTCCAACCCAGAGCTCCATAAAGCTTCCCTCCATTATCAGCCAGTCATTCCCCCTCAAACCCACACCCCGTTTGTTAGCACAAACATGCCCAATGGCCTTCCCACCACCCCCCCCTCCCCAACCACATCAAAACCTTCAAAAGGATAAGGGAGTTGTCTGGTTGGAAAGAATATTGAACCCAGAGTCAGCAGATGTGGGTTCTAGTCCTGACTCGGGCTTCCCACCCTTAGTTTCCTCAACCGTGAAATGGTCGTTATCTACAAGGGGTCTTCTAGCCCCTCCCGGCCAAGCTACTGGAGGCTCCAAGGGCAAAGGGGAGACGCAGACAAGGCTGGGACAACTTCAGGAGCCCCAGAGCCCCAGAATGGAGTCGGTGAAGACCCAGGCACAAAGAGGCAGATAACCCTCCACCAGATGTTTGTCTCAACACTGCCCTGAGGCCCAGAAACACCCAGGGAGCTTCTGCAAGAAAAAAAAAAAAAAAAAAAACACTTTCAGAGAACCTCTGGTTGCCATTGAAAAGAGTAGGAAGTAGGAGGGAAAAGCGGAACATCACAAGGCATTGACCCTGAGGGCAGACACCCCGGAAAGGAAAGGAAACCTCTTTCCTCCTCCCCTTCCTCCCCATATCCCCCTGGTATCTGAGCTGCACGCACAAACTCACCGCAAACTCAGCTGACCTGGGTCAGTCTGTAGGTTCCTTTGTGTTACTCAATGGAACAGATCTGTCAGAAAGTGCTCCTCAGAATCACCCAGCATCATCTAAAACCATCCGGCATATGGTCAGGCAGGCCACGCACCGCACAGCCCAGGGGGCCCACGGCGGTGGCCAAGCTCCAGGACTCGACACGGCGCTTCCCACCTGCCCTTGGAAGCTTCCTTCTCTCAAGCAGCCCTGCTGAGAGGAGCGGCCAGCTCCTGGGCCCCCGGTCCCAACCCAGCGGCATGTGTCCACCACGACGACGGTCCTTCGCCAAGCACGGCTCTCTGCTGCTCCTGGCGCCGAAGCCTCCTTCTCACCAGTGCCAAGGGCTGTGCCACAAAAACCACCACCAAAGAAAAATCCATGCCAGGAACCCTACCACCAAGGACAAGCAGCTTTTATTTCCTTCTTTACGCTTCTAAATGTCCACAGTGGCCGTAAATAATGTGTATAGCAACATCTTTAAAAAATGCTTAAGGAGGGGCGCCTGGGTGGCTCAGTCGGTTAAGCGTCCAATTTCCGCTCAGGTCATGATCTCACGGTCCGTGAGTTCAAGCCCCGCGTCGGGCCCTGTGCTGACAGCTCAGAGCCTGGAGCCTGCTTCCAATTCTGTGTCTCCCTCTCTCTCTGCCCCTCCCCTGTTCATGCTCTGTCTCTCTCTGTCTCAAAAATAAATAAACATTAAAAAAAAAAATTTAAAAAAAAATGCTTAAGGAATCCCATCAGAAAAATGTCTGGGTATCACAACCTACACAGTCACCATTATCACTCTTCAATTCCAAACCCGCTGTGGAAAAAGGACAGGGATTTTGAATATACACACCAAATTTCACCACCGTCTAAATCCAAGTTGGTAAAAAGTTTTTTTTGTTTTGTTTCTCAAGACGTACAGTCACGGGCTGGGGCCGAACAGAGAGGAGACACCCCACCCCCCCCACGACATTTTGGGGTCTGGAAAGCAGCTTCGTGATTGCCAAATTTCAGACAAAACTGATTTCAAATCAACCTCAAATCAATCAGATCAGACCTGCTTTATGACAAGAATCCTCAAAAGACACTTGAGACAATAGCACCAGATATCTCCCAGACCAGGGGTGAGGGGCATGGACAAGGGAAAATGAAGAAGACTGAAGGAAAGAAGTAAAAGCCCTAGGTCCTGTCCCCGTGGAGTCCGAAGGTTTACTCTCTGGAGAGTACAGAACAGAGGGGTCTCTGCACAGAGAGTTGACTGGTGCAGCTGAGAGCAAAGGTAATATATCAAAATCCGGGAGACGAAGATTATTTTAAACGCTGACGTCGAGTGCCCCCAGCTTTTCCCCACTGGGCTCCCAGAACCCTGGCAGCCCGACCCTCGCCTTCTCTGGAGAATCTCATTAGTCCGAGGGGATAGGCCTGCGGACATAGATGCTGCCACCAGAAGCCAAACGGTGTCCAAATGGCTTGTTTAGGTCAACCAGGTGGGTCTGCCGCACAACAAGCCCCAGCATCATGCACAGGTCTTCTAATCCGCTTGTTCGTCCCCCGTGCTTAATCCTGTAAAGGACCATCATGGACCAGTAGACGTCAGAGGGAAGCCTCTGACTTGGAAGACAGAGACGAGAACGCAGAAACCCAAACCAAACCACAACTTGGAAAACCTAGACTTCAGGCCCAGATCAGACGCTGCGTTCATGAGACAAGAACGTGGTGCGATTTGAAGAGAACACTCAGAGAACAAAACAGATTTGCCGAAGGTACAAGTCATGCTAGCAAGATGCAGAACACAACACAAAGGTACTCCAAAGAGAAAAATGGAAATAGGAGAGGACAGGAAAGAGAGCTTGAGAACTGGTCTGGAAGTTTCATCTGAAAAGCAGGCATTACAGAAAAAAAAAACCAAAAAAAAACAAACAAAAAAAAAAAACGGGAGAAAATTACCAATGAAATAATTCAAGGGAATTTCCCAGAGCCGAGACATGAGTGACCTGGTTGAAAAGACCCACCACAAGGCACGTCACCGTGAAATCTCAGAACGCTGACATCAAGAGAGGATCTTGCAGACCAGGAGAAAAAGTGACACATAAAGGTCCAGGAAGCAGAATGGCTTCGGATCGCTCAACAGCAATGTGGAAAGCAAGAAGACAAAGGACCAATACCTTTGGAATTCTTAAAATAATTCTCCCGTTAGAATTCTTTACGCAGCCTCGTCATCATTTACGTGTGATAGGAGAATATATTTTCCAGACGCTCCTTTCTCAGGAACACAGGAAGATGTCCTCTAAGACACACGAGACAAGGGAAGGGGATCTCTGGGATTGAGGTGGAAACAGGCCAGGTGAAGCCATCGAGGGTCACTGTTCGGATCAAAGCAGCGTCACCTAAGCCTCAGGCCTGTTGACTGCTGTCATTGCCATGCCCTTGACCATCGAACGGTCTTTTTAATCCGACAAGACTACGGGTGTCACTCCCTGTTCCCACTCTGCCATCTGAACTCAGGAACTGAATGGATTCGGATATTGACAGGTATCTGTCCTGGACGATGTGCTCCAAAAAGGGGGAGTAAACCAGACAAGAGGAAGAAGGCGAGATCCAGGAAACAGGAACTTCGACCCGAAAGAAGGCAGAGGGAATGCCACGGAGGACCACAAAAGGAAGCCACAGAATGGCAGCCACAACGTGCCACACAGCTAGAACTGGAAAGAACTTTCCAGCAAGAACTGGAAAACTGGGTCTGGAGCATGTAATATTTGATGTGACTGCCCTATGGAAAGCCACACCAACAGCTATTAGAAGGTGAGGCAGCAACTAGCAAAAGGTACAAAGAAAATAAGGCAGATGCAGAAACCAGATCATTGTTAACTTCAGTGGAAAAAAAAAAAAAAAAGGAAACGATTGCAGTATAAGGCTTAGCTGTGAATACAGACGCGTTAGTTGATTTAACAAATATGTGTGTGTGTATACACACCTATGTAATGCATGTGGGTATATATACATATGTGTGTATATATATACACACACGTATATATATATATACACACACGCATATATATATACATATATATATACATATACGTATATATATATATGCGTGTGTGTGTATATATATATATGCGTGTGTGTGTATAAATATATATGTGTGTGTGTGTATATATATGCATTTCCTGTTGCTGCTGTTACAAGTCACCACAAAATTAATGACTTAAAACAACACAAATGTGTCATGTTGCAGTTCTGGGAGACAAAAGTTCAAAATGGTTCTTGTCACTGGACTGAAAATCAAGATGTTGGTAGGGCTGCACTCCCCTCTCTGGAGGCTCTAGGGAGAATCCATTCCCTCGACTTTTTCGACTCCTGCAGGCTACTCACATTCCTTGGCTCATGGTCCCTTCCATCGTCAGAGCCAGCAACGGCCAGGCTCTCTCTTATCGCATTACTCTGACTCCACTTCCAGAATCACATCTCCTCTGCCTCTCCCACCTCTGTCTTTCATTTCTAGGGACCCTGGAGCCACCCAGAGAATGTAGGATGATCTCCCCATCTCGAGATCTTTAACTTAATCAGACCTGCCGGCAAAGTCCCTTTTGTTACATAAGGTAACATATCCACAGGTTCAGGGGATTAGGATGCGTCCCTCTTGGCGGGGATGGGGACGTGGCAATATCCTGCCTATGACACGTATACACACGCATACATTCATATGTGCATAAAACATTTTTGAAAGAGCACTGTTAATAGTATGCCCTACCACGAGAACTATTTAGGAGCAGAAAGGCTGGCCGTGTAAGGGAGCTGCATGCCTACTTACTAAATAGGAAATCAATGGGAAATGTCTAAAATGGAAGAATCAAAAATATGCACATGCCTCAGAAACGTGAGATGCAAAATTGCTAGAAGAAACAGCTAAAAGTGGTCGCCTCTGAGAAGGAGAGGGTGGGAGGGTCTCTTTGGTGAAGTGATGTTGGTCTTGACTTCTTACGTGATGCGTATGTACTGCTGTGAGGAAATAAGACAGGAATGTTATGGGGCGCCTGGGTTAACCAGGCGGTTAAGCGTCAGCTTCAGCTCAGGTCATGATCTCACGGTTCGGGGGTTCAAGCCCCGCGTCGGGCTCTGCGCTGCCAGCTCGGAGCCTGGAGCCTGCTTCGGATTCTGTGTCTCCCTCTCTCTCTGCCCCTCCCCCGCTTGCATTCTGTCTGTCTCTGTCTCTCTCTCTCTCTCAAAAATACATAAACATTAACACAATTATTTTAAAGAGGGAATAGGGAAGGGCAAGAGGGCTTACCTCCCAACTTCAACCACTGGTTGGCGTTGGCTTCTATCCTCCTCTACGAGTGCGTCTAAGCCCTTCTACCTTGCTGCTCTGTGAAACCATCACTTCCCACAGCATGACCATGACCAGTGCCTCACGCCCACACACAGTTCCATCACCAGCTATAAAAGGGGTGCCTCCCTCCCTGCTCCCCCACCCCACCCCTCACCGAACGTGTCTAATCCCTCCCCGTACATCACTTCCACCAAGCACAGCCCCTGCCCAGGGTGCTGCACGTCCCTTCCATTCCTCCCAAAGTGCATCTGTGCTCGCCATGGCTGCCCACGTCCCTAACCGCAACACCGGCTCATTCAACAGCCCACCTCAGCCGAACACCCACAGTTGAGCCATCCCTGCCACGTCACCTGCCCCCCCCCCCGCCTCCAGCCTGCCACCACACCGTCCCCGGCACCGTCCCCACCTTCCTCACCAACCCCAACCCCATCAGCACCTCCCCAGCTCATCACCCCAAGTCTCCCCTCCAGGTTTGCGCCCACCGGCACTGAGACCGTCACCCCGCTATGTCACCTCAACAAGAGCCTGCGCAGAACGATTCTCTTCCAGGAACAAAACCAGAATTGCCCCAAACCTAAATCCTTTCTCCATCAAAAACAATCCTGGGGCGCCTGGGTGGCTCAGTCGGTTGAACTTCTGACTTTGGCTCAGGTCACGATCTCACGGTTGGTGGGTTCAAGCCCCCTGTCGGGCTCTGTGCTGACAGCTCAGAGCCTGGAGCTGCTCTGGATTCTGTGTCTCCTTCTCTCTCTGCCCCTCCCCTGCTCACGCTCTCTCTCTCAAAGATAAACAAAAATTTTTTTTTAATTAAAAAAACAACACAGTCTTGATGTCATCATCGTAAGAGCCCCTTCCACTCCATCTCAAGTGCTCGATCTGCATCGCTGAAAAACATAGGCCATCTCTGGAGCAGGCCCTCCCTCCCCCTCCGTCTAAAGTCTACTTTTCCCCTTGTGGACTTTGCTTGTTTCCAGCTATCTACCCCTCCCCACCAGGGGGCTCGGGGCGTATTTGTCCTGACCCCACAACTCACCCCAGGCAGAGTGAGCACGTTACCAGGCGGGGACCGTGGTGGTGCAATGGAAAGGCTACAGGGTAGGATGTGAGTCAGGAGCGGCTGCCTGCGGGGGAGGGCTTGCCTGAGAACAAAGAGCTGAAGACAGAGGGATGGCACACTGAGGTCATTGTCTAGGCCCCCGAGAATCTAGCTGTACCTGGAGGCAGGGCATCTCTGAAACTCGCAGTAATGGAAGCCTTTCCCTGCTTGGGTGTGAGTGAGTCTGTGCCGTGGGGCTGACAGTCCTGACTCATATGCTAATCTCAGCCTCCTAAAGGGCTTCTTCCTGCATGGGTTCAAATCCTGACCTGCTTACTCTATCAGCTGTGTGACCTGGGGCAAAACCATGGCCCGCGGCCTCAGTTTTCTCAGCTGTAAAATGGGGTAATAATAGGAGCCACTTCACAGGGTTGTTGTGAGAATTCAAACGAAATTCATTGAACATGCTTACAAGGGTGCCTGGCACAAAGAAAATCCTCAGTACATTTAAACAACTGTTAGTCCCTGACTAATCCAGCCCACGGTTTTCTCTCCTTTCTTGAAATCCCCCGAGTGCCCGTGAGCGGACGTCACTCAAACAGGAGCTTGTACTCACGAAGCTCCCACGACGTGCCAGCCCCTGTGAATAGAGCTTTACAACCGCAACATCGTGTTCATCGTCACGCCTCACTCCGACCTTTTGAAGTGGGGACTCTCCCCTCCCCCCTCCCCGTTTTCCAGAGGAGAAACGTGCGGTATCGAAAGGTTAAGAAAGCTGCCCAAGGTCATTATTAAGTGGTGGAGCTGGATTCACATCCACGTCTGTCCCACCCTGAAGTCCAGAGTTTTCCACTTCATCATGTCCTCTTACAATTAACATGTGGCTGTTGCAGACATATTAACTTTGGGCACAGCTTGGTCTGAAAGCAGTTTCCAGTTAGCCTCCCTTTCCTGGTGAGGCCTGTCTGCGGGGAGGGCAGGAGTCGGCGTGGTGGTAAACAACTTTCTAATCATAGTAGCCCGGGCTCTGCCCAACACGTCAATCATTCATTCAGCTATTTACTGGGTACCTACCATGTGCTCGGCACTTGCTAAGAGACTCGTATGGTCCCATTTCATCCTTGCAACGATCCTGTGAAATGTATGAAATGGTTCTCTTGTTATTCCCGTCTTATAGAAGGAAAACCTGAGGCTGAGAGGTTTAGTACCTCTCCAAGGGAGCACAGGTAGAAAGTTCCAGGGCAGGATTATGAAGCCAGGTCCATCTAACTCCAGAGTCCTTACAAACATGGCAGCACTTGGTCACGGATGAACGTGCTGAGCCTACACCGCACATCATCTGTCTACGCCCCTGGTGTGGCACCAGCCCAGAGATAACAGCGTCATAGCTGAATTTCCTACTGGAGCTTGGGCGGAGCTACAAATGCACCTTGTGGATGACCGAAGGCAGGAGAGTAATCGTGTGCCCCTCGCCACCTAATCATCTGCCAGGGTGGCGATAAGCTCCGGGCCTAGTAAACTGGGGGCCGGTAGGAGGCTGAGGGGAGCGATCAGGGCCTCCGAGACAGAGATGTCTATCTGCCAAGTCTTTCCCCCTACCACAGCCTCTCTCGGTCACAAGACTGAGCTGGATGGGGGGCGGGGCGGGGGGGGGTCTCCTTTGGACTGCTCATTCCCTCTCAGCGTGAGTGAGATGCACATCATCATACCATTCCTCTGGCTTCCAGAAACATCCCTCCCATCCAAACCACCAGCTGCACAGAGAATACCAAAAGCCATTGGCAACAGGCCAACAGTCCTGCCATCCTGTTGCCACTTCAAAGCCCATCTGTCTGGCTCTGGAGTCACAACAAGATGACCTGTGGTTGTCACACTACCCTCGAGGCCAGGGCACCGCCAGTGTGAGCATTTATGATCACACCAAACCTGCTGCCACGATGGTGGCAACACCGGCAGAGATGAGTTGAATCAGACTCCTGTGCTCATACTAATGGTTACCATGACACAGACCCGAAAGCAAGGAGGGAAAAAAAAGATTTATACCCAAAATAGATGCTGGTAAGGAGCCGAAGTTGTCCTTGGGCATTAAAAAGAACCAGTACGTTAAGGAGCATGCAATTCTGAGTGTGACAGGTCAGGAGATGCCTGACTTGTGGGGAGCCATGGGTGCTGGAGCAGTCAGATGGGCGTCCCGGGCCTTGGATCAGAGAGCCAGGGTGGCCAGGCTGAGGGTCCACATGAGAATCAGCCACGTGGGCCCTGGCAGGGCCTGCTGTCTGAGCAGCCGTGAGCGTGGGTCCGGTCCTGTCCTCCCCCGGAGGTAGCCCATGGTCCACACCTGCCAGCTCCGGGACCTCTTCACTTACTCCCTGTTGACCCCTGCCTGCGGCCCCTACCTCCTGTCTCTGAAACCGTCTAGGAGTGCGAAACGTCATAATCCCCAAAGGGGACACCACCGTGGTTCCACTGGAAAGTAAGTCCACAGCCTGGCTTTTTTTGGACCCCTGCGCCACTGAACCAAGAGCCCCCAAAAAGGAGTTACTCCACTGGCTTGCGTGATCGATCCTAGTTACCACACCACTGAGTTGCTGGTTCGTAACAGAGACAAGGAAGACCACACCCAGAATCCAGAGGATTCTCTCAGTCACCTCTTAGAACTTCCAAGCCCCAAAGTTAGGGTTAATGGAAAACCTAGAGTAACAATAACAACAACATAAAAGACAGACCAACGAGGGATTCGGATCCTTCGAGAATCAAGGTTCGGGCCACTGCACCAGGTAAAAGAAGCCTGGCCTGCTGACATTCCAGTAGAGCACAGAGGAAATCTAGGGTGGATAACGGGAGAAAGGAGCCAGACATCAAACGTGGCCTTGGGAACAAACACAGAAATGAAAACAGTAGTAGTTTTGTGTACTTTCTATTTACTTGATACATATACGTGTTTATTTGTACATGGTAACCGTTTTTCTTCTTTTTCCTCCTTCTTCCCATTATTTCATATACAAGCTGTTGGAAGTTCAATTCATACTTTAGTCTTTTTAAAAAAAAAAGATTTTATTTTTAAGTAATCGCTACACCCAACGTGGGTCGAACTCACAACCCTGTGATCGAGAGTCACATGCTCCACCGACTGAGCCAGCCAGCCTCCCCTATACTTTAGTCTTTAGGTAACAGAATAGTCAGTGGCACTGTGACTGAACTTGAGAAGCTATTCACGTAGACAGTGGCTGATCTAGTGCTTAGTGGGACTCTTCGGGGAAAAGGGTGAGAAGAATTGCTTGCCGTGTCTCGCGAGGTAGAAACACGGCTTCGACTGTAGTTGCAGGGGAGCCCAAATAGGTGTGAAAGGTGCAAATGCAGTTGTGCGGCCAAAGGGGTAGATAGACTGCCAGTTAGCGATTTGTTCATCCTTCACTTCCTGCTCGGTGAAAATGGAACCAGGCCCTTGAAGTGTTTCTCCTCTGCCAGCAGGCACAGCGTTAGACTCTGCCACCAGAGGGTACTGGAGGGACACTGAAGAAAAGGGAGTCTTCTTTCCTAGACCTGGGGAGCTCTCCCGGAGCTCTGTACACAACTTCCCAGGCCCGGGCTCCTGCAGCGAGGGGGCTCTGAAGCGCCTGGTCTGGGGAGTCCCTAACAGCCGGCAGCAGCCAACAGCTCCACCCGACATTGCCCTTGGGTAGTTTAGCGGCAGTGTGACCCATGCGTAGCTTTCCTTGGGACCCAAAGGATGGCTTCCGGTGAGTTCCAGGGGCAAGTCTCCAGCAAGGTCTTCCAACGTGTCTCCACAGTCAGCTCCCTGTCATCCAGGGAGCCACAGCCGTGCCCTCTCCATCCAGGTCGGGATATCGGCCCCGGCGTGGGCCTCTTCCCCGGGCGCTCCATGGTGACCCCCGGGGAAGCGGCTGATCTCACACGTGCTATTTCTAGATTCTCTGTAGTTCGGTTTACGTCTCACCGGCCGGTCTCTCACTACTCCCAACCCCAGTTGTAGTTAACACATCTTGATGGTAAAACTTTTCCTGTTCGGATCACGATGTGCGTTTTGTCTTCTGAATGGACTCTGATACGGTCACCCACAGCCTCAAAGGACCATTTTCCATCCTCGTGGTCCTTGAGTTCAATTCGGCCTCCTCACCAGCTAACCGTTACCCTGCTTCAAGCACTCGATCGGCCACCGTTTGCTGAGTGCCACTGCTGAGCCACAAGACGCACTACTTCTGGAAGCTTCCAAGCCAGTCGATTCTCTGGCTCTCAGTCCTGCCCATGCCTTCCCCTGGCTCCATGCCCTTGACTCTCCCACCCCTCGGGCCCCTCTGCTCTGTCTCGGGGGGCAGCTACTACTGCACAGCGGGCACCCCCGTGGGGCACGCGGTCCCCTCTGCGGAGACGCTCAGGCACCGGGGTCAGTACAGACCCCCACTTTCTAGACATCTCCACCTGGCTGGTTTGCAACCACCTAAAATCCCACTCTTCTAGACCCAGATGCCTCATGTTTCCTCTGGCTTCTCTCCCTACGCAGTAGTGGCACCACCCTCCCCTCGGCCGCCGAAGCCCCAAACCCTGAAGAGAACCGAGGTCCCCCTTCCTCCTCAGTCCACCCGGCACCTGATCCTGTCCTCGGGCCTCTATCCTCCACCTCCGCCCTCCGGGCCCTTTGTGCCACAGGTCTCGACCTTGATGGATGTTCTACGACGGGGCTCCCTGCCTCTTGCATATCTACCGCCCACCCCGGCCTCTCAGCAAAGATTTTCCACGGCACGTGGCCTCCTCCATCAAAACCTATGATGCCTGATGAAAACGTTCTGAGATTGCCTGTGGTGATGGTCGCACAACTCTGTGAATGTACTAAAAACCATCGCATTGCACACGTTAAACGGGTGGATTGTATGGTATGTGAATCATATCTCAATACAGCCGTCATTTTTTTTAAAACCCCATCGGGCCTATGATTTTCACGCACAGTAAAATCTGAACTCTGGTCCAGACCTACACGGATGGCTCACCACAGCGTGGCTTCACCCCCCCACCTTCCCAGCCGACCCCATCATTCCAGGGCCGGTCACTGTCCCCCAGCTCACACCCTCCGTTCCCACACCTGTGACTACACCCACCCCGTCCTCTCCTCTGAGGGAGTCCCCTCCCCTCCCCGTCCCTCAGCACCCCCTATGCCCACTGCTTCTCCTCGACCACCCATCCAGTGGTCTTTAATCAGTGTCTGTCACGTGGTCATTTCGCTTTTCATGTGTATATGCGTGTGTCTGCTTTCCCAAACAGAGGAGGTCAGAGTTCATGTCTTGCACCTTGCTGTCCCCCCAGACAGCTCACAGCTGCCTCCCCCCTCCTCCCTGTTCCGGGTGACCCTTGAGGCAAAGAGGACTGTGTGAAATCACTCCCAGGCAGCTGCAACATCCCCAGCACAGTGCTGCGGTGCCCCGAGTGACCCCCCACAAGCCCCATTCCAGGGGTCGCTTAGCAGAGCCCCCCAAGGGACTCTGCCCACAGTAAGGCCCTCTGTGGGAGCTCCTGGCTTCCTGCACCACCTTTCCCAGGCCAGAACATACACCTGCTGTGGGGTTTGCAGGCCCCACTGGCCCCCAGATGCACAGGGTGAAGGGGGTCATGAGGGTCCTAGGTCAGGGTGTCAGTGAACCACAGGAAGCAAGGGGGGATGGCCTCCCACACCCCTCCGGGCCCTGGGAGGCTGAGTCCCCACATGGCCTGTTGCCACTCTCTCCCCACCATCTACGCACATGCTTCTTCCACTCACGCTTTCTCACCCTTCTCTGAAATCAAGTGACCACCCAGCTGACCCCCTTCCAGGCCACAATTAAGATGTCCCTGAAAAGGTCTTCAGGGCCTGGGAGCTGCTATCGGGGCACAGCTCCTCTCCACCCATTGCTACATGAACTACTCACTTGTCCCTGATTTGCTTTCTCCTCACCCTCTGCCCCAACCAAACCAAACGTTTTGTGAACGGGGTCGAGGGGAGGAAGTAGAGCTCCAGATTCTGGGCAGTGCTTCTCGGAGTCACTAGCCCCTGGCAGCAGCCCTGGGGCCTCTCACCGCCCCCCCCCCACCCACCCAATTTCAGCCCTAGGGAGGCTCAGCCAGACTCCACCTCAAACCCTGGCCCTGCCAGTCAGGGACACAGGCTTCGGTGTCTGGTCTGTGCAGTGGAGTGAATAGGGGCCCCTATTTTAAGATATGAGAGAATCCAGGGTGCCTGGGTGGCTCAGTCGGTCAAGCATCTGACTTTGGCTCAGGTCACGATCTCACAGTTTGTGAGTTCAAGCCCTGGTTCGGGCTCTGTGCTGACAGCTCAGAGCCTGGAGCCTGCTTCAGTTTCTGTGTCTCCTTCTCTCTCTGCCCCTGCCCTGCTCACACTCTCTGTCTCAAAAATAAACAAACAAACAAAAAAGGATAAGAGAGAATCCAAGTCAAGCTTTTAGCACAATGCCTGGGACACAGTAGGCACTAAATAAATGTTAAGTCTTTTAAAAAGTATTATGTGATTAATCAGGGCAAAAGGCCAGTGAAGTGTCCTTAGAAAACCTAGACTCTGGCTTAAGATCACATCTACAAGTGCCTGTCGCTCAAGGTGGCCTGACCCAGAGTCATCTCTCCCAGCTAAAGCCCTCGTCTGCCCCTAATCCCCCAGTCCAAGGCCCCTGGCTACAAGTATGGGCAACCTCTTCACCAGAGCCCCGAATCCATCATCATGGCCACACACACACACACACACACACACACACGTGTGTGCACACAGATACACACAGACAGGTGCATGTGTGCACACACAGGCATGTATACAAGGACAGATGCATGCACACACATACACAGATATACATGCGTGTGCGCACAGACACGGGTACACAGATACACATGCATGTGCACAC
Organism: Lynx canadensis; assembly: GCF_007474595.2. Lineage (NCBI taxonomy): Eukaryota > Metazoa > Chordata > Mammalia > Carnivora > Felidae > Lynx > Lynx canadensis. Next base: position 119,971,280 of record NC_044305.1, on the reverse strand, counting down.
ACAGATACAGACAGATGTGTGTGTGCACGGACACACACAGACACTCACCCTTCCACACACACACAGACGGATACAGACACACACTGACACGCAGAGACACACATATATAGACAGACACGTATGTACACACACACACACACACACACTCGCGCTCTCTCTCTCTCTCTCTCTCTCCTCACGCTCCAGGCGCCCCCTGCACATGCATCACACATTTCACCTACTGTATGGGCCAAAGAGGCATTTGGAAACCAGCTTGGGAACCTCATAACCATTCATAACATTGTTCTGATAGAAAACACAAAACATTGCCCGATAAACAAACATTTGCAATAGAATTCCTCCAAGAGCTAGGAATTGCCTGTGCTAGAAAACTAACTGAGCAAGAAGAGAAAACCGCATACACTTAGTTTGCCTCTGCAAAATTAATACCAATTACAAAAACATTTATGTGAACTGCTTACCATTTACACCTAATTACCATGCAGCACAATTATGCATACCATTAAGGGCATGCCAGATGAATTATGCTGTATGTTTCATTTGATTACACCACCACACCCTCCGTCCATATACGCCCGGCTTCCAGAGGGCCATCCCTCTGACAGGGTGCAAGCACAGGTCTGTACAAACCAGAGAAACATTGCTTTCCACTCTGAAGTCGATCGTGGTCCCCACCCCAACCTCTTGCCCCAGTCAGAGCCAGCCTGACTCTGGCCCAGGCCTTCCCGCCAACATCACCACCACGGGAGCCCAGGCCGAGACGCCATCTTCCCGCCAGAGCCTCCACCAGAAGGCTGACCTTCCGAGGTCTCCCCGTGGCCGTGGCTACATGTCACAGGGGCCACGATACAGCCAATGGTCACCATGGCGTGGCCACTCACGAGGCAGCTGGCCTCGCTGTCCAGACAAGGCCACCCCAAGCTCACCTTGCAGACCCCGACAGGGCCCTACACCCCTCCTCCTGGCACACTGAGCCAGCCACTGCCCAGGCCCCGCACGGTGCAGAGCTTCTCCCTCTCTTGTCCACACGGCCGTGGACAGTCCTGCCCCCTCTTTATTAAAGAGAAAAGGAACCGACTCCCCTGATTCCCACTTAGCCCACTAGACGCTCTTCAAATACAGTGGGGTGACCCAGACTCGAGAAACAGGAGAGTCAATGGAACGTGATACGTGGACCTTCCCAGGACAGGGAACTCCTCAAAACTGACTGCAGGCAGGTGACACGGGCCTCCTGGAGGCAAAGCGCAAGAAGTAACTCAGCCGCTGAGAGAGGGAAGGAAGGGGTGCGCACGTGTGTGCCTCCACAGCACCAGAAGGGAACACGCGCAGCTGAATGTTAATTCTCGAACACCTGTGAGGCCAACTGCATAAGGATTCTTTTAAAAGACGAGTGACATAAAATGTGTGACGAGTGACATCAAATATCCAGGGTTAGCGCAAGAAGCAGCGTTTCAAACAAGCAAACACAAGCCTGTGAGGTTGTCTCCACTTTGCAGACGGCAAACCTGAGACTGAGAAGCATGGAGTGACCTGCCCAAGCACGCGGCTAGGAGGTGGCAGGGCCAAGCTGAGACCCCTGTCTGTCCAGCACCGGGTCTGCTGGCCCTGGCACGATGCCACGCTGCCTCTCGTCTCAGTGGTGCTAACTCAGCTCACGTCATTTTGCTGGAAGGTCTTTGGAAATGGCCCTTCCTGTGACAGGCAGGTTCATTTCTATCTTAGAGAAATGGTTTTTGTTTGTTTCTTGTTTGCTTCTCCAAACTGCTGTCCTCGGCTTATCCCCACCTATCTCGGCAGCCTCTAAAGGGAAGGGTGGACGCCAACTCTGCAATTCGCGTACCATTTTCCAGGGTGAAGGGACTCACCCCGGGGCCCTGCAGCCAGGGAGCCCGGGGACAGAGCCTAGGCGTTAAGGCTCATCTTCTGAAGGGGCTCCTGAGAAGAGCAAGGTCCGGCTCAGGCCCTCAAACATCAGTAGCCCCCAGTTACTTCCCTCCGAAAAGTCTACAGAAGTTGCTACCAGCTACGGAAGAAAATGTGCCGGCCCTTCTAATCCATCATGCTGGGCCCTGTCCCTCCCTCCAGCTCCAGTCCTGTCCCCCATGGGAAGCCTCCGCAGGGCTCCCCCAGGCTCCCCCCACCGGTGCCCTCTCAGTGGCTGTCGCCTCCCCCCACACAGCTGGCCAGGTGACACTGCCCAGCCTCTAGCCCCACCTCCATGCCCGCACTGCCACTCCCCTTCTGACTAGGCTCCCCGCCCCCCTCCTTCTGTCCAGTCTCTCTGCCTCGAGGCCCCTGGACTCCCCCGCTCGGGTATAAACGTGGACATGTTACTCCAAGCCCGACATCTGCCAGAGAATAACACCCCAGCCTTCCGTGGTCCAGCTCCACCCCGCATCCCACCATTCCTCACATCCCGTGACGTCCGAAAATGCCCTTGACCCCCTGGCTGACTGCTCCCTGCCCTTTGACACTCAGCTCAAGCATCACGTCCTTTAGAACAGTATCCTGATGAGCACTTCATAATGTCTGTAATTGTCGAATCGCTATGTTGTACACCTGAAACTAATCTAATATAATAGGTCAACTAAATTTCAATTAAAAAATTAAAAAAAAAAAAAAGCGTTTGCTGTTTTTCTCTCCCCTTCTAATGAGACGTCTGAGCCCCTGTGGTATCCGGAGCTCTCTCCACTCCTCCACTCCCCTGCCAGATAATAATCATCATCCTGGTCAGATTCACCTACTGTGGGCTCAGCCCACAGGGACCGGCTCAGCCTCTCTCATCTGGCACGTAGTAGGTCTTTAATAAATGAATAGATGAACGTGACTTGAGGATCTGAAGCAAAGGACCTCTGGACAGAAAACTCGAGAGCTGCCAGACCTGCCAAGGCGGGGCCCTGGCATCTCATTCTGCTGAACCCCGGCTCTCTCGGAGTCCAGGCTGTGTGGAGGGTGTTGACAGAAAAAACACAGAAGCAACGGCCCGGCCCCACTGGGCTTCCCAGCTGAGCCTCCAGTACTAGGCAGGCCCTCAGGCCACCAGCAGATGGGCGGGGGGGAACCAGGCCCGGACAGAGGATGGCAATAGGCACCACCATTGTTGCTGGACATGAAACCATTAGGAACCAGCGCTGGGTCCCAGCTGCCAGCCCGCTGTGGTCTAGAGCCTCCCACGCCTCCAGGCCAGGGGGCAGGGCCAGAACCCGGCAGAGAGGGCACTGCCTGCTCTGGGCCCAAAGACACTAGAGGGCAGGGAGAGAGAGAGGCCCAGGGCTTAGGGGCCCTTCGAGGTCCCCAGCGGGCACGGACTCCGACAAGACTGAAGTTAGCGCATCCAGATGAAAGGCCCAGAGATCAGGCGGCCAGGGCCAGAGGGCTCACAGATCAGCCACCCAGCTGAATCCTGGCTTCCCACAGGAGGCCCTGAAACCCCGACAGCGAGAACGACAGACATCTGTAGGGTCGTACAGAGCAACAAGGCCTTCACGGGGGTCATCTCACCCGGTGCCCACCGTCACCCTCATGCAGCCCTGCCATGACCCCACTTAAAACAAAGGAACGCACATCTCCTCACCACCTACGGCGTGTCGGGGACAGCGCCAGCTGGTTTTCATACAGTATCTCATTCGACGTGGGCAACCCCGGGAAGGTGGGCAGGCTATTCTCCCTGCGTCTCACAGATGCAGGGCCCGCGGCACAGAGACATTAGGGCCCTCGGTGAGTGAGTGGTAGCGGGGCTGAGATGCTGAAGGTGTGCCCGCCCCCTGCCTGCCAGGGCTCTGCTTTGCCTGGCACATCGGTCCCCCTACCAGCCTGGGGCCGAGGGGCGGGGGGTGCGGCAGAGGGACACATTCCGTGCCTGCTTGCAGCACTCGTTACCCTATTTATCTTCCTGCCTTAATTCGGGGGGGGGGGGGGGGGCAGAGACAAACAAGGCCGCATACCCTTTCCCAAGTCACGTTAAACAGGGGCAGCCTCAGAGTGGAAAGCAAACTCCAAGAGGGCACCCATGGGTGCGGGGGTAGGGCCGGAGGAGGAGGCTGTGGAAGGGGAAGGTGGGTGCTGTTGCCAAGCAACAGGCCGAGGAATTTGTACCTGCCGTTCCTCACCTCTCCACCCCATCACCGGGGTCACTGCCACCCACTCATGGGCCTCCAGATCACAGAGCTGGGCACATGCTGGATGAGTTCTCCAGAATCCCCTCCATCCCTCTTGGGGGTCTCCTGAAGCCCTATTTTGTCCTCCCTGTGTGCAGCTCCCCACGCTGTCCATGCTATGCCAGGGCTGGATCCCCTGAGCTCCGTACTGGGACCAGGGCCTGGTTATACCTCCGGTTTCCAGAGGACCATTTGGGCCACAACAGCCACCAGATCGAAGCCTTCTGTGAAGATCTTCGATGACTTGTGTGCCATCCTGGGTGAACTGAGAGTTCTAGTCACCGCCCTAGAAAACTCAGTCCACTGGCCCTGGCATGGACCAAGAGTTCAGCCAGCTGCCTATTTTCCACTCTCACCCAATCCCTATTAGCCCAGGCCTTTGCCTAGAGTGTCTGCAATATTTCTTCCTGCAACCTTTCCGGAAAAGACAGGTACCTGAGTGGCTCTACCCTTTGCTGTCAGTCTCCAAGCCCGTATCTTATCCATTACCAAAAAAAAAAAAAAAAAAAAAAAAAGCCATTCTTCCAGCCCTGGCACGACTCAATTTTTTTCATATTCTTCCAGAAGCTTTCAAAAGTGTGCTTTTATTTATTTTTGTTGTTGTCATTAAGAAAGCAACACACGTGTGTTTACATTTTTCCAAAGATTACAAAAAACGTATAAAGCATATAAAGTAAAAAAGGCAAAGTCTCTGTTGACAGGTCTGCTGTGTGTCCTTCCAGAGCAACTTTTTCTGTCCACGTATATTTGTATTTCTTTTAAAGGATTTTACAAAAACAAGATCACACACTGCGCCCTGCTTTTGTGGGTAACCCAGCACCGTATCATGGACATTTAACACATCAGAGTAGACATGCTACGACCTCATTTCAAAGACTTAGGTCTATTTAGATTCCCCTTTATCCACAGATGTATTTACCTTTCCAGGATTTCTAAAATTAATCACACAGGACCGTTCCCTCAAGAAGTCCCTGCCCGACAGGTACCGTTGCTGGAGTGTTAGAGGATCTCACCCGCCAGGCACAGGCCTGGGTGCCCTCCCCGGCCCCTCTCAGGGTCCTCTGGGGAACCTCTGAGGGGGGGCACACTTCCAGAGCCCCAAGCCCCAGCATTCCCAAACAGTCACCGTGACATGGCCCACGTCCAGTCCAGGGCTCAGTAAACCACAGATCTGACCCCATTGTCCCATAATGTCCCCTCTGAGCATCTTTCACCTGTTCAAGTAAGCACCACTGAAACACAGGGATCTAGACGATCCGTTAGGTCCGGAACATCTGCACCAAAGCCCAGATCCATCCACACAGCCCAGCAGGCAGAGTACTAGACTGGGAGTCAGGACACCCAAGTTCCGACCTTCCGCTTACTAGCTGAGAGAGACGGTCCTCCGTCCCCTCGGTGCACCCAGACAGGGCAGCTAACAACTGGCTCAGAATAAAAATGACCTTGACATTTGAAACGGAAACAGAGAGGAAAGATCAATAGGGATGACAGTGAGCAGGGCCATGACCGCAGGAAAGAGAAAATAGGAAACTGGTTATAGAAGGAAATAAGGCTGGGAAGCCTTAGGGGTCAGAGGGGACCACAGCAGGATGGGAGTGGACAATGCTGAGCTACGGTTGAAAAAAATTCCACTCCCTACTGGGATTCAGTTAGGAAAGCCCCAGACGTCTGCACCTCCTCCCCCTGTCGCTGTCCTCCAGACAGGCCTGGCTTGATGTGATCAGCAAGGGAGATGTGGCCTGGAGGGCCCTGAGCACTGGCTGTCCTTGCTGGGGGCTGCCAGGCACCTGCAGCCACACCTCGGTCATATCCCACTCACGCCCACCCTCACCCCCAGCTGGGGGCTTTGGGCTCTCAGTTCTGCTGCGTGTGGGGGAGGGAGACTGGAGGGAAGGGTAGAGTCAGCCTCTCCTGCCCCCATCCCCTTCCTACTCACAGCCCCTTGCAGGAATGTTCTGGATGCTAGGGCACCTCAGCTTGGGTTAGGGGAAGCCATGGGAGGCCAAGCAAGGGACCCCCCCCTCCTCCCCATTCATACCATGGTTGCTGTCACTGGCATGTAATCCTTACCCCAACTGGTGTTTCCCTTAATGGCCGCAGCCCCCCTGGGGTTAGTGTGATTTAAATATGCTGTTTCCCTCCAAGTCTGAGCTCTTAAGTGCTAGTCTCTGGAATATAAAGAAATCATTAAGAGCCTATACCAAATGAAATCAGCTGGCCCCTTCCCTGCCCTCCCTTCCGTCCCTGTCTTCTCCCCACCCCACCCTGCAAAGCCACGACAAGCAGGGTAGTTCAAAGCCATTGTCCACAGGCCACGCAGGCGTTAGAGCACAGGGGCCGCTCTCCTCAAATCGATATGGGGTCTCCGCCTGGCTCCCAGCACAGCCAAGGCCCATCCCACATCCCAGCGGCTCTTCTACACTCCAGCCACCCCAACCGCCGCCCCCCCCCCCCCCCCAGCAGCCTGGCTTCCTCCCCTCAGCCTGGAAACCCCACCTCGGTGCTTTGAGGCCCCTCTCAGGCGCCACCCCCAGGAAGCCTTCCCGGACGACCTCAGATGGTTGTGACTTCACCGTCCTTTGAGCACTTTATTTCTCCCTCTCCCGTGACCTCGGTCTGTGGTCATTAATTAGTTGGGCTCATCGTAAACTCACTCTGTGTCTCCTCAAATCCTAGCCCAGGGCCTTGCCCACGGGAAATGCTCAGCAAACACACATGGGCCACTGAAGACAGGCTGAGAATAAAGCCTGGAACTGCAGCGTGAGGGATCGAAGGTGGGTACAAAGACAACCTGTTGACAATGGGATCCATTACACTCAGGAACAGACAGCTAAGTGGCACAGAGGGGCCTCCACCTCTGAAGATTATCCAATCAGAATCAGCACGTTCCTCCTTTGTCCGAGATTTTGCAAAAGAGGCAAAAGAGGAGGGTGGACAAGGCTTCCCAGAGCGCTTTGCAGCGCCGGTCCAACCCAAGCTGCCCACGTGATGAAGACAGTCACAGCTGCCTAACACTGAGCCCTGGCTCTCTGCTAAGGCAGTGCACTCTGTCCTGGAATCCTCACCACCACCTTGACGAGAGCCCCGTCTCATTGCCGCGTTACAGGTGAGGAAACTGAGGCCCAGAGAAATTAAGTTAGCTGCCCCAGATCTCACAGCAGGGAAGCGGCTGTCTCCGGGGGGCCTCACTTCGGCTGCCTCGAAACAGGCTCATGTCTAAGCAAGTCATATCCCTCCCCACGCGGCTGCACACCGTGTACACAGAAGTACACACAGACACACGTGCACCACACCCTGTCTTGCCCAGAACACTCAGCCAAGTGGAGGCAGGCTTGAACACACACGCGCACACACACACACATCTGTGACACTTCATGAGCCTCAGATTTGTTATTTTGTTTTGTTTTGTTTTAGGGAAAAACAGTCAAGGAGAGAAAGGACTAAAAACAAGCCCTCAAGATTTGCAGGGAACGGAATCTGGCACCTTAGTTTATCACGAAAGCCCCCAGGAGCGGCCAAGCGCAGGCCCGTAGAGATGCCCAGCCTCAAAGGGCAGGTGGAGGCAGACTCCTGACTGACTCCACCGTTAGATACCAAAATGGAAGTGGAAACAATCCCCAAGGGCGCCGGGCACCCGAGTCAGGGTCCCCAGGCCCGTACAGGCAGCAGGAAGTGACGAAGGAAAGGAGCAGGAGCACGTGACAGGCCATTATTGGCTCTTCTGGCCTCAGGCTCCGGCTAGCACTTCCAAGCCCAGCCAGGCCCCACACGCAGACAGCCCCCAACCCAGCTCTAAGTGTTCTCAGAGCTTCAAGTTCCCTTTCGACCCTAAATTGTAAGGCTCGTATTCTAATGGTAGCATTTCAGGCCCAAGGATGGGGAGTGGGTGGTCTATTCTTAACTGACCCGTTCGTTCCGGAGCCAGTGAGACTGATCTGAGGAAGCTCTTCTGTGCTTCCAACAAACGCAGCCTTGCCTGGCCACAGCTAGGGAGAGGACAGGGACCAAAAACACCGATGTGTAGCAAACTCCCCCGCCATTCAGCAGACACCCATGGAGGCCCCACTAAATGTCTGATGGGGGACCCAGAGGCAGCCGAGTCAAGGTCCTTGTCCTGTGGAGACCACAGGCTTACGGGAGAGACGGTCACCCAGAGCAGCAGCCCCGGAGAGCTGGAGCGGGGGACGGTGCAAGTTCCCCAGGGGCCAGGTCACCCTGGGCAAGTATTTTGTAAGTCCTGTCTCCCTTGTGGCCTTTTTCAGAGGACCGTCAGCAGTGATGTGTGTGACTGTGATAGGAAAATACCCACAAGGGAGTCGGCATACTGTGAATTGGACTCAGAGCAAAACAAAACCCTCAGAAATTATGTACACACACAGATTTACATGTGAATCACACACGTGTGAAGGTTTAACTGGAGGCTGCATTTTTACAGCCTCTGTGGAGTCACCTGCGACAAACCTGTCTCCCTGCAGGGCCCCCACCCCTCACACCACCTTCTCCTTTCAAAGGCCCATCCCCCAGGAGGCCTTGCTCTCTCAGACCTCCTCTCCTTGGAAGCCTTTCCGGATTACCGCCATGTGGTGAAAACAGACCACCCCGCCCCCATTCCTGGGTCTGAAATTCCACCACTAGAATCAGAGCCATAGAATTTCAAAGTTGGAATGGACCTCCAAGCTCCAGTCCAACCCCCACCCCACAGAGGAATCCTGTCCGCAGACACCCTGACAGATGGCCACAGTCCGGTCGTCTTCTCCAGTGCTGGGGTTGGGGGGGTGGGGGTGGGCAGTCCTTGCACTGTGCACCCGGCACTCAGGGAATCTAGAAGGAATTAGGAATTCACCTTCCTAAGGCCGACCTCTCATTGCAGACCCCACGCCAGGGATGGAAAACGAGGAGAGCCTCGGTCAGCCCGAGCTTTGAGGAGTAGCTGAAGACCAGCACCAAGCAGCTGGACAAGAGTGCAGAGAGGGAGCCAGGGCCCAAAGAAGTGGGGCCCAGGAAGGGAGGCAGTCGGGCAGGTGCCAGACTCGCCGCACAAGTTTGTGGGCCCCTGCCTGGGTGCACATGCAAGGACTGCACTCACATGCACACACACACGCAGACTCACACTTTCACACAGTTGCCTGTCAAACAGCTCAACCGGGGGCTCGACGGGACGCGGAGGCAGAGCAGGACCACCTTTTACCCCAGAAACCTAGCAGGGACTCCCTCCTGACAACCCGAGTCTCCAAACCCCGGGGGTTTACTCAACCACCAGAAGATAGCCCCTGCCAGCAGAGAAGACAGCCCAAAGAGGGTCCCTCCGCCTGACAGCTGGGCTCCCCAAATCCCACAAGCCAGTCCTAACACTCCAGCAACGCCTAAGGAGAAAAGCTTCCCTGGCTGCAGCTGTCACATCTGCCTGGAAGGGAGGAGGCACAGCAGAGCAGCACCTGATCCCAGGATCCCTTCGCAGCCCGCCCGCCCAGGAGGCCGGAGGCCGGTTCAGCCGCTGGCAAGCCCAGGGTGAAACATGAAGACTGAACAGTCCCGCGGGGATGCTGATGGCAGTCTCTGGGCAAGGCTGCGAGGGGGGCAAGCTGGGTCACAGGGCAGAGGGCGCTTCTCGCCCAGGCTCCTGTCCCTGCTGGTTTGGGAGGGGGCGCGCGTCGTGGCTCTGGGGCCCGGCCCTTCCTCCCCCCCCCCCCACCCCGCCCTCAGGCCGGGGCTGCCCAGCTGGGTGCTGGACGCCATCTTGGGTCAAGGTGCAGCCACAGGGGGCTCCCCTCAGGAGCGGGGGGGAAGAAAGCCGCTGAGACTGAGCGAGCCCCCCCGGCCCCCTTCCAGGGCAGCAACACCTACTCAACTGGCTTTGCAGTAGAGAGAGGTGGAAGGACGTTGGGGATGGAGAGAAAAGTGAGAAATCACAGAGGGGGGAGTGAGGGAAGTGGGTGCCCCCAAGAAGGGAGGTTCCAGGAAAGCGAAATGCAGTTTGGCAGCCCGAGGGCCGCGGGCCCCAGCGATGGGGGGCTGGGGGAGGCCGGGGGCGGGCCCTGGACCCACGCCAGCTCGGTCCGCGCCGAGGGGGAGGGAGGGCAGGGCGGCCTGGGGGAGGGGAGCCGGGGTGAGGGCGGGACACGGACCGCGGCCGCCTGCGGCTCCGAAGCTCGGGGTCTCCCGGGGCGCGGGGCCGAAGACCCCGCTCGGCAGCCTCTGCGAGGCCTCGTCCTTCACTGTGCAGATGCGAAGCTTTCAAGGACACGTCTGCACCGGCCCAGCGGGGGTGCGTGTGCGTGAGTGTGCCCGCGTGCGTGTGAGTGTGTGCGACTGGGGGTGCTGCTGCAGGGGGCGACCCTGGGCGCCCCCACCCGCGCCGCTCCCGGCCCCGGCCCGCAGCTCCCATCCCCGCGTTTTCCGGCCCCAGCGGCCCGGGCCCGGGATCTTCGCCCGCCCCCGCCCCGCCCCCACACTGCGGCGCCGCCGCCACCGCCGCCGCCGCCGCCGCCGCCGCCGCCGCCGCCGCCGCCGCCGCCGCCGCCCCGGCTCCCACGGCCCGCGGCGGGGGCAGGGAGGAGCCAGGCACGACGTCCCCCCCGCGCGCCGCCTGGCCCTCCGCGGGGAGGTGTGCCCCCCGAGTGGCACTCTCCCCACCCCCGCCGCCCCTCCCAGATCCGCTGGCACCCCGCACCCCCAGCCACAGGTGGCCGGAGGAGGATCGCAGCGCAGCGCTCCTCGGCCCGGCCCCCGGATCACCCCTCGGCCCGCCCCCGGGGGCCTCCCGGGTCCCCCGCCCCGCCGGGCCGAGGAGGGCCGGGAGCCGGGGGGAGGGGCGGGGGGCCGGGTCGTGCCAGGCTGCCATTTTCTGCCGCCGCCGCGGAGCCTGCGCGGGGCCCGGCCCCCGCCCCCTCCCCCGCTCCCTGCGGGCCGCGGCGGGAGCCGATCATTCCGGGTCGGGGTCCGCGCCCTCCAGCGCCCCGGCCGCAGGCCCCAGGCGGGGCCCCGGGGCGGGGGCAGGGCCCGGAAGGCGGGGGCGGCCAGGCCGGGGCCCCTGCGGCAGCGCCGAACCGGGCACCGCGGCTGAGGCCGGCGGTGGAGGGGGCCCCCCGCGGCATTGTATAGACTTGAACTTGAGCCCGGAGCCGGGCGGGGGCGGGGAGGGGGCTCCGCGCCGGGAGCGGGCGGGACGGGAGGGGGCGCCTGCCGAGCCCGCGGGGACATAAACAAACCCTCAAATCCCCCGCGCCGCCCTGGCCAGCCCGGCCCGCCGTCCCCGCCCGCAGCCCTGGCCCCGCGAGCGCCCGGCGCCGAGTTGCAGGGGTCCGGGAGCGTGCCCCAAGCCGGGCACTGCCCGCCGCCGTGCCCCCCGCCCGGCCTCCCCTCCTCTCCGCCCGCCTCCGGGCCGGCCTCCCGGGCCGCCAGCAGCGGCGCTCATTACCGTGTGGCCGGTGGGGTCGGGCCGGCCCGGCTGCGCGCCCTGGTGCCGCGGCGCCGCGTCCCGGCTCGTCCTCTGCTCTCGCCGCCGCCGCCGCCGCCGCCCGCGCGCCCTCCCTCCCTCCCGGCCCGCCTGCCTCGCTCGCTCCCTCCCTCCGCTCTCGCTGTCGCGCTCCCTCTCTCCGCCTCCTCTGCCGGGTCCCCCCCCTCCCACCCCTTCTCTCCGCCTTCCTCCTTCCCTCCCTCCGGCCGCCCGCGGGCCCAGGCCTCCGCCCGCTGCTCGCCCCCCGCGGCCGCGCTGGCCCCGGCCCCGGCGCTGCGGAGCCGGCCCGGGAGGCAGCGCCGACTGGGGGGCCCCGGGGCGCCGCGGCGGTAGCGGCCTGGGCGCGCGGCCGGTCCTAGCGCCCTCGGCCCGACTTCCCGGCCTCTGCGGCCCCGCCGGGAGTCCCCGCACGCTGCAAGACGGAGGGCCAGACCCTGCAGCGCCCCGACCCTGCGCTGGGCCTGGGCACCTAGCCTCCGCCGCTCTCCGGGCCACTCCGCCGGGGGCCTTGCTGCAGCCCTCCCCCCGCGGGGTGCCCCGCTACCTGGCGCTGCCTCTGCGCTGGGTCCCCGCATCCAGCACTGGCCGCAGGGACAGCGGCCCCTCCTCTCCCTGGGCCGGTGTCAGTGCCTCCCCCCCAGCAGCCCGTGGAGCCCCCGGCGGCCTTCACCCTGCAGTTCTCCCGACCTCCACCAGAGCCCACTGCACTCTGCCTGCCTCAGCACTGGGGCTGGGGACAGCAGCGCCGGCCCATCCGCACAGCAATCCCCACCCGACCCGCCACCCCCGCCAGGTGCCGCCGCCGAGTGGAGGCCAGCCCACTCAACAGGGCCAAGGTCGGGGCGCCAGGTCCATCCAGGCCGTCCTAGAGGCTCGGGCACCTCTATAGGATGAGTCCCCTTAAAGGGAGTGAGCTCCCCGTACCTTGACGCGTCCAAGTAGAGTTGAGTGCCCTCAATTGGACAGTGGAAGACTGAAAGACTTCGTGGGGTGGGAGGTTGAACTAAATGACATTGAAGATCCCTTCCAGCTCTAAGATTCTGTGCACACCTACACTCCACCCTCACGCTTACTCACCCCTTCCCTGCGGGGGTTGTTCTCATTTCCCAGAGAGTTCTCCCGCTCCAGGTTTCTGACTTGGGGCATCTCCGTCTACTTCCATCAGCACAGCCACCCTCTGTTCATTGCTACCTCTAAGGCTTGGTGCTGGGCCCCCAATCCCCCCAGACTGGCTCTCCACTTCTGCCCGTACCTCCATCAGCCCCTTCCACTGTGCACCCCCATTCCACCTAGCACTTCAGCTACATGGCAGTGCCCTGAGTTCCCTCACCCGGGACATGGAGTGCTCCCTTCCCGAGGTGCCCACCCTCCCACTTGTGGGTGGGGGCTACTGAAAATGGGCACTCAGGCCCTCACTGCTGAAACCAGTCCTACTTTTCCCTTCTCCCCCACCAGCTTCACCCCGCAGAGGGCACAGGAACAGATAGATAGTTACCTCACTCTTTGAGACACAGAGCTGAACTTTCATCCAAGAGGTTTTCCTTCTGGAAGCTCTGTAATGCTTCCAGATCCTGTACACTTCCCCCACTCCCCAGCCTCAAGGTCAGAGGCCACTCTCCACACAGTTGTCCTGGCCTCACTCAAGTGTCCCCCCGCCCCCATGCCACCGATGGCAGGCCCTGTATGCATGGACTCCACCTGGCCAGTTCTAGAAACTTGTACTGTTTCTTCCATGAGGATAGGAACCACATATGTAGCCCAGCACTTGGCACCCAGTAGGTTCTCAATAAACATCGGTTGAATGAAGGCGCACATTGCAAGCTCCTTGCCACTTTGCTTTCCACGTCAAGGCGGGCATCCACAAATAGTCTAAAGCTTGGCGAAGGGGAAAACCGTGTTTAGAAAGATGGCACCATACCTCTCCCCTCCTCAAAGGCTTACAGAATAGTGCCCCCAAATAGCGACTGTTTACTGGGCGTGTCCTGTACACCAGGCACCAGACTTGGCACATTTCCCTTAGCCCTTGCCAACTCTGTGTGGTAGTTTCTATTATCCTCACTCTACGAATGAAGAAACTGAGGCTTAGTCAAAGCCATGCAGTCGGGAAGCCGCAGAATCAGGATTCAAAGCCTGGTTCATCTGACTCTGAGATCACCACACCATACTTTTAACACATCATAGTTACTCTTAACAAGCTGAAATCCTCAGGATCAAGAAGGGCAAATGTAAGTTTCTGCTGATTAGAACTATTTATGATGGAATCATTGGGAGCCCATGATGTGCGTGACCTTGGATATCTGTGTTGCTGGGGTCAAGAGGCCCAAGCTGACTATGTTAGAAGGGGTTTGTTCCAGTGAGAAGCAACCATGTGGCTACAGGGTTGGTTCCAGAGTGTGGCCCTGATGTCTTCGGCATGAGAAGGACCCTCCAGGTGGTCCCAAGAAGAGGCATATCAGTTGTGGCAAACCCTACTGGTCCTCACCACATGTCACACTGGGTCTGGCTCAGATCGAGTTAGCCTTTGGGCTCCTACACCCCCTCACTTCTGTCTGTTCCACTGTGGCCTGCAGAACCCTGGTTGATCCTAGATTATCCGGGGCGAGGGGCAGTGTCGGTCAGGATATGCTAGGTTATCCTGCGATAACAAACAACCCCAAGTTTTGGTGATTTAAAATCACAAAAGTTCTATGGAAAACAGCGTGATGGTTCCTCACACGAATTAAACCTAGAGTTACCATATGACCCAGCAATTCTCCTTCTGTGAAAGAGACTCTTCTAGACATTTGTACACCAGCGTTCATAGCAGCCTTGTTTACAATAGCCCAAAGGTGAAGATGTTCACGAATAGATAAGTAAATGTACCACCTACATACAGTGGAATATTAGGCAGCCTTAAGAAGGAAGGAAATTCTGACACCTGTTCAACACGGATAAGCCACGAAGACATTATGCTAAGTGAAATAAGTCAGACACCAAAGGACAAAAAAATTGTGCGATTCTACTTACATGAGGTACATAGAGTGGTCAAAGTCACAGAGACAAAGCAGAATGGTAGTTGCCAGGAAGTTGGGGCTGCAGGGCGGGGTGGCTGGGTGAGGAGAAGTGGGGAGTTAGTGTTCGTGGGTCCAGAGCTTCAGTTTGGGAAGATGGGGAGAGTCCTGGAGATGGAGGGGGATGATGGTGGCACAATATGCGAATGTACTTAATGCCTCTGAACTGTGCACTTAAAGATCGTTCAAATGGCAATTTTATGTTATCCATACTTTACCGCAATACAAAAGTTGAGCATGGTACAACTATAAATTAAATCTATTAGATCTACTACTTAAAAAAAAAAATCACGTAAGTTTCTTTTCTCGTTCCTGTTATGTGTCTGTGGCAAGTCTGCAGAAGGGTAGAGTCCGTGGAATATTCTGGGACCTTGGCTGACGGAAGAGTCACCATCTCAAGGAGAGCACTGGAGAGTATCACACTGACAAGAGCCATTTGTCACTCATTGGCTGGAACCAGTCATACGGCTCCATTCAGCTCTCAGGATCCAGGAAGTAATCACTACCACAGACCTTAAAGCAGCGAGAATCAGACGTATTTAGCAACCCGCACCAATGACTACCGCAGGGGCCCTTCCAACTCCTTCACTGACAACATGTTCCTCTAACATCTTCCACCCAGGAATTCTAGAGGGTGAGACTCGGTTCCCACACGTCTGACTCAGATGAGAGTCTACCCTGGGCCCCGCACCCCGGTAGACCTTATGTCCTCCACGTCAGTTGGCTGCTGAAACCATTCCACCTGCCTTTGCAGCACCTCGTCCTAATGTCCAGACCCGGCTCACCTTCCATCCCGCTCGGTGGTTTCAACCCCACAGTGACTCATCACTCGGGCCATCTTAATACTCACCGCTTGTCACACCCACCAGGAGAGCTGCATCATGGACCGCTATCCACGTAGGTTCTTCATCTATAGCAAATGGTGACACTTCCACCTACCTTCCATGTGGGTTGTTATATTAGTCAAGACTCTCAAGTCACACGGGACAGAATCCCAGCCTAAACTGGTTTAAACAAACAAAGGGATTCAGTAGTTTAGAGTTTAGACGGTTAGGAAGCCCAGGGTTGGAGATTCAGGACTAGGTAAATCCAGGGTCTCGAATGTTAACTCCGGGCCTCACTGTCTCCATCACTCTTGTCTGCTCCCCCACTGCCTTGGCACTTCCTCTCCTCCTCGAAACAGACGCCAAGATGGCAGCCAACAGCCTCAGGTATACATCCTCCCAGCTTAGAATCCCAGTGGAAGAACATCGTTTTCCCTTAGGAAGCCCCCGAATGCTTCCAGGACATAAAGCTCCCCGTCCTTTAGCAACGACCCCTCCCCCACCTCGAGCCTCAAGGTCTGAGACACATAATTGTCCCATTTTGGTTTTCATCGCCACCCTCACTAAAGGTGGCCTGCCTAGCAGACAAGTTCCAAGGGTTACTCCGGTTGTTCCAGCTTTGGTCACAAGCCCACCCCGAACCCGTCTCTACAGCCAATAGGATAGCATGAATCACATGCCCACCCCCCTAGGTGAGGACAGGCGGTGGCTGGGGCCGACGGATCCAGCCAGCACCCCGTGGAGTAGGAGCAGAGCTGTTCCCCCAAAAGAAGGGGGCCGGACAAACACGTTACGCATCCTTCTTTCCCCGTGTAAGCACTTTCCAAATGCTCTGCCTACCTGATTGAGGCGGTGGTTGTACAACATCGCATGTTGTATATACATATATACATGATACAACATCAACGTGCCACTGAATTGTGCATTTTTAAATGATTGATGGTATGTGAATCTCACCTCAATAAAAAAGACATTTTTAAAATGTTCCTCCTAAAATGAAGAACCCACGCCATCTACAACTAAAAATGCACTTGATCTCCTTCCCAAAAGAAGATAGTCCAAGTCATGACCAGCTCTAAAATCGGGATCTCTGAGTAATGTGCATTTCTCTCAATGAGGTTTGGATGTGGCTCCTTTTCTATAACGGTGGCTAAATTACAAATTTAACCACTCAAAACACTGAAATTATGATGGCGGACAGAAAACAGATTATCCCCAGTAAGGACTGACTTTGCAAGAGGAGAAGGGAAAGAGCCTTCAGGGGTTGCCTCCACCACACCCACTTCTCCACAGTGGATCCAGGTTGCAGGTCCTGGGAGAATCTCCCTGGTTCATGGTCCTCCATGGCTGGGCCGGAGGGCCTACAGGGAAGAAGTCTCTTTGGGGGAGGTCCAGCTTTCCTCTTGGCGCGATCATGGCTTCCTGGGGATTCCTTCAGACCTTGAGCAATCCCTGGCTCTGGGAATTTGAGATCACTTCCGTAAGGCCTCAGCCAGTGGCCAGTCAGCTCATTTTCTGGGCATTCCATGGACCAGCCACTAGCCACCCCCTCCCAAAGACCCAAAGCACTGGGTGGACCACTTTGCTAGCCCCCCACAGGAGTCGTAAGCACGAATACAAAGAGCGGCTAGGAAAATGCTTTGTAACCCTTAAAATGTCATCCTTCTCACTCACAGAGAAAATCAGAAAGACACAAATTCATTTGGTGTGGTTTTGTGTGTGCCAATACACGGTCCTTTTATTCAGGTCTTCTATCCTCTTATTGGATTTCCCACAGCAACTGTCATAAACCTCCCCCGTTTCGAGATGCTGGTTCAGCCCCTTCCCCCAGGAGACTCCTCAGCCTCTACCTCTCACCCCAGCATGAGCCTCACACTGTGTGTTGACAGACCTAGAAATTAATATGGATGTAAAATGTATGCATATATACATATATATATATACACATGTGTGTATGTGTATCTACCTATATTTTCCATTTTTCTGTTCACTGAGAGCACCTACAAGTAATAAAACCTCCATAGCAATGAGCACACCTCATGCCCAGATCTTAGTTTCTAAATGCCATTCTTTACTAAAAGGAACTGAATTTTTTTTGGAGAAATGGCAGATTCCCGAGATGGGTAAGCAAGGAGCGAGATGAGGCCAGAACACGTCACACTTAAAAGTAAGGAAGCACAAAAAAAATTAAAAAAAAAAAAAAAAGTAAGGGAGTGCTCACAGAATCATGGGATACAGGGGAGGGACTCCCGCTGGCAAGATGTGGGAAAATTTGAGCGTCAGAATCAATGATGGCAACACCGAATAAAATAGGAATCTATGAGTCCACACTGCTAGAAATAAATGAATACACTGCAAGTTTAATGAGGAAGGGGATATTTCCATAGTCTCAAAGTACTTCCCAACAAAATACTGCCTAATTACAAAGGGAAAAAGAGTGACTTTACAATGGAACAACCTGAAACGCATCCCTTGAATCAAGTGATTAAAGTTAACATCATCAGTAATGAGCCAAGCTGAAATGGTATCCCACCTAACAGGATGCAGTGAGAACAACAGGGCACCATTTCTCTTGATATTCCAACCCAAGATGCATCACCTGAATTTAATCTTGAGGAAACATCAGACAAACCTTATCTTAATCCATTGGGCTGCGGTGACAAAGTACCATGGGTTGGGTGGCCGATAAACAGCAAACATTCACTTCTTACAGCTCTGGGGTCTGAAAAAATCCAAGATTGTCACACCAGCAGATTCAATGTTTGGTGAGGGCTTCCTGGTGCTTAAACAGCCATCTTTTCTCTGGGTCCGCACATGGTGGAAGGGACAAGCTAGCACTCTGGGGGCTCTTTTACATGGGTACTAATCCCAGTCATGAGGGCACCGCCTCCTAATTCCATCACCTTGGGGGGTAGGTTTCAACGTATGGCTTTTGAGAGGACACAGCCATCAGACCCTAGCAAATCCAAAACAAGGATATTCTACAAAATAACTGACTTGTGTTTTTCCAGAATATCAAGGTCACGAAAGTCAATGAAAGATTGAGTTGTTCCAGATCAAAGGAAACTAAAGACATAACAAGTGTGTGTGTGCATTTCGGATGGAATCTTTTTGCTATAAAGGACATTATTGGAACAATAAGAGAAAGTTGAATGGGGTCTGAGGATAGCTGGTAGTAATGGGTCAATGTTACGTCCCTGATTTTGATGTTTATGCTGTAGTTAATTGTGAAAGAGAATGTCCTTATTTGAAAGAAATATATACTACAGTTTTTTGGAGGCTATTGGGCAATGTGTTGACACATTCATGAAAAGTTTAGAAAAAATTAAGTTTTTTTACTGTGTTTGCATCTTTTCTGTAAGTTTAAGATGTTCTTCTTATTTATTTTTAATGCATTTTTAGAAAAGATTTTATTTTTAAATCTTTCCACCCAATGTGGGGCTCAAACTTACGACCCCGAGATCAAGAGTCGCATGCTCTACCGTCTGAGCCAGCCAGGAGCCCCAGTTTGATTGTTTTTAAACAAAAAGTTTAAAAAAAATCACCCCCAGGGGTTGTAGCATTTTGCCTTCCTGCCATGACCATGTATGAGAAAGCATGTTGCCAGTTGAGAATGCCGTCCCCCTGGTGGGTGAGCAGTGGTCTCACCACACATTGTGACTTTTATGTCTCTCATTTTGGGGAGGTAGATCGTCTTTTCATATGTTTAAGGGCCCTTTGCGTTTAAGAACTATCAGTTTATTTTTGACCATTTTTCTTTCAGGCTGTGGGTCTCTTTCTTCGTGTGTGTGTGTGTGTGTGTGTGTGTGTGTGTTACCTCTCCATAAATCAGAGGTCATCCCTCTGAGACACAAGCCAAGCTGAAGGCCAGTTGGGATTAGGTAGGTGAGGGCATCAGGGACGAGAGGGCAATATCTGGGGAGGTAGGTGGAGGTTAAGAACATGATGCCTGGGGCCACTCCCCCTCAATCCCTCTCCCTCTGCTGCTGGCCTGCACCCTCAGACTGGGTGACCCTGCCTTACAGAACTTTCCTGCCTCTCCTGCAGCCTCCCCTCACCCAAGTCGTTTCCCCCTTTCGCTGCTCCTCCAGAGGGAAGGGGAAAGAAAGGAACTGCCTGCTGAATAGGGTCTCCTGGGCTCCGGGGAGCGGCTGAGCCACCCCACAGCCCACCTGGCTCTCTGTGGGGCGTGTAATTCAATGTCAAGATAAAAGACTGGAAACCTGTGTTTGTGTCAGTACTTTGCCGGTACAGATGTTTTCGTGAGTAAAATGTTTTTTTCATTCATTTCACTTCATTAGTAACATACCTTCCAGGTTTTAAGATGAGTTCCATGCAACTCAATAAAAGGGTATCTTTTTTTAATTAAACTTTTTGGAGATTTTTTTTTAATGTTTATTTTTTTTGAGAGAGAGAGAGAGAGAATTCGAGCAGGGGAGGGGCTTGGCGGGGGTGGAACAGAGGATCCAAAGCGGGCTCTGTGTTGATGGGATAGAACCCAATGCAGGGCTCGAACTCATGAACTGCGAGGCAAAGTCAGATCCCTAATTGACTAAGCCACCCAAGTTCCCTGAAGATATATATATATATTTTTTTTAGTAAGCTCTGTGCCCAATGTGGGGCTGGAACTCACAACCCTGATATTCAAAGTCGCGCCCTCTACCTACTGAGCAGCCAGCCGCCCCTTTCTGGAGATAATTCTAGATTCACATGCAGTTGTAAGGACTACTACAGAGAAATCCTCCATACCCTTTGCCCAATTCCCCCCTGAAAACTTCTCTCAACACTCAAGTGTCCTATTCACAACCAGGATATTGACACTGACATGGTCAGTGGGCAGAACATTTCCATCCCCTCACGTTGGCTTCCTCAAGCCACACCCACCTCCCCTGTGCCTCTCCCCAACCCTGGACAATACGAACCCATTCCCCATTTCTCTAGTTTTCTCGTTTCGATGATGTTATATAAATGGAGTCATGCCTTTTAGGATTGGCTTTTTTCACCCAACATAAGTCTCTGGAGATTCATCCAGGTTGTTGCATGTGTCAATAGCTCTTTTGTTTTTTTTCTTTTTTTTCTGGGTAGAATTCCATGGTACAGATGTGTCACAGTTTAACCATTCACCTGTTGAAGGTTATCTGGGGCCTGTCCGGTTTTTAGGTTCAGGTCAGAAACCTGAGGCCAGGGAGGAGAACCAACCTGCACACAGGCCGAATACGGTAGAACCAGCCTGCAGACCCTGGCCTGGCTGCTGGAGTCGTGGGGGGACATTGGTGGGAAACATCAGGCAAGTTCAATGGGAACGAATATGGAGACGCGAGAGTGATCAATAATCTGACATCTTGAGGTTCGTGTTTAAGGAAGGTGTGTCTGCTTTGGAGTGAGGCAGCTCAGAGGCGAGGAGACTGGCAGGGGGTCTGGGCCAGCTATCAGCTGCCTTCCAGAAGGAACATCTACTGCTGACTGGAAACAGAGATGACGAGAAGGGACATATTCACTGGTTTGGGTTGTTATAGTAACATCCAGATAAAATATATATTCAGGGGCCAGAGGAGAAATGGAGCTGAATGCAGATGAGCTGCTGGAAGGGGAGAGACGACTGGAAGAACATCGCGATAGATGCGGTACTTACACATTGCTGGAGCCGGAAATAGGTGGGCTCTCCCTGAGGAGTGTGGAGACCAGAGACACCGGAGTGGACCTCCACCTGGGGGCGGAAGCCATGATGGCAAAGGAGAGAGAAGGAGGCTCAGGAAGGCCAGGGGAGAACCAGATGAGTACACAAAGGCCAAGGACAAAGGGATGATGGGGTGACAGGGTCAAGGAGAAAGGGCGGTATCTGTTATCTGTCGCCACGTAACAAATTAACCCAAATCTTGGTGGCTTACACGGCAACATTCGTTGTCTCACAGACACAGGCACATTGTCTCCTGCGTGTCAGGAACCTGTAGGTGGCTCAGTGGGGTCATCTGGGCCAGGGTCTCCCACAGGTAGCTGGCTCCAGCCGTCTCCAGGTTCCATGGAGAAAGATTCATTTCTGAGTGTACTCATGTGGGAGTTCTTAACAAGATTCAGTTCCTTGGGGGTTGTCGGACTGAGGCCTTGTATTCCGTGTTGGCTGAAGGCTGAAAGCAGCCCTCAGTTCCCTGCCATGTGGGCCTCTCCACGGGACAGCTCACAAGATGGCGGCTGCCTTCATCAGAGTGACAAGCCCGAGAGAGCGAGAGACAGTGTTCAGGAAAGGGAGAGGGCAGAGACACAGACTCTTGTATCAGGATCTTAGAAGTTTCATCCCATTGTCTTTGTAAACAGCAAGTTACCAGGACCAGCCCACACTCAAGGGGAAGGGATTCCACGAGGGTGTGCGTACCAGGAAACCATTTTAGAAGCTGCCTACTACAGGGAGCAAAGACAAGGTGTCTGCACTTGACCTAAGACTGCCCCAGGTGGCCCCTGAGAGGATGGTGTCAGGAGAGTGCGAGGGGTAGGGGACAGAACGGAGGGAGACAAGTGGTGATGCCGAATTCCCAGCTGGCCCAGCACTTCGGGGGACATGAACAAACTCACGGCCTCCACCCCAGTCCCAAGATGATTCCAGCTCAATTGTCTGCCCAGGTCTGCTTCCTCCACCCCCCACCTTCACCCCCAAGCAGAGCAGAGCACACAAGCAGGCAGCGCCCGGCCCCTCATCTCCATTTCGCCAACCGAAACCAACTCCATTTCGCCCGGGGGGCACAGGACCCTCCTCAGGGGATAGGAGGGCAGGAACCGATTCCATAGCCCTTTGCACACTCCTGGACTGGCGGCCTGTTGACTGATGCACCAGCAGTGACCGTCTCCCCGTCTCATCTGCAGAGGCATCCGCCTTCCCCTGCTGAGACTGGCCAGCAATCTGGACCTGTCTCCCTGTCCCTCCTCCAGCCCAGAGGCCGTGGGTCCACTTGTTGGAGGGACACACAGAAAGGGAAGAGCTGAGAAGATGGGAACCAGGGCCTTCTCATCAGCAGCGGGCACCTCCTGGGCACACTTCCAGGGGGCACACAGGAGGCAAGAAATGGAATGGAGGGGAAATCCTCAAAGGAAGAGGCTGGGGCTGGACACGGACTTTTCCGAGAGGTGCATAGGAGACAGCCGCGGGTGCACATCACAGCCCACCCGACGGATGTGCAGGACGTGTGACCATCTGGGGATGCCGCCTTTGGGACAAGGGGCATATGATAGTCGGAATAATGGCCTCCAACGATGTCCACATCTTAATCCCCGGGACCTGTGAAAATGTTAGGTCACAGGACAAGAGGAATTGAGGTTGCTAATCAGCCTACCTAGAGATGGGGGTGTCACCTGGATTATCCCAGGGGAGGGGGTCCAGTGTAATCACAGGGGCCTTAGAAGCAGGAGACAGAAGAGTCGCATCAGAATTACAAGGTATGAGAAGGACTCGACCCACCGTTGCTGGCTTTGAAGGAGGAGGAAGGGGCCACGAGCCAAGAGCTGTAGGCAGGCTCTGGACGCTGGCAAAGGCCAGGATTCTCCCTTAGGGTCTCAGAAAGTTCCACTTGCCTTGTTCTCCCTCCTCTGCTCCGAGCTGGGGCCTGGGCCCAGGGAGCCGAGAACAGCCTGGGGGTTGAGAGATCTGGCTTCCAAACCTAGCTCTGCCGCTAACTCGCTTTTCCACCTGGGAAGTCAGTTTTTTCCTTATTGGACACTCGCTTTCTGAAACATGGGCTTGGTAATAGCCTCCATTGCCCACCCCCCGGCCCCCACCCCTGGGGCGATGCCACAGGTGGCGATGCTCAAAGGCTGCGGGAATCCCAAGGTCCACATTAGGGCTCAGCCCCCCCACCCCACCCCAGGTCTGCCTCCCTTCTACACATCTATTCCTTTTCTAACCACACAGAGGACGAGGGCAGGGATGACATACATGCCCCCTGAGGACCTGCCAGGGGACTTGGAGAGCAAACTCCTTATAAACGAAGGAGACGATGGACGCCCAGAGAAGTTCATGTTGCCCAGGCCCCCACGGTGAGCTGCAGAGAGCACGGAACCCAGGTCAGACTCCCAGGAGGGTGCGTCCCCAGGCCAGGAGCTCCCTGGATGGTGTTGGGGCAAAGGGGAGGGGCTTCACTTCGGGCAGATATGGATGCGCGTGCTGGCCTGGCCATGCTTGGGAGTAACACGGGGGGGGGGGGGGGTGACGGTCCTGCCCAATTCCTGCACTTGTTGGGAGAATTTAACGGCATGCTGAGTGCCCCGGGCGGAGCCGGGCACACAGCGAGCGCTCCACAAACATCAGCGGACGGTACTTTCATTTGTTTGTTAATTTTTAATGCAAGCCTCATGTTTTCAATTGATGTATGATTAACATGCAGTGTTATGTTAGTTTCAGGTGTGCTGACAGTGCCTTTATGAATTGCTTTCCCACTTCTCGCTGTCCCTCGTCTCAGAAGGGGAGAGAGGAATAACGAAAATTCCCTCGATGGGACACAATGTTTGCGGTGGGCTTTCCGGCTGGGCTCTCATTAGATCCTAACCACAAACCTGAAGGCCCTCGGGCCAGAGACCATTATCCCAGTTTGAAGGATGAGGCCGCGGAGGCGCGGAGAGGTCTCTTGGCAAGTCAGTGGCCAGCAGGACCGTCCTGGACTCCCAGCCACATTCGGTGCCCACGTGGAGTTTCCAGGGGCCCCGGGCTCCTCTGGGCACGGGAGGATGGCCAAGCTGATGCACCCGGCTCGCCGGCTCACCTGTTGCCATGCCACATGTGGGGCTTTGGGCTCACAGCTCCGTCCCGGGGCCGGCTGCACCCTCGCCCTGCCCCTGCAGTACCTTCCCCCCAAATGTCCCAGGTTCCCAGCATCCAAGGAGCATTCAGAAAACCTGCCTATCCCCAGACATCCTGAAATTTCTTTACTTGGAGACCAACCATGTCTTTTATCCCACAATTAGTGAGTTCCCAGGAGCTGAATGTCACCTGTAGCCGTGGTGATATGGGAGGCCATGAGCAAGGCAAGAGAGCAGCGGAGAGGGAAAAAGAGGCTTGGGAGAGGGGAAGGAGAAGGTGGGCCTTGGGAGCTTTTTCTGACCCAAACTGGGGGTTCGTGTGTTCCTGGGAACAAAGTAGCCAGGAGGAAATTGGAACGAGGAAAAGAAACAGAGACCAGGGCTTAGGCTGCACCAAAGAGGGAAAAGCTAAGCTTTGGGACTTCTCAGGTATCCCCCTCCCCCCGCCTCCACAGCTGTGCCTGCCTCAGTTTACCCCCAGCACAGTCTACTTTACTTTGATACCCAGGGATTCCAGGGTGTGAGGCCTCTCACTCCGGGAGTGGCAGGAATGGCCTGTCTTAGTCCTGGGGTGACTGTTGGCTCTGCCAGAGCAAACTCGGGCACCCAAGAAGCAAGTCCTCTCTCACCACTGTGGTGGTCTTAGACCAAGTGGCTCCCCCACCAACCCCAGTGGACCCCGGGCTCAGAAGATCTCCCAGATTTGGTGGCTGACACAGACCATCCCTTCCCAGAAGCCAGCGGTGAGCGGGGCGCCCGGAGTTGCCCTGTCCACTCCCCCGTGACAGGGCACGTCATCTTGGAGTTTCCAGAGCCAGTTTCTTCAGAAACCTTGAGCTTCCTCCTGGCCCACCAGGGAAAGGCCTGGAACCTCATTTCCAGTCCTCACACAATCCCTCCGGTACAGGACCTCACGTCCCTTCTCAGGTGATTTTGGTGGCGTACCTTAGCCTCTCCATTCTACACCCATAGACTCCCACCTTTTTTTTCTTTTTGGCCACAGACAAGAAAAGTAGGGCTAGGTGATAGAGGAAGAGCCTAAAGGGATATGCTTCTTTGTATAAAATTAATATGTGATATTCCAATGATAAATATATTTCTTAAACCAAACTTCTTGGGCTTTTGTGAGGATGCCGCTGTCCTGGCCAGAAATCTAACACGGTAGCTGGCACATAGCAGGTACTCAATAAAATAAAAGTCCCTCTTCCCCACACTCGTCCCCTCTTGCCCTTCCCCGTATCTGGGGAGGGCGGGCAGTGAAGGGGGGTCCTGAGAGCACCTGGACTTCCCGGATGTTGGGCAGCCCTCCTTCCAGAACAAACCTCTCCTGCAGAGGAGGGCAAGCAGCACCCAAGGGGCTGTGCTGAGTGACACAAGGGGAAAATCCACCTTGAGCCAAGCAAATCTTCAGTGTCCTTGGATGGTGTATTGCTCAGACTTCCTTTCAAATGAGGAATCAGGAAATATGAAATGATTAAGGATTATTTAAGTTCTGTGCCCTGACCTGGTGAGGGAGAGCAGGGCTGACAGTCAAGGCCCATCAGAAAGGGGGACCTAGGGGCGCCTGGGTGGCGCAGTCGGTTAAGCGTCCGACTTCAGCCAGGTCACGATCTCGCGGTCCGTGAGTTCGAGCCCCGCGTCAGGCTCTGGGCTCATGGCTCAGAGCCTGGAGCCTGTTTCCGATTCTGTGTCTCCCTCTCTCTCTGCCCCTCCCCCGTTCATGCTCTGTCTCTCTCTGTCCCAAAAATAAATAAACGTTGAAAAAAAAAAAAAAAAAAAAAAAAAGAAAGAAAGGGGGACCTGGAGGTCAGGGTGCAGGGCCAGCCCTGGGCTCTCTGGGCCACTAGCTGGGGGCGGGGACCAGGGAAAGGGTGCCTGCCACTCCCTCGCCACATCCATCTGCTTAATGGAGGTGGGGCCCAAAGGAGATGCCATGGAAGCACTTAAAACCACTATTGTATCACTTTTCTGAGACACTTTTACTCACCAAATCCATTCTTCCGGTCAAGCAGGGATAATTCGCAACAAAGTAGGGGAAAGCTGTGGGATGTCACTGGAGTAAATCAGATAAACGGCGCTGTCGGGAGCTCCTCAGAGGTTCCTGCCTGAACGACCCCTTAGCAGTCTGATTGGGGGTGGGTGTGACGGAGTGGGCGTGGGGACCGGAGGCCAGCATCTCTAGGGGCCACAGGGACGTGGTCAGGTCTGGCTGGGCAAAGAACCCACTCGGCAGGCGCCACATTTGCACTCCTCGACCTCCAGGTGGCGCTGGGCGCCGAGCCCGCTGTCTGTCACCCATGTGCGGGGAGGGGCCTCGGCAATGCTGACTTCTGATTGGTTGAGTTCAGTCTCGCTTTCTTTTCGTGTCCAGAGCAGGTTTTAGGGAGGGGCGAGAGGAAGCGCGTGTGTATTTCATGTTTTGTTTTGTTTTTTTCTTTACAACTAAAACTGAGTTTCCATTTCTCATACCCTTACAAGACACCTCATAAATATGCACATCAGGGAAAATCCTTGGTCACACCTATTTACAATAAATACATCATTTATGAGGTCCCTGGGTGGCTCAGTGGGTTAAGCCTCCGACTCTTGGTTTAAGCTCAAGTCATGATCTCACAGTTGGGAAGTTCTAGTCCCCTCGTGGGGCTCTGCACTGGCAGTGCCCAGAGTCAGCTTGGAATTCATTCTCTCCCTCTCTCTGCCCCTCTCCCACTCTACCTCTCTCAAAATAGATAAATAAAAACTTTTAAAAATGTAAATACATCACTTATTTATAAGGGAGTTAAGGTTTAGGATCTACCACTCAGACTTACCTTTTTTGTTTCCTTAGTCTCTGTCGTATGTGTGTTACCAACATAATAATTGCATCTTGGGTATAGTTTATTTGCACATTTGACAGCTGTTGGTTAAGCTTTTACGATCTGCCAGGCATTGGGTGGGGTTTTGCGGAGTCAACGGTGAGGAAAACAGACATGGGCCTTGCCCTCAAGGAGCTCACAGACATGATTTAGCAAGCACACCCATGTCAAATTTTAACAAACACAAAACTCCTTTGTGGCAATAAATGAGAAGTGGCTGGTGCTCTGAGAGAGAAGTGTGGAGATTTGAGGAAGTATAGTGCTGAGTACAGGCAACAGAGCCACTCACCCAAAGAGTACGAAACTGAAGTGTAACTGATCTCGTTCTAGAACACCGGTGGGCTCCCTTGTGAAGATGGGGAAGCCAGGGAGGAGTAGAAGGAGATTTGAGGTGGTTTTGTAGATACTCTCTGGCAGCCAAGGTGGCCAGTCTGGGCTTTTGTCTGGTTGGTGTGGAGGAAAGCACTGGAAAGTATGTAGCTTCCAGAACATTCTTTTCTTGCTCCAGCTAGAAAGCTATCTTCTGGGATTGGATGTGACAGGGGGACTATAAACCTTGTCCCTGGAGAAGGTGGCCAAGGAAGGGCTGGCAAAACAAACAAGCAAACAAACGACACCTGTCAGGGAAACAAAGGCCTGGAGTCCAGAACACAGCGTGGACTTCAGAGAGAAGAAGGAGGAAAAAAGGAGGCAGGAGGGTTTTAGTCTGAGGCCGGATTAGTCGCCGGGAGAGTCTGGCCTGGGTGGCTGGCAATGGTGGGACAGGACCCAGAGGGTCATAACCTGCCAGGACTCTTTTGAATTGGTTCGCAATTGGATACCGACCAGAGGAATTTCCTGCCAAGTATACTTGTGTTTTCTCTTTGTTCCTCTAAAAAGGTGCCGGTTCCTGCGCATTGGGGCAGAGACTGAGAACACTGAAAAGTTCACACGCTGCCCTCCCCGCCCCGTAGTCTCTAAACTTTCACCACACTTCCCCCCTCCCTTCCCCCACCCAAGCAACTTCCACCTGCTGACGTTACACGACCATTTGCTGCCTGGCTCCCGCGCTGGAATATAAGCTTCCACAGGGCAGGCACCTGGTCCTTCTCTGCTGTAGCCCCAGGGCCTGGGATATGTCTGGTCCGTAGTAGGTGGGTGCCCTATAGATATCTGTTAAATGTATGAATGAAGCAGATTCTCCTGGGCCTGTAGAGAAACCTCCCTCAGCCTAAACGTAGAATGTACGGAGCGGGTACCTCCAACGAAGGATTAATTGCTCTGAGAGGCCCCTTTGCCCTGAGAGAAGGCTGGTGCAGACTCTGCTGTTTCAGAGGCTTGAAAAGTCTGCCTCACCAACCGAGGGGGCAGCAGTCACCAGAGAGGGGTGTGCAGGTACGTGGTGGCCGGCGGTGCGGCCTGTGAGGTGGCGCTCCTGTCCTGTCCTGGCCCTTCCCTGCACCCCTGGAGCAACCCCCGGCCCAGAAGTGGCTCCTCCTGTGAGGTGGAGTCTACGGGACGAGCAGAGGTTCCGCTCGGCGCTCAGAACCCCATGCTCGGACCTGACGGTGGCCCCTCACGTGTCTGTGCAGGGGGATGAATTGGTCCCCAAGCCCTCGCAGCTCTCGCTGGCCCTGGGAGGCATCACGGGGGTGACTGGGGGCCACCCAGCACCAAGCGTGGCTCAGGAGCCCGCCCCGAGGCCGAGGCTCCGAAGGGGCAGCACCTGCAGTGTTGAGGGGGTGGTGCGCTTAGGGTCAGAGGAAGGAAGGAAAGGAAAGGCTATGGATCGGTGCTATGTGCTGAGTGCCATTCAGACCTTTAATCTTTTTTATTTTTTAAATGTTTATTTTAGAGAGAGAGAGAGCACAAGCAGGGGAGGGGTAGAGAGAGAGGGAGACACCAAATCTGAAGCAGGCTCCAGGCTCTGAGCTGTCAGCACAGAGCCCGATGAGGGGCTTGAACCCACGAACTGAGAGATCGTGACCTGAGCTGAAGTCCGATGCTTAACCAGCTGAGCCACCCAGGTGCCCCAATCTTTATAGCAACCATGTACGTTGGAACGATCCTCATTTTAAAAAAAAATTTTTTTTTCAACGTTTATTTATTTTTCGGACAGAGAGAGACAGAGCATGAACGGGGGAGGGGCAGAGAAAGAGGGAGACACAGAATCGGAAACAGGCTCCAGGCTCTGAGCCATCAGCCCAGAGCCCAACGCGGGGCTCGAACTCACGGACCGCGAGATCGTGACCTGGCTGAAGTCGGACGCCCAACCGACTGCGCCACCCAGGCGCCCCTGAACGATCCTCATTTTATAGATGCAGAGAACAAGGCATGACCTGTCTGAGGTCACACTCTAGAAAGGAGCTGCGTGAGGATTCAAATGCAGGCATGGCTGCCCTCCAAAGCCCGTGTTTGTTCCACTCTACCCTACGGCTGCCCAAGAAGACTAGGACAGGGGTGGGGAGCCCAAGGAACGTTCCCCGAGGAACGGGACCTCACCCAGGCCTCTGAGAGACCATGGCACAAGCTCAGAGAAGAGGGCAGGGGTCCTTGCCGGTGAAGGTGCTTGGGAGGAAAGATGGGGCAGAAGGAGGAGCCTTAGTGAGGGACACGCAGGGGGCAGGCTCACAGAGAGAGAAAAGAGAGAGGATTCAAAAGGATAAACTGAAGCCAGGTGTCATTTTCATCTGACAAAAGCGTGGCGGCGGGGCGCGGCGAAGGGATGGGGAGGTCACGGGAGAAGCCCAGGGAGCCTGAGGTGCCCCAACAGGACTGGATGGCTTCCAACTGAGTTGGAGCAGACTTTCTCCAGGAGCTGGGCCGGTCACATCCATGGGCAGGTCATCTGGAGGGCATAAACAGCCAGAGTGCAGGCAGAGGCACTCTGGATGCCAGAGCTGAGAGTTAGAGCGAGGGTGGGGGAGCCCCCAGATGACCAGTGGGAAGCCCGGGTCCACAGGCAGCCTGTGTTTCCTGGGCAGCGGGAGAATGCCAGATAGTTCAAGTACCGGCTCCCCCTTCCTCTCTACGTGGTCCTCACCCTCCCCTTTAGCCTCCCGGAGTTTTTTCTATGGGCGGATGCTTCCCTGCATCGTCTTAAACCACATATTCATTAACTGCACTGAAAAGCAGTCTTTTGCCCATATTAGTTAGGCACAGTCTACACAATAATTTGATTCCTATTTAAGTTGCATTTCCAGGCCAGTGCACTCTCCGGGTCACCATACATCGGCCATTTGTTTGCTCAGAGTCAGCACCCAATATGCTCTCAGCACTTAGTCTTCTAGCTCCTTCTCTCATGCCTCAAGTTGATTGGTGTGTCTGGGAAGGTTTTTACCCCCTCTGGGTGTTCCCAAGTGGGAATATCCTCAGCGGCCACTGCCACAGAACAAATCGTTGCTTCACGTGGGCCAGGACGCACCCCCAGGGCAGGCGTCAGCGCCTATGGAATCCTGAGGAGGTCCCCAGGCTCCTTTAGGAGAGGACACCTGGCTTCAACGCTCTAGCTCCAGGCTGGGGGTGGCAGCGGGTGGAGGAGGACAATCAGGAAGATAGGTGACAGCAGGTGGATTTTTTTTCATTTATTTTTAATTTTTTAACGTTTATTTATTTGTGAGAGAGAGAGGGAGAGTGTGAGGGAGGGAGGGACAGAAAGAGAGGGAGACACAGAATCTGAAGCAGGCTGCAGGCTCCGAGCTGTCAGCACAGAGCCCGATGCGGAGTCCAAACCCACCAACTGCAAGATCATGGTCTGAGCCGAAGTCGGATGTTCAGCCTGACTGAGCCACCCGGGCGCCCTAGATGGATTTTTTTTTTTTTTTAATAAAAAGCAACAAATAGCAATACTACTTGTAAACTTTGTTCAGATACTATCCTAGGATTCCATGGGTGTTGGCTGAGGGGCAGAAATGTAACTACGTTATATCCATCTATATTCATTAAATCATTTGTGCTTTAGGTAATTGACCATACGCACTCATTTTCGTCACTGGGAATGTTGGAGAACGTAGTATTTCCTCTTGTGAGAAGACTTGAAGAAGTCTTCTTTTGCTCTCAGGGAGCCTACAGTCCATTCTGGAAGACAAGGGGAGCACATGTTAAAAAGCTCCAAGGTAAGAGGCGCCTGGGTGGCTCAGTCGGTTGACTGTGCAACTCTTGATTTCTGCTCAGGTCATGAACCTAGAATCGTGGGATTGAGCCCCGCACTGAGTGTGGAGTCTGCTTAAGATTCTCTCTCTCTCTCCCTCTGCCCCACTCAGAGTGGGGTTGGGGGTAGAAGCTCCAAGGTTCAAGGTCACATGTGTTCAATGAATGGAGACACAAAGCATAAATATTTCAAGGGAGGTGAGTGTCTAGGCTGGGTGCTCGCTGACTTCCTGATTGTGACAACATTGAAGCGTCTCTCATATTCTTCCTCAGTTGTTTGTTTCCCTAAAACTACCTCTCCTTTCCTGCTTAGAGGCCAGGGCCACCCTGGACAGTCACTACCAGGCCTGCCATCACCATGGGGTGGCCCAAAGTCACGTCTGCCAGGAACACCATAGTTCGGCATTTACCTATGCAAATTTTACATCGGCCGCTGATGAGCAAAACAGTGGTCCACATATAGATTTGGGGTGTGGGGCTTTTGCTGTCGGAGTTCCCCCAGAGTGATGGTGGCTGAAGGCACAGTGACAGCAGCCACCGGGAGCAGTTGACCCCGGCAAAGGGGACTGTCTCTGACTCAGCAGCGAGGCCCCTCTCTGACCCTTCTGTCCCAGAACTCTGGCTCTGCACGGTAAAGGGGGTGGCGTACCTGTGGGTGTGGATGCTTTCCCACAAGTCTCTGCTCCCCAGAAATTCAGCTGCCTTGGCCCTTATTAAAAGGGCTGTTCTCGGTGGGGCCAGAGGGAGGCTCCTTCCAGGCTGCAGCTCGGGAATGATGGGGAGGTGGGAGTGGGGGTCAGGGGGTGGGTGCTCTCTGGCTGGGGCTTCAGGGGGTGCAAGGACACCACCACGCAGCAGGATCCA
Source organism: Lynx canadensis (assembly GCF_007474595.2). NCBI lineage: Eukaryota > Metazoa > Chordata > Mammalia > Carnivora > Felidae > Lynx > Lynx canadensis. Next base: position 119,939,165 of record NC_044305.1, on the reverse strand, counting down.
TGCCCACAGCAGCCCCCAGCACAGCTGCCCTGGGATGCGCAGGCACAGTCGAGAGAGAGAGGGGGGAGGTCTGGCGGTCTTCAGCAGAATCGTTGCCATGGGGGGACTTGTGGGACCAGAATAGCCAGATAGTCTAACATTTCCAGAGAAGCTGTAAATCTGGATTTTTCTGTGAAATCTTCTGATGCTTCACCATTTGCAAACCATTAAATTGTTTTAAAAACACCCCTCGGGCCAAAGCAAATGACTTTGGGCCATTCTCTGTTACACCCTCCTTAGACCCCAAACAGCAAGCAGTGTGTCTATTTCCTCAGTCCAAATGATGATGAGCACCCGACCTCTATGGTGTCATGATCCTCAAAGGGCCAAGCGGGCAAATGAGGCTGGGGCAGGAGCAAGCGTCAGTGTCACCGTGGAGTCACCAGCTAACCCCACCCATGAGGCGTCGGCCCGGTGTGGGCCTGAGGAGTGAGTCTTGCCCTTCCCAGCCTCTGATGCCCGTAGCCTTGTAATGCTCTTCCCGGCCTGGCATCGGCAGTGGGCGAAGATGAGGAGGCCAGAGCGGGTGAAGTGCGCGCTTTCTCGGTCACCTGCCCCAGTCCTGGGCCCGAGGAGGGGAGGAGGCAGGAGTCACCCCAGGCCTTAGTCTTAACCACCCAGCATCCTGGTTTGGGCTGCCAAGTCCTCGCCTCCTATTTTAGGGAAGCTGAAACAGATCCCCCTCCCCTCCCTGGAAGCTGCCTGGGCCCTTTGCACCTTGCTTTGCCCTAGCATTTTTAAAGTAAATCTCCAAACAGATGGATTTATTTGCTTTGTAGGTGTTTTAGGTTGAGTTGATTTTGTTTTGACGTGCTGGTTCAAAATAAGACTGACCCTTTGGAAACTCAACTTGCTAAAGCCATGTACCCAGCTTCAGCTTGAGGGTTTAATTGAAAACAGATGAGGCACACGGCCACCCCGCAGGCCTCCAGACTGAGCGAGACCTCGGAGGAGGTACGCTGGCTCAGAGCAGGGGACGTGTGGCTTCAAAGGCAAGGGCCAGTGATGGGAAGTCTCATCCCAAGAGGAGGGTTTTGCTTCAAAAATAGCTTTTAATATGTGTTTTTTAAAAAATGAAGACACTAAAGGAGCTGACCAGGCATATTTAAGACCCTATAAGCATAGGAAACAGTAAAAGAACTCACTGGAATTCTATCTAAAAGCAGCCTTGGACAGGCTGAGTGAGCAAGCAAAGGAATGAGTTCACGTAATAAGAGACACGATGTTTTCTGTTATTTCGTCTTTTCCTATCATTTGATTTACCTGTGGTTGAACTCCTCCGCCTTCCCTGATTCCCCGGGGCGTTTTTCTGGACCTTGTGTTTGGTGATTAACAAGCATCACCTTGTGTTTTTGCCTTTTTACATATATGCCCTCCCACCTTGGGGACAGAGACATTTTACACACACGACCAAGTGGGGATGGCAAATGAAGAACTCTGCAACATGTACTTATTTACTCCTCTGATTCTGCAAGCAATTGAGAAGCAGAGAGGAGGGGGATCTCCTGTGATTGGCCAGACCAGTTCGGTCAGCCACCGGATGACACAGCTCCAGACAGACCTCCCTCCGCTAGGGTGAATAGGGTGGGGAAGGGACCCTCCTTCCAGGGTTGGGGAAACCTGGTGATTAGATAGAAACATCGTTGTCAGTTAATGAGGAGGCTTTGTGATGCGGCTTAGGCCGCATAGGTGTGGTGAATGCTCACTTAGCCTAAGACCAGGCTACAAAGTGAGGCATAGAGGGATTAGTGTGTTCTCTTGGGGTGTCTTTCAACACCCTGCCCTAAGGTTCAGGGTGACCCTAAGCAGCGGAGCCAGTTCCCATGATGCATGTTAACTGAAGGAAGGAAGGCCGGCTCATCCTTCCGGTGCGTCTCGGTGGGGCCAATTACTAAACTCCCATTGATTCCCACCCTCCCGTCCCACTGCTTCTGTCAGGGCTTCTGCCTGCCTTCCCCCCTGCTTCCATCCCCAGGGGCTGCTGGTGGAACCCCCTCCCCCGCAAGTCTCTTTAGTCAAGGCCAGATGTGACAGTGGATGGAGAACTCTCCAATCCTGCCCTGCAGTCAGGTGGAGGCTGGGGAGCCCCCGATGCTAATATTGGCCCCTGTGAGTGATGTGCCCACAATGCAGGGTGGGCCTTAGTGGAAGACCAGTCGGCTTAACCAGAGCGGAGTCTTTATCTCTTCTGTGTGAGGTAACACGTTGAAAGCACATCGCAGCGCCAGGCACCAACATCTGGCTCAGTCACTGTTAGCCAGAGAGACATGGTGGCTGGGAGATGCCTCCGGAGACAGCTTGCCTGGATTCAAGTCCCCACCACTGGTTGTCCCTGTGTCCCTGGGCAAAACCCTTTCCTTGTTTCAGCTGCCTCATCTGTGGATTGGGGACGACGGTGCTAGTAGCTTTCAAGGGGCGTGGTGGGGATTAAGTCCCTGTGCTTGGAACGGTGTCAGCACACGTACATGACATATATGGGCTGGTCCACGCTAACGTTTCCACCTTCTCTTCTTGTTAGGCTTCGTCTCATGGGGCCTTTATGGGTCTCAGGGCGGGAGGTGGGGTGGGGGACAAACTCAAGTGTCTGTGGCACGTACAGGCTGGATTTGCACAGACTGGGGAGCATAGGAGAAAGGCACACCCAGAGGCGGAGGTGAAATTAGGAATTAGAGATACGATCTTGGTTAAGATTAAATATCTATACTTGCTTATATATATAAGGAAATCTGGGTGACTATTTCTTCATTGTGGTTTTTCAAAGCAGGCAAACCAGGCTGTAGCGAAGTCAACTGATTCAACACTTCACTTCCTCCCCTGAACCATCTCCCTGCTCCTCCTCCCCCCACCTTGGAATATTCTTCCTCTTCCTTGAAATGGTGCTGAAATTCTGCCATTTCAGCAGTCTGACACGGTGGGAAGGAGAGCTGTGTCCCAGTCAGGCAGACAGAGAGGATCCTGTGATCTGGGGCAAGTTATTTGACCGCTCTGAGCCCGGTTTCTCTGCGTTGAGGATGCCTACATCACAGCTGTGGTTGAGTGGATGACCCTACATAGAGCCACATGTGTGAACACACCTGGCGCACAGTAGGCATCTAACATACTCTGTTCACTCCTCTTTAGAGCAAAGCCTGCTTTAAGAAACCTGCCTGATTGTCATCACCCGGTGACATCAGGACGCCTGACGCTTCATGCATCTTAAAACTCGACAATTGATTATGTGCATAATTCTCTTTTTTTTTTTTTTTCCTGTTCCAGTATTTTGCTTCATTAACTCCCTCCTAGATGTCTTCAAGCAGCTCTGTTGGCTGGTTTCTCAAGGTAGAGTTCCATTTTTTTTTGCTCGTATCTCTTCATGGTGCCTGGACAGTCCTCTCCAGACATGGGGCCTCAGGGCTGACTGTGACTTCTGAGTTCCTCCAGGTCCCTGCTCGAAGCGAGTTCCTGTGTTGGGTGTGCCTGGGTGTACTAAGCCTTTTTGAAGGTAGCTCTGTGTGTACAATATGGCCAGAGAGTGACCTTGTCCAGGTTGCTGTCCCCGCTTGAAAGGACATGCAGGTGAAGAAAGACCCAATCTCATCATAAAATGGGGGCAGGGAGAGACCAGTTAGGTGAGGTGGCCTGTGGGAGGTCAGGGTAGGGGCCTCAGTAAACAGAAATGTTAAACAAGGCCTCCTCAACTCCACCCTGGCTTTAAACCCCCAGTTTGCAAAGTCTGGCTGCAGAGGCCTCCCAATGACCCCAATCTAAGTCCCCTCCACTCTCCAGTGATGGCTGAAGGCAGGAAGATAAGAGACTCCTTGAACAAGACACCCCCCAGGGAAATTCCATCAACCCCCTTGGAGGCTGCAACTGAGCTCTATAAACTGGGCTGGGGGCAGGGTGGGACTCGGAGAGGAGGGAGGGCAGGCGAGATAAGGCCTCTGACTTCTGGGCCAAGGGCCACGCTGGGGGTAGGAATCCCAGAGGAAGGCGTATGCAGCGCTTTCCAGTGGGGACTAATTAGGGTAAAATGTGGGGGTGAGTTGTGGCAACAGGACAGGAATGAGATCCCCTAAGCCTGGGACTCAGGAGTGAGAATTTGTTCCCCAAATCCCGTCCTGTCTCCACCTGCAGTCCTGTCCCCTGCGCCCCAGGGTGAAAAGCTCCCCTCCTCACCTGAGCTCTGCCCCTCTTCCCACCCTTCCTTCCTCTTTACTCTCCTCTCTCTGGTCTTTCACATGTCCCTCACTCTTCCCTGCTCTCTGTATTCCTGTCTTTGTTCTCCTCCTCTGAGTGGGCTCCCAGGGTAGGTGGGTGGCAAAGGGTGAACCCAGGTGGTTGCCTAGGCAACGAGCAAAATAGGACGAATGCCGGCCAGCCGTCATGGCAAGACGGGGAACCCAATGAGGTCCCCAAGCCCAGAGCCTCCTTCCTCACACTCCGTTGTCCAGTCCGAATCTGGTTCCGAGGAGCTGGGCTGGCTGGAAGCTCACCCAGCTGGAAGGAAGCTCAGGCTGACCCCCTGGGCACCTGACACCTGCACCTGGCTCCCGCCCTGTCCCCAAGCTGCTCCTCGGCCCTGCCTGGCTCGCTACTTCCTCTCTGCGTGCCCTCCCTCTCGGCAGCCCCAGGTGCGTACACCTTCTTCCGCAGGGCCAACCCCATCAGGGGAGCTTCACAGAGGCAAGACCTCAAAGGCCAAGGAGCCTTGGCAGGCAAGGCCTCACCCAGGCCATTCACACGCTGGTGAATAAGACATCAGCCATTGCCACCGATGGCCATCAGGCTCCTTGGAAGAGGAGCCCCAGGGCCGGCTTTCTGAGGGATCGGGAAGACCGGGGCTCCGACCAGCAGGCCCAGGATTCTGAGGAGCTGTGGGTGGGGAGGACTTCCAGAGGCTTTGGGTCCAACTCCAGATAGAGTTCTTGCTGGTAGGGGATGGGCGCCTGGTGGGCAAGGATGGCAGCTGTGGTGGAGGAGGGAGGGAAAGACTAAGTGACAGGAGTCCTGGGTTCGGGCCATGGTGGAGCCAGCACGACCCAGGAGCTGGGACTTGAATGAGCAGCTCACGGTGAACAGGTGATCTTGAGGCCCGCTGGTGTAGACGTACCCCCTACATTTCCCACCCCACCCCACCCCACCCCAGATCATGTGCTTCGTCTGAGGGTTCACTCTCCTGAGGGGGGGAAAGCTGCAGCGCCTGTGGCCAAAACCCGAAAGCCAGAGGCCCCCACTGTACGTATGTGCAGGTGCACTGAGGACTCACCGTGCCCCTCAGCAGGACTGGGGTGGGGTGGGGAGGAGCGAGTCCGCCAACCATCCTCCCACAGGCCGCGGGCCTTCAAACTCCGGCCAGGGAGGTGTGCCAATGGCTGCAGGCCGACGTCCTAAGAGGTTCCTCTGGTTGAGGACTCTGCAGGGGATTCAGGCTCTAATTCTACCAGACGCATCCGTCCTCGTCTCCTCTCCTGGGCCTGTGTCCAGAACCCCTCTGAGCAGTGACCGTTTCCCTTCCCCGGTGCGCTGTCCCATGTGTGTCCCCAGTCTGACAGGCTTCAGAAGGCAGTGCAGCCCCCCCAAGCCCACCCCCATGCCCTAGTTATGAATTCAGACCAGGCTTCAACCTTAACCTCTAAGGCCCCATGTTCACTGAGGCCTGGAGAGGGGGGCCTGGGGCTCGGCACACCGTCAGAGCTCCGAAGTATCTTCTCGAATGAATGACAGTCCCACATCAAGCTAACTTGTCCTCTCCCCACTTTTTTTTTTTTTTTTAGTGAACTCTACACCCAATGTGGGGCCTGAACTCACGAAGAGATCAAGAGTCACGTGCTCTACCGACTGAGCCAGCCAGGCGCTCGTACGTGTCACTTCTTAATCTCTACCTTTAGCAGGGCTAGGCTCCCTTCACTTCAGAAATACCAAGACGCTCTCTGGTGCCTGCCTTTCAAGAGCCCTCCCACCACCAGCAAGTCCCAGTTCTCCTCACGGCCTCCCTCGGGAATTACCCACTTTCAAAAACGAAAGCGCTCACCACCCATCCAAACCTTCACACAACCGAGAAGCTGGTATCGCTTCCTGGAACTTCTAAACGGATTCGATGTCCACTTCTTCTACCCTGCGGCCCTGCCCTGGCCGTCCCCGCTTGGAGTAGGAGGCAGAGGGCAGATGGTGCCGGCACACTCCACCTGCTCGCAGCCATGCCCGGGCAGGAGAGACACCGGCACACCACCCACAGACCTGGTTTTCCAGGCAGGGTTAAGTGTGCAGAGAAGGCATCGCAACCCCTGGGATCTGCTCTTCATAACTGGGAAGGCCTGCCGCCCTCACCTTGGGCCCTCCAGTAATCATTTCCTCTTGGGCAATGGACTCTGCTCATGGGAGTCGGAGCTTCAGGTAGGCTGGAAGTAAGCAGCCCGGCTGGGCCCCGAATACGGTTTAACATCGAATACAGTGTTTGCATTCTGGGGAAAGCATCTGGGTGTAAAAGCCCCCGCTGTGGGGGCCGGGGGACTGTTATGCCACTTCCCCCCCACTCCCTCTGGAGCCAGGCAGGCCCTCAGCCTCCCCCGTTGCTAAGACCAGACCGTGCAAGACCCACTCAGTCACTGCGCATCTGGGATACTGCTCTTCCACGCCTTCATGGCCTGTCTCGTAATGCTGCCCTCTCTTAACATGTCTATGGGGCAGGTCCAACTGCTTGTTGGAGACCACAAAAAAAACCAAAAAAACAAAAAAATTAAGACCACTGGTCTTGGCACATGCTCCCCAGGGCACCTAACCAAGAAAAGGGACTGCCGAGGCCCCTCCTTTTCTTCCTTTAGAATAGACCACCGACTCTGGCCTTTCTCCACCTGCTGGCGATGGCTCCTGAACCTTTTCTCCTCATAAATGTGTACTGTGGTCCTCGCCACGTCGTCTTTGGACCAGCAGCACCAATGCTACCCAGGAGCTTGTTACAACTGCTACTGAATCAGAAACTGGGGGGTGGAACCCAGCTATCCATACATTACAAGCCTTCCGGGGGATTCTAAGTTTCAGAACCACTGGTCTTGTATCTTCCCTGAGAGCCCCAGGTAGGAAGCCTTAGTTTTCTGATCCACACGTGGAGAGCCTGTTGAGGTGCGTGTGGCTTGCAGCTATGGGAGTTTCATCCCGAGGAAGATGGGCTACCTGTCTCCCACACTTCCAGTTTGCAACAGGCGTCTGGCCCCTGGCAGAGGAGAGGCCCAGGGAGCCTGGCTAGCTTTGGAATCCACTGAATGGTTCTTCATAAGGCCTTTTCTTCCAGAAGGTGCAGCAGGAATTCAGATGGCTCTAGGCATTGCCATAGCAACTGTACCTTTCTGAAGCCGTCACGGACTGCAGGAGCAGGGAGTAAGCAACGCAAAAGAAGGGGAGTCTGCCGGTGGATAAAGTGCAAGCAGCAGACGAGGGGGCTGTGAAAATAAATGGAACCTCAGCACGGCTGGGACTTTGGGATCTGCACTTGGTGGGCCTGCGGCTTCCTCAAGACCCAGGACGCATTTAGGACCTCTCGAGGGGTCTTCACGGCTAGGAAACAGCAGCCCAGGGGGCCTATGATGCTGACTGTATACGTCACTTCTCTTAAAAGATCATCTACTCAGGTTAAATTAGACTCCTAAATGGTCACAGAGCAATTAAGAAGGAAGTGCCCCCTACCTAGGGTGACACCTGTGTTCCAGGTCAGAGTTGAGGAAAGGGACCAGCTTCAAGCTCCTGATACGGATCTGCATTCTACAGCACATGCCAAGAAGTCAGGAGGCACCTCAGGGGCCTTAGATAATGGTGGATATTCTAGCTGCAAAAGAACTCACTTGTCAACCAGAGTTTATATAAAACCCAACACCCCATGCACTGTCATGCTGGCATCTGAGCTCATCGCTGTGGCTCTCTCTAGTCCTTTTTATTGTCCTCCAAGTACACGTGAGAGGCTGGGAGTCCAGAGCCTCTCCTGCGGTTGAGGACGTTAAGGCTGCTCCTTGGTGCAAGAACCTGCCGAGCAGCGGCTGGGGGCCTTGTGGGCCCGGGCAACCTCCCAGGTGTGGAGGGACACACAGGGGGCCCAGAGGACACTGCCATACACCACGCGCACCTTAGCCCTTGGCTGTTTTGGAGCCACTGGTGCTTTTAATCTGTTCTCTGGCTCCTTCTGCTCTGGAAGAAGCAAGCAGTTCATGTGAGGAATCGGGAAGTGGGGTCCTGCTCTGTCCTCAGGGGCAGGGTCCAAAGTGTGGGAAGTCAGGATTGTGGGGGGAGCACACAGTCATCCCTGAGACCTTGTTGTAGCCCTGCCGCCCCCCCCCCGCCCCCCATCCCATACCTAATCTCACCACTGGTTGGCACGGAGTGTCCCTCAGAACTTTCCATATGGTTACTTTCATTCTTGCCCCATCTGGCCCTCCAGGCAAGGCTGGATCCCTGTTTCCTGAGCGTGTGGGAGAACCTTTTCACCAGTGCTTTTGTTTTACCAGAATCCCTGTTGGCTCTCCGGGGCCTCGGCTCACTGCTGGTCACGGCTGGGCCAAGGCAGCGCTCGGAAGCTGCTGTGGAAGGCCAGCCCTCCACGGGCGTGGGGCCTCTCCGCAGGCTCCCATTTCCTCTCTGCTCTCACACAGCTGGAGCGATCCAGGCTGCACCTGCCCCTCATACGTAGTGTTCATGACATGGAGGCCCTGGGCCTAGCAGCGCACAGCACTCCCGGAATAAGCCTTGACCTCCTTCCTGGGTGGGAGTAATGAGGAAGCGGGGACAGTGAGAGGGAAGGATGGAGAGTCAACCCCACCCGTTTCACCCTGGCTGCGCCCTCACGAGGTTTCCATGTGACTCCCCTCTGTGGGTGGCTACGGGCTGAGCCCACTGGCTCCGCAGGCAGCGGGCAGGGGTCCGCAGGGGCGTGTGTGTTGGGGGGATGAGAGAGCCAGCTGTGGGGCCTCTCACTTCATTCCAGTCGCTGCCCTTTATAAATATTTATAGCCGTTCCACTACTAAAAATAACATCCTGGAGCCCAGGGAGCAGAAAAAAAATAAATGAAAATCACCGGGAATTGGGATTGATTATCATGTGTGCCAGAGCAGAATGGAACCCTGAGAAGGGGGAGGTGGCGGGAGCACAGCGCCCGGGGGCCAGTGCTCCCTCTGGTGGTCACCGGTCAGCGCTCCCTGGCCGGCCGGCGGCGGGCTTTGCTGCAAAGAATCCTCTCCCGGGCTGCTCTCTGCTCCCCCTTGCCGCCTAGGCTGCTGAGCAGCGAGCGGCACCAACCGGGGCGGAAGCCTAGCTAACCAGTATGAGAGAAAGGAAGGAGGCTATTTTTAGCACTGTGGCCAGGGTGTGAATATCTGTAAAACTCAGTAAAGCCTGAAGCTGTCTTTGCACGACACAGGGAAGAAAACCTGTTGGTTTTTAAAGGTCAAAGGTGGTGAGGAAAGTTGTGCCCCCACCCCAGGGAGCACGCGATGTGCCGGCAAGACGCCAGCAAGAACTCCATCAGGTCACACACACAGGACTGTTTCTTTTCTCTTTTCAACCTCCCGGTAAATTCCTGTTGCAGAGATGAGACCGTGGCCCGAGGGGAGTGAGGAAGATGCTAGTTCATGCAGGACTGTGCAAGGGGGAGGCCCACCGGCGGCAGCGGCATCAGGCAGTCCCTCCCATTTCCCACCGGCTTGGGCTCCCCTCTTCCTGCCAGGTAGTGACGTCTGGCAGCCTGCAAGCCTGGTCCAGGTGTGCAGCCGAAAGATGGACAGGAATGCGCCTCTGGGGGAAGATCTCGCCTTCCTCATGTCAACGCCAGCTTGCTGCATGTCCCCTGTGCCTGTGCAGGACAGACACGCTGTTACTCACGGGTGCTGCAGAGGGTCTCCAAGCAAATGCTGCTAACATCTGCTGGGGCAAGGCAATGTCCTGGGATGGGGCCGTCGGGATGCTTACCTTTCAACTCAGAAGATGCAAAGAGTCGATAATACTCGTGCTCCTTTTTAGGGAAAGGGGCTTTCTCTTTTGTGGGGGGTACCTAGAGTTTTTTGGGAGTTGCTGCTGGGGTCACAGGGTCAGGAAACGTTTCTGGGAAGAAAGAACGGGGTTTACAGTGCGAGGTTTGGAATGTGGTGCTTTTTTGGGAAGAAGGATTGTGACCGAGGAGAAGGGCACTGAGCTTGGGGAGGTGCTTATAAACACTGGGTGGCAGGGACGACAGCCTTAGATTCAGGCCGGAAGAGGGCAGAACTTAAGGGTCTGTGAAACTGAGCCACCTGAGTTTTTATGCTTTTCATTTGACTCTCTACTCCTGATGAGTTTCTCCTAACTCCCGATCTGAGGTCTGAGGACAGCGTCCGGAGACCCAGCTCCGCTTCTCGTTCTGGCACCGAGCTCCCAGGCCGTGGGCCTTCTTCATTCCCTCCTCTGCAGGAAGAGGGGGGGCCAGATGGCTCTGGCGTGCCTATCCTTATCCCCCAGTTCCTCTGTGCCCCCGGGGAGGGGGGCTCTGGCAAGCTCCCGAGGGGCAAGTCAGCTCCTGACTCCCTCGTTGGCTGCAGCGGCCTAGGCCTGCTGTTGGGAAGGGCCTTGCCTGAATGTGCAGTGAATTTAGGTAAAACCCTGCCCAAGCCCCGGAGGCCCTGAGATTTCCAGGGCAGCGGGAGAACTTCTGCAGCTTGGGTGCTTCCCATAGAGGCTTGCACAATCCCTGAGTCAGTGCAGGCTCCCAGACGGCAGGTCCCGCAGCGCTGGCAGAACAGAGCCCCTCAAGGGCCGGGTGCACGTGGGGGGTGGGGCCGGCAGGAAAAGGCCTGGAGACGTTCCTTTTTTGGGATCATGGGGCTGCAGCCCTGGCTTTTCTGCCTGGAAGATCTGTAACTGAGGAAGACGGCCTAACTTTTAAACACAAGAAGTGGGGGAGGGGAGGGAAAGAAAGATTGACAAATAAAGAGACATCTCGCGGCCAAACCAAAGACATCTATCTTCCAAAGAACTGTTCTGAACAAACTGGTTGTCCAATTATTTTCATCCCTTCTTTCTAGCAAGCAGGCCCCGGAGCCTCACTGTCTTGGAACTGGGAGGAGAGAAGAGTCAAGGTCCTCAGATGGAAAGACGTGAAAGACTACCTCCTAAAGCAGTGAGCACTGTCCCAGAGGGAAATCTGTATTTTCATTAATTTTTTAGGACGAGGGGGTGCGGGTTGGCAGGCACCACAGGAAATGGCTTGGTTGGCTCTATTGGAGTGGATGTGACCCTGGAGGACGGAAATACGTGTCTGTGGCCAGGTTCCAAGGCAGATCAGAGCTCTGGGTGTCGGAACCCTGGGGCACCGGCACAGACCCTGGGAGAGAAATGACGGTGGTTGTGGGCAACCAGCAAGGTGGCAGAGGTGGCCGGGACGGCCTTGGCCACTGGCTCCCGGAGCCCGTGTCGGCCGGCAGCTCTTGGGTCTGCCGGCTGCATCCAGACACCAGTGATACCAACCGATGCCCGAGGCCCAGGCCAGACCCAGCGTAGAGCAAGATGGGCCAGAGCCCGGAAGAGGGGCCAAGAGGGTATGATAGCGGGGCCGGGGCAAAGCGAAAAGGTGAACTGGGCTCTTTAAGAAAAACTTTAACTGGAATCTCTCCCCTTCAGGGTGGCTGGCTTGGAAAGTGAGACCAAGGAAAGGGAGGAGGGAAAGGAAGACCGTGGGTACAAAGGGAAAGGGGCCGTGGGGAGGGCAGAGAACACTGTACTCACCCGCGCTTCCTCTCTGTCCCGGCTCCTCTGCTAACCTGTGCAGCACGGACACAAACAACACACGGAGTCACGCCTGGGGTGTCTCACCAGCCTGCATCTTCTCCCCGGGGACTACCGGCCCATGCACCCACGGGCTTCTGGACTTCACTCTCCCCTTTCTGCCCCCTATGCTGGCTTTTCCCAACCAAGTATGAAAAGGGCCAGGAGAGTCACGCTACCTACAACCAGCACCTGCAACGGACGCAGAACAACCATGGAGAAACGAGTGTCTCTCGGGAGAGGGAAAATACTACTACTAAAATGGAAATGAAGCCACCTTAAATCTAGGGAGCAATTATATCAGGGGGCGCAGCCCATCTGGTTCTGAAAGTGACCAAGGTGAGAAGGAATTAAATTTCGATACTGGCGGTGTTTCCTGCCTGCAGGCGTGTCTGCTTGGGGATGCTCAATCACTCCTGCTCCCCCTGAAATCTTGAACACTGACTGCACCCACAAAAGCCTGAGAATCCACAGAGGGCCGCTGCTGTCAGCCTACAGGACATACACCAGCGTACTCTGAGCGAGCAAACTGGATTTACAGCTCCCAACACCATGGGTGGCAGGTTCTGGGAGAGGCAGTTCTGAAGGACAAAGGAGCATAACATGAGGCCCTGGAGTGGCCGAGATGAATTTCGGGCTCTGAAGTACCGTGTCTGTCTGTTTCATCTGTGTAGTCCTGGCGACAAGGGCTCTGAACACCCCAGGCGAGCAGTGAGGGGACGTGAAGTCAGTGCGGCACCCCAGGGGAGCAGAAGCATTCCCCAGAATGCAGCCAGCCAGAGATCCAGGGTAAGGCAGTGAGGGGGCTGAGATAGGGGCGAACGTGCTGGTGAAGTCTGGCTTGGTCACGAATTCTTCAAAAGTGCCCATTTGACTCTTAGGGTTTTTGCACTGAGCAGACTATGCCTGCCTGGTGGGGTGCTGACCAAATTGTGTTTATGTTAGGTCAGCATCACCTCAACCCCAAAGAAGCACATCTCCTCTCTCTCTATGGTTGACAGTCACTCTTCTCCAACCCCTCGGTAACCGCGGTTACCTCCATGTTGGTCTATAGTAAAATCTCATGTCTAGACCACGGCAGACCATCGGAAGGTCCATCTGTAAAAATACCTGGCTTGTACCTCCACCCACATACCTGCCACAGTTCAGCTAAGAAGACATATCCTGAGACCTGTATGCACAATGCCAAGAGTCAAACATTTGTTTAAAACCCTACTCAAGTCTCACCCTGGCTCTTAACACTCTTTTCCTTGGGATGGCACCTAAAGCCACAGCAACGGAAACTCAGGTGTTCCCACAAGGTCTCACAGGGACAGACAGAAACGTTGGTGTGTGCACTGGAAGAGAGATGGGGAGACACTAAGAGCAAGAGGGGCAGAGAGGAGAGATGCTGGCAGAGAACACAGGTGCAGACAGAGGCCCCTGAGAGCAGGGGGCACCAGGCAAGGGGAACTATGCCTGTCCACGTGTGAGATGCAGCCCACACCCAGCCCTGAACCAAGACCAGGGCTGCAGTCCATGGTCATGGCAAGGCCCAAGTGGTCAGGGCCACCCTCCGTGTGCTGCACACGATGCAGGGAGGCTGAGGAGAAGCCATGGGAAAAGCTACTGGGAAGGGAGGGCCAATGGGAAGAGAGGCCAAAGCAGCAGATGTTACGTCTTCAGCCAAGAACATTCCACATGAACGCTAGGATCTGGATGAGTTGTGTGTGTGTGTGTGTGTGTGTGTGTGTGCGCGCGCGCGCGCATGCGTGTGACTGGAGCACGTGTTTACGGAGTGTGAACTTATCTCTGTGCATCTCCTCCCCGCTTCATCTCTTGCACAACAACCCTTCTGCCTTCCCCCTGGTCTGCTCTCGGCAAGGAAAGGGTCTTCTCTACCATTCCCTGTGGCACTGCTAGATGTCTCAAATACAGCTGACCTCGACTTCTGACGTTTGGGCGGCCATGCCAAATATGCCGTGGTCCTCAACCCCGCACAGTTGCCGTCCACTGCCTCGCAGGCCTCACTGACTCCCTAGAGGACTGTGGCACCTGGACTCTGCTTCTCCACTCCTCCCAGGATCCTGGACAGTCTCAGAGTCTGGTGGCAAACTCTGAAGGCCTGCCTCTCCTGCCCCGAGAGCCCCCGTGGCAAGCAGCACGGCAGACCCTACCCCCAGGCACCCCCCTCCCTTACCTTCCCACCTTCTTTGCCTGCAGCCCCCACTCCACTTCTTCCCACCCTTCCTTACGACTTTTCTCACTTCGCCTCGTCTACCAGCCGCATGGGCGCTGATTCCCGGCTCTGCCAGCTATGATCTGTGCAGGTTATTGAACCGCTCTGAGCCCTGTCTCAAATCCTGTGAAATCAAACAGGAAGGGTGTGCTCAGTGCAGAGCATTCAGCAGGGGTAGAGAGAGCGGGTGCACCTTCCAGAGCCCAGCCTCCTCGGGGCCGCTCCCGCTCTGTCCCTGACGAAGCACTCTCTAGTACATCACCTGGCTTACTTCCTTGTATGTGAGAATTTACTGACACCTCACTATGTGCCAGGCACTCTTCTGGGCACTGGGGATACATCCTGAACAAAACAGACCGAAATCTCTACCTTGTGGAGCTTATGTTTTGGAGGAATCCAGAAATAGACATATTAATATAGGACCGAAATAAGAGCTCATATAACTCCCAAATGTTTTTTGTTCAGCATGGCACAGGCACATGAAGATTAAGTGTGTGAAGTGGGGTCAGAAGGACCCAGTTCACACTGAATCTCTGCTGCTTTACTACAGCTATGTGATCTATACTTCTGAGAGCCTATTTTCTCAGTGGTAAAATAGGGACACTGTTATGTGTCTCACAGGGTTGTTAAGTGTCCAATGAGATAATACGTGGACATCATTTAGCACAGCTCCTTGTTCATAACAAGTTATTAAGCAAGTTTTCTATACAAGAAAACGAGGAAGGCATTACTGTCCTTTGCTGATACCTTTATTGCTTTTAATTCTTCCATCAAGGCCAGAAAAACACTTGGCTATTCTGCCCACAAGAATCGCTTCCTTTTCAGAAATGTTTCTTGTATTTATAATCACACACTCAAAGTTTGATGATTAACTTTTCCTGCTACTTCATTTTATCTCCTATTTATTCTGCATATCTCTGTCTTGCCTTTCTGACTAGATTATAAACTCCTGGAGGCAAAGGGTCATGTTCTGTGCTCTGCTGGTATCTACTTCCTATATCCGAACCATCTATCACAGTATCTGGAAATCAGGAGGCTTTTCTTGATGCCTGACACCGCCACCTCCAGGGCAAACCTTGATGGTCGGTTGGGAAAAGTAGGCAGAAGGAACTGTGGGGGTTGGAAAGCTTTGGGGGAAGGGGCAGCAGGAAGGAAAGCAGAAACAAAAGGGAGGGGAGTTTCCCTCAGGGGCTGTCCAGCTCTGCCTCCCACTCAAACTAGGGGTCCTGTGAGCTGCCTTTACCTCTTTCTTTCCCACTTTGCATCTTCTTTTCTTCTTCCTCTGCACCTTCCTCTGCTGTGAAAACAAGTCCAAGGAGGCCAGTGACCCTTCAGCACAGCACAAGCATAGAGGGAGGGTGAAGGCGGTAACTCAGAAGGCTTGGGACGAAGCCCTAGCTAAAGGCTCACGGTCCCAGGCCTGCACGGGTGCTGACGCTCACCTAGTATGCGCCCTGCGTGGTGCACACCCTAGCGCTGTTTACCCATAAGCCCTACGCCCTTAGGGGCAGCACAGCTGAGGTCACTCACCTTGCTGCTGGTTCAGTTGCTGGCTTCCCTGGTGACTAGGTCGGGGGTGGCTGCCTCTTCTCCATGCCCGCTTTCCCTAAGGTGACGACACCCACTAGGGATACATCTAATACCTTGCATTCAGGTTCAAGAAGGCAACCATAAAAGTTCATGGTGGGAGAATACCTAGATTAACACTGGCTTCTGTTAAGAAAAAACAACCAGGGGTGCCTGGGCGGCTCAGTCGGTTAAGCTTCCAACTTTGGCTCAGGTCATGATCTCTCGTTCATGAGTTTAAGCCCCGTGCTGGGCTCTGTGCTGACAGCTCGGACCCTGAAGCCTGCTTCAGATTCTGTCTCCCTCTTTCTCTACCCCTCCCCCGCTTGTGCTCTGTCTGCCTCTCTCTCAAAAATAAAATAAAACATTAAAAAAAAATTTTTTTTTTAATAGAAAAAAGAAAAAACCACCAAAAGGGGGCGCCTGGGTGGCTCGGTCGGACTCCTGGTTTCTGCTCAGGTCATGCTCTCCCAGTTTGGTGAGTTCGAGCTCCACGTCAGGCTCTGTGCAAACAGTATGGTGTCTGCTTGGGATTCTCTCTCTCCCTTTCTCCCTTCCCCTCTGCCACTCACACTGTCTGTCTCTCTCAAAATAAATAAATAAATTTAAATTTTTTTTTTTAAAAGATAAAAACCACCCCAAACTAGAAGTTTCGGCTGATAACAAACTTAAAATGACTGAACAGCAAAGTGGCTGTGTGTTAAAAGCTAATGTCCTCAAAGGTTGCTTTCCCTGGAGCCTCCCTGAGCGAAAGCAGGCATGGAGAAGAGGTGTCACCCCCAGCGCAGTCAGCAGGGAAGCCAGGAACAGAGCCAGCAGCGAGCTGGGCTCTGCAGGGAGCACATCCCCCGTGATAGGGAGGAGTGTTCTCAGCTCTGGGAGCTCATTTTGAATTGGGGCCTTGAAACTCTCGACCATATCCCAGTGTTGGCAAGCAAAATGGTGAAGTGAAAACCACGTCACGTTAAGAATGGCTGAAAGAGGGGCGCCTTGGGTGGCTCGGTCTGTTACGTTTCAGTCTCTCCATTTCAGCTCAAGTCATATGAGGTCACGTTTTGTGAGATCGAGCTCCTTGTCGGGCTCTGTGCTGACAGCGCGGAGCCTGCCTGGTATTCTCTCTTTCCCTCTCTCTGCCCCTCCCCTGCTTGTGCTCTCTTTCTCTCTCTCTCTCTCTCTCTCTCTCTCTCTCTCTCTCTCAAAAAAAGAATGGCTGAAGGAACATCGAACAGCCACCTAAAGAGAAGGCATAGGGACAGCCATGTTACCTGTCGTCAAACACTTGAAAGGTCAAATTAATAGGAGTAGGAAGGACTGAACTTATTCTGGGTGGCTTCAGAGGGTGGAATGAGGATAAACTGCTTACAGAGAGGCAAATTTTGGCTCCCTGATAAGAAAGAACTTCCTCATGATGAGAGCTGGTCATGAATGAGCTCATTGGAAATATTCAAACAGGACTTTTACATTGGGCAGCAACCTGGATTAGATGACTTCTAAGATGTTTTCCAACCTTTAGATTCTACTATTTGTGAAAGTATTTTGAAAAAGATGAGGAGGACAAGCTAAATCTATAAACAGTATGCTCACATGGTATGGAAAATACGTAGAGACAATCTGAACATTTCACCTCATCCTAACAAAACCCTTGGTGGTGACAGTAAACGTGTGTGGGTGTTGGGCCAGCCTCTTCCATTCACTGAGAAACTGGCAGCTCGCATGTAAAGGGAATCTGTTTCTGCATTTTGTAAAGGTGCTGTCATGTGTGGACTTAGTCCACATCTACCTGTGGACTTCAGGGCTTGGGAGGGAACAGCGTCAGTGAAAGGGGCCCTCGTGGGGCTGTGAATCTGACATCCTGTCCCGTGTGGACGGAAGGGCTCTGTGGTGGGAAGAGCCCTGGCTTCAGGTTCTTCAGACCTAAGTTCTAGGACCAGCTTTGCCCCTTCAAGATGCACAACTTCAAGCAAATCACTCTTCTGATAATCACTCACTGCATTTCTGAAGGGGACTAGACGACATGCTCTCTAAGGCGCCTTCCAAATACATCACATCATTTTGTTAAAACCACCCTTTCCTACCATAAGAGATTGCTGGGTATCCCTGTGACCTGTTAGTTTTGTGGAGCTGTTTGGTCTCTGTGTGCCGTGTGTTTAATGGTGTCCGGTTACCTCTCATCTAGTGTGATGAGCTCATGAGCCACTGATTTTGCCCAAACCCTAGTAAGTAGTCACAAGGCACGGTGTGATTAACGTCCATGGCCTGAAATTCTTTCAAAAAGTGGGATTTCTGGCATCTGTGGGAAGTTCTATTAGGGAAGGGACTCTCTAATCACCCGTGAAGTCATGTCAAAGGCAGTCACCTCTTGTATTTATGTGTGTTTATCATACAATAAAGAGGGGGCAGTGCTTCTGAGGATTGAGGAATGGGACCAGAATGGAGACTCTGTCACCTTCACACCCCCTCCACAGGAGAACTGGCATCTTAATTGCATTGAAAAAAACCAACCTAGGCCATACACTTACTCTCTTCTAAGTGGAATCAGGCAGATTTGAGAGTGAAGCCATGGGCCAGACCCATGACAACACTAAAGGTGTATGCTTTCTCCTTCAAAGGTCTGAAGAAATACCCAAGGCTTCCCTTCTCTAAGAGCCTGGACTGATGATTTCAGTGGATGTGTTTGAACAGTCCATGGAAACACTGCTTTATATTTTTATTTAATAACCTTGTTAAGCGACTTCAACATATTCAAAAGCATTATATTAGGTGAAAAGAACAAAGGAGGGCCATATGTAGTGCTCAGGAAGGGAACCTATGTGTTTAATATGGAACATGGGAATCTGATTACTCTAAACCGATTAGTAAATACCTGGCAGTTATAAAATGAAGAGAGTCATGGGGAGTCTTGAAAATATGACGATAGGGGAATGGCCTTTTATTATTTCTCTCTTTCATGGGTTTTACGTAAGAGGAACAATGAGGTAAGGGTGTCTGGAAAATCGGTGAAATAGCTAAGTGATGGAGAGACTGAGGAAGGAGCCACAGGGAAGACTGGACAGAGGAGCGAAGGAGCAACAGACTCAGGTCACAAACGTCACATGAAATCAGAGCCTAGTCGTGGACAAAAGGAGAGAATAGGGTTTCAAAACCAAATCAAATAGGAGAGAGCAGAAAGGCAACTGGGAGAAAGTCCAGAAGCTTTTGTGGCTGATTCAGTTCCAGTCTTCCAGGAAAGCCTCAGAACGAGGCGGTCGCGCAGCCCTGGGGGGAGAGAGGCTGTGGACGGAGAGCTGGTGGAGGACGAATGAAGCAGGGAAGGGGCTAACTGTGTGCGTGGGGCTCTGAACCTCTTTAAAGTCTGGATTGGGTCTGTCCTGCAAGGAGCATTCTTGAGAGAAACATAACGTGTCAGCGTCTCTGTGTGATCACGTGTGGCAGAGAGGCTCCCTGGGCCAAGACGTCCAGTGTGTTCCTAGAAGGCAAAAAGGCTGAGTGGTGAACTGAGGTGGCGTGTGCTACGTGATGATGTTTTACCACGTGGCGAGGACGTGAGGAGGGCGTGGGGATGGAAAGGGGCGCGTGAGGCCGGGCAGGAGCTCTGGGCTTCACCTGAGTGGAGCTCCTTCACCAGGGATGACATGGTGTTGGTGATGGAATCAGCGGCCACCAGCAGGTCACTGCGGAGGTTTCTCCTCGTACCTGAGGACAGTCAGAGCAGACGGCGATGGCAGGTGGGCGGGCGTGGAGAAAGAGCCGAGCGCACGCCTCAGTCTGCCAGGCCCTAGACGCGGTGCAGGGCACCTAGGGGAGATGGGGCATCTCCACCCGCTCCCGGGCACATCAGGGGCACGAGGCACCCAAGTCCTCCTTCTCCTCCCTCTTCTTTTCCACCTGAGGAGTAGGAACCTGTCAGCGGCACGCTTCTCAGCCACGATCAAGGGAGTTGGATTCCAGAATGAGAGTCAGATTCCAGGCTCGTTGGCCTGATGTAGGACTTTACTCTCCGCCAGCTCCACCAGGCAGTACTTTGTCTCCCTGACAGGACTTCCTTAGCCACGGCGTCTTCCCCCAACTATATGACACGGCTGGTCGCTAGCCCCTCAGACAGTTGTAGTGATCCTGTGCTGAGTGTGCCTTCAGCAAGGCCCTATTTAGAGCTCCACTCTTCCTTCTCTTAGTTGCTCTAAAGAGTTTCCAGGCAAAGCATGACTCCAGGAATGATACCACCCAATTCCTCCAGAGGAGGCAAAGCCCAAAGGACAAGGCACTTCCCGTAACCCGGGGGGAAAAAAAAGCACAGAAGCCCCGGAGGCCTGCTCTTCACAAACTTACGAAGCCTGTAGACCTCCCGCTGGGAGACCAGCCCATCTAAATGAGAAGGGACCAGCACTTGACTTATTTATACTGTATATGAAAATCTGAGCGTTTAAAGCTAAGCCCACAAAAGAAACCGGAAAAATCTCAGTAGGAATCTCATTCACATTTCCAAACCCCTCTAGCTCTCCAGTGAGCTCTGCTCCCAAATCTCACCTTGTGCAAAGGCCTCCTGCATGTCTCCCCCGACTCCGCTCAGTGGGTCTTGCGGACAGTGGGTGGGGGTGGAGCCAGCAGACGTTGAGCGGACAGGCATGGGCATCGGGCGGCCGCCTCCGTGAGTGGGGGATGTATGTGGTGATCCTGTGGCCTGAGCCTGGGAGAATCAGAGAGATGAAACGTGTTACCTCAGGTATCTTACCTCTTTGAGGAAGGAGAAAGTCCTTCTACTCAGTCAGTCTAAGCCAGCCGAAAGAGCTCAGTTCAGTGGGCCAGTGCACTGCGTGATCACATTTGAAAGGAAGGAGTCAGGCTGCCTCCAGGACTGCAGAGAGGAAGAAAAGGAAAAAAGGAAGGAAGGTGGGGGCGGGAGAAGGAGAGAGAATCCCATTAGACTGGACTAAAAGTGGGAGGAAAAGCAGAGGCTAGCACGGAGAGGGGGTCCTCGCAGGCAGACAGCCTGAGCAGAGTGGCTGGGTCCAGGATCTGAGAGGGGCTGGGGCCACACAGCTGGAAAATGATACACAAACATCTTTCTTTTTTGTTTGCAAACACATTTACGGACATGACCTCACTTGACCCTCACAATAACTTGTGAATGAATAGAAAGGGTGTATGTTCTTGTGCCCATTTTATGGTAGAAAAAACACAAAGGGAAGCGGAAGAGCTTTGTGTCAGGCCAACACAGCTCACGGAGATGCCGGAAGAGCCCCTTCCACTCCCAGGGCAATGGCGGGCACCCGGCACCTCTGAACTCCCAGCCCGAGGGGATCACGCTCCTGAGCGCGCGTCCCAGCTCCGCTGCAGGCTGCTTCCCAGGGGCCGGGTCGCCGCACTTGCCAAAAGCACACAGTGAGGCTGTCGGGGCCATTCCATGGGGACCAGGTGAGGACGGACACACACCTGGTGGAAGCCGAACTTTCCCTGTGAAGGCTCCGGTACAGTTTCGGAGGAAGCTTGGAGCAAGGGGATCACATTTAAAAATTCTAGTTAAAGGAAGCTCACTGAGATTTGGGCCCCGATGCTGCTCTTCAGAACAAGGGACACTGGGTGTGACACGGGGCAGGTTTTCTGTGGAAGCAAAACTGGGAAAATAGAAGCCAAAGTGGGCAAATGAGTTCAAATGAAGAGATTTATCTTTTGGGGATCTAGCTCAGAAACACCCCGCACGACAGAATCTGCCCCAAACACGCCGACGGGCTCCGAGCACAAAGCCTCACCTCGGCGCTTCGGCCGGCGTGCGAGTGGCGCCACAAAGAAACAGTCTGTTCTCTAACCCTTTGGTTTGTGTGAGCGTATGTGTGTGTATTTTAATTTGAGAAATTTAAAATATACAGAAAGCTAAAAAGCATAACATGATAAACACCCACATTGCAAACTGTTCATAGTTTGTCAAATTCATTTCAACTTAGAAACGCCGCAGAGAGGTCTGAAGACCTATTAGTGTCCAGTCCCAGTCTCTCCTCTCATCCCTTCAGAGGCAACAATCGTCAAAGATTTTGGGGTGAATTCTTTTTCCTATGTGTACCTATATAACTATGAATAATGTATGCTATTTCATACTTTAAAATTTTGCATTAATGGTATCATACTGTGCATATCATTTTGCAATTTGCTTTTATCACTTAGCATACTTTCTGAGATCTTTCCATGATACAAATGATAGGAACTTAGACCCTTACCTCACATTGTATATCAAAACTAATTCAAAATGGGTCATGAAACCCAGGAGACTTTTAGAAGAAAAGGTTAAGCAATGACTTTTTAGATATGACACCTAAAACATAAACTACAAAATAAAATGATAAATTGGATTTCATGAAAATTAAAAACTTTTTTCAAAGGACACCTTTAAGAAGGTAATAAGACACTTCACAGAATGGGAGAAGATTTTTACAAATCATCTATCAGATCAGGGGTTTCTATCTAGAATCAGAAAGAAAACTTACACTCAATAACAAAAGGACAAGTAACCTAATTTAAAAATGGGCGAAGGGCCTGAATAGATGCTTCTCCAAAGAAGACATACAAATGTCCAATAAGCACCTGAAAAGATGCTCAACATGATAAACCATTAGGGAGATGCAGATCAAAACCACAATGAAATACCACTTCACATCCATTAGGATGGCTACAATCAACAAGGTGGACAATAACAAGTGTTAACAAGGATGCAGCTTAGTTGGAACCTTTGCACGCTGCTGGCAAGAACGGAAGATGGTGCATTCCTGCTGCTTTAGAGAAGAGCCTGACAGTTCCTCAAAAGATTAAACACTGAGTGCCACGCGACCCAGCAATTCCACGTCTCGTGTATATACCTGAGAGGAATGAAAACACAGGTCTGCACAAAAATCTGTACACAAGTATTCAGGGCAGCATTATACATAAGAGCTGCAAAGTGGGAACAATCCAAGGGTCTACCAACGGATGAATGATTTAAATAAAATGTGGAATGCAGCCGACCCTTGAACAATATGGGTTTAATCTGCACGGCTCCACTTATATGTGGATTTTTAAAAAACCATATTTAATTTTGAGAGAGAGAGTACATGTTGAGTGGGTGTGGAGCAGAGAGAAAGAGAGAGGGACAGAGAGAATCCCAAGTTGGCTCCATGCTCAGCACAGAGCCTGACGTGGGGCTCGATCTCAACAGCCATGAGATCATAACCTGAGCTGATATCAACAGTTTGGATGTTAACCAACTGAGCCACCCAGGCACCCCAATTTTTTTTTGATAAATACAGCATATCATTATAAATGTATTTTCTTTATGATTTTCTTCATGACATTTTCTTTTCTCTAACTCTCTTTTTGTAAGAATACATATACATATAACATACAAAATATGTGTTAACTGATTATGTCATGGGTAACATATGGATCAACAGTAGGCTGTTGGTAATTAAGTTTGGGGGGAGTCAAAAGTTATACACAGATATTTAACTGTGCAGGAGGTCAGTACCCCTAAGGCCCCCACCATTGTTCAAGGGTCAATGGAATATGATTTGGCAAGCAAAGGAATAAGTACTGATACATGTTACAACGTGGACAAACCCTGAAGATATTATGCTAGTGAAATAAGCCAGTTACAAAAGACAGAATATTGTTTGATTGCATTTATATGAAATGTCCACAACAGGCAAACCCATAGGGACAGAGAGTAGATTGGTGGCTGCCTGGGGCTGGGGACTTGGGAGGAATGAGGAGTGAGTGCTAATGGATGTGGGGTCCTTTCAGTGGGTGATGAATTGTTCTAAAGTCAATTGGGGTGATGGTTGCACAATTCTGTGAATATATTAAAAACCACTGCATTATAGACTTTAAAATGGTGAACTGTATGGTATGTGAATTTTATCTCAATAAAAATATTATAAAAAAGACACCACTAGAAAAAATAAAAAAGATAAGTCACAGACTGGGAAAACATATTTGCAGATTATATCTGATAAAGAACTTGTGGGTCTTTGCAATGATTTTTTTGAATATGACACCAAAAAAGCAAAGCAACAAAAGCAAAAATAAACAAGTGGAACCACATCAAAAGTAAAAAGGTTCTGTACAGCAAGGAAACCATCATCAAAATGAAGAGGTCGGGGCACCTGGGTGGCTCAGTTGGTTAAGCGTCCGACTTTGGCTCAGGTCATGATCTTGCGGTTTTTGAGTTCAAGCCCCACGTTGGGCTCTGTGCTGACAGCTCAGAGCCTGGAGCCTGCTTCAGATTCTGTGTCTCCCTCTCTGCCCCTCCCCCACTCATGCTCTGTCTCTCAATAATAAATAAATGTTTAAAAATTTAAAAAACAACAAAACAAAACAAAATGAAGAGGCAATTTACTAAATGGGACAAAATATTTACAAATCATATATATGATAAGGAGTTAATATCCAAAATATATAACGAATTCATTCAACCCAACAGCAACAAAACAAAACAAAACTAAAAACCCAATCTAATTAAAAAATGGACTAAGGCAGGGGTGCCTGGGTGCTTTAGGTGGTTAAGTGTCCAGTTCTCAATTTCGGCTCAGGTCATGATCTCACAGTTGGTGGGATCGAGACTGTGTCGGGCTCTGTGGCGACAGTGAGGAATCTGCTTGGGATTCTTTTTCTCCCACTCTTGCTGCCCCTCCCCTGCTCACACTCAAGTTCTTTCACTCTTTCTCTCTCTCAAAATAAATGAACTTTTTTTTAGAAAAATAATTTAAAAAAATGGACTGAGGAACCAAATACTTTTCCAAAGAAGACATACAAATGGCCAATATGTATATGAAAAGGTAGCCAGGGAAATGCAAATCAAAACCACAATGAGGTATCACTTCACACTTGTTAGGATGATTATCAAAAAGGTAAGAGATAAGTACTGGTGAAGACATGGAAAAAAGGGAACCCCTGTGTACTATTGGTGGGAATGTAAATCGGTACAGCCACTGGAGAAAACAGAGTAGAGGTTCTTCAAAAAATTAAAAGAAAATGAAAACGACAGGGCGCCTAGGTGGCTCAGTCAGTTGGGTGTCTGACTTTGGCTCAGGTCATGATCTCACAGTTCGTGGGTTCAAGCCCCACGTCGGGTTCTGTGCTGACAGCTCAGAGCCTGGAGCTTGCTTTGGATTCCATGTCTCCCTCTATCTCTGCCCCTCCCCTGTGCTCACTCTCTCTCTCTCTCAAAAATAAACATTAAAAAAAATATCTTACAAGTCTGTATATCAATAAAGCAGAAATGGAAAAAAAACACCAAGAATAAACTAAAAAAAATAAAAAAGAAACTTGTGTCCAGAACATAGAAAGAACTCTTACAGCTGAATAATAAGAAAACAAACAACCCAATTACAAAACAGGGAAAGACTTGAACAGACATTCTACTGAAGAAGATGTACAAATGGGCAACAATCACACGAAAAATGCTCAACATGAGTAATCAATAGGGAAATGAGAACCGAAATTACAATGAGATACCACTTACCTACTGAAAGAGCTACAATCAAAAAGACGAACAAGGACATGAGAAAACTGAAACGCTTGTATGTTGCTGATGGGACCATAAAATGGTACACTACTCTGGAAAACAGGTAAGCAGTTTCTTAAAATGGTAAACATAAACTTACCATATAACCCTGCAATCTGACTGCTGTGTATGTGTCCAAGAGAAACGCAAACATATGTCCACCCAAAACTCAGACACAAATGTTCAGTAGCTATGGTCTGGTAGGCCAAAAGAGGAAATAGCCAAAAGTTCATTGACTGGTGAATAGATTAACAGAATGTGGTTTATCCATTCAAGGAAATACTATGAAATCTCTTTTTGCTATTTTTTGCTGTTTAACTTTTATAATAATTTTCCTCTGACAATTAAACATGTTCTATCTTGTGAAATATTTTATTTTTGTCAGCGTACATGAAACACGCATTATCATTTATTTTTTTTTCAGGGTATATATATTTTTTTCCCAACTAGTTTATAAACATCTCAGGAATCCCGTTTTGGTTGGATAACACATTAATCATTGTATTAATATAAATCATTATCACATATTACTCACTGTATCCTGGGGAATCACCTCTGTCTTTTACCCTATAATTACCATCATCCCGACTTTTGGCCATTTTTGGGGGGGAGGGGACAAATAATAAAGTATACAATTAACTCTGGTTTGGAAAGTGCTTATGAACAGCCAGATCCAGCAGTTCCAGCCCCAATCCAAGTGAGATAATGAAGCTGGGAGAGAGGTAAGAGAGGGTGCAGAAAAGCAAGAAAGTCTGATACAGTGGTGTGTCCCTTGCAGGGAAGTCCTATGAGCCAGCACAGTGTGGGATGCAGGAGATCGCAGACGCGGTGGACCCGGGCCAAGCCCCAACCTCTCCTGGGCTTCCAAGGGCTGAGGGGCACGGAAGGAAGATCGCTGCCTGGGTTGCTCGGACAGCATCAAGGAAGGACCCCGTGCACCCCTGTAGCCCATGGTTTCCCAGCTGCAGAGGCAACGAGCCTGAAGTGGTCTCTCAGTCACGGAAGAGTTAGAGCCTAACAGAGATCACGTGTGCACCCTGGCTGCCGGGGGAGCCTATGAATTCGGCTGCCTCAGCCGGGGAGTGAGGAGTGCTGCCTAGAAGAACCAGGCTTGGCCACAAGCAAAGGACCGGGCTGCGTCACCACACACGGAGTTGGAGCCGCGGACACCCCTCCCCTGATGCCACAGCACTCAGCATAGTCCCCAGGGCACAGCACCCATCTCGGTGCCAGAATCTGGGATGACTGGCTTCAGAGTTTGCCTGGAGATGCCCAGACTTTGTCCAGCTCAGACAGCAAGCACTCAAGAGGGATGAAGTCCATCCAGCTAAAGATTTCTTTTTTGCGTATCTATGTGGCTTGTGAAATTCAAATGCACTTCACTGTGTGACAGTTGTCTGTCGTCCCCGCAGAGGGCTGAACCAGCATTAAGCACACAAGTATTCCCTAAATCTCCCTCACTGCGATCTGGGCCAGGCACCGCTGCCTGAGGACTGAATGTCAGAGTCGCAAAACCCAAGATGAGCAACTAGGCTGCTTTTTAAGAACATGAAACCGAACCTCTGAAAGCATTTTAATAGGAAAATGATGATGGGAGATGAGGCAAAAGGGATGCACGAGGTGGCCAGCCACATGTGGCTAAAACTCTAGGATCAGAAAATGAAACCTATTGCCCACCATCGGCTTGGAAATAATCAAGCCCTCTTCCTGGGATCAGTGCCCAGGACATGCCTTCCGAGGAAGATAAAAAACAGGCTTCAGAAGTTGTCTTTGTTCAGAGCAGTAGAAAGAGAAAAATGAAGACTGCTGGGAAGGCACGATTCTCCCCAGTGAATCTCAAGCACCAGCCCTTGGCTTTAGGGTCACGTTGGATTACAACAATGCTGGGATGGAACCATCAAGAGCCCTGTGTGAATTCAGGCTCCAGCAGAGCAACACCAGTTTGGCATCCTGGTAGGTCAGTAAATCCCAACTGCCCCGGGAGAGGCACAAACCACAGCCAATCGATACACACATACTTCAAGTCAGGCCCGAGGCCCGAGGCCACGGCTTCAGGAAGGCCTAGAGACTGGGGTTGGTCTTGGAGGAGGCACACATGTGTGCAGGCATGCCCATGGCTGCCACTGGGTGGTTTAGACATAAAGAAGCAGGATGGGCGACAGGTGCTGCATCCACAGAAAGGCTTGCTCTCCCCTGCCTGCAGGCCTCTCTGCCTGTCGTCCTCTGGTCAGAAGCTCTCCACCCCCAGTGTGGTCAGATTAGCTCCTGCTGCCCCTCGGGGCATTTGCTTCATGGTCACCTACTCTAGGGTCAGATTCCTGACATGCTCCCCAGAACTCTGACAGCATTAACCTCACCTCTCAAATTTTATCTTCCTTACCATTGTGCTTAGCACATGTAAATGCTTAATAAATGTTTGTTAAATGACAATGAGGTATATCAAGTTTCTGACCCTTTTTCTTCAGTAATGGAAAGTGGGAATGGAGCCAGAGCAGGCAGTAATCTCCAGGGAGCACTAAATCTATCAGTCATCAATAAAGCTTTGTGTGACATACTTAACTAGATGAGTAAATGTGGTTGGTGGGCAGACCTCTGCGAAGGCTCCCAATGACCTTGCTCCCTGCTGTCACACTCCTGTTTAATCCCCTCTCCTTGAATGTGGTCTGGGCATAGTGACTGCTGCTACTGAGTCAGGAGAATGGGATGTCACTTCTGAGATCAGGTTATAAAAGACTGTGACTTAGGTCTTGCCCATACACTCTTTCTCTCTCTTGTTTGTTCAGTCTAATGAAGCCAGCTGCGATCTTGTGAGCCACCCTGTGGAGAGGCTCACGTGACAAGGAACTGAGGCGGCTTCCAGCCACCAGCTGGCTTGAACTGAGGCCCTCAGTCCGGCAGCCCACGAAGAATCCTGCCAACAACATGTGAGTAGTTGAGCCTTGAGATGCCTGTAGCCCTTGTGAGAGACCCTGACCCTCAGCTTGTGAGGACCAGCATCTGGACTCCGGGCCCATAGAAGCTGTGAAGTAATAAATATTTATTCCACAAAGCCACTAGGTTTTGGGGTAAGTTGTGATACAGCAACAGGTAACTCATATTCTCAGGTTGATTTTCTTCTTGATACATTATTGGGTCAGTCCCATCTGAAGGACATTTGATGGAGAAGGAATGGGAGGGAAGGTTGTGGAACATGAGAGATCAAGCCCAGAGACTCAGGGAAAGAGGACTGTGAATGAGAATAGACGCAAGGATATATAATCAAAAAACATTTTACCCGATCAGAGAATGTGTCTAAGTCCCTGAGTAAATGAGCCTGTCCTGATGCCGAAGTCCCAACCTCTTTGCTTTGTCAATAATCACAGGCCTTAGAGACGATTCTTTGCTGCCAATTCAAAGACTCAGAAGAGGAGGGGGAAGCTGCAGGCTCTGAGATGGAATCCTAGCTCTCTCCACCACTCTGGGGTAGACACACAAAGAGGAGGTGTGATTCGGTGGGAAGGGCATGGCCCGCAAGTCGGGAGACCTGGGGTTTTCTTTTGACCGTACAGCACCTGCTTTTTAATTTTTCTGGGGCTCAGTCTTCTCATTTGTAAACTGAGTGGCATCAAGCAGATGATCTCTGAAGTATTTTTCTGATTTAAAATTCTATGATTCTATACCTTTGGCCAAGTCACGTCATCTCAGTGATGTCAAATAATCACGGCTTTGCTCCAGTCACAAAGAGGCCGTCGGTGAAGGATCTTCTGAGGGTTCCCGGCAGCCATCTCAGGGTCAGATAACGGCACGTTCTATACCGAACATACCTTTCTTTTTTTTTTTTTTTTTTAATGTTTTATTTATTTTTGAGACAGAGAGAGACAGAGCATGAGCAGGGGAGGGTCAGAGAGAGGGAGACACAGAATCTGAAGCAGGCTCCAGGCTCTGAGCTGTCAGCACAGAGCCCGACGTGGGGCTCGAACTCACGAACTGTGAGATCATGACCTGAGCTGAAGTCGGATGCTTAACCGACTGAGCCACCCAGGCGCCCCCGAACATACCCTTCTCACCAGTACGGTGAGTACCAGAGATGCTGTCCGTTTAGATTCATGCACACAGAGCCTCTATGGAGGTGCAGGGAGCAGGTGACTGCAACAAGGATGATTTTAGCTCAAGACGCACAGAATTTCAATAAGCCCCTTCTAGTTACACGCCCACAAGCTGGAATGCGCAGAGCACACAGAGTTCGAGACCCTGTTTGCAGTGCAGCGCAGCACTCTGGGCGTGCTGTCAGTTACCTATGATCCCGGGTAGGGATTGTTCACTCTCTGCCCTCTCGACAGGTCTGGGCCAGACAGATACACTACAATCTGCCTGGGGCACTGCATTGTGAAATTTCACCATGTCTCAGAAGCGCAGATGGGCTTTACATTCAGGCAGGCAGGACCTCCCCACAGAGACTGCCAAGCACTCCAGTCACTGCAAACCAATCTAGAATAAATGGTCACAGGAGCAGGCTGGGGGCAGCATCGCAGTTGGAACCTTGAAGTTATGGGGAACCTGAGAATCACACAGAAATCAGGAAAGGTGGAGGAACTAGTCAGGCGGCTCCAGGGGATGGGGATAAACTCTCCGATGCGGGTGTAAAACCATCTTGCGCCTCTGGGTTTGAGCTGCCAGGACAGGGGCAGTTAGCCTGGGGAAGCTAGGGAAGGTCTGCAATACGCTACTTGGTGTTTGAAGGTTTCCTGATGCAAGGACAGTGGGATCTTGCTGTAATACGACCTATAACAAAGGCTTGAATGCAGCACGGGCCAGTCACCAATGACTGAACACAATACATGCCCTGTCACTCAGGTTCTCTGAATACAGAGGTCCCTTGTAGTTAGAAACAATTCTGCTAGAAATACAGAGCTCGAGAAATACATTCTGAGAAGCTCTCTGGTCTGTTGGCTCTTCACTTCTTCTAAATTAGCAAAAGAGTCTAAAAACCTGAGAAAACTGGGTATCACATTCTAAGAAAAGGACTCAGAGATTATGCTTACAATTTCAGAATGTTCATGACCCCAAGAAAACAGCCTCTCTTTTAGTCCAACGTTCATTTTATATTTGAAGAGACTGAGGCCTAGAGCGGCCACAGGGTTCCAAATAAATCAGTAGGAAGGCTACGACTGGTACCCGGGTCTTCTAACGGCCTCATATGGCTAGGAGAAAACCAAAGCATAGCACGGTGTTGCTGAGGCCTGGAGGAACCCATGTTTCAGTCGAGACCCGAAAGGAGAGTACAGTGATTATGACTTCGTCTCTTGTCTATGACACAAATCTAATATTGGAGCCAAAGCAGGTACACAGTATGCCAGAGAAGGTGACCTGAGGACACTGTGAGCAGAGACAGGAGCTCACAGGCTGTGGCAGAGAGAGCCGGCCCCAAAGGGAGAAAGGCACTGTCCCTAGCAGAAGGGTGATTTGCACCACACTCAGCTGTGTTCAGGCATCCTCGGCATGGTGCTTGGCACACAGGAGGGGCTGGAGAAATACTGTTTCCTCCCCTTCTTTTTCTTCATGGGACAGGTATGAATTTTTTCCTATCTCCTTGGTACACGCTACAGTTAGGTAATCGAGCCTGGAGCGGCTTGTGGCAAAAAGCCTGATTTTGAGTTACTGCCCTCTATGGAGCCCTGATAACTGTATCCTCTGCACAAACACAGACCCACCTGAAACTCTGAGCTAAGCTGTTATCATGGTACCAGAAGGAGGCGTTTTAGCCTCCATCTGTCTCTCTGACTCGTGGATACCTGCCAGGGAGCAGATGGCCTTTGTGGACAATTACCTTCATTTTGCTGCAGTGTATTTAAATTAAACAAACTGGCCTCTTTGCTGCTGATTTTCAGAGGCCCTCTCAGAAAAACAGCAACAACAACAAAATCCACAAAAATCAACCCTGGGAGAAAGGAGCTGCAAGTCTGAAATTTAGATAAGGCAACCCTGACTGCATAGAGGAATGGGATGTATAAAGAATGGACTTTTTTTTTTTTAAATGTCGATTTATTTACTTTGAGAGAGAGAGAGAGAGAGAGAGAGAGAGAGAGAGAATCCCAAGCAGGCCCTGTGCTCAGCTTGGAACCTGATTCCGGGCTCAATCTCATGACCTGGACGTCATGACCTGAGCTGAAATCAAGAGTTGGATGCTCAACCGACCGAGCCACACAGGCGCCCCTGAAGAATGGACTTGGGGCAGATTTTTCTCCCTTCAAGAAAAAGTAAAACAAACCCCACATACTATATCAACCTGGTGTTGGGTGGCTCTGCTCGGAAAGTGCAGCCATCACATCAAATGTGCAGCTGAAAGGAGAGAGACAGGAGGCCGCAATGCCCGTCCTGTGTGCCTAACACGACAACAGTTGAGACCGCTAGCAGTTAGCACCAGGGATGGGAGCAAGCAGACAGCAGAGAACGAGGTGGAGGAGACGAGAGAGACAAGCGTATGGCAGTGAGCAAAGAAACAGGCTGTGATTCCCTCCGGGGTGAATTAGAAACAGCGAAAGAGCACGCCAGGAGACCTTCCTATCTGAGCAAAGGTGCTGTGTGACTTAAGTGCTGTGTAGCTTTTCAAGGTAAACTTTGCGTCTAAACACCAGAGAGAAGAGCTGACGAGTTTTACGATGTCTCTCTTTTCTTTCCACCACAGATACCATGAACGTACATTTACGTACTGTGTAGGTCTGTTGGAAGGATAGGATGGGGCACCAAAAAGTGTGCCAGCAGTGCCTCTGCAGAGGGCTGGCACCCGTTTGTTCCCACATCACTTCAGGAAACTCAGGGCTTACACACAGCCTGTCACTCACTGTTCACTGTGGTGGCTCATGGGGTAAGTTGCTATAAGACAGGAAACAGCTCCCATGGGACTGCTGGATGTTTATGGTCTCGGTACTGGCAGTGGGTCGATTCCGTCCCTGTTCAAGTCCAATTACACTGCAGAAGACAAAGCTTACCTCAAGGCTTCGAGGGGTGGGAGGCAAGTTGTCTAGCTATCTTTCTTAGTAGGAGGAGGAAAGCATACTAAGCTCCAGGGACAAAGAACAACCTACTACAACTCACCATAAACCCAAAGATCAAAAGAAGTTGAAATTTAAACTTTCAGATAGGGAAGCTCATAAATTCTAAGACTAGATTACCCTCTTTCTGTTTGTTTCTCCTAGTCTGTCCGACTCTATTTGAGAATGGTATTCCTTTAGTTCTCATTGTAGGATTTCAAAGCCAGTTCTCGGTGAAATGATCAGGGACCTCACTGAAGGGAAAATCCCTATAAAATGAATACAAAACACTCAGCTTGCATATTAGAAACAAAAAGAGAATAAACTGCCAGGAGAGCATGGTCCTTATTCAGACAGCTCAATCGGTGATCAGGCAAGAAGCCAGAACCTATCAGGGATATTTTAAACTCCAATGAGTCAAATTTAAAGGCTACTTATAGGTATGCAAAACTCATATGGTGAGGTATGGCACCCTTATTCAACAGCACCATTCTTTGCTGAGTCCCTGCTGTGCACAATGCAGCAGTTAGAGTCCAGGCTTTGCAGTTAGGGAGACCTAGTTTGGATGTCAGCTTTACCATTTATTAGCAGCATGCACCTGGGTAACTTACTTAACCTCTCTGCATCTCAGTTTCTTCATATGCAAAATGGAGATAATATCTTTACAGGCTGGTGTGGATGAACATAAAATGCTTCACACACCGGCTCAATAGAGGACCACCTGCCATTATTCTACTTTGAAAGGTGCTGGGGGTCACAAAGGGGCAAAGTGTCCACTGTTAGCAGGCTCACGGTCCCCTGGGGTTGTTAGGCATGTATGCAATTAGCATACAAAGGAGAGTGAAATCCATGCCTTAGTGGAGGCACAAAGGAAAAGCACAGAATCGAGAGAATGTAACTCTGAGCTTCTGGAACAGGGTAAGGTTTCACAGAAGAGGTGGCATCTGAGAGTATCTTGAGGGCTATAATTTCAATAGGCAGAAAAGGCTCGGGAAGGGCAATCCAGGTGAGGAAAGGGCATGAACACAGGCAGCTGGCCTGGGAGGGGAGGCTGCCTGCGGGGGGTAAGGAGCAGCGTGGGGGGGCTAGCATATAGGAAGCACATAGACACGTGGTAGGAAAGAGCAGTGTGGCCTACCATCATCCGAGCCTTAAATAAATAGTCACCTAGTTTATTTACTAGGCCGGAGATGGCAAACGGCAGCCTATGGCCATATCCAGCTCACCACCTGTTTTTTACAGTCCATGAGCTAAGAATGGTTTTCACATTTTGAAATGGTTGCATTTTAAATGGTTATATAAGTACCTACATAATATCTCTGATTTGGTTTACAAAGCATAAAATATTTACAGTCTAACCCTTTTTAAAAAATTTTTTTTTGTTTTTAATTTTAAGTAGGCTCGATGCCCAGTGTGGGGCCTGAATTTAAGACCCCAAGATCAAGAGCCACATGTTCTACCCACTGAGTCAGCCAGGCGCCCCATACTGTCTAACCCTTTAATAAAATGCCTACTGACCCCTGCTGGGGGCAGCGGCACAGGGAGCTAGGGGAAGGTTCCAGAGGAGAGAATGGCGTGGCCAGTGCCATGCATTTAGGACTCTGGCTCTGGAGCAACGTGAAGGAGGGACTGAGGAGGAAGAGATAGGGCACAAGGAGCCCTTATGTGGAGGTTCTTCCAACAGACCAGGTGACAGATGATGGAGGCTGGAATGAAGAAAGGTGGTAGGAACTGGAAGGAGAGAGACACAAGCAGGCTTTTGGAGAAAAACTTGCCTGGACCTTGACAAGTACGTGGATGAGCAGAAACCTGAGACAGTGTGCAGACAGGGAGCTGACAGGAAACATGGCCAGAGGACTGATTTGCAGGGAAGGTGCCTGGGAATCGTTCACCATCGAGTCCACATGTAAACCTCAGAATCAGGGATTCTGAGAATGCCTCGGCGGTTCAGGCTGTATCGCAGAGCAAGGTTCTCTGAGCTCAGGGTAGTGCTTCTCAGCTGGGGGTAATTTCACCTGCTAGGGCTTGGGGAGGGGGCTATCACTAGAATTTACCAGGTAGAGGTCAAGGGTCCTGCTAAACACCCTACAATGCACAAATCAGCACCCCCAGACTCCCCAGAGTTATGTGGCCCAGAGTTCCACAATGCTGAGGATGAGAAACCTGGCTGAAGGTGAGTCAGAATCTTCTTTTCCCAGGTGGCAGGCTGCTGTGGAAGGAAGGGCAGGTCACCAGTAGCCTCGGGTTAGGTTAGGATCTTCAAGGGGCCCAAGAATAAACTCTTGTATCTTCTGCACATTTGGAAGATGTCCTGGGGCGGGGGGGGGGGGGGGGGCGGCGGCTACAGGCCTCAGAGTCTCCTAGATTGTCTCTTGGTTTCCTCAGGTCTGAGCTGGTTAAATATGGCAGTTGAAATTGGAAATGTGAAAGCAATGAGTAAATAGTGAATGTTACATATATATTTAAGTTAATAAGAATACAAAATAATAAAAGTATTGAAGGATTTACGGTTAGCCAGCTGGTAGAGCTGTGGTGAGTTGGTGTGGTTTCTTATTAAAGGTACCACATTAGCTACAGTTAACCGTCTCTCTCTTTGCCTCTAATTTTATAAAACAAGCTTCTACTTTTTCTTTCTTCTTTTCTTCTCTTTCTCTCTCTTCCTCCTTTTCTCTCCCTTCTCCCTTCCTCCCTCTCTCCCCTTCCCCCTTCTCTTTCTTTTAAAGCATCGGGGCATCCATACGGTAATGTCAAATGACAGTAATTCTACTTGCCAGACTATGATTGGCAGCAAATGGAGAAGAGTGCAAAAAAGTCTAGTGTACCTTTTATAACATGCTTCTTGTAGCTGAAACTAAGCAGATGTTCATTTCAGTTAAGGACTCTAGGAGAGAAGGCTCCCTACTGTTGTGTTATTGTTAATATGGAACATCAGAACCAGCCCGAGGTCAGCTATAAGACCCAAGAGATTGGTGCAGGATCAGGCTTTGATGAAATGCCTACAGATGCTCTCCAAGCGAAGGATCATAGATCCAATCCCACGCCAAGAGAGGATGCTGGGGTGAGGTCTACCAGGAAGAGCACTAGGGATTCCTCTCCTCCTGTGGAAGCCCGAGAGATAAACCAAAGGATGGGGCTTCAGGGAAGCAGCGGATATTTTGTTAGGATGCTTTCTTTTGTCTGGAAAGGAGGAGGTAGAAGGCTGGCATGAAGAAACACTGAGGAAGGAGCTGGGTGTTGAAAGAAAAGCCCAGTGCATTTGAAAGTCACAAAAGGAGACACCAGTCTAATGAACCCAGTTGGTTTTCTATAGACCCTTTCTGGCTTTAGCCTTTCCCCAACATACTGGCTGGTACAGGTGACGAAAGCATCAAAGGACTGTGAAGCTGAAATTTGCAGATGAGGAAACAGGTTTGTAAAGTCTATGGACATGTTTAGACAGAAAAGTGGTTTTGATGAGAAGGACCTTTGAATCACAAGAGCAATCCATTCATATGTAATTCAATAAGGAGAATTGAAGATTTAATTCCCTCTCCTTCTTTGGGCTGAAACCAAAGCAGGGTGGTGGCTGGACAAAACAAAGCCTATTTTTCAGAGCTATCTACACTACTACTCTACTGAAAATTTTCTTTCCGGGGTTGCTGGTAACTTCCTGATTGGCAAATCCAAGGGCTTCCTTATCCTATTGTCTTATTAATTTTCTCCTTCTTGAAAGCTTCTGAGCTTTCACCAAGAACCCACAATCCTACCCCTCCCACCTCCTCTTTCTTCTTTTTCTCTACTATGGTTTTTCCCTAAGCCTCATGTTTATGGTTTCAACCCTAATTTTATGTTGAAGACTTCCAAATCTACAATGCTAGCCATGTTTTCCCACTGAAGTTCCGGCTGCATATCCCCAAATATATGGTAGATCAGGCAAAAAGCCTGAGTGCCTGCCTAATCTTCAGAACTCAGTATGTTCAAAAACAGGTCAAAGTCCCCTCCCTAACCCAGATCATCTCCTCTTCTTACTTCTTCAGTCAGTGTTCCCATCATTTTCCTAGATCCTCAGGCTCAGAACCTAAAAAAGTCACCTTTCACTCATTCTTTTCTGCTGATGCTTTGCTGAGACTCAGATTGTAGTATTCTGGGTGAGACAGTGTGTCCCAGGAATTCAATGTTGTTCCAGTGGAAGGACAATTTCTCCAGCTTGGTGTGTAGAGAATTTCCCTGGAGACTTTGGAAGATAGTTTTCATATGTTGCATGCATTCTGTCCAAGAGAGGGAAAGACAGAAATGTAGTGCAGGAGGGAAATAGAAAAGCAGGGAAGGAAACCTCTCAGTTTGTCCTTGACGAGGGTGATGAAAAATACTGTGGAGACTCAAAGCGATTTCCCCCTATATCCTCACACTGTAAACTCCTTGTAGGTATTCAAGGAGTTCTGGGGGAGTGAAATACAAATCTTATTTTTAATACTATAACAATATTTTCTCCTTTGGGGAAAAAACTGAATGAAAAACAAAGCAACAAACTACCAGGTTCCTATAGTGAGTACAGGAGACGGGACTGGTGAATGAGTACACTTCACAGACTCACAAGGCAATCTATGTGCAGTTAGCACATGGGGTCATCTAGACAGACTAGGACTGGAACCCAGGCTGAAGGTCTATGGCAGAGTCACACAGTACATCACACTGATCTCTGTTTACCAAAAGACATCTGTGGAGTTCACAAACTTAGAGGGATAGCAGTGGTGCCTATAGCTCAGGATACCACTGACCTGGCATGTGTTTCTGTATTTAAGGCATGATGCCAATGATGAAATAATGTTCATACTATTTGAGGGTGGTATTTTTGTAGAATTTCTCTTGTTATCCTCCAAAACGCCAAGTTCACTGTCTCGAACATATGTAGTAAGACACTGCTGAATAAATAAGTGAATGGCAATTCTTTGCCTCGGGGTAGAAGTAGATTCAGCCTTCCATTTTAGAGTATGGTGGGGTCAGAGAGTCCAGAAGATTTAGAGGCATGTGAATTTGAATCACTTCCCAATGAGACTGTATCTAAAGGTTAAGTGAAGCAAGAGGAGAAGTGGTCCATGAGCACATCAAGGGGTTCACCAGTAATCTCTTTAATGGACAAAGGAGGCTTTTATTTGTTGTTGTATAGGGTTTTTAAAAAGTACTTTTTCTTAAATTTACAAAGTTAATATTCATGAAGTTTGTTAGAACCCTCATGGGTCAACCGTGGCTAACTAAATATTGAGCACCCTTCCTCTGAGGTATATTTGGGGGAGCCAGATCAGAGACGCAGGCTTTTAAGAACCAGCTCACACCATGCTTTCTTTGGTGTAGTTGTAGTGGGTTATTCATCTGATTCTGGAAATCGGAAAGGGCATGTGGCAAGATCCCACTTGATATTCCAACTTACTGAAGTAAAAGGAAAGGTTCCAAGCGTGTCAATGCTCTCTTAGTGGAATCCCCAAGATTCCTCTAATTACACAATTTTCAGAGTCCCATCTATCTAACCCTCTGGACCATTACCATACTACTAATTTGGATCAAGGCAACCCCATGGGAGCCCTCTATTCTTATATCTTACTATCTAAAGTTAGAGTCTTTAAGCCTGATGTTGATCTGTATATAAAAAGTAGTGATGTCTAATAGGAGAATTCAGAGAAATGTTCCAGGCAACATCTTTCATGAGTAAACCGTACCTCTTGCCTTGGATAGCTCATTTTATTTGGTGTTAGCAATCCAGCAGTACAATTTTATGGTGTGTTGAGTCACTGGGAAAAATGGAACACTGAGATGTAACTAGCATGAATTTAGACATCTGAAATCCCTCCAGACTAGGACCGGAGTAGCCCACAGCTCAAGTGCACCAATGGCAGTAAATACCATCACCAGCATTACTCGTCAGGCTGTTGTTACCTTAGTGAGTTCCTCTGTAACATGCTGGTGAATCCCCTAACCAGGCTGCAGGCACCAGGTTTTTACTAAGCAATTATCAAAACACTTTCAAGTGATACAAATAACTACATATACCCCACATTTTATAGATTATACGTATTAAAAAAAAAAAAAGAGGATTATTTTATTCTACATACTCAATATCTGTTCTTTAGACAGAAATGGTAATAGCATTAATCATAATTAATGGTGACCCTGAAATTCCTTTTTCTGATTCCTTTTTATAAAGGGCGTTTCTGAACCATGATTTAGTCTTCTGAATGGGTAGGGAACAGGAGTACCTTGAGCAAAGTCACTGCTCTAAGTACTCGAAGCAGTTATGTGCCTTATAATCAATAAACTTACAAATTCACACCACTTTTAGTTCGAAATCTTGTGAATTTCGTTAATACTAGTTTTCATTCAGCAACTATTTATTGAGTATCTGTTCTGTGGCAGGCACTAGCTAGCGACTGGGGATGGCAGTAGTGAAAAAGGCAGACAAAGTCCTTTAATTACAGTCTGATGATTATCACGGGCCTGATTAACCCTGACTCAGTTGATACAATCTAATTCCTGAGCCTGTTAAACTGTAGGGTATATTGTGGGTTGAAGAGTCACTCAGTGAAGTCTTATCTGAAATAGCCAGGCAGTTCTTCCCTTAATTATAACTCTTGGATCTGAGAAAAGAGAAGCGAAGGAGGGAGGGAGGGAGAGAGAGAGGAAAGACAGAAGAATTATCAGCTGAGGTGCTGATGCCACTCAAAGCTCTGGAGAAGTGGCTGAAGGCTGAAGGTGGACCCACAGCACCAAAGCTGTTAAGTCACAGTCATTACCTATTCCTCTCAAATCCCCCCAAAGCTAAAATAATCCCTAAAGAGGAAAGAAGCAAGAAGACGACTACATGAAAAGTTCTCTATAATGGATTTATAGAGCCAATTTTAGGAAGCGTGTCTAGTAAATTCTTCATTGTAGGAGTCTCTCACAACTATTTTATCACCCATATAGGTAACACATTATGATGCGGAAGAAATTAAACTATACCAGCCAGAACCCAGAAAGGAAGAAAAAGTTACAACTTAGCTCTGTGCTAAATACCTTTTTGTATCTCACTCAGTAAGGAGACAGACTAAAACAGAAGCACTAGTTCTAAAGCTTTATGTGTCTCCTTGTTTAAAATGTTGAATTATATAAAGCTATTGAGCTTTCAAATTTGAGCCTCAGCACTGAGCCTTGGGTGGGTCCAGTTTAACCTGTGATGTAAACAGAGGATATTTAAACCTATATCCACAGAGCAGAATGTCTTACCTATATCATAGTGGAGAAAGATGGGGAAAAAACAATTTGTACCAATTTGTGCCATGGACGGTCCTAAGAGAGTACGAAGACAAGGTCATGAACTCAGGATCACGGCCATGGAGAACTTCTAAGACATACACACAAGTGGTTCATTAGGGGCAAGCTTCAGCAGTCTGGGTCTAGCCTCTTACTTTGCCGACTTCAAGGGCATGATGATCTCACACAGACTCAAAGGTCACTGAAGCGAACAGGTTATTTAAGTCCCTGTCTGCTCAAGGTCAGCTTTAAAGCGACCTGAGAAATAACATACCAGCAGTGGCAATTTCTCATTCTTGGATTACATGGCAATCCATAATGTTTTTTAAGAATGAAATGTCTATTGGAAGCTCTACTGCTACCATTAAAATAGATACTCATAAAGCCCGCCCTCTTCGGAAAGAGAGTTCTCAGGTAAGGTGTAGGGTTCTTCACTCTGAGCGGGCACATTCCCAGAGGGAGGAGATGCTAGTCTGGGAAGATTGTTGGAGTAAGTTCCCAGCAAGTGGTTTTAGCTGCAACGTGCATCTTTGGGGTATAGAGGAGAGGAGAGAAGGAGGGGAACAGTGGCTGTCGGCAGCTACAGGTGAGGTGATGCCCTGGAGCACCACGAAGGAGAGGAGACTGTCAGGGAAACAGCGGGAGAACGGAGAAGGAAGGAGAGATGTTCTCTTTCCTTCCCTCAACACAAGCGCACCCATCCTCCTATTTGTGGTCGGCGTTACCAGCATCCGTGTCTCTGTGGCTTCTAAGCAAACTGGAGGATTATACGTCTATGCCCCCCTTGAAGTTAAGTGTGGTCATATGACTTGCTTTGGCCAATGAAATGGAGGGGAAGAGAAGCATGAGTGTCACTTCCTCATACATTTAATGCATTTAATGACTGGGCTTGACTTTCCATGCTGTCTTCTCCTGCTTTGCCCATATGAATGCACCTACTGAGGAAGTGCCATAAGATCAAAGCAATAAACTACGTGTCAATGAGGAAACAAACAAACAAACAAAGCAAAAACAACACTAAACAGGGGCGCCTGGGTGGCGCAGTCGGTTAAGCGTCCGACTTCAGCCAGGTCACGATCTCGCGGTCCGTGGGTTCGAGCCCCGCGTCGGGCTCTGGGCTGATGGCTCAGAGCCTGGAGCCTGTTTCCGATTCTGTGTCTCCCTCTCTCTCTGCCCCTCCCCCGTTCATGCTCTGTCTCTCTCTGTCCCAAAAATAAAATAAACGTTGAAAAAAAAAAAAAAAATTTAAAAAAAAAAAAAAAAACAACACTAAACAAACTTTTGTTACAGTAAAGCCACTGAGATTTCTGGGTTGATCACCTATCTTAATCCCATAATCTATCCGCTTTCCTTCTGACAGTCTGTCTCTCCCTTGCTCCTTTCTTGCCTCTTCCCCCATTTGATCTTTTCCTTCCTTTCTTTTCCTCTTCACTCTGTTATTTCATTGCCCTCCTAACTGAAAATAATAAATATACTGTTGGGTATTCCTATTCTTTTTTTTCTAAATATTTATTTATTTTTGAGAGAGAGAGAGAGGGAGTAAGGGGAGTAGGGGCGGAGTGGGGGGGGGGGCAGGGAATCCAAAGCAGGCTCTGCAGTGACAGCAGTGAGCCCGATGCAGGGCTCGAAGTCACTAACTGTGAGATCATGACCTTAGCCGAAGTCAGACGCTTAACTGACTGAGCCACACAGGCGCCCCTGTATATTCCTATTCTTAATCTAAAACATGGATCACTTTGTTTTTTGAAAAAGAAACAAGTAAATTTTTTGAATTACACATTCATATTTCTCTCTTTTAAAATTAAAGCCCTGAGGTAAGTTAAAAATCAGCTTTAGCTTGTATAAAAAAATGTATGCTTTGAAAACCTTACTATGTTATGTAAACATATGGTGTTACTATTGAGGATAGGCCCTCAATTGATTTTCTTGTGTGGGTTAAGGGCTGTCCGGAAAAATAAAAACAAACATAAACCTTCCCTAAACACCATGCAACAGCCATGCAGCTCAAAAACCAGAGCTCCCCCTGGAGCAGACTCTGAACAGGAAATCACTTAGGGCATAACCAGTCACTTAGCTTTCATTGGTAACTTTGTTAAGAAGGCTCCTGGGGCTGGAGCATCTAGAAGCCTGTTCGAGACTGAAGGACATTTGAAGTCATCAGAAAAACTGTACATTTCCATGCACAATCATTCATGATGTAGTATTTAGACCTGAGGTCACTCCCACAACCCCGAAAGTTGTTTCAAGCAATTAAAGTCACTCTAGACATGAAGCAGCAGCGAATGCAAAAGCAGGGAAATGCAATCGTAGCCTGGCTAATCATGCATAGTTAAATAAACACAACAGATGTGTACTTTAACAAAAATTCAACGAGCTCTGGTTTCAAGTAAGAACATGCTCTGCTAATGAGGTAAACATGACGTGGACTTTCAGGCCGTTTTACACGACTATGGAGCGAACGGCTGAGGGTTTTACACATAACCAATTTTGCAGAGGTGAACTTGTGCAGGGAGGAGATGAGAAAGAATGTAACAGTTCTCTGAGGAAAAGAAGAACATGCAAAAGGAGCAAGAATCAGATGGAGAATTCCCAAGTTCACTTACTGCCTGCTTTTGCTCTTCCTCCTAGAGGTGTTGAAGATGGAAAAAAAGGCAGAGGGAAAAAGGAGAGAGGTTAATGGCCATCACCACAAAACATCTGGAAGAAATGATGGAAGAATCAGGCAAACCAGGCTAGGTGCACGGGTTCAGAGACCAAAGGCCCAGACGGTCATCGGGCACCATCAGCTGCACAGAGCGAATGGCAGGCCTCCGTCCCACCCGGTTCATTCAGGGCTAGCCTCTAGAACTGGGAAACCATCTAATCCAACTTCCTCATTTATGGACAGAAAAGGCCTAGAGAGCCTGACTCGCCCGAGCTCACACAGCTGTTTAGGGTAGACTGAAAGAAATAGCTCAACTAGGACCCAGAAGCCCAATAATCAATCTCCCCATTCCTAATATTCCTATGTGTTAGCTACCTTCCTCTAGGCCAATGGTTCGCAAAGCAGCAGCACCTGGAAACTCGTCAGAGATGCAAAGTTTGGGCGCCTGCCAAGACTACCCGAATCCAAAGTCTTGGGGTGGGTGGGGCACAGCAACATGTTTCAGAGCCTTTCAGCTGATTCTGATGCCTGCTGGTTTGAGAGCCACTGCCCTAAAAACTTCCCCCAAACTAGCAATTTCACCTGACCAGACTCTCTTCCTTAGTCCCCTCCTCTCCACTTGCTTTGGGGCTGCTTTTTTGTGGTTTTGTCCCAAGGATGCGCTTACATCCCATCCCCATTCCTCCAACAAACTGGAAGCTGCTTCAGGGCCCTGAGAGGCTTTTCAAAAAGAACTCTCGACCTCGCTTTTCCACTAATTCAACACAGGTTCATTTAGTACTTCTTATGCATAAGGCCCTGGAAACCTGAAGATAAGATGTGGTCTCTGTCTTTTAGAGCCTCACAGTGACGGCGGGCAGAGTGGGTACTTGCCAACTCTCAGCTATCACAACGCACCACTGGGCGCCGCGGGAAGAAGCACAGCAAAGACGAGAGAAACACTTCTGAGTCTGTCTCTCCGTGGTCCTTTGCTCTTCAGCTACTCTGTCTT
This sequence comes from Lynx canadensis, assembly GCF_007474595.2. NCBI lineage: Eukaryota > Metazoa > Chordata > Mammalia > Carnivora > Felidae > Lynx > Lynx canadensis. The sequence continues at coordinate 119,896,153 of NC_044305.1, read as the reverse complement.
TTAATGGGCCTTTTTGCTTCTTCTTTCTCTGCCTCATCATGAGTAACTGTGGTCAGGGAGCCTCTGCTCTTTGCCCAGGGTGTGCAAATCTAAAAGCTGCTGCGATGGTTCTATTTAAATCGGATCCAGCCGTGCAGGCAGTCTTTACTGAACATGTGTGTAGGAAGTCTTAGGGACGGACGGGTGCTTCTGCTTTTACAGGGTCTGCAGATCTGGGGCCAATGGTAAGAATGGTTTCAGAAAATCCAACCAGTTACAAAAAGGAAAGAGGAAGTAAAAAAAATTGGAAAAAAATAATTTTATTCCTGCAAGGAAGAGACATGGACTAGAAATTAAACAGGCACCAAGAACTCTCTTCCGGAGACTCCAACTGAGCACAAGAAGATGTTCTTCGTAATCAGAGCCAGCTGCTAGATGCCTGACCAAACCTATACTCACAGGAGCCCAGGCAAAGAGGGCCCTGAGCGTTAGCTCAGTAAGCCTTAAGAAGTTAGCATCTTAGGGTGCCTGGCTCAGCTGGTAAAGCATGCAACTCCTGATCTTGAGGTCGTGAGTTCGAGCCCCACCTTGGGTGCAGGGATTACTTTAAAAAAATTAAAAAAAAAGAAAAAGAAGTTAGCATCTTTCAGTTTTTACATCTGGCACGTGGCTCTGGTCAGAAGGGCTTGGAATTCCACAGCTGGGAAGAGCTTTCCCTTCCTAGCCAGGCTTCCCTGTAAGGCAGAATACTTTTCTCCATTCACTCGGCAGGGCAAAGAGCCATAGGAAGAGTTATTAAACCATTTAAAATGTGTGTTTATTGCTGGCACTAAGTGTTGAAATGGACACTGAGATGGTGGGGGAGGGATGAGGCACTCCTGACAGGCTGAAATTGCAGCTGAGGTCAGAAGGCAAGGACAAAAGTTCTCAGGACTGTTTCCAAGACACCTCCCTATTTTTACTGTTTTCTCCAGGCAAGGTAACAGTGCTTTGGCTCAACAGAATAGGGAAATTTCAGGAAGCAATGTTTCCCGTTTGCACATTTGGGAACTCTGCTATGGATAGTTTGTCCCAGGACATGACATCATGATAATCTGCAGGAGACACATGTCAGGTTAGGACGGGAATGGTGGACAGGGCAGCCTTTTCAGGAGGTAGGGGCCTCTGCTGTGCACTGGGGTTGGCAGAGGGTGGGCTTTGACAACGTGTTACTGAGGATGGTGTTTTACAATTTAAACTCACAGAAGTTACTCAGATAAAGCCTTGAAGGCTCTGCCAACACACTTAACAGGTCAGATACGAGGTCTTAGATATAAGGTTTTTGTTTTCAGTCAGTCAGTCGTGTCAGTAAACACTGACTGATGGCAACTGGCACAGGAGCCAAGGTTGATTTAAAGGGAATAATAATACTTTAACCACAAATCCAAAAGTGCTTATGTCACCTAAAAACATGTGAGACTTTTCCACATGGGGGATGTCTGGCTAGGTGGCCAAAGTAACACCGTAGCTACTGCAGTTATCTACATGATAATTTATATTTTAAACCTCATTTGCAAATGAGGTTGAAATCCAAAACTGCAGAATTCACCTGGTGACTCTGTTTCAAAAGCAATATTAGGAAAATGAAAAATGAGGCAGAAAAATACTGGGGACATGATTTAGAAAGTAAAATACCAACATACAACCACTTCCAGCTTAAATAAGTTTGGGACAGAGGTTATCCATACACATTAATCAGGGGGGGAATGTAAGAAAAAGACACCTTCTGACCATGGGTACCTGGGTGTCAGTCTGCATCATGCCACCAAAAAACCAAAAATACAATTAAGAAGGTCCCTGAGGGGTGTCTGGGTGGTTCAGTCAGTTAAGTGTCCGACTTTGGCTCAGGTCATGATCTCACAGTTCGTGAGTTCGAGCCCTGCGTTGGGCTCTGTGCTGACAGCTCAGAGCCTGGAGCTTGCTTCAGATTCTGTCTCTCTCTCTCTCTCTCTCTCTCTCTCTCTCTCTCTGCCTTTCCCCTGCTCATACTCTGTCTCTCTCTCTCAAAAATAAATAAACTTAAAAAAAAAAAAAAAAAGAAAGAAAGAAGGTCCCTAGTACTCCTTGGTCTTACTGCCAAATACCTAAATGTGACAGTTAGGAACCAATATTTTCTTGTTAAATAAATGCCTGATTAATTTTTACCCTGCCTTCTTACAAAAAAAGACTTAAGATTATTATTGAATAAATTAATAAACAATGGGAACAGTTCATATACATCTTTCTTTAAATTATCATTTTTCAGATAAATAGATAATGTACATAATATTTCACTGAAGCAGTAGAAAGAACTCCCTGTGAAATGGAAATTTACTGTGCAGTGTATTTTAATTTATGAGTATCCCAGACCATGTGGTTTCATTGTCCATTTGACTAAGTGCTTACAGCTGTTTTATGAGAGAATTAAATGCTAGCAGATTGAACATCAACGAGGGCAGGACAGTCCTTTGAAATTAAAATTAGGATTCTAAAGCGTATTTTTATTATGGGTTAGTGAATATATTTTCTTAATAGTAGGAAAACATCTTTGAAATTTTCATGGAAGTCAATGATTCCTATGGGTGACCTTCTGGGAGTGCATATAATACACAAATTAGGATTGTGCTGTCATCTTTTTAGGAAGCTGGACATTAGAGAGGCATGAAATTTTCAACTGTAAATTCTAATCAATGGGTAAAGATTGATTCTAAAGATTCTAATCAAAGACAAGATTCCTGCTCTGTGTTGCAAATTCTTCCCCCCAGTCTGAATGGCCTCAGCCTATCAGGTAAGTAAATTATAAGGCATTTAAGAAGCCGGCAGGGGATTTTACAAAATGGGGCACAAGGATCCTGCTTATTTTACGAAATTATAACTGTAAGACAGTAGCTAGAAATACAAAGAAGCTCAGCGTTTGGGATCAGAGTTCCAGGCCTCAGCTCATTCTGCCCAGCCCTTGAATACAAGCATCAGAAGTGAACCAGGTCACAATAATATTCACAGGGCTCTGAACCAGGAACTCTAACGGACACTGAGGGCGGCGCAGCTAACGAGAAAGCACACCGTGGGACTTTGGGGGAAGTGCATTCTGACTTCCCTTCAGTTTGCATAAACCTTTTGCCTTTTACAAAAATTACCCTAGGGTATCTTCCCACCTATGTTTGGGCAATGTCTGAAAGCAACTTACTACAAGCAAGTCTGACACAGGCTAGGGATGAGTGGACCCCCTATTATCTCCCATCTTGCAGGGGACTACCCCACAATGGCAGGACTTTCAAAGCCCCACATGGCTCCAGATGCTATACCGGCCAAATGCCTTTAAGTCCCTCTCTGCCATCTTGAGTGGGTGATTGGGTTGGATTAGCTGGATACTTGACAACTATTAGAGGGATCTGGGCCAGGTTTTCTTTAAACAAGACCCATTTAGACACGAAATACTTCTCAAGAGAAATTCCGTTAACAGGGTTAACGTAGAAACACGTCCATGCAAAACAACCCAAATACCCAGGACCAAAGCTAGAAAAAGAGATTCAGCTTAAGACTAAAAGAAGCGATTGTCTTGAGCAAGTCAAAAGTCAGTTGTTTTTTTTTTTAATGTTTATTTATTTTTGAGACAGAGCATGAGCAGGGAAGGGGCAGAGAGAGAGGGAGACACAGAATTCAAAGCAGGCTCCAGGCTCTGAGCTGTCAGCACAGACCCCGACGCAGGGCTCGAACTCACGAACTGTGAGATCATGACCTGAGCCGAAGTCGGACGCTTAACCGACTGAGCCACCCAGGCACCCCAAAAGTCAGTTTAAAACACAAACGCTACATTTACCCAAGTTGCTAATACCACTTGCTTCACTATGAAGGGACTCGTTTAGCATAGAGAAGTTGAAGAAAAGTCTCCAGGCTGATGTTTCCTTGAGCCGCACTGCTAGTCTGGACCCCTGTCACTCACACACTCACACTCACAGATTGTGATGCAGCACAATCACTGGGCTAGACAGTTATATTTATCTCCATTTCTCCTTTAGTTTCTTCCCTCTCTGATCCGCTCTACATATTTTCCCAAACTATTATTTTCCAAACCGTCAGTGACTCTCTTACCACAGGATTCAATCTACTCCCCTCAGCCTGGCTTTTGAGGTAATCCACACTTTGTGATTTCCACTCTGGCTGCGAACTCGGTGTGGCACCACAAAATACAGTGGTTTCTCAGCACAGACACAGAGACCGAAGGAACTAACAGCAGGAACAAATGTATTCTGGTTTTGCTGCTACGTATCTGGGTAGATATTTCTGTAGAGTGCCAGTCAAACTGTCCAGGTGAGGACACTTAAGTGCCAAATGTGCCTTTCTCTCCTCTGGGGTATAGGGGCTGCGATATATTTGTCGCATGTTGTAATATGTCAACAAAGACAGTGACATCTGAATCATTCCAAATTTATTCAAGCCCCAAGATAACAAACATAGAGCTGGGATGCTCTTTTGTTCCTCCTAATACAGTTATTCATTAGAATTAGTCTGATTAGCTTGGTCTGCCACGATAATACTTACTAAAATAGGACTCTTAATCCTTCTTGAGTATTTAGGCGAAATATTTGAAAATTTGTTTTAAAAGAAACTTCAAACAGTTGAGAAACATTTGTTTACATATAGTTAATATCCTATTTATAAACCTGCCTACCACTATTTAAGGACATGACGCTAACTCCAGGTACTCATTTTTTATAATCAGGCTTTACACTAATTAGATGACTTTATGGAGTCGTGTCTAACTTTACGGGCAGCGCCATTTAAGCCTTTTGCGGCACCCTGTTCAGGCAGCACGGCAGGGGTTGGGGGGGCGGCAGCAGCTGAACTGGAGGTGAAGGGGAACAAGCGGTGGGAGGGAGGCGGGTGGGGGGGGGCGTGGGGGAGCGGCCAGGGCTCTCTCTTACCTTCAGCAGCTTCATCAGTCCCTCCAGCTGAACCATCAGCTCGCGCCTGCTCTCCTGCAGCGCCGACATTCTCTGCTCCAGTTCATCTTTCCTTTGCCTGTCCGAGAGGAGAAGCCCATCCGGAATGAGGCTCTGAAGACAAAGGGACCCTCAAGGAAGGGTCTAAGCCTAGGCGAAATGGGCTTCAGACCCGATTCCGCTATTTACTGGGGTCTGCGATGCTGAGCAAGTTACTGAACTTCTGATACCTTATGTAGAAAGTGGTGATAATATCTGTTTTGCTCACTTTCCTGTTGTGAGAATAGTATGTACAAATGCTTTGGAAAATGCACATGGCCATATACAGAACAAAGCATGATTAATGTCATTGTTAAAGTGATTTTAAAAATTCCTCAGGAAGTCAATTTTAGAAAGATACATGAAACGAGTCCAAACTTAAATTGATAGTGGAGAAAACGTATGAAAATTGCTCAGGGGAAACAGGGTTCAGTAGCTGATGCTTCCAGCACCAGATGCCAGCCTCAAGAGTGAGACTAACATCAGGGTGGCTCTGTGTCTGAGAGAATTTACTTTTCTCCGAGGCCAGGTTTCGCGTCAGTTCTAGCTCAATAAGTCCAAAACCGAACTTAAGACTTTAGTCCGCAAATGGTTCTCTTTCCTCATTTCTTCTAGCTGTCACGGCTGAAAACCTCCGTCCTCTTCGATACTTTCCTGCTTATACCCTATATTCATTCATCCGACTTGGATGACTCTTTCCTAGAAATGTATGTGTCTTTCTCTCCCGTCTCTCACTTTATCCAAGCACGCCTTACCTCACACGTGCAATGGTCTCTTCGCCTGATTAATCCTGATTTCATCTGTTATGGTGAAGTGGAATAGAAATCAAGAGGCTTGAGGCCCACCATTTTCTAAATATTGCAACCTTGGACAAGTCACCTAACCTGTAAGAGCCTCAATTTTCTCTTCACTAAAATGGGACTAATTACAAACAACTATGGCAATATCTGAAGGATCAAATAAGACCATGGGTATGAAAGATAAAATTAATGGCACCTAGTTCCTTTTAGTTTTTCACTGTGGTTGTTAGAAAAGATTTAAAAAATTTTTTTTTTTTTCAACGTTTATTTATTTTTTGGGACAGAGAGAGACAGAGCATGAACGGGGGAGGGGCAGAGAGAGAGGGAGACACAGAATCGGAAACAGGCTCCAGGCTCCGAGCCATCAGCCCAGAGCCTGACGCGGGGCTCGAACTCACGGACCGCGAGATCGTGACCTGGCTGAAGTCGGACGCTTAACCGACTGCGCCACCCAGGCGCCCCAGAAAAGGTTTTAATTACATGTGTGGCCCGCATTCTATTTCTGTCAGAGTGTGCTGCTCCAGACCCCACCTGCATGCCTATCCTTAGTGCCTCACCTTCTATTCCCTTCCACGTCTGGATGTCCAGCTGATGGTTCACTCTTCCTTAAGCAGATCCTGTCATTTTACGAATCCCAGCAATTCCCCAACTTCTTCCAAATATTATTCACTCCTTAGTGTCCCACCCAATGTCACTCTTCCCAGGAAGCTACTCCTAATTACTTCAGCAGGTATCAGATCCTGCTTAATTAATCACTACAACAACTGGTGCTCCTGTGGCACCTAATTTATTTTACCTTGCATCGCTGTCATACCTACCATGATGCAAAATCCTTGAGGTCAGGGGATGAGTCTTACTCATCTTTGCATGTATTGAATGGTTAAGAGAATATCACATCCAGTATGTACTCAATTAACATCTAGTGAAGTTAACACCATCATTGTTTGAAATCCTCCAAGGATTTCCACTCACCTATCACTTAAGGCTCTCCAGAATCTGGTCTCAATTCCTCAACTAATTTTATCTCCTATCACTGGCACTCTAAAGATTAATTCAATGGACGCCTGAAACAAATTCTTAGTTCTAAGACTCTTTCCCTTCTCTGAAATGTATCATACTTCTTTGGGGGATCATGCTGAACCCCAACTCCACTTCTAACCTGAAATGTTTTGTCCCAGACTCCATCCAAATCAACCCTACCTTCCATGGTCTAGCTCAACTTCCACCACCTCCATGGGTCTAATTGCTTCTAGCCTCTCTCTGTATTTTCATACTTAGATTTCTTATAGCATAATGCCCATACTATTTATTAACACTATATAATATTAGTTAACTGACCAGAAAATTATTTTATGTTTATTTCCAAAACTAGATCACAAATTTGTAAGATGGAATCATTGTTTTCTAGTCTTCATACTCCCTAAATTTCCAGCACAGGTATAAATTCAATAAAGAAAAACCGACTCATTCGATTTTCTAGAGAGCCTTTCTTCTCTGAACCTCTAAGACTGGATGCGGTACGCTTTCCCTGTGCTATGCACAACCAAATAATTACACCATGTGGTGAAAATGAAGGAACTATATGTAGCTACAGCAACAACATGGAAGGACCCTAAAGCGTAGTACTGAAGGGGGGAAAGGTTCCACTCTATGCATATAACAACATTTCTATAAAGCACAAAAAACAAAAAGCAAAACTAAACACTTTATTATGTGGGAATACACATATATTTGATGATAGATACTGTTTAAAAAGCAAGACAATGATAAACCAAATTCTGGATAGAGGAGAGCTCTGTGGGGAACGTGGAAGCAAGGAAATGGGCTTGGGGGCACTTACACACACGACATGGTTTTAACAACACATGACAAAGGTGTGGGTTCATGGGTGTTCATTTTATCTTTATGCTTCACATCTTACACATTTGTTATATATATTATTGAAATGAATATACCATTGAAAAATAAGTCATGGGGCACCTGGGTGGCTCAGTCGGTTAAGCGGCCGACTTCAGCTCAGGTCACGATCTCGCGGTCCGTGAGTTCAAGCCCCGCATTGGGCTCTGTGCTAACAGCTCAGAGCCTGGAGACTGTTTCAGATTCTGTGTCTCCCTCGCTCTGCGACCCTCCCCCTTTCATGCTCTGTCTCTCTCTGTCTCAAAAATAAATTAAAAAACTTAAAAAAAATAAAAATTAAAAACAATCATGGGGGAAAGACAGAATTCATAACCACTAACCCCAAGAATGAAATTCTCTATCTTGTTTTATTACACTAGCTGGGTACCTGGCAGTTCCTGGATTCGTATATATTGATCAAAACCAGAAGGATGCCAGATACGTAGAAATGAATCTTGCCCTTTATGTGTCTTTTGATAAACAAAAGTTCTCAATATGAATATAGATGAATTTACCAACTTCTTTCACGGTGATTCTGAGAAACTATTTTCTATTCCAAAATCCTAAAGAAATTCTCTCACATTTTCTTCTCAAAGTTTTAAAGTTTTGTCTCCATGTTTAATCCATCTGGTAGTGTGTTCTGTATATAGTGTGAAGTGGAGAGCCAATATGTTTTGTCTGTGTGCATAAGCAATTGATCGTGCACGCTTACTAAATAGTCTCTCTTTCTTTAGTGATAACAGAAGCTGCTTTTCAGATTAAACACTTCCGGACTTTTCAAGATTTAGACCCTCCTCAGATTTAGGGTAAATTCTTGCTTCTTGCTGCCTACATGACATCCCTGGGCTCAGCCCTCTGCCTACTAAATCTGTGACATTTTCCAGACACTTCCGGCTGAATTAAGGACTTTTAGCGATCCCGCTTCCAGCAACAGTTAAGATTGGAGTATAATCATTTTTTGCTTTGCTAGATATAAAACAGTTACTTGTGCCTGGGCTGTGGTGAGGAAAAGGAAACAGTTGTATCTTATGCCGAGAGTTCAGAGTTAACACTGGGACTGAGTCAGCTGCACATGCTCTCCCAGACTTCGGAGAGTAGCACCAAGCTGCTAACATCCCAGACATGCAACGGAGGGCCTAGGAACCAAATCCTCAAGCCCAATTAAATTTAGGAACTAAAATGAATTTTCAGAAGAATGGGAATCTCTGTATCTCTAATGATTTTCATCTGCACAGTTTAAATTCTTTATGACTTATTTATTGATGATATAAATCTAGAAAGAAAGACAGTTATAGAAAAACAATCATCTCCATTCTCTAGGAGAAGAAATGATGGTTGAGAAGCTACATGACCTAAGCCAAAGGAAGAATTACAAAAGGATATTCGGCTATGCAGAACCCCAGATGATGGCACATTAAAAATCAACTGTGCAATGTCAAATGTTACAACCTACACAGAAATGTTACAACCTACTCTTTGGACATCTAGAGGTCTGGTGAGAAGCCAGTCACTAACTTAGCGTCCAAAAAATGTCTGCATTTACCAAAGAGTACACACACATCTTTTTAAGACTGATAGGAAATAAGAGCCTAATAACTGTGATCAGATCACTCTCATGTTAAGCTCTTCTGGCAGACTTCTCCATTCGCTCCAAAATAGCATCTCAGTGGGGGCCGAAGCAGCTCTCTGCCCGCATTCAGGTCCTGAGCCCTGAGCCTCCGGGCCCCGAGGCCGTTTATGTCTATGTCAAAGTGGGAAGGTTCCACAGCGGTGGTGCAAGGGGTTCCCACGTGGTTTTGCATCTCAGAGACGTGCCTGTGTAACAAGCACCCTTCCCCTTCAACAGAGTCCTGCTCTGACCGTGAAGCACCGGGAGAATATACTCATAGGACAGAGGAGCATTATTCCTGCCAAGGGTCTTCAAAGTCAGACTAATTAACAAAATAAGAAGACGGATCGGAGCACAGTCTTCTTAAAGCGATCATAAAAGTGTAAACACTGCTCTGCCTGGCGTGGAGCCGGACACTGGTGTTGACCTGGTTCTGCCACGATGGCTGAAGTTCTCAGAATCCAAACACCTGAAGCAGTAACAGGATGACTGGAATGTTTTAACTGTTTGCTCTAACAGGATTAGTTGTATTGAGAAACAGATTCCATCCTACTCGTTTTGTTTCCCGACACGTAAATTCCTACCACAGACCATCCTTTGCAGACAGTGGTGCAGTATCCCTACTTACCTCAGCAGCCGCAGCTCAGCCAGCAACGTGGGGTTCTGCTGGGCCTTCTCGGGGGTGGGCTGGGAAGCCTGCTCATGCTCCAGACGGAGACGCTGAATCTCTTGCAGGATCTCCCTGGAGAGGCCAGATGAAAGAAAGTTGGCTGCACAGCGCTTCACAGCTCTTTCCTGTCAGGTCTTTTTATTCTAGAACAGCCTCCACCAATCTTGTTCTGACTGCTTCCAAATGACCGAGATGTGGAATAGCCACCTTCTTGATATTTCCACACTTCATATTTCCTCAATGAAACAATCTTTTGTGGTAGAGAAAGTCATATAAACACTCTTCTCAAGAATTTGAAAAATCTCCACTAAAGGAAAACAGCCACTAGAAGACTTTCTTTCTTTCTAGGGAAAGGAAAAACGAACTCCCTGCAATCTCTGAATGTGGGTCCTATGCTAACTCCCCCCATCTCCCTTCTTCCTCTTGAGCCCCCGAGTGATAAGAGCTGCCATTTCTTCTTCCAAAACCTGTTACTTTACATCTAATCTCCTTGTCCCGGTTTCTACTATTCAGGGCATACTGGTGTGCCGTCTGGTGTCTGTGACTTTAAATGGCTTTGTGGGGAGAGAGCAGACAGTCACATACAGCGCAGTGGGCCAGGATAAGATGACCAGATAAAGTGAAAGAGGGGTGGGGTGGAAAAGGGAATCATGAGAGGGGAGCTGGTAGGTGGGAGAAGGCAAGGGAAAAAGAATCCATGAGGGCACAGGAACAGGGCTTTGGGCTACCAGAATGTACAGCATGCAGAGATCTCCAAATCAGAGTAGGGGCATTCCCATGAGTTGGTCTGGCCTATATTCACTAAGGTGGGATCCTCCTTCATGGTCAAAATACAACTAGTCTGCAAGGAAAAGGAGAATCAGATACTCACATGACAGTCTTGGACTTCAGAAACTGGCTTGGCCTCTGCATTCTTACCTGTTTTTGTTTTCCAGTTCTGCAATAAGCTGTCTTTGTTGTTTGTTGGCATCAAAGTTAAAGCTCAAGTCAGTAGGAGGACGGGTCTACAGTGAGAAGAAAGCAAAGGGGTTTTTTTTGTTGTTTTTTTTTTTCTGTGTGTGTGTGTGTGTGTGTGTGTGTGTAATTAAAATATATCCAGAAACTCAGACTACTGATTTTTTAAAACAGATTTTGGGGGCACCTGAGGCTCAGTCGGTTAAGTGTCCAACTTTGGCTCAGGTCATGATTTCACAGATCGTGAGTTCGAGCCCCACGTCGGGCTCTGTGCTGACAGCTCAGAGCCTGGAGCCTGCTTTGGATTCTGTGTCTCCCTCTCTCCCTACCTCTCCCCCACTCATGCTCTGTTTCTGTCTCTCTCTCTGTCTCTCACTCTCAAAAATAAACATTAAAAAATAAAACAGATTTTGGAGCTACAATTTACATACCATAAAATCCACCCATTTTAAGTATACCATTCAATGAGGCTTAGTAAATTTATTTATTTTTTAATTTTTTTTTAACGTTTTATTTATTTTTGAGACAGAGAGAGACAGAGCATGAACGGGGGAGGGGCAGAGAGAGAGGGAGACACAGAATCGGAAGCAGGCTCCAGGCTCTGAGCCATCAGCCCAGAGCCCGACGCGGGGCTTGAACTCATGGACTGCAAGATCGTGACCTGAGCTGAAGTCGGCTGCTTAACTGAGCCACCCAGGCACCCCAAGGCTTAGTAAATTTAAACAGTTGTGCAACCAACCACCACAGTCCAGTTTTAGAACATTTCCCATCACCACAAAAAATCCGTCATGCTGGCTTGCAGTCAATTGCCACTCTCATCCCCAACCACAGGCAACCACTGACGTGCTTTCTGTCTGCAGTTTTGCCTTTTCTAGAAACTTCATATATATGGAATCATACAACATGTGGTCTTTAGTTTCTGGCTTCCACTAAGCATGATGTTCCTGAGGTTTGTCATTGTTGTTCGATGAATCAGGAGCTCCTTCCACCTTACTGCTGAATAGTATTCCACTGTTGCCAGCTTTTGACTGTTACAAATGAAGTTGCTAAAAATGATCATTTACAAGTCATTGTGTTGATATGTTTTTATTTCTCTTCAGTAAATACTTGGGAGTGGAATTCCTGAGTTATCTGATAATTCTGTATTTAATATCCAAAAAAAATTTTTTTAGGGGCGCCTGGGTGGCTCAGTTGGTTAAGCAGCCAACTTGGGCTCAGGTCATGATCTCACGGTCCGTGAGTTCGAGCCCCGCGTCGGGCTCTGTGCTGACAGCTCAGAGCCTGGAGCCTGTTTTGGATTCTGTGTCTCCCTCTCTCTGACCCTCCCCCGTTCATGCTCTCTCTCTGTCTCAAAAATAAATAAACGTTCAAAAAAAAACTTAAAAAAATTTTTTTTAAAAAATGTTTATTCATTTTTGAGAGAGAGAGAGAGAGAGAGAGAGAGGCAGAGTGTCAGTGGGAGAGAGTCAGAGAGAGGGGAGACACAGAATCCGAAGCAGGTTTCGGGCTCCGAGGTGTCAGCACAGAGCCTGATGTGGGGCTCGAACCCACAAAATGTGAGATCATGACCTGAGCCTAAGTCAGACGCTTAACTGACTGAGCCACCCAAGTGCCCCTGTATTTCATGTTTAAAAAAAAATTTTTTTAATGTTTATTTATTATTGAGAGGCAGAGCATGAGCATGGGAGGGGCAGAGAGAGGAGGCGACACAGAATCCAAAGCAGGCTCCAGGCTCTGAGCTGTCAGCAGAGCCCAAAGTGGGGCTCAAACTCACAAACCGCAAGATCATGACCTGAGGTGAAGTCGGACGCTCAACCGATTGAGCCACCCAGGCGCCCCCTGTATTTAATATTTTGAGGTACTATGAAACTGTTTTCCAAAGTAGCTGTATCATTTTAGAATCCCACCAACAATGAATGAGGGTTCTGAATTCTCCGCATCCTGGCCAACATTTGTCATTGTCTTTTTTCTTTCGTTGTTTTAACCATTCTAGTACATGTGAAATATTTAACTGTGGGTTTTTTGAGATATGATTTACATACCATGAAATCCACCCTTTTAAAGTGTACAATTCAGTGGGCTTAAGTATATTTACAAGCTTGTGAGACTATCACCATTTATTCCAGAACATTTCATCACCTCAAAAAACTCCCCCGTACCCATTAGCAGTCATTCCCTATTCCCCCTACACTCACACCCTGAGAACGGCTAACCTACTTTCTATTTCTATGGATTTGCCTACTCTGGATATTTCATATAAATGGAATCATGATCTTTTATGTCTGGCTTCTTTCACTCCGCAAAATGTTTTCAGGGTTCCTCTGTGTTGTAGCATGTAGCAATACTTTCTTTTTTGTAGCTGAATAATATTCTGTTACATGGATACACTACATTTTGTTTATCTATTCAACAGCTGATGGGCATTTGGGTTCTTCCCACTTTTTGGCTGTTTTGAATAATGTCATTATGAGCATTTGTGGACACGTGTTGTGTACTGATAGGTTTTCATTTATCTTGGGTATATATCTAGGAGTGGAATTGCTGGGTTATACAGCAACCGCTTTCCCAAGTGGCTACACCATTTTACATTCCCATTGGCAATGTATGAGGGTTCCATTTTTTCCATACCCTTGTCAACACTTGTAATTGTACATCTTTTTGATCATAGTCATCCTAGTGGGTGTGAAGTGGTATCTCATTGTGGATTCAACTTGCATTTTCCCTATGACTAATATATTGAGCATGCTTTCATGTGCTTACTGGCCATTTGCATATCTTCTCTGGCGAAATCGTTTGTGGTTATGATTTGCATATCCACTGACATTTCTGACCCTTGTTGCCTCCTTTAAGAATATGAAAGCCAATCAACACAAACTAGGAAAATGGATAAATAGATGACGTTTCCCTTTTTTTGATTAACCAGAACGGAAGCCCAAAATGAAGGCTCTGAGATGGCTATGTTTCACGCTGCACATTCTTGGTTCTGCCCAAAACATGACCTACCGTGAAGCAGAAACCTTGTTTCCTGTCTAGAGCTTAAAGATGCAATAAATAGTTCTTTTCATGTGGCATTTCCTAAATAAACAGGGGCAAAACAGCATAGCAAATGTGGGTGGGAGGCTTTTTTACCAAATATTTTTTTTCTTAAAAGAAGGAAAAAAGGTGATGTTTCTTCCTCTAGAGTGGACCAACAGCCAACTGAACAAATTTTCTATATTCTTTTCAGACTCTTGTGAGAGCCAGAGCTGAGCCTCACAAAAGTGGCTTGCCTGAGACTAAATCTGCTGTGAATAACAGATTTCCAGTTCTTGAAAACTGGAGTTGAAGCGAATGGCTCCTTATTAGTGTGAGATTGGGGAAAATTTGGATGAGGAAACGGACTCTCAAAAGGAATTGGCTTCATCATGGCAAACAAACAAAAACCTCATAGTATTTCATTGGAGATTTCTAAAGAATCTTTTCAGTTTTGAGTTACTGCAAGGCTGAGGCTTCTTTCAAAGAAGAGGTTAACACAGGAATCAAGAGTTATTATCAGCAGTCCCCAACCAGGAGAGATTCTTTGGCACCAAGAAGTATTGTTACTCAAGTACAAAGAAGTGCGGGTCAAAGACTTCTATCCTGAGGCAGCAGTTCCAGCTGGAGCTCAGAGCCTCTCCACCTGGAGATGACAACAAGGAGAGCCCCCAGTGGTAAGTGTTGATGACGGCTGATTTCCCCCAATCAAATGTGAAACACAGTCACGTTACATTAAATAACAGAGAAACTTGGGACTGTATTTATTTACTATCTTAAACTTCACAGTGCTCCTTAAAAGAAAAAAAACAAACAAACCCAGGTCTCTCTTCCTAAAATGCCTCTAGGATACTGAAGGGAACAAGACAGAAAGGGAATTATTAGTTCACAAAGACATGGAATACTTTAACCACAAGAGACCTAAACATGATTTCTTTCAAAAATTAACAAGTTTATTCATTTAGTCAACGAATATTTCCTGAGCACCTACTATGTGCTAGGAACTAGGATGCATTAGTGAATAAGATACAGCTCCACCTTCAGGTAGCTTACATTATGCTGGGAGAGAAAGATAAGGAACCAAAGACAGTATATACCATCAGCAGTGATAGATGCAATGAAGAAATACAGGGTCATAAAACAGAGTGAACTGAGACAGAAGACTCTTTTTGAATAAGGTGGTTATGAAAAGGCTCTCTGAGACTCAGTGAAGCGGGGAAGCTAACCAGGTGATGATCTGAGGGACGGGTGTGCTAGGTAAAGGCCAAGCAAGGCCTGCAGCTGCTTCATCTGGGTGTGTTTAGGTCAGCACTGATGGAGTGGACGTGGGCTTTGGTGAAAATGGTGGCTGACTCTAGGAGATGACCCCGGGACCCTGATCGCCAAGGGCCTTTTAGCCTTGGAGGAGAGTTTCCATTTCATTCTGAATGTAGTATGAAGCCACTGTAGGGCTCTAAACAAGGAAATACAGAATCAATTCCAAATACTGTAGGTACATACTCAGCCTTCAAGGAGGTGGAGCTTAACACTCACTCCTTTAGCGTGGGCTGTCCGCAGAGACTTCTTTCCAAAGAGACAGTGTGGAGACAGAGGGGAAGAGTAACTTTATGTTGGAGAAACCTGACAAACACTACCTCAGCCAGGTGATCAAGGTCAACATCAACAGTGATAGATAAATGATGTTGACGCTATGTACCCCAGGTACAACGGAAGAAAAACAGCCCTTACCTCCTCTTTCTCCTCCTCCTCCAAAGCCATAACTTGAGTCTAATCATGAGAAAAACATCAGACTAATCCCAAATAAGGGACATTCTACAATGCATTTGATTAGTACTCGTCAAAACTGTTAAGGTCATCAAAAACAAGGAAAGTTAGAGAAACTGTCACAGCCAAGGGGAGCCTAACAGACATGACAGTTAAATGTAATGTGCTATCCTGGATGGAATTCTGAAAGAGAAAAGGGACATTAGATAAAAACTAACAAAATCTGGGGTGCCTGGGAGGCTCAGTCGGTTGAGCGTCTGACTTCGGCTCAGGTCATGATCTCGTGGTTCGTTTTGAGCCCCGCGTCGGGCTCTGTGCTGACAGCTCAGAGCCTGGGGCCTGCTTCAGATTCTGTATCTCACTCTCTCTGCGCCTTCCCCGCTCATGCTCTGTCTCTCAAAGATGAATAAGCGTTTTAAAAAATAAACAAAAACTAACAATCTGAATAAAGTATGGGCTTTAGGTAATAATAATGCATCAATATTGGCTCATTAATTGCAATAAGCATGCCATGCTAGTGTTAAGATGTTAATAAGAGGAAAAACAGCATGGGTTATATAAGTCTGTGGTAGCTTGGTAATTTCTCTAAAAGTATTCTATAATAAAGTTTATTACTGTAGTGGGATAAGAATGGAAGTAGAGAGGCTAGTGAGGAATCCTAAATTTTGCTGTTTACTCACTATGCAGACCTTGACTTATTTTATTTTCCTACACCTTTATTTTCTCAGCTGTAAAATGGGAATATTTACAGAAAGAGATGTGAAGAGGACCACTTAGCATTCTCTTAGATTTAGGTAATCTCAGAGAGCTCCATCATCTTTAATGAGATGGAAATACATCTGAAAAATACAGGGTAAAAACAAGATCCCTCTGTGTAAACCTGGGCAAATTTTTAAAAACCAAAGAAAGCCAATGCAGTCAGCAAACTGCAATCTGGTAGCATGCATTTCTGAAGCCTCCTAAAAAAGGGCTGGCGGCTTCCCATCTGTATGAGCTTGGCAGGAGGAGTTCCAGAGAGATGTGCCTGATATCAGCTATGATTTCTTCATACTCCAGCGGCACCCTCCCATCACCCCAATCTCACTTAGACTAACTAGAAGACTGTGGATTACTAATCCTCTCAAAAACCCAATGACTTTTAGGGCAGTGGTTCCCTAGCTAGCTATACATTTTTGTTTACAAAAAGTTTTGTTTTTCCTTTTTAAATAAAAAAAAAAATCAATGGGCTCTAAACACAGAGATTCTGATTCAGTAGGTTGGAAGCAAAGCCAAGGATCTCTACGTTTTAAATGCTTCACACGATTATAGCATGTACCCACGTTTGACAATTAATTACTATTCTACAGGGGCTTTGAGTCATTAAATGTGTGCAAAACACCACATGGATACTGTTGATCTTTACTTGCAAGAAGCCATAAGGATATTTCTGGAATGGTGCATGCCTGGAGCAGTTGATGTGATGATAAGGCTGTGAAGGCTGGGCTATCTGAAAAAAAAAGCTTCTTGAAAACATGTTGGGTGGGATGACAACAAAATGTTTCCCCTTCCTTTCACATTTCTTCCAAGTCTTCCATAAGGAATTTCACATTTTTCATAAAGAAAAAAACTTAAAAAATAAAGAAACAAAAAACTCTCCTCTGATTACATCTAGTGTTGCTGATGTTTGTGATGAAATTCTAAGAATTTGCTCTTATTACTATGATTTACCACACACTGTAGTTTTTTGTTTGTTTGTTTGTTTGTTTTAAAGGAATTTAGGCACTCCAGGAAAACAAATGAGCTCTCCTGGTTCATCTAAACAACCTAGAATTTCTTTGTTCAAGGGTCAGCCTGAAGAGGTTTCCAGTGGCCATGTTGTCAACTAAAAGAGAAGGGATGGCTCTGACACTGAGGTACTCCACAGGGTGCCATGCTGGCTGCTTAAGTGATTTAATGGTCTTTTTTTGTGAAAGAAGGTTTAAAAAAAAAAAAAAGTAAAACGTCAATACAAAGCCTATCTGGCAGGCTATAAATAAATTCTTTTGAGCACTACACCCATTTTATGCAAAGCACTTGTATCGGCAAGAGATTAGCAGATTAGTAGTCCTCTTAACAGAAATCTAGTCAAGAAGAATCCTTCCTGAGAGGCCCAATATTTAGAAGATAACCACACACTGGAAAATAAACTGAAGATGAAAGGGACCTTATCAGTATTTCCACTCAAGACCATTCTAACAATTATCATTTTCACACGAATTAGAGAAGTGGCATCAGAAACTATCAGGTGTAAACAGACTTATCTTGTTTGCAGGAAAGGAGAACGTGACCTCCTTTTCAGGGTCAAATGGCTTTGGAGCTTTTATTTACAGTATTTTTAAAGTACGATGTAAAGTCAACAAGACTACATGATGGCATTGAATATACTTAATTTTAAACATTCAACCACAATGCTATCTCAACAAATTTAATTAATTTCTAAAATAACTTAAATGGTTGTGACTGAGGACACATGTAAGGTTTAACTAATTAAATGGAACTTTTCTTTTCCTCAGACTTCTCCCCACCTGCCCTCCATTCTGTTCCATTTCACTAACCTTTAGAGTTGTAATGTTGGGAGTCAGATATATGACCTAATACTAGATACTCAAGGAAAAGATGTCGAAGCCTAAACAAATCT
The DNA here is from genome assembly GCF_007474595.2 of Lynx canadensis. NCBI lineage: Eukaryota > Metazoa > Chordata > Mammalia > Carnivora > Felidae > Lynx > Lynx canadensis. The sequence continues at coordinate 119,877,813 of NC_044305.1, read as the reverse complement.
AAAGGAATAAATTACTTTTCGGGGGAGAAACAAAGCCAGACTCTCCACTGGAAGCACTATTTCTCTATGAAGAAGTAAACATAAATTGGCACACATTTCTAAAATCAGTATACTGTGTTTGTAGAAGACGGTCCTGAGAGATCTGGCCTGCCTGTCCAGCCTAATTTCACTCCAAGTATTGTTCTCTGGGCTCCAGCCTCACAGACATCTTTTCGGTGCTGAAACCTCCAACCTCAGGGCCTTTACCTAGGTTGAAACACCCTCCTGGCACACACTGGGTGTTCCTTACCTGGTTAATGTTCACACAGTCTGTTGTTTCAGCCTCAGATCCTTCTTCCATTTGTCTTGCTCTTTCTTCCAGATTTAATGCTCCTCCTGAACTACAACCTTCTGTAGCTAAATCTCAGGAGTTGATTGACTAGTACCCCAGTCCCAGCTTGCCACTGACCAACCGTCACCTTGAGTAGTTTCCTTACCTTTCTGAGGCTTAGTTTTCTCATGAGATTGTTTTGCAGAATGAATGAGCTAATATATGCAAAGCACTTAGAATAATGACTGGCAAACTGTCAATAAATGTTAGCTATCAGTGTTATTCTTTCAGCATGAATCTCACTGGGGCCTTTCTCAATGCTTGCCAGAAAAAGTCTTTCCCCTTTTCCTTTGACAGGTTTAGTTACTTTCAGTACATTAATGATATTCAACTGTCTTTTTTCACAAAGAAAATTCTTAAAAGTTTCAACATAAACATCAGCAGCAGTGGATATGATTGGAAGTGTTATTTTTAAAGAAAGCGGGTTTTTCTTGTTTATAAAAAAAACTGTTGAATTGTTGTTGGCGTTGAGAAATCTATCAATTCTTTGCAGGTATCTATCTTTTCTGGTTGCTTTTTGAGTACCTTGTCTTTGTATTCTGTAGTTTCACTAGGATACATCTAGGTGCGAAATTATTTACCAAGTTTGGAACTCATTGTTATGTTTCAATCTGAGGATTCATGTCATGAATCAATTTTGGAAAATCTTCAGCCATTAATTCTTTTTTTTTTTTAATTTTTTTTAAACATTTATTGATTTTTGAGACAGAGAGAGACAGAGCATGAACGGAGGAGGGTCAGAGAGAGGGAGACACAGAATCTGAAACAGGCTCCAGGCTCTGAGCTGTCAGCACAGGGCCCGATGTGGGGCTCGAACTCCCGGACTGCGAGATCATGACCTGAGCCGAAGTCGGACGCTTAACCGACTGAGCCACCCAGGCGCCCCAGCCATTAATTCTTTAAATATTTTCTCACCTAATAGAAAATAATTTTATTTTCCTTTTTTTAGTGGTGGGGGGATTGGGGGAGGGGGATTCCAATCAGATGGCTGTTGGTTATCTTGTAAGTCTAAAAACCTTGTTTCAAACTTTTCATCTTTCTGTGTTGCATCTGGGAAACTTTCTTGCATATGTTTTCTAGCAGACTAATTCTCTGTGCAGCTGTGTCTGATCTGACCTTTAACTCATCCACTGAGTTTTACATTTCAACAACTTTAGTTTTTAAAAATGTTTATATTCTATTTGGTTTGTTTTCATCTCTGGTCTTCTTAGTCTTTTGTTACGTTTTTAATTCCTTCTTTCAGGTCTGAAGAAATTTTAAACAGCTATTCTATAGCCAATAATTCTAATATCTAAAGTCACTGAGGGTCTAACTTTACAGAGATGCTCAGGAGTTCATGTCTAGTTGGGATTCTCATGTCTAGTTGGATTCCTTGCTTTACAGAGATGCTCAGGAGTTCATGTCTGCTTGGCCTTAACTGTGAACGTTAACCTTAGGAGAGGATTTATATTTTGCTTCTCTTCCATGCCAGAGGATTAATTTCATGTTAAAATTTCACCTGGGTGTTTCTCAAACTATGAAGTTATGTAAATGCACCCAACACGAACACAGACAGGACTAAGGTTGTGAATTCCTAGGGGAGACCTCTTCTGCTCCTACAGGAGGAGACCCATAAGCTTTCCGATTCTATTTTTGTGCCAGCAGATGGACGTCTTCTGTATCATACTTTCACCGGGTTGTGCTTCTGGGGGCCTAGCTTAATGTGAAAGCTTCATTTCCAACTCTCCACTTTGCATATGCACAAGGCTTTGCCCACTGTACCTCAAGACAATTAAAATCCAAGCACAGGGCTGGAGTGGGAGCAACAGCAGCCCATGGGCTGCTTTGGGTTTCAGTTCTTTCTAGCTCCTAGGAAACTGAATTCTCTTCTACTTATTTTCAGATCTCAACACAAGTAACACTTTCTCACAGAAGCCATACAGTATAAAGCAGGGACCTGCTATACATTTTCATAGCTCCTTCTATTTTCCCTCCACTGCACCTAATTGTTTGTAGTTACGTTAATAGTGTGATTATTTGTTTAATGTTTGTCCCTCTCACTAGACTGTTAGTTCCCTGAGGGCAGGAATCATTTGTTCATCATAGTAAATAAAATAAGTAATAAATAGTTGCCAAATGAATACGATGAATATGTGTGCAGAAGGAAGGGGAAATGTATATTAATATGCATATAACTCTTCAAGGAAAGGGTTGAAACGAAAGAAAAAAGGGAACATTTTATTATAACTTACTTCAAATTTATAGTAAACATATGGCAGATCCCTGGGTAGCTAGCCATTTTTCAATACAAACTCTTCCATATTCACCATTCTTGGTTCCTTTTTCTTTTAACTGAGATATAATGCTCATATCTTAAATACGCCATCCAATCAGTTTTGACAAGTGCATGTAACTTGTAACCCACACCTCTATTAAAATGCAGAACATTTCCATCAATCTAGAAATTTTCTTTATCTCTCTTCAATATCCTCGTTCCCAGAAACAGTACCTGATGTGATTTCCATCACTATAAATCAATTTTACCTATTCTAGAATTTCATATACAAGGAATCAAACAGTACGCACTTTTGGTGTCTGATGTACGAGAATTCTGTTTGTGCCACATCCTCTCCAACATTTGATGTTGTCAATCTTCTTCATTTTAGCCATTCTGGTGGGTCAATATGGTTTTAATTGCCATTTTCCAGATGATTAATGATATCAAACACCTTCTTATGTGCTTATTGCTCATCTGTATAACTTCTTCTGTGAAGGGTCTGGACAAGTCTTGAGGCCATTTAAAAACTGGGAGTTGTCTTATTATTGAGGTGCAGGAATTCTTTACATAGTATGCCCTTTATCAGACATGTGTTGCAGATATTTTCTTCCAGGTTTTGGTTTGTCTATTTTTTTGATAGTATCTTTTGATGGGCAAAAGATTTTATTTTCAAAAAGGTCCAGTTTATCAATTTTTTTTTTTAATGGTTCATGATCCCTCTAAGAATTCTTTGCCTGCTCCAAGGTCATGAAGATATTTCTCTACGCCTTCTTTTAGTAGCTTTATGGTTCTAGCTTTTAGGTTTAAATTTATTATACATTTCAAGTTGGTTTCTATGGATGGTTTGAGATTCTTTACTTCATATAGATATACAGCTGTTCCAGAAGCACTTGTTAGAAAGATTTTCCTTTCCCAAAATGTCTTTTGTGCCTTGTCAAAAAAAGTCATTTGACCTTATACATATAAGCTTATCTTATGGATGACTCATTTGTCTATCTTTTTGCCAATACCACACTTTCTTGATTACTGTGGCTGTACAGTAAGTCTTGATGTCAAGTAGGGTTAAGTCCACCAACTTTGTTCTTTTTAAAGACTTTTGGTTCTTCTAAGTCCTCTGGTTTCCAAATATGTTTTAAAATCAGTTGGCCAATTTCTATAAAAAGTCTACTGAGGTTCTGACTGGTACTGAATCTGTAGATTAATTTGGAAAATTTTGCCATCTTAACAATATTAAATCTGAATATTTTATGGCATACCTCTCCACTTATTTAGGTTTTCTTTAATTTCTCTCAGCAATATTTTATTGCTTAACATCTTTCATGAAATTTATCCATAAGTATTTGATGTTTTTAAATGTTACAGTAAATGGTGTTTTTCCTAAATTTAGTTTTCTAGTTATTCACTGCTGGTAGATAGAAATACAATCAATTTTGGTACACTGACTTTGTATCTTGCAGCACTGCTATAAAGTCATGTATCTGTCTTAGCAGTGTTTTTGTAGATTCCTTAGGACATTCTCTACACCATCATGTCATCTGTAAATAATAACAGCTTTACTTCCTCCTTTCCAATATTCACACCCTTTTCTTCCTTTTTTTCCCTTTTCTTCCATATTGTACTGGCTAAGACCTCCAGGGCAATTTTGAATAGAGGTGGTGAAAGTGGACACCTTTGTCTTGTTCTCAATATTAGGTAGGAGAAATAGTCCAAAATTTAACCTTTCATTATATTAGCTGTAGATTTTCTTGTAGGTGTTCTTTAGCAGATTTAAGAAGTTTCTTCTACTACTAGTATACTGAAAATGGGCAGTGCAATTTGCAACTACATGGATGGAACTAGAGGGTATTATGCTAAGCGAAATCAGTCAGTCAGAGAAAGACAAATAATCATATGACTTCACTCATATGAGGACTTTAATATACAAAACAGATGAATATAAGGGAAGGGAAGCAAAAATAATATAAAAATAGGGAAGGGGACAAAACATAAGAGACTCTTAAATATAGAGAAAAGAGGGTTGTTGGAAGGGTTGTGGGAGGGGGGATGGGCTAAATGGGTAAGGGGCTTAAGGAATCTACTCTTGAAATCATTGTTACACCATGTGCTAACTAACTTGAATGTAAATTATAAAAAATAAATAAATTATAGAAAAAAGTGAATAAACAATAAAAACATAGAAAAAAATGGTCAAAGCCTTATTCAATAATTTCCAAAATAGTAAAATCCTGTTCTATTTGGAAATAGGACAAATGAAAGCAAGCACACTACCTGCAGTAAGAATGAAAATATAAATAAGTTGAGAAAGGCTTTAGATATTTTCATGACTCGTGACTCTTAATTAATGTCCGTAATAATTGGCATTTTATAGAACTATTTCCTTTTTTAAAAAAATTCTCAATGTCAATAATCTTTACCGAGATTAAAGAAAAGAAAAAAAAAGAAAAGAAAAGAAGAGAGAAAGGGCAGTGCATTTTGTTAAATACTTTTTCTGCACCTACTGAAATGATCTTATAATTTTCTTTTTTAAACTGCTAACTTGGCAAATTACATTGTCTGATTTTTATGTATTAGTTAAATCTGCACTCCTAGGATAAATCTCACTTGATCATGGTGTATTATCCTTTTTATATATTGCTAGATTCAATTTTTTAATATTTTGTTAAAGATTTTTTCATGTTCATGAGAGAATTTGGTTATTGATATTCTTTTCTTGTAATGGCCTCTTTTGTCTTGGTATCAGGTTAGAGTGGCCTGATAAAACTTGGAAAGTGTTTCTTCTTCCTCTATTGAAAATTTATGTCAGATTGTTATTATTTCTTCCTTAAATACATGATAGTATTCAATAGTTAAGCTCTCTAAGCTTAGAGTTTTCTTTGTGTGAAGTTAATTATGAATTCAATCACTTTAACAGATTTAGGACTATTTAGATTTTCTATTTATTCTTATGTCAGTTTTGTTAATTTGCCTTTTTTTTTAAGATTTTATTTTTAAGTAATGTCTACACCCAACATCAGGCTCGTACCCATAACCCTACGATCAAGAGTTGCGTGCTCTACCAACTGAGCCAGCCAGGTACCCCTAACTTGTGTCTTTCATGGAATTTGTCTATTTCATCTAGGTTGCCAACTTTATTGGCAAAAACTGCTTATAATATTTCCTTATCATCCTTAAAATACCTGTAGGATCTGTAGCAATGTCCCTTCTTTCATTTGTGATACTGGTAATTTGTGTTTTCTTTCCTTTTTTCTTCATCAGGATTTCTAGAGGGTTATTAATTTATTTGATCCTCTTTTTTAATGTTTTTATTTTTGTGAGAGAGAGAGAGACAGAGCATGAGTGAGGGAGGGGAAGAGAGAGAGGAAGACACAGACTCTGAAGCAGTCTCCAGGCTCTGAGCTGTCAGCCCAGAGCCTTTTGCGGGGCTCAAACTCACAAACTGTGAGATCATGATCTGAACCGAAGTCAGACGCTTAACCAACTGAGCCACCCAGGTGCCCCGATTCAATCTTTTTAAAGAACCAGCTCTTTGATTTTTTCTTGACTCATTTTTTAAGGAGGATATTATAGATAAAACTAAAGGTCACTGTAATCCCTTCCCTAAACCCATGCCTCTCCTTTTGTTCCTGAGGTACCTATATCTATTCTCCTAAATTTCAAGTTTACCATCCCTCTACCATTTGCATATTAAAATAATGCTAATTTCTGCTACTCTGCTAGGACCTTCCATTTACTTACCACGTTTCCTGCTTCTGCAGCCAGCCGGGCAGCATAGCGAGCTATAAGCCGGTGTTCCTCATCCAGTCGGCTAGGACTGTCCAGGACACTACCAAGGAGACAAAAATTTAATAGGTGTGCATTAAACATCCCCTACCTTTGTTTTTCTTTTAGAAAGAACAGATGGGAGAAAGCTTGTAAACAAGTATGGTAGCAAAAGAAACAGAAGCCTGGGTCATAGATACTAATGGTCCTCTGAGACAAAGGAGGTTTAGAGAAATGATGAGGCCACATACGCCACACTTATCTCCCTGCTCCTACACCATCAGAAGGGGCACTTCTTTTTTAATTCAAGGTCTGAGAAAAGACAGACCATCTGCAAAATCTGAAAGAGGGATTTCTAATCAAATGTTTTGGAAGAACTTGTGACTTTTACACATAGGTCTTGAATTTAAAAAGACCAAGAGAAAACTAAAGCACCATGAAAAACAGGGCTAAGGAAAAGTACTTAACACTGGCTGAACAGAAGTAAGAAGCCTAGGCAAGGGCAAGTCCAACATATGCTAAAGTCAGAGAAGAATCCATGGTATTAAACCTTCCCTTTCAACGCTCCTTTTTCTTCTTTTACCAAGCTTGTTACCATTATAGCCTCATCTTAGAGTAAATTAATTTACTTCATTACTCTTTCATAAGAGTGCTGGTACCCCCAAAACTGAAAGACCTACCTAGTTGGGATATCAAATACTGCTGCACCTGGATGAAAGAAGCTAGCTCTGTATATATGTGATGCAATGAACTCCGGACTGGATTATGAAATAATTCACTCCTTTAATTTAGCATGTTACATCAACTGTCATTTATCCATTACATTATCTTGTAATAATTACTGAGGGGAATCTGGGAAGGGTGATGTTAAATCTATAGAGATGTGTCTGACCTTATTTATGTATTTTTCCTAGATGTTTTCACCTTTCTATATTTCCAATCTCTGTGGCTAATTCTTTAAGATTAACTTGGTCTTTCTTCTAGGATGGATTTTTTTTTTTTTAAGGTGCTTTAAGTCTTCTGCCTGTGCCACTTTAGAATATTTGATAATTTCAGGTATGCAAGTATCAGTCTCCAGCATGTCTCATCATCCTCTGAAAAGATGATCTTGTAATAAGAACATGCTAGCATCAGTTGGCTTTAATACATTAGGGCCAAGGCCCCAAGGTCAAGGCTGAGCTGTAATATTTGTGCCTTAAAGATGTTTGTTAGAAATAAGAGAACTACCTTTATCTTCTGAATAAACAACAAAAATGAACATTTAACAATACAAGTGGATAATATTATAGAGGGAGCGGCAGCCTAAGAAATGGGACTTAAAGTGTCTGCCCTTTGTTTTGGCAAGGGATATAACAAACACTTCATTTTTTCCCTCTGTGCAAAAGAGCTCCTTTCTCCTCCATCATGTTCCACCCCCTAGGAAGGTTAATTCTGTTTGTCATTTATACACAAGTGTGCACGACACGGTTGCTTTATTTGGCTATGCTTTCCAGTCAGAAACTAGAACTTTATGCTGATCAGAGGTTTTAAGGTCAATGAAAATTAAGAGGAAAATTAGAAAGGTTCCTTATTTTTCTGCTTGAGCTAACTTTCATTTTCAGAATTAGCCAGGAAATTTCTGACTTCTTTGAGGAAGCATGAAGCTAGGTTCAAGAAGAGATACAGTACTCACCCAATCCTCATGTTCCCCCAGGCCTCCCAGCCAGCAGTTCTTGCGCAGGAAGCTTAATCCCTAAGCGAGGAGGCTTGAGGACCTAAGCTAGACCCACCATAAATCTCTTTGGGCTGAAATATCAGGTAGCAGTCCCTGCCCAACATTCTGCTCCTATTTTCACCATGGAAACTTATAATCACCTACACAAATGCCCTTATTGATAATAAGTAAGCTGTCCTGCCAGGGGTGAGACACCTCTATTCCTAGATCCCAGGAGCTGAGACAGAGTGTACAGAAATCATCTGTTGGATGAAGAGACACTCTTTGTGATACAATGCATAATTATCAGGCCTCCCCTCCCCTCCTATAGGATAGGCCTATATTAAACATACTTGGGAAGTAAAGAAGTAGACTTTAGAGATAAATGCCTAAACATATCAATGCTATTTAGTCACACTGGTAAAATTACGGGAAATGGTATGAAATATAAAAAACAATCCTTTTCAAAGATATATATTTCACATTAATTATTCTTGTCATCGCAGGAAATAAAGCAAGCTCAAATGACCTTCCCATGAAGCCATCGCAGGTTCTGTGCAAAACTAAGATCAAAATGCAAGGCTCCAGCTCTCTTATGTGCTCAGTTAATAAATTATGGCTTCCTCTCTAAAATTAAGAATCCGTTTGGCATAGTGACTCTTATTTGCTGCTAGGTGAAGTGGAGGGATGGCTTTATATGATTTAAACTTTACCTGCTATTCTCCTTGCAGAATGGTGGTAGGTGTGGGCACAGAGTGGACAGGTAGCTTTGTGTCTGCCTGAATGCAACAGCACTTAGATTGGTATTAATCCTTTTAAAGGGTTAACTTTGCTAGAGTTAGTGGTTATCAAATGTTTTTCCATCCTAACCCACTGAGGAACCAGGCATATTCTCACATTAACAGTGAGTCCCTACCACAGTTGTCAAAGAAAGGGGTACATGGAGTTATTATAATACATACAATATGAGGAGGGATATATGTTTTGGAAAAGGCCCTGGGGTGACAATGATCCAATATCACTGCTGAAAACCACTGGTTCAGTTAATCAATGATGGATCTGGGAGACAGAGATGAAGATGTAGCACGTAAAGACGTTCTAGGGTGATGGCACCTTAGACGAGACAAAGTGAGACATTTGTGGGTTGATCAACCTTAAGCCCTGAATGTCGACAGAAAGGGGTCATTATTTAGACAAGAGTGAACAGTGAGACGTGGCATCAGGTAACTCTGTGCGTGTGCATCTTGAGACTGCACATCTGTCTGAGATTTGCTCAGCCTTTACGTGTGGGCCGAAGGAAGCGAACTCCACTTCATAAGAGCATTTCTGACTATATGTTTAGGTAAGTGCCCGGGCTTGGCAAGGCTCCTTCTCTTTCAGAAGTTAATGCTTTAGCAATTATTTAAGCTCTGCCAAACATAGCTGGTAGCTTCTCAAGAAAAACCCCACATGCAGAGCTTTTTCCAGCTGGCAACCCCAGGTAACATAGCTCTCCCTCCCTCTGATCAGCCCTTGGCTACCCGCCTGCTGCTGCTGCGCTACCACTGACCGTGCACAGTGTTGCAGACGGGCCACATAGGAGGCTATCAGCGCATGCTCATCGGCCAAGTGACTGGGTATATCCTGGCTATACTGTAACCTAGGAACAATGGAGGCAAAGACAGCAAGCACGACACAGACACATATAGAGCGAGAAATGAACATGGATTAAAATGGGCAAACTTCAAAGAAAAATAGAAAAAAAAATCATGATAAGGAAAATAAAAAAACACAATGCATAATGGAATATGGTGTTAGACCATAGAGAATACATTTCACAAATCCTTTGGACAAAAGCAGTCCCTCAGGAAACAGCCTTGTTTGACTGACACTTCAGCCTTTGAGCAGAAGAAACCAAGGAGGGGTCGCCAAGGAGCCTTGCCCACCAGTCTTACCCAGGTTCTGGGCTCTGGGATGGACGCACCATTCTAGGGAATGCCCTCTGGCAGGAAAACAGGCAGCCTGGGTCTATTTAACATCACTAAACGCCCTCTAATGCTTTTACAGCTTTTGTCTACACATTAAGAGATTTTCAGTGTCACCTCATGATACCAGTTAAACCTTTTTATTTTTATAAGGATACTGCCTTTAGCATCATTCTATTTTCTCCCATAAAACTGATACTTAAACCAAACTTGTCAGAGTTGTTTCTCATTGTAAAACACTGTATACATTCTGAGTGAGGCTCTTTTATAGACGTTCCGTAGGACCCTGCACATGAGTTTTTAAACATTTTTTACTCCAGAAATGTTAAAACGTGCACAAAATAAACTAACGACTACTTTTCACGTACCCAACCTCAAAGAAATCAACATTTTGTCAACTTGCTGAGTCTATCCCTCAACTTTTTGCCTTGAAAGGGGTGGCTGGAGAAAATCCCAGTTTATTATTTCATTTTGGAATACTTAATTTATATAGCCATAATGCCATCATCACACCTAAACACATTTAAGAAAAAGTTTTAATCCAACCCATCTAAAAATTTCCAATTTAATATCCATTTACATTTAAAATCAAGATCCCAGCAAGGTTCACACACTTTGCATTTGGTTTGTATGTTTTTGTTTTTAATCTTCCTTTTCCTCGTTTCTTTCATGTCATTTGTGAAGAAAACGGCATATCCTACATTCTGGATTTAACTGATTGCTTCCTTGTTGCCATTCAATTTGTTTCTCTATTCCCTGTGGCTGGATCTGGATATTTGATTGATGTTTTTGCTTTTGTTTCATTTTTGAGAAGAGGCTAGAATCTGTCATAGGTAATACGGTGCACTTACAAATCAAATAGGGGCACATAATGGAATATAAACATTGATCAGTGAATTCAGAAGTTATTGGTCACATCTCTCTAGTATAAAGTTCCCCACCAATTTTTCACCTACTGGCTTTAGCAGTTACTAATGAGTCTTTCCTAGATTCATTAGTTCTTGTGGGGTTGCAAACGTCCAGTTTCCAATTTTATCATCTTTTCTGCATTTATTAGTTTATTTGTTTGTCATGAAATATCATTCATTCAAGAAAGGTAAAACAAATGGTTGACATTTATTACTTAACAAATTTCAGAACAATGAGTTAGGGCCCTAGTAACCTACAATGATTACCAAGGAGTTTTTTTTTTTTTTTTTTTATCATTATGATCTCATAGATTTTTATGTACCCGATTGCTTCAATCCATTATAATAATATTTTAGATGCTCAAATTATCCTGTCTTTGGCCAGTGGGAGCCCCCTATAAGTAGGCTCCTGTGTTAATCTAATATATCCATTAGATATTATCAGCTTCCTTGCTTGGCACAGTATGATGTCCCAGTCTCGTCTTGTGCATGTCCTGTCCCACATCTGGAATCAACTATTCTTTCAAGGATTCCAGGTTCCCGTTACTAGGAATGAGTATTTAGAGCCCACAGTCAGGGTACTAGGGTGCTGTTTATTCCTGGAGTGTCATCACTGCTTCTAGAACTTTTCAGTGGATAAAGCTAGGAAATCTATGTATTTTAGAAGAAATAAAAACAGGTTCTCTCACTACTTTCAGATGCCATTCAATTTTCTGTTAGCGTGCATTGTTTTTGAGAAATCACTTCAAAAACCTTATCTTTGGGGGCACCTGGGTGGTTCAGCCGGCTGAGTGTCCGACTTCGGCTCAGGTTATGATCTCACCATTCGTGGGTTCGAGCCCCGCTTCGGGCTCTGTGCTTACGGCTCGGAGCCTGGAGCCTGCTTCAGATTCTGTCTCCCTCTCTCTCTGCCCTTCCCCCACTTGCACTCTGTCTCACTCTGTCTCTCAAAAATAAATATTTAAAAAAAGTTAAAAAACAAACAAACCTTATCTTTGTTCCCTTGTATATAACATTTTGTTTTCCTCTAGCTGCTTTAAATATCTTTTTATCATTGGTTTTCAGCAATTTGATTGTGATGTGCTTTGGTATGGTTTTCTCTGTTTATCCTGATTACAATTTGCTGAACTTCTTTATCTATGGGTTTATGGTTTTCATTTAATTTGCAAAAATTTATTTGGAAATTTGGAAAAAAAATTTCCTGGAATAATTTTTCTCTCCTCCCTCTTTTAAACTGCTTGACATTGTTGCGTAGGTCTTGAGAAGCTCTGTTAATTTTTCAGCCACTTTTCTGTGTTTCATTCAATTTATTATTTATTTATTTTAGAGAGAGCAAGAGTGAGCACAAGTGAGCGAGGGGCAGAGAGAGAGAAGCAGGGCTTGAGCTAACCCAACGCGGGGCTCGAGCTCATGAACCATAAGATCATGACCTGAGACGAAGTCAGATGCTTAACCAACTGAGCCACCCAGGTGCCCCTTCTGTGTTTCATTTTAGATAGTTTGTATTGCTGTGTCTTTAAGTTCAGTGGACTTTTTTTGTCTACAATTTCTGATCTACTGTTAAGTCCATCTATGGAATTTTTCATTTCAGGTACTATCCCTTTCAACTCTAGAAGTTCTATTTTTCAATTTAAAACTTTGTCATTGAAGTAGAATATATATTCAGAAACTTCCAATATGTTTACACTTGGTTCTTTTTTATTTTCATTTTTCTCATTACGTTAATATTTTCCTTTACATTTTTCTATTTATTGTGAGTGTTTTAAAGTCCATGTCTGCTCACTGCATCATGCCTGTTATTTCTGGCTCTGTTTGTATTGACTAATTTAATTCTGGTTACAGGCCATACCTTCCTGCTGCTTCCTATGTCTTCTAAATTTTTACTGGATGATGGAAATTGTGAGTAGTATGTTGTTGAATGTCTGAATTTTGTTGTCTTCTTCTAAAGACTCTAGTAGTCAGTTAATTTACCTGTGGACAGTTCGGTCCTTTTGAGGCCTGTGTTAAAGCTTCATTAGTGCAGATCTATGGTAATTTTTATCTAGGGCTATTTTCACCCTGCTCGTAAGGTGTGGCCTTTCCGGGGTGCTCCAAGTGTTCCATGATGTCTCTATTCTGGTTGATTGGAACCCAAACAACGGCCTGAGCTTGAGTAGCTGTTCTACTTTCAAATCCCTGGGAGTTGAGTTGTTCTTTCCCAGGTAGCTGTTCTTTGGTGGTCCTGTGAAATCTCATTCTATGCACAAGCAGCTTGTTTTCAGCCAAAGACTTAACAGACCTGTATGCAGATTTATGGAGCTATTTCTCTAAATGCTTCCTCCCCTCCGGTATTCTACTTGGCAAATTATAGCCTCCCTAAACTCCAATCTCTGTCTTCTTATTCTCAGCAAATAAGGCTTACTCTGCTTGTCTCTGGCACTGGAGTTTGGTAAATGCCTCCCAGCAGAAAGCCTGGGAAATCATAGGGCTCTCCTCATTTACTTCCTTTCCCTTGGAGAAGAGTCCTGCCCTACTTACTGTCTAATTTCTGAAAACAGTGTTATATTCAGAATAGTTTTCTAGACGTTTATAGTGGAAGAGCTAATCTTATAGCAGTTACTTCACCATGACCAGCGTGGAATTCTCTCCCATAGTAACTCATTTTGTATGATACTTTTGTAAAGTATTTGTCTACTTCAAACTAAAAATTAAAACAAAACAAAACAAAAGTGCTTCTTTCTAAGACAGATTGAAAAGTAGCAGTGTTATATAAGGCCATCATAAGGGTTTCAGCTTTTACTCTGATATGAGAAGTTATTGGTGGGTTTTGAGCAGAGGTAGGGTATGAAAGAACTTATATTTTAATAAGATCATTTGCACTATGGAAGATAAAGTGTCAGAGAATGGGGAGGCAGCAGCTAATTAGAAGCTTCCTGCAACGTTCCATATGAGAGACAAGAGTGGCCAGCAAAGTAGCAGTAGCTGTAGAGGTGTAAGAAATAGCAAGATCTTGGACAGATTCTGACAGTGTTTTTGGATAAAGCTGATCTAATAATCTGACATTTTTGACGAAATAAGCATCAAGACTTCTGACCGAACAACTACAGGAATGAGACCGCCATTCACTGAGCCGGTGAAGACCCTGAGAGAAGTAGGTTTGGTTGGGAAGATACAGAACTCAGCTTGGGACATCTAACTAAGGTATGCATTAGATCCAAGTGAAGATACCACTGAGGAGGAAGATAATGAGGTTAGAGCTCAGCAAAAAAGGTCTGGTCCGGAAAAATAAGGTTAGAAGTCACTGGTATGTAGACAGTATTAAAAACTGTGAGTCTGGATGGGATCACCTACAGTGAGGCCAAACAGAAAAGAGAAGTGCTCCCTGTGGCATACTAGCATTTAGAGTTCAAAGAGGTATGGAATAACTAGCAAAGGGGGCCAAGAAGGAAGAGGAGGAAAAGCAGAAGAGCACAATAGCTGGAGGCAAGTATAGAAAGCGTTTCAAGTAGAAGGGAGCGATCATCTATGTCAAATCCCATGGATAGATCAATTAAGATAAGTCCTGAGAATTCATCAGTGAATTTAACACTGAGGAAGTCACTGGTCTCCTTGAAAGAACTGGTTTGGCAGCGAACAGGATGTGAAAATCTGACCAAGGTGCGTTCCAAAGGGAATGGCAGAAAAGAAATTGTAGGCATTCACTACAGAAGCAATAGTCCAACTAAACTCCATTTTAACTTTCCATGAAAACTGCTATTCAGAACTAGTGTCTTTGGTAATGAGGAATCTAAACCAAAATGAAAGGCATTATCAGTGGCCATCTACAGTAAATAAGGCACTTAAGTGTCCATATATTTTCTGACAATTCTGTGTCAGGGTATGGGTGTTATGTTAGATATACATGTGATAATACATACTCCATTGAAAGGTGTACCTGTGTTTCCAGATTTTTTCCTTTAAATTCTTTCCTTTTGATAAAATATAAATCTATACAACCCCCAACTTATAAGTAGGTTTTGCTTTAGAAATCTGTTTTTCTAGGGGCGCCTGGGTGGCGCAGTCGGTTAAGCGTCCGACTTCAGCCAGGTCACGATCTCGCAGTCCGTGAGTTCGAGCCCCGCGTCGGGCTCTGGGCTGATGGCTCAGAGCCTGGAGCCTGTTTCCGATTCTGTGTCTCCCTCTCTCTCTGCCCCTCCCCCGTTCATGCTCTGTCTCTCTCTGTCCCAAAAATAAATAAACGTTGAAAAAAAAAAAATTTTAGAAATCTGTTTTTCTAAAGCAAAGTCAGTAGTTTGGAATAGTTTGGAATCCCACACAAGTGATAAATACATAAAATAATGATAATGATAATAACGATAGTAATAATGATAATAATAATAATTTGTTCTATTCTAGGCTGACACATGTCAATTCCATCCATAAAAGTAAGTGATTTTCACGGCAGAATATACAATAGTTCTAGTAGTATTTCTGATGGAAATTTGGCATTTGAGTCAATGTCTGGAGCACCTACTGGATGTCAGGCACCGTGCCAGGAGAAGAAGACATACCACAGTAAGCAGGATCCAGACACGGCTGCTGCTCTCTTGATGTTAACAGTCTAGTAGAAAAAGAGATGATCACACAAATAAATGTAAAATGGCTAATAGAGTAAGTGTTAAGATGACAGGGACACTGTTCTTCTCTAAGAAAACTTAATAGGGGTTCCTCGTTGGCTCAGTCAGTAGAGCATGTGACTCTTGATCTCAGGGTTGTGAGTTCGAGCCCCACATTGTGTGTACAGCTTACTTAAGGAACAAAACAGAAAAAACAAAACAAAACAAAACAAACAAAAAGGAAGAAGAAGAAGACATAAGAATAGAATGTTGTCCAGTTAGGGAGATCAGCAAAAGCAAGGGTGAGTAGAATAAACCAGAGTTAAAAAAGAGGAGTGACAATGAAATGAGCACATCTCTCTCTGCAGCATACTTTCCTTCCCAAGACACCCTCCCAGCTCTATGCATTTGAAACAAGCTTCTAGGTGCTCCAGATGCACACTCCAGGGTGACACCTGCTCTCCAGGATGATGGGGGCCTTTGAATCTAAGGCAGAGTGTCTCATGGCTTCAGCAGAAGCTCCAGTGGCAGCAAGAGAGGGTGCTTTGGCAGAAGTTAAGAGACACACTTGTGGGGTCAGGACACAAGGGAAAGGGATGTGAGTGGTGAGGGTGGGGATGAAGGGTAAGTTGTGGTGGGACAAGGTCAGAAGCAGAGGCTGCTTCTGGAGTGGCAGTTTGTAGCCCCGGAGCAGGACTCATTGCTCGGCAGGAGGCAGGAGAGCACAGCATCTGAGAGCATGGGCTCTGGAGTGAGGCAGGCTTGGGTTTAATCCATACTCTGATACCTGCTTGCTACATGAACTTGGGCTTTAATCTGTCCACAGAGAGATTCAGTCCCCTCATCTGTAAAATAATAATATAAAATCTACCTCATGTATTACTGACTTTAGAGAGTACAGGAAGGATTACAGAAGATAATGTAGTAGTCATTATCAGCAGAGTACCTGTGACCTTATCACAGACTTTCACATATGCTCTTTTGCTTATTCTCAGAATAATCTTACCAAAAGGTATTACTGTAATCCTCACAAGTTTACATTTCCAGCTCTGACCTCCCCCTGGAGCTCCAAGATTGTGTATTAGAGGGCCTAGTCAGCATCTCCCCTTGGCTGCCTAACAGGCATCCCAAACTGAACATGTTCAAAACAGAGCTCATTCTCTCCACCCACTTCCTCACCTGCCACTCTCCCAGGCTGACGAGTTGAAAGGAACAGCACCACCACTCACCCAGTCACCGAGCTCAAAGCAGAAGTCTTCTTGTTTCTTCTTCTCATTTCCTCGTGCCCCACATCCAATTCCTTAATCAGCCCTACTGGCTGCCCTCCGAAACCAGCCCCCTTCACTGCCCCCACTGCTGCCATCCTTTCTATATGGCAAGTCTCACCAAGTGCCACCCAACAGCCCTTAACTGCCCTCCTCTTCCACTCTTGCCCACTACAGTCGATTCTCCACACCACAGTGAGTGATCTTTTAGTAGTGGGGGTGATGAAAATGTTCTAGAATTGATTGTGGTGATGGCCACACAACTCTGTAAGCATACCCCAACCCACTGAATCGTACACTTTATGTGGATGGATTGTATGGTGAATGAATTATGTCTCAGTAATCTATTAAAGAAATAAATAAACAGTTCTGAAACCACTATCCATGCTACCAGGGCTAAACAAATAGGCACAGGGATGGTGGGTGATGGGGGCCGGGTTTCTCACTCTTGGAAAGGAAAGTTACAGATGACCAGGGGTGGGGGCAGCTATAGTGAATCATGCAGTACTGGAGTAGAACCAGATACTTCAGTAGAACTCATGGCCTTTATTTCTCTGCCCTGAATGGAATAAGCAGGCAATGTTAATAAGATGCCACATGCTTGAAGTAATTGAAGAAGAAAACCCCTTTCCTAACAGAAGAAGTACTGATTAAGATACAAAACAGCAGCACGACTTAAAGAAAAGGAGTAAGTTTCTGGATAAAGCCTTGTGAGTCCTCACTCTCAATGAACATATAGTCTAGAAAAGCATGGAACAAACAGGTAATTATGATACACTGATATGTACAACATGCTATGAATCACAGAGGAAGAACACTTAACCTAGTTGTAGGGTATTAGGGAGGGCTTCCTGGAGGAGCTGAAGCTAAGTTCAGAAGGAAGAATTAGATGACAAAGAGAGGGACATAAAAGGAAAAAGGAAGGGAAGGCACAAAAAGGAAGGAGCAGGTGCAGAAACCTGCTTGGGGAACTGTAAATGATTTGAGTAATTCTGGGTGTAGAAGCCAAATAAAAAGAATGAAATAAGGTAGGGCTGGGGAGACTAGCAACCGTCACCTTGGAGCAGCCTCCAAAGCCACACTGAAGAATGTGGGCCTAATCCTGTAGAATTGTGTTGCCACTAGCCACATGTACCTGTTTACATTCAAATTAATTCAAATTAAGCTAAAATTCACTCCTCTGTCACATTTCAAGTGCTTGACAGCCACACTTGGCTAATGGCTACCATTCTGGTTTCTATGCTATTGGACAGTGCTGTAGAAACAAAGAGCCACTGGAAAGTTTTAACCAGGAGAGTAACATCGTTAGA
Source organism: Lynx canadensis (assembly GCF_007474595.2). Classification (NCBI taxonomy): domain Eukaryota; kingdom Metazoa; phylum Chordata; class Mammalia; order Carnivora; family Felidae; genus Lynx; species Lynx canadensis. The sequence continues at coordinate 119,859,713 of NC_044305.1, read as the reverse complement.
TCTGCATTTCAGTAAAATGTCTGGTAACAAAGAAAGGACTAGATTGGGGGTGAGGTGGGGAGTAGACTGGAGATTTCCTAGTAAGACCCATGAAAAAAGTAGGAATTTATACCACAGCACTGATTTGTTTTAAATATCTGCTTTACTATGGCTAAGTTAAAATATTGTAATAGTTTGATGTTAGAAGGAGTGAGTGAAGAGCCATGGTTAAACTGGATCACCATAGGAATTTCAGCATTGCTATAGGAATTTCCATTATAAGTGCAAGCCTTTGGCACACCCCTTTCACTACAAAGCAGCATACCGCACGGAGTCGGCTTTTTTTTTTTTTAATGCTTATTTATTTTTGAGAGAGAGAGTGCAAGCAAGCAGGGAAGGGGCAGAGAGAGAGGAAGACACAGAATCTGAAGCAGGTTCCAGGCTCTGAGCTGTCAGCACACAGCCTGACGTGGGGCTCGAACTCACCAACAGTGAGATCATGACCTGAGCCAAAGTTGGATGCTAACCAACTGAGCCACCCAGGTGCCTGCATTGAGTCAGCTTCTTAAGAGCAGATATGGTCAAGATACTCAAGTTAACAGCCTCCAAATGTGAAAAATGTGTAAAATTGTGTGTGTGTGGGTTCTGTACATTTGTTGGATCTGAGTGTGTGCCTGCCCTTTGCTACTGTGAATGTGAGGTAGCTGGAAGAATCTGGATGACAAGAACTCATGCTATGGTCTGGTTCCTCTGTGTCCCACAGGCACTTCTAATTCAACATAATCTTGCTATCTTCCTGCCCAAATCTTCCTCCTGTGCTTTGACCATAAGTACCGTAAGCCAGAAAGGAACCTAGAGGAGAATCATCTATTCCCTTCCTTGGCCCCCCACATCCAAACTCCACAGAGTTTGGATCACTCTGTGGATCACTCTCAGGATCCCTCAGGCATCTCAGTCTGAACACGCAATGCTGAACTCACAGTTTTTCTCCCCAGACCTGTTCCTTCTTCCCCTCTGTTCTGCTGACAGTCCATAATGGATGTAATTCTTGCTCAGGTTGAGGACCTCCAGCTTCAGTCCAATGAGAGGAGGTAACTATTACTTCAGTGCAAGGAGAGGAGTTACTATGCTTCTGTAAGCTTCAATTTTCCAACCTTAAGCTTTAAAGTATGGACTTGGAAATACTCAAGCTTTCTGTTTGTACTAACCTGAGTTAGAACTGCTGAAGGGTTTACCTTAAATGCTTGAATGGAAATGGAATTTAATCCCAACCCAGAGGCAGCTAAAACCTGGCTGATTGCCTGGGCCATCAGATGGACTTTGGAAATCTGCCAACACTGAGGACCCTGCAGTCACATAAAATTATGTGTTAATTTTCAATTACTCTGCTTTTCTGTCTCTCAAAAATAGATTGGAGAAAAAAGTAATTCTTGTGTTGTCTCAGATTCTCATGAATTCATGCAAACTAAGTTGTTTCATGATCGTGCTTAAACCCTCATTAATTCTTGCTTTTCAACCAAACTCACTCTCATTTCACAGGAGGGAAGAGCACCAATAGCCTGAGTCCACAAATGGATAATTTCTGGCTTGACCAATTTCAGTTTGCCTCCTTTCTTCATTTTGCCAATATTTCTGTTGTTCTCAGTCTAAAAAACAACAGATTGTCGCTTCTGTCATTCTTCAGTATTCTGTAGATAACAAGATAAAACCTTTACCTTGGCACCCACTCAGAAAGCCATTGTAATACTATTATAGTGCAACGCATCTCTTAACTTGGTCATGTGTCTTCAGCTCAGAAATAATATAGAATATGGCACTTTCTGGCCTTTAAAAAATACTTTTCCTTCTTGTGAAGTATGTGTTAAGTTAAAAATTTTTGATAAAATCGTGCTTTTACTTATGATTCCTAGTAATTGGTAACTTCTTAGAATTAGTGGCTCTAATATCTACGTGTTGCTACCCAAAGATGGTGGCACACAATACATCTTTATAAACCAAACAGACTAGAAAGCACTGTTTAATATTTGAGGAAAATAAAAATGAGGTGGTAGGGGGGTAAAAAGGGCCTCCTGAAACAAATCTATGCTAATGCGGGAGAGATATAATCTACTTAGGTATGCAATTTTTTTTTCAGAAATCACCCAAAAAAGAAGTCTACAGCTAATGTCTCTTCAGCACCCTTACCTTCTCCGCAGACAGCAGACCCCCTTCTTTGGAAAACCGACCCCTACCCATTCAACCGTGGTAATCTAGGTAGGGCCACCAAACAGAAAACCCCTGAATGGGTAACATGATCTAAGATGGACCAAAAAGAACTCTCATTGGGAGTTTCCAAGTTGGAACTAAGAGAAAGGCAATCGCTATAGGGTTGAGGTTATGAAATATGAACACACAGGTCTCACGGATATATTCCCTGCTGTGTGAAAGGTAACTATTATAGGGAAGAATCAGCTGACATACAACAGGGAGGAGCAAGGAGCATGAGGGTAGCAGAGGGAGACAGGGAAACACCTAAGTGAGTTATAGCCCCCCTGGCTCTGGTCATCCCTGAGGCCCAGCCACGTACAGCCCTGCTCTTCTTTCCCCAGTTTGGCTACAAAAACAAAAAAATCTTCTTGTTTTCCCTAAGCTCATCCAAACTGAGCTTCTGTCACTTATAGCCAAGGGTTCTGACTAAAATAGAAACTGATACTAGAAGTGGGGAGTAACACTGAGTGGAACTAGCTGAGTCGGGTTGAGGAATGGATGGCAGCAACACTCCATCCCAGGGAGGGGACACATCTATCTTTGCTACGTGGCCACTAAGAAAAGCAACTGGTTCAACTGTGATCTTAAGGATCGTGGGGCTTCGATCTTGTGCCCCTGATGGCTGGAGTTCCAGGCACCAGAGAAGAATAACAGGATGGAGCAGTGATTTCCCGAAGTCTTCAGAACGAAGGGAGGGAGATGGGTTGTCTGGAAGCCAGTTGCTTCAGCCCACCAAGGGTGAGATAATGAAGACAATTAGGATCTCGTGGGGGCTGTATTGTTCCAAAAACCCCAAATATAAACCTCAACTCTTTGGCAGAGTGCGGTAGGGACAATTACCCAGTCATGTGGATAGTCTGTGGTTCGAAGCGCTTCCTGTACAGACTACCAGCTAAACGTTCTGCATCCTCCCTTTGCCTTCTAATTCCTGGAGCGGGCCTTCTTCTGGGCTCCTCTCCCCATCCACTTATGCTGTAGTCTTCTCCGGTCTGTAAAATCTCTTTCCACTCACCCACCTGCTTTGCTGCTTCCAAATTCTTGTTGGTATGGTCTCCTCTTTCATTTTTCTTTCTTCTTGCGGGTTTTTACTCAAAATAATCCCAACACTGTCATTTTGGTGGTGTTTCACAAGGAAACACAGCAGATGTGGCTTAATATGCCATGTTTTCCGTCACCTCCCTTTTCCCGCTGTCCGAATTACAATCTCCTACTTTCTGATCTCTACCTTTGTGGACTGGGTGCAAAGTGCTTACAACTTATCATTTGCTTCAGGGCAGGAGGGGCTAAGGAGTCATAGAAAAACACACCTAGACCTGACCTGGGTGAATGGACATAACCTATGTAACCAAGGTCCAGGGCTGTTACAGCACGTGGACAGTCTCCTGGGAGAGGCATGCACCCATTTGCAGTTGTACGTGGAATGCTACATTATGGGAAGGAAAACCTAGGAGAGGAAACCTGTATGAGAAGGTGTGGGTATGTATATACTTTTGCACACATCTGTGTGCTCGGTAGCAAAACGGTGGTCTGCCAACAGCCTCTGTTATTTGTCCTTCCCACGATCTCTCTCTTCTGTTCTTGACAGTATGACCATCTTTTGGGGACACACTCTCTCCTCTGTTTTGATGATGTAGGTTTAATGGGTGTGGCCTACCACATACACAAGGGTGGGCAGTAATCCAATCCAGGACAGTTAAGAACCCTTCCTTGGAGTTTTCTAATCGAAGGGAGGAAAAGCATAACTTCTTGAGTGCCAACGCTGTGGCTGTGCATCTGAAGCCATCGGCGGTATTAAGAAGTAGGTGTTTCGCAGCAGTAGGGAATGAAGATGGCATTCTGTGAGTAACCAAGAGATGGAGAAGCCACAGATAGACATCCCGACAGCTTTTAAGTTGCTTTTGTGATCCGTGGACACTTCTGCCTTTGCTTTCTGCTTTTGCCTTTGTCTTTGTGGGTTTGTCTCTTTTTGTTTTCCTTTTTGTTTTTTTAACTATAGTAAGAACACATACCATAAGATCTACCTGGTACTAACTACGAGCACAATGCTATAGAGCAGTTCATTTACAACCTTTTCATCTTGCTTAATTGGGTTTGTGCATTTTAAGTTAAATTTTAATACACGAAGTTAAAAGAGTTAATACTAATATACCAACTGAATGCACAAAGCAAAAAGTGTCATATTGGAAGTTTTTGTTACTGCCATAGTTATATGAACTGCCCACAGAATTGTAAAAGTTTAAATATTCATAAATAACGCTAAGGCTTTAGAAGACATTAGAAAATATTGGCATAATTTTCGATATTGGTCTGAATATATGTTATGATTTAAAACAGTACAATAGTGGGTGCCTGGGTGGCTCAGTTGGTTAAGCATCCGACTCTTGGTTTCGGCTCAGGTCATGATCTCATTGTTCATGGGTCTGGGCCCGTGTCAGGCTTTGTGCTGGAAGCGCAGGGTCTGCTTGGGATTCTCTCTCTCCCTTTCTCTTTGCCCCGCCCCCCGGCTCGCTCACTCTCTCTCTCTCAAAATAAAAATGAATGAATAAATAAAATAATACAGTACCTTAGTCCAGAGACTAATACCACCATTCACATTCTGAACCCTGGGGAAAAAGAGGGACAGAAGCAAGCCTTGGAGGAAATCCAGTAGAAGGGGGAGACTTTAAGCCTCTGTTTTAAAGTTTTGAAAGTTTTTTGTTGTTTGTTTTTAAGTACATTGTTCTCGTTATTTTATTTTACTTACTTTAATTTTTTTAATGTTTATTTATTTTTGAGAGAGAGAGACAGAGCATGAGCGGGGAAGGGGCAGAGAGAGAGGGAGACACAGAATCCGAAGCAGGCTCCAGGCTCTGAGCTGTCAGCACAGAGTCCAACGCAAGGCTCAAACTCACTATCTGTGAGATCACGACCTGAGCTGAAGTCAGACGCTCAACTGACTGAGCCACCTAGGCGTCCCTCTTCTGGTTTTTTTTGAAGAAAGCAAATTTCCAGGAACTATTTAGTCTAAAGCAAAGATGAAATTTCTTTCCAATTATAGAAATTTCAATATAGGAATACTAGAAGAATATTATATAGAGCAACTCCCTACAGTGGACCCTCTCAGGAACATAATTCACAGCATCTCACATGACAGCCAGCATCTTTGCCATTGATAAGTTTTTCTTCTTTAAAAAGTCACTCTTACATTTGTGAGCATCTTCTATTTGGACTCACATAGTATTTTTGACCCTTGGAGCTATCACTACTTTCATATGCACTGCCTCCTGAAAAGGCAGAAACTGTAGCTCTTACAGAAACTGTAGCTCTTAAATTTTTCCTGCATTTTTATTACTGTGCATGCTCTTGTCTGATTCAGTGATTTATGTCATATGCTGAGTCCTAAAGGAAACTTCTTAATTCTGGAGAGTAGCTTTATTCTCCTTGAGGATTCTCTGCCCCAGCAGAGAAAGGTTCTGTACGACTGGGATGATGTGCTGTGTTCCTAGCTTTCACCAGACTCTGGAGACACATGTCTAATGACATTTGGAGGAAAAAAGAAAAACTGATGAATCCTTAAAGAAGTAAATAGAATACTAGTTGGAAATTTACATTGGTTTGGTAACCTGGGCCACAAAAAGCCAAATCTACGGATTATGCAATTGATGCCCACGTGTTACATCATAATCTCATCCTGAATATAAATGAAATCTAAAATTCTAAGGACTAAATTGTTAGGATGGGAGCATCTTGTTCCCATATGGCAACTACTCTTCTTCATAAATTATAGCGCTCAGTCTTCCTTTCTGGCCTGCTAAGGGCTCTGGCTGCCTTTGTTCTGCTGGTCAACGCCTACAAAGTCTGTGATAACCACCTCTAGGAAGGACCAAGTCTACTAGACTTTGCTAAAAAGAGTGTCATCTATAAGTTATTGTTTCTTCACCACCTCTTCTCTCATCAGTTTAGTTCTTAATTTTTTTTTATGTTTGTTTATTTTTTGAGACAGACAGAGACAGAGCACTAGCAGGGGAGGGGCAGAGAGAGAGGGAGACAGAGTCCCAAGCAACTCCAGGCTCTGAGCTGTCAGCACAGAGCCCAATGTGGGGCTTGAACTCAAGAACTGTGAGATCATGACCTGAGCCGAAGTCAGATGCTTAACTGACTGAGCCACCCAGGCACCCCTCATCAGTTTACTTCTTAAATAGTGAAAACAATATCTTAAATTTTCGCATAACCCCACAAGGTAGACACTATCATTGTCCCCATTTTATATATTTAAAAAAAGAAGATAAAAATCTTGTTCAAGGTCAGGTGAGAGCCAGGACTTAAAGGCAGCCAGTCAGGCTCAAGTCTATGCTGTAGTCAAGAATACCACTTAAATCTGCTCAAAAGAAGCGGTAAGGGGGGGGGCGCCTGGGTGGCTCAGGTCACGATCTCGCAGTTTGTGAGTTCGAGCCCCGTGTCAGACTCTGTGCTGATAGCTGGGAGCCTGGAGCCTGCTTCAGATTCTGTGTCTCCTAATCTCTCTGCCCCTCCCCTGCTCATGCTCTGTCTCTCTCAAAAATAAACATGAAAAAAAAAAAAAAAAAAAAAAGAAGAAGCGGTAGTGTCTCAACAAGGCTGTAGGCAAGGACTCTTACCTGGTCGTCTTGAGTTTCCTAGTGGACAACACATTATCAGGTCACTCTGATTTAATCCCTAAATCCTCTATTCCAGTTTACTCCATAGTTTCCTTCTAAGGCTCTTTCCCAAACTTGCTTGATGATAAGAATCACCTGGAATACTTATTGTTAGAGGTGTAACTTCTCAAGATCTCAGGATCCACTGGGTCTGATGTGGTCCCAGAAAATTGTATTTTTAATAACCGACCCACGTGATTCTTTTGAATCTTCTCAGCAGTCAAGTTTGGGAAAGAGTGCTCCAGGAGTTTTAGCCAATGAAAACAAACACAGTTGATCTTAAGTATCATATATTGGGGCGCCTGGGTGGCGCAGTCGGTTAAGCGTCCGACTTCAGCCAGGTCACGATCTCGCGGTCCGTGAGTTCGAGCCCCGCGTCGGGCTCTGGGCTGATGGCTCAGAGCCTGGAGCCTGTTTCCGATTCTGTGTGTCCCTCTCTCTCTGCCCCTCCCCCGTTCATGCTCTGTCTCTCTCTGTCCCAAAAATAAATAAAAAACGTTGAAAAAAAAAATTAAAAAAAAAAAAAAGTTAAAAAAAAAAAAAAGTATCATATATTATATGTTAAGTCACAGTATTATTAAGCAGATGACATTTCTATAGCTGAATTAATCCAAAGCAATCAGTACATATGGCACAAAGTAGTTTTTCTTCAGGAAGAACTTGGGGAGTTGGTTGGAATGTCTTTGTTTTTTTGTTCTTTTTTGGGTGATGACTGTTAGAAAGGATTCTTTAATGGCTGTGCCCTTGAGGGAGTTTCTGCAATACTCTCATTATGGAACAGCTTAAATCAAACAGAAAGTAAGCCATTTTATAGAGTTCTTTTAAGTCCTGCCTGAGAGAATTTTGGAGAAGAGTAAATTAAATAAAGAAGAGAAAGGACTACACAGTTCTAGCTCCTTGTAGGACCCTAAAGGAGACTCTCTGTAAAACTAAGAGAAAGACCCAAGCTTTTCAACCTAAATGTTTATGAATCATATACACATTGATTTAGGAGAATTATCAGGGATTAATTCAGTTCACACAGTCTAATCAAGAAGCAGACGCGATCTTCAACATTTAAAGAATGCAAATGCAAAATTGTTGAAATTCATGATCATCAAAATATTATTTAATGTTAAAGAAGAGGCTTTCCAAAGTGCCAAATCTGCTTTGACACTATGTTCACTGCTTGTCACAAATGAAGAGTTTCCACCTCAGGCACCACTCACAAGCAGACTCCTTTGGTGCTACATTTACGAGTTAGTGGGGAAAAAAAGAAGAAAAAAAAAATCACAAAATAATTTTAAAAGACAGTTAAAGGAGGAGAATTTTGCCCTGTGGAATCTCTGCTTTCCCGGCCAGGCCCGTACCCAACTCTGAGCAGTGACTGAGGCGTAGACCCTACATACCTCTTGGTGGGGGTGGGCACCCCAGAGGACAGGTGGCTCACCATAGTGTCGTTCATGTTGGCCAGAGGACGAGGAGGACTGAAAGGAAAGACATTTACATTATATTAATAATTACCAATAGGACCAGGGAAACAAATGAAAGAGTGATAGGGGCAAAGGAACCAACTATCATTGCTTCTGATAAGCACAGTAGGATTCACAGGGAGGAAGGGTGGAGATGGATAGGTGCAGCCCAAGCAAACTCAACAAGAAGGGTTCTTTCACTCAAAGCCAAAGGACCACAGAGCTGCACTGCACCAAGAGGAGCGACTGGTCACACACACACCTTGACAGGGATGTAATTTCGCCGGATTTTGTTCCGTAGTTTTAGTGCACAAGAGACTGAGTTCTGCTACTTAATTAGTATCTTTGTATCTTAGGTGTTTCCAGGGTTACGAGGTGTTTGACGTTTGTGGTATATTATGAGGGTCACAATGGCAACTTGCATGTTGTTCCTGATTTGGTTAGAGTTCACTGTCTTCCCTTAGATTTGGGTGGACAGACATGATGATGAGGGCAGTGGAAAGGATTAGGTTTCCTGGGCATACCTGAATCAGGTGACAGCACAGTGCAAGCCTGAGGAGGGGAGTGAGACAAAGCAGGAACAGAAAGAAGGACAATGTGTCAAAAATGGGCCTGTGATGGAAGAAGAGATGGGCAGGAAGGCAGCACAGCAGAGTCAAGAAGCTGGCAGGTGGGCACAGGGGGAGGGCAGAAAAGAATGATGGAAAAAGCCCATCAAAATAGACCAACATAAACACAGGATCAAGTTGGGAGGTGATGGGGAGACTCTGATGCCAAAAGATGCTATAGCCATAGCACACGTTTGTCATCGGCAAGAAAGGGAAGATCACAGATGAACAAGATGGATTTAGTTTGCATACTTTTTACCAAAACAGGCTGTTAAGTACTAAATTCTTTTATTAATGCTTTACTAGAATCTTAACAATCAATCCATATTTTATACTTATCCTCTAATCAGAATGCTTTTTTTTTTTTTTTAAGTAGGCTCCATGCAGACTGTGGATCCCAATGTGGGGCTTGAACTCACAATCCTGAGATCAAGACCTGAACTGAGATCAAGAGTTGGACACTTAACCAACTGAGCCACCTGGGTACCCCTAGAATGCTTTTTTTTTTTATAACATAATCTAAATTTAAATTTTAAGGTAAGTACATTTGATAACTCGTCTGTAGCACTGGTTTTCTGGACTCAAGATCTAGTGCTCCTTTTTGAGAAAGTCTTAAAAGAAAATCCAAACTTACCAAAAGGAATCTATGATTTTGCTCTTCTTCCTCCCCACCAAGCTCAGCTACAAAGGGTTACTGTCTTGCATTGGAGCCACATGACTATTGCTAAATATTACTCCTGGGAAATCTCTCACTTGCTTTCCTAAGTTGAAAGAAGTACTTTTCAGAGAAATTTGTCCATCAAAGCCAAAAGTGAAGCAAAGAAGTCCTTCTTTCATATTTAGGTGCTTGGGAACTAGCTTCTGGTTTCTCCTTATATTTAAGTGCTGAGTTAATTATGTAAAGTAATTTTGTAGAGGTTATACTTAGCAAGTCTTGGTGAATATTAAGGGACCAGAGCCTTTACTGTTTTGCAGGTTTTACAATACACTCAAAAACGCAAGGGAAAATTTTCAGGTTAAGCCAAGGACTACCTACCTACCTATCTCTGTATCTATCTATACACTCCTCTTTTTTTTTTTTTAACCAATTTTATTTCTGGGTAGGGAAATATTTTGTTTATTTATTTATTTTTGAGAGAGAGCGAGAGAGAGAGAGAGAGAGCAAGAGAAAGCACATGGTGGGGCAGAGAGAGAGAGAGAGAGAGAGAGAGAGGGAGAGAGAGGGAGAGAGAGAATCCCAAGCAGGCTCTGTGCTCTCAGTGCAGAGCCCGATATGCGGCTTGATCCCACAAACTGAGATTATGACCTGAGCCAAAGTCAAGAGTTGGACACTCAACCGATGAGCCACCCAGGCACCCTGGGAAATATTTTTAATGGTTTTCCATTTAACAGAGAGGATTAATTTATTATTAAAGTAATTAAATTGTTAAAGTAATTTGCAGGGAACAGATTTAGGTCTCTTGACTTTTAAGCCACAGTACTATGTTTATTTATTACACATTCCTCCCTTTATGTGACAAGTTGCAAAGTAAGACATTCAGAACTGAAATATGCTTTTCTAGGCTAGAATTTAATTCCACATTATATATTTCCCCACCTATCTTCCAGGCAGATATCCAATATTGCCTCCCACACTTTGAAGCCTATTAATGCCAAGTAGCTGTGCTGAGTTATTATCAATGAATCAATCAATCAATCATTTTAGGCTAATAATAAAAATGAACAGAGATTAACTTTAGTTCTAATGGACTAAATGTCCAAATGGAACAAGGAGACAATTCCTATGAAAGAAACAAATCCAACATCACAGCTTTTCATCCTTGAGGGCACCAGAAACATTCTGGTCCTGAAAACAGAATGGGCTTTGCTCGTTTAATATATTATTATTAGTGACCCATTTCCCAAATAAGATAAGGACATGTTCATGCTTTCAGAACTAATACAGATACCTAGTATTTTTCAATATTGAAGATACTACTACATTCAATTTCCTTTCTGACATTCTCAGAGGAAAAATGACAATAGAAAAAATTTAAAAAAAATTTCTTACACATGGATCCATGTGATAAAATTTCATGATTTGTAGTATTTTGTTTGGTCTGATGCCACAAGACTTGTTAACAATCATCTCTATCTCTTGGCAGATAGTATGCTCAATTATTATCATTCTTTTAATGTTTATTTATTTTGACACAGAGAGAGAATGCAAATGGGAGGGACAGAGGGAGAGGGAGAGAGAGAATCCCAAACCGGGTTTGATCCCACAAACTGTGAGATCATGACCCAAGCCAAAATCAAGAGTCGATGCTCAACAAACAAAGGGCCCTATGCTCAATTATTATCTTTTAGCACATACATCAAAACCTCTTCTCTAAACTCAGAACCAGACAGTAATGACTACATTGTAAGTTGGAAGCTAATCTTAACTCCCCCCAAAACTTCATACCCTTTGTGAACTTCTAGCACATTTCCCCAGAGAAATAGGTACTATGTGTTCATAGTCCAAGATGAAAGAGGAATTTGAAAACATAAAGGGAGTCTTTACTTAGGATCTACCACTAGACCCACAATTCACTGTGAAAACCAACAACTCAGATGTGGTCCTAGGAGATGTGATACACCAAAAATGACTTCTGGCTTAAAAAATTTTTTCATATGTCCAGTAGGACACAGCTGAAAAAAATGCTTCCAGGTGTGAAGTAGACATTAACAGTACCAGTTTCAGAAACTTACAAGGCAGAATTGACACAACTCATCAGATCAGCTTTGTTGGTCTTCTTTAACATGCAAAACCGTGTTGAATACCTTGAACATGTCACCAGATGTTTTATATCTACCTTTGATGAAGATCTCAACAAGGCATCCTTAGACACTAATGAGTTCCCTGATACCCAAATGACCACCAACCATCTCTTCGTACAAATTTGGGAGGTTCCTTCTTTGTTCATAAGACGTGCCAATTTTTTGAGGAGATAGATGGATGATACAGACAGAAGGCAATCTGCTAGGCAGAAGCAGTCGATACAAAAGAAGACATGGAGAGAATTTTTAAAATCTTAATCAAAAAGAAAGAAGCATTCTTCCTGGGTACCTACTCACAAAAGATAAGTAAGGCTATCTTCATCCCAATAACCTAACTACATATTGATGAAGACAGGTATGTAAACAGATCATCATAATGCAAAGTAGTGAAAGCAGCTAAAATTGAGGAGTCAAAGAAGAGCAGTTACTCTTGGAGGAAAGGAGGGGCAATGGGAGTGAGGCTGAAGTAACACTGAGGAGTTTCTCAGATACAGAAAAAAGTTAAGGGTACCCTGGATGGATGAAATGGTATGGGAAAAGGCACAGAAGCCCAAAAGTACATGGCATATGTGGGTTTAACTTATTTGGCTGGACTCAAAGGCACTTGAAGGGGAACAGCTGAAAATGCCTCTGGAAAAGTAGATTAGGGCCAGGATGTGAATGAAGCCTGTTCTACCACAAGCTAAGAAGTTTGGAATTTATACGAATGGCATTGGGGGAAACATGGAAAGCTTTTAAGCCAAAGGATGATGTACCTATAGATGGGCTTTGAAAAGGTGACCCAAAAAGGTTGTGAATAAATCACTAACTTTAATCAAGGGTATGCATAGAAATCATCTGAGAAGCTTTGAAAATAAGATATGCAAGCTCTACCCTCAATTTAATGAACCTGAATCTTGAGGAGAAAGAGGAGTTTTTTCTTTAAAAAAGTTTTTATTTATTTATTTATTTATTTATTTATTTATTTATTTATTTATTTAATGAGAGAGAACACAAGCAATGGAGGGGCAGAGAGAGAGAGAGAATCTGAAGCAGACTCCAGGCTCTGAGCTGTCAACACAAAGCCCGACACAGGGCTTAAATCCACGAACCATGAGATCATGACCTGAGCCAAAGTCAGACACTTAACTGACTGAGCCACCCAGGCGCCCTAAGGACTTTTTTCCTAATGCATACCCCCTTTAAAAATCATTTATGGACTTTCAAGTTAAGATGGAGGGGTAGCATGGAGACCCTCAGCTTGTCTCATCCCTGAAATGCAGCTAGATCAGCACCAAACCATTTTGCACACCTAGGAAATTGATCTGAGGATTAACACAACAATCTGCATAACTTGAGCCAAAGAACTTGGCAGGTACCCAATGCGGAGAGGTGAACTGGGGGAGAGAAAAGCCGTGGAGCATAGGGAGCTGTTTTTGCAGACAGAGGACAGAGAAAGGGGGAGAGTATGGTGTATTGGGAGAGTGCAAGAAAAACACTCCCTCGAAAGTAGCTGGAGAGAAAGAGAGAGAGAGAGAGAGTAAAAACACCTGCAGGTGACTGAACAAGAAATCTGTTCCCCAAAACCACGGACAGGAAGAAAGGAGTGTTTTTCAATAGCATCAGGATTCTAAAAACAGTGGAGCACGGAGTCTGAAGTTCCGGAGTTCAGTCCTGGTGGTGCTCTGGTGGGGAACCAGGGCAAATCCCCAGGAGCAGGCAGCGGGCTCTGTCACACGGGTGCCATGCGGGGAGAAGCGGTTCCCCTGCAGGGAGTGCATTTGGTAGAGGTCATATGGCCTCCCACAGGCAAAGGTCCTAGTGGACCCCATAGAGCAGCCACATTTGCTGGTATTGGGACAAAGATGCCAGAGTGTGATGAAACCTCATGCTAGCTGTGTGTTGTGATTTGCCATAATCTCTGAACTTCTGCTGCTGTCAGATTGCAGGAACATTTTCTGGGCAAGCTGGCACCCGGCCATTGCTCAGCAAGATCCTCCCCCAGAGAGTCGGCGGGGGTCCAAGCCACAGGGGTCTCTGAAGTGTGGGGTTTTGAAACACAATCCCATCTGAGATAAAACTCATTCTATGAAGCCAGCATTACCTTGATTCCAAAACCAGACAAAGACCCCACTATAAAGGAGAACTACAGACCAATTTCCTTGATGAACATAGATGCAAAGATTCTCAACAAGATACTAGCAAGAGTTATTAAAAGAATCAAGAGAATTAGAAGAACTATTCACCATGATCAAGTGGGATTTATTCCTGGGATGCAGGGCTGGTTCAATATCCTCAAATCAATCAATGTGATACATCACATCAATGAAAGAAAGGATAATAACCATATGATCCTCTCAACAGATGCAGAGAAAGCATTTGACAAAATATAGCATCCTTTTTCAATTAAAAACCCTCAAGAAAGTAGGAATAGAAGGATCATACCTCAAGATCATAAAAATCATATACGAAAGACCCATTGCTAATATCATCCTCAATGGGGAAAAACAGAGCTTTCCTCCTAAGGTCAGGAACATGACAAGGATGTCCACTCTCACCACTGTTATTCAACATAGTGTTGGAAGTCCTAGCCTCAGCCATCAGACAACACAAAGAAATAAAAGGCATCAAAATCAGCAAGGAGGAAGCCAAACTTACACTCTTCACAGATGACATGATACTCTATGTGGAAAACCCAAAAGACTCCACCAAAAAACTCCTAGAACTCATCCATGAATTCAGCAAAGTCACAGGAAATAAAATCAATGCACAGAAATTGGTTGCATTTCTATACACCAATAATGAAGCAGCAGAAAGAGAAATCAAGGAATTGATTCCATTTACAATTGCACCAAAAATCATAACATACCTAGGAATAAACCTAATAAAAGAGGTGAAAAATCTATACACTGAAAACTATAGAAAGCTTATGAAAGAAATTGAAGAAGACACAAAAAAATGGAAAAACATTCCATGCTCATGGATTGGAAAACAAGTATTATTAAAATGTTGCTACTACCCAAAGGAATCTACATATTCACTGCAATCCCTATCAAAATAACACCAGCATTCTTCACAGAGACAGAACAAACAATCCTAACATTTGTATGGAACCAGAAAAGACCCCGAATAGCCAAAGCAACCTGAAAAAGAAAACCAAAGCTAGAGGCATCACAATTCCAGACTTCAAGCTGTATTACAAAGCTGTAATCATCAAGACAGTATGGTAGTGGCACAAAAACAGACACTTAGATCAATGGAACAGAACAGAGAACCCAGAAATGGATCCACAAACGTATGGCCAACTAATTTTTGACAAAGCAGGAAAAGAATATCCAATGGAAAAAAGACAATCTCTTCAGCAAATGGTGTTCGGAATACTGGACAGCTCCATGCAGAGGAATGAACCTGGACCACTTTCTTACACCACGCACAAAAATAAACTCAAAATGGATGAAAGACCTGGGGCGTCTGGGTGGCTCAGTCGGTTGGGAGGCCGACTTCGGCTCAGGTCATGATCTTGCGGTCTGTGAGTTCGAGCCCCGCGTCGGGCTCCTTGCTGACTGTTTGGAGCCTGGAGCCTGCTTCAAATTCTGTGTCTCCCTCTCTCTCTGCCCCTTCCCCATTCGCACTCTGTCTCTCTCTGTCTTTCAAAAATGAATAAATGTTAAAAAAAATTTTTTTAAATGGATGAAAGACCTAAATGTAAGACAGGAAGCCATCAAAGTCCTAGAGGAGAAAACAGGCAACAACCTCTTTGACCTTGGCTGCAGCAACTTCTTACTTGACATGCCTCCAGAGGCAAGAGAAACAAAAGCAAAAACGAACTACTGGGACCTCATCAAGATAAAATGCACAGTGAAGGAAACAATTAGCAAAACTAAAAGGCAACTGATGGAATGGGAGAGGATATTTGCAAACGACATATCAGATAAAGGGTTAGTATCCAAAATTTATAAAAAACATATCAAAATCAACACCCAAAAAACAAATAATCCAGTGAAGAAATGGGCAAAAGACAAGAACACTTTTCCAAAGACATCCAGATGGCCAACAGACACATGAAAAGATGCTCAACATCACTCATCATCAGGGAAATACAAATCAAAACCACAATGAGATACCACCTCACACCTGTCAGAATGGCTAACACGAACAACTCAGGCAACAACAGATGTTGGCGAGGATGTGGAGAAAGAGGAACCCTTTTTGCATTGCTGGTGGGAATGCAAACTGGTGCAGCCACTCTGGAAAACAGTATGGAAGTTTCTCAAAAAATTAAAATTAGAACTACTCTACAACCCAGGAATTGAACTACCATGTATTTATCCAAAGGATACAAAAATGCTGATTTGAAGGGGCACAAGCACCCCAATGTTTATAGCAGTGCTATTGACAATAGCCAAAGTATGGAAAGAGCTCAAATGCCCGTCGACTGATAAATGGATAAAGAAGATGTGGTATATATAAACAATGGAATATTATTTGGCGATCAAAAATGAAATCTTGCCATTTGCAACAACATGGATGGAACTAGAGTGTATTATGCTAAGCGAAATAAATCAGAGAAAGACAAATATCATGACTTCACTCATATGTGGAACTTAGGAAACAAAATAAATGAACATAGGGGAAGGGAAAGAAAAATAAGATAAAGAAAGGGAAACAAACCATAAGAGACCCTTAAATACAGAGAACAAACTGAGGGTGCTGGTGGGGTGCTGGATAGGGGGATGAGCTAAATGGGTGATAGGCATTAAAGACAGCACTTGTTGGGATGAGCACGGCGTGTTATATGTAAGTGACGAATGACTAAATTCTACTCCTCAAATCATTATTACACCATATATTAAGGACCTTGGATTTAAATAAAATTTAAAAATTAAAAAATAAAGTACAATGTTTATGAAGATTTTCTAAATGTTCATTTATTTGAGAGAGAGAGAGAGAGAGCATGTATGCACGCAAGCTAGGGGAGGGGCAGAGAGAGGAGAATCTTAAGCAGGCTCCCCACTGTCAGCACTAAGCCTCACCAACACAGACAGGTTGAGATCAGGACCTGAGCCGACATAAGAGTAGGATGCTCAACCGACTGAGCAATCCAGGCGCCCCTATGAAGACTTTCTAAATGCTTACCACATAAGAGGTAAAAAAGGGCATGATAACTATGGTAATACTAACAATTATTGAATGTTTGATGTATACCTATCAGACACTGTGTGTAGAGCTGTAAATATATCATTTTATCTTCACAGTAACCCTGTAAATAGAATTATATATACACACAGCATGTTCTCAGCTAAATAATAGAAGTAAACAAAGTTACTGAAGGAAATATGTCAAAATGTTAAGAGAAGTCGAATTATGGCTAGTTTTTTCCTTCTATTTATACTTTCCTGTACTTCCCCAAATTCTCTGGTTTAATTTTTCCTGATTTCCAGAGAAAAGGATGCTCAATGTTAAAAAAATTATAAAGCAGAAAAAAAAAAAAACAAAAAAAAGAAGCTATAACATCGAGTCAAATTGTCTAAAGTGAGCCTATACTATTTTTTGTTATCATAAAGAAAGTAAATTGAAGGAAGATGTTTAACTGAGGGACTGTGAGTAGACAAAAGACCTTTAAATGATTTGAGTAGATGCAAAATTGTACATCCCCTCAGCACCCTCACCACCACAATCCCCCAAAAGAAAGTTAATAAAACATACTAGATCAGGGCACATTATCTCCTCTACCAGACTGTGAGAAATTTGTGTGATTTTTTTTTTTTAATCACTGTATTTCAAGTACCTGGCAGAGTATGAGACATGGAGCAGGCTTCTGGGAAATATTTGTTGGTCACAAGTTAGCACCATGATGCAGAATACAGAGGAGTGCAGTGTATAAGAAGTAATCTTTCTGTTAAATTCAGGTTTGGTGAAACTATTCTTGGAGAATGAAATAATGACATTATTAGCTGTTATATTGGGTAAGTATATTGGTATTGCTTGCAGCCACAGCAGGTTTTCATCTGTGACTGTGTCATGGAATCAGCAGAATGGGGTGTCTTAAATAACAACAACAGCAACACTTGTTGAGTGCCTAATATGTGTCACACTCAGTTCAAACATTTCCCAAGGGTTCACTCACTTAAACCTTACAGCCTTCGATGAGACAGATACTATTACTAACGCTATTTTACAGATGGAGACACTAAGGCACACTGAGGTCACAGCCAAATCCTGGCAGAAGGAGGATTTGAACCAAGGCGGTACTGCTCTTGTGTCTGTTCTTAACCATGGTGTAGTGTCTCTGCTACCTTTGATTACTGCACTTTCAGAAAAGCTTACTTAAGACTGTTTAGTCTATAAATTATAAACAAAAGCAAGGTGTTAGATCAAAGTTCTTAAAAGGTTGTTTCTATAGGAAGGTAAAACAATATACACCTGGAGTAGTTTTGGGGTGCTCTACTCTTTCCTCTATCACATCCTTAAAGCTCTGTATCATGAATGCCTATCTGAACTCAAACCATCTGGCTGCAGAGCTCTCATCTTTCACCACCTCTAGGCTGCCCCAAGGAAAACTGGGTAAGTTAGATCCTTCAAAACAGATCCTTCAAAACAGATCCTAATTTATTAAGATGAATTTAAAATCTAATCTTAATTTCAAAGGTGTTATGGATTCCTCATCTCAGTCTAACAAAATACATAAGTTTAATGAGCAAATTATCTATTCTATCAGCCAGACGACTGATTAAAAAAGAGAGAGAGATTTTAAGACTGGGCTCAGGACCAACACTGCGTGTAATTACTTGTTTTGGTTTTCTAAGTTGACCTAGATCCAGAGGTAAATACTTTTTGGGTAGAACTCTCTAACCAAGGATGTGAAAGTATAATGTTGTTGTTTAAGCAAAACTGCTACTTAAAAATTATGTGTGAATGAAGAGACACAAGAACAAAGCCAACTGAAGCCTGAGAGAACAATGAGGTCCTGGGCACCTGTAAGTGCTGTCACTTCTGTAGGTCCTTTGACAGAACCTATTCTGTAGGAAGTCATCCAGACAGTGAGATACTTTTAACCCTACCCTAGACTTTTAAAAGTATTTGCTCATTATCTTGCTCTTCTTCCCAGAATATTCTCCTGTTTGTAGAGGCTAAGACCGTGATCCTGCAATTTTCTTTTACCTTGACAGCTACCTGCCAATCACATGCTTGGGGACTTCTTAACCAGATTTTTTGGTTTCTGTTTATTACTGTTAGTGTGAAAGGGAAAAAGATTTTATTATGCTGTATGCTTTCATTTACTTGATGATCGCCCACAACGATGCTTCACAGATGAAGTGCTTAATGATTTTATTTAACTATTTTTGTAGCCAGCTATTTGCCTTCAATCCTAGACCCCTGTGTTGCTTCTGAACCGCTCTTCCCTACTCACTTTGATCATACTATTTTCATCCTCAAGATTATGCAGCAGATTCCACCATACTTTAAGACAGATTCAAAACCTACCTTGAAGACTACTTCATTCTTTAATCTATCAAACTATTTAGGCCTTTCATATCTTTCAGGCAAATTATTCTCAGCCCCTGCTTTCAAGTCTTCCCCTTGATACCTACCTGGAATGTCCTTCTTCATAGACTCGGCAAGGTTACACTTTCTCACTTCTCCTACCAGAGAAATTGCTCCTGAAGTTATAGTATCACCACAAAGCCCTTCTGATCACTACAAACTCCATATAAATAAACAAGGACTTTATCAATAGAGAAACACACCAAAATCCATGGCTCATTCATGCCTAGCACTGTTCACTTTGAGAAAAAAACAAAAAACAAAATGAAGTTGAAGGTTGTCTCTGCTGACAAGTTTATAAACCAGTCAGTCCTCACAATCATCAGTTGTCGCAACAACAGGCATTTAGGTTTCAGCTTAATGTACTGTAATTCTTAAGTCAAATCTGACTTGACAATTATCGTGTACAACCAAAAATGTGTAAAATCATTTATAACAAAGACAACAACTTAATTATTTCCGACAATTAACTAAAGACCGGCACCACAAAATAGAATGAAAAATCTTATGAAGTTAGAAGATTTGCTAAATAGTTTACATTTATTTCTTCACTTTCAGAACACTGGAGAAGGTTGGAGAGGGAAGGGTCAATGAACTAACACTTGTTGAGTCCAAGCATTGCATTAGCATTGAGCTAGGTCCTCAGATACATTATCTGAATTCTTGCTACTGCTCGTCATGGTATTTCTATTTTACTAATAAGGAAATAAAGGTCAAAGAAGAGAATTAACATGTTCCAGGTCACGTTAGTAAGTGGCAGAACCAGAATTGGAACCCACTTTTTTTCTGGTTCTGAACTCACTGAATAATTCAAATCTACAGACTCACCATCCTATAGCAGGCACTCCTATATTACCCAAGTGAAAATTTCAGATTAGAGCTCTCAGGGAAGAACAGGACCATTGGCTTCAAATCTAACATGAAGTAACTTAGGAAAAAAAGGGGTATTTCCTGAGTATCATCACCAAATGATAACCAATGATAACACAAATTCATAAGTCAACTTCATGAAGGGTGGGGGTACAGCTGGCTTCCAGGACACTGGAACGTCATTAGGACATTGACTCTTTGCTGAGATCTCATTTTGGGTCACAGTCTATACAGATCTCATGGCTTTTTATGCTTAACAAGAAATAGTTTCTGCCTAATACTGTAGCTTCACCACTGGAGAATAAAACCTCTTCCCCTAATTCCAATTTGAAATTCCCAGAAAACACCTCAAGTCATCTACCCACTCTGGTAGACAGAGGGCCCAATACTTTGATTGGGAGTTCTCTCAGAACAGCACATCTAGGTCTGAGAAAGGACCAATTCTATAAAGAGGTTATTATTCCCAGGGGGAAAAAAAACGGTTGCAGGGCAAATCAATGAAAAATATTCACTTATTTAAAGATTAACTTTCTTCAAAAGTCAAAGTTAACTGTCAGTGTCTAGGGTCCAGGCACTGTGGGATCTCTGCTGGGATGATCAGCCTAGATGAACACTACTTTAGGATGAAGGTAGTATATGTTTCTGTCTTCTTCGTCACTAACTTCCAAAATTTAGTAGTCTATAAAACTATTCACAGACCCCACACTGAGACAATATGTGATCTAATAAGAAAACCAGTTTATCTAATTATTCCATTATGATGAAGAGAATACATGAGAGTTACAATGATCTATAATAATGGCACACCATAGCTCTGGTGAAATATGAAGAAGGACAGATTCTAAGATCCCTTTTATCTCTATGATTCTATTACTCTCTCAAAAAACACCCCGCCTCTTGACAACAGTCATGACAAATGGAGATCATTTTTATGCTCCTCGAGTAGCGTGATGTTTTGTTCTTTGTTTCTATGTACCAGACCAACCATCTCTGTTACTCCACTATATTCTATGATTATCTGCCAAAGCAAATAAATAAAAAAACAAACAAAACTGCCTTTTGGAAAACCATAAGGTTAAAAAAAATATATGGTACTGTAAACATAGTATAAATACGATATTACTTGTTTACAATGAAGTTTCTCTGACTTCTAGGGAAGTACATCTCATGATATTATTGGTCATTTACAATTAATTAAGCAAGAGGAAAGATTTCAGTTTCCAAACCAACTACTAATCTAACTAAACACATTGCGACTAATTCATCAATGTAATAAAGACCTATGAATAAGATATACATGCTTCAATTTCTGTTTCTAGCAGTTCATCATAGCCATTTGTGGTATAATACTTATAATGAAATATTTCTCAGGAAGGAAAGGTTTACCACAAACACATTCTTATACAGAACTTTCACCACCAGATGACAGCTAGAGGGACCCTGAGGAACCTGGATATCCTGCTCTACTCTGGAAAAGGACAGAATTATAAAATGAATTATTGAATTAGATTATTTAGCACTACGGATCAGTTTAATTGTTATTATATTGAAAAAGCAGGGGAAGGGACCTAATAAGACAGATAACTAAATCAACAGAAATGTATTATTTTATTTCAAAAACCTTTCCACACTAAATCCCTCTCTCTTTGTTCTCTTTATTCATTAAACTTAGATAGGAAGTTGTCAATACTTTATATAGATGTTAACTCCTGTATTTCTAGAAAAATGAGAAAAGACAGCAACTTAAAAACTTCAACAAGTTTCTGCTCACAGAAGAGTCAATGCATGGTGCAACACTGTCATTTCCTGACTGTTCACATGATCGTTACTGAAATCTGTGTTCAAAAATGGAAACAGATACATTATTAGAGAAGACACGCTGATTCTCAGGTATTTTTATAACGAAGCAGACAGGAAAAGATAACAGTGGGCTTTCCCTTTATAATAAATGCCTGGGAAGTTCCAGAGGCCCTTGCACCCTGCCAAAAATAAACATAATCGTCATCAGCCCAGCAGCTGAAGCAGCAAAAACATAAAGGCAAGGAAAAGCTATCAAACCTTTACGTTCTGTAGCAAATGCCTCTTCTTTCTCTATGGATCTGACATCTAGTGTATTACACTGCTGTTGTCTCTAAGGAAACAGAACAATCGCATGACGAAGAATCTTCTCCACAAGGTAGTTTATCCCACGGAGCATCTTGGGGAGAGGAGGTACGAGCGCACAGTTCATTAGAAGGCAAACACACGTCTGCATCCGTCAGCAAGCCCATCAAGCAGTCGGGTGCAGCCAATGACAGAAAGGCAGATGTCACACACAGAGTAGGTACCACTCCTTGGAAGCGGAAACATGAAACACACCTCTTGCAAGAGAATCCAAGTTCCGCTGCAAATTACTGACCCAATTAATCCAGTCGGCAATTCCATTCTGATGGGGCCATTAAGGAGCAACCCCCACCTCCTCTCCTAATGGCCAACTGCTTGACAGGAAAGCAGCCTGCGGTACTGTACCTGCCAAGCAAGCTGGGTAGGTAGGATTGGGAGGAAGGGAGAGTTAGGAAGGCTTGGTGTCTCGTTTTGTTGAGGAGGAGTTAATGGGAACGGTGGCAGAGTGAAAAAAATAGACGATGGTGTCTACCTACCCCTTGGATGTGAAGAGCTCCTGGCTTCAGAAGGGCAGCTCATCAGAGGGCAGCTGAGAAGGGCTGTGCAGTGTGAGCTGCCGAATGGGCTTTCAGGGACACCTCCAACAGGGCACTCCCAGGATGAGGACGTCCCTGACACTCTGAGTCATCCTGTGCCCTCCTATCTCTTTCATCTCCTCAGTAGCCCTTACATCTGTCTGGCCCCGGTCTCCACCTCCATCGGCACCCCCACACTGCCATAGCTGGCCAGCCCAACGTCAATAACATCGTAAGGGCTTTCTGGTAGTCCGCTGGTGTCCACAGAACTTTTGATTGTTACTCATCTGATCTCCCATGGCTAAAACTGCTTTCCTAAGAACAGTTCTCACGTGCCATTCTGCTTCAAATCACTGATTCCCTACCAGTCTCCCAAATGAGGACAAACACCTTCCTTTCTGCAGTCACTGCCCAGACACTACAGCCTCAGTCTCCCAGTCCGTCTTATTTTACCACTTCCTTATACTTCCTAAGAGTCTGAGCAAAAATGTCACATAGGCCCTGACTTCTCTGCCACAGTAAAACAAAAACAAAACAAAATGGTAAAAGATATACAAGTACTACACTAAAAACAGGAAAGTCAAAATGAAACCCAGACTAAAAACCTAAGTGCCTAGCAAAAATTCTATCATTTGCTAAGATGCGCGAAGAGGCAAGAAAAGACAACAAGACACATCAGACAGCTAACTGGTTAATATAAACACTTTGATACCGATTTTAAAAACCTGAAAAATAAAACGGATGTATGTGTTTGAATTCTTGGCAGAAAATGAAAGAGGTGATTTAGATGATATATCAGAAATAAAATAAAAACAAAATAGCAGTGAGATAATATCTCTCACGGTTACAAACACTGAGGACAGACAAGGGGGAGCAGAGCACAGAATGTGAAGGGCAATGTGAACAGCAATGGGTTAAAATTAATTTCGGGGGAAAAAAAGAACCACAGCACAACAGAGATCGAAATACCTTAATTTTATAATAAAAACACATGAAGGGGGAAGAAAGGCGGGGGGGAGTGAAAAGAATGCATGTTTGGGAGAGGTGGGTTCTTGTTCTGATTCCGGCACTAAGCAGACTGAGTGACCTACATGACTCTGGACAATGAAGCCCTTTGTGCCTCAGCTAACTGGTGTGTGAAATGAAGGGAGCTGGTTCTAGAACAGTGGCTTCCACATATGCTCCCTGGGCACCAAAGGATTCCATGAGGTGCTTCAGTCACCATGAAGGAGGGCAAGAGGATCAGATCTCAACCTCATTTCCATAAAAGCAGCTCCACTCCGCTCCACATAAAATGTCATATAAACAAAATATTCCACTGCTGCTTTTTAAAAAAGTTTAAAAACTCCTCTCCTTACTACACAATTTAAATGAGAAGTCTCTGCTATGCTCATGCATAGTAGCCTGTTCTTTTCCTTTATAGGACTTATCACGGTTTGCAATTATATGTGATTCGCATTGACTTCTTGATTGGTCTCACTTAAGAGGCTGTCAACTTCCTGAGAACGGGGCCCACAGAGTTGACTGCACCCTTGGGTTCACACCATACACCTAACACTACGGCTGGCATATAGTGGGTGCTCAACAAATACTGGTTCAATAATGACATTTTATGATTCTACTTATAATTCTAATCTACTTGAAACAATGGATTAGCTAAACCTAAAAGTGCAAACTTGTGCAGGGCTCACTTGAATTTTATTTTTTATTTATTTATTTTGAGAGTGGGAGAGATAGCACAAGAGGGGGAGAGGCAGAGAGAGAGAGAGAGAGAGAGAGAGAGAGAGAGAGAATGAGAATCCCACGTAGGCTCTATGCTGTTGGGAGTCCAACGTGAGGCTCAATCCCACAAACTGTGAGATCATGACTTGAGCTGAAATCAAGAGTCAGACACTTAACTGACTGAGCCACTCGGGCACCTCCTCACCTGAATTTCAAATTGAGAATATGTATTCAAAGGATAGCTAATGGTCAGGCCATTTGGGATGGTGAGAACACTTGAGCAGGAGGCCTAATGATGATGAAACAGTGTGCTCAGGGGTGCACTTGAGCACATGAAAACAGCAGCACTTCCCTCCCATATGGACTAAACACATCAGGCCAGCGATGCCTGTTAAAGCAGTCTTGGTATTTAATTTCTGGGCCAAAAGAATCTAAAAGTAATTTGAAATGCCCTAATACATTAGGGAGTTTGCAAGGGGAATAAAGAACCACACACCATTCATTAAATGTGTATCAAAGTCTCTGCTGGAAAGGCCACACAGAGACCTTTGAAGACAGTGCTGTGACAGTGAATTATAAATCAGCTAAAGAAGTAGTGGAGAGACTTCAGGTTCAAGGTGGCAGGTTGAGCACATGCAGAGAGCTTACCCTCCTGCACCAAAGAAAAATGATTTGAAGATATAAAAATAAATTGATGTATACATAGCTAGAAGCAAAGCAAAAAAAGGAAACTCTTTAAATCTAAAAAAAGAAGTATCCCCCAAGGAAGAAAATAAACAAGAAGCCACTGTGGTGAGCAAGGGTTGTGCAAAGCTTCCATGACCCCCACACAAGGACTGCTGCCTCCTTTGAGGAAGCTGGAAGAACAAACCCTCAACTCACCCTCCCTCCAAAGAAACAGAGAAAACAGAGCATCTATAAAAGTCTTTAAAATTAATATATTTAATATCCTCAGGCACCTAAGGCATAGAATAGCATCCATAAAATGTTCTCTTTTTTTAAGTTTATTTATTTTGAGAGAGAGAGAGAGCGTGCGTGCATGTGAGTGGGGGAAGGGCGGGGAGAGAGAGACAGAGAGAGAGAGAGAGAGAGAGAGAGAGAGAGAGAGAGAGAATCCCAAGCAGGCTCTGCACTGTTAGTGCAGAGCCCCAATGTGGGGCTCAATCCTGCAAACCATGAGATCAGGACCTGAGCCAAAGTCAGACGCTCAACTGACTGAGCCACCCAGGTACCCCACATCCATAAAATGTTTTGAAAAGAAACAAATTAGAGATTTTAAAAATGAAAATCATAATTATTGAAATTAAAAAAAAAAAACACTCCGAACACAGGATTAATATAATACTGAATCCAATGGAAGGCAGATCGTACATTTTCTTTAAAAGTTAAGAAACATGAGAGCGAAATTCAGTTTTAAACTCTCTATGTCAGAGTTCCAGAAAGACCAAAGAGAATGAAGAGGCAATTGTATCTGAAACAGATAATGGCTGAGAATTTTTCAGAACTGATGAAAGATATGAGCCTTTAGAGAATAAGAATCCTTTGAGTAATAAAACAAATAGAAATAAACTTTTAAAAAAAGGAGCTCATAGCCAGATAGATTATATAGTAAAACTATTATAAATAAAAAATAAAAATTAAAAAAAAAATTATAGTAGGGGCGCCAGGGTGGCTCAGTTGGTTAAGTGTCCAACTTCAGCTGAGGTCATGATCTCATGGCTGCTGCGTTCGAGCTCCACATCGGGCTCTGTGTTGACAGCTCAGAGCCTGGAGCCTGCTTCAGATTCTGTGTCCCCCTCTTTCTCTGCCCCTCCCGTACTTGTACGTGTGCGCTCTCTCTCTTATTCTCTCTCAAAAAAAATAACGTTAAAAATTTTTTTTTAATTATAGTAAAAACTATAGCACTAATGTTATAAAGGAAACTAATGTTACTCGTAAAATATGAGAGATTCAACGGAAAGGAAGGAGAATCAGATTGTTATCATCAAAACTGGTTACAAGATAACAGAGGAATGATACCTTCAAAGAATGAAGGGAAAACATCTTTTGGCTAGATTTTAAATCCAGCCAAATTATCATTCCATAATGAGGGTATGGCACAACAATTAGGCAAGAAAAAGAAAATGTATCCAAATTGTAAAGGAAGAAGTAAAACTATCTCTATTTGCAGATGACATGATCCCATATATAGAAAACTCTAAAGAACTCTAAAAAACTCTAAAGAACTCTAAAAAAAAAAAAAAAAGAATCCAACAAAAAACAAATAAAACCCCCCAAAACTATTAGAGCTAATAAGTTCAACAATGCCACATGACAAAAGGTCAATACAAAAAATCAGTCGCATTTCTATCAACTAGCAATGGATAATCTAAGAACGAAATTAAGAAAACAATTTCATTTACAACAGCATCAAAAAGAACAAAATACTCAGGAATAAATTTAATCAAAGAAGGGGAAGACTTGTTGTACACTGAAAACTATAAGATATCATTGAAGGAATTAAAGAAGGTCTAAAAAAATAAAGGAAAGCCATTCCGCGTACATGGACTGGAAGATGTAATAGTCCCCAAATTGATCTACAGATTCATTGCAATCCCTGTCAAAAAATCACAGCTGCCTTTTTTATACAACTAGACAAGTTGATCCTTAGTTCATATAGAAATAAGAGAAGAATAAAATAGCCAAGACAATCTTTCAAAAGAACAAAATTGCAGGATACGTATCTCCCAATTTCAACTTGTACTAGTATGTTCAAAGGTTCAGAGATATTCATAAATAACCCATTATTCTCTAGTTACAGAAAAATCCCTAATATATGACATTATTTGGCTTTGAAAAAGTTTCTAAACCTAAACACTGCTAGGACTGAGCAACAGATCGTGAAGGTCTTTTAATTATTACCTAAGTGATAGCTCTCACTGCTATGGGCTCCACACCCCATGCCTCTGTTTTGTCTGTCAGTACAGCTGACAATGGCATTGGTACAGCTCCCTCACCCAAGGTCTTCACTGTCACTATTTCTCCTCTGCCACCATAACAAAGGTTGGGGAAAATGACAGACGGATGCAATCATCAGAAGCTCAGCTCCCGTAGACAGGAGCACGTGTTAGTTAGAGTCTAGGGTGTTTTTCATTTTGAAGATGTTAAATTTTTAGATCCACCAGTACTTTCCCATTTGTAACTTACTCCCACTGTATCCACACCAGGAAGCCATTTGACTTGATTCATTTAAAGGTTTACATGTTCAAGTTAGTTTTTGGAGATCCTTTCTTGGGAAAGATCGCCTTCCCCTATTTTTAAAAGAGAAAAAATAGGGGCGCCTGGGTGGCGCAGTCGGTTAAGCGTCCGACTTCAGCCAGGTCACGATCTCGCGGTCCGTGAGTTCGAGCCCCGCGTCGGGCTCTGGGCTGATGGCTCAGAGCCTGGAGCCTGTTTCCGATTCTGTGTCCCCCTCTCTCTCTGCCCCTCGCCCGTTCATGCTCTGTCTCTCTCTGTCCCAAAAATAAATAAACGTTGAAAAAAAAATTAAAAAAAAAAAAATAAATAAAAATAAAAGAGAAAAAATATATCAAAAGCTTGTTGCTACTTGCACTTCTATTTATCCCATTTCTCTCCTTCCTTCTGCCACTACTTAACATTTAAGGACACAATAATTTAGAAACAGAATTCTGTTTCACTTTCATGACTCAATTTCATCCAAACTCTTTGAATGCATCTTTGATATCTGTGTCTTCGTCATCACTAAAGGTTCTCTGAGTCATCACACAGTTCTCCAGAGTACATCATGGTCATTTCTGTCCAAATTGCTAAGAAACAATTCCTCTGTATCTAATGCTTTTAATGGAAAATGTACCAAAAGCTTCTCCCATAATATTCAGCCAGCTGGCATTTCCATCTATAGACACTTAATGCATTTTTTATTTTTAAGATTAAATTTAATCTTTTTTACACACATAATTAATAAACTTGATCTAATGGGAATACCGGGAACACTGCACTCAATAATCTGAGAATCTTTTAAAACAAACACAAGATGTTTGGAAAAAACCGTTCACATACTTAACCCTAAAAGAAATCTCAACTCTACCAAAGAATCTATATCACACAGAATACCACCTCTGACCAAAATTCAATAATATCAGAAAGCATCAAGGAATACCCCTAAAAGTCTCATGTGTTTGGAAATTTAAATATCCCCTTAGGGACACCAGGCTGGCTCAGTCAGAAGAGCATGTGACTCTTGATTTTGGGATCATGAGTTCAAGCCCCACAATGGGTGTAGTTTATAAATAAATAAACTTCAAAACAATAAAAATAAAAAAATAAAAAATTGCCTTAACTCTGCATATTAGGAAAAAAGAATTTTAAAAAATAAATTAACTGAATGATCATCTAATAAAGAAAGTAGTAACAGGATCTGATTCTTACATGCTTTCTCTTCTCTTTTTTTTTTAAGGTTATTTATTTATTTTGAGAGAGAGGGAGCACGCATGAGCAGGGGAGGGACAGAGAAAGACAAGGAGAGAGAGAATCCCAAGCAGGCTCTGCACTGTCAGCACAGAGTCCAATGCGGGGATCGAACCCACGAACTGCAAGATCACGACCTGAGCTGAAGTTGACCCGAGCTTAACCGATTCAGCTACCCAGGCGCCGCTTCTCCTCTCTATCTAAACATTACCTCCAAATTGTCAATTTCCAAATTTATACTTCCAAACTTATACACATGGACACCCTCCAGACATATATAAACTGCCTACATCTCTATTTGGGTATCAAAAAAACCCAAATGGAGCTCCCATTCTACCCAAACTTGTTTCACCTCTAGATATCCGATCTCTATTTTTCCAGTTGTTCAGGCCAAATTGACTTCTCTCTTTCTCTCATACTCAGTGTCAATCTGTCAGCAACATTTTTACCCCTCCATGTTACACCACTTCTAGACTTTTAAGCTCTCAAAAGGTCTGAGGTTCACAGAGATGATATCAATGGCAAATTAATCAATTTCTTAAAATGAAGATGTTAAATATTCATCTCAAGAAACTCTATGGAGAAGCTGTTAACAAGAATGTTTTTCTGGTGACAAACTGGACACAGGACATGAGTGAAAAACAACAGCTGGACTTACAGAGAATTAAACATGAGGTGGTGACAGCTGGGAAGAAATGACTAAAGAGAAAGAAGAAGTCACTTAAATTCCAAAATGAATTCCATTAAAAAAGTGAAAAACCAAGGAGGAAGACCATTCAATACTATTCAACAGAATCGTTCCTGAAACTCATGCTTGAAGATAAAATACCCAGTTTTACCCTGAAGATGATCCATTAGCATTATCCAAAAGGGAAAAAATAAGTAAGACAAAAGAGAAAGGTTACTTTACCAAAGGAGAAGATGCCTTATTTTGACCTTATCTTGACCTCTAGGATTATTCTGAATAGTATAATAAAACCTCTCCAAAAGCTCATAAAAAATACAGAGTTTTACAATCTAAGCAGCCTTTTCTTGATTGCTTTCCAAAACTTCAGTAAGGTCTGCAAAGTCATAACCAATAAACAAGCCAGGTCCCAAAATGTGACCCTGAAGAGAATGACTACAAGTAACTTGCCAAACTTAACCTAATTCAATGAGAATTTACAATTGTGCTTCATACTCAAGAAGCATACAAGTCAGTACAGTTTAGTCCCACAAACACCTGGAACATAGCAGACACAAAGGACATTCGATCAGAGCCCTTAAGAAAATGAAGATGCAAAGCACGTGCTTACAACTTTAAGGAATCCAGGCCTGATACAGAATCAAAAAGTCCTTAGAGAAAAGAACAGCACTTTTGGTGTTCAAATGACTGATAAACCAACAAAAGCTAAAGGAATTTAGGGAAGGAAAGAAGAGATCCATACGAGTTAGCTGTTTCTAGGATTCAAAGGTTTCATGGATAAAGCAGAATTTAAGCTTGGCTCATGGATATACAAAAGTGGAAAAGTCTGAAAGAGGCAAAGAAGGGCATTGAGGAAAGGGGGCAGTTGGCCTGGAAAGTTCATGAGCCTGCTCAGAGAGGCAGGAAGAGATACAAAGTTTTAAAGGGTAAGAAGGAGGCAAGTTTGGCTGAAGCACAGGCTTCATATTGCATAAATTTAGCAGAAGATAAGATTCAAAGAGTAAGGTGGGTCCTGATTACACAGGGCCTTGAATTCCAACATGAGGAGTGCCCCTTAATTCCACAGGCAGTGGAGTTTTGCAGACTTTTAAATAGGGAAGTAATATGATAAAGGCAGTAACTCAAGAAGATTAATTTGTTAGAAACATGTAGATAGATTTGAGGTTTAAGAAAAATGAAAAGGGCTAATTTAGTAGGTGCTAAACTCAGGTACTTACTAATCAAAAGTGGGCAATATAAAGACCTATAAAGGTGTCAAGAAATATTCAGATTATTCTAAATTGCAACCAGATCACAGTATACACATTCTATTGAGAAATTCCACTTGAGGGGTGCCTGGCTGACTCAGTCAAAAGAGCATATGACTCTTGATCTTGGGGTTGTGAGTTTGAGCCCCACGCTGGATATAGAGATTACTAAATAAATAAATAAATAAATGAATAAATAAATAAATAAATAAACTTAAAAAAAGAAATTCCATTCGATGAAATATATAATTTTGAGGCTCAATGTCTACATGAAATTACCTTATAGTTATACTCTAGGTTTGGCTTGGGAAGCAATAAAGCTCAAATACAAGCAGATTTCTCCAATATTAAGAATGATTACTTTTCAAGGATTTTTTTTTAGCAATCATAATTAGTTCAAAAGTAACACAAAAATGGATTATAGACAGACTAAAATGTAAGGGTTAAAAATATAAAACTTTTAAGTGAACACATAGGAGAAAACTTATGTGACCTTGGGTCAGGCAAAGATTTCTTAGATGTAACATCAAAAGCATAATCCTTAAAACAAAAAAAGAGAAACAAATTGGGCTTCCTCAAAATTAAAATTTTGCTTCAAAAGATCATTAAGGAAATATAAAGATAAGACACAGACTGGAAAAAATTATTTTCAAATCATATATTTGATAAAGAACTTACGACAAGAATATATGAAGAACTCTTAAAAACTCAGTAAGATTAAACAACCCAGTTATAGAGTGGGTGAAAGAAAGTGTCCCGGCTCAGAGGACCCCAAGGATACATGATGAATAAATGGAATGTGACATCCTGGATGGGAACTGCAACTGAAAACAGACATTGGGAGCAAAATGAATGAAGTTTTAATAAAGAATAGAGTTCAGGTAATACTGATACCAATATTGGTTCACCTGTAAAATGTTAACAACGGGGGAAACCGAGTGCAGGGTAAACGGGAACTCCCTGTTCTATCTTTACATTTCTGTAAATCTAAAACTACTCAAAAACAAGACTATTTAAATGGGCAAAAGATCTTAAATAGACCATCATATCAAAGAAGACACATGAGTAGCTTGTAAGTACACGAAAAGGTACTCAACATCATTAGTCACTGGAGAAATGCAAATGAAAACCACAATTAGATACCACTACTCACTAAGTAGGATGGCTACAATCCAAATCGTGACAGCGTACGAAGCGCTGGTGAGAACGTGAGGAACCTGGGACTCTCATGTATTGCCGGCAGGCATGCAACACGGTACAGTCACTTTCAAAAACAGTTTGGCAGTTTCTTAAAAAATGAAATATACACTTACTCTGCATGACCCAGAAATTCTACTCCTAGGTATCCACCCAAGAGAAATGAAAACATTATGTCCGCACAAAGATGCAAATGTTCATAGCAGCATTATTCATAGACAAGCAACACCTGGAAATGAGCCAAATGTCCATCAACTGCTGAGGAATAAATAAAATGTGGTATATTCATACAATGGCATATTTTCAGCATTGAAAAGGAATGAACAATTGATATTGGATGCAACATGGATAAGCCTCAAAAATATTATGCTAAATGAAAGAGCCAGAAACAAAAGACCACACATTATTCTATTTATATGAAATTGCTAGAAAAGACAAAGCTATAGAAATAAGTAGTGTATCAGCGGTTGTGTTGGGGCTACTGGTAGAAGCTGGGATTAACCAAAAATCAGTACCCGGAAACTTTTTTGGATGGCAGAAGTGCTCTAAAGCTGAATGATGGTGACAGTTGCAAAATTATATAAATTTACTAGGAGTTATTTAATTGTCACAGTGGGTGAATTTTATGGTACGTAAATTGTACCTCAGTAAAACTGTTAAAAAAATAAAAGACAAATCAAAATGACAATGAGATATTACCTCACACCCATTAGGGTGACTAATTCAATAAAATGAAAACAATAAAAAATAGAAAACAAGCGTTGGTGAGTTTGTAGAGAAACTGGAACCCTTGCACATTGTTGGTAGGAATGTAAAATGGTACAACTGCAACGGAAAACACTATGGAGGTTCCTCAAAAACTAAACATAGAACTACTGTAACATCCAGCAGTCCCATCTCCAGGTATATGTCTCAAGGAATTGAAAGTGCAGTCTCACAGAGTTCTTTGTACACCCATCTTCAGAGGAGCATCATTCAGAACAGTCAAAAGGTGGGAGCAAACCAAACGTCCGCTGGGGAATGAACAAACAAAATGTGGTATATACACATACAACAGAATATTATTCAGCCTTAAAAAAAAACAACAATAGGAAATCCTGAAACATGTTACAACATGGATGAACCCTGAGGACATTATGCTAAGTGAAATAAGAAAGTCGCAAAAAGAAAAAAAAAATACATGCTTCTACTTAGATGAGGTATCTAAAGTACTCAAATTCATAGAAACAGAAAGTAGAATGGGGGTTACCACAGGCTTGTAGTTTTTTTACTACAAAAAGTTGATGTTTAATAGATGTGTCGCTTCAGATTTGCAAGTTGTATAAGTTCTAGAGATCTGTTTCACAACAATATAAATATACTTAACACTACTGCACGCTTAATGGTTAAGATGGTAAATTTTATGTTATGTGTATTTACCACAATGAAGAGAGAAAAAAACCAACAACAAGGGATGATGTTTCGACCATGTTAAATTTAGAGTTTAGAAGCACAGCTTGTGTTAAGCACAGGTAGTGGTAAACAGAGTGAGGAAAATCCCAAGGCGGGGAGGTGAAACTCAGCAGACCAAAGTCGCAGCCACTTGTAAATAGTTACCCTCCTAGGATTAAACCCTGAGGTTTGTTACATTAAATAATTATTTCTCCTTACTGCATCATAATCAGTTATCACATTTGCTGTTCACCTGCCCATCATGCTCACACACACACAGATAGGTACACATATACTCACATGTGTGGCTTCGTGTTTACAGCTCCACACTGAAGTTCAGGCAAAAATCTTATCCTATTTCTAGGACTACCTAACATGACACATGACCCTTGGTATCAGTGCTCTCTATGCTCCATCTTTCTTTTTGGAAGGATATACTTCCAGGGCTAGCAAGTAGCCCCAACCCCAGAAGCGAATAATCCCCTGGACCATCCTCCTGAAATGGAGCCAAGCAAAGAACACCCAAACCAGGGTGAAGAGAGGCTCAAAGCTCTGAGAGAATCTTGTATTCCTCAGGTGCTAGGTTTTCAAAATCATCCCAGCAAACGTTAAGACAGAATTAGTGTCAGATGATGCTAAGAGCTTACCTTAAGAACCGTAAGAGCTTTCACATTCCGGGCTACATGAACAGGAGAATGAAAAGCAGCTTTTCTTTTCTCCAAAGATTAAATTAGATAGACCTGAAATATAAGGTGTCTGATGGCCCACTGGTGAGCAGATTATGTCACCATTGCCTAGGTTTTTCAAAATCACTACAGCAAAATGCAAGACAGAATTAGTATCGGATGAGCTATGATCTAAGAGTCAAATTATAATACTTAACCTGCTGGAAACAGCTCAAAATTATAACCTTCCCAATAGGTTCAATCTCAAAAGACCAAGACACCCAGAATGAATGTGATACTCCCTTCAAGTGACTAGAACATCAGACTCATCCAATGATCTAAGAGAAAAGTATCATCTTGTCAGTTTTCTCAAATAAGACTACCCTCAGCACCAAGCACAGAGCCCCAGTCACAGTACACATTCAGTAAATAGTTGTGGAAGACAGTGATTTCAATCCAGACCAACAAATCAGTACTATAAAGTCTACTGCACCCCACACTTTGTTTGGGAATACAGTTAAAGCCAGTTAATAACTCTCTTTGAAAACACCCAAATTTAGTGTATAAAAAAAGTTGCAAACAATGAGGCACTGAGTTTGGCACAGGACAATTACCCAGAAGCATCCTTGTCACAAAAGCCATCTCCAAATCCAGATTTATCCATCATTTTAAAAGAAGCATCATGGGACATTTGGGTGGCTCAGTCAGTTAAGCGTCTGACTTCAGCTCAGGTCATGATCTCATGGTTTGTGAGTTGGAGCCCCGCGTTGGGCTCTGTGCTGACAGCTTGGAGCGTGGAGCCTGCTTTGGATTCTGTCTCTGTCTCTCTCTGCCCCTCCCCTCCTCGCGTTCTGTCTCTCTGTCTCTCTCTCAAAAATAAATAATTTAAAAATAAAAAAATAAAAGCATCACAAAAATGTGCCTTAATATCTAAATAACATAAACAAGTAGTTAGACTTGTTTTTTCAGAGTCTTACAAATTTCATAGGGTTTTAATAAATGGTCTTACATTATTCCTGGTCTCACAAATTTCTACTGATTTACTTAAAGTCATGAATAAGAACAAAGCAGGCAGAATTATCATATTATGCTAGTAAGTTCACAAATACTGTAAGGATGAGATGTTTCAAGCATAATTGTCTAAAGTTATAAAAAATCTATGAAGTTGAAATAAAAGAGGATATGTTTTGATCAAATCAAAATAATGCGTAGACAGTCTAAGTATTAAATAGAAGGGCAGTTAAAATTGAACAAAATAGAACCATATTAAAGTTTTTAATTACAATTTAAATAACTTTTTTTATTATCTAGGTTAATTCTCTTTTGATGCTAAGTGTAGAGAAAACTAGTTGGCTCAGTTCAAATAGGCTAATATTTATATTTGCATAAGCAGCAAGAAACAATAAGGCAGTCTGGTTTCTAGGTAACAAACGTTATCCAAGAGCTTCAACAGAAGAAGTTATCAATTAACCTTAATCCTTGGGCTGAAAAAACAACCTGGACCATCAAAGATGATGATGAGCATTCAGAAGAACAAAATACCAATAAGCAAAAAGTACTCTAAATTTGCAGTTTTTACCAACCCTTCCTTCAAAGTAGGGGCTGGCAAACTTTTTTTATGAGGAGCCAGATAATAAATATTCTCATTTTTTATTTTAAGTTTATTTATTTTTATTTTGAGAGAGAGAGAATGTGTGCATGCACATGTGAGCAGGAGAGGAGCAGAGAGAGGGAGAGAGAGAATCTCAAGCAGGCTCCACACTGGTGGCGCAGAGCCCAACACGAGGCTCGATCCCACAAACCATGAGATCAAGGTCTGAGCCAAAATCAAGAGGTGGACACTCAAGTGATTGAGCCACCCTGGCACCTCATTTTTTTTTAATTGAAAAAGACTGCGGGGTGCCTGGGTGGCTCAGTCAGTCAGTTTCACGTATATGGCATAGTGACTGGACAGGTCTGTATGTTATGCTATGCCCATCACTATGTAGCTACCATCTGTCACCACACATTGCTATTACAGGTACCACCGACTATATTTCCTAGGCTGTACAATATTTTAGGTTTTGAGGGTCATTCAACCTTAGTTACAAAGATTCAATTTTGCCACTGCAGCCCAAAAGCAGACAAAGACTATGTGTAAAGGAGTAAGTGTGGACTGTCCCAAAAAACTTATTTATGGACAATGTAATTTGAATTTCATATAATTTCCACATGATGTTACTCTTCTATTTATTTCACAAAATATTATTTTTTCTCTCTCCAGTTATTTAAAAATATAAAAACCACTGTTAGATCATGGGCCACACAAAGACAGCCAATAGGTTAAGTCTAACCTATTAAGATTAAGTCTAATCTGCAGGCTGTAGCTTGCCAATCCCTGTTTAAGAGAACACATCAGTTACAGGTGTGTCCAGTGGGACACTGGTCATGCTCTTCCCTGACGAAATTCAGAGGAATACATACACTAAGACAACACCAGGAAGTTTTGCTTTCTCTCAGAAATAAATAACCATAAACTGCAATGTAATAGTGATTAACCGCTAATTAAAGAAATTAGGTATAAGGACTGTGTGTTTAGATAATTAGATCTTAAGCAACAGCAAATTGCTTGAATTAGGCTAGCAGAAAGTCTATCAGACATCAAGAATCAGAAGTTTTATAAAGATGTTTTGGCCAAAGGAAATACCTAATTTCTCTGAGAGACTTACAAGTAAGAAAAGTTGCTAGAGTACGGATGATAAGTGAACTGGTTTTGTTTGAGGTTTATTTGAAAAACCTTGTTTACTTAATATTTTCAACTCCAGGAAAAAAAAAAAAACCCACAATAAGCCAATCAAGGAAATATGCCTGACATCTAGTGGAGACTTACTGTAGGTACGTGACCTGTACTATTTTCTGAAGAAACAAACATAAAGAGGGGAGGGGATGAGGGAGGTATCTGTTTAGATAAATCATTTTAGTGTCATTCATTCATTCAATGCATTTGAAGTGCTGACTACGCACCAGGCACTATTCTAGGCACTGGGAACTCAGCGAAGCATCAGACAAAGTCCCAGCTTTTCTGGAGTTTACATTTTTGTGATATGATTTACTTCATTCTGAGGAAAAGACTTTAAAAGTTTAGAATACAGTATTACAGCATCCTAACCTCTTAGAAGTACTTTCAAAGACATTAACCTTAAACAATATCCTGAGATAATTATTACTATTACCACTTTACAGTAAAGCAAACTGGTATCTCTATTTTTTCTTTAATGTTTATTTTTGAAAGAGAGTGAAGGCAAGTGCACGATTGAGTGGGGAGGGGCAGAGAGAGGGAGACACAGAATCTGAAGCAGGCTTTGCAGTGCCAGTACAAAGCTTGACATGGGGCTCGAACCCACGAACCATGAGATCATGACCTGAGCCAAAGTCAGACACTCAACTGACTGAGCCACCCAGGTGCACCTGATGTCTCCATTTTTAATCTAGTTTTTCTTCTATCATACCACACTGCCTCCCTTCTATTTTTCAGTCAACCAACATACAGCTATTCAATGTTCTCTCTTCACTCTAAAACTAACCGTAGGGCTCAAACAATGGTCTGATGACTGTATGTTTCCAGGGTAAAAATTTCTTACTGGGTCTGCCTGTTAGGAAAGTGAGGTGTGATGGAAAGAGGCTGGGTGTGGACTCCAGTCCCAACTCCATCATTTTGAGCTGTGTGATCTTAGACAGGTCATTGAAACTCACCAATACCGTTTCCTGACCCATTAATGGTTAATGATACTTATACTGCAAAGGTTGCTATAGGAGTTAAATGAAATGATGTATATAGGAGAGGTGAGCAAAGGGCTTGGAATACTATGTGTGCTCAACAAATATCAACAACACTTGAGTCCTGAATTTATGAGGATCTGGATAAATCTCTACATCTAACATGAAATGTAAGCAATTAACATTAAAATATACTTTACCTCATACTTCAATTCCTGTCCCACATTTCCATTGGGGTTTTAATTTTATTTCTAGGTGTCCAATAATAGTAAAACCTTAAATTCTTTATGTGTTCACAAACTTTTCTCACTATCACCATGAGAATCCAAACCACCGTCATCTCTCATCTGGCCTATGAAAAAAACCTCCTAGCTGGCCTCTTCTTTTTCACTCTTGTCCTACTCTCCTATTTCCATGCAGGCAGTGACTTTTACAAATGCAAAATGCAAATATATCTCTGTCCTACCTAAAACTCTCCAATTTAGTATCACGTCCAAAATCTCAGCTGGATTCTGCCCACCTCTGCAGCCTTTCCCTCTCTTCTGTCCTACTGTTCCCCCTCTGCTGTGAATGTTCCTCCACTGACCTCCAACATGGCTAATCCCCATTCATCTTTTAGGCTTCAGCAAAAATGTTATTCTTCACAAAAGCTTTTCTTAACGTGCCAGTAAGATAAAGACAAGCCATAAGGTAAAGGCATCTTGCTAGAGAATTATTTTACAAATATAGACACAGATGTGATTTATATTATTTCTCAGGGTGTTAACGTGAGTATCAGTTGCTAAAAGAAAAGCAAAATTAAAACTGCAACAAATCAGGAAAATAATGGAGTTGGGACTAATGGCTATCCATTTTGGGAAAGAAAAACCCTTAAATTATTTTTTTTGAAGTTTATTTATTTTAAGACACAGAGGGACAGAAAGAGAGAGAGGGGTAGAGAGAGAGAGAGAGAGAGAGAGAGACAAAGAATCTCAAGCAGGCTCCTTGTCATGAGCATGAAGCCTGATGTGGGGCTCAATCCCACCAATTGTGAGATCATGACCTGAGCTGAAATCAAGAGGCATATGCTTAACCAACTGAGCCACTCAGGTGCCCTAGAAAACCCTTAAATTCTTATCTTTTATCTGACAACAACAAAAAAAGAAAAAAAATCCAGAAATAAGAATTTTTTTATACACACAGATATTCTTTTAATTTTGAGAGGAGCACATTAATGTAAAATATGAAATGGAAGCCAGAAACAAACAAACAAAAATAACAAATTTGATCTTTAAACTAAAAAGTTTAGTAAGAAACATTATTCTCTACACTAAGATCCATCTTGACAA
Organism: Lynx canadensis; assembly: GCF_007474595.2. Taxonomy (NCBI): domain Eukaryota; kingdom Metazoa; phylum Chordata; class Mammalia; order Carnivora; family Felidae; genus Lynx; species Lynx canadensis. Next base: position 119,820,401 of record NC_044305.1, on the reverse strand, counting down.
GGTTAGACTTTCTGGCATGTCCCGTCTTTTATTTTTTATTTATTAAAAAAAAATTTTTTTAATGTTTATTTATTTTTGAGAGAGAGAGAGAGAGAGAGAGAGACCGTGTGCACGTGCATGAGTGGGGGAGGGGCAGAGAGAGAGGGAGACACAGAATTCAAAGCAGACTCCAGGCTCTGAGCTGACAGCACAGAGCCCGATGAGAGGCTTGAACTCACAGACTGTGAGATCATTACCTGGGCCGAAGCTGGACACTTAACCGACTGAGCCACCCAGGTGCACCCCTCCCCTTTTTTTTTAATGTTTATTTATCTTTGAGAGAGAGTGAGCATGTGAGGGGCAGAGAGAGGGGGAAAAAGGAGCAGAAGTGGGCTCCGTGCTGACAGCACATAGCCTGATGTGGGGCTCAAACTCACAAACCGTGAGATCATGACCTGAGCTGAAGTCAGACACTTAACCAACTGAGTCACCTAGGCACCCCACATGTGTCACTTCTGAACCAAAGCACAGGAAGATGGGTATGAGTTCCCGATAAGCTCCTTTCCCTGCTGCAGGGATCAATAAGGCCTCATGTTAAGATAGTGGAGCCAAAAATTGAAGCAGCCTAAACCATTAGCCACTGTCCATAGTTCAGCTGCTCTAGAGTCCTTCCCATCCACATGGGACTTCGTGTGAGTGACAAATAAACATCCATGCATTAAACTATGAGATTTGAGGGTTAATTTTCCACTGCATGATCACCCAATCTATTCTGATTATGTGATATTCGTATCTTAGGACCCTGTGGTTCCACTCATACCTTAGAGAAATTCTCTGTATAAGAATGCTCACACCAGTACTGTAGATTGTGGTGAAAAACTAGGAACAACCTCAATGTCTGTCAACAGGAGAATGGATTATTTATTGTATAGTCATTCGGTGGAATGTCATTTGAGATTCTCAATAAATCTCAAAAACATACTATTTAATAAATAAACATACAAAAGGATATGTAGAACATAACCACTTATATAAAGTTTTATAATGCTATTTTATGGATGCATGAACATCTGGTAAAAGTGTAAGAATATGTATAGAGTGATAAATACCAAATAAATGTTAGGGGCTACTCTATGGGAGAGAGAAAGGGTCATGGGATTAGGAAAAACACAGGAAACCACAACTTTATCTATAAAGTCTTAATAACAACAACAACAAGAAAGATCTGGGGCGCCTGGGGGGCTCAGTGGGTTAAGTGTCCAACTTCAGCTCAGGTCATGATCTTACGCGTTGTGAGTTCTAGCCCTGCGTTGGGCTCTGTGCTGACAGCTCGAGCCTGGAGCCTGCTTCGGATTCTGTGTCTCCTTTTCTCTCTGCCCCTCTCCCACTCACACACTCTCTCTCTCTCTCTCTCTCTCAAAAATAAATAAACATTAAAAATTTTTAAAAAAAGGATCCGAGGTAAACATAATAAAATGATAAGAATCAATAAGAAATATTAAAGGTTCAGATTCTTAGCCCTCAGTCCTAAACTGAATTCATACTTAAGTTTCTAACAGAAACCAGAGATGAGGAAGGCTTTTTTTTTTTTAATTTTTTTTTTTAACGTTTATTTATTTTTGAGACAGAGAGAGACAGAGCATGAACGGGGGAGGGTCAGAGAGAGGGAGACACAGAATCTGAAACAGGCTCCAGGCTCTGAGCTGTCAGCACAGAGCCCGACGCGGGCTCGAACTCGCGGACTGCGAGATCATGACCTGAGCCGAAGTCGGCCGCTTAACCTACTGAGCCACCCAGGCGCCCCGAGGAGGGCTTTTTTAATATAGAGAGAAGAAACCTGAGGTGAACGTTCTCCTGAGCCACAGAAGACCAGGAACGTTCAATAATTAGAGATGCCAGGTGCCTCTGAAAGAAGGGAGAGTGGCTGCATTAAAAATTAGAGGTTTGGTTTAAGGTCCACCTACAAAGCAGAGCACCCTAGTCCCCAGTACCACACAACCAAATGACTACTTTTTTCTAGGCCTGGTAAAACAGCTAGAGGTTATTCTCTAGTGAAACTGACCAGAAAGTCTCTGAACCCAGGCACACCAGGTAGAGATGGCCATGTGGGGCCTGAATTCAGATGCGAGAGATTAACTGAAAGAACACACTAAACTACTGGATTCCCCAACACACTTCCTCTGGTCAGGATACACACAACCTTTGACCCAATAACTGTACCCTAGGTTTAAAGAAAGTCTTACCCTGTTCCACTGGGAAAAAACATCTGAGGTCTTTACCGCAGCATTTTACATGGAGGCAACTGGATGTCCATCACAGGGAGAACGAATAGGTATAATCTGCATAGGGCCACTTTACATAAATTTTTTAAAAGGACGTACAAAACACTACGTAGTTTTCAAGAACATGTACTGGGAAAAAGATATACAATGAGCATTCTAATTAGAATGATTACTCCTGGGGAAAGGGTGACCAGAGTGAGATATGCAAATAAAGGGGAATTTTTTAAATATTACAAATAGCACAAAATAAGAGAGGAGAAAAAAATCCAATTACCATGGTGTAATACTTTTAACTGTAATAATGAAAGCCAGTTTTACTTATAATGACTAACTATAATAATAATAATATTATAATAATAAATTTAAATGGAAAAAACTCGCCAGTTAAGACAGGTTGTCAGATGACATTTTTTAATCCAGCTCTTAATTTACAAGAAGCATGCGGAACACCTAAGGACACAGAAAGGTTGAATGTATAAGGGTGCGGAAAGTTATGCTATGCAAATATAGCAGAAGATATTAAAAGAGGTGTAGCGGATAAAATAGACTTGAGAACATACAGAATTATTAGGAATAAATAGTTACTAGGTAAGAACAAATTTTCAACTTCCTAGTGAAATATGTATAGTTTTGAAGATATGAGCAACATGATTAACAAACCTGACCTGACGTACATTCATTCACTATGAGCTCTAAACCCAAACAAGCATAGAATAAATGTTTTCATGCTTACTAAGAGTATAATAAAAACTGGATCATATACTACATATAAGCCTGTCTCAACAAATTTGAAAGAACTGAACAGTGCAGACCGCTTTTTAGACCAAAATTAAATTAAACTAAAAATTAATAACAAAAAGGAAACTAGACAATCCTCACATGTTTGGAAATTAGGAAAGTATACTTTTCAAAGAACAATAAAAAAAAATTACATAAGAAAACTTGGACACTACTCAGGGACTACTTAGAGAAATTCACAGCCTTAAATGCTTATATAAGGAGGGGGAAAACCTGAAATGAATACGCTAACCGTATCTTTAAAGAAGTTAAAAAAAAGAGTAGCAAGATAAACCCGAAGAAATTGTAACAAAGGAGATAATAAAGAGTAGAAACAAATAATATTCGGGGCGCCTGGGTGGCGTAGTCGGTTAAGCGTCCGACTTCAGCCAGGTCACGATCTCGCGGTCCGGGAGTTCGAGCCCCGCGTCAGGCTCTGGGCTGATGGCTCAGAGCCTGGAGCCTGCTTCTGATTCTGTGTCTCCTTCTCTCTCTGCCCCTCCCCCCTTCATGCTCTGTCTCTCTCTGTCTCAAAAATAAATAAACGTTAAAAAAAAAAAATTAAAAAAAAAAAAGAAACAAATAATATTCAAAAATACAATGCATACAATAAGAGAATCGTCAACACCAAAAGTTGGTCCTCTTAAAGCCCACTAGATGGGACAAACCTATGGCAAGATTTGTTCAAGAGGGAAAAAAAAAGAGAGAGAAACTATAATTATGTGAGAGTAGGAATGAAAAAGGGGACATTAGCGCACATACTGTAGATAAAACGTCATGAATTTTGTCCCAATAACTTTGAAAATGCAAATGAAATTGACAAATTCCTACAAATATAAAATGTTCTAGAGTGATTCAAAAAGAAATAAAAAATGAAGTCTTATAATTGCTTTTAAAAATGGAATTCACAGTTAAAAATTTTCCCACTAAGGCTTTTGGCAGAGATAGCATCACTGGTGAGTTGTACCAAATATTGAAGGAGCAAGTACATAATTTCAATTTTAGAAAAGCTCTTCCAAAAAATATAAAAAGAGAGAATGCTCTTCAGCTTTTTGAAGATAGCGCACTGGGAAAACTTTGTCCTAAAAATAAAAAACAACAATAAACAAACAAAAAAACCCTGGGAAATTACAGGACAATTGGAACTCCTAAACATAGGCAAAGTCTAAATAAAATATTAGCAAATGAAATCTAGCAATATATTAAAAGAAGAGTCAACTTGTATTTATTTCAGGAATATATGGTTGTTTAAAAAACAATGTAATTCACTACATTAATAAAGAAACTCATATGATCATGTCAATGCAGAAAAACCTTTGATAACATTCATTCATGACCCCCCCCCCCCCAAAAAAGCACTCTTAGCAAACTAGGCATACAAGGGAATCTCTTTTACCTGATAAACAATTTCTTCTATAAAACCTACATCAAATAACATACGAATAAATGCTGAAAGCCATCTCTTTGGGATCAGCAATGATACAAGAATGCCTACTAAACCACTTTTATTTAATATTGCACTGGAGGGGTGCCTGGGTGGCTCAGTCGGTTAAGTGTCTGACTTTGGCTCAGGTCATGATCTCACGGTTTGTGAGTTGGAGCCCCGCGTCAGGCTCTGTGCTGACAACTCAGAGCCAGGAGCCTGTTTCGGATTCTGTGTCTCCCTTCCTCTCTGCCCCTCCTATGCTCTGTCTCTCTATAATAAATAAATGTTAAAAAAAAAAAAACTGCTTTAATATTGCACTGGAGGCTCTAGCCAACTTAAGAAGACCAAAAGAAAAAAACCAGATGATTAATATTTAAAAGCACAAGGAGTGAGGTGAGGGGTGCCTGGGTGGCTCAGTCGGTTAAGTGTCCGACTTCGGCTCAGGTCATGAACTTGCGGTTCGTGAGTTCAAGCTCTGTGTCGGGCTCTGTGCTGACGGTTCAGAGCCTGGAGCCTGCTTCAGATTCTGTGTCTCCCTCTCTCCCTCTGTTTTTCCCCCGCTCCCACTGCCTCTCTCTCTTTCTCTCAAAATAAATAAAGATTAAAAAAATAAAAATAAAAGTACAAGGAGTGGGAGGGAAGAAATAAAACTATCATTATTTGCAGGTGATATAATTATTTTAGAAAATCCAAAAAAATCTGAGTGCAAATTACTAAAATTAATAAGCAAATTAGGCAAGATGACTAGATAGTGGATTCAAATACAGAAACAATTTGCATTTCCACATACCAGTACCACACTGTTAAGAAACATAATTCAATAAAGATACCATTTGCATGACTGTGTATACATTTGACAAAACTCATTCAATTGTACACTTGAAGTGGGTACCTTTATCATATGTAAATTATATCTCAAAAAAACCTGTAGAAAAAAGGACACCATTTGCAACAGCAACAAATATACAGAAGAATTTTTAAAAGTACCAAAGAATCAGGGTGCCTGTGTGGCTCAGTCGGTTAAGTGTCCGACTTTGGCTCAGGTCATGATCTCAAAGTTTGTGAGTTCGAGCCCTGCATCGGGCTTTGTGCTGACAGCTCAGAGCCTGGAGGCTGCTTCGGATTCCGTCTCCCTCTCTCTCTGCCCCTCCCCTGCTCGTACTCTGTCTCTCTCTCAAAAACAATAAACATAAAAAAGGTTTTTTTAAGTACCTAAGAATTAATCTATCATATATAATAACTTTCTGGGGAAAACTATGAAGTTTTAATGAAAGGCACAAACTAATATTTACTTTTTTAATATTTATTTTGAGAGAGAGAGAGAGAGAGAAAATGAGTGGGCAAGTGGGGAGGGGGCAGAGAGAGAGGGAGAAAGCCCGATGTGGTGCTTGATCTAACAACCATGAGACCATGACCTGAGCTGAAATCAGGAGTTGGATGCTTAACCCACTGAGCCACCCAGATACCTCAGCACAAAATGATATTTAAATAAATGCAAAGATATAACAAATTCATGACATGGAAGACTTAATACTATAAAGATGTCAATTCTCCTCTATTTGATTTTTAGATTCCATGAATCTCAGGTCAAAATCCCAACAAAATTTTATGAGGAACTCAATAAACTGTCAATACAATTTATATGAAAGAGCAAAGGGCAAAAAAATACACAAGACATTCTAAAAAGAATTACTTAATCCCTTATAGTAATTAAGATAGCATGATGTTGGTATAAGGATAGACAATTTGACCAAAGGAACAGGAGAGTCCAAAACCAGACCATGCACATTTGGACACTTCATTTATGACAACCGTGGCAATGTAGGTCAGTGGAGAAATGACTGATCACCCAATAAATTGCCCTGACACAAGTTACTATTCAAATGCAAAGAGAGAGAGAGAAAGAGAACTGGATATTCTATACCACAAAAGTCCATTCTACATAAACTAAAAACATTAGTGAAAGGGACATCTTCAAAACTAAGAGAGAGAGAGAGCGAGAGAGAGAGAGAGAGAGAGAGAGAATGAGAAAACCACTACAATACTGGAGGAGCAAAAGAAATTTTTTTTTAATCAAAAAATGTAACAAACACTAACCAAAAAGGGGAAAGGTTGAAAAGTTTAATCAAAAAGTGGATTACAAGCAATAGGTAAAATTCACTATGGAACACAGTGGGGAACAAAAGTATCTATTTTTTTCCCAGCAAGAAGAAGAAACCAAAAGACGAGCAAAAAAACAGTACAAGAAAGTCAATCCAGTTATAAAGTCAACAGGCCTGATTTTGAGCAATCAGTGGTGTGTACAGGAGACAACCCCCCTGCACCCTGACGGGAGGTACCTGCACAGGGACGGGGGCGCCGGCACCATGAGGAAGAGTTCACAGAACCGAAGCGCACTGAGTCTGCAATGAACATGAACTGTAAGTGCTGCTGTCGGGTTTTCAACTTTTAGATTTGACCCTTAATGAATCTCAGAAGACTTAGCTATGGTCACTGAAGAGAACAGAAATATCAGCATTGACAACACAAAAGATAGATGACAGAAGTCAGGAGGCAAAAAGAGAAGGGAGAAGTAGAGAGAAGGTACTAATTTCCTCAGTTCACACAGTGCAAGTCAAAAGAAGTTACAAGATATAGAGGTTTAGGATTAGTATTTAAAATTACAAAGGTAAAAGTAAAATAAAATAACAGGTAATCAACTTTAAAAATGGTAATATAATTATGAGAAACTGGGATGGGTTGATACGTAGAGTTACAAGTGAGACTGGTTCCTTACACAACAGAAGGAATTCAACAGTGTCCAAAATTGGGAAGTCAAAAAATGGGGCTCTGAATACATCAGAGATATCGAGGTATCCGCCAGCAAATCTAAAAGCCAGACAACACACAACGAAGTGTGGGAGAATGTGCTGCATTTCATTTTATGCTCTTCTGTATTCTAAAATTTTTAATCTATAGGTATGTATCATTTTAAAAGAAGTTTTTCAGATTATTGAATGAGAAAGAAAATAAAAGATCAAGAACCATAATTGCTTTTTTAAGGAGGTTAAAGAAAACAGATGTCTATTCCAACAGAAAAACTTCTCGACACCCGAGAAAGACTAATGATCAAAAGCCTACTGACTTTATCCAGGAGGACACATAACATCACCATTTAATTCAAAGTGAAGAAACCAGTTTAGAGGCTGAATCTTAAAGTTTCATTGTTTCTCCTCTTCCTTACTCTTCCTCTTTCTCTACTTCTCTTTTTTGATCCTGTCTGGCTTTCTTTCATTTAGCATGAATATTCAAAGAAAGTAAAAATAAAATACCAGTTTTATTTACAGAATACAATCTTGTGCTTCCTAATTTTCTCTCAATACAAAAAATAAAAATAAAAAAACCAACAAATTAAGTTGAATTTCATTTCCATGTTGTCTGAACCAGTTTTAAACACCTCTGTGGGCATTACAGCCATAGAGAAGAAATGATCACTACCGCTGATTTAAGGAAGAACACGCTAACAAAAGGTAACCTTGCTAAAACCAGTTCAATAATTACTCTTCAATATATTAATTAATGTTTCTGTTTGTGATCATTATCACTTAGACTTCAGGGCTCAGGAGCTATATGCTTCCATGTAAATATTTATGGTGATTTAAATAAATGAAACCTTGAAGTCTTTTTTTTTTTAATTTTTTTTTTTTAATTTTAACGTTTATTTATTTTTGAGACAGAGAGAGACAGAGCATGAGCAGGGGAGGGGGAAAGAGAGAGGGAGATACAGAATCTGAAACAGGCTCCAGGCTCTGAGCTGCCAGCACAGAGCCCAACGCGGGGCTCAAACTCACGAGCTGTGAGATCATGACCTGAGCCGAAGTCGGACACTCAACCGACTGAGCCACCCAGGAGCCCCAAAATCTTGAAGTCTTAAGCTCCCCAAAAGTAAAGTAAAAACCAGAAGGTTAAATGTTCATGTTAGGTAAGTTGGCTGTGATCCAAAAGAATTCAGCAAGGTCTCCATTTCAGTATAATCCATACCCATATCCAGGTGTATACTTACACTATATTTGCAAGGTCAAGTGGTTTCTCTGGTTGCTCAGGAAAAACAGGATGTGGGGGTTCTCTGGTGGGTACACACCCCAAAGATTTACTAATTGCATGGCTCAGCTTCTTTGCAGGGGATTTCTGTGTCAAAGTAGAAAATAAGGAAATAAGAAATTAAATCTTCAAAATAATGAAAAGGAATTTCCAAAGAACTTGGTGACAAGAATTAAAGAAAATATCTTTTAAATACAAGCTAAGTTGCATTATAATCAACCTTACCGGGCCTTACAGAATGGGACCTACAGTTGTCCCAAGGTCATTTGTGGTCCTTCATTTCTATACTTACTCCCTCATTTCTACCATGCAGTCAGACTATAAAGTTAACGTTAACTTTCCTTTTGAACATCTCTCTGTGCCCTTTGCATGAACTCTCTCTTCTGATGCTTCTGGATCATTTTTGGTAAGATGTTACAGTTAATTTCCCAATCAGAGTCAGAAATTTTTGGTGGACTAAAATACTAAAAGGCTAAGATAATGCTGAGAGCTCGTGGCTTTTGAATGTTAGCAAATTAGCTGACGAAGTCACATCCCAAAACATGCCTATTAAGAGAATATTCCCAAAATAAACGTGAGGCAGAACATTTGGTGCTAAGGGTCTGGCTATGTATACAGACACAGATGAGTGCCCTCACATAGACAGGCAGTCAGCATCAGACCCGTGACTGTAAATTCAGATATGCGGAAGGTACAAGAATAAGTTGGCATACTAATACATTTCTCTGTAAGGTAGAACCACACACGCCAAATCCAAAGACTATCAAGTCTAAGATGTATCAGTAAATATACACACTAGTAAACAATATGCCACAATTAAATTATTCAGAACATTCACATTGGAAACCCATATATAAACCCATATATAAACCCATATATACTCATCTGTATACAGACACAGATGAGTGCCCTCACATAGACAGGCAGTCAGCATCAGACCCGTGACTGTAAATTCAGATATGCGGAAGGTACAAGAATAAGTTGGCATACTAATACATTTCTCTGTAAGGTAGAACCACACACGCCAAATCCAAAGACTATCAAGTCTAAGATGTATCAGTAAATATACACACTAGTAAACAATATGCCACAATTAAATTATTCAGAACATTCACATTGGAAACCCATATATAAAGGAAGCTCTTCATATATTGATTTTATTGCCCACCCAATTCCCTTTAAATAACACATTTGTCTGAAATTTTCTTGGCAGGATGTTAACTGCAAAAAGGTGTAAATATTTCATTCTACTCCCTCTGCAACATATTACCATATGTAGCACTCTAATTGAAAAACAGAACTTGTTTGCAGCCATGTGCCTTATCGATATCACATCTCCACTTAACTTTTTATATGCTACTTGCACGTATTTAACACAAAATAAGCAAAACTCTTTGCCTTTAAGACTATGAAGGGAAAGTTAATTAACACCTTGTTTATAACATGGACTAAATAATACCAATTTCTTCAGAAACTTCATATATGGGCTCCAAATCACCTACCACTAACCCCTTCAACACATTAAATTCTGAGCAAAGCCTAAATGTAGTATTTCCTAAAAAGCGTATGAAGCTAAACAAAGCAAAAACCTGAAAATCCCCCCTAAGTGCTCTCCATTTCCCCTTTGCCCAACAGGTTGAAATGTGACTTGATCCTCCCCTCTGACTTCTACACTGTCCCCAGACCTCACATCACTTCTCTGTTTAACATCTTTCAAAGACTCCTAATCACTTATAGAATAAGATCTAAGTACCCACCATCACATTCCACATAAAAGCTTTCCTACCTGGCTCCCGCCTCTCCTCACACTAGCATAAATGACAAGCTGCTCAGTTAGCCCCAAACACCGTGTTCTCTTAGGTCTCTGTACCTTGGCGTGTGCCTTTCTGAGATCACCTTTTGCCAGTCTATTTTTCTGTAAATTTTCTGCTCATCTCTCAAGACTACTTGCAAGTCTTGCTCCGGGCAGACTTTTCTCACAGTTTCATAAGCCAGAGACCACCTTTCCAAGCTACCCACTTACTGTGCACAAATTTCCACTGTTATGCTAACGATGCTATCATGCACTTTTTAATTCATGTGCCTATTTCTGTGAAACTGGTGCTCCTGAAAGGTAGGATCTACATGTTAATCATGTGTATAGTTCCAGGATCTGTTCCATAATGGAATATGTTATTTGAACAACTGGCCTAGATGAATTTTCTAGACTGCTTTTTCCTGATCAAACCATATAAACTTATTTCTTGAGTTACAACACAAGTAGGAGAGAGAGGACATCAGAGAATACCTTAATTCACCTTTACAACTAAACACTACATCTGTGATCCATGTATTAATTTCATGATATTTTGCTGTCTGAGAACCCCCTGGGCCATTAATTCGTGTAGTCTATGAGATGGATTATCATATAGACTGCTTTAGCTGCATCCTGAGCAAAAACAACCATGAAATCACAGGTTTCACATGTATATTTTATAATGAACATTAAAATAACTACATAACTATTAAAATAAAAAATGGCTCCCTCTGTACCACCTAATAATCTCTAGTAGTGTGCTTGTAATTCATTTGAAAATACTGCTTTAAAGTCAAGGCTTAAGATCAGATCCAACTTTGAGTCTCAAAAATATAGATAGGGAGGTAAAATTAATACATCAAAGTCAATTCTAAATGATTAGAACATATCATGAGTTTTGACATGTATGGAAAGGGAAAAAGACTGAGAATAAATATACATATTCAGGAATTACAATATTAACTAAGGGCTAGGACCGAACCAAAGAGGATATATTACTCTGAAAATGTTATTTATTTGTTTATTATTTTAAGTAAGCTCCACACCCAACGTAGGGCTTGAACTCACGACCCTGAGATCAAGAGTTGCATGCTCTACTGACTGAACCAGCCCGGCGCCCTTACTCCGAAAATTTTAAAGACATGCATTCAGTTAGGTTGTCTAAATATGTAAATAAATGACTTCCTTACAAAGATAAATTATGATATGGACCTGAAGTGAATTTTGCTATCTAGTTAGTTTAGGAGGCTAAGATTAATAAAGCCTGTAAGCATGAATCCAAAAACAGCTTTAAGCACCAAGATAGGGACATTACCTCTCAGGCTCCCGGACCTGTAGGACAATGCCCAGGTCTTGGCAGTCAGTCACCAAATATTTACAGAGGTGAAGAAGGGAGTGAGGAAGGAAGAAAGGCAGGCGAGGCGCAGGGACTGGTGTCTTCCACACCTGGTGTAAAATACTCTGCAAGAGATGCCACTTTCTGTCTCTGTACCTTTCCCCTCACTTGGACTCTAAAACTGATAAATACATGGAGAAGCCTTAACCTAAAAAAGTAAATCTCTTCTAAACACTCTGAGGTGATGATTTTCAAACTTCGTCCGTTTTCGATACCTTAATCCACATTAGTCAATTTCAAAACATTTCCTACCATTTCTTCAAAATACTACAGGGTACGATTAAAGAAGTCTATATCAGAGTGTATAAAATGTGTATGTGCAGTTTAAAAAGTTATAAAATAAATACCCACCTACCCACTAGTGTGCCTGAGAAACCGAAATATGGTTGTCACTCTGAAGCCTTGCTGTGGGATCTTAGGCTAAGAGCCCCCTCCCACCTCACTTGCTCCTCTGCTGCTAACCTGTATTCTGGATTTTGTATTAATCATGTCCTTGATTTTACTACTTTGGTGATTATGCATAAATACATGATTTAATACGTTTAAAACCTATATAGACTTACATAGATATATTTTTCTACAACTTGCTGCTCTCGCTTAAAATGACATTACAAATCATCCCTATTGATACATGTCACATTCATTTTTTCACCAACTGACTGTCATTGCTTAATTATATCATAATCCATTCCACTGCTAATAAACACTTGGGTTGTTTCCATTTTTTCCCTCTCACAGTGTTGCCATAAGCTTTCTTATCTAAGTCTCCTGGTAGCCATGTGTAAGAGTTTATCAGAGTGCAATTACTGGATCGAGTTATACACATTCAATTTTACTAGGCACTCGCCACTTGTTTTTACATAGTGGTTACACTAATTTCCATTCCCATCAGCTATGTGAGAGACTTCCTAAATCTCCACGTTCTGGCTAACCCTTGTTATTGTCAGACATTTTAACATTCGCCAATCTAATGGGTGATAAATGATTTTAATTTGCAACCCTGACTGCCAAAAAGATTGAGCATCTTTTCCAATATTTACAAGCCAGTTGGTTTCTTCCTCTGTGAAATGCCTACTCCTGTCTTTGGTGTAGTGTTACATAGGGTTGCCTTTCTCTTATGGATTTGTAAGAGTTGTTTATATTTTTTTGTGGAAGACCTATGGAAGTTAGATCTTGCAAATAACTCCTACTTCACTTGTTTTTGACTAACAGTCATATTTTTTTAGGAAGTTTTTGTTTGGTTTGGTTTTAATTTTAGAGAGAGAGTGTGAGAGCAGGGGAGGGAGGAGGGGAAAAGAGAGAGAGAGGAACAAAGAATCTTAACTAGGCTCTACGCTCAGCATGGAGCCTGACAAGAGGCTCGATCCTACAACCCCGGGATCAGGACCTAAGCTGAAATCAAGAGTTGGATGTGTAACCAACTGAGCCATCCAGGCTTCCCACCACATTAACCATTTTAAAGTGTACAGTTTACCAGTAAAGTACATTCACATGGTTGTGCAAACAATCTCCAAAATTTTTTCATTCTGCCGATCTGAAACTCTATACTCATTAAACAACCCCTCATTTCCCCCTGCCCTGAGCCCCTGGCAATCACCAGTCTTCTTTTTGGTCCTATGAACTCTCTACTATCTATCTATTACTATAGATAACCTCATGTAAGTGGAATCCTACAGTATTTGCCTTTTTGTGACTGGCTTCAGATACTTAGAATAATGTCTTCAAGGTTCATCCATGTTGGAGCATGTATCAGAATTTCTCCCATTGTCAAGGCTGAAAAATATTCCATCATATATACTGCATTTTGTATACCCATTCATCCATCAATGGACACATGAGTTGCTTCCAAGTTTCAGCTATTGTAAATAATGCTGTTACGAACATGGGTGTACAAGTATCTCAAGACTATGCTTTCTTTTGGTATATACCCACAAGTAGAATCATTGGTAATTCTATTTTTAATTTTTTAAGGAACCTTCATGCTGGTTTCCATAGTGGCTGCATCATTTTACATTCCACCAAAGGTGGGTCCCAATTTCCTTACACGCTCACCAACACTTCTTTTTAAATACTAACCATCCTAATATATGTGAGGAATATTTTATTGTGGTTTTGATTTGCAATTCCCTAATGATTAGTGATGTCATATATCTTTTCATATGCTTGTTAGCCATTTATTTATTTTTTTAAAGTTTATTTATTTTTGAGAGACAGAGAGAGACAGAGCATGAGCAGGAGAGGGGCAGAGAGAGAATCTGAAGCAGGCTCCAGGCTCTGAGCTGCCAGCACAGAGCCTGACGCAGGGTTTGAACTCACAAACTGTGAGATCATGACCCGAGCCGAGAAGTCGGACGCTTAACCAGCTGAGCCACCCAGGTGCCCCAGCCACTTATTTTTTTAAGGAAATAAAAGTTTTATTGAATACATCACAAGGAAGCAGCAAGCTGGACAGCAAAGGAGAGGTTGTCTGCCACTTGCTACCCATTTTTATATCATCTTTGAGAAATGTCCATTCAAGTCCTTAGCCTATTTTTCAATTGAGTTGCTTGTTTTTTGTTGCTGAGTTACAGGAGTTCTATAAATTCTGGATATGAACCCCTAATCAGATATACAATTTGCAAATATTTTCTCCCATTCCATCGTTTGCCTTTTCATTATGTTGTGTTTATGTCCTTTGATACAAAGAAGTTTTTAGTTCTACTGATTTATCTGGAGATTCTTTCAGGCTTCCTACACTGACAGTCATCATCAAATAATGGCAATTTGGTTTCCTTTCAATTCAAACATCTTTTCCTTGTTTATTATGCGGCATGGGACTACCGATAAAATGCTGAACAGAAGCAGTGATGGCAAGCCTCTTTGTTTTGTTTTCAATCTTAAATAATTTCAACATTTCACCAGTAAAAATAATAGATACTATCAGTTTTTATAAATATCCTATATTAGGTTAAGGAAGTTCCTTCTATTTCTAGGTTGCTAAGGTTTTTTGTTTTGAAACTGTTTTCGGGTGTGTGTGTATACGTGTGTGTGTGTGTGTGCGTGTATTTAAATTATCAATGGATATTGGGTATTATTAAATGTCCTCTATAAGTCTTTTGAGATGATTATATGGACTTAATCCATCAATCTATGAATTTGGTTGTAATAATAATTTATCTCTAATTGCTGGAATAAAACCAGGGTGATCAGGCTGTAGTATCTTTTGTACACACTGCTGGAATCAGTTTCATAGTATTTTGTTTAGGCTTTTATTTCTGTTCATGAAAACATCTTATAAGTTTCCTTTCTTGCTGTCCTGTGAGGTTTTGGTATCAAGGTTCTTCTGGCCTCAAGAATGAAACTGGAATGCTCATTATTTTTTCTGGAATCTGGGAAATGTTACATAATATTGGAATTCATCTTTTCTTTGAGTGCTTGTTGAAACTCATGTCAAGTCATTTGGGCCTGGTTGTTTACTTTGTAAAGATTTTATGCTACTAATTCAAATTCTTTAATGATTATACCACTATTTGGGGTTTTTATTCCATTTTGAACCAGTTTTGGTAAGAAGGATTGTGTTAGGAATTTGTTCATTTCAACTAAGTTTTCAGTAACCAACGTACCAGTTTTCTTGTCATCTTTCCGTTACTGATTCTTAAGTCAAATGTACTATAGTCACAGAATATAGTCTGTGATACTAATTCTTTCGAGGCTTCCTTAATGTGGTCAATTTTTTTTGTGTTTGAAAAAAATGTGTAATTAATGGATACACTCAAACTTCCTATGGTCTGTGTTTTGTCTAATGATTCTAACAGTTGTTGAGGGACGTGTGTTAAAATTACCCATTTTAACAACGTATTTTTCAACTTCTTATTGTGCCTCTATTATTTATGTATTTTACAGCTACATTAGTAAAGGTGTATTTGTGGAGAACTTTTTAATTTTAACACTTATTTATTTTTGAGAGACAGAGCAAGGCAGAGCACGAGCGGGGGAGGGCCAAAGAGGAGTGGAGGGGATACAGAATCTGAAGCAGGCTCCAGGCTCTGAGCTGTCAGCACAGAGCCTGATGTGGGCTCAAACCCACAGATGGTGAGATCATGACCTGAGCCGAAGTCGGACGCTTAACCAACTGAGCCACCCATGTGCCCCATGTGGAGAATTGTTAACTGCATCCTTTACCTTTGGCAAACTAGCTCTGGTTAAAAAAACAAAAAACAAAAAACAAAAAACAACTTTATTGTGATCAAGCATAGTGTAAAATGTACCATTTTAGCCTCTCTGGTAAAAATTTTTGCCCTGAAGTCTGTTTTCTGAAATTAATATAGTTTCACTAAATTTCTCTTGGTTGGTACTTTGCGTGGTATGTCTTTTTTTATCCTTAACATTCAACCTTTCTGTTTGTTTGTTTACTGTTTCTTATAAGCAGCATGAAGTCAAACAGAAAAATAATAATAACCATTTGATTATTATCAAATGGCGCCTGGGTGGCTCAGTCAGTTAAGCATCTGACTCTTGATCTTGGCTCTTGGTTCAGGTCGTGATCTCACAGTTTTTGAGTTCGAGCCCCACATCAGGTTCTGCACTGATGGCCTGGAGCCTGCTTGGGATTCTGTCTCTCCTTCTCTCTGCCCTTCCCCTACTTGTGCATGCACGTACTCTCTCTCTCTCTCCTCTCAAAATAAACTTAAAAAAAAAATTTTTTTTTAAGTATCTATTTGACAAGGGGCGCCTGGGTGGCTTAGTCGGTTAAGCGTCTGACTTTGGCTCAGGTCATGATCTCACAGTTTGTGAGTTCGAGCCCCTCGTCGGGCTCTGTGCTGACAGCTCAGAGCCTGGAGCCTGCTTTGGATTCTGTGTCTCCTTCTCTCTGCCCCTCCCCCACTTGTGCTCTGTCTCTGTCTCTCAAAAATAAATAAATGTAAAAAAAAAAATTTTAAATATCTATTTGACAACTGCTGCTTTTTATCTGGAAAATTTAATTTGCTGATTACTAATATACTTTTACTTATTTCTATACCTTATTATATCACTTGGTTTATTATTTATGTCATTTTCCCTACATCTTTATCTTTTCTTACTTTTTAGGTTTTTTTCTTTTTCTCATTTTGTTTTCCTTTTCTGGCAATTATACTCTTTGAGTCCACTTTTTTAGTGGTTGCTTTTTGTTATTTGTTTTTTTTTCCTGAACTAGAAGCAATGGTTATTAAGAATGTAATGTCGGGGCGTCTGAGTGGCTCAGTCAGTTAAGCATCCAACTTTGGCTCAGGCCATGACCTCGCAGTTCATGAGTTTGAGCCCTGTGTCGGGCTCTGGACTAACAGCTTGGAGCCTGGAATGTGCTTCAGATTCTGTGTCTTCCTCTCTCTCTGCCCCTCCCCAGCTTGCACTATGTCTCTCTCAAAAATAAAATAATTTTAAAAAATTTTAAAAAAAGAATGTAGGGTCAAGTTCCTGACGGTGCTTTGCACACAAAGTAAGGCTCATTTAACCCTCCCAACAGTCTTATGAATTAGGTGTTAACAGTCTCAATTTTATAGGTGTAGAAACTAAAGCTCATATAAACTAGGCATGTCTGATTCTTTTCACAGTATAACACAGCCTCTCAACAGGTAAAATCACTCAGAGAAAAGAACACATAGAGATTAGGAGGGACGGCCCCGGAAAGTGAGACATTCTTCTTGCAAGGAGTCAGCAACAGACTGGGGACACCAAGCACCAGCATGGAGGTCGTGAAGGAGAAGCCTGGCTGAGGGATGGAGACACAGAGTTTCCAACTGAGAAGCAGACTCCAAGTTAGGGAGGGAGAAGTGCCTTGCGCTGTTACTGCTGCCCTGTATGCTCCTGCACCAGGGCTAAAACTTGCTTTCCTCAGATAACTGTGGACCAGGCACTAAGACACCCCCCCAATTTTTGTTGCTGCTGTTGAGCTCAGATGATGGTATTTTCAATCAGCCTCAAGCTAATTGCTTGCACAGCACAGGCTTCAGCTCAGCTCAGGGCACATGCTGACAGGCCCTGACACTTGGGAGCACAACAGCCTAATGGAAAAAGCTCAGGATTGGTGCCTCGGAGGCCATTTCTGTCATGTTCGCTTCAAATTACTCTCTCTGAGTCCATCATCCTGAGCTCCAAGCCACCACGGAGGGGATCCAAGCAGGAACATAAGCCTATTAAATCCTCAGACAAGCCAGGAACCTCCACTAACTATTTTAACATGAACACTTACCACAATCTTAATTAGCATCTGTACTCTCACTCTGTTAACTTAAAATCCTTTCCCTCTACTCATGCCTCAGCCACATTCGTGTCATCGTTGATTAGTTCTCTAGCTGCATCTTATGTCAAGCCCACCAAAATTAGTTGATTATTATTATTATTTTACACATGATGCTTATTTACATTTACCCACATTTACCAACTCTTCTTGTATCCCATTTCCTCCTTATTGCTTCAATCTATTTTTTCCCAAAAGTATATACTTTATTGTTCCTTCAGCAATGGTCTATGGGGGCAAAGCCACTAAGAATCTTTGCAAAAATAGATCTTTTTTCTTCTTTGCTCTTGAATAGATCAGTTAAGTACAGAATTCTAAGTTGATCTTCTTGCTCTATCCTTTAATTGCCTTTCACATTTTCCATTTCCCTGTATCTGTGTTCAATATTCTGTATCCTGGTTAATTTCTTCAGATCTGTTTCCCATTTCTTAATTTTTGCTGTAGCTGTCTCTAATCTGCCATTTAACCTCTAATGAACCTTAATATTTTTATTTCTAGAAGCTCAACTTAGTTCTTTTTCATATTGGCTTGTTCCGTTCTAAAATGTCACTCTTCCTAAATGTACTTCTTTATCTTTTTATTTTTTTTTATTTATTTTTTTTCAACGTTTATTTTATTTTTGGGACAGAGAGAGACAGAGCATGAACGGGGGAGGGGCAGAGAGAGAGGGAGACACAGAATCGGAAACAGGCTCCAGGCTCTGAGCCGTCAGCCCAGAGCCCGACGCGGGGCTCGAACTCACGGACCGCGAGATCGTGACCTGGCTGAAGTCGGACGCCCAACCGACTGCGCCACCCAGGCGCCCCTCTTTATCTTTTTAAATGTAGAATTTTCTAAAGTTGTTGGCACACTAAAACTCCTATTTTTCTCTTGGTGATAATTTCATAACTCAGTTTACAATTTTTAATAATGAGTTCACTTTTAGCAGAGACTGCTTTTTGTATGGGAGTCCCATTTGTACCTTCTCCAGCCACTGGAGTATTTTTAGTCCCTCTTTTTCAAGGAGGCTGCTCTTCTAAAGTCCCAGCCTTTACAAAAATATCAGTTCTATTCATCTTGAATGGATCCAAGTTAGATTTCCCATGCCATGGGGGCATGAAACCCCAACCACTGGCCTAAATCCAGTATCCAGTCTGAAACCCCTTGGGTCACCACAATTTGGGGTTTAATTTTTGATAGCCAGATATTTCTCTTTTATTCAAGTTCAATTCTGCATTTTAGTTTTGTTGTCGTTACATTTAATCCAACATGCTTATCTGTCACTGGGGATGGGAGACTACAGTTAGCTCAGTCTACCATGTTGCTGAAGCCAGCAGTTTTAAGTTGGAGCAACAGACAGAACTTCAGAAGTTGAATTATTCTTGTGCTTCCAAGATAAATGCTACTCATCATGCATCAAATTACTTTTTTTTTTTTTAGAGAGAGAGAGAACACACAAGTGGGGAAGAGGGGCAGAGGGACAGAGGAAGAGAAGAGAATCCTAAGCAGGCTCCATGTTCAGTGCAGAGCCCAATGGGGGTCTTGATCCCATGACCCTAGGATCATGACCTGAGCCAAAAACAAGAGTTGGAAGCTCAACCAACTGAGCCTTTCAGGTGTCACTACTAATTTTTTTTATGTAGGATTTGGGCATCTATATTCTTTTTAAAACATATTTATTTTTGAGACAGAGAGCATGAGCAGGGGAGGGGTCGGGGGCAGGGAGGACAGAGGATCTGAAGCAGGCTCTGTGCTGACAGCAGTAGCCACACACGGGGTTCGACCTCATGAACCGTGAGATCATGACCTTAACTGAATTCAGAAGCTCAACCGACTGAGCCACTCAGATGCCCCTTGGGCATCTATATTCTTAAGTAAGGATGGCTTATTGTTTTCTTTTCTGGTGTTTTCTGGTGCCTATTTGTAGATGGAAGTTATGCTGGCCTAGTAAAATTGGTTAGATGGGTTCCAGTATTTTCTTGTGCTCCACCATAGCAGGTATAAAATGAAAATTATCGATTTCTTGAAGATTTGAGAGAACAACACCTGTAAAACAGTCTGAGCTTGAGGCTTTCTTTAGTGTGTAGATCTGTGATTCTCATTCCAATATTTATGACTGGTTTGTAACCTATTCAGATTTTCTACCTTTTATACTAAATTTGTTAGTATCTGTTTTCCTAGAAAATTGTCCGTTTCATTTAGGTCTTCTGATTCATCAGCATAAAGTTCTTTTAGTCATATTTTTTAGGTTTATTAGTTGTACTTTTTCAGTTTCAGAGTTGAAATCTCATTTTGTTTATTTTCTTTTTTTTTTTAATTTTTTTTTCAACGTTTATTTATTTTTGGGACAGAGAGAGACAGAGCATGAACGGGCGAGGGGCAGAGAGAGAGGGAAACACAGAATCGGAAACAGGCTCCAGGCTCCGAGCCATCAGCCCAGAGCCTGACGCGGGGCTCGAACTCACGGACCGCGAGATCGTGACCTGGCTGAAGTCGGACGCTTAACCGACTGCGCCACCCAGGCGCCCCTCATTTTGTTTATTTTCTATAATTTTTTGCTAAATTATATACTTAAGGGTATAATAATTCTTCCTTTGTGTATTATTTAAGGACGTAGGCTTAGACATGTGCTTTCCAGTCATTTAATTTTGATAATTTTGATTATCCATTATCTTTACCCCACAAGTTTAGAACTCCAGATGTGTATACAGGTTATTTCTTCTTTCTGTTGTTGATTTCTACTTTTACTGCACTGGGGTCGGGGAATGCTCCACTCTGACGCAAGGCCAGAAGGAGAGGAGGGGCTGGGGCATGGGGACACTGGAAGGAAAAAGCTTCACAAGCAGAGTCAGTGGGAGGAATGGCAAGAAGTACAGTGTGCTGGGAGCGGAGCAAAGAGGAGAGAGGAGGCAGCAGAGCTTGGGTGGTGTAGGGCCTTCACCCCAAATGAGGTGGGAAGCCAGAGGAGTGTGTGGAACGGGCAAGGATGTGAGGTGTCTCATAGGATCGTTGTGACTGCTATACTTAGAACAGACTGAAGGTCACAAGTGCAGAATGAGGGACACCATGGAGAAAGGCTCCACAATAATTTCAAAATGTATATATTTATACACATACATAAATAGACATGCAGTTATTAAAAGCAAGACAAATAGGCTCACAACTGAGAGCAACTCTTGTAAATTATACCTTTTGGTAGCATTTTGAACTCCCATTTTGTCCCTTCCAATGTTGTTTGCCTTGTTTTGTCTCATATTAATATTTTATACTGCCTTTTTTGTCCCTTTATTGTCAACTTTTGAATCCTTGCCTAAAACAGTATACTGTGTGCTTTTTGTTGTTGTTGTCGTCGTTGTTGTTTTGTTAAATCTGAGTTTTTACCTCTTAAGTAGGTGAGTTTAATTCATTTTCATTTATTGTAATTATTGATATGTATGTTTAAATTTATTCATAGCAACTTATTTTGTGCTTTGTATTTACCACGGTCTTCTTTTTTTCTACTTTCACGTCTCCTTTTGGATTGTTCCAGTTTGTGTGTGTTACAGTTTTTCTTCTAATAGTTTTAAGGGTCTAGATTTTTTTTTTTTTTGCTTTGAATGACTGATTTATTCTTTTTTTCTTTTGACTTAAAATTTTTATTTAATTTATTTTTTTAATTTACCTCCAAGTTAGTTAGCATATGGTACAACAATGATTTCAGGGGTAGATTCCTTAATGCCCCTTACCCATTCAGCCCATCCCCCCCTCCCACAACCCCTCCAGCAACCCTCCGTTTGTTCTCCATATTTAAGTCTCTTACGTTTTGTTCCCTTCTAAGGGTCTAGATTTTATATCGAATTCTAGTAGCTGCCCTTACATTTTTAATGCACATATTTTCTTATAGAGTTGATTACATTTTATCATCCTCCTCCTGCAATCCTATGCAAGCTTTTATTTCCTTTTCACTCCACCTAAGCACAAATTCCATGTTGCTATCTTTGCTGATTAAAGTTACAACTTGCTAAAAGTCATCTTCTCTTTTACAACCAATGTTTACTCAGATTTAACATTGTTTTCCTGCTTTCTCTGTTTCTTCTTTTCTCTTTTATCCTATTGCTACCTTCTTGGTTCATTTTTTGTTTTTTTCTTACTGCAGTGTATCTATCTTTAAATTAGTTCTTTCAGCAAAGGGCTGTCAAAGTCCTTCAAGTCTAAAAATGTTATTATGAGTGCCCTCACTGTTGAAAGATAGTGTGGGCAGAAACAGAATTTAGGTTCTGATTTATTTTCTCTCAGCATCTTTAAGACACTGTGCTACTGTTTTCTTAAAACCAGAGATTAAATCTAATATTATCTGGATTCTCATTCTTTTGTAGACCATCAGTCTTTTCTCTCTGGTATCTCTTTGGAATTTCTCTTCTTCATTATCACCGGGATGTATATAGGTGTTGTTTTGTGTTGTTCCTTTTAAAATATATTCTTCTTGACATGTAGTAGGCTCTTTACACTTAAGGGCTTGCACTTTTTCAGTTCTTGCAACTCCTATTAGATAAATATTGTAACTTCTACATGGTCCTAAATGCCTCAACCTTTGTTTCAAACTCTTATCTCTTGATGCTGAGTTTTGAGAGAATTTCTCACCCTATTTTAGTCCACTAATTTGTTCACAGTTATATCCAGTTTGCTATAACCTATCCAATGAGCTTGTTCAACAACCATATTTTTCAT
Source organism: Lynx canadensis (assembly GCF_007474595.2). Taxonomy (NCBI): domain Eukaryota; kingdom Metazoa; phylum Chordata; class Mammalia; order Carnivora; family Felidae; genus Lynx; species Lynx canadensis. The sequence continues at coordinate 119,797,724 of NC_044305.1, read as the reverse complement.
TTTAATTACTGTTGGCCATTTCATAACCTCTGTTTCTTGGAAGCATGGAAGTCTATCCTTGGTCCTCTAGGAAAATTAAATTGACCTATTTTTAAAGTTTCTTTCTCATTGTTCTGCTTCCTAACGTGTTGTTCTCCTATTTTTACTTCACAGTGCTAGGCTTCTTCTGGTGTTTCATGGTTCTTGGCCAGGCAAACATCTCCCACAGGGACTGTTCAGCTGCCATCTTAGCCAGCAGTGGCCTTCCGGCCAGAGGATCTCATGCGAAATCTGTTCTGACAAAGTAGGCACATCAGCTTCGGGGTCCCGGCAGTAGTGATGACCTCAAACAGGCAGTGGGAGCAGCTCATTTCTGCAACTTCTCATTTAATGTATACCTTCTCTGCTTAAAGATGTCTTATGGCTTCAGGTCTGGAACATTCTTTTTCTTTTTTTTTTTTAAGTTTTTACTTATTTATTTGAAAGAGAGAGAGAGCATGCACGTGCAAGCTGGGAAAGGGCAGAGAGAGCAGGAGAGGGAGAATTCCAAGCGGGCTCCCCGCTGTCAGTGCAGAGCCTGACGCGGGGCTCAATCTCACAAACCGCGAGATCAGGACCTGAGCTGAAATCAAGAGCCGGACACTTAACCGCTTTACTGACTGAGCCACCCAGGCACCCTTCCTTTTCTTTTCAATCTTTAAAGGGAATTTATTCATCTAACTTAAAGTTTTATCATTTCTATGGGTTTGGTGCAGAAGAAGGAAGAAGTAGTGTTTGGTCAACCATCTCAAAACTAGATCTATTACTTCTTTAAATATAGTCTGTCTGCATTCTCCTCAGCCTCTTTCTGGGATTCTTATTAAATGGCAATCTTCCATTTATCCTCCACGTCTTAACTGTTTTTTTTCTATTACTTTATCCTTTTGCAATGTGCTTAGGAACATTTCTCTGCTCTAGTTTCCCTCACAAATTTGCTCTTTAGCTGGAAACACTGTCAATTAGCCCATGTAATGAATCTTATTTTGACAATCAAAATTGTAATTTCCCGGATCAATACTTAATTGTGTTTGGTAGATAAAGTAACGGATCACCTCTCTCCAAAGCTTTCAACTATACATATTATAAAATCTGTTCTATTTATTCTATTAATTCTATGTCTGAGATAAATTCTTCTGTTATCTCCTCTGCAAGGTTGTGTTCCTCTGGTTTTTGGTGATTTCTAGCAAAGTGCTCATCTTTGTTGTCAAGGCTCTGTTCAGACAGTCTATCTGTGTGCACTACCTACTCAGAAGGAAGACGTGTCTTCAGTGAGAGTGGCAGGGGCACAGGAGGTACCACCTCATGGAAAGACTTTGTATCTAGTCTTCAGAGCATGGGAGCTTCTTATTCTGGAATTCATCAAGCACCTAGAACTCAGCCCTGTCTCTCCAACCCCAGTTCCTATATACACTACACCTGCCTGAGACACCTCCATCACCATGCAATGGTACTGGGGTCACTCTGTCATTGTGCTGAGCCCTTCACAGCTCCCTATAACAACTGCTTCCAAGTCGAAATAGACACTATTCTTCTAGATGCTATTCCTGTCTTGAGCAGCAATACTTTCCTGACCTTGTTTGGAACAAGGTTTTCTTTTGCAAATAGATCCCATGTGCTTTTCATGGGGATTCTTCACAGTCTAGGGCCTGCCACGGGTTTTCCTTCTTTTTTTTTTTTTTTTTTTACCCCCTCTAGTGTACTTGCAGATTATTTTTAAAATTCCAATGTATCATTTCTAAGTAGCTGGGACAAGAAGGAACGGCTACAGCAGGACCTCAGTCCACTGCCTTGAAACAGAATGCCCACTTCTTTTTTTAAGTTAAAATTAATAAAAATTTATTTTGAAAATTTTATAATATCTCTTGTGATATATTATTACTTTTGGTCTTCAGAATAACTACTTCAGAAAGTAAAAAACTCGAATTGCTAAGCTCCAGTTTAACTTAGTTTGTAAAGCTATAATTTTAATTGATTAATGTATGAGAGAAATGTAATCCATGTAATTTTTGTTACTCTTCCAAGATGTAAGAGTATTAGCTCTCTGACAGTTATGAAAGTGTGGTTAGGTAAAATAAAATGTAATTAGTTGGCATATGGCTTCTGAAACATGCTTGTAAGTTACAACAACCTCTTAACCCACAAAAAAGGAACCACTGCTATTCCAGCTGGTCCACCAAGAGATGGGGTAGGAAGCAGTACCTACCAAAGAACAGCAGTACCTTGGACTGAGCAGCGTACAGCTTCAGCCCCTCTTTCAGGAGAAAAAGAAGACAGACCTGTGGGAAGTCAGTATCAACGGACTGACCACCTAGGGATGCCATGATCGCCAACACAGTATTTATGGTTCTACACACACTGGGTGACAGTGGCACTTGAAGCACAAACGAGTGCTACATTAAACGCAAGTAAATTAAAACTGAAAAAGTTGTGAATGCGTATAGGCAAAAACACAGTTCAACACCACGCCTTGCTCCCAACTGAGTTGCCATATCAAGCTGACCTGAGTGGAAAGCATTGTATTTGTGTGGGAGGTGGCCCCCTTCACAGTCTGCACAGCAGTGAAAAATGTGATGCTGAGTGTGGACTGTCCTATAAAACATCAGTTTGATACCATGGATAGAATCTTCCTTCTCTGTAGCTCTAACTGGCAGTTCATATTCCCTTCCTCTTCAAACAATTTGTTAAGAGTTTTGTTGCTCTATAAGAGAATTAAAACGAATATATTCCTTATAAATGAAGATGTGAATAAACAGTAAGGCTCATACACTGGTAAAGCCACCTCAGAAAGCAATTTTGCAATATCTAGTAAAACTGAGGGTGCACAGTGCCCCAAATCAGGGATCCCACCCCTAAAAACACACCCAAGAGAAGTTCCACACCACACAGGACGACCTGCACCAGAAAATCCATTAAAGCTTTGTTTGGAAAAGTAGAAAATTAGAAACAAGTTGCATGGTCAGTCAATAGGAGGGTAAAATGTGGTATATTAACAGAATTAAATCTTATATGGCAATGACAATAACTACAACATAGAGATCATTTAAAAAACAATGTGGGTAAAAAGGAAGCTGCAGAAAAATATATGCACTGTGATATTATTTTGATAAGTTTAAAAATATTAGAAAGAGTCGATACTACCCAAAGCAATCTACATATTCAATGCAATCCCTATCAAAGTAACACCAGCATTCTTCACAGAGCTAGAACAAATAATCCTAAAATCTGTATGGAACCAGAGAAGACCCTGGATAACCAAAGCAATCTTGAAAAAGAAAACCAAAGCAGGAGGCATCACAATCCCAGACTTCAAGCTATACTACAAAGCTGTAATCGTCAAGCTATACTACAAAGCTGTAATCATACTACAGTATGGTACTGGCACAAGAACAGACACTCGAGATCAATGAAACAGAATAGAGAACCCAGAAATGGACCCACAAACGTATGGCCAAGACAAAGAAGGAAAGAATATCCAATGGAATAAAGACAGTCTCTTCAGCAAGTGGTGCTGGGAAAACTGGACAGCAACATGCAGAAGAATGAACCTGGACCACTTTCTTACACCATATGCAAAAATAAACTCAAAATGGATGAAAGACCTCTATGTAAGACAGGAAGCCATCAAAATCCTCAAGGAGAAAACAGGCAAAAACCTCTTTGACCTTGGCCACAGCAACTTCTTACTCAACATGTCTCCAGAGGCAAGGGAAACAAAAACAAAAATGAACTACTGGGACCTCATCAAAATAAAAAGCTTCTGCACAGAGAAGGAAACAATCAGCAAAACTAAAAGGCAACCGACAGAATGGGAGAAGATATTTGCAAATGACATACCAGATAAAGGGTTAGTATCCAAAATCTACAAAGAACTTATCAAACTCAACACCCAAAAAAATAAATAATCCAGTGAAGAAATGGGCAAAAGACATGAATAGACACTTCTCCAAAGAAGACATCCAGATGGCCAACCGACACATGAAAAAATGCTCAATATCACTCATCATCAAGGAAATACAAATCAAAACCACAATGAGATACCACCTTACACCTGTCAGAATGGCTAATATTAACAACTCAGGCAACAACAGATGTTGGCGAGGATGCGGAGAAAGAGGATCTCTTTTGCACTGTTGGTGGGAATGCAAGCTGGTGCAGCTACTCTGGAAAATAATATGGAGGTTCCTCAAAAAACTAAAACTAGAACTACCCTACAACGCAGCAATTGCACTACTAGGCATTTATCCATGGGATACAGGTGTGCTGTTTTGAAGGGACACATGCACCCCCATGTTTACGGCAGCACTATCAACAATAGCCAAAGTATGGAAAAAGCCCAAATGTCTACTGATGGATGAATGGATAAAGAAGATGTGGTATATATATATACAATGGGGTATTACTCGGCAATCAAAAAGAATGAAATCTTGCCATTTGCAACTACGTGGATAGAACTGGAGGGTATTATGCTAAGTGAAATTAGTCAGAGAAAGACAAAAATCTTATGACTTCACTCATAGGAGGACTTTAAGAGACAAAACATGAACATAAGGGAAGGGAAACAAAAATAATATAAAAACAGGGAAGGGCAAAACAGAAGAGATTCATAAATATGGAGAACAAACTGAGGGTTACTGGAGGGGTGGTAGGAGGGGGGATGGGCTAAATGGGTAAGGGGCATTAAGGAATCTAGTCTTGAAATCATTGTTTCACTATATGCTAACTAATTTGGATGTAAATTTAAAAAAATAAAAAATAAAAATTAAAAAAAATTTTTAGGGGCGCGCCTGGGTGGTGCAGTCGGTTAAGCGTCCGACTTCAGCCAGGTCACGATCTCGCGGTCCGTGAGTTTGAGCCCCGCGTCAGGCTCTGGGCTGATGGCTCAGAGCCTGGAGCCTGTTTCCGATTCTGTGTGTCCCTCTCTCTCTGCCCCTCCCCCATTCATGCTCTGTCTCTCTCTGTCCCAAAAATAAATAAAACGTTGAAAAAAAAATTTTTTAATGTAAAAAATATATATATACATATGAAAGAATGCTATATATTTTAATAGTCACATACATATGTATAACAAAAAAATACAAAAATATGAATGGAAATACTAAACACCAAAATCACAGTAGAGGTTACCTCTGAGGAGGAAGGAGAATGGGTATGTATTACAGACTTGTTTCCATATCTGTACACAAAAATCTATTTCACTTATTTTGACTGCATATACAGAATTTCATAGGTATAGTTATTATATATCATAACAAAATTTAACCATTTTGCTACTATTGGATATTTTGGCCATTTCCTTTTTGGGGGGTGGGGATGGGCCTCATACAGATATCCTAATACATTTGGTGCAAATGTTTTTATGGAAGAATTCCTAGATGGGGAATTGTTGGGTCAAAGGTTGTATTCATTTAAAAATCTTATTTTTCAAATGTATCCATTCACACTCCTGCCAAGAATCTTCTAGAGTCCTCTTCTCCACATTGCTACCAGAACTGGATGTTATCAATCTCTAAAGAGTCAGGTGGGCATAAAATGAACATGTCCATGACCTAAAGTAGTTTAAAAACTGGAACAAGTGGGGAAGGCCAACTTTTAGAAAGTTCTTTTTTTTCTTATTTTTTTAAAATTTATTTTTGACAGAGAGAGAGAGAGAAAGAGAGACAGAGCATGAGTGGGGGAGGGGCAGAGAGAGAGGGAGACACAGAATCCGAAGGAGGCTCCAGGCTCTGAGCTGTCAGCACAGAGCCCAACGCGGGGCTCAAACTCACAGACTGCGAGATCATGACCTGAGCCGAAGTTGGACGCTCAACTGACTGAGACACCCAGGAGCCCCTAGAAAGTTCTTTAATAAACACTAAGGTATAGAGACTAACGACATCCTGAGGACTTACGATATAATGGAACGTACAGACAAATGAACAGATACTTACAGTGGGGTGGTAAGTGCTTTGAAAGAGGTGTTCAGTGTACCACAGCAGAGCACAAACAGATACAGAAATCAGCCTGGGAAACCAGGAAAAGAGGCAGCAGCTAAGCTGAATTGTAGAGGCTCTACAGAAGGTGGCAAGGAAGAGGGGGAGGAGAGGAGGAAAGGGGCAGCTAGAACAACAGATTCAAAGAAAGGTAAGAAAACACGGTGGAAAAGCACCTGCAAGTAGTTTAATACTGATAGAGTGCTGCCTGCGAGTGAGAACGATAAACAAAAGTCCCAGACCAAAGATACTCGTAAAAGCTTTCAAACATTACTCCGTAAGACAGAACTTCAGTGTGTTATCGATCATTTGATTTACAAGTTGCTTCTAGTATAGACTGAGCGGACAGTTCTCTGGCTCAAAAGCAGTGACAGGTTGCATGGCAAAATAGAAAATGTGACCAATACTTCAGGTTTCAGCAAACAAAGGGTCTAGTCAGCTAAAACAAAAAGAAGCAGAGCACCGAGTACTATGGAAGTAGACTGACAGGCAGTCAGGGCCCCAGGAAAGAGAGGCTGGAGGGCAGAAAGCATGGGGCGAAAGAACCCAGAAGACCTGCCATGTGCTTCTGTGCACAGCAGCGCTGTCTGGAGCCTGGAATGTAACAGGTACTAGAAATGTTTATTGAAGGATTACCAGGGCAGAGAGCTCTTTGCCTGGCTTAGATCACCACCTGTATGACTACACCTGGTCACCCAATACCTGCAGAGACTTTCACAAATACCGCCACAAGTCGAGGCAGGAGTCAATTAACACCATCCATGGTGCAGACATGCCAAAGTCAGGACCGAAGACCACCACCACCACCACTATTAACACTGCTCTAAAATAGCTTCTCACACTTGCCTGATGATTAAAAAAAAAAAATCCTGGGGTACTCGTTTTAAAAATAAAACAAAACAAAGCAGATTCTTTTGCCTCAACCCAGACCTAGGGGTAGGGGCTTGGTACTTTGTGTATTTAATAAGCTGCCCAGCAGTCTTTTCAGGCAAATTTGGGCAACCGCTACTCTAGAAGTTCCTAAGAAGGCAGAGGTTTTTTTGTTTGTTTTTGTTTTTTAAAGTTGTAACGATTGGAAAATTACTAAGTTAGTTTCCTATAAGTGACACAGTTGTCTACTTAGAAGTGGAAGCAAACTGACTGAAACATTATTAGAAACATGTATTGAGAGAAAAGTCAGTAAGGCCTCAAGATGGAAATGTCTATTAGACCACTGAACATAGGAGTTAAGAAGACTGGGCTGAAATTAAGAACTGCAGGAATCTATCCATGTCCAGGGGGATCATTTAAAAACCTAGAACTGTGTGAAAAATTCAGAGGGAGGGACCTGAAAGAGAAGAAAACACAGTTCAGGAGAGAATGCCAGGGAACACATATCTGGTTTATCAGAGGTAATCAAAGGTTTAATCAATAACACATGAACATTCCATAATTGAATACTCTGTAGTCATTAAGGGGACAGAGAATGTGACGAATATACAATACACATGTATTAAACTTCTTTGCAGAAAAAGTTCTCCCCTAAATCTGCACCAACAGATCTCAGAAAGCACCAGACGACAATTCCTGATATATGTGAGTTCACGTAGAAACAGGCAATTCACATTGCTGGATCACATGGATCTCTGTAATTCTCTCCACACATGGAAGTAGGGTATACATTCTCCAGTTCCACTCTGGTGGCCAGCTGTCAGAATCAGGAATGATCTAAAGCTGGACAAAGGGCTGTGGGAAGTCATGACCACCAAGAGGAGACCGCTCATTTGAAGAAGCCATTCGGGTTAAGTCATTCATTTCTCTACAGATGGAAAACCACCCTATCATCTCTTTGCTCTAAGAATATTCAGGCTGGTTGGAAAAAAAGTGCCTTATTGTTCATAAACTATACACCAATCCTTTCTTTGATAAGCATCCATCTTTTTAAACAGCTGGGTCCATTTCAAATATTCTGCTTTCAAACTCAGCACTTTTGCAGCTGTAAATGGATTTAAGAATAAATAGTGCATCCAAATATCATAGTAGAGTGGGGGCGATGTTCAGATGCTGAAAAAAGCAATATTTTAAACATCCCGATCAACCTATTGAAAATGTTGATAAATGCTGTCAGGATATCTCCAGCCTATTCCTTCTATCTCTCAGCTGGCACCAGAAAGTCCACAATTTCAGAGGGAGCTTGTTCAGTGAAGCAGTCAGCTGAGCCATCAGTCAGGAGAACTTCAGGGCCCTTCTCCCCAGACCTTCATACCACAGGGACAGGAGGAAAGATAGGCACCCAGAGCTCTGCACATGCCTGGCAAGGCTTCTCCCAACTAACACTCAGAGCGACAGCACCACGGTCTGCCTTGGACACTATCTGGGGCTGATTCCAGCACAACCTTTGTCATAAGGTTATCACACCATGCTTGTTCCACAAGAAATCCAAGACTCCCACTTAGATTCTCATTCCTATAAGGCTCTGCAATACCCTTACATGACCCCATCTCACTAATCCTCACTCTCAAATCCTTCTACTTGTCTTCATAGTCCCCATCCCCCAAATCCCTTCTCTGGCAAAGAATCCTCTTCTCTGAGTCTTACTTCACCTTCTTGCCCTGGGAGGAAACCTGGCTTTCCCTGAGGGCTCAACTCCCCCCCACCCAACCAACCCTCCCCCCCTTCACAGCCATTCAAGATGCACCTGCTTTCTCTCTCACACCCTCAAACTGCTGGATCTCCAGCTGTGGATATGTGCTCCTAGAATCTCACTGCCACTCCCAGATCATTTTCTCTTTTCCTTAAAACCCCAATTTTGAATGTCACGTCATCGGACCAAAGCATCAAACATCCCTCTGTAGTGGAGTCCAACATTACGGCTGCCATAATTCTTGTTGATTCCAACATCCACATAGAATTGACCCTTCCCATATGCTAGTTATAGGGGGTTGAATGGTGGCCCCCGAAGGATATGTCCAACACCCTGATCTCTGGAACCTGAGAATGTTACTCTATATGGCTAAAGAGTGAATGCTACCTCCTATGGCAAAATGCAATTAAGTTAAGGATCTCGTGACCGAAGAGTTTATCCTGGATTATCCGGTTGGCCCGTATGCATTTACCTGTATCCTCATAAAATAGACACACAAAGGAAAAGAGAAAGAAGAAGAGGAAATGTGACCAATGAGGCTGTGACTGCGGTGATGCAGCCACAAATCAAGAAAAGCCACCAAAAGTGAGAAGGACAAAGAATGGTGTGATGGTTAGTTTCATGTCAACTTGCTGGGCTACCGGGAGCCTAGATATTTGGTCAGACGTCATTTTGAGTGTTCCTGTGAGGGTGTTTTTAGATGGGATTAACATATACTCCCCTCCCTGCTATAAGTGGGCTTCATCCAATCAGTTTGAAGAGCTGAACAGAAAAAAAGGCTGGCCCTCACCCGAATAAGAGAGTATTGCTCTGGCCAGTCTTTGAACTAGGACACTGGCTTTTTCCTGCCTTCAGACTTGAATCGCAACATCTGCTCTATCCGGGTCTGGAGGCTGCCAGCCTTCAAACCCAGACAGGACCTACATTATCAGTTCTACTGGTTTCCAGGACTTCAGACCCACACTGGCTCTACACCATCAGGTCTCCTGGGTCTCCAGCTTGCTGACTCATCATGCACATCCTGAGACTTGTCAGCCTCCATAATTGCATAAACCAATTCCTTATAATAAATCTTTACAGATAAATATATATATATATAAGTTCTGTTTCTCTGAAGAACTCTAATACAAATGGATCCTTCCCTAGAGTCTGCAGAGAGAGTGTGGCCCTGCTGACATCTTGATTTCAAATCTGTGGTGTCCAGAACTATGACAGAATAAACTCCTGCTTTAAGCTACCAGGTGTATAATAATGTGTTCTGGCAGCTATAGGAAACTTATACACTGGGATTCCTGTAACTCACCTTCAACAACCTTCCCCTCACTCCACATCGGCCACCAGCCTCAGAGTCACATCCTGGCACATCTTATAGCCAATTACCGTACGTCACCTAAAATCTCAATTTCAAGCGCTTCATTCTCCTACAAACTTCTGTGTAGCTCACTCCTTCAACAGAACTTCAACGCCACCAGGTCCACTACTCCACTGAGCCTACCACCTTCACATTGTTCCTTATCTAACCTCATGGCCTCATTTCTCCTTTAACCAACCTACACTCCATGGCCCGTTATTATATTCATTTCTTTGCATACTCTCCAACCCCTCTTTCCAGCTCCTCCTTTGTCAGACTCTCTGTCGAAACCCCAACTTTATCCACTCTGCTCCTTTACCCTCTACACTTTACTGGGGAAGTAAATACACAACTATGCTGACTGGTCTGACTTTGGATTTATAACCACCAACCTCAAGTTAGTCATTCCAATCTCAGTTTAAATGTCATCTCTTCAAAAAGGCTTTCCCTGACCAGGTTAAAAAAAAAAAAATAACAGCTTTTTTGAGATATAATTTACATACCATAAAGTTCACCCTTTTAATATTACAATTCAGTGGTTTCTAGTATACCAAAAGAGTTATACCACCATAACTAATATGTCATTTCAGAACATCTTCTTCACCCCAAAAAAGAAATCCAATACTCATTGGCAGTCAACCCCCATTCCTCCCTTTCCTCAGCCCTTGGCAACCACTTCTCTGTCTCTTTGCATTTGCCGATCCAGATAAATTTCAGATAAATAGAATCCTACAATATGTGACATTTTGTATCTGTCTTCTTTCACCTGGCATAGTTTCAAGGTTCATCTATGTTTTAGCATGTATCAGTACTTCATTTATTTTTATTGTCTAATAATATTTCATTATATTGACATACATTTTTTATCCGTTTGTCAATTGACCAATATTTGGATTATCTCCACTTTTTAGCTATTCTGAATAATGTTGCTATGAACACTCATATACAAGTGTATGTGTGGACATGTATTTTCTCCCAAAGGACAATTTTCACCTAGGAGTGTTGGACCACATCATAACTCTGTTTAACATTCTGAAAGGGACACCTGGGTGGCTCAATAGGTTAAGCGTCGGATTTTGGCTCAGGTCTGTGATTTTGATCTCGCGGTCTGAGTTCGAGCCCTGCAGCATCAGGCTCTGTGTTGACAGCTCAGAGCCTGGAGCCTGCTTCAGATTCTGTGTCTCCCCATCTCTGCCTTCCCCCCACTCCCACTTATACTCTGTCTCTCTCAAAAATAAACATTAAAAAATTTTAAAACAAACAAACATTCTGGGGAACTACCAAACTGTTTTCCACAATGGAAAAATTTTTCATTCCCACCAGCAGTGTACCGGGGTTCCTGTTTCTTCACACCCTCATTAACACTAGTTATTGTCAGTTTTTTCTTATTTTAACCATTGTAGTGGATATGAAGTGGCATGTCATGGTGGGTTTGATTAGATATTTCCCTAATGACTTAACGAGGTTGAGCATCTTTTCACGGGTTTATTGGCCATTTGTATATCTTCTTTGGAGAAATGTCTATTCAGACCTTTTACCCATTTCCCCCCCCAAAGTTACCTTACTTTTTTTTTTCATTACAAAAACACATGACAGAAAATTGGCCATCTCACTTCAGTAGTGTTAAGTATATTCACACTGTTGTGAAACACGTCTCCAGAACTTGTTCATCTTGCAAAGCTGAAACTGATTACACGACTCTCCTTCTTTCTTTCCCCCACCCCCAGCTCCTGGTATCCACCACTCTACTTTCCCTATACCCATGTTTAAATTGGGTTATTTGGTGGTTTTGTTGAGTCCGAAGAGTTTTTATAATTCTGGATACAAGTCCCTTATCAGGTAAGTGATTTGCAAGTATTTGCTCCTTTTCAGTGAATTGTCTTTTTACTTTCTTGCTGGTATCCTTTGAAGCAGCAACTTTGTCATTTCAATGAAGTCCAATTTATCTATTTTTCTTCTGTTGCTTGTACTTTTAGTGTCACATCCAGAAGGTACAGCATATCCCAAGGTCGTGAAAATCTATGCCTGTGTTTTGTTCTAAGAGCTTCCTGTTTGTAGCTCTTACATTTAGGTCTCTAATCCATTTTTAGTTAATTTTTTATATGGTATAAGGGTAGGAGTCTGGTTTCATTCTTTTGCATGTGGATATCCAATTGTCTCAGCACCATATTTTGAAAAGCCTATTTTTCCCCTCCTGAATGGTCTTATCACCCTTATTGAAAATCTATTGACAACAAATGTAAGAGTTTATTTTTGGACTGTCAACCCTATTTCATTAATCTATACATCTACCCTCATGCAAGTACTACACTGTCTTGATTACTGTTTTACTGATAATATAGGTTTTGGAGTCAGGAAGTATTGAGTCCTCCAACTGTGTTCTTCTTTTTCAAGATTGCTTTGGCTATTTTGGGCCCCTTGCATATCCATATGCATTTAGGATCAGCTTATAGGGTTATGTAAAGATGCAGCTGAGATTTTCATGGAAATCGCATTGAATCTGTAGATAAATTTAGGGAGTACTGTCATCTTAACAATATTGAGCCTTTTGATCTATAAATGTGTAGGCTTTTCTATTTACTTAGGTCTTCTTTAATTACTTCCAATGATGTTTCATAGTTTTCACTGTACGTCTGCTATGCAGCAGGTACCTAAAAAGAATTCGTTATGGGAGTTCCTGTCTACTGGCTTTTGTTTTCTCTGTGTGGTAAGAAAGGAGGTCATCCTTTGAAAGAGAGGGAAGAGTGGGGATAGATGGTTTTTAACAAATGGAGTTTTTTATTCCTACACAACTTCAATTGACTATTGCCAAGAATGGAAAGCAAGGTGATCAGAGCAATGTAATAGGACTGCACTACTGAGAATCAATACAAAGTTGGGGATCATGAATTTATGCTAATACTAGTCAGCCTTTTTGTATGGCTTTCTCCAGAAGTACTTAGGAGAAAGCAGACAGATTTAAGTCATCCATGCATTTAGTTGACAGAGATATGGACAAAAAATCACCGGACAATGGAGTTTATGGTACAGGAAGGAAGCGCTGTATCTAAAATGGTAAGGAGAAAAGAAAAATGAGAGGACTGAACGAAAGCAGACAGGTCAATGGAACAGAGGTTGGAAGACATGAGGGACGGTCTTAGGGAGAGATGATGAACAAGTCAGCTGGAACGACAACGGGTACCGACACAGAATGGGGTGTCTAAATCAGTGGTTTTCAAGTAGAGCAGGTGGAGTTGGCAAAAGGGTCCAGGTGTAAGTGAGGGAGTGGATGTCTGAGGCTCAGTGGAGGAGAAGACAGAGTTGGGGAAGTCAAGAAACTGTGTGGCCAGGGTCTTAAAAGATCTGACTATACAGATACTGAAACCAACCAAGAGGTGACCATAATTCTGGTACCAATCCATACAGGGGTGAAGGAAAATGACCAGAAAGTCAGGGGCTAACTGCAGTCAGGAAAGAAGAAGGGGGCTGGAGTTAAAATGGCATGAGCCTCAAGGCAGTATCCTGCTTCTTGTCGTTGTTTGATCCAAGAGATTCAGGGTGTGATGGGCTAGAAGTGGAAGGTGGAAAGCAAGGAAGAAAATAACCAGGATGAGTAGTAGGATATGCAGAATTCTAAGGTGACTCTCAGCAACCCTTGTCCTCATCAAACCTCTCCCCTTTGAGCGTCATTGGAACCTGTGAGTATGATGAACTATGACTCCTTTGACTACGTTACAGGGACATTACCCTGATGGGTTTGATCCAATCAGGTGAGCCCTTTAAAAGGAGCATTTTTTCTGGCTAGCTTCAGAAGAGAAAGTCGGGGATATGTGCTCCAGTAGGCTTGGAAGAAAGCAAATGTCCGTTCTGTAAGCTGCATATGGGGCCACATGGCAAGGAACTGCAGGTGGCCTCTGAGGAGAGTCACCCCTGGCTGGAAACTAGCAGGAAAATGGGGACCTCGATACCATATCTGCAACAAAATGAGTTCTGCCAACAACCAGTGAGCTGGCATGAGGACCTCCCAGTACTGATGATAACCACAGCCTGAGCTGACACCTTGAATTCAGCCCAGGAAGACCTAGAGAATCTAGTCATATCATTGCCTGGACTCCTGACATACAGAAACTAAAATAACAAATTTCTGCTTTAAGCTGCTAACTTTGTGTTATTTGTTATGCAGTAACAGGACACCAAAACAGTGTCCATAAACTGTTTACCCAGGAAATCCCAGCCTATGCATGTCGTCCCTGCATAAAGAATAGTGCCCCCTTTCACTCTCAAGTAAGTCTGCTTTATATGATAAATTATATAGCCACCCTAACAATAATTTCACTTCCCAACCCCTTAAAACTCACAGATGTGGGAGAATAAATAGATACCACCTGAAGGGATGCAGGAGAAGGGGACGTTCTAGAGGACAGTCAACCTCAATTAAGACGGGGGTGAAAGAAAAGTTTCAAGAAGCAGTAAAAGTGAGGGCAGCTTGCTGATTACAGCAGGGGTTTTTTTGGTTTTTGTTTTTTGAGAGAGAGAGAGAGCGAGCAAACAGGGGAAGGGCAGAGGGAGAGAAAGAGAATCCCAAGGAGGCTCCACGCCCAGCATGGAGCCCAACTTGGAGCTCGATCTCATGACTGTGAGACCATGACCTGAGCTGAGATCCAGTCAGACACCTGACCAACTGAGCCACCCAGGCGCCCCAGGGGCAGCAGTTCTAAAGGTTCTTGAGATGTGGAGAACTGTAAGAAGGATGCGGGGGAGGGTGGGCAATGAATCACCAACAGATCACGATGGGAATGGCAGTGCCATGCAAAAGAGCAAGGCCAGACAGCTTCAATGGTGATAGCGACTCATGAAGACGAGGTGGGAGCTATGGTGGACACGGTTTCAGCAGCTCCTCTGAGGACTGTGGGACGTTGGGCTAAATGCCTCATTTACAGATTTTGTTCGGAATGTCTTCATGTATTTGCCTTACCTCATGTTATAACTTGCCACAAGTGGGGATATTGCCCTATGCCTTTGAAAAAACCAATTCTTCTAAAAAGGAACTTTCATGCACTGCTGGTGGGAGATGAGCTGGTGCAACCACTGTGGAAACCAGCATGGACGCTGCACAACAAATTAAACATAGAACTATTATATGATCCAAAAATTCCACTACCAGGTATTTACCCAAAGAAAACAAAAACACTAACTGAAAAAGATAACACGCATCCCTATATTTATTGCACCATTATTTACAATAGTCAAATTTTGGAAGCAACCCAAGTGCCTATCAACAGATGAATGGATAAAGAATATGTGGTATATAGATACAATGAAATATTACTCAGCCATAATAAAGAATGAAGAATAAAGAACACCATTGGCAACAACATGGATGGATCTAGACAGCATAATGCTATGTGAAATAAGTCAGAGAAAGAAATACTATATGATGTCACTCATACATGGAATTTAAGAAACAAAACAAATGAACAAAGGGGGGAAAAAAGAGACAAACAAAACAACAGACTCTTAACTCTGGACAACAAACTGGTGGTTACCCAAGGGGAGGTGGGTGAGGAGAGGGGTAAAATAGGTGAAGGGGATTAAGAGGACACTTAAGATGATCACTGAGTGAGGTATAAAGTTGTTGACTCACTGTATTGTACACCTGAAACTAATACAACACTGTATGTTAACTGCACTTGAATTTTAAAAATTAATTTAAAAAATTTTTAAATCCTCCTGCCTAGTTTTACACTCTGTACAAAGAAGTTATTTAATTATGATGTGACTATTTGGAACTGGGCAGAAGTGTACCAAGAGGCACGGCATACCTTCTTCTCACTGAATGCATATTCTCTCAGAATTCAAGAGATGTGAGAAGAGGTGCACTAGTCACATGAGAATTAAATACCTGACAGAGGTCTTGGTCTCTGACAACAGAATATGTTCTGAGTCAGTAAGGTAAATTATTTAATATCACTAATGCCCAAACAAGTATCCTAAACACGTGTGTTGCCTGTTAATATTTATTTTTTAAAAAGATGCAATAATATTAACAGATTGCTAAACAAATCCAAGTACTTCCTCATTTATAGATTTTTGAAGAACAAGAGAAGTAACTTTGTTCAGAGGTGGAGTCTGCCCTCTGCTGGGAAGAAAGACAAAACTTCCACATATTCCATATTACGTAACTGCCTCTACTGAGGCACTCAGCTAACAAATGGTAGCTGTGCTACAAGTGTATTTTGTATAAACACACACACACTTCCTGCCAAGTGGAAATCAGTCAAATACCTCTTGGTAAAGTGAAGACCAGGGTAAGCAGAGATCTGAATGTAAAGCACAGGGAAGGTCAGGAAATGGCTTCTTTCTAGCCCTCCTCATATATCTAGAAAGGGTTAAGAGTTTCTCTTTGGGAAAATGGAAAAGTTCCAGACAGATGGTGGTGATGGTTGCACAATAATATGAATGTGCTGAATGCCAGTGAAGTGGACACCTAAAAAGAGATAAAATGTAAATTTTATGTTGTACATATTTCACAGTAACTGAAAGAGAGAGATGAGAGATACAGGAAGAGGAAGAGGGGGAGGAAAAGAGGGAGGGAAGGATGCATAAAGTAAAACAGAAAAGCATGGATGCCCCAACCAAGGAAAATGAAGGTCAGGGTTAAGATCATTAAACAGGGATTAAAAACAACAGCACTATATTTGAAATAGTTTAAAAGAATCTTTCTCCAAATCTGAATCATTTAAATAAGGGAATAAAAGTTCCAGTAAACATTATGCATCGTTGTTTTAACAAAGTGCTCTTTTAAAAAGCATAACTTCGTAGAAAAATAGGGTAGTCTCTATGGCTGAATTAACCATTTAAACAGAAATGCTTGTTCGGGTCGTAAGGCTTTCCTCCTGTGTGGCAGACTTGGATGCACGGCTGGGTGTCCTTTCATTCACCCATTTAACAGATCCTTACTGAGCATTAACTATAGGCCAGGAAATTATCTCCAAACGTAACTGCACTGTCCCACTCACCACACCACACATGCTCCTTGTGATGGGACTTTACCCCCACCACCGCCACCAGCATCCTCTCCCTCCCCTGAGCTGGACTGGCCCTAGTGCCTTGACACTGCAACCAACAGAAGTTGGCAGAATGTGGCTGCGTGACTTCCACAGCTCAGGCAGAAAAGGCCTGACGGGTTTCCCCTAGTCCTCTTGGAACACTTCGTTCTCCAGATGCTCCCTCAGGGGATGCTGTCTCTGAAAACACCGCCACCATGCTGCGGAAAGCAGAGGCCACGTTCAGAGGCCACACAGGTGGCTCCAGTCTACAGTGTGGCTGAATCCAGCCTTCTAACCATCCCAGGGCAGACACTGGCCAAGCGAGTGAAGAAGCACCCACCTCACTGGTACTTCAGTCATCCAGCAGAGACCTCAGAGGTCATGGAGCAGGGACAACCCAGCCCCCCTGCCCTATTCAAACTCCTGACACCAAACCCGTGGGTGAAATAAAATGGTTGTTTTTTGGGAGCGTCTGAGTGGTTCAGTCGGTTAAGTGTCCGATTTCGGCTCAGGTCATGATCTCACGGTTCGTGAATTCAAGCCCCGCGTCGGGCTCTGTGCTGACAGCTCCGAGACTGGAGCCCGCTTCGGATTCTGTGTCTCCCTCTGTCTGCCCCTCCGCTGCTTGCACTCTGTCTCTCGCATTGTGTCAAAAATAAATAATAAGACGTTAAAAAAAAAAATGGTTGTTTTATGTGACCAGTTTGGGAGTGGCTTATTTTGTAGCAACTGAAATACTGTACGTGCAGGCCTCCTAATGGCAAGGTTACTTGAAATATGACCCAAGACCAAGAGAAGATGATGACTATATCCTTGCAAACTGGAATATAAAAATCCATGCTGATTCCATGGCCCACTGTCTTGTTTCCATGTGGAGGACCTTCTCTGGAGGACCCCAGCAGGTGGTCACTCTCTGCCCCTCACTCCTTGGACCAGACTGGTTGGTTCTAGAGAAGGAATGAACATGCTAGCTCAGCCTCGTTCCCTCCCCTGTTTGCTGGTATCTGCAAGCTCTACAGAAAGCAAACATGCTTCTCTGCTCCCAGAGCCATGAGCCTCTAGGCTCCGCTGCGTGCTGGGAAGGCCCACCTTGGGTTGGCTTATATTCAGGGGGCTACTGGCAGTCCATTATTTCCTCACAGTTAAAACCACCTTCTCAAACAGACTGCCATGTGCCCAACTCCCGGCTGCAATTGTGAGTGGGGAAAAGTGAAGTGGGATTAATTGAGTCTCCTAATATCCTGCCAAGAACTGCTATTAGAAAAAAAGTCTTAGGGGGCACCTGGGGGGCTCAGTCAGTTAAGCATCCAACTCTTGATTTCAGCTCAGGTCATGATCCCGGAGTTAGGGAATCAAGCCCGGCATTGTGCTCTGCGCTGAGCATGGAGCCTGCTTGGGATTTCCCCTGCCCCTCTCTCCTGCTTGCGCTTTCTCTGAAAAGAGAGGAGAGGAGAGGAGAGGAGAGGAGAAGAGAAGAGAAGAGAAGAGAAGAGAAGAGAAGAGAAGAGAGGAGAGGAGAAGAGAAGAGAAGAGAAAAAAGGAAAAAGAAAAAAGGAAAGAAAAGAAAAAAGGAAAGGAAAGGAAAGGAAAGGAAAGGGAAAAGGAAAAGGAAAAGAAAGGAAAAGGAAAGGAAAAAGAAAAGAAAAAAGAAAGGAAAAGAAAGGAAGAAACGAGAAGGAAGGAAGGAAGGAAGGAAGGAAGGAAAGAAAGAAAGAAAGAAAGAAAGAAAAGGAAGAAAAGAAAGAAAAGGAAGAAAAGAAAGAAAGGTTAGAAATAGATATTCATTGACAGTTGTCTATACTCTCTGTCTCCATCTCTCTCCCCTCTCCCTCTTGCACCCACTTGCATCGGGTTTTGTCCCCACCACTCCACAGAAACTGTTCTTGCAAGACCACCTCTACATTGTTAGATGAGGGGCCACTTCTCAATCTTCTCCCTTGACTGTCACAGCACTGGACACAGAGGATCAATCCCTCCTCCTCAAAACACCCTTCACGCACAGTCCAGAACACCACCCTCTCCTGGCTTTCACCTTGTGTCACTGTTCACAGGTTCCTCCTCTTCTCCAAGATCTCTTAATGATGAGCCCTGAGGGCAGTTCTCATTCCTCTTCTCTTCTTTCTTCTCGCCTCTATCTCCACTCCCTTGGTGCTACTGTTCAGTTGCATGGCTTTACATATCAACCACTTGCCAATGACCCCCAAGCTGACATCTCTATCTCAGACTTCTTTATGTTTAGACTCATATGCAATGGCCTATCCAACAACTCCCTATGTCTAGTAAGCAACTTAAATCCAACTGAACTGAATTCCCAGAGTGAACTCTCAATCCTAACCTCTACATGTACTCCATCCACAGCTGTCTCATCTCAGCTGATGACAATTCCATCCTTCTAGCTGTTTAGGACAAAATCTTCACTCCTGTCTTCTCACAAGCCACATCCAACCCATTAGGCAGATTCAGAAAGTAAATTCTAGTTCTACCCTTGTCACCACCTCTACTGCTACCATCCTACCATATCTTGTTTTGATTATTGCAATCATCTCTCCTGAAATGCTCTTTCTGCTTCTATCTTTTCCTCCCACTTTACTCTTTACATGCTATCCAGACTGATCATTTTAAAAGATACATCAAGCCATGCCATTCCTCTACTCAAAACCCTATAGACTCACATTCTGGGGTAAGTGGGTGGCTCAGCTGGTTGAGCGTCCAACTATTCTTTTTTAGTGTTTATTTATTTTGAGAGAGAGAGAGAGAGAGAGAGAGAGAGAGAGAGAGGCAGGCACTGAGAGGGGGAGAGAAAGAATCCCAGCAATGTCTGTGCTGTCAGCACAAAGCCCAACACAGGGCTTGATCTCACCAACTGTGAGGTCATGACCTGAGCTGGTATCAAGAGTTGGATGCTTAACTGACTGAGCTACCTGGATGCCCAGAGCACCTGACTCTTCAATTTGGCTCTAGTCATGGTCTCAGGATCCCAGGATCCTGAGTCAGGCTCTGTGTTGAATGTGGAGCCTGCTTGGGATTCTCTCACTCCCTCTCTTTCTGCCCCTACCCTACTCATATTCATTCGTTCTCTCTCTCTCTCTCTCTCTCTCTCTCTCTCTCTCTCTCTCTCCCGTAAAAAAAATAAAGACTCCTCATTCCACTAGAGTTAAGGCCAACATTCTTATTATGGTCAGAAAGGCCCTTGTGAGCTGTCCTCCTTTCCTATAGACCTCCTCCTGTTCACTCCACTCTGGCCACATAAGCTTCTCTGCTGTTCCCTGAACTCAGAAACACACTCCTACTCACAGGATTCATGCTGAAAATGCCTCCTCTTCCCCAGATGTCTACTATCATACACCAAAGACTCTGTTCAAATCTCACTTTCTCAACAAGGCCTCTATGACCCTATACTCTGGATTCTGCTTTTTGATTTCTTGTTCATGTGCAAGTCTAGTGTAAATTGGCAGAGGGGCTCTGATTCATCTACTAGGTACCCAGCTCCCTTTCATGCAAGGGCTTCTGCCGCTATTACTTTCTTCGAAGATCATCCCATGTGGCCAATGTCTAGTGGGAGTGGGAAGGGTAAAGAGAAGATGAGACACATCTGCTTTAAACAGCCCTGACCCAGAAGTAACACAGATCACCTGCAAACAAATCCCACTGGTCAGAACTAGTCATATGGCCGTGTCAGGCTGCAAGGATGACGAGCTAGATCATCCAGGTACAGGTCCAGGAAGAAAAGCAAAACATGGATATAGATAAGTACTTCTGATCACAAAATATGTTTCCTCCCTTTTCCTACAAACAAAACACACTCAAACCTCTCCAAAAAGAAAATGTGAAGTGCCACTCAGTCAGTGCATCTAAAGACAAGTCCAGGACGTCTGGGTCTATCACAGTCTTCTTCATCGGGATCATGCGTAGCTCCAAATGATGGACCCTATGAACGGATCAGGCAGATGATCCACACCCACCCTCCCCAGGCCCAACACACAATGGAGGAGCACAAGCACAAGGTTCTTCCTTATGTAATATCCTCCTTGGCAAAGTGGGCTCTGGCATGCCCTTCCTAGAGGCCGTACAGCCTTCACAGACCACCTCTTCCCAGAGCAAGTTCTGGGTCGTTAGAAAGTAGTCTTACAGTTCGAACAGTCAGGGGCTTGTTAAGTGCAGGCTCCTAGTTCCTTTGCCAATATATAATTCCCTCAAAAACTTAGTAGGCCTTTGATCTATTTGTTTCCAGTCAGTTCCATGTGCCAGTAACCGCACACAAAGTCCTTTCCTGGACATAATTCTTAAGGCTGATTTATGTCTTTGCCTCCGTTCCTCTCGCTTTGAACTAACAGAAGCCACCTGGAGTCCAGATGAAACAACAGGTCAGCAGTTTCCAACGTTGGCTGCACGATGCAATCACTTGAGGGAACTTTTAAAAACTGTCTTATCTAGGTTTCATGTACCTTTGACCCATTAAATCAGAAGCTATGTAAGTGAGAGCAAGGTAATTCTGATGAACAGCCAAGAATGAGAACTCATGCCCTGATCCTATCTTTGCCATAGGACTGTCATCTTTCTTTGACTGAGAAGGTTCACTAGGCCTTTGTGGCTCAAAGCCTTTCTCAACTCTTACCTATTGCTCTCTAGGGTCTACAAGCAATCTGTTTTTCCTGTCACTGCTCCAACTGTCAGAACTTTCTCTATTCCCTTTCATTTTTTGCTTGAAAACTAGACAATTCTTTCTTAAGCTCATCTCTTTCGTGTAAGACCTAACAAAAGACAGTCAACACACACTCGCACTTCAGTCCTTTCCAACATTTGACCCAGAGCTCAGGTGGCAAGAAGTGGACCTTCTAAGTTATTATGGATGACAAATTTAGCCACTGGTCACCACTGCATAACATAGATTTCTGTCCTTCCCACCTCCAACATCGGTGTCCTTATCAGGGCTACCTGACTGCTAAGCCAACAACACAAATCTCAAGGTTTTGCTGTAATAGAACTTACTTCCAGAACCAGCTACTACAGCCAACATTAAAACCTCAGTAGCTTAACACAAGGTTTCTCTCTTGCTCCTAGCTCTCTTGCTCAAAGTCAAGCAGGGTAGCAGGATATTCTTCTCCACCCATCATTCAAGGACCCAGTTTCCTTTCATTTATGGTTTCATCTTCCTCTGGGTCCTAATGAAGTTCTCTCCCCTAAGCTGTGGTAGAGAGGACAGAAAAGGCCCTCGGCTATTAATGGTCTTAATTCTGGGAAGACACATATCACTCTGTTCACATTCCACTGCTAACTGGTATTTACATGGTTTTTCTTAGATACAGGGAAGCTGAGAAATGTAGTCTAGATGCATGCCAAGCAAAAATGGGAAAAGAGCAATGTCAGTGAGCCCTCATGGTCTCTTTCACACCCCTTAAAATTCAAGCCCCACTGAGCAGGAATCTTTGTCCGGTTCTGTTCGTAGATGTATCTCATATATGCCTGTAATAGTGCCTGGTACGCACAGCATGAGTTCAAATAATATCTTTTGAATGAATAATGAATGCACAGAATGAATCACCATATAGCATTTTTTTCTAAAGTAAAGTCAAATGAATGGATTGATGCCTGACAGAATAATGAATTACACTGCATAGTTACTTAGACAAAATATTAAACAAACTTTTGGAAAAATCAAAATAAACTTCCAAGCACCAATATAACACCTATCAAATCTACAATGCAAATTCATACACAAACTTGTTAAACGTACACTAAATTTATCCCTTGTGAACACAGAGAAATAGTTATTCAAATACTCGTATAAACACAGTGGGCAAATGTCAAATAAATGACTATTAAAGAGATTACACATCTTTTTGTTAGTGGAAACTTCTTTACCCACATCAGTCTCAAAATTCATTCAGATCTTCCTCAAAGAGCAAGGGTATTATACATACAGAGTTCTAATCCTGAAAACAAGTCACACACACACGTACACACACACACACACACACACACACTGCTAAAAAACGTTACCAAGATGCATCAATCACACATAATGCACATACTCATCAAAATTCAAAACAGATAGCAACTTCAAAATGATGCATGCGTATTGTTCATGACTTTTCTTGAAATCTTAAGTCACTATAACAAAAATAAATAAAATTTAAAAAACAACAAAGCTGAAATAAAAATAACAACAAATGGGGATATGACTTACTACACAAGAGTGTTATGAGAATCAAGCAGAAGCACAAAAATTCACTGTGATTTCTGTACTTTATGTATGCTTTTGCTCAATGAAATAAAGCACAGGAAAACCTGCTTTGTAAATCATAAAGCAATATTCAGTCACTTATATTTTAAAAAAATGTAAAATTCCCATTTCTAAAAGGGTTATAAATTAGCTAAATGAGCAAGTTCAAATTAAGATGAACAAGTTCCTCATTCTCTCTCTGTTTGTTTAATTTTTTTAACGTTTATTTATTTTGAAGGGGAGAAAGACAGAGTGAGTGTGAGCGGGGGAGGGGCAGAGAGAGAGAGAGGGAGACACAGAATCTGAAGCAGGCTCCAGGCTCTGAGCTGTCAGCACAGAGCCCGATGTGGGGCTCAACCCACAAACCGCAAGATCATGACCTGAGCCGAAGTTGGACGCCTAACTGGCTGAGCTACCCAGGCACCCCAAGCTCCTCATTCTCTAGCCCAACATGTAGATGAGAATTGTCAAAAGAAACATCCCAATGAATCCAATCATTACAAAAGGTAACAGAACAAAGAGCTATCTCAGTGCTGAGAGTTAGACTCTAAACAAAAAAACAGTGGGAAAAACATTAACAAATCATTTACCACCAAGGGACACTTGTACTTTAAGAAAGGGAAAAGCAACAACTTGGAAATCTATAAATTATCTCTATTCAATGAAAAAGGGAAGAGACTACTACGTTGTATTTTTTTCCTTTACTTGTTTAAAAAATTTTTAAATAATCACTTCTCAACCAAAAACAGGATTAGAATTTACAACACAACAAAACCCCAGATAGGATGTTCAGTTTAACACAAATTTTATGGTTAAGTGTAACTGAAAACCTATCTGATAAAAAAACAAAAAACAAAAAACAAAAAACTACCTCTAACATGTCAGAGATGTAGGAAGTAAAGTGCACACATGGATTGAAAGTTGTTCTTTTTTTTTTTTTTTTAACTAATCCCTGATATGAACTTACCTTCTTTTTGTTCTTGGTTGAGTTTTAAAAAGACTAATTAGAAAAAAGGGAAAGAAAAAAAAATCCTGATTATTGAAGCTTTCTAAATACTTAAAGTCCAGTAGGATGACCAAGGGTAAGAACCTAAATCCTGAATTACACTTAGGACCCTCTATATGTTCTACCCTTTAGCAAACCAACCAACCAACAAATGAAAACCAGAGGGAAAAGTTTTTAAAACAACTTTTTGGAAATAAAAGTACGGCATTTTGTGGGGGTTGCCTGGGTGGCTCAGTCGGTTGAGCACCTGACTTCGGCTCAGGTCATAATCTCATGGTTCGTGAGTTCAAGTCCCACATCGGGCTCTCTGCAGTCAGTGAACAGTCCTCCTCTTTCTCTGCCCCTCCCTGTTCCCCACCTCTCTCTCTCTCTCTCTCTCTCTCTCTCTCTCTCTCTCTCTCAAATAAACATTAAAAAAATATATGGCATTTTTAAGACTCTGAAGATAAATCGAGAGACGGGAAGAAAAATGATTGATGCTAAGCTTGTTGCATGATTTGTAAACACTATAGGAAAATCACACATCAACCTCCACCCAAATACTGTTACTTAAAAGACTACTTTTGGGGCGCCTGGGTGGCGCAGTCGGTTAAGCGTCCGACTTCAGCTCAGGTCACGATCTCGCGGTCCATGAGTTCGGGCCCCGCGTCGGGCTCTGGGCTGATGGCTCAGAGCCTGGAGCCTGCTTCCGATTCTGTGTCTCCTTCTCTCTCTGCCCCTCCCCCCTTCATGCTCTGTCTCTCTGTCTCAAAAATTAATAAACGTTAAAAAAAATTTTTTTAATAAAAATAAAAGACTACTTTTGAAAATAAGGACACTGATGTGGCAACTGTAAAATACAATATTTCCCCAACTTCAGAGAGACAAAAATTAACCCCTTTATTTCATGCAGCTTTCTTTACCCCATTTAAGCCCTACAGACGTGAAGAAAATATGCTTTAAAAAAAAGAACTTTCGGGGCGCCTGGGTGGCGCAGTCGGTTAAGCGTCCGACTTCAACCAGGTCACGATCTCGCGGTCTGTGAGTTCGAGCCCCGTGTCGGGCTCTGGGCTGATGATGGCTCAGAGCCTGGAGCCTGTTTCCGATTCTGTGTCTCCCTCTCTCTCTGCCCCTCCCCCGTTCATGCTTTGTCTCTCTCTGTCCCAAAAATAAAATAAACGTTGAAAAAAAAAAATTAAAAAAAAAAAATAAAAAAAAGAACTTCCAATCCCACATAAAGCTCAGAGAGGAAGCTTTGGGAGAATACCCTTTGCACAGTTTTAAAATAAGAAGACACTTCTCGCTTACTTTTCCATTTCAACTGTAATAATACCTCCAGCTCCTGAAACTTTAAAGATTCTGCTTTTAAAATCAGGTGATGAAGCGCAACACGCTCGCAACCCATCCCAAGTGTTGGCACCTAGATCTGACTGCACCACGTCCCTCTTTGCCAGGGACCTATCGGGAAACCCTCCTGGTGCTGTTGGCGATGAAAGATGAACAGCGGGGGACCCGGACTGACACACGAAGCAGTTACCCAGGAGGAGTGCTCCTTCATCTGGTGTTGGTTGCTGTGAGGGCCGCTGGCGTGGCCACGCCAAAAGCAGTTTTGGCAGAGCTGGTAGTTGTGGCACTGCTGGCATCGGTACCGGAAGCCCATCATACTCTCACACCGGCAATAGGAGCACTCCACGGGGTGGAAGACTTGTGGCAGGCAGACAGCAGGGCAGGGGAGAAGGGGCGGGAGAGGAGGAGAAGCAAGTTATCTTACTTTCACTCGGAGAGTCAAGTCAATACACTGGAAAACCACACCTGATGCAAAAAAGCAAAAGTGAAAACAACACTAACACTGAAAACTCTGAAGCGTCTCCTAGTTAACTGAGCCTCCATTTACTAGAATAAGGGGGGAAAACAATAAATGAGAAAAGTTTTTCAAGTTACAATATTACATTCCAGGGGTGCCCGGTGGCTTAATAGGTTAAGCCTCTAACTCTTGATACAGGCTCAGTCCGTGACCTCCTGGCGGTGACATTGAGCCCCCTGTCGGGCTCCACTCTGAGCATGGAACCTGCTGAGACTGTCTGCCTCCCTCTCTGCCCCTCCCCTGCTCATGTGTTGCATGTGCACGCATGCTTGCTGGCTCTCTCTCAAAATAAATAAATAAACATTAAAGAGAAGAATATTACCTTCCAATTCACCTTAGAAAATAACCAATTTCTTTAAAACGAGACTCATGCTTCTCAAATTCAGATAAATATATAAGAAGAGAAACTTTCAGTCTAAAATTTATTTTTCAAACCCATTGCTTTTTAAAGAGATTTATCATTGTCAGCTGTACAGACATTTGTTTCTTTGCTAATAACACCTGGAATGATATACTATGGGTGTCTATTACCTGAAAATGGTATTTTACACAGTACCTTCAACTGAAGGCCTTCAAATGTTGGCTGAACTAAATGCTACAACATGCCTGGGCACAAGTTTGTGGTTACTGGTAAAAAAAGTAAGGCTAGACATATTACCATGTTAGTTTTAGGTAAGAGTTCTAAGTAGCAAAACAGTAAAATAAAGTACTCTAGACCAACAAAGCAGCGGGGATTTGGAGGAAGGGAATCTTAGGGACCTGTCACCCTTTTCTCCGTTCATACAGCATGTCACCTTATGCAAACCTGCCAGGTAGCAGTCAGGATTCATAGAGATTGCTGGGATTCTCTTACAGCCTGAACATCCAGTTCACTGAGTGGGAAGTGGGCAATGCATAACTGTATATTAAAGACAGTTGTTTATTCTTTTAAGTGTTGGTAACATAATTGTTCCCTCTGGCAATTCAATTCTGAACACAAGAAATGGAAGTCAATAGGAAAAGAGCATATAGTATTCAAATCTTCATTTAAATAACTCTTTCTAGCAATATGTATACAAATCCAATCTTATTTCAATAATAAGGGTTTTGGGGGGCGCCTGGGTGGCTCAGTCGGTTATGCATCTGACTTTGGCTCAGGTCACGATCTCACAGTTCGTGAGTTCAAGCCCTACTTCAGGTAAGCTTGAACCCCACATCAGGTGAGCTAGAGCCCCACTTCGAGTGAGCCCCACATCTCTCTCCCTCTCTCTCTACCCCTCGCTCACTTGCACCCTCTCTCTCTCTCTCAAAAAAATAAAATAAGGATTTTGGGTTCTGTTTCCAAAAATGTACATCAAGACTCAGGGGGAAAAAAAAGGAGCACTTGGTGAAGAAAACAATGTAACAAGATCATTAAAGACTATAAAAAGTAAAATCAGGAATAAGAACTCCAAAGGACATAATTCCTCTAAGAAATTCAAGCATTTTGTCGTCAAGATATTTCTAAGGAATAATGAAAGTGCTGATAAGACTCTGTGCTCCAAATTAAAACTATACAATCTAGTAAAGTTCCACCAAAGAACACTACTCTCAAATCAATCTGGAGCTAATATCAACACAGTCAACATCAGCATATCAGAATTTATAATTCTATATAACTTTCAGTTAATATTAAATAATATATAGGGGTACCTGGGTGGCTCAGTCGGTTGAGCGTCCGACTTCAGCTCAGGTCATGATCTCACGGCTCATGAGTTTGAGCCCTACATTGGGCTCTGTGCTGACAGCTCAGAGCCTGGAACCTGCTTCAGATTCTGTGTCACCCTCTCTCTGACTCCCCCACTCATGCTCTGTCTGTCTGTCTCTCTCTCTCTCTCTCTCAAAAATAAACATTCAAAAAAATTAAAAATATATACATATTAAATATAGGTATATTAATATTAAATTATCAAGTATATTCTGATAATCTTGGATGAATATGCATGTCTATGTGATTTTTCTTTTCTTCTACACCAGTCAAGAGCCAACACTTACAATAGATAGTATAAGGGGCTGACCAGATGGAAAGGAGAGCCAGAATAAGGAAAGGATCACCTATGTACTGGGTCAATTATAAATAAGATCAAGTTTTGGTAAAAGTATTCTTTTTGAAAGAATACATCATGTTGTATCTTCTTATATATTATATGCTTGGATTTTTCAATAAAAAAAGTGCAACTTCTGCTTAAGCAAATAGATATCTGTCCTTATTAACTTCAATATGATTCCAGCGATGAACTCCATAGAAAAAGCCCAAACAACAACAAAAATACCATATAGAAACATATAGAAATACCATAATTTTAGAATTTACTTCCAGCCATAAAAATTAAGATATGTAGATAAATGTTACCATGATAGATAACATGTTTTATTTTTAAGATATTGCAATGAGTTCATACTATTTCTCTGTCGCTGAGGAAAATATCACTAACCTCATAAGAATGGAATCAACAAGTAATACACTATACACAAAGTAACAGTAAAATGTTCACAATGATAACAAAAAAATCAGAACAAAAGAGATTCTTTCTACTTGGCATAGCAAATACAAAATGATTTCATGAAAACAAATTGAATATAAAAGTACTAAAACACTTCAGGTTAAAAGTATTGCCTCCAAAAGAACTAATAATACTGTAATAATTTAACAGTATAAATCTCTATCCAAAAATCTTGTTAAAAAATTATTTAACTGTTTTAGTTTAGTCAAGAGATTCTAGACCTTTAAGAAAATAATCCTGAATCTAAGGTACCTGTGAACTAAAGCCACAGTGGGGCAAAAGGCTGAGAGGTTTAAAAACAGAAGATATGGATGGGACAGAGAGAAGATAAAAAGAGTATGGAAGTGTATTTCGTTCTTACAAAGGGAAAAAGGGCTCTGCTTTTTAGCTCCTTTCACTTGTTACTGGTTCTCTTTGGCGGAATAAGATACAGGCAAAGGCCCGGAGAGGAAGGAGGGAGGTTACACAAAAAACTTCAGCCTTTCCTTTAACAAACTCAGACAACCTAAACAATGAGATAAATGGATAACAGCAGAAGAAAAAATTAAGAAGTTACTAAGAGATAACTGTCATTTTAAGCAAAACAGATTTAGTCAAATTCCTGGAAAAGATACCAAGAGTAATTCAAGGTAAAATAGTAAAAGAAGAAGTAAAGATGTATGAAGTACCAAATCCTACCTTAGCTATTCTCCTTGAAACTACTCTAAAAGCATTATAATTTTAGTGGGTGATACTGCATATATGCAATTTTTTAGAACTATGAATTTTATAAATTAAAGGAAAAAAGGAAGGCATAGGTAAATCAGGTCGGTTCAAGTAGAAAACAATCACCTGAAATCTCAGGGGGAAAAGCCAAGAGTGTGAACCACAAAGTTTGATATTACTATTTCTTGGTACCCTAAGTAATAAGTCCCCTTCCCTTACTTTTCTTTAAGAAATAAATATCCATCGAGGCGCCTGGGTGGTTCAGTAGGGTAAGTGTCTGACTTCACCTGTGTCTGACCTCACAGTTCGTGGGTTCGAGCCCCGCATCGGACTCTGTGCTGACAGCTCAGAGCCTGGAGCCTGCTTCAGATTCTGTGTCTCCCTCTCGCTCTGCCCCTCCCCATTCATGCTCTGTCTGTCTCTCTCTCTTTCTCTCTCAAGAGTAAAATAAGCATTAAAAAAATAAATGAACTTGTAATTTAAAAAAAGAAAGAAATATCCCTCTTTTGAAAGCTAAAATCACAAATCCAAATGACAGAGTGACAACAAATGTCAATTATAATTTTCAATGGTAATAGCTAAGGACATTACAAAATACTATCAGCTCGTGTATTTCCTATAGCACAAGAAACTGAATGATAAAAGTTCCACTTACCATTCTCAACATGGGCAAGCCTATGCATGAGAGGTAGCCAGACAAGGCACTGGGGGGGAGGATCGGCCATCATTGTGTCTAAAAACATATTTAGCATGATCTTTTTCTGTAAAGAGAAGAAGAGCAAACATACTTTATATTGTTAATGAATTCCAAAATTACGTTGATCTAGAATCCTCCCAACCAACTTGTAATGGAATCCTTGTGAAATTCCATAGCAAAATACAATATTTTACATTACTAGAGACAATGCAACATACTGTATGTCACTACAATAGTCACATGCATTTCCACACACATTATTTTGAGTCTTAAAACAACTGTACCAGGTAAATAGGTTAGGTATTATGACTAACTTCATATTACAGATGAGAAAATAAAGAAGCGTTTATATGACTTGTGAAGGTCCTACTCAAATAGGACACAAAGCCAGCACAGGAACTCAGCTGTCCTTCAAACTACTATTATTAACCAGTGGAGGAGACAGACATCCCACACCTTATTATAAAACAACATCAGTGAGGGACGCCTGGGTGGCTCAGGTGGTTAAGTGCCCGACTCTTGATTTTGGCTCAGGTCATAATCTCACCGTTCATGGAATCAAGCCCCAAGTCAGGCTCCCCACTGACAGTGTGGAGCCTGCTCGGGATTCTCTCTACCTCTCTTTCTGCTCTTCTCCCATGCTTGCTCTCGCTCACTCTCTCTCTCTCAAAATAAAACAATAAATAAACATTAAAAAAATCAGTGAAAGCAGAACTTCTCCATTTATTGTTTACCGTATCTCCAGCATTTCATAACATTGGTGTGTTATCACTAAATAAATACTGCAGTGAGGGGCAAACACTCTTAAACATCATTTAACAACTTTCTTGTACAGAAAGAAAGAAAGAAAACTAAAGGAAGAATTGGACGAAATTAGAGCCTAAACATCCAATGTCCATCACCCCCCCATTACATCATCTCCCCAGCTAGACTGCATTTTTCTGTTTCATCTTTATTTCTCTCTTTTAAACAAATACATACGAAGCTTCCACTGTATGTGAAACACCGGTATAATTACATTCCACTGGATACAAAAAAATCAGAAAACAGTTTAGAAAAAATAGAGCCATGAGATATAGATAGAATAGATTATCAAAAATTTTCAAATTAATGAATTTTCCTTATTTCCTCTAACCCACAAAGCACCTTTCCTGCTCCAAAAAAGGAAAGAAAAAAGGAGGAAAGAGGAATGTCTTACAACTAGATGGGAGAGCTCTATGATTACAACCTGGACACGGAGGCCCCCACTTCCAACTTTATTCCTAAAGAAGGGCAGAGACAAAAGGGTGAACACAGGAGAGCAGGGGATACAGGCCCAGTAAGTAGTGCTTTTCTAACAAGCCCTGGTCCCACCATTCAAAGGCAGGGGGAGGGAATGAGGACTGGAGCATGTGGACACAAAAAGGCACCCAGAATCTCATCTCACTCTCCCAAGTAAGTACGTTCTCAGTCCCACCACCTTTTCTTGAGGTGAAAAACAGGGTATATGAAATGGAGTGTTTCCCCATAAAACTTTAAAATACTTTATTTCAGGAAGGAAAAAAAAAGGACAAAATTGGTTAGAGCCGACTCAAAGATTCTGCCAGTACATTATAAAACAAGTGATTTTTACCACTAATCCGTTCACCTCAAACTGGAAGCAACAAGTGAAGGCACCGGGGTGGTTAGTCAGGAGGATGGAGGCCTCCAGCATTTGTATCTGATCCACCATGACACCTTTGCAGTGATGGTTCCATCATGCAAACAGGAGACTACAGACTCACTTCTGTGTATCTGTTTGGCAACTATGAGAATCTTGATTTCACTGTATGTAAATTGGAGACAATTCTTATTAAGAATAATCTTAAAAAAAAAAAAGAAACTGGTAAGTAGGGAACAGAAAAGGGAGGATAAAGTAGATGTAGAGCAAGAAAGGCTTTTGCAATAAAACTCAAAAAAGATGAAGAAATAGGAAGGAAAGCCTCAGATTCAGGACAGAGGCTGGAGGCCAACACTGACTTGAGGGAGGGAAGGGGCGAGCAAGAGGGCTGAATGAGGGTGATAATAGTAAGAACCTACCATACAAAGGCCCTTTATAGATACCCGTGCGTGGGTGAAATTTGAAAAATATCTACTCAATTAGGCTAAATAAAGTTTTCCAAAGTGTTTTCCATCTCAGGCATCCAAGTCCCTAACGTTTCTGACACCTCGGTGGAATCTCGGAGGAATGAGAGAACAACATGAAAAAGAAAACCAGAAAGTCACCAAACATTTGAATGGAGGTCCAGATATAGAAAATGCCTCTTCCTATGGATATGCACATAACTGTAACAAAGCAACAAAAAAATGAAAAGTGTCCCCGTAACATTACTGAGAAAGAAGATACTAAGAAGTGTTTTTTAGCTAGCAAGAGGTAGCAACCAAAACTTAAATGTATGTTTTAATTAATATTTCTATATATTTTATATCTAATTTGTTATTTTATATCTAATATTAAAATTAACTTTTACAAGTCTACCTGTAATTCTAATGCTACTTTCTCTAAAAAGTTTTGACTCACCTATCATGGAGGCTTCTTTTTTAATCTTCGAGATGAAAAGGAACAATTATATATGACATCTCATTAGACCCTGATAAAAATGCTCAGGGTCAGCTTACAAAAGTTGTTCCAAGGTCATACTGTAATGTGAAGTCCTCCAAAATCATGAGGAATGAAACCAGAACTGTGTCCCAGTAGTGTCTTCAATAAACCATGTGATTTGGGGAAAATCGCTTACCCTTCTGGTTTCAGTTTTGTCACCTATCAAAGGGTAGAGCAGTAGTTCTCAAGTGTGTTCAGAAGCTGCCTTGTTGGTTCCTAAAACATTTTCAATGAGTCCCTGAGGCTGGGGCTATTTTCATAGAATTCTCAGACATTATTTGCCCTTTTCAATCTCATTCTCTTATAGGCAAACAGTGGGCATTCCAGAGGCAAGGCGGCAGATTCACAACCATCTGAAAAAGCTACTAAAGCACTCCTCCCTTTCCCAACTCCTCGCCACGCGAGGCCAGATTTCTTTCTATACTTTAACTAAAACAACGTATCACAACAGATTGAAAGGATAAGCAGATAGGACAATCCAGCTATCTTCAACTGAGCCAAATATTAAAATGATTTGCAAAAATGTAGAACCATGGCATTCTTGTTAATTTTTTTTGTTTTGGGATATATAGCTTTTTTTTCATAAAAATGTTTTCAAATATATAGCTTTTTTTCATAAAAACATTTAAGATTTAACAGACTTCTCATTGTTATTTTTACACGACAATATCTTTAATTTCTCAATTTTAATTTCTAGTATAGAACTATTAATAGAAATAACTCACATGAACAAAAGCTCTTTGGGGTCCTCAATAATTTTTATTGTAAAGAGGTCCTGAGACCAAAAAGTTTGAGAACTGCTGAGCTAGACTTCTCAGGTCAAAAATTCCATGACTTAGTAAATAACTGTGTAAATGACCAGTTAGCACTTTTTTCTCCTTTTTTGTTTTGTTTTTCATCCTTGAGTTGAACACATTCTTTGCATTTTTCCCTATTTAAAAAAAAAAACTTTTTTTTTTTTAAATGTTTATTTATTTTTGAGAGAGACAGAGACAGAATGCGAGTGGGTTAGGGGCAGAGAGAGAGGGAGACACAGAATCCGAAGCAGGCTCCAGGCTCTCAGCTGTCAGCACAGAGCCCGACGTGGGGCTCGAACCCACAAGCTGTGAGAGCCGAAGTCAGACGCTCAACCGACTGAGCCACCCAGGTGCCCCGCATTTTTCTCTATTTTTATAGCACAGTATTTATAACAAAAACTACAACAAAATTACAAAAACTGCTTCCCACAATTCTCATTTTCCTATATTTCCCTGTAAATGTACATATGATTCTATGTAATTATGTACATAGGGTAGATAAAAATATATAATGTTTTTTCACTTAACTTTTTTTTAAATACTAATTGTTTTGCTACAAGGTCTTCATTTCTAATCATTTTAACAGCTGCCTGATCCACTGAGCTGAGATGCCACGATTTATCTCTGCCTTCCTCTATAAAACACTGAGGCTGTTTCTATCCTTGTGTGTACTCATATGTATTTTTCCCTGGAAGTAAGCATTTCTTTTTGTCACCTACCTTCCTGCCCTTTGTTATTCTAATCCTCAATACTGACAATTATTACCCTAGAGCCATTCTCACCTCCTTCCCTCTACCCATGACTACATTTTCCCTGTTTTAAAAGGGGGTAGAGACCACCCCTTAAAAATAAGAAATCCAGTATCACTAAAACAACATGAGAAAACAAGTAAATTAGTTTAGCATTGGGTCATCACAGGTACAATTTCCAGCCTCATCATTTCCATTAAAACCTCCTATTTCCTTATGGGCAACAGGTAAGTTTTGTTTTTTTTTTTTAAAGACTTTTATTTTTAATCTCTATACCCAATGTGGGGCTTGAACTTACAACCCCGAGATCAGGAGTCACATGCTCTACCAACTGAGCCATCCACGTTCCCCAACAGGTAAGTATTTCTTATTCATTGCTCTGACTTACTTGGTAATCAGTAAAACCATGAATGACATACGGTTAACAAACCTGAAACATTTTTAAAAATGTTTTTAAAGTCTTCTAGATTAAAATATTTTTATACAAACTTTTGTGTAGAGTTAAAAATATTTTGTCTGACCAGGACAAACATAAATTAACTGGTTATAGGACCAGTGCTATGGGTCAGCCTTTTGATTATTATTAGACACTGAATTTGACCATATCACAAATTTATTTTGAACTTGAAAAATTAAAGTACTTTGTAATGACATAATAATATCATGCTGCTGTGCTCCTTTTTTAATGTTTATTTTTGGGAGACAAAGAAAGAGCACAAGCAGGGGAGGGACAGAGAAGGGCGGGGGGGGGGGGGGGGGGAGAGGATCTGAAGCAGGCTCTGTGCTGACAAGCAGCTAGCCCAATGTGGGGCTTGAACTCACAAACTGTGAGATCATGACCTGAGCCAAAGTTGGACGCTCAACGGACTGAGCTACCCAGGCACCCCTGCTGTGCTCTTTGTTAGAGATGATTTTATTTATTATGGTTAAAAAATGGGGAAAACTTCACTACTTCTGAAATACTATATTTTCCTCACTGCAAAGACTGTTTCATTTGAGAAAATCACAGAATAAAAATATCAATGAAAACAACAACAAGGTTTCAGATACATCCATGAGATTTAAGCTTTCAGTTAGAATTCAAACCAAGACACTTTCTCATGCCATATTTGATTTAAATCATTTAATCCAACAAATCTCTAGTAAGCATCAATCATTTTCCAGACACTGTTAGTCACGGGGATATAAAGTTGAAGGAGATCAAGGTGTATCCCTTCAAGGCATAAGTGAACTAGATATAACACGCCATGGGAATGCAGAAGAGGAACAATTAATCCTACAGTGAAAGATTCAGAGCATCAAAGAAGAAGGGCTATTTTATCTGGGATATGAAATATGAGGGCTTCTGTTGGAGAGAAAGAAGGTCAGGGGTTATTGGCATTTCAGTGAGAGCTAATATCATTTGAAATGACAGCACACGCAGGACCAAATGTGGACATAATTCAGCTGAAGTGACAACAGGAACAGCTCTGACCAAGTTCACACATGTGCAAGAAAAGACAACCCATCATAACTACTGGCCAAGTGCAATTGTAAGATATTATTGTCTGTATGAGGTACCTGGATATCAGAGATGGTAAGGTGTGAAAGAGTGTCTTCAAATCAATGAAACATGGTAATTACCCAACTAGATTATCTTGGTAATGAGGGACTGCTGATGGAGATTGTAAAATCTGCTTAATTGCAATTCCTATGAAATACACATATACACGCACCAGGTAATTCTTACCAAACTTTATACAACGTCCAGGAAAACAAAGTCAGAACATCCAGAAAATGTCTCACTTCAAAGATGGCGTGGGGAGAAAAGTCATTTTGGCATGTAGCAGAAGAGGATATGTGGATCAAAGTATAGCCAGAGGACATCTCCAGGCACAAGAAATACTGTTGCTGTTCTGAAAAATCCACTGGTGATAATGTAATCCCATCTCTACCCACTGCCCGCCTCCCCGTGAATCACGGAGAGTCCCGCAACACCCAGTGAAAGAGCACCGCTCCCTTCCCATCTCCCTCTCTCCCCTACTCATTCAGTCTTCCATAAAGACGGACATCAAGTTTAAGATCCTCTGCAGGATGGACTGAACACTTCAAACTAAAGTCAATATGAACCTAAAAAATAAATAGCACAACAAATAGCAATCATCTTTTTAAGGAGAAACAGAACTCATCCTTAAACTCTGAAGTTTAGAAAAATTGGGGAGAGATTTAACATATTCACTGCTTGTTTTTTAATAACTTTTAAGTCTCTAAAGTCAGTTTGTTAGTTTACAAACAATGAAAAATCAATACACCTGGCCTACCCACCAAAATATTAGCCTTGAGGTGCTATGTTAACCCTGTGCTTTATACAGACAATAATCATTAGCACAAATAAACAGCTAGATTTTTTCTAAAAATTTTAAAATATACCAAAGTAGAGAGAATAGTATAATATGCTTGTTACCCAGCTTCAACAATTCTCAACAATGACTAATTTTAATTTATGCCTTCACCATTCCTTCAGTCTGGAATATTTTGAAGCAAATTCCAGGCATACTATTTCTTGAATTAACTTCACTCCAGTGGTTTATTACGGACACCTCAGATGCTTATGAAACTGATAAAAGAATCTTTGATATTGAGGTTTATAGGAAACCACCAGAGCATCTTCCAAAGTGGCTCATATGAGAGTTCTAGTCGCTCCAAATCTTCACCAACATTAGTTGTCAGTCTGAATTTTAGCTATTCCAGTGGATGTGTTCTGCTGAATTAGCTTATAAATGCCTTTAATATTTGTTGTGTTTTTAAAACTATGTTAAGTCCAACATCTTTTTTGGGGTCTGTTTGTGAAAAGCAGGCAAAATTATTTTTTAAAAAAGAATTCAAGCTATATTAAAATAAAGAAACAC
The DNA here is from genome assembly GCF_007474595.2 of Lynx canadensis. Lineage (NCBI taxonomy): Eukaryota > Metazoa > Chordata > Mammalia > Carnivora > Felidae > Lynx > Lynx canadensis. Next base: position 119,760,685 of record NC_044305.1, on the reverse strand, counting down.
GTAATTCTCTTCACATCATTTGAAAAATTCAAGAATTTCTCCTGTAATGCAATGCAGACATCACTGAAAAGCTGCATACTGCAAAGCCGTGGATTTAAAAATAAGGTATGTGAGAAAAAACAGGGTTGGCACAAACCTAAAAACAGATGCCACCTTGTAAACAGAGAACAAAACAATAGCAACACTAATAGCACAATTAAATCTCTCACAGGCACTGCCAACAAGGTCACTATCAGATGATACCTTTCAGTCCTAAGTCCTGAGACATTTTTTCCCTTCTTTATAATAAGGGCATACAACTTGTACCACAGATCAATTTTATCAAAACTAAATATGGGCTCCAGGGAATAGCTAACTCCATCAATCAATTTTTGTAGCACAGGTGTGAGGGGTCCTAAAAACAATGTCTTCACACGTCTTTCTTGTGCATCCACAGTTTCACCCTATAATACTACAGAAAGTGAAGCAGTTCATGAATCCTGCAAACCAGCCGCTTCTTTCACCAGAGAAAGGTACTTCTGCAGGTTTTCCACTTCTTTCTTAAAACAGTCCTACATTCTCTTTCATTGTGATCACTTGTTTGCTCAGCCCAGAACATTAATATGCTGGGAAAACTGCACGTGAGTCAACAGAGCAATTTCCACTTTACTCTGACCCTGTTCTCTCGCTATCTGATGGTGGGTAAGTTAACTCGTGTTAAAAAACACATAGGTAGGAAAATAAACCATACGGGAAAAGCCCATTTTCAAAAAGAAACCCAAAACTCATTGGACTTAACTCTTGCTGCATGAACCTCTGTCCAAAGTCTCATATTTTTGGTCATTCTACCAGTAGTTTCTTTTTCTTTTGAGGGTCCTTTTTTGGGCCATCTTTACAGACCAAGGAAAGCTCAAGTTTCCTCTAGCCTGAGATGCTGCTCTGACTTTTTCAAATTTGGCACATACCAAACCACAGACTGAGTTTTTTTATAGGAATCAGAGGCAGATAAGAAGCAACAGCCAAGCTGTAAGTTCAAAAGCCTCACCATAAAGGCATAAGGTGATCTGGAGAATCCTAGATAGCACTCCTAGGATTAACAGCTGGAAATTTCTGTACATTCTTCAACATTTTAAACTGTCATTCCAGTACTAGATTCTCATTATAGTCCTCACGTTACAATCAGATCAAAGGTTACTTTAGGTTTAAAACCCCACCTAACTGCCATCCACTGGTCAGATGTTACTCTTCACAGACACTTCTTTGTATAAATTCCCTTCCCCATTCATTCTGACACACTTTACTTAACAGTAGCATTCCAGGACTTAATCAAGTTTTAGCCTGACCTCCAGGAAGTATCTTGTGTGAAAAGCCACACGTACATCAGATATGATTACCCCAGAGTATTGTGGGGGCAACCGTTTAATGTAATGGTACTACTAAAGCAGTGGCACCGAGAGGAATTCTAAGTGAAAACTGTCTGGGGCCCCTGTGTAGCTCAGTCAGTTGAACATCTGGCTCTTGATCTCAACTCAGTTCTCACAGCTGTGAGTTCAAGCCCCACAGTGGGCTCCACAATGGACGTGAAGCCCACTTAAAAAATAAATTAAAATCAATGGAAAATGTTTGTAGTTTCTTTATCACACTCATCCTCACATCGCTTCAGGGCATTTTAATACCTGAAGGACATTCCTGTACCAGCATATGTATGGAAAGCCTCATCTCATTTAGAAATGCATATTTATGGGGCAAATGCAAACTATACTAGAATAAAATGAAGCATAGAGCTATCTTTACTATGCTAAAAGCTGATATTGTCATTTATACTGAGAAAGAGATAAAGTATGCGTAGAGCCAAATTTCCACAAAAACAATAAGCCAAAGTATGTACAAATTTGGAAGAACATCTCCTCAGAACTTACTAAAAATAACTCACCAGTATTATGGGTGCCACTTTCGGTGCTAAAGCTAATGAGTAATCTCTAAACAAATTACAAAATAGTGTTTGAAAATGTGAGTTCAAATAAATATGAATTCTTAACTTTAAATGTAAAAGAAAAAAAAAGGTATGTGTGTGTTTGGTTTTGCTTCTTTTGTGAATCAAAGTATCACAGATCAGGAGGATCTGGTTTACGATGTTCTTTCTTCAATTCTCAAACTTTTAGATTTGTTGTTTTTATGTGTTAACTTTTTATTTTTAAATAATTTCAGACTTCTAGAAAGATCATAAGATTACAAAAAAATTCCCCATTTACCAAGATTTCTCAAATGTTAACACTGCAGAAGAGATGCCCCTTTACCCTTAAATTAAATACCTATATTTCTTAAAAACAAGGTTATTTTCTCACATAATTTAATACAAATATCAAAATCAGGAAATTAACATTTAATAACAAAATACTACTATCTAGTCTACAAAACGTATTCAGATTTTTTCAATTGTCCCAACAATGTCCTTTATAACAAAAAGAAAACCCTGGATCATAAACTGCATTGGGTTTTTCTTATCTCTTTAGATTCCTGTAACCTGGAACAGGTTTTTGTTTTTTTGGGTTTTTTGGGTTTTTTTTGTTTTTTGTTTTTTTGTCTTTCACGACATGGACATTCTTAAAGTGTATAGGCCAGTTATTTTGTAGAACTATCTTCAGTTGGGTTTGTCAGATGGTTCCTCAAGATGAGACTCAGGCCAGATGTTAATAAACTTATTGTGATAAATGTTTTGCAAGATATACAAATCTCAAATCATTACGTTGTACACCTTAAGCTTTTACAGTGTTATATGTGAATTACATCTCAATAAAACTGTAAAAAATAAAACCAAACATAAAAAAATGGGAAAAAAAAAAAAAAAAAAAAAAAGGAAGAGGAGACTCAGGCTGTGCTTTTCTGGCCCAAGTACCACAACAGTGATACTGGGTACATCTTGGTGCATCCGCTCAGGAGGCAAGGATATCAGTCTGTCCCTTCGCCGGTGATAGGGACTTTGATCACTCGGTTAATGTCAATCTGACAGGTTTCTCTATTGTAACATAGTAACTTTCTAATGTTACTACATTTCCTTTCATAATTAATAAACATCTTAGGGTGGGGCTCAGTCAGTTGAGCATCCAATCCTTAATTTCGGCTCAGGCCATGATCTTGCAGTTCATGGGATTGAGCCCCACGTCGGGTTCTGCACTGACAGCACAGAGCCTGCTTGGAATCCTTCTCTCTGCCCCTCTCCTGCTTGAGCACACATGCATGCACACTCTCTCTCTCTCTCAAATAAATAAAATTTTTAAATAAAAAGTAAACATCTTATGAGGAGATACTTTCAGACTATGTCAATATCCTACTTCCATTAATCTTTTACTCATTAGTTTTAACACAGATTTTTCAGTAATTCCCCCCTTTCCAGAACTTTCTAAGCTTAGCATGAAGCTCCTTTTATCTCATGTCTACCTGCACAAATGGAGCCACTGCCAGCATCCACTCTGCTCTGAGACCCCTGAGACACAGTTAAGATCTCAGGAATTCACACATACAATCTCTAGGGCAGGATCACACAAGGACACTCACAAATAAAGAGGAAACCCAGTCTATCGTTTCTTCACATGAAAACGAGAGTGTACCCTCGAGAGATTTTGAGCTGGCAGCTGAGAGTTGTGTAGCATTCCTTGTCTTTGGTGCTGAGAAAACAATGGCCCAGTATTGTATAGAGTTTTACGCCAAAATTCTTCTATTTCACAGTTGAAAGAACTCATTCAGGCAAGTAATATATGTCCAGTAGCAATAATATAAACACTTCATCTTCAATATTTTTCTTTAAAATGTTGGTAATTTAAAATTTTACATATGTTACCATTTTCCAGAAAAGGCTCCCCTCTCCCCCAAACCAGAATTCGTAGGTGAATTTTTTGTCTGCCCTCTTTTACACACCCCTCCCACTTAAAGCTCTTTTCCCTCCTCTACTCAAGGCTTTGTGTCCCTAGACTAGAAGCAATCTGGTGAAATCTAATAAAGGGCGGAGGGATGGATGAGTGCTCTTCTAGTCCTAGATTCTACAAAACTGTCCTTACCTGCTGTGGAAAACAGGTGCGGACTGAGTGCTCTGTGTAACCAAAAGATGGCCCTTCAAAGACAGCTGTTGGGAGCTTCAGAACTTCCTTCAGAAACTGGTCAAACTTGCTAAATATCATTAAGCCATTGGAATCTGACATCTGGGAGAAAACATCTATGAGAACAAAACCAAATAAAGTCAAACTAGAAAGAAATATAAACTTTTTATAAATGACTCTATGTTATTTGTATACTGGTCAAAAAGTACCATTAAAAAGTACCATAAAGCTATTATGATTTTTAGTTAATATGTGTTCTCCTTCTTATTAACATTGTATAGTTCCTTTACTGCCCAGCCCTCTCTCCCACCCACTTAATATCTACCTAAATATTAAACCCAATAACCATTCATGTATGTCTACCTACCTCCTCTTTTTGAGTGTACATACTGAATGATATATACTTTTTATTTTATTTATAACAAACTTTGTTCCAAGAAGAATTTGTAGCAACATACCTTTATCTCTTAGCACTTATGTATGTGTTTATATAAGACATATACATGCTTGGGTTTATGAATATATTAGCATATTGATTTGGGGGTATGAAACTGTATTATATTTATATATTCATATGCTACTAATGTAATGTATTCCTGTGAAGGAATAAATTTGAAGGAAGCATAAAACATGTTTAAAATATTCCATTCAGTGAGTTCCAAAGTAGAATAAAAAGAACTCCTATAAATTCTTCTACCCCAAGATACTTTGATACTATAAGATCTTATTTTTACCATAAAGTCTGACTCAAGCAGATGGGAAAGAAATTTCTAGTAATACTATTTCTTTATCTTCTTAGAGAGAGTCTTCTCTCTCCAGTTAGTTCTTCCTCTCTTCTCATCCATAGTCGGGGAGAAAAAGAAAAATCACCAGCAGCTCAAAATCAATGTGTCAGAGAAATGTGACCTAAGCTTTTTTTCAAAGTATTGAGCTTCCTTATAAACAAATGGGTGAGTTAAACATGCACAGAAAAATCGTTTCCTGAGGCCCTGCCAAGTGCGGCATTTTAAAAAGTCAGATTCTATACATAATTAAGAAGTATAGAACAGATATATATGTAATTGATATATGTTATATATGCATTATTCTTTAGGTTTAATTCGAGGTATTTATCCTGAAGCACTAGGTGTAGAAAAAAAAATACATTTGAAATATATTAACTAAAGAAAGATAAAATGTTAAATTATCAACTCGACAGAGTAACTTTTAAAAAACATTAACATTAAAAAACAAGAAAAAGTATCAAAGGAATGAAAATCTACAATATATGCTCTCTAAATAGCTGTTAGTTTGTAGCTGGAGAAAAAGTATTAAATACCCATGGCGGGTGGGGAGATTCAATGAGAGGCTAAAAGAACTACAATCCTAGTGGAAGATAAAATCAATTAATTAACAAACAAATATTAAGTTCCTTCTATGTGGCCCAAGTGCCAAGCATTCTGCTAGGTGTTATGAAACAAACAAAGAAGTATGATGGGGGTCTTTATCCCCCAAGAAACTTTCAGTGTAGCTGGAAAAAAAAAAAAAAAAAAAGATACATATGAAGCAAAGAAGAATTAAGTGTTAAATTGACACTAAGTGGAACAGAAAGAACAGAGACATAAAGATGCCTGTTAAGCCTATTTGTCAAGCACCACAACAGGTTGTAACCATGGCTGAGGCTGCCTGTAGCCACCCAAAATTAATTATCCTCGTTTCTACTAGTAATAGAACACTAATTTTATTTTGTATAGCAATGCACCCCACTAGGAGATTAAAACTTACAGCCTCCTTTTAGCAAGTCATGGTCATGTGACTAAGTGGTAGCCAATGAGACTATAAGCAGAAGGGTTATGAGGGACTTCCAGGAAGGTTGGTTAAAGAAAGCTGACTTAGCTGGAAATCAGGTCCTTCTTTCCTTATCCTCTTCCTCCTTTTGCTATCTGAAATGTAGTTATGATGGCTGGAGCTCCAACAGCCACCTTGGACTATGTGGTAATTGTGATTTTGTTACAGAAGTCATGCACTCGAATGGTAGAAAACAAAGGTAGAGAAAGCCTGGGTCCCAGATGAAATACCACATCAGCGTTGGACTACCTAACCCTGGACTTCTTTTATGTAAGAAAAAAATAAACTTCAGCTTTGTTTAAGACACTATTACCCTGGGTTTTTGTTTTCAAGCAACAATCCCTGATACTAAGTACCTTATACATTACTAAACAATACCTCATTTTACTCTCACAAAAAGGTGTATGTGTGTACACATAATTATTTAAATTTTATAGATAAGGAAACTAGCTTAGAAAGGTTAAGTTGCTTAGGGTTAAGAAGTTGGTAAGTAGCTAAGTCAAGATTTAAAGTTACACTTTAAAGTTATACTTCCCTGACTCCATCACACCACACTTCTTCAAAATGTAGTTTAGAATAGTTACAAAACACATAGGCAGTAACTGTCAGGGAAGTTCTAAAAGAAAGGAATTAGAAGCTAGGCCTTGAAAGGTATAGAATGATGAGGTCAAAAGAGGTTGGAGGTGGGGGCTGGGGGACACAACCAGAGAAGAGGAGGCAAGTGTCTATGGCAGGAATTTGTTATCTTTTTTTTTTGGGGGGGGGGAGGTAAAGCAGGAAACAGTGTACTGAAACAGTGTACTACATTCTTCAGTGAGAGACAATTTAGATTGAGAAATAAAGGGAAATAAAGACAGAATAAGAAACGTATCTGGCATGAAAGAAAACTTTGAAAGAGGAAATCACTTTGAATTTGGTTTAAAAACTCTTAAGAAGGGAAAAGATATTTAGAAAGCTAAGTTTCTGTAAAATGAGACTGTTAGTGACCAGCAGAATGGATAAAAAAGGAAGAACAGGACTGGGGAAATCAGCTACAAAACCCTGTGGAGGAGGCACAAATGAGGTAGCGAGTGTGTGAACTTCAGTAGTGACAGTAAGGTCGGCGGGGGGGGGGGGGGGGGGGCACCTCCAAGACATTTCAATGCAGGAAACCCCTGCTGATGGCAAACTGGATTAGGGAATAAAGGAATTTAAGAAGTTAGGGTTATTATTCTAAGTTTCCAGTTTGGGAAAATGACAACCCTGACTAAAAAACAAAACACAACAAAAAAAACCCCTGAAGATACAAATATTTATCTTTGCACATAAGTGTATTTGAGCCAATCAGCAAATGTCCAGGCAGAACCATCCTGCAGGTAGTTAGAACCGGAGTACTGGGCCACAGCTCAGGACTGCAGATACAGAGCTTTGAAGATGTTGCCAATTATGTGAAAAACTGATGCCCTTTGAAGGAGGGGAGACCATAGTAACTTCATTTTTATTTATTTATTATGTATTTTATTTTTTTAAAGATTTTTTTTCATGTTTATTTTTGAGAGAGAGAGAGAATGCGAGAGAGAGACAGAACACAAGCAGGGGAGGGGCAGAGACAGAGGGAGACACAGAATCCGAAGCAGGCTCCAGACCCTGAACTGTCAGCACAGAGCCCGTCGCCGGGCTCAAACTCATGGACCGTAAGATCATGACCTGAGCTGAAGTCAGACGCCCAACCAACTGAGCCACCCAGGCACCCCTAACTTCATTTTTAAATAGCTGGGTGCTAGTCTTATGAGGAAAATAATCATTCATTAAATCTGAACGAAAACAAAGGGTCGATATGGGATGTGGCAACGTGCCTACTACTCAGTATCTACCTTCCCCTGCTTGCTCCCCAACTGAACCCTGACGGTGATGAGAATGGCAATGTGCTCCACTTGAAAAACGACTTCCCGGTCTCTCTTGTACAAGGTAACTCTAAAGTGGATTTCTGGGAAGGCTTCTGCTTTCCTGAGAGAGGCACTTCTTTCTTCTCTCTGCTTCGAATGAGAACGTGCGGCCTGGCATGCAGCGGTCATGTTATGAACGTAAGGAGGAAAGCCATATGGCAGGGCAGGACGAGAGGATGGGACCTGAGTCTTTGATGACATCCTTAACTCATGGTACCAACTTTGACCTACCTGCCTTTGGACTTAATTTTACATGAGAAAAATACATCCCCATGTGTTGAAGCCGCTGTTGGTTAAGTTTTCTGTTGCCACTCAAGGTATTCAATAACTGATAAATTAGCAAGTTATTAAGTTCTACCCGCTAACTAAATGGTGGAAATATCCAAGACCAGAAACTTTAGCTGCCCAGCACATAAATACACGTATCTACAGCTTCACAGTTACAAAAACATCTGTGTATATACTTGCACTGACACATCTATACCTAACTCATTCAAAGTAACAAAGGAAATAACTGACAATAAAATGACCAACCTTACCCTCAAAAACGTATTATTTTCTATTATACTTAGTTACTATGTCCTATAATATATTCAGAGTAAATTTTTTAAAAATCCACTAAAAAAGAAATTATCACTTAATAGGGCCATGTTACAATTATAAGAGAACCAGAACATGTTTCTTTGTTTGATTTAATAAGAGAAATACTGCCAGACCCCCAAATTGAAGGCACAGTGAAGTTAATTTATTATTGCTTGAGTTATTGATTTACAAAGTTTTTTTTTTTTTAAAGATTAGGCTTCTTTGATCTGTAAGAAAAACAGTAAAAAAGTACTGCAAATTTTTTTTAATCTTAAATGAAGCATAACAATGAGTGTAGTTACTGTGATTTACTATACACAAATACAAAGATCTCACCAAAGTAGTAAGTAAGAGCGGGGCGCCTGGGTGGCTTAGTCAGTTAAGGGTCTGATTTCAATTTTGGCTCAGATCATGATCTCATCATCGGTGACATCAAGTCCCACACTGGGCTCTGTGCTCTAAGCACAGAGCCTGTTTGGGATTCCCTCTCTCTGCCCCTCCCCGACTTGCATGCTCAGGCATGCTCTCTCTCCCTCTCTCTGTCAAAATAAATAAATAAACATTAAAAAAAAGAAGAGACAATAAAATTTAATAAAAAATTAAACTAGTCCTCTAATTAAAGCCCTCAACCCTTCGGCATTAAGGGACTAAATTACTTCCCAGAACACTGGTTAATTTCCCCAGTAATTCTTTTTCTATTTATATACCTCTGAAAAAAGCTATGCTAATTCCCCATTAGATGTTTCCAGATTAAAATGTAGGCTTTCTCCCTTGTGAAAAACCCACAATCAAGTCCCTAAATGTATATGTATACACACTTTAAAAAATATTCTGGGGCTGCCTGAGTGGCTCAGTCAGTTAAATAGCTGACTCCTGATTTCAGCTCAGGTCATGATCTCACAGTTGGTGAGTCTGAACCCCACACATCAGGCTCCGGACTGATCGCGCAGGACCTGCTTAGGATTCTCTCACTCTCCCTCTCTCTTTGCCCCTTCCATGCTCTCTCTCACGCGTGCACGCTCTCTGAAAAATAAATAAATTAATTAAAAAAAAATTCTGTCTTTTGTGTAATGGCAAAATAATTCTACTATTCTACCATCATCACATCTGTTTCAACCTTTTATTCTGGTGATAACGACCCTGGTTTTACTCATTGCATCTATCCACTCTTTTTCTCCCCATATAACCAATCATACACTTCTGCAAGATGATAGGGTTGTTTACAATAAAGAGTCAAGTCTATAAACAGAATGCCACTTTCTTTCACATGTTAGCTTTCCCTGGCAAATGATTCTCACCGCCTGTCATCTTTCTACCAATTGAGTAATCTAACCCACAAAAACATGTATACACATCTGTATATTTATAAATACCTGTATGTAACCAAATCCAAATGAATATTTTATTCCCAAACTCATGAACAGTCCTATAGCATTCATTAAGTCAGAGTGAGGCTAGAGGATGGAGTCTGAATGCCTTGGACCTCCAGTGCTGACTCAGCCAGGAACTACCTCAGACAAGTCTCTAGGCCTTCCTTTAAAAAAAAAAAAAATTTTTTTTTGTAATGTTTATTTATTTTTGAGAGAGACAGAGACAGAATGCTAGTGGGTTAGGGGTAGAGAGAGAGGGAGACACAGATGCAGAAGCAGGCTCCAGGCTCTGAGCTGTCAGCACAGAGCCCGACGCGGGGCTTGAACTCTCACAGAGCCGCAAGATTATGACCTGAGCCAAAGTTGGACGCTCAACCAACTGAGCCACCCAGGCACCCCTCTAGGCCTCCCTTTTGACAAAACATTGATTTAGGACTTATCTCTTACTTGCTTCCAGTTCTAGAACATTTTGGTTATATGAGAAATGCAAATGTGGGCATCATTCATTCAAATTAAACTGTCATTTCCATCTAATGATGAGAAAGGATGGTTAATAGAAACCAGCCAGGATAACTATGCAGTGACAGGCAGTTAAAAGACTATTGCAGAGGAAGCTAAATTTTAAACAAGTGAATCTGTTTCATTAGAACTGCAAAGGATGGCCCCTCTACAGGCTGTTAGTAAAATATGAAGGAAGCAAGCAACTGAAATGTTGGTGAGAACTGTCAGTTCTGGGCATAATCAGCACTCAGGCCATTTTTTCTCTGACTACTCAAAGTGCAGTATATCAGAAACACACAAAACCAAAAGTAATATAAATTATTCTTATTACAAAAGCATTTTTATGCTGTAACACAGAAAAAATGCTTGTTATCATTTTGGCATATTATTTCTTTTTCTATGTGCGTAATAAATTTTTGCCTAAAACTGTATTACATTTATGCATTTTGATCTGAAACACATATTTGAGGACATTATATTCAATCATGTAAGTATCCCAGACTGTAACTGGGTTCTGTGCTTTGGACACTAAAACTGTTTCAAGTTTTTACATATTATAAAAAAATGTCATAACAAATATACATAAAACTTAGGGCACACTCTTGACTAATTCCTCAGGGTAAACTCAAGAAACAGACTGAGTCAACGGATGTGGATATTTTCACAGCCTCCCTGATACATTCTGTTAGGCTGTCATTCAAAATGGGAGTGGCAGGTTTTTAAAGAATTTAAATATAAATTACATGAATCATCTGCTCCTATCTTTTTTTTAATGTTTATTTATTTTGAGAGAGAGAGAGAAAGTATGAGTAGGGGAGGAGCAGAGAGGGAAAGAGACAATCCAAGCAGGTTCCGCACCGTCAGCACAGAGCTCAACACAGGCTCACAAACCGTGAGATCATGACCTGAGCTAATATCCTGGGTCGGACCTTCCACTGACTGAGCCACCCAGGAGCCCCAAATTATCTGCTCCTATCTTTTAATGCAAGACAGATGAGGTCTGAATAAGAGACTAAATTTCCTAGAAAACAAACAGCAGAATTAGACAAAGTAAATAAATCCCATAAATTAAATGACAAGTATGATTTCATAAATAATAGGCTTTACAGTCTGTAAGTTTTGTTCTCTGAGTTATTTTTAGGGTTTCTGACATTACTAAGTTTTGATCAGGCTTATAATTAAAGTCTGTATTCTGATTATAAATCACTGGTATTTAGAATGCGATCCCAGTTAACTGTGAATCTAGGATACAGTCCCTAATGGCCATAACAGTGAACTATTTCTATAAATGAACATTACCTGGAGACAGAAACTCTCTTAAGAGAGATCTGAAAAAACCAATCAAGAAATATTTCAAGCTAAAAGTACAAGTATTGTTTAAGTTGTTCTAAATGCTATCTTGAAACTAAAATAAAAAAACCAAAAAATATATCAAACAAAAAAGGGGGGAGAGAAAATTATAGGAAAAAAAAATCCAAAACAAAAGGGAAAAAGCAGAAAGATCAAAATAAAAGGAAGAAAAATAGAAACACTAAGGTGTATTCCATAAATTAGAAAACTGAATTTATTTTTTTATTTTTTTTTAATTTTTTTTAATGTTTATTTATTTTTTTGAGACAGAGAGAGACAGAGCATGAGTGGGGGAGGGTCAGAGAGAGAGGGAGACACAGAATCTGAAGCAGGCTCCAGGCTCCGAGCTGTCAGCACAGAGCCCGACACGGGGCTCGAACTCATGGACCGTGAGATCATGACCTGAGCCGACGTCGGGCACCTAACCGACTGAGCCACCCAGGCGCCCCTAGAAAACTGAATTTAAAAAGAACATTAACATTTGGCACCTGGGTGGCTCAGTCGGTTAAACGTCCAACTCTGGGATTTTGGCTCAGGTAATGATCTCAAGGTTTGTGAGATCAAGCCACACGTAGGGCTCTGCGCGGACAGTGCAGAGCCTGCTTGGGATTCTCTCTCTCTGCCCCTCCCACCTCTTACGTGCACTCCTATGTGCTCTCTCTCTCAAAATAAATAATAAACATTTAAAATAAATAAATAAAAGGAACATTAACAGAGGTAACAAACAGAAAGTGCAGTTAATGGGAGGAAGATGGAGAAACTGAGAACAAAGGTCAACGGAACAAACAGAAGGAAAGTGAATAGTCAAATATCATTGGATATTACAATATAGTGTTACAGCTCACTTTTACCTAAGCTGTTATTCAGCCTTCTCAACGAAGCAGGACATAGCTGAGACTTGGAAAACCAAGGAGAAAAGGATTCTCACAGCAGACAAACTGCCAATCACACTACAAAAGCTCCAGTACTTCTCTCATAATACAGGAGTCATCACTTACATTCATACCTTAAATAGAATGCTCAGAAGTTTGCTTATGTTTTCTCCATATTAAAAGTAAATCAGAAGCAGGGCACCTGAGTGGCTCAGTTGGTTAAGCTTCCAACTTCAGCTCAGGTCATGATCTCACAGTTTGTGAGTTTGAGCCCCGCGTCGGGCTCTGTGCTGCCAGCTCAGAGCCTGGAGCTGGCTTGGGATTCTGTGTCTCCCTCTTTCTCTGCCCCTTCCCCACTCACACTCTGTCTCTCCCGAAAACAAATAAACATTAAAAAAAAATTTTTTTTAAGTAAATCGGAAGCAAAGAAAGATTTCTAGAGACTGGTACTCTGATAATCCTATCATGTTTACCAGTGATAAAAGGGACACACACACACACACCACCACCACCACCAACAACAAAAAGCTCAAGAACTTGAGAAAGCAAAGTTGTCTGAAAACATCAGAAGGGATAAACAACCCAGAGCCTCACAATTAGCCCCAAATGCATCAGACGATGACATCTCCGAGTTATGAAAAATATGTAAATTATAACCAGTGAGCTCTGTTTAAAACAAGAGTGACAGACCACATAAATGTGGTTTCCACTCTGAATGATTAAAATTAAGAAGTGGAGACAGACTTCAATACCTGAAATGTTTTACTTATGTTAAACATCTCATTTTCAAGCGAAGATAATTATAGTACAATAAAAATAATGAAACAGAACTACAGATGGTAAAGAAACTATAATTTTGAACATGAAGATAAGGAAACCATATTTTAGACCTATCTGCATAACACAAATATGGTAATTAGTGACCTAGCGTGGGCTGGTATCTCATCAATCCATATCTGATGTGCAATGATCTGGCATTCTGAATACAGTGACAAGTCACATTGGCCTGAGCATGTGTACTTTTGTGCCGTGTAAATAATGATCACTTGTGTTCCTCTAAGAAATCTGAAAGCCACCTAAAAACAAATGAAAAACCTGCCATTACCTGGATCCCTTCCACATTTCACATCATACTAAAATTTGCACTTTTTCACTAGCAGTTACAACAGGGAATTGCAGTTATTTTAGTACTCCAGCAACAATTGATATTTGGCAAAGTTTTGGCATTTACTATGTGCCACGTTCCAGTTCTATGTAAATATAGCTGACTTAACCACAGAAACTGAAAGACTCCAGAGTCATCTACAATCTGCAGTTATATCATGTATTTTCTATTTTCAGCCACTTTCTCCAGTACTAATAAAGACGGCAATGTATATTCTTTACCTGGTATCATCGTCATTAAAAAAGACATAAAATTCCTCGGGCTCCTGGGTGGCTCAATCAGGTGAGCGTCTGACTCTTGATTTTGGCTCAGGTCATGATCTCACAGTTTGTGAGTTCCAGCCCCAAGTTGGGCTCCGTGCTGACAGCATGGAGCCTGCTTGGGGTCCTCTCTCTCCCTCCCTCTCTGCCCCTCCCTTGCTCATGCTCTCTCTCTCTCTCTCAAAATATATTAATAAACTTTAAAAAATAAGAGAAAGATAAAATTCCAACTTTCTTTTCCTTGATGTTTGAATGAAATATAATCTCATCCGTATTGTATTATCCGTCTCAGAAAAACACCATGGTAGAATTAAAAAATATGAAGAAATTTCAGCCACAAATAGTAATATTTTGAGACACCATGTGAAAAATACATAGGAGAGTATTTAATGAAACTAGAAGTTTTACTACTGAAATTTTGGTTTACATTGCCGCTGATTTTGAAATGAAGATAAACCACGTTAACAGCTGACCAAACATACTATGTAAGACCTTTCTTTAGAATATTGATACCTATATCTAGTGAGCCATCCAGCTTTCCAACTTTCAATGCCATGGTAACATGTAAGAAAAAGCACAGAAGACAGAGGTACCTATCAAGTCACCTTGCCCAAAAGCTTGTGTTTAAATCCAACCAAGCATTTATAGCTTTTAATTAAAACAAAAAATGTAGGACGCAAAGGAACATCATAGGGATGCAATCATCATAATCCAGTCCATGAGAAATGCTACTGGACAAATGACCCAGTTTCTTCAACAAAGCAATTCACAGGGTATCTCAACACTTCATCAAAACCCACAGCTTCAATCTCACCTCCCTGAAACCTGCCAGAGCTCCTTACGTGTAGTATGGCACTTTGCTCCTTGTACTGCATCGTATGTGCATGGCCCATCACAGCATTAGTATATGGAGGACAACAAAGTAGCTTAGAGCAGGGCTAGAAGCTCAGCAGCCTGAGTTGAAATCCCAGCTTTACCCCCTTAGTTAACTTGTCTGTAAAATGGAGAAAATACCACCTGCTGCTCAAAGAAATTTTAAACATTCAGTGAGAAAATATATGTAAAGCACTTAGCACGATGTTTGGCATATCTCAGGCAGTTAGTAACTATCTAATGAATGAATAAGTGAAAACCATAAGCAGCAAAATTAAATTACTGTGAATGTCACTTCCTTTGATGTCACTTAATCCTACAGTATACTTAGGGAACAGTAAAATGACAAAATGGCCAACAGTAAGAAAAGACTTAGCAACAATAACTAAAAAAAAAAAAAAAAAAAAAAACTATAAATTTCTAAATAACTGAGCTGCAGTCTAAGGTACTAAGGAAAAGCTTAATCATAGCAAATACCCTCTGATGAAGAATAAGCTTATTTTTTAAAGGGCTAATCTTAACCAAACCTGGTAAAAATAATCAAATTTCTTTTCTAACTAAAAGCAATCAGCATAATCATCTGCAAGCAAAATTTTTAATAACATAGGAAACATTTTTAAAAGACTTTTTTAAGGTCCATGTTCCTGTTCTGAATCTCTTCAGTTTTGTTACTTTATTCTAAAAAAAAAAACAAAAAAACAAAAAACAAAAAACAAAAAACTAAACAAATTAATTCAACCAATTTGTCCATCTCAACAGTAGGTGGCATAACTGACATATTCTGAGCCAGTTCCCAGTTGTTACAAAGGGAATGATCTAGTAAAAACACAAAAAAGTTCATTACAGCATCATCCAAAATTCTGACAACATTCATTTAAAACTGTTTAAAGGTCCTAATTTGAAAATAAAATCTTTCAAATAATATGAAAGTACTTACATCTCAATTTGTCCAGCATTTTTCCACCACACATCGTTGCTAACATAGCTTTAACTGAAAATACGGTCAACTTGCCTCGGCCCTCACTGCAAAATAAATTATATTAGAACAATTGCTAACTGGACCACAAAAGCATTAATCAAATGTATCACTAAATATCAAGCAACCAGTACATTCACCCCTACCATTATATTCTACAATTATTACCTTGAATTTTTAGAAACCTTGGATTGTTTTTCCTTTGTAGAATTAAGGCCTCATGCATGTTAGGTAAAGAGTGCTAAAACTAACCTGAATTATTTGGAAATGAGCTTTATAAACATTCTGTAAAGAATTTTCTACTGGCTATGTAGACAGAGGCCAAATGGATGAACCAGAAATAAATTTCCTATCAATTTAGCCCATTGAATCCACAATTGAGTTGTTTTTAGTATTCAAAACTGAGGCACCACCTGGTTTGAATAATTCAGAAATGTGTCCCTTCTAGCACGATAACAACAGTTTATTGTTATATAGTAAACCCACAGGGTGCACACTGCTATAAAGGTTTTATAGTACATTCATCTTTGTTCTTACTATGACAACCTTACGTTACAATGTGTTTATTCTAAGAAGCTTGATCGTATCTGTCTCAGATCTTCCCATACCACTGCTGTGAGAAAACTGAAGGGGAAGGGATAGTAATATTAACTCTTTTTTAGTAACTGGAGATGAAATGTCAAACATACATGAATTATCTAAAATAATGCCACACACCACCTGCAGAGACAAGACAGTGTCCGCAAGCCCCTCTGACCCAACCTGGCCACTGCTCCCTCCATCCAACTATTCCCTGGTTTCACAGCAGATGAAAACCTCACTAGCAGGTTTTTAAAGTCATCACTTGTAAACTAACAATGGGCTTTTGTGTTCATTTTATAAAGCTTGCGCTTACAAAGTTTCACAGTAAGAGTAAAATACCTCTAAATACCTCTGCAGTGATGAGAACTATATCACCTTGGTTTTGAAAAGCAAGTGCTTATGGTCCTAACAGGGTGCCTTCCATTTTCCAAAACTTTTATACGGTAAGATCGCACTTGAAAAAAAGGCAAATAGTTTATAAGCCAGAAAGTTCTCAGTGAAAAGATCTCCAGGAAATACTAATGCTTGTTACAGTATGACTTTCGACTATTACATCTCTGTAAGTTTATTCATAAGATAAAGCCAGAATCCCTGTAATTAGCTAAAATTAGGATGGGGTTTTTATTTTTTTTAAGTTTTTTTACTTATTGAGAGAGAGAGAGAGAATGAATAAGCAGGGGAGGGGCAGAGAGAGGGAGAGAGAGAATCCTAAGCAGGCTCCACACTGTCAGCACACAGAGCCCAATGCAGGGCTCGATCTCACTAACCATGAGATCACAACCTGAGCCAAAACCAAGAGTTCGACACTTAACTGACTGAGCCACCCAGGCTTCCCTGGGATGGGGTTTTTAAAATAAAAGTTCTCCAGAAATACAGGCTCCGCTCCACATCTTATATGGCACCTGGCAATATAAGGAATATGCCTGTGTCAAACACCCCCTGCACTGTACAAACCACACGAGTAGCTACAAAGAACATCAGCTACTAAGAGGAATGGATTTCTAAAACCAATACAGAACTTCCACAGTGGACATTTCTTTTTGGTCACCAACCACCTAAATGCCAAGTCTACCTTTAAGCATGCCTTATATCATGAGACAAATACGTGTCCTACGACCCAAGTGTGAAGAAAGAAACAAAGAAAACCTCACCCACTTGCTTTCCCATCTTTCTCCAAAACTAAGACACGGCCACATGCCACAAGCTCTGCCAGTAAGACGCACCCGCTCTAGACCAAACAGAAAAGCATTAGCTTGTAGAAGGAGGAACTCCAAAGATCCCACCAGCAAGCATGGCTGCACACTAGCAGTTACCTCCAGCTCCCTGAGTGGGCAGAGACACAGACACCTGTGGCAGGCCCACGGCCCAGCGTCAGTGGTATGCGGGGTTCAAGCAACGATATCAGTGCCCCAGAGAGGTGGCAGTGGTGTCTTCATTAGAGCGCTTTTGTGACAATTTTGAGATCTGTTCTTGGTGGTGTGGTCATCAGGCCCACTTTCCCAGCCTTCTTGGAGAGTCTGTGGGTCACACATACCCTTTTAATAAATTAGCCAGAGACAGTTTCTTTTTTTTTAAAGTTTATTCATTGAGAGAGAGACAGACAGACAGACAGACGGCGAGTGGAGGACGGACAGAGAGAGAAAGGAACAGAGGATCCGAAGAGGGCTCCATGCTGACAGCAGAGAGCGCAATGCAGGGCTTGAACTGACGAACCGTGAGATCATGACCTGAACTGAAGTCGGACGCTCAACCAACTGAGCCACCCAGGTGCCCCCAGAGATGGTTTCTATTGCTTACAACTAAGAACTCCACTGGATGCAGTTTGTATCCTGAAGTGAAGTGGCCCAGAAAGATGAAGCAACAAAAGAAAACATTCCTGAAGTCCAGAGTGGGAGCAGGCATGCCTGATGGCCAGCGAGCAAGAATGAAGCGGCAGGGCTCATCAACAGTAGACGGAGCCTCGCTACACAGCTAATGACATTGTTTAAGGTAAACTTGCTCAAACCGTTGTTGGCAGATACAGATTTCATGAAGTGAGAGTATCCAGGGGAAAGTAAAAATTAATCTTAGAAGAGATTTCCATAAAAATCAGGATACTGATTACCTGTGGGAGAAGGGAAGGGGAGACACAAGAGGACCACACGAAAGGCTGGTGTCCAGGTGCTGACAGTCCTCGACTCCTTGGCCTCCATAGTACCTACATGGGACATCTGCTTTACAATGATTCATTACACTGTACTCTGTTTTAGGTATCCTTCTGCAGGCATTTTCTAATTCTCAGTATAAACTGTTTAAAATAAATGAATCCTGGGAAAGCGACAGTTACCATTACTGGACAAGGCTAATGGTTTAAGGCAGAAAATGATGAAGGGAAACCTAGAAGTTAAAAGACACTTAAAACATATAAACTGTATGCATAAAATTTTTCATAATGAAATGCATAAAAAGAATAAAAATGTTAAAAATACCAAGACCCAGGCCCTATTCTTAATTTTTAAGTTTATTTATTTCTGAGACAGAGAGAGACACAGCATGAGCAGGGGAGGGGCAGAGAGAGAGGGAGACACAGAGTCCAAAGCAGGCTCCAGGCTCTGAGCTGTCAGCACAGAGCCCGACGCAGGGCTCAAATCTACAAACCGCGAGACCATGACCTGAGCCAAAGTCGGTCGCTCAAACGACTGAGCCACCCAGGCCCTATTCTTAAATGCCCATTAATAAAAGACTGGCTATTTATGCTATCATAAAAAAGAATAAAAAAGAATATGTGAAAGATAAAGAGTTATATCCAGGATAGATTACTAAGTTAAAAAAAAAAAAAAGCAAAGCATGGAAGAAAATAATTGCTAGAATACTATGTAGCATTCTGTGAAAGGATATTGAAAAAATAACAATGGTTGCGTCCAGGGTGGAAAGAAGGCAGCCAAAGGAAAGCATGAGTGTATGGGCACTTTCCACTTTGTAAGTATTAAACATGCTTATATTAGAAAAGACAGTTCTCAAGTCAATAATCTTAAGACACTAGAAAAAGAACAGCAAATTAAACCCAAAACAAGCAAAAGAAAAAAAAATATGCATAAGAGCAGGAATCAGTGAAATTAAAAAACAGAAAAATAGAGAAAAATGAATAAAACCAAAAGCTGGTTCTTTGAATAAATCAGTAATATTGACAAACCTCTAGCCAGTCTAAGAAAAAAAGAAAGATATTGGTAATACCAATATCAAGAATGAAAGAAGGGTTATCAACTAAGGCTTCTATAAACATGATAGAAATAAGAAAATATAAAGACATTGTGTCCATAAATTCAACAACTTAAATGAACCAGACAGACACAAACCACTCCTCGAAGAACACCAAGTATAAAAGCTCACGCTGAGGAAACAGATAACCTCAATAGGCCCGTATCTATCACAGAAACTAAATCTGTATTTTTAAGCTTTCCAAATAAGAAAGCTCCTCATGCAGAGAGCTATACTGGTGAATTCTAAACATTTAAAGAAGAAATAATTGCATTTCTACGCTCTTTGAGGGAACAAAAAAGGAGTAAACGCTTCCCAATTCTTTTATGAGACCAGTACTATTTTGATACCAAAAACACAATAATCTATTACAACAAAAGAAAACAAATCAGTATCCCTCATGAATGTGGACACAAAAATCCAGATGCCAAAACCCTACCCTGTTCTTGATATTTTTAAAAAGTTTTTCGTGTTATTTTAATATGCATCCTGAGCTGAAAACTACCAACACAGAACTTTGAAGGCAATAATACTAAGACTTCAGCTTTTATTTTGCAGGTAATGATAAAATCAAAGGACATAATGAAAGATTAAAGAGAATTAATCATATTGTGATTGTATAACTCCTTCTGGCTCCAAATCTCATGTTCTTCCTTCAAAGAGAAAAAAGGATATCTATTCCTGATGCAAAGAAGAAACTGATGCCATTTATGCAAACAGAAGAGTGCAGCAGAGCCCGGCATGCTGACAAGAGAGCCAGGTCAAACTCAACTCTGTTACTCAAGGAAGATTTAACGTACAGTACCCAGCAATAAATGCCATATGGCAGGTCTTAATGGGTACTATGACACCTTTACTTCTAAAAATTATCATAAGAGCACTTAACACTTTTTTCTTAAAAATCTTCAGAATGCTTTAGAAGCTAATATTTAAAATACTAATATTTAAAATACTTCATATCCCTTATTCAAATATTCTTTACTCAGCTTTAATGCAGATATTAGTTCCAAATTCAGAAAGTCTTATATTCAAATACAGGATAACAACATCCTTCTCAACTGACTTAGATCAGCACTTGTATCCTTTTCCACTCGTTATTTTTTATAATTTTTTTTTATGTTTATTTTTGAGAGAGGGAGAGACACAGCATGAGCAGGGGAGGGGCAGAGAGAGAGGGAGACACAGAATCTCAAAGCAGGCTCCAGGCTCTGAGCTGTCAGCACAGAGCCCGACACGGAGCACAAACCCATGAACCCCAAGATCATGACCTGAGCTGAAGATGGACACTTACCCGACTGAGCCACCCCTCCACTCATTAAAAGATTATTACTAATCTCAATGACTGACCTCTGATCAGACGTATTAACAGGACAGTGTGTGTGTGTCACCCCTCAACTATTATCAGTAACGTGTGGTCCCTTAATTCGTCATCTCTCAGATCTACTTTCCAACCATTTTCCTATTCGTACAGCCACACAGCAATATCCACACATAATCTCCCACCCATCGCACCGTGAATCTTCTCCCCTTTCTGCCTGCATGCCCTTTTGGGGTGTGCTAATATGTGTGCGCGTAACATCGCATGCTTTATTGAGGGTGAGGGGAAATCCATGTACGTGTCAATGTGTAACTCAAGAGGATAAAGGGAACGTATAAGCAAGGTGGGGGGTGTTTTAAGTAAGGAGAAAGGAGCGGTATCTGAGATTAAGGATCATGAGGACCTACAGACAGAGAGATTTAGGCATGACGCTTACTGAACATGTTTAAGAATCTGTTTATAAATATATAATTGTGTATCCTGAAAATGGGGCAGTGGGTTCAGGTCTGAATTACGAACTAACCTTCCCACTTACAATGCTTACAGTTTTAGGCTCACGGTTTCAACCATCAAAAGGTTTATTCACCTTTCAAAAGTAAATACTGATATAAACAAATTAAGAAATGGTGTATTTAAGGATACTTTAAATACTTACTAAAGATACTGATGTAAAATCTAAGTATAATTTACCATACAGAAATAATCACTTAATAAAATTAGTGAAAGGGTATACTCAGAATTCTTGCTGAAATCACGTTATTTACATTTTTCTCTTCAAACAGAAAGAATCTTAGCTCCCCCACCTCTCAACTGTTTGCTTAGTAGGCCAAACGTCAGCATTTACTCCTTTGCTCTGAATGCTTTTCTTGGCACCGGATTCCTCAGTCTACTTTAAGCCTAACTAAAACTTCCTGCAGCTGCCCCCAAACAAAGCAAAGGGAAAGTGTCACTGTCACTGTGTTCTCTAGTGTTGCCTTAGCGCCCCTGCATTCTTGCCTAGAATTAGAGGCAGCAGAGAGGAGCTGCAGCCACTTAGCAGCCTAACACCCTGTGATTATGTCCTTTATCTAATTGATTCTTTCTTCTTGGAAAAACTCAGTCTCAATCCTTCCCAGCAGACACCTGAATTTAATCTGTATAAAAGTCAAGTTCCATTTAAAACTCAAGGGTTAGCTGCCCTTGGTCGTGGCACACACAACCTCCCCAACACCTATGTTCTCAGTCCTTCCGAGGTAAAATCCAAGTTCACCCCAGAATCCGTTGTCTTCGAATAGGATTCGGTTTTATCACAAAAAAATGTGGTTCAACTGAAAATCTGACCTATGACAGCTTCAGAGTTAGTAGGTGAATACTTAATAAGTAACAGTAGGGGTGCCTGGGTGGCTCAATAAATGTGAAAAAATTATTTAAAAAAAATAAGTAACAGTAAATATTAACCCCTGCATAAAGATACTAAAATGAAAGGGCAAACAGGTAGTGTTTGTTGAGGATGATGGGAGTAAGGAAACTTGTTATTTTAACCCCACCCAGAGTCTCTCCAGGGAGCACCCTCCCTCGGTAAGAAACATCATGCCTCTCTTTCTCAGACTTCCCTGCATGATTCACTGCTACAGACCTATCATTTTATGGTCTGACAATAAACCATGCACATGACTTCTAAAAAGAGTTCTTATTATCCAATACTGAGAAAACACCACGATGAGCTCCGTGCCAAGCTAAGCAGACAGTGAGTCACCCTGAATAAACACTGCTATGTTTTAACATGCAGGCACCTTCAGAAGCCTCGCCGTCCTCACCTGTGCCCTTTCGTTGAGAGCTTGCTCATTTCAGTTCAGCAAAGTCTCAAATTTTACCTATTTTTAAAAAAATATTGAAACTAACCTAATCTGGATGGTGTTTATAGCTTTGCGCTAAGAAGAACTTGCTATGCAAATTAATACTTTTGAAAACAAGACTACAGGGGGCATTTTTTACTTAAGAAACAAGCTGTTTCTACATCTTTAACAAACAATTGTGGCTGCTGCCAACCATAAATTAGTACTTCTCACATAAAAATAGACTTCTACTTTACAAACACTGCTACTAGTCCAATTACCACATGCAGCTAAAAGTAAAAGAACATTTCTTGTTGATTTTCAAAAACTCATATTTTTCCAATTAATCTTAATTTACAAAACTTCACAGTGAATGGATTATGCAATAATCACCTGCAAATCAAGAATCCATTTGGCAAATGTCAAATGGCTTAATCAAGTAAAATCAACTTAGAATATTACTCAGTTTTATCACAATCAGAATGCCTGCTAATTTTCATTTCAACCTTACAAATATTTATTAAGAATTTAGCATTGTGTTTATCAAGTAATCAAAGAAGTATAAGGTAGAATCTCTGCTCTCAAGGGCTTTCAACCTTATTTGTACATTTACGAAGCAGTTTAGAGCATTGTATAACTTAAGGTCAAAATAATAACACAGACAAATAGCATAGGTCATCAAAGGGATAAAAGTGGGGTTGGTGGTAAAAAGGAAGGCTACAGAGTATATAAAAACTTGAGCGGGGTGGGGTAGGGGTTGGGGTAAGTATGCTTGGAGAGAAATGGGAGTATATCATATTAGAAAAATTGAGAAGTGCCTCAAGTAGTTTACTTAGAGCTTGGTATGTACAGGGAATCAAGGACTGATACCATTAGAAGTGAGGAGTACGAATCTCGTTCAAAAACCACAGGGAGTTTTGGAAGGTTCTTGAGGTGAAAAAGGTGTCTTAATCAGATTAATTTGGAGGTACCGAATGGACTAGAGATCTCTCTGTTACTACCTCTCTCCTCACTTTCAGAGAAACAAAGGCAAGGAAAAAGTAACACACTCAGAAGAAGCATGCCCTTTCTTGCCTTTTCTTAAAAACAAAAACAAAAAATAGGGGCACCTGGGTGGCTCAGTTGGTTAAGCATCCAACTTTGGCTCAGGTTATGATCTCACAGTTTGTGGGTTCTAGCCCCACATCAGGCTCACTGCTGTCAGCATGCAGAGCCTGCTTCAGATCCTCTGCCCCCCTCTCTCACTCTGCTCCTCCCCTGCTCATGCTCTCGCTCGCTCTCTCTCTCTCTCTCTCTCTCTCAAGAATAAATAAACATTTAGGGGGCCCCTGGGTGGCTCAATCAGTTAACCGGTTAATTGTCCAATTTCGGCTCAGGTCATGATCTCACGGTTCTTGAGTTCAAGCCCCACATCGGGCTCTGTGCTGACAGCTCAGAGCCTGGAGCCTGCTTCAGATTCTGTGTCGCCCTCTCTCTCTGCCCCTTCCCCGCTCGTGCTCTGTCTCTCTCTCTCTCTCTCAAAAATAAACAAATATTTAAAAAAAATTTTTAATAATAAACATTAAAAAAAACAACAATACAAAAATAAACACATTAAAAGGAAACAGTAAGATAAGGCCAAAATAATTAGCAAAAAATTGTTTTTCTGAAATATTAGCTAATGGTCAAACCCTTTTCAGATCTGCATATCCTGGAATCAAGAAGATTCTTTGAAAATTAACATGAATGCATGACTTCTCTTGAAAGAAAAGCTACAAAATAATGAGTAAGTGATGGGAAGAGTAAGTGAACTTCAAGTTCACTCATTTCTGCTCCCTGAATAATCCTGGCACCAAGTACTCAGACTGTGACTCAGTGAACCAGTTCTGGTGACACCATCAAGACACCCACCAGGCAGCGTGGGGGACGCAGAGCAGGCAGGTGGGCTGTCCTCCTCCTGGTCCACCAGAGCAGCTGTTTCTCTCCATTTCACACAAGGTTTCCGCTGAGGATTTCACCTTTTTAAAACACCCCAAATCCCTACCTCATTCTCCACCAACCCCCGGAAATTTCCTAAAGGAGTTATGCTCACATCCTTGCAAGAGTTAAATGTGCTGCTTCTGTGAACCTCAAACTCTTCCCACTCAGTCCTAGTTCTCTTCCACTTGTATTTGGCTGTATTTTTTCTTGCCATCCTGAATCCATCTGACAACAAGCAGAGATAACAGTAAATACTGCACATAAATATATCAAGTATTTATGCCTCCCAGGATATGATAGTTTTGCTTAAAAATCACAAATGAGGAAGACTGTAACCTAATGTTATCTTTTTCAGCAACGTCCATTCCATAATACGCTAGCTGGGCATATTCAAAATTTAAGGAATACAACTGCTTTATTTAGAATGAAAGAGTTTGTTTTTGCTTTGTTTCATTATATTGTTTTGTTTTTAGCATTCAGTATTAAGAGGAAACCATGGAAACTTTTAAATATGTCCAAATTGTCAGAGCAAGACTTTAAAACAGTTCTTAGCCATATTTCCAAACTACACAGCAACTTTTTCCATATTTACCCATCAAAATTAGATACATAAAACTCATGACACTAAAGAAATCTTTAGATTGTTCAAAGTAGCAAGAGTGTTTTATACTGCTCTTTTAGATGGTAAACAATAACTCTGACCTTTCATTAATATGTTCAATACTGATGTAGTATTTTGAAGATTTTATCCAAACCTAGTTTCATTAGATGTATGATTTTTTTATAGGTTTGTTCCATTTAAGGTGTAATTTCATTCCATTCTAAGCAGTAGTATTTCTTGGAGCAAAGCTGAGGGGAAATGGTACTGCAACACATTAGAATGTAGGCACTGGAATATTTACATATGAAATAATGATACTTGAGATCTGCTTCAAAGAAGGCATGAAAAGAGGGAGGGTGGAGGTGAAGATCCTGAGGATACAGATGAGGTAAGTTTGGGGATGTGCTGGTAATTACTGAAGCTGAGTGATAGATAGCTTGAGATTTATTATAATATTCTTTCTATGTTTGTAAATATTTGAAATTTTTCATTAAAAACATTTGAAGAGAAAGATAGCCTATGAAAAGTAAATGGAGAGAACATATGTGCAACACATATAACCAAGAAAAAACTGTCATCGAGAGTCTATGAGGAGCCCCTATAATCAGTACAAAAAGAAAAAACAACACGCTAGAACAACAGGCAAATGACACGAAGAGGCATTTCACAGAAGTAATATATTTGGTTAGGAAACCCATGAAGACATGCTTGATAATCAAGAAAATGCAAATCAAGACAATGAGGTATCACTTAGCAAAAACTAAAGTCTGACAATTCTAAAACTTTCAGAAAGAATGTGGATTGAAAGGATCTCTTATGCACTGGTATAATTTGTTAAAATAATTTGATACTATCCTCTAAAGCTGAATTTCATGTACCGCACCTCCCCCCCACCCCGAATTGGAAATTCCATTCCTCAGTTTAGGACCAAGAGAGCAGTCTAGAACACTTGTACACATGAGCCAGGACGCTCCAGGCAGTGCTGTTTCCCGCAGCAAGAACCTGGAGAAAACGACAGGTACAGTATTACAACAGAACGTTGTACAACAGCGAGAATAACTGAACTATGGCTACATGCAACATGAATGAGGTGTTACAATATATTACTGAATGGGGGCACTTGGGGGCGCCTGGGGGTGCCTGGGGGCTCAGTCGGTTAGGCAGCCAACTTCGGCTCACATCATGATCTTGCAGTCCGTGAGTTCAAGCCCCGCGTCAGTCTCTGTGCTGAAGGCTCAGAGCCTGGAACCTGCTGCCGATTCTGTGTCTCCCTCTCTCTGACCCTCCCCAGTTCATGCTCTGTCTCTGTCTCAAAAATAAAAAAAGTTAAAAAAAAAAACATGAAATGAATGAAAAAAGTAAATGAGGTAATAGTACAGACAGCCAGACAGCATGAATTTCTTTTTTACAATTAGTAAAAATAATTAAAATTAAACAACACTGTGTTTATGCCTATATACGTGGGGAAAAAACTGTTAAGAAGAACACAGTAACGCAAAATCAGAATCGGATTCACTTTAGTTATGTGCAGGTCAGTGGGATGGGACAGGAGAGATAAACCTAAGTTATTGCTAATGTTCAAGTTCCTGGGTTAGATAGTAGGGCTCATGATGTTTATTACCTCTAAGAACGAATGAGGGAAGAAAGCACGTGTAAAAAGATCAGTTAGAAGCCACGGAAGCAGTCCAGGCAGAAGATGACGGTGACAGGCTGGGTGGTAGTAGGGCCAGAGAGATGCACACAGACCTGAGCGAGTCAAGATGTAGAAATGGGGGCACCTGGGTGGCTCAGTCGGTTGAGCATTCGACTTCAGCTCAGGTCATGATCTCACAGTTCGTGGGTTCGAGCCCCACATCAGGCTCCGTCTGAACACTTGCTCAGAGCCTGGAGCCTGCTTCGGATTCTGTGTCTCGTTCTCTCTCTCCCTCTCCCCTGCTCATGCTCTGTCTCACCCTGTCTCTCAAAAATCAATAAATGTAAAATTTAAAAAAAAATTTTTTTTTAAACAGATGTGGAAATGACAGGCCTTGGTAACTAGCATGGAAATGGGAGTGGAGAAGAAGGAAGGGTGTAAGTGATTCTCAGGTTTCAGATTTAAGGAGCTGGGTGGAGAACGGGGCCGTTTAACAAGAAAGGGAGCCACAAGTTTATGATGCTCAGTGAGCAGTTTCGGGTTGACACGTAGCCATCTCCTTCATAGCTAGTCCAACCACACCCCCCACCACTGTGAGGCATCATGTAATGAGGGGAAGAATTTAACCACTCTACTCCAGAGACACAAATCCTGATCTGTTTGAGCTAAAAAGCATCACATCTACACATGCATGGCCCAAATGCACATTTCTGGAGGGAGGCTCATATACTTTTGTTTGGTGTTGAAAGAAACCAGCTCTCTCCCGCTACCTAGACTTGAAACAGGAAGCATGTAGTAGCTGACAGCAGGTATTTTTTGATGTAGCAAAAGGATGAAGCTGATACAAGAGGAGGGCAAAACCACAACCACTACGAAGAGAAAAATGGAAGCGAGAGCTCTGATGCAAGAAGACAGAGGGCTGGCCTGCCTCTGGGCCTCTGGGCTCCTTGGTGATGTGAGCCTATTCGCCCACTGCTACAAAAGCACACGCGTCAGTGGGCTTCCTACTGCTTACAACTAAAGATGCCGACCTAACACAGACTTTGGTGATGGAAAGGGAGTTTGCAAATCACAAGCCCTACATAATGGAACTGGCTCAACTGAAGAAGAGTAAGGAAGAGTTCTTGTCCCTCAGCATCGCCTGCTGTACCTTCAGACCAGACCAGATGACTACCACCAATATTATTATACTAAAGACCTGATAAGGAAAAAAATGAGGCTACCCAAGTGTTTTGGCTATTCCTCATAGCTTTTACTAATGTCCTACACACAGATGTTTACAACATTGTTCTCTGTGTTTTAGTTGTCAAATACAAGATATTGTAAATCCTCAGCAGAAAAAGAAAATAATTCCTAATAAGATACACACTTGAGGAACAAAGTCTGGATCCTATTTGTTTCTTACTATTGTTTTACAGCCTTACAATGTATTTTAATTGTAACAAAACACGCTGGCCAAAATTTGACTGTAAATTCAGAGGTAAGGGAATTTAAGAATAATCAAATTAGTGCTTCAAATTTTAACTTAGGAATTATAAAATATGAAATCCTGAAAATATTAATTAAAATAAAGAACTAGAGGAGTGCCAGGGGGGCTCAGTGGGTTAAGCATCCATCTCTTGATCTCAGCTCAGGTCTTGATCTCAGGGTCGGGAGATCAAGCTTCACGTTGGGCTCCACGCTGAGTGTGAAGCGTACTTAAAAAAATAAAAAACTACATACTCTACATATCAAAGGCACTCTCCAGCCTAAGTAATAAAGAGGCCAATCAATACAGAGACTAATATTTGAAATATTTCACAAAATGCTACGATTTTCAAAAATAAAATTCCAATAACCAGATCCTTTCATTTTTCCAGTATGTGAAAGCCAATCTCAAATTACCAGAGAGTGAAACAAGATGTTATCATATATACATATACATACATATGTACGTTATGTATGTACATATATATACATATGTATACACAGGCGCACACGCGTGCACGCACACACACACTCAAGATTTCAAGGTTAGCAGTGATATAAGGATTTATTGATGCCTATGGCCAAGGTTTTAAATAGGATATGATGTGAGAATTACCAAATTCACCACTGACATACTACAGTCCTTCCTCTTCTTAACTTACTCATCTTTTTTTGTTTTTCCTAGTTCTCTGTAGCATGCCCTTCTATGATTGTCTTCATATGATTTGCTGTTTGCTTACTGTTTTCCGTTGTCTCCCTCTGGATGTGTCTAGCCATCTCTGAATATGTCCCAGAACCTCTGCACCTTCTGCTCCTAAGTTGGGTATTCCTGTTCTCTCTCTTGCTGTCTCTTTGCTCTGCCTTCTTCCTTCCTTAGCCATAGTACTTAACTTATTTGATATGGTTATAGAATCAAAGTTTATATAATTTCTGCTTTGTCATTTTTTAAAAGTAAGATGACTTTTATTTCTCATTTTGTATAAAAAAAAATTGTTTCTTGAATTAATTTGTACTGTGCAACCCTGAACTGATTTACTCACTGAGTTAGTGTCATGAGAAGTGCTGCTTATTCACCACAGAATAACATTTTTACTAAGGTCTTTGTATCCAAAGAGTCATTCCTTGGACAATATAAAATTAACCTTATGGATTCACTAATCTAATTACTAAAAAATGGCATTCAAATTCTGGGACTTATGTCTCATGTGTACTCTTGTTTTAAAAATTCAAATTTCCTAAAATAATTTTCTATTAAATGGACACAATATTTAATTTGATAACATCTTATAAAAATGTTATAAATTTAGTGAGTGCCTATGTTGTGACTTGACTTTGTCACCTGCAGAGTTTTATCAAGGCACAGAATCTTCAATATTATGAAGTATAATAAATAAAAGCATTTTACAAATGTATCAACTCAAAGTAGGTCTACAGGGAGAAAAAAATGAAGCAGAAAGAATTAACCCATCCAAAGTGGACGGTTGTCAGTATAGCAGAAATCAAAAATCTAAAGTCTTGGTTCCCGGAATATAAACATTAAATTCTATGCTTCCATCATTTATGATTTCTTTTTTGCTTTTTATAATACCAACTTCTCTATGAATATAAATATAGCAAATTATTTGTTTTAATTTGTAGTACATTTAGTTTTCTTCTAGTGTTATAAGGTGTATAAGATAATGTTCTGCACTGAAAAAAATTAAAACAGCATCCTAAACATAAAGAGAAGAAAACAAGACTAGAGTCAAGGGGCATTTACTATTCCAGAGTAAAGAAAGGTTAGCTTCAAGGTCAAATAGAAAGCCTCATAATCAAATTCACAACTTAGCTATACTTCTCTGGATAGAGAACAGCTATACTAAGGTACTTACAATTTTACCAAACACTATGTCTCAGTGTTGTGATTCTCCATAATTTTATGGAGTTTAATATGTGATAGTAAGTCACTCTGACATTTAACCAGTCTTTAGAAGGAACTCATATGGAGTAATTTCCCTTTTAACTGTGATTCCAAGTTGACAACTCAGCAAGACAGTCTGGAAGAAGGATGACTAAGAGACAAACATTCTTAAAATGAAGTAAACATGTAAGGTACTAGCCTGTCATATGCAGCAATCATAAAGTTGAGGAGGAGGCTGATCGACTGCTCCACACTGATTTGGTGAGTAGAAGGAAGGCGCTTGTTCAGCTGGTAGTAGACAGAGGAGATGACAGTTTCGAGGCGGGACACGCTGATCTCAGTGGTATGGTCCAGTGTATTAAGGCCATTGTCTCGGAAGGCTTCAATCATGTTCCAGATATCAACAAGATGGACTGAAACACAAAGAAAATAAATTGCCAACAATTTAAAAGTTTTATTTCACCAGAAAGATCTAAGAACTTTTCATTTATTTATATCTAATAGAATAGTGAAAGGAGGCAGAATAGGACCCCAAAACATGCCACTTTGGCATAAGGATTATTTTGAGCTAAAGACACTTGAAAAACAGCAGGTGCCAAGAAGGTCATGTTAAACTCCTCTTTTTTTCCTGAAAGCAGGAAATAAACTCCCAAGTGAAAGATGCCCTTATTCCAAAGGGAAAGAAACATTCTTATCCCCAGAGACAGTGAACTGAATCCAAGAGAAATCTGCATAGACTTTGTTAAAATAACCCTTATCTTCCTTGAGTCTCCCCATATATTTTAGTTACTGTTCCACAACTGCTACTCCTTCCTCCCTAGTGTATCAGCACTGATGCCTCCTCACCCCTTCAGTTCTTCATTTTCCTATGGGAGCTCCCAGGTACAGGAAAACTCTGCGTGCAAAACTGCCAATCTGTCTATGTCCATTTAATTCTCAGGCCCAACCAGAGACCCTAAGAGGGTAAAGTTTTGCCTCCCCTACAATAGCATCAAAAGTATACATTGTAAAATTTAACAGAACCTCAAGGAGACAAATTTCACAAGCTTAGTGGGAGAAATTAACACATTTCCCTTAGTAAGTGATAGAGGAAACATACAAAAGCATAAGTGCGGATGTAGACAATTAAGAGTAGGCATAAAGGGCACTATATGAATTACTGCCCCTAGTGATTAGAGAATATGCTTTATTTTCAAGAGCGCAAACCACCTGTCTGAAAATTGAGCTTATCCTGAGTTATAAAGCTAATCTAGGCAAATTTCTAAGGATTCAAGTAATATCAACCATGTTCTTTGATCAAAATGAGATTGTCAGAAATCATCAAAAAAAAAAAAACACTTTTCAAATAAACTTTATGTTCAGAAATGAAGAAACACAATACTAGGGGATGTCCTTATTCTGATTAAGGGTATTTACAGAAAACTGAAGCAAACATATTACTTAAAAGTAAAATGTTGAAAGCTTTTCCTCTGATATGTGAATAAGATAAGGAAGGCTCACCATCAAATGTAAATTGGTATGGCCACTGTGGAAAACAGTATGGAGGTTCCTCAAAAAATTAAAAATTAAAATACTATATGATCCAGTAATTCTACTACTGGGTATTTGCCCAAAGAAAACAAAGACACTAATTTGAAAATATATATGCACCTCTATGTTCATTGTATCATTATTTACACTAGCCAATATATGGTTGCAACCTAAGTGTCCACCAATAGATGAATAAATAAAAAGGATGTGGCATAGAGAGTGGAATATTACTCGGCCATGAAAAAGAATGGGATCTTACCATTTGCAACATGGATGGACCTAGAGGGTATTATGCTAAGTGAAATAAGTCAGACAGAAAAACACAAATACCATATGATTTCACTTATACGTGGAATGTAAAAAACAAATGGACAAACAAAAAACAGAACAGGCCCATAAATACAGAGAACAAACTAATCCTTGCCAAAGGAAAGAGGGTGGGGGGATGGACAAAATGGGTGAAGAGGAGTGGGAGATAACAGGCTTCTAGTTATGGAATGAGTAAGTCATGGGAATAAAAAGCACAGCATAGGGAATATAGTCAATGGTACCGTAATAGCACCGTATGGTGACAGATGGCAGCTACACTTGCGGTGAGCATATTGTAACATACAGAGTTGTAGAATCACTGTGTTGTGTATGTGAAATAAATGTAACATTGTGTAGCAACTACACTTCAATTAAAAAAAAAGGAAATGCCAACTATCATCATCTCTATTGTATTTGGGGTCCTAAACCAAAATAAATAAGCAGTAATTATCCATGTAAGTTTCAGAAATGATGAAATTTAACTGTCATTATTCAGAAATGACAAAATTCTACACATAGACTATCAAAGTTTCTCCAGATAAATTACTAAAACTGATATTTGAGTCTGGAATGATTGCTAGATACAAGTCAAGATATAAAAGTCACTGTATTTCTATTAGTAACAGAAAATGAAATTTTAGGGGTGCCTGGATGGCTCAGTCAGTTAAGCATCCAACATCCAACTCCTGATTTTGGCTCAGGTCATGATCTCACAGTTGTGAGACTGAGCCCAGTGCCAGGATCTGTGCTGGGTATGGAGCCTGCTTAGGATTCTCTTTCTCCCTCTGCCCCTCCTCCAGTTCTCTCTCTCTCTCTCTCTCTTTCTCTCTCTCATTTAAAAAAATAAAACAAGGGGCGCCTGGGTGCCTCAGTCAGTTGAGCGATCGACTTCAGCTTGGGTCATGATCTCATGGTCCATGGGTCTGAGCCCCGCATCAGGCTCTGTGCTGACGCTCAGAGCCTGGAGCCTGCTTCAGATTCTGTGTCTTCCTCTCTCTCTGCCCCTCCCCCGCTCATGCTCTGTCTCTCTCCATCTCTCACAAATGAATAAACATTAAAAAAAAAACTTTTATTTTTTAAATTTTTTTTTTTAACATTTATTTATTTTTGAGACAGAGAGAGACAGAGCATGAACAGGGGAGGGGCAGAGAGAGAGGGAGACACAGAATCTGAAACAGGATCCAGGCTCCGAGCTGTCAGCACAGAGCCCAACGCGGGGCTCGAACTCACGGACTGTGAGATCATGACCTGAGCTGAAGCTGGACGCTTAACCAACCAAGCCACCCAGGCGCCCCCCAAAAAAACTTTTTTAATAAAATAAAATAAAAAAGAAAGAAAAAGAAAATTAAATTTTATATACTATTTATAATAGTATCATAAATCATCAAAAATTTAGGAATAAATCCAATGGAGGAAGTGCAAACATCTCCACAAAAAAACAAAAAAAAAATTATAATTTAACTGGCAGAAATTAAAGAGCTAAATAAATGGAGGAACATACCATGTTCATTGGAGGAAATGTCAATATTAGAAATATGTTGATTCTCCCCAACTTAATCTATAGATTCAGCGCAGTCCCAACAAAATGCCACAGGGCTATACATTAAAATAGGATAAATTTTACTATATGTAAATTATAACTAAAAAGAAATCAAGAGGGGAACCTGGGTGGCTCAGTCAGTTAAGTGTCCAACTCAGTTTCAGCTCAGGTCATGATCTCACTGCTTCACAGGTTCAAGCCCCACATTGGGCTCTGTGCTGGCAGCATGGAGCCTACTTGCGATTCTCTCTCTGTCTGTCTGTCTCTCTCTCTCTTTCTCTCTCCCTCCCTCTCTTTACTCCTTCCCCACTCACATTATCTCTCTCTCAAAATAAATAAACTAAAAAAAAAAAAAGTAAAGATGGAAAAAAATCCCAGCAGTGTTGTTTTATTGTTTCTTTTTAGCAGAAATTGTTAATTAGATTCTAAAATTTATATGAAAATAAATATAAAAAGACCAAAACTGTCCCAATATTAAAAAGAAAAACAGAACAGGGGAGCCTGGGTGGCTCATTCGGTTGAGCGTCTGACTTCGGCTCAGGTCACGATCTTATGGTTTGTGAGTTTGAGTGCCACGTCGGGCTCTGTGCTGACAGCTCAGAGCCTGGAGCCTGCTTCGGATTCTGTGTCTCCTCCTCTCTCTGCCCCTACCCTGCTCATGTTCTTCTCTCTCTGTCTCTCAATAATAAATAAACGTTAAAAAAAAAATTGAAAAAAAAAAAGAAAAACAAAACAAAGTAGGAAGACTTGCTCTGATATTAAGACTTATTATAAAGTTATAATAGCAGTTACTGGTAGGATAGACAAATAGACCAGTGGAACACATGAGTCTAAAAGCATATGCGGAAACTGCTATGAACATTCTTTTTTTTCTTTTTTTTTTTAATGTTTATTGATTTTTGAGAGACAGAGACGGAGCACAAGTAGGGGAGGGGCAGAGAGAGAGGGAGACACAGAATCCAGAACAGGCTCCAGGCTCTGAGCTGTCAGCACAGAGCCTGACGCGGGGCTTGAACTCACAAACCGTGAGATCACGACCTGAGCCGAAGTCGGATGCTCAACCGACTGAGCCACCCAGGCGCCCCTGAACAATTATACATTTCTCCTAATGAGTATGAAGAGAAGATTTGAAGGCAGTGAAGAAAAAAGGATAGTTTTTTCAATAAACCATGTAAGGGACAATTGAACATACATATGGATAAAACTGAAATTTTACTCCTACTTAAACTATACACCCACAGAAAAAAAATTTTTCAGGTTGATTAAAGAATCATATGTGAGGGATGCCTGGGTGGCTTGGTTGCTTAAGTGTCTGACTCTTCATTTTTTTTTTTTTAATGTTTATTCATCTTGAGAGAGAGTACAAGCAGGGGAGGGGCAGAGAGAGAGTATCCCAAGCAGGTTCTGTGCTGTCAGCACAGAGCCCAACACAGGGCTCAATCCCACTAACCATGAGGTCACAACCTGAGCCCATATGAGCCACCCAGGTGCCCTGAGTGTCTGACTCTTGATTTCAGCTCAGGTCATGATCCCAGGGTCGTGAGACTGAGCCCCACATCAGGCTCCACACTGAGCATGGAGCTTGCTTAAGTTTCTCTCCCTCTCCCTCCCTCCCTCCCTCCCTCTCTCTCTCTCTCTCTCCCTAGCTCACATGTGAAAAAAATCATATGTGACAAAATAAAGCTTCTAGAACAATGCATCTTTTTACTGTACATTACTAATGCCACTAGTCTGTTTTCAGACTCTCAACACTGCACACATACACTACCATTTCCCAAAAATAATTACAGGAAGAATTATTAAAACGGTAGTTGCTCTGATAGTGATTTTCAAACTTTTTTACCACAACCCAGAGAAATATATTTAACACACACACACACACACACACACACACACACACACACACACACGTCTAAATATATAAAAAACAAAAGTTTCACAAAATACTTTGTCTTACCATATAATTCGTGTTCTGATTTCTTTTCTTTCTCTTTTTTTCTCTATTATGTGCTTTAAAATCTGGCTGCAGCCCATCAGAATGATTTCATGAACCATTAGTGGGTCAAAACCCATAATTTGAAAAACAATGCTTTGAGAAATCAGAGACTTCAGTTTAAGATGGCATGGTAAACTCCCTAGAGAGAATTTCATACTAGGACTTTTAAGTAACGCTTCAAGTAGGGTAGAAGTATTTAGATGTAAAGTGACTTACCCAACATCATGTGTTTATAGTAAATGCCAAAACCAGGACTAAACTAAGGTTTTTCCAGTTCCAAAGCCAACGTTCTTTCCATTACACAAAACAGTTTTTCATTAATACACACAAACAAGAAAAGTGAAATAATTCTGTCATAAGTTAATCTTCATGGAAATTAAGAAAGATTCTATATCCATGTGTGTATATCTATGTATCCGTACATACACATATATATTTTTTATTTACTTATTTTATAAGTAGCAATTGTGGAGTGATTACTTATAGAAAAGGCTGATTCATGTTGAATTCATTTTAATCAAGAAAATTAATTTATCACACCTCTATCAAAATACTGTTTTTCTTTTCTTCCAGAAGCTGATTAAAGAGGTGAGAAGGAGAAAGCAATTCTCCCACTTAAAGAACATTAATACTATGCCAGCATCGAAACCAATTACATTATTGAATTTAGTAAACATTTTGAGGGACAAGTCCTTTCCATGAGAAAGCTTACATTTTAATAAACAGTCAAGACAAAAATAATTCAATTAACTTTACAGGAGGACCAAAAGATACTAAAACCTTTTATTTATATTATTGAGAGCACTATCCAGCTATCGCAGAAATTAGTGAGAAAATGACTTACGGTTGCATCGCTTTTGTACAAATCGTAATTTGCAAGCTGTTCTGTAAGTTGACAGTCGTATGACATCAAAATTCTGAGCACCTGAAAAAAGGGCAAACAACATACGTTCAACTGGACTTACCAGTTAATTTCTAAATACTGGGAAGTGACTCTATTCCACAGCATGGGCACAGGCTGTATATAACATGGCAACTAGGCTTTTCTTCTGAGAAAACAAAAGGGGTAAGGAAGGGTCAGGCACACTTTCTTCATGCCCACTCCATGCCCAGCACCATGACAGCAGTTCTGCCTATATTATCCTGTCTGCCAGCCTAACAAAACTCGGAGGGAGAACACTCATAACTAGAGTGAATCTTTCCTTCGATACCACTTATATGAGAAACACTAGGGAAACTAATGTGAGAAGCTGGGAAAGGAAAGTTCCATCCCCAACTAACCAAACAGAAAGATTACTAATCTGATCAATCAGACTGTACACCATGTTTACCACTGGAGAAGTAACCGTACAAAAAAGTCAGCACAGGGGCGCCTGGGTGGCGCAGTCGGTTAAGCGTCCGACTTCAGCCAGGTCACGATCTCGCGGTTCGTGAGTTCGAGCCCCGCGTCGGGCTCTGGGCTGATGGCTCAGAGCCTGGAGCCTGTTTCCGATTCTGTGTCTCCCTCTCTCTCTGTCCCTCCCCCGTTCATGCTCTGTCTCTCTCTGTCCCAAAAATAAATAAACGTTGAAAAAAAAATTAAAAAAAAAAAAAAAAAAAAAGTCAGCACATGGGGTATATAACTCACTCTCTTTCAGGTTCTCTCTCCAGTGCAGTTAGAGTCAGATTTAGGTACTGCAAAATGCAATAGAGCAAGTATCACACAAGTCCAAAGAGAACTGGTTGAGGGAAATGGGAAACTCCATAAGCTCCAGCCCAGTTTGCCAGAAATCTCTACTCTTAAGTTCAAGGTGCTAGTCAAGAATTAATTATCACTGTTTTCCTTTGCCATTTTTTTTTACGCTGTGAAAATATATCCCTCTAAACCCAGTGGAAAAAGGAAGTAACAGTGGGATGGCACAGGATTCAGACATTCTAGGGATCCCTGGCCATATCATTTTTAAAATCTAACAGCAGTCTGAATCCCAAAATAATTTCTACAAGTCAAGATATAATCAGTAACTTTAGAACTTTATTAAAATCTTATTGTACCAACATTCAACCATCCAGGTTCTCAAACTTCTGATACATTTACCTTCTTCTGAAGCAGTCCTCTTGCCAGATATCTATAAGGAAAACCCTCATATACTGCTCTAAGAATAGCCCTCACTTTTTAAAAATGTCCCTTATGTAAACGTCATATTGATTTCCTGATCAGAAAATATGGTAGTTTAGCACATAAAAAATAGAATAGAAAGTCCCCAGTGAAGAAGCTAAAATGATTATCCCTTTGAGTATTCTGAACTAGAAGAGATTACTGTTCATTTCATTATCATTCATTTTGAGAATACTTCATTATAAGAAATACACTAAATGTCCCTTTAATACTAATATGTCAGACAGTACATATCAAGCTTATCAAGAAATGGTACAAAAAGTCCTAACTAAACACACAGGCAAAACTCTAGCCACAGGTGGAGAGCCCGGTGAAGCTCCTGGATAGATAGGAGACAATCTAGAAATACTGAGTAGCCAAAACGTAGAGGGAAAGGATAAGAAAGGATTAACTCTTCTTTCTTTATTATGGCTCTCTTCATTCATGAGAACAGGATATCAATCTCTATTGTATAACCAAATCCCAAGGAAAGCAAAAAATCAAATGGGTGAGTTTCATTGTATCTGCTTGCATCAGAGTCTTCTGGGGAACCTGGAATCTTCAGTCTAGAGAGTCCTACAATCAAGCTAGGTTTGGGAAACCTAACTATCCAACTCAACTAAAAGGTCTGGCTCATGCAACTCTTAAATTCCACCTCACACCCAAGCCCAATCAGTATGGGCTACATATAATTACCCAAACATGCCAAACCCTCTCATCTGAGCCTTTGTAAGTGCTACTTACTGCTCCAGCCCCTTCTTCATCACATCACTGAACCGA
Source organism: Lynx canadensis (assembly GCF_007474595.2). Lineage (NCBI taxonomy): Eukaryota > Metazoa > Chordata > Mammalia > Carnivora > Felidae > Lynx > Lynx canadensis. Next base: position 119,722,111 of record NC_044305.1, on the reverse strand, counting down.
CTCAGCCTAGATATCACTTTCTCCCAGATCTTTTCCTGGACCCACCTCCCCACCCTCCGCCGAGCTGCCCCAGTCATGGCTCCTACTGCCCTATCGTTCCTTATGTCCATTTCCAGGAAAGTAAGTTTGATGAAGACAGAAACCATTTAATTGTTGTGTTGTTCACTATTATATGCCCAAAAGTAGGACATACTAAGACTAGTTCCTGAAATATTTGGTGAATGGATAAATAACTGAAAATTAGGAAGTTCTATGTCACTGGTATAAAAGACTGATCTGCTTCCTCCCAAAAATATACCAAGTAAAGTCAAAGTATCAGACAAACTATACAATTTTGGAAAAGCTGATAAAGAGAGACGATAAAAGTAGTGGGAAAGCCAACTCCTTTCTCCAGGTAAACATGCTGATACATTTAGCCTTCTTCAGATAGATCACAGGATTCCAAACCATGTTCAAAGGAGCCATAGGATTTGCTGGAGGTGCTCGGCAGACCATGGGAGGTGCAAGGAGGTAAGTGTATTTTGTTAGAAAGGCCTCTAACTGATGAGATGAGAAGAGAAGGAGAAAGGAGAGAAGAGATTACAAACTGAATAAATATAAGTATAGCAACATTCCTGAATTGTCCGAAAACTTACAAAAAAAACTTTTCAAGAGAGTGAGTCTGAATAAGTAACAAATATAAACATAAATGACTTCCTTATTTTTTTTTTTTCCGGCAGTACAATTAGAAACCCTAGGGACCAGAGATGAAGCCAGAGGTCCCAGCAGAGAGGAAGGTACAGACCACAGAGTGGTGACTTCTCAGGGGGTGAACTAAAAAAAAAAAAAAAAGAAAGAAAGAAAAACGATACCACAAAGAGAAATGGTAGAGACACATGGCTGGCTCCACCTAGATTTAGATTTAAATTTTATTTATTTATTTTTTTAATTTGAGAGAGAGAGAGAGAGAGAGAGAGAGAGAGAGAAAGCATGTGTGCATGAGGGATAAAGGCAGAAAAGGAGAGAGAGAATCCTAAGCAGACTCCACACCCAGCGTGAAGCCCATTGTAGGGCACAATCCCACAACCCTAGGATCATGACCTGTGCTGAAACCAAGAGTCAGATGCTCAATTGAGTGAGCCACCCAGGCACACCTATACTGAAATTTTAAAAGCAAGCAAAGAAAGTGATAGTCAAATAGATAAGACAAAAGAAAAACTGATCATACAAAAGAATTATAAAGTCTAACTTGTGGCATTAAAAAAGATAATGCTGAGGCACATGGGTGGCTCAGTGGGTTGAGCATCCAACTCTTAATTTCAGCTCAGGTCATGATCCCAGGATCGTGGGATCAAGCCCTGCATCAAGCTCTGTGCTGAGCATGAAGCCTGCTTAAGATTCTCTCTCTCTCTTCTCTCTCTCTCTCTCTCTCTCTCCCTTCCTCTGCCCCTCTCCCCTACTTGCTCTTTTCCTCTCTCTAAAAACAGAAAATCAAAAATTTTTAAAAATTAAAAAAAAAAGTTAATACTAAAAGTGGTGTATCTTTCATAAAGGAAATACTCTAAAACATTATAATTCCAGTATTACTTTGAACAAAGTTATAAATATCAAGCTCTGAACTTCATTTTAATTGACATTAGAATTTCTAGGGTAGCCACAAAAAGAACAGGAAAAGAATACGGAAACTCACAACCAAGAAGAGGGAAAAGTAGAATGGAAGGAAGGAAGCTCAATTCATCTAAGGAAGGCAAGAAAGGAAGAAAAAAAGAAAAAAGAAAGGACACATTTGAAGCACAAAGCAAGATGGATGAAAAAATGAAATCTATCTGTATTCATAAAAAAAATTAAACAGAATAAATTCTTCAGTGAAAAAGCAAAGACTGTCGGTCACAAGGGTAGTTGTTAAATAGCTTAGCTTATGCTGTTTCCAGGAGATACACACAAAACATAAGGCTACAGAAAGTTTTGAAAAGATACTATACAAAGCATTCTAACCAAAGAAAAAAACTGGTGCAGCCATATTAATAACAACAAAATAGACTTCACAGCAAAACACATTACTAGAAAAAGAGGGTAACTACATAATGACAAAATATTTGATCTCCCAGGTAGACGTAACATTTTAATGCATGTGCATCTACAAACAAAAGCTTCAAACTACTGAGAGAACTAAGGGGAAAAAATTTTAAATCTATGATCAAAGCAGAGATTTTTAATGTCTTTTAGTAATTAAGGAGTCAAATCCATAAGGACAAAACAGATATGAATAAAACATGTAACAAGTTTGATCTAAATAATGCAGAAATCATACACATTATTTTCAAGCACTCATGGAATATTTACAAAAACATGTAACAAAAAAGATCGCCAAATTCAAAGATTCTAGAACGTCTCTCATTCCCTGATACATATCCCAATTCAGCTAAGTATTTTTTTTAATTCAAAGTCATTTATTTGCAAATTTTTTTAAAAGAGTACTCTAAATAATTCCTAACAGAAATAAGAAAGCACAGAGAAGTGATCATGAAAATGGCATATATTGGAACACATGGAGCACAAAAATAGAAAATCACAGGAAAGAAGTTCTTAAGTGCTTATATAAGAAAGAAAAAAGTGTTAAAATAAGCAGTTGGAAAAAGGAACAACAGAATTGCCTAAAGTAGAAGGAAGAAAATAATAAACACAAGAGAACAAAATAATGAGGAAGAAACAAAATACATGGAGAGGACCGACAAAAGCCAAAAAAGTTCCTTGAAAAGACCAATAAAACTGACAAAATTCAGGAAAAGAAAAAAACAAAATCACAGTCTCTGAGACTGGAGGGAAGCCTGACGCCAGCATTTTATCACCTGACCTAGAGAGCTTTCACTTTACCTCCAGAGTTGCAAACTACAGTTCTAACTTATCACCTTTTTCTTAGTAGTTTTATACCATGTAAGAATTGTAAACTACCAAATTCCTTCTATGTAATTTATTCCAGTCTTCTTTTAATAAATATTTATTGAGCTACCGGGCCTACTGGGATGAAGAGATGTGATCCTAATTCTCATAGTGCTTAGTCTACAAGAGAAAATATTAAACCAAGAAAGAATAAACTAATTTCACTGCCCTTCATAGTTTGGAATTTAAATATACGGTCTAAAAACAGAAAAGCTTAAAAAAAAAAACAGAAAAGCTTAAGAAGATTATAGAAAAATATAACAATGGTATAATAATAAAGCCACACAACATAAAAAAAATACAACCTATCTAAATTATTAAACTATTATGACTGCTTTCATGCTATAACAGCAGAGTTCAGTCGCTGTAACAGAGAACTCATTATATGGCCTCCATATCCTAAAATACTCACTTTCTGACCCTGAAAGGAAAAGATAGCTAGCCCTAGCACTATATTTACAGAATAAAGGAGAAATACATTCATCTCAAGAGAAGCAGGAAACATCTGATAAAATTCGATACTCGTTCATAATTTAAAGAAATAATAAATAAATATATAGAATAAAGAAAATAATAGTAATAACTCTCGGTAAATTAGAACCTAGAAGTAGTTCCTTAACCTGATAAAGGGTACAAAACCTGCAACAAATATCATTTTAACAGTGAAATACTACATGTATCCCCATTAAAGTATGAAACAAGACAAGGGTGGCTGCTATCCGTCCTGTTCTTCCTGTTCTTATATCAGAGGTCCTAATGAGTAGGTAGGTAATAAAAAAGAGGTATAAGAATTTCAAAAACAAGAATTAAAACTGTCTTCGTTTAAAAATAATATAATCCCATAGAATGTACAACATCCAGAATGGACCCTCATGTAAACTATGAACTTTGGGTTTTACAATTTGTCAACACAGGCCCATCAGTTTTAATGAATGTACCCTCTCATGGGGGATGTCGATAATGCGGGAGGCTGTACATGTGTCGAGACAGGGAATAGATGGGAACTCTCTGTGCCCGCCTCTTAATTTTACTGTGAACCTAAAACTGCTCGAAAAAAGTGAAGTCTCGGGGTGCCTGGGTGGCTCAGTCAGTTAAGCGTCCGACTTCAGCTTAGGTCATGATCTCGTGGTTGTTTGGGTTCGAACTCTGCATCAGGCTCTGTGCTGACAGCTCAGAGCCTGGAGCCTGTTTCAGATTCTGTGTCTCCCTTTCTCTCTGACCTCCCCTGCTCATGCTTTCTCTGTCTCTCAAAAATAAACATTAAAAAAAATTTTAAGTCTCTTTTAAGTAAAAATCTATTAATTACCCATTGAGAGTAATAAAAGAGTGGAGAAAGATCACTGGATTCAAACTTGACATGAAATCAACCCAAAACCTAGAGGGTATAACTGTATGATAAGGCTGGCAAAAGATGATTTCTGCATCCATAGAAGGGAATAATGCTGGAGATTTGGGGGGAGTAGGAAATGAGAGAGTAGGCCAGATATGACTGCCACCAATGCAACTCTTCACGTGAAAAAACAGGAAAGACAAGAAGCCATACCAAACATCTCCCAAACTGTCCAAATCCTTGAGTTTGTTACAGAGAATAGTAATTTATCCAGGGCTCATGTATCAGAATAATATTCACTAAGCAGTAAACCCAGTTCTTCACAGAACACCCAATTTCTATTCCAAATATCGACCGTCACTGTACTCTCTCACACGCCCATGTTTGTTTCCTGAAGCCACCCCAGGCACTTCTTTTTTATTTTTTTAATATTTATTTATTTTTGAGAGAGAGTGCATGTGAGTGGGGAGGGCAGAAAAAGGGAGGACAGAGGATCCAAAGCAGGCTTGCAAAGACAGCAGAGAGCCCAACGCGGGGCTCAACACCACAAATTGCGAGATCATGACCTGAGCCAAAGTCAGACACTCAACCAAGTCACCAAGGCACCACCCCCCACCCTCCCCACTTCTTCTTCTTTTTTTTTTTTTTTTGAGAGAGAGAGAGGGCGCAAGTGAGTGAGGAGCAGAGAGAGAAAGAAAGAGAGAGAGAGAGAGAGAGAGAGAGAGAGAGAGAGAGAGAGAGAGAGAGAGGAGAGAGAATCCCACAAGGGGCAGAGAAAGAGGGAAAGAGAGAGAACCAGAGCTAACCCGAAGTGGGGCTTGAGCTCACCCAATGCAGAACTCAAACTCATAACCTGAGCCAAAGCCAGATGCTTAACCAACTGAGCTACCCAGGCATCCCCCTCACTCCCAGGTAGGTACTTCTTAATATCAGGAATCATCGTTTATTTCTTTGGATTCCTTATTTTGTCTGTTTCCCCCTTGCCAAAGTGTAAGCAATATGAGGATAGTCAGGCACTACGTTTTGTTCTCACCTTAACCCTAGCACTTAGAACAATTCCTGGAACATAATAGATCCTCAATAAATGTGTTAAAAATTAAATAGAAAAGATGACCCCTATGCTGAGCCTTGAACAGCAAACAGGAACAACGAGTCAGATGAAGGTGAGCCGAACAGCATGAGCAAAAGCACAGAGACATCAAACATATGATCGATGTGGGAAAAGCCAATTCAGTATGACCGGGCAGTGACACCCATGGTGTATGATGGAAACCGGGAACCTATGAACAGAGGGAAAAAGAGGCCAGGAGAGCCTTGCCGGGCATGCCCAGGAGCTTGGACTTTCTTGGGAAAGCGATGAGGAGCAACTGAAGGGATTTATGAAGGAAGTAACACAGGTTTTTGCAGTTCAACTGGCAGCATCACAGATCACAGGTTGGAAGGGGCTGACACTGGAAGAAGGGATCCGAAACAGATTGCTTTTAGTTCAGAAAAGTAACAATGATAAAAATATTAAACACAGCTAATCACATTAAATACCTACTATTCTGTGTCCGTGTTAAAGGCCTGACGTTATCTCATTTAATCTTGACAATAATTCTATGAAATAGATACTACTCCCATTTTATGGACAAGACAAGTGTAGCAGCACAGAGATTAAGTAACTCACCTAAGATTATACAGCCAGAAAATGAGGGAGCCGAGATCCAAACACGGATAGTCTCACAGCAGAGCCTAGATTTAAAGCCACTAAGGCATGAGAAATTCAGGAGTCCCTTAAGAGGTAAAACTCAGCAGCACTTTGTGATTTCTTTGGAGGTGGAAGGTGAGGTGGAGGGAAGTGACTGCAGGGTGTCTGGCTTGGATGACTAGCAATTAGAGACTCAGAACTACAGAACTCGTTAAAGATCGCCCGGACTGACTGCCCACCCAATGCCACAAATTTCTTCTCTGACATCTTCAATACTTCTCTAGCTTATGCTTGACAGGACAACATAGATCTCAGTTAAGTCAAACTCTGCCTCCCGTTACTAAGACTCTAAAGATTTAAAATATCTTGCTTGTTGAAAGAGGCTTCTGAGACTTTATCTACTGATTTTTACTCTGGGATATGCAGAATTCTAGAATTCTACAAGTATCTCAGGGGCTATCTCAGGCAGGGCTCCTGCCTCCCCTCTTCAACCAAGCAGTACCAATTCTATGACACTCTCGTGTTGAGGGTCCTTGTAAGATCTCATTTTTTAAAAAGAGTACAATGCTTTTAAAAGCAATCATGAACACTGGTACAGACCAATAACCCTATTTCATGGCAAAGGAATTTGTGGTCCACCAAGTATGAATGCACAAGTCAAGGTCACATAGACAAGTAATCGGAGACCAAACTAATCATTCAAATACTGGGAAATGACCCACTTCTCTCGGCCACCTTTCTCTTTGAGTTTTATAGAAGAATATAATTTTTTAACAAGATTTAAAACCGTACCGTAAAGTAATATACCAAACTATACGTGTGTACTTTTAATTATTCCTATAGCTCTAAGTTTTAACACTTAGTCCTCTATGCCTCAGAATCTGTATCCAGTGTAACTTAATTTATATAATGTATTAATTATTTATCACCACCTGCAAGCTCATGGTAACAATGGAGTTACAACAAGAGGTCTAAACTGACTGGTGTGCCTTGGGACACCTGGCTGGCTCAGTCAGTAGAGCATGTGACTCTTATCTCAGGGTCATGAGTTTGAGCCCCAGCTTGGGTATAGAGATTACCTAAAAATAAAATCTTAAAAATAAATAAATAAATAAACTGACTGGTGTGCCCTAAACTCATAGATATGCTAGGTAACATTTCTGCCTTAGCATTCATGATCTTACTTAAGAAAGTAATTCAAGTCAGGGCACCTGGCCAGCTCAGTCAGAAGAACATGCAACTCCTGATCTCGGGTTTATGAGGTCAAGCCCCATGTTGGCTGTAGATATTTAAATAAATAAATATGTAAAAAAAGAAAGAAAGAAAGCAATTCAAGTCAACTCAATTACAATATATGCTCTGACTTGAGGTCCTTCAACTCCATGATTCTTCAACTCCCTTTTTTCCCTTTTCTAAAGCTTGGAATGTGCTAAGGATTAAAGATGTGACTTGATCAGAAAAAAAAAAAAAAAAAAAAGGCATCCCCACACATACAAACAAGGGCTCCAGAAGCACTCAAGACTCACGCATTTCTATGAACAGCTGCCTCTTCTCTGCCATGGTCTTCCGCTTGTTCCCACTTTCCTCAATCATCCTAGAGACAAAAAAAGATACAATAGACCACTGTAATTTGACAGTTCAACCAAGAGCTTATCATTCTATTATGAAGAGGTCCCAAAAACCAAGTTGTATGTGCACATTTAAGACAGCATCAGTAAAAACAAAGTGGAAGCCTGATACAGAAAAAGACAAATAACTGTCCTTTTATTTATCTGACAGCTTCTAAAATAATTACAAATAATTAAATGAGCACATACATTTGCTTCCTGTGCTGAAAATATGGAGCTATGTCTTATTTCTAACCTTGATTATTTTCTCTGCAGAGTCCTGGATTAGCTGAGACAGTTTCCCATATCCCTACTGTTTTACAAAGATAAACATGTTACTAAGTATAACTTAGCAAATAATTATAATGAAAAGCTAAAATAAAGAACATAAGAAGTTATTAGCTTATACATAAAAGATATAAATAAAATATTCTATTTTATATTAAACAATATTAAACAAAAAGGTATTTATCCCCAAACTCAAAGAGCTCCTAAAGGTAAGTTTTTATCACATGATAATAGTTTAGGTTGACAGACATAGGCTGTCACTCTGTTAAAACTCTTTCCATGCATTACCTCATTTAATCCTTCCAACAACCCTAGATACTGGTTATCATTTTTATTATACCCATTTTATAAATTAGGAAACAGTCTGCAAAGAACACTAACTTGCTTGAGGGCACACAAACAGAAGTGGTAGATGAAATCCTAACCCTTTCACTAAACTTCTTACATAACTGTTGCTTTTAGATGCATATTACCAAATCTCTACACCTAAAAAGCTAAAAAAAACCAACAGCGTATTGCACAGACCCTAGTGATGCAAAATCTTGGATAATTTCCGCTGCATTTTGCCTTACTCTGTGAAGAAAAAATATCGAGACAAAGAGCGTAAGCCTAACAATTTCCTTAAGCAAAATTAAGCTGTTATTTACATAACATACTCTCAAATATGTTAGAATCACAAATTAAATGATGGTTACACAAATTACATATCCATTAAGACAAGGTGCCCAGCAAAGTATAATTATAAATAGTATCCTAAAGAAAATTTAAAATGTAAATGCAATCCTTAACATCCTACAACTAATGTTTTGATAATTAAGACTGACCATTTTAGATCATTGATATGTTACAAAGTACTCTTCAACACACATGTTGGTTACTTAACAATTTACCCCCAAGAGAACAGAATTTTATTTTATTTTATTTTTTTTTTTCAACGTTTATTTATTTTTGGGACAGAGAGAGACAGAGCATGAATGGGGGAGGGGCAGAGAGAGAGGGAGACACAGAATCGGAAACAGGCTCCAGGCTCTGAGCCATCAGCCCAGAGCCTGACGCGGGGCTCGAACTCACGGACCGCGAGATCGTGACCTGGCTGAAGTCGGACGCTTAACCGACTGCGCCACCCAGGCGCCCCGAGAACAGAATTTTAAACGGAAAGAAAGCCAAAAGAAAAAGCAACTAGAAACAGCAAAAATTAAATGAAATCTAAGTCCTACAGTAAAAAAACAGAAGTTGATACCCATAGCCTGTAATTACTAAGAAAGAAAGTTACTTAAAAGTTTACTGCCTCTTCCTCAATCTTGGCCTGTGAAGAGGTAATAACAAATCTTAAATGCTAAACACAGATTAAAAGAGAATATCATAATATCCTTTATAACACATCTCATTTATTAAATCCTTTTTCTACTTTTGCTATTTCTCTACATCACTTTTTTTCAAAGTTGGGTATAAGAATTCCTGGAGATCTCTAAATTCTTCATGACCATCTTCTAAATTGTATCTTTGTTTCCAAGTTAATCTTGAAAAAATTAATATAAATATATCTGGATCATCTGGATGTCCACCAAACTACAATGCTAACATAAAAATACCAACATTCTCTATAAAATTTAAAGAAGACCCAAAGTCTAACAATATAATGTTCAGTATGTCCGGGAAACAATACAAAACTATTTGGCAAACAAACAACCAAGACAATCTTAACTCACAAGGGGAAAAACAATCAACAGATGCCACTGACGAAATGACGCAGTTGGTAGTAACCTGACAGACTTTAAAGCAGTGATTATAAAAATGCTCCAATTGGCAATCACATACACTCTTGAAACATGAGTTAAAATCTTTTTTTTTTAATGTTTTATTTATTCTTGAGAGAGACAGAGACAGAAAGTGGGAGAAGGCCAGAGCAAGAGAGGGACACAGACTCAGAAGTAGGCTCCAGGCTCTGAGCTGTCAGCACAAAGCCCGACGTGGGGCTCCAACTCACAATCCGTGAGATCATGACCTGAGCCAAAGTCAGATGCTCAACCAACTGAGCCACCCAGGCGCCCCAGAAACGTCAGTTAAAATCTTACGTGTCAGTAGAGAAACAAAAGATAGGAAAGGAACCAAATGGAAATGTTAGAACTGAAATATAAACTCACTGGGGTAGAGGAGGTGCTCACTGGATGAACTCAACAGTAGAATGAAGACAAAGGAAAGAGTCTGTAAACTTTAAGATACATCAAACAGAAATTATCCAATCTGAACATCAGAAAGAGAGAGAGAGAGATTTCTTAAAAAAAAAAAAAAAAGGAATAAAGCCTCAGGAACTTGGTGGACAAAAACAAAAGATCCAACATTCCTCATGTACTCAGAATCCCAGAAGGAGAAAAACAGTGTGGTGATACGGTGCTCAACAATACATGAAGACATAATAGCTGAAAACTTAGCAAGTTCAGTGAAAGACATACCTACAAATTCAAGAAACTGAGCAAACAAGTTAAAGTCAAAGAAACTCATTATAATGATCACATCATAATCAAATTGCTAAAAGACAAATTCTTTTTAAAAAAGTGTTTAAGTTTATTTATTTTTGAGAGAGCATGCACACATATATACGTGAGCAGGAGAGGAGCAGAGAGGGGGAGAGAGAATCTCAAGCAGGCTCTGAGTTGCCAGCACACAGCCCAACACAGGGCTTGATCCCACAAACTGAGGTCATGACAAAGAAAAATTCTTTGGGAATGCAAGCTGGTGCAGCCACTCTGGAAAATAATATGGAGGTTCCTCAAAAAACTAAAACTAGAACTACTCTACGACCCAGCAATTGCACTACTAGGCATTTATCCACGGGATACAGGTGTGCTGTTTCAAAGGGACACATGCACCCCCATGTTTATGGCAGCACTATCGACAATAGCCAAAGTATGGAAACAGCCCAAATGTCCATTGATGGATGAACGGATAAAGATGATGTGGTATAGGGGCGCCTGGGTGGCGCAGTCGGTTAAGCGTCTGACTTCAGCCAGGTCACGATCTCGCGGTCCGTGAGTTCGAGCCCCGCGTCGGGCTCTGGGCTGATGGCTCAGAGCCTGGAGCCTGCTTCCAATTCTGTGTCTCCCTCTCTCTCTGCCCCTCCCCCGTTCATGCTCTGTCTCTCTCTGTCCCAAAAATAAATAAACGTTGAAAAAAAAAATTTAAAAAAAAATAATAATAAAAAAATTAAAAAAAAGATGATGTGGTATATATATACAATACAGTATTACTCAGCACTCAAAATGAATGAAATCTTGCCATTTGCAACTACGTGGATGGAACTGGAGGGTGTTATGCTAAGTGAAATTAGTCAGAGAAAGACAAAAATCATATGACTTCACTCATAGGAGGACTTTAAGAGATAAAACAGATGAGCATAAGGGAAGGGAAACAAAAATAATATAAAAACAGGGAGGGGGACAAAACAGAAGAGACTCATAAATATGGAGAACAAACTGAGGGTTACTGGAGGGGTGGTGGGGCTAAATGGATAAGGGGCACTAAGGAATCTACTCCTGAAATCATTGTTGCACTATATGCTAACTAATTAGGATGTAAAATTTAAAAAATAAAAAATAAAATTAAAAAGAAAAATTATTGAAAGAAGAGTAAAAGAAAATTTTACTGGGGCCCCTGGGTGGCTCAGTCAGTTAAGTGTTCAATTCTTGGTTTGGGCTCAGGTCATGATCCCACAGATCTCTCTCTCTCTCAAAATAAATGAATAAACTTTTTTTAAAAAACTTAAAAAAAAAGGGGGCCCGATTGGCTCAGTCGGTTAAGCGTCTGACTTCAGCTCAGGTCATGATCTCAGTCTGTGAGTTTGAGCCCCGTGTTGGCCTCTGTGCCAACTGCTCAGAGCCTGGAGCCTGCTTTGGATTCTGTGTCTGCCTCTCTCTCTGCCCCTCCCCTGTTCGAACTCTCTCTCTCAAAAATCAATAAACATTAAAAAACATTTTTTTTTAAAACTTAAAAAAAAAAAAACAAAAACATTTTACCCATAGGGCAGGGATCAGCCACCTTTTTCTTGAAGGGCCAAACCATAAATATTTTAGGTTTGCAGGCCATGTGGTCTCTGTTACAACTACTCACCATTGCTACTGCAGTGTGAAAGTAGCCATAGACAATATGTAGACAAGTGTGTGTGGCTTTGTTAAAATTTTATTTAGAAAATAGTCCGCCCACAGACCACAGTCTGCCAGCTCCTGTTTGAGAGGAACAATGATATGAATTACTACAGATTTCTCATCAGAAACTATGGAAGTCTGCAGATGGTAGACCAAGGCTTTTAAAGTGCTGGGGAAAAAAAAAACACCGTCGACCCAGCATTCTATATTGAGGGAACATTATCCTTCAGAAATTAAAGAAAGCTAAGAGAATTTGTAGCCAGCAGACATGCTCTAAAATAACTGCTAAAGAAAGTTCTTCAGAAAGGAGGGGAAAATAATTACAAAATATTGCAAATGAAGGAATAGCAATAGAAAAGATGTTAAAAGAAATAACACCAATTTCACACAATTGCTACCAGAAAATACAAAAGAACATCTTTTGATTCATCTTAAAAAGCCAGCAATATCCTGGTACCCAAAATAGACAAAGACAATACAAAAATAAATATCTCTCATGAACACAGACACAAAAACCCTCATCAACAAGCAAAACCCTCCACAAAGTATTATAAATTGAATCAAGCAATATATAAAAACCTTGGAAGCAACAGGAGTTTATCCCAGGAATGCAAGACCAGTTCAACATTTGAAAACTAATCAACATAATCCAACATATTAACAATCTAAAGGAAAAAAAACCACATGTTTATATCAGATGCAGAAAGAGCATTTCACAAAATACAATGTCCATTCCTGGTGATAAACTCTACTCAAACTAGAAATAAAACCTCTCTCTACCTACAGGGCATCTAGAGAAAACTTATAGCCAAAGTCACACTTAATGGTAGAAAACTAAATGCTTTCCTCCTAAGATTGGGACCAAGACAAGGATGCCCATTCTTACCACTTCCATTAAACACTATACAGGATGTCTTAGCTAGTGATAAGAAATAAAAGGCAAACAGATTGGAAAGGAAGAAATAAAATTATCCCTACTTGCAGACAACATGATTATCTTTGTAGAAATTCCAAAGGAATATACAAAAAAAGGTCCTAGAACTAAAAAGTGAGTCTAACACTGTTGCAGGACACAAGATCAAAACACAAAAATCAACCACAGTTCTGATTACTAGCACTGCACAACTAGATATTGAATACTTTGAAAACAGCATTTACGATATCTCTAACAAAAAATAAGATGCTTAGGTATACACTAACAAAATATATATAGTAAAGGATCTGTATACTGGAACTCAAAAGAGTGATGCAAGAAATTTTTTAAAGACCTAAACAAACAGAAAGACATACCATCTAACCAGACAGTCTAATCAAAATCCCAGCAGAAGTTTTTATAAACATAGACAATTCTAAATTTTATATGACTAGGCAAAAGGATTGGACAAGACAATTTTGAAAAGAAAGAAAAAAGTTGCAGGATTACACTCCCAAATTTTAAGAATTACTATAAAGCCACAGAAATCAAGACAACACAGTACTAGAAAGGCCGTTTGATTTTTTTTTTGTTTAAGTGCAAAAGAAATTCAATGAAGGACAAACTTGGTGTTCAATACACTGCTTATCTATATGCCAAAATGATGAACCTTGACCTATACCCCACACCATACACAAAAAATAATTCTAAATGGAAAATAAATGTAAAATATAAAAGTATAAAACTTTTAGAAGAAAACAGAGGATAAAGTCTTCATGGTCTAGTACATCACACTAAACGCACAAGCCAAAAAAAAAAAAAAAAAAAAAAAGACAAATTGAACATCACCAAAATTAAACACTTTTGTTCTATGTAAGAAACTGGTAAGAAATGAAAAGACAAGCTAATCACATTTCAGACACAGGATTATATATAAAAGTATATGAAAAAACTCTCAAAACCAAGCCAATGTGCAAGAAGAGGTTGTTACTCAACATTAACCATGACGTTGACATTATTTGTTGACTCAAGAGTGTAGAAGACCCTGTTGATATCCTGCCTTTACTCCTTCACCTATACTACTACTTTCATGTAGAACTGATCAGCTTCCAGTTGCCAACATCTGCATTTCTTTGCCTGAGGGTTTTTCTGGCCATTGAAGACTGCTTTGACATTTGCAGGGCAGTCCAGAAGTCCCAGGGAATTAACATTCCTGGAGGAGCCCTCTCACTGATGGAAGTTAATATATAAACACTCCAGCTCCTTTACGCATCAAAAAACAATGTTTTCCACTGGCTTCCTAAGTTCCTCTTTGGAATTAAGTTTGCTGACTCACAATGCCTGATAGGAAACCCTTTACTAGCTGCTTTCTCTTCTCTGACTTCTCCACTCTGTTGGTATCTTCTAAGATCACCTAAAAAAAAAAAACAAAAAACAAAAAACAACAACGAAAAACAAAACAAACAAAAAATACTTGCACTTGAGGGGCGCCTGGGTGGCGCAGTCGGTTAAGCGTCCGACTTCAGCCAGGTCACGATCTCGCGGTCCGTGAGTTCGAGCCCCGCATCGGGCTCTGGGCTGATGGCTCAGAACCTGGAGCCTGTTTCCGATTCTGTGTCTCCCTCTCTCTCTGCCCCTCCCCCGTTCATGCTCTGTCTCTCTCTGTCCCAAAAATAAATAAATGTTGAAAAAAAAAAAAAAAATTTAAAAAAAAAAAAAAATACTTGCACTTGAGTCTTTATATCAGCATTTGCTTCTAGGGTAACTCAAACAAGACCAATTTGATCCTGGTATAACAGGTCCTTCTGTATTCTGTAAGTGGATCACTTGCCAACCAGACAACAAGGTTCCCAGTGCTGGTAGTAAGTGGCTTGTTGAGAACCCCTGGCGAGCTGTTGCATCAATATTACTAAGATTCTTGATGTGGTGGAGCTGGGAAGAGATACAGGTAAAAGATGACTAGGTTATGCAATAGCTTTAGCATCTGAGAGATATAGGGGTATCAAGAATCTTAAAGACAATGAAATTGGCTGAGTTTCTGCTCAGTAGCATTGATGCACAGAAGAAAGAAAACGTCAAGGGCTAAATCATATAGGTATCAACTCAAAGTATGGTAAGACAGCCCAAACACCCCACAGCAGCATTTTAAGGAACCCTCAGCCTCTACAACTAGAAGGCAGATTGTGCTAAAAAGCAGGCCCAAATTCTGATTATGAAAGGAGGTAAATTATTAAAAATATTGAATTGACACTCCAGTCAAGATTCTCCTGAACCCTCTGGGCCGGAAGAAGTGGCTCCCTTGCCCTTGCTACAAGATGGCAGTCTCCTCTGCCTGAAGACCATGAAAGGCCTCATCTGAGATACATGCCTCAAAAGATGCTGACACTTCTCAGGATCTGTCCCTTCACTGATTCTAGGCTTCACTGATTCACTGATTCTAGGCTAACAACTAGGGTCAAGTCTTGGCATCATGGGAACAGGGAGGCACTGTCCTTGCTTTGGATGATCCACCAAAGGTGAAGAGGTGATTCACCAAAACAGCTACTGGACCTGATAATATGTACTGGTGGAACCTGGGAGAACATACCTGGAATGGATTTTGAGAGCTGAACTTGGGGACCAAGTATAAGGTTGGTGAGGAAACTGTTATATAGGCGCACTCCCCCATGACACTGGATTTAATGCTCCAAAAAGGACAGCTGGACCCAGTCCTAATGTACTGCTAGATTGGCTCATTTAAGCCTCGGAGTGAGAGCGATTGATGACCTATAGGAAATGAATTGGAGATGCTAGAACCACAAGGCAGAGTATAAAGAGGCATATCCATACCCTTCCCCATATCTCTTTGAAGCAGACAGCATCTGCTTCAAAAACAAAACAACACAAACAACAAACTGATGGCCTCCTCTGACCTCTGAAGTCCATTTTATTCCCTGCATGCCAACCTTGAAATATTACAGACTTACCACCTTCTGGAAACAGTCCTAACCAGTGACTGTAGACATTCCACCTACCTCGCCCCCTCAAGAGGGATAATTCTGAGGACGTTTTATACTGGCTCCTAGAGTTCTCCAGTAGGAAAGCTCCAGATAGTTACTTGCAGCTGTAACTTGCTTGATAACAAATCCTTTACTTGCAAAACTTCCCTTCCCTATCTCGCTTCATGGTCCCCTACTGGTATTTCCTGGGATAATCTTCAAAATAAAATACTTGCACTCAAATCCTTGTCTGAGGCAGCTTCTGGGGGAACTCAAACCGTTTAAAACAGTAAGTCTTTTCACTTTAACCAGGCCAACAACAATTCAGATTACATAAAATCCAAATGTATCGGGTACATATAAACTAAGATTATTATAAATGATTTCCCTAAGCCTTACTGATAGGTAAGTCCATCCACTGCTCCATGGATACTAATAACTGAAGCTCTCTAATTCTGATTTTAACAGTTCCACAATGAACAAATATCTAATCCTACTGCCATACCTGATTGTATGTCCTTGTGCTCCTGACATAACCTTGAAAATCAACACTTACATGAATGTAAGCACATCGCTTTAACTTCCTTCCACTCACACTCCTGGCACTTTGCCTTTTCTTAGCCTCATAATCGAGAGATAACCAACACCTCTGTATTATTCCCTTCACATACTAACTCTGATTTCAAACCCTGCCATTTCCTTCCTCATGATATCTCATATCCACCCCTTTTTCCCATTTCGACTGCCAAAATCTTTGTCCATGTGAATGCACAAATAAAATTCTATGATACCATGATCTCAGACTCTGCACCCACATCTTCCTGTATCTCATCCTGTGGTCAGAGAAATCCACTAGGTATATTTATGCCAACACGTTTCATCTTCAGTGGACCCTAATCACCCTACTCAGGAGTTTCACCCTACCCAATTTAAAAAAATCAGTGCACAAAGTGCACCAAGCCAGGCAAAGAAAAACAAATACCATGATCTCACTCATATGTGGAATCTAATAATACAAAAAAAAGTCAAATTCACCACAGAAGCAGAGTGGAATGGTGGTTTCCAGCAGCTAGGACGTAGGGGAAATGGGAAGATAGTAATCAAAGGATACAAACTTTCAGTTATTAGATGAACAATCTGGGGACCAAACGTACACGATGGTAAGTGCAGTTGATAATACTGTAGTGTACTGTATATTTGAAATTTGGTAAAAGAGTAGATCTTAAACTACCACAAAAAAAGGTAACTGTGAGATGATAGATGTGTTTTCTATCACACATGATTGTGTGTGGAAATCATCTCACAAGGTACACATATATATCAAATCATCAGGTTGTACACTTTAAATATATAAAATTTTATTTGTCAATTACACTTCAATAAAGCTGGGGGGAGGAATATAACAATATATCTGAGCATCTTTCCAAGCTGTCAAATACTCCTCAAAAATTTATCTGAGCCTTGATTATTGACAATTATTTTCAGTTATCTACTACTTTAAACAATGCAACAATAAATGTCTTTGAAGCAAAATTAATAATTAAAAAAAAGAACCAAACACAGCCTTAGCCTATAAAATGTTAAAAAAAAAAAAAAAAAAAAAGACTACAGTCCTAGCTATGAGAATGTATGCAAAGTTTCTTCAATCTAAAAAGGGTTGAAACTGTAAGCCCATAGAAGAGGCTATTTAATGTCCTAAGCCCAAAGCCAACAAAACAAATGAGTTTTTAGATACAAAACCCCAAAACACAATCCATGAAAGAAA
The DNA here is from genome assembly GCF_007474595.2 of Lynx canadensis. Taxonomy (NCBI): domain Eukaryota; kingdom Metazoa; phylum Chordata; class Mammalia; order Carnivora; family Felidae; genus Lynx; species Lynx canadensis. The sequence continues at coordinate 119,704,479 of NC_044305.1, read as the reverse complement.
AAACTGTTCAGTTAGATCTTACCAGAATTAACCATTCTGCAAGAGAGACAAGCCCTAATGTGAAAGAAATGCTTCCAAAGCACTTCTGATGAAGGACTTGCATCCCAAGTGCAAAAAAGAGTTCTTAAAACTCAACAGTAAGAAAACAGCCCAATTACGCCTGGGTGGCTCAGTCGGTTGAGCGTCCGACTTTGGCTCAGGTCATGGTCTCACAGTTCGTGAATTCAAGCCCCGCATTGGGCTCTGTGCTGACAAACAGCTTGGAGCCTGGAGCCTGCTTCAGATTTTGTGTGTGTGTCTCTCTCTCCCCCTCCCCTGCTCATGTTCTGCCTCTCTCTGTCTCTCAAAAATAAATAAATGTAAAAAAAAAATTTTTTTTAAGAAAGCAGCCCAATTAAAAAAAAATGATCAAAAGATCTGAGCAGATACCTCACAGAAGACATACAGATGATAAATAAGCATATAAGACATTCAATATAATTTATCATTAGGAAATCACAAATTAAAACACAACGAGATACTACTGAATGGCTGAAATTGAACAAAAATGACCACACCAAATGCTGACCAGAACGCAGAGCGACCCGCACCCTCGCCCACTGCTGGCAGTAACACACACACAGCCACACTAGCAGACGGCCTGGAAGTCTCTACAAAGCCAACTGTACAGCCTTACCATGCATTCCAGAAATTGTACAACTCAGTATTTACCCAACTGAGTTGAAAACTTCTATCCACACAAAACCTGCACCCAAATGAGTACACCCAGCTTATTCAGAATTGCCAAATAATGAAAAGCAACCAAGATGTCCTTAAATGGGTGAACAGATAAACACACTGTGGCACTTTCATAAATGGAATGTGGTTCAGCAATAAGAAATGAGCTATCAAGGGGCGCCTGGGTGGCGCAGTCGGTTAAGCGTCCGACTTCAGCCAGGTCACGATCTCGCGGTCCGGGAGTTCGAGCCCCGCGTCAGGCTCTGGGCTGATGGCTCAGAGCCTGGAGCCTGTTTCCGATTCTGTGTCTCCCTCTCTCTCTGCCCCTCCCCCGTTCATGCTCTGTCTCTCTCTGTCCCAAAATAAATAAACGTTGAAAAAAATTAAAAAAAAAAAAAAAAAAGAAATGAGCTATCAAGCCATGAAAAGACACAGAGGAAGCTTAAATACATACTGTTAAGTGAAAAGAGCCAGTCTGAAATGGCTAAACACCATATGATTCCAATCTCAGGACCTTCCAGAAAAACAAAACTGTACAAATGTTAAAACAATCAGTGGTTACCAGAGATTTCGGAGGGGGGCGGGGAGGCAAAAGGGATGAACAGGTGAAGCACAGGGGACGTTTTAGGGTGGAGAAACTTTCACAGGATACAGGTCTCGTGTAAATGACACTAAACATTTGTCAAAACCGACAGAAATTTCAGAGCGAACCTTAATGTACGTCAATTTTTTTAAATCCTTGTAATGTCAGAGGATCTCAGGATGAAATGCAGAATGTGACAAAAAAAATCTTACTGTTACAAATGTATGACACAACCTCACTGAAGAGGGTGAGGGGGAAAGTAGTGACCTAAGTAACTCTGGAAATAAATGGAGTCTGTAAGACTAAAGACAAAGCAAAACACACGTAAGTACCGTACTCTAGTTTCTCACGGGTTATAAGTTAACGATTCTGATACGAGTATGCATGGGCACTGCAACTGAACACCTAAGTTAATGGATGGCAGATGGTGGAGAGTGAGGTTACAGAGAAGCAAGATGAGAAGCTAGCAAGATCCATGTGGTAATGGATTACAATTGGAAACATTAGTACAAGTTCATGTTAGTTTAATATAGATACAGATAGCTACACATAGAAGCATTTGTAGATCCGTGTACATACAGGGGTTAGTATACACAGACATACGTCCTTGCTCTGTCAACTGAGAGGGCCTAGAAACAACAATATCCCAATAGCAATGACAACACCTAGTGCTCAATTTTTGGTATATAATACCACTCTCCAATAAAAGGAACCAGGGCTCCTTGGAGAAATGGCTGAGGCAGGAAATACACAACATGAGCCCTAGAGCATCTTGAAAGAAAGTTCTGGGAGGGAAAACACTACATGACAGGGGCGTATCAAAGAGACACAGAAGCCAACTGTAAGCTCCCAATGGCCAAAGTTAGAAATTTCAGCAACAAAATTAAATAGCATTAAATATCCTTAAGTTGATACTGATATAAATGAGTGAATGAATTAATAAAGAATCAACAAATATCCTACACAGAATTCCAAATTATTTACATAGATACTCTGCCCTAAAGAAAGTGGAGCATAACTCCCCATTCCTTAAGTGTGAGCTGCACACAGTGACTGCCTTCCAAAGAAGAACAGAGGGAGGGAGGGAGGGATACCTTGGCAGTGAAGACACCTGACAGACACAACCGTCAATCAGGTGACTGAAGCCAACAGTGACCAATCATGTTGACAGAATGTACCTTTCATATGCTGTGATGAAAATGGCATTTTTCTTCTGTGGTCTTCCTTCCCAAAACCTTTAAACCCAGTATAATCATGAGGAAAAGCATCAGGCAAATCTCAATTGAGGGAAAATATACTAAATACCTAACCAGTACTCCTCAAGTTTGTCAAGTTTCATAAAAAATTTGATGAGAAAAGTCTGAGAAACAGGGGTACCCAGCTATCTCAGTCGGTGGAGCATATGACTCTTGATCTTGGGATTGTGAGTTCAAGCCCCACACTGGGTGTAGAGCTTACTTTAAATAAATAAATAAATAAATTTTTTAGAGGGAAAGAGAGAAGTCTGAGAAACTGACAAAGCCAAGGGAAGTCTAAGGAGACACGACAACTAATTATCATGTGGTATCCTGGATGGGATTCTGGAACAGAAAAAGGCCATGAGGAAACAGTAAGGAACCTAAATAAAATATGGATTTTAGTTAATAATAACAGAACATCATCGGTCCATTGATTGTAACAAACAAACGGCACTAATGTAAGATGTTAATAAGAGAAGGAACAGGCATGGGGTACGTATGGGTACTCCCTATTACTGTTTTTCAGTAAATCTAAAACTGTTCAAAAAAATTTTTTTAAAGACAGAACAATTACTGGGGCACCTGAGTGGCTTGGTTGGTTAGGCGTCTGACTTCAGATTGGGTCATGATCTTGCGGTTCATGGGTTTGGGCCCCGCATCGGGCTCTGTGCTGACAGCTCGGGCCTGGAGCCTGCTTCGGATTCTATGTCTCCCTCTCCCTCTGCCCCTCCCCAACTCGTGCTCTGTCTCTCTCTCTCAAAAATAAACATTAAAAATTAAAAAAATAAAAGAACAATTACTTGTTTCTTTTCCTTTATTCTCTTAACTGATTTGAAAAGCAATTGCATAGGCATGCCTGGCTGACTCGGTCGGTGGAGCATGCAACTCTTGGTCTCGGGGTTCTAAGTTTAAAGCCCCATGTTGGATGTAGAGATTACTTAAAAATAAAATCTTGAAAAAAAAAAAACTATTGCAGGAAATAATATCTATAACATTGTGCATTGTTTTGTTGGGCCTGTAACATAAAGAATTCTCTGAAAAGACAGAACAATCCTAAATGTCTACGTACCTAACCACAGTGCCTCAAAATATACTAAGCAAAAATTGATAGAACTAAAAGGAGAAATTGACAAATCCACACTTCCACTTTGAGACTTCAGTATTTCTCTATGATCAATACAAGTAGAAAGTCAAGATGAATATAGAAGGACCAAACACCACCATCAGCCAACTAGTCTAATTGATACTTATCGAACATTCTACCCGATAATGGCACAATACACGTTCTTTCCAAGTACACATGAAGCATGCATCACCAAATTCATCACAAATTCTCTGGGGATGGAAGCAAAACGATGTGAGTGCAGAAGGACTCCAACTCTATGTAGCTATGTTTTATTTATCAGACTGGATTCTGGGTACACTGTATCATTCTTTACACTTTATACGTCCTATTTTATAATAAAATGTTAAGTCATTTACTTTGAATGTATTCTCTAGTAAATCTTTTCTTTAGTGGTTGGGGGGTGGTGACAGGGTAGGCAGGACTCCATATATCTTATTATTAAAAAGGAATGTACTAGGGGCGCCTGGGTGGCTCATTCGGTTAAGCGACCGACTCTTGGTTTTGGTTCAGGTCATGATCTCACAGTTTGTGACTTCGTGCCCTGTGTCAGGCTCTGTGCTGACAGCACAGAGCCTGCTTGGGATTCTCTGTCTCCTTCTCTCTCTGCCCCTTCCCCGCTCATGCTCTGTCTCTCAAAAATAAATTCATAAACATTTTTTTAAAAGAGGAGCATAACAAATACCATAGTTCTGTACTTTTATCCAAATGTACAAGAACTCCTGCAAACTCCATAATTTGATATAATATTTATTATTTCAATCTTCAGCAATGTCTTCCATGAGTATCCCAACAAAGGATGCATTCTATTTTGTCACCAAACTAAAGTTATTGATTTGTCTATATAGTATTTAAGCCACTTTTACCAAAACAGGAAGAGCAAAGGTTTATGGCTTTTTGTCTTTTACTCCTAAAGTAAGAAATCTCCGAAGAATCTCCTAAAAATATATCACTAACTTAATAATTTTTAATGTACTAGATTAGTTAGCTCATGACTGTAATCATCACTGAAAAAGCACAGTTTGTCTTCATATACCAAATGCTTAGCTTTAAAATATCTCACCTGATAACATTAGCCTCATACTATCATTAGTGAATATCTTAAGACACACTACACTCAACAGTGCATATAAACCCATATATCAAATAGTATTTAACAAATTTTTTTTACTGATTCCTCTTCATTCCACTTAGATCATTATTGTTTTGTACTCTGCATCAGACTGACAAGCTCATAATATCAAGTATCAGCTCTGCTTTTTTCTTGTTGTTCATGTGTCCTCACGTTAGTACTTCAATCTCCAGTTGAGTCTGAAACTTCAATCTACAACTCTTTGCAGAAACCTTTTTAAGCCCTTTGTCTACTTAGCAAGGTTCATTTCATTGAAATAAGATATAATCTGAAAGACCACTAATCCAGACAGAGATGAACTGTAATATGTCCGAACAGAATGTAAGCCAACAAATAAGGAGGCTCACACAATGGGCCCCTCCAGGCTTTCTGGTCCCCACTATCCCCCTCTCAGGTTACTTTGCTTACCATACCTGATGTATATCACCAGGCATACAGATGGAGTAAAGTGTCGACCTACGGATGAAATATTAGTAAGCCCATATTTTGTTATACCCTACCTAGGGGATCATTTTGCATGCCTCCCACTCTGGAAACCACTGCTCTTTAAAAAAACAAAAACAAAACCAAAAACCAACAATGAGAAAATGGGACTACGCTAGATTTGAGAAGCAAGTGAGTAATACAGGTGCAGAATTAGATAAGGACATTTAGAGCCTATGTAGTTAGTTAACTTGGCCTAAGGTTACAAAGTTAGTCATTGGTGGAAGCAGACAACCCATCGGACTCGAAAGCCTATTCTCTTTCGGCTGTGCCACATCGCCCCCTACAGGGACGACAGAAGGATTCCAGGAGCGAGGAAAACAGGTCCACAAACTGGGGTGCTAGATCAGACCTCACGTCACAGTTAAATGGGGTTTGGAGGCTAGTGTAACGAAACGTCTGGATTCTTGTCCTGGTTCTAGTCCTATCTAGGCAGCAATATGCTTCAGAGTTGGACAAAGTCTGCAGGAGAAGTTAAGTAATTCCCACAGTAAAGATTAAAGGAAAGAGAGCAGGCTCTAGAAACATTTCCAGAATGTCTCTGTACTACACCCAAGTGTTAAATATTCTTCATTTCCCTTGAATCTTTTTGTTAATGTCTTAACCCTTCCAGCTGTCAGTTACTCCAAAGCATCCAGGTATCAAAACTTCTTGTACAAATTCACTGTCTCCCAGCAAAACTCCTGTCAGTTTTTCTCTGGAAGCCCATTTATTTAAGAAGTCCAAGATAATGGAGATTATCACTAATTAGTACCTGACTAGTTATACGAGTCAAACTTCCCTGAAAGAGAACTTCCTTATTTATTTCGGGAAAATTCTCAACTATCTTTCCTCTAACACTTCTTCTTTTCTCTTCTCTTTCAGATTAAAAAAAAAAAAAAATGTCAGGGGATGTAAATGTTGTGAAACCCTAAGATTTGCATTTTTACAAATCTAAAAAAGTTCTCTAGATTCCAATAAAAAACATTCAAAACTGCCCTCCACTACTACCAAGAGCTCTGAATAGCTAATATAATAGCCTCACTGGGCTATGGAAACTATTAATAAATTATGTAAAGAATTTAGCCCAATGCCTAGCACAAAATAAGAGCCTAATAAATGTTACCTACTTATTATTATTATTATCATTAATATTGATGTTATCATGTAACTACCCTCCTGGGTCATGTCTAAACTAGAATTCTACAGGCAAGACTCCTTCCTAATTAACAATTTTTCTCATTTATTAAGGTATAAAAATATTGGGGTGCCTGGCTGGCTCAGTCAGAAGAACATGTGACTCTTAGTCGCAGAGTTGTGAGTTCAAGCCCCTATTCTGGGTGCAGAGTTTACTGAAAAAATGAAATAAAATAAACTTAAAAAAATAAAGGATAAAAACACAGACTTGGAAGAAGAGTAAACACTTTGTTATCAATCACTTGCAACACTAAATTTGGAATAAAGAAAAGGTTTTTAAAAAAAGTGAAAGAGATAAAGAAGTAGAAATGCAATGTGCCCAAAGAATCAGAGAAAGAATGTAATAGAAAGTAAGCCACAGAAAGGAGAAACAGGTGCCTCTAGTGTGCTCGACACAAACCTCCTAGTTTTACCTAAAACCTGCCAAAGGCTGCTTAGTTAATAAGAGGAAATTTTAGTTCTAAGCAAAGATACTAAACTACTTATCTAATAAGGAAATAATAAAAGCATATGAACAGTAAATAAAAGGTACACTCTTGAAATGACATGCAAAGCTCTAGTTTTCATAGTCACATTTCAAAAAATATATCCTTGTTAGTTATTGCTATAGTTAAGCTTGTCCCCAGAGACTTTTTTTTAAAAGAAAGATATTAAGAATGACTTTTTGGGGGCTCCTGGGTGGCTCAGTCAGTTAAGATTCTGACTCTTAATTTTGGCTCAGGTCGTGAGCTCACAGCTGGTGAGTTCCAGCCCTGCACAGGGCTCTGTGCTGACAGTGCGGAGCCTGCTTGGGATTCTCTCTCCCTCCCTCCCTCTCTGATCCTCCCACGCATGCACGCATGTGCACACACACACTCTCTCTCTCAAAATAAACTTAAAAAAAAAAAAAACAAAAAAACAATGACTTTTTCAAATGAGTCTGGAACTAATGAAAAGAAAATAAAACCAATTAAATAGCAGTGTGCAGGGGCACCTGTCTGGCTCGGTTGGTGGAGTGTTGACTCTTGATCTTGGGAGCTGTGTGCCCAAGCCCCATGTTGGGTGTGGAAATTACTTAAAAATAAAATCTTAGGGGCACCTGTGTGGCTCAGTCGGTGAAGCAACCAACTCCTGGTTTCAGCTCAGGTCATGATCTCAGGGTTGGTAAGACTGAGCCCCATGTGAGGCTCTAGACTGACAGAGTGGAGCCTGCTTGAGAGTCTCTCTCTCCCTCTCTCTCTGCCCCTCCCCTTGCTCATGCTATCTCTCTGTCTCAAAATAAATAAAACACTTTTAAAAATTACTTTAAAAATAAATAAAATATTTTTAAAATAATAAATAAATAAATAAATAAATAGCAATTTTCAACCTTCACATCAAAATCCTATGGAGCACCTGGGTGGCTCAGTTGGTTGAATGTCCAACTTCGGCTCAGGTCATGATCTCGAGGTTCATGGGTTTGAGCCCTGCGTCCGGCTCTGTGCTGACAGCTCAGAGCCTGGAGCCTGTTTCAGATTCTGTGTCTCTGTCTCTCTCTGCCCCTCCCCCACTCACACTCTGTGTCCCTCTCTCTCTCTCTCTCTCTCAAAAGTAAATAAACATTAAAAAAATTTTTTTTGTTAATCCTAGACATTAGCAATTCCTTTTCTGAGTTCTCATATCTTTAATATCAGTTAATATATCTGTAGTATCATTACGAGCTACAAAAACCAAAGCAAAGCAATGGCGAATGAGAATGGGAGAGCTTAGAAATGACTGACCTAACCCAGACCCCCTACTTTGAGCATCCAAATAAATGTCTTGTCCCAGGTTACAGTTATGCTTCACAATAAAGAAAGCCCAGAACCCCCAACTCTTGGTCCATTATACCATCTTTCTACATTAGTATAAAATGTAGCCACCAATATAAAGTTTTTTAAATGCAAAATAATATTATACATTTCAGGGCTATTTACATATATAATAAAAGTATAAAAATATGTACAGGAATGGAAAGCATCAAATTCAGAACAGTAGTTTCTTCAAAAGGGGAGGAAAACACAATTGGGAAGGAGTTCTGTGAGGGTTCAACCTTAAAAGGAGCCTGGTTTCTTAGTTAGTATGGTATTCACTAGTATGAACACAGGTATTCACTATTTTTTTTAATTGTTTTTTAATGTTTATTTTTGAGAAAGAGACAGAATGCGAGCAGGGATGGGGAAGAGAGAGATAGAGAGATACAGAATCCGAAGCAGGCTCCAGGCTCTGAGCTGTCAGCACAGAGCCCAGCGCAGGGCTCGAACCCACAAACTGTGAGATCATGACCTGAGCTGAAGTTGGACGCTCAAATGACTGAGCCACCCAGGCGCCCCAGGTATTCACTATTTTTATTTTCTGTACCTCTGAAGGTCAATGTTTCATAATGTTCACAAAGTTAAAGGAAAATAAACTCAAGGTCCAACCAAAATAGTTACTCCAGAGCCCACATACTTAACCATGATACTATATATATACAGTATACTATATATATACTATACTATATATACTATACTATACTATATACATACGATAAGACGAACTAACTATAGAGATATACTAATATATTACTACTAGAGATAGGATACATGACTAGAGACGAATATAGACGAGAGGAAGGATATATACGAGAGAGATATATATACATACTATATACTATATAGTATACTGTACATATATATATAGTATATATATATATAGTATATATAATATAGTATATATATAGTGTATATATATATACATATAGTATATATATACTATATATACTATATATATATATATACATACTATATACTATATATATACTATATACTATATACTATATATACAGTATACTATATATATACTATACCATATATACTATATATACTATACTATATATACTATACTATATATACTATACTATACTATATATATATACTATATATATATACATATATATAGTATATATATAGTATACTGTATATATATATATATAGTATATATACTATAGTATACTATATATATATAGTATCGTATATATCTATAGTACCTATAGTATACTATATATATATATAGTATAGTATATATCTATATCTATATTTGTTTGTTAAGAAAGATTTAATCATTATAAGAAATCTCTCCAGAAGATACAAAACATCAGACTGGGAAAAAGCAAGGAAGTACCTGACTAACGAAAAAGTCTCTCAAGGAAATCATATTGGAGACACAAAGCGGTCCTATCACCATGCTCAGGAATCATGTGGGTAAGCCAAAACACAAAACTCAAGTTGAACCGGAACATCAAACATGCTATTTAAGGACAGTATTGTAGAAACAACATGGGCTTTGCAGTCTGCCCTGGGTTCAAATACTACCTGGGTTTCTAATTAGCTGTGTGGCCCTAAACAAGTTTTAACTTCTCTGAGCTCAATTTCCTCACCCATATACTGGAGATACCATATCTAGCTTCCAAAGTTATAAAGATTAAAGAGTAGTCCTTATCTATGAAAATCACTTGATACACTGTAGCCTCAAAATAAATAATATTATTCCTGGCAGAAGGTCTCTCTCTGGCAAGAAGAGACAGAGCAGGCAGAGAGAAAAGTTAAAAGGAGGGAATAAAGAGCCTACAAATAGAAGCCAGGAAGAAGTTGGAATTGTTAGGAGCTGAAAAAGTCTTTGTTGAATCCCATAAGTTACCAAAAAAAAATTCTTTAACTGTGCACTATTTCACTATAGAATGCTTAGTTACAAGAATATTTAGCCTAGACTTTTTCATCACAACATTTCAGTCTTGTTTTAGCTTATTTATAGTGTTAATACACAAAAATTCAAGATCAAAATGGGGTTTTATAAAGATACGCTTTTTGTTAAAAATGCATTATCAAATAAACCATGTACAATATACCTGTTTCTCTCAGTTACCTACAACTCAGAAATATCTCTCCTACTCTTAACATATTAAAGAGAAAAGAATGATAATTTCAACAAATACCAAAAAAAATGCCCTTGATAAAATTCAACACCCAATAAAAATACAAACCAAGAACAGATGAAAACTTCCATAAATTGACAAAAGAAATCTACCAGAAACCTTCAGTAAGTATATCTAATAGTGAAACACTGGAAGCATTCTCATCAAGGAAAAAGATAAAAATGCTCATTATCATCACTATTATTCAACTTCTATACTGGAGGGTCTGGGCATTGCAATAACGCAGACAACAAAATGGCATGAACTTTACAAAGAAGCCTGGTCAATTCAGGCTTGTAATCAAAGTAACCCAGCAAGTAAACAACCCTGATGCATCCCCTCCACTCCAAATGCACAGCAATAGATAAAATATTTGTTAAATATATTTTTAAATGACTTGAACATGCTCAAAAACAAGGTAAAACCCCATGTGGATCAGAAACAAAACAGACACACAAAATTGTGAGCAGGACTGAAGCTACAGGCTCACTGGACTCGGAGTCCAGAAGCAGGTGCACATCTTCTGCAGGGCAACAGTAACACAAAGTGAAGGAGGTGGAGAAACAGGAGACATGACAGCTGAGCCAGACTCACGGCTTCAAGCCAAGGATGAGGCTGGAGCTGAAAAGAAGCTACAATGTACTGCTGCCAGTCTCTGCCTAGAGCTAGAGTGTGTATACTGCTCTAGGCCTAGACAAGTGGGAAGATAAAAACACAGCCTCACGACCAGGAACTGAACCGAGACATTCACAGACTCTGTGAACAGATCTGAAATAGCCCCAATTATCTCAAAGAGTAGGACCCCTGACCCACCATCATCATATCTTGATTTCTTGACTACGGTCCAAAAAGGCAATAAAAGCGCCTGAAATATCACCACACAGAGAAGGGTGAGCACAGAAATAAGGAAAACACAATCAAAAGCACTCCCACTTGAATGAGTCTGTAAATCAAAACTTCAAAAGACATAAAGAGATATAATGCTAAGAAACACAGCCAACAAAAGCAACAATTAGAATATGAATTCATTCCAGGGGCGCCTGGGTGGCTCAGTCGGTTAAGCGTCTGACTTCAGCTCAGGTCACGATCTCGCGGTCCGTGGGTTCAAGTCCCGTGTCGGGCCCTGTGCTGACAGCTCAGAGCCTGGAGCCTGTTTTAGATTCTGTGTCTCCCTCTTTCTCTGACCCTCCCCTGTTCATGCTCTCTCTCTGTCTCAAAAATAAATAAATGTTAAAAAAAATGTTTTAAGAATATGAATTCATTCCAGATGAAGTTTAGAGAACAGTCTGACAAAGACTTATTTTTTAAGTACATTTAGGGTGCTAGGATATAAATTTCTTTAATTACCAGGAATGCAAAATTGTACAGCCACTTTGGAAAACAGTTAGGCAGTTTCTTGTATGGCTAAACATACTCTTACCACACAATCCAGCAAAAATGCTCCTACATATTACTCGAAAGAGTTGAAAATCTATGTCCAAGCAAAAACCCAAACATGGATATTTATAGACATTTTATTCATAACTGCCCCAAACTGGAAGTAACCAAGATGTCCTTCAATAGGTGAGTGTATAAACAAACTAGTACTTCCATATAATGGAATATTATACAGTGATAAAAAGAAATGAGCTATCAAGCCAAGGAAAGACAGGAAGGAACCTTAAATGCATATTGCGAAGTGAAAGAGAGCAGTCTGAAAGACTACAATACTGTAGGCTTTCCAACTGTATGGCATTCTGGAAAAGGCAAAACTATGGACAGGGTAAAATAATCAGTAGCTATCAGGAGCTCAGGAGGAGGGAGGAAGGAATGAATAGCTGGAACACAGGGGATTTTAGGGCAATGAAGTTATTCTGATGATACTGCAATGACACTACATGAAATGTCATGTAATGACATTAATGATGCATGACATTTTGCATTTGCAAAATCCACAAAACACAAAGGACACAAAGAGAAGCCCAATATAGATATACTATGAACTTAAATTAATAATAATGTATCAGCATTGATGCGTCAGTTGTAACAAATATACCACACTCATACAAGATGTTAATAATAGGGGGAACTGTGAAGATGAAGAGGTATATACTGTGCACTATCTACCCACATTGGTCATATTCAGTTATGTATGTAACTTTTTAAAAATATCATGGACAATCCCACTTCTAGATACACACACAAATGAACCAAAAACAGGGACCTGAACAGATATTTATTTGCACACCCTGTTTATAACAGCATTATTCACAGTAGCCAAAAGGTAGAAACAACCCAAGTGTCCACTGTTAGATGAACGAATAAATAAATGTGGTACATACATACAATGGAAGAGTATTTAGCCTTTAAAAGGAAAGAAACCCAGGGGCCACCTAGGTGGCTCAGTAGGTTGAGCGTCCGGCCCTTGATTTCGACTCCGGTCATGATACCAAGGTGGTGGGGTGGAGCCCCAAGTCGGGCTCCATGCTGAGTGTGGAGCCTGCTTAAGATTCTCTCTCTCTCCCTCTGCCCTTCTCCCCAGCTTGTGCTCTCTCTCTAAAAAAAAAAAAAAATTTTTTAATAAAAAGGAACAAAATCCTGAGACATGCTATATATAAATGAACTCTGAAGACATTACGCTAAGTGAAATAAGCCAGACACAAAAGGACAAGTGTTGTATGATTTCATTCACATGAGGTACCTGCAGTAGGCAAATTCACAGGGACAGGGAGTAGAATGGTGGTTGTCAGGAGCTGGAAGGAGGTGAGAATGAGGAGTTCGTGTTTAGTGGGTACAGACTTTCAGGTGGGGAAGGTGAAAAAGTTCTGGGAATGCACAGTGGTGGTGGTTACACCACACACCACACATTCACCACATGTGAGTGTACTTAGAGCCACAATTGCTCACTTACAAATGGTTAAAATGTAAATTTTATGTCACGTATATTTTACAATTTAAAAAATGAGGAAAGATACTGAAAAACTGGTTATCCCAATTGAAAAAAAAATCATCTCTTCATTATACCACATAGAAATTCCCCATGGAAAGCAAAACTTTTTTTTAATTTTAGAAGAAAATATAGAAATCTATAATTCATACCGCAGGGTAGAGAAAATTTACTTAAGCCAGACACACACAACGTTTTTTAATTTAAGGGTAATTTTTTCACAAATGTAACATTAACATTTTAAACTTGTATACAAAGACACTAACAAAGGGAAAAGGCTAGCCTCAGACTAGCAGGATGCATTTGCAACACATATAGCCATCACATAATTAGTATCCAAAGTAACCCAACTGTCTGTTCCTCATTGAAGGAAGAATGAAAAAGGTGATTTAAGTCCACAACTGAACGTTACCTAGTAGTTAAAAAAAATGAACCAGAGGGGCGCCTGGGTGGCTCAGTGGGTTAAGCGGCCGACTTCGGTTCAGGTCATGATCTCGCGGTCCGTGAGTTCGAGCCCCGCGTCGGGCTCTGTGCTTACAGCTCAGAGCCTGGAGCCTGTTTCAGATTCTGTGTCTCCCTCTCTCTGACCCTCCCCCGTTCATGCTCTCTCTCTGTCTCAAAAATAAATAAACGTTAAAAAATTTTTTTAAAAAATGAACCAGATCCACCAGTTCTACAGTTAATTCTCCCTCAATTAAAATTTAAAATGTGTACCCCCCCCAACCTAGCAAATCTACTTCTTTCATTCACTGCAGCAATGTCTGAAATAGCAAAGAGCTTAAATGGCCTTTAATGAGGAGATGATTAAATAAACTACAGTATAATACACATACTGCATAAGAGATCATAGAGTAGTCAAGAAAAATCAGGTAGATCCCTATGTTCCAACATGGAAAAATCTTAGACATTTTGTTAGGGGAAAAAAAAAGTTGCAGAACAATGTGTACAGTATCATGTCAATAACTTAGGGGCAGAAGGAAACTGCTTTATTTCTGTATTACCTATACTGTGTGTGTGTGTATAGATGAAAATGAAAAGGCCTAGAAGGACCACTGATCCTTCTACAACTGGCAACAGCAATTTCAGCAGAAAAGGGAGTGGGCCAAGGGGGCATTTATTCTGTCTGTACTATTTGAGTTTTTTATAAGAAAACGTGCATTCATAAGCCATTCGCAGAGGTGCAGTACACAGCCACACAGACTGTGCATGAGACAACCCCAGGAAGTCCCATGTGCAGGGACTCTGATATAAACAGCACCCCCTAAAGCTGGGCAATGTACATCCTGCACAACTAGACTCTAGAGCCCTGATGGCTGTGTAATTAGAGGTAAATAAAATGAGAGGGGGTGGACTGTAAATCAGCATGAGGGAATTTTCTGGGGTGATGTAAATTTCTATATCCTGACTGGGGTAGTGGTTACAGAGTATATACATTTTTCAAAACTCATCCAACTGTACACAGACATTTGTGCATTTTATTATATGTCAACTATACATTAATAAAATTAATTTTAAAAGAAATATAAATTAAATATACAGATAAAATACAATGTCATTGGGAGAACCTGGAATAAGGTACCCAAAATTACAGGGGCAGGGCACCCCAGAACAAGAACAGATGGACTCCTGTCGGATGCATTCTGAAGTACACAGTCCTAAAACTGAAGAGAAATTAACTTAGTTCTTCAAAGCTTACAGCACAAGACCAAATGTGGATTAATACGACTCTTGTTTTTTATATACAGAAACGAAGGCCCTGAAAGATTTCTATTAGAGACATAAAATAAATGGTAACTTGGCATTCTATTGGTTCTGAGTCTAATTTTCTAAGTAGAAAACTTGCCTCTCATGCATAGTGGACGCTCAAAAACCTTGCCAGCATAACTTTGACTACATAACCCTCTTCAAAGGTAATTCCACTTACGTATGATAAAAATCCTCACAGAACTCATAAAAGGTCAAGTTTTAATTTGGCACACAAAGTAACCCAACAGGCACTACAACCCGGGGCACTGAAACAGCAGCCGGGAGCTGGAGAGCCCAGAAATCCAACCTCAGCAGAGAACAGGTAGAATTGCAGTCCTTACAAGAGATACACGCTCTTCCTACAGAAAGAAAATCCAAAGACCAGGATAAAAGGGGGGGGGGGGGGCTGTTCCCTAGATAAAAGTACTCTTCTTCTTCCTTAAGTGATAGAACAAAAGGGCCAGAATTGGATGATTTGAAGCAATGACCCACGGAGTAAGCTCCTGCTGGACAACATGCAATAAAGATGTGAAAGTGGCAGTGTGGCCACAAGAAATCACGACTCCATCACCTTAGCCATGGCTTTAAATACCCAGACCTAGGAACCTGGGTTACCTTACATGACTCCCCTCGCCCTCCCCGCCAAAAAAAAAAAAAGGAATTATTTCAGGAAGAGAGGAAGTCCATCAGCCATCCCTAACACCAACGTAATTAATAGTGTGCTCCGTGTAAAATACAGCAAAACCTTGTTTGGTTCGTTCATTCATGCAATGGATACTTTTTGTCTGACTGCGTGGGCCAGGCAGTGTTCTTGCCATTGAGGCTATAGCAGTGATAGTCACGGAGCTTAGTAGGAAATTTCCAAATTTCTTCTTCCTTTCTCCCCCCTTTAAATGTTAGGCAGGACTGCCTTCAAACTCTCCCAAATTTCTCCCACAAGCTCCTCTGACTCTTCTGCTTTATCCCCAAACCAAGCCATTTACGGCTCCAATTCCCCAACACTGGGAAAAGACCAAAAAAAAAAAAAAAAAAAAAAAAGACCTAAAGTGAATGAAGTATGAGACAAAATTCATGCTACTTTGTATTTTATACGCATACCTTCACTACCACATTGTCAGCACCTAAATAGCAAATTACGGTTGGGTTTTACGCTATTTTGTGGCCTCAGTGCTGACCATGGTTCTCTACCCAAGGTAGCTGATCAATAAACGTTTACTTGGAACGCTGGAAGGTCTTCCTAATCCCAAGGCCTGGCACAGGAATTTAACAGCAAGCATTTGTTAGCTGCATCCTGCCTCCTCTCAGGACACCTTCCTTTCAGAGGTGACCTCGGTGCACAGGTTCACTGTTAGGCGCCTCGGCGAACAGTGTTTGGGAGTGATCTGATATAAATTCCCTTCCCTCTGCCAGGGCCTAACTGCCTCACCTGCCCTCTGCCAGGACCTGCCTCCTTCGCCCCTCACAGCACCTAACGCAGAGCCCCCTCCCGGCGAGCCGGGCTCCAGGAGCATCAACCCGGCGCCCGCACCCCGGCCCCAGCGCCCTGCGGCCACCGTGCGCTCCGGACCCCGAAGACCCCTCCCCGGCCCGGGGCTCAGAGCCCGGCAGCGCCGGCCCGGGACTCCGCTCCATCCCCTCCGCTCGCCCCTCCGGGGCCGGGCGCGCGGCACCGTCTCCCCTCGCAGCGCGCGCGGTGCAGGGGCCCCGACTCCCGGAGCCCCCGTCCCCGCCGCTCCCGGCCCTGCACCCCCGCAGGCTCCTGAGGTCCGGGCGCTGCGAGGGCTCCTTCCCGCTCCTCGCGGGCGCGAGGCTCCAGCACCGCGCTCCTCTCCCGCAGCCCGCGGCCGCCGCCGCAAACCCCCCCCCACCTCACTCACTTCCCGGCCGGAGCTGGGGACGTCGAGAGGGTCTCGGGCGGCCGCAGCCTCCTCCGCCTCCTCCGGCCCGGCCCCGGCGGCTGAGGTGGCGGCTGCGCCCGCTCAGGCCCCGGAGCCGCCCCCGCGGCGAACGTTCTCAGGCGCCCGGCTCGCGCCGTTTCCCCGCCCGGCACGCGCAGCAAGCCCGCCCCCGGCGCGAGGGCGCGAGGGCGCGAGGGCGCAGGGCGGGGGGCGGGCACGCGCCGCCTGCGCGAGCGCGCGGCCGGGGGCGGGGCTTCCGCCGCGCCGAGGAGGGGGCGGGCGAGCGGGCCGAGTTCCCTTCGAACCCCGCCCCCAGCGGCCGAGCGGGACCCGTCCCCCCCAGCTCGCCAGGCGGCTCGCAGACTTGCGAGGGAAACCTGCCCCCTTCGGGCTGGTCGCTCACACTGGCGGCGGGCGGCCGAGGTGCGTTTCAATTCCACAGGTATGTGCGGGGCAGCTGGATACTCGGCACGACGTGACTATAAGGTAAAGAATGCAAAGAACCACCCCATGAATCATTCATCCGCGCCTCGAGCAAGAGATCTTGCCCTGAGTGGTTTTTCCAAATTAATTCAACTCAGCAAGCGTTGACTGAGCACCGACTCCGTGCCTAGCGCTGTACCAGGTGCTGTGTAGGTGCACCGTCACGGTCACGGTCACGGTCACGGTCACGGCCCCCGGTCTCGAGGTGCGCATAATTTAGTGCAAAAGCAGCCGTGTAAACAACCAGGTCTGGTGACCCATGCAAAGCAAAGCCACAGGGAGATGCTGTGGGAGGGCAGAGGAGGAAGAGATTACTTCCGCTGGAACCGCGTGGAGGGGCTCCAGGGAGAGGTGGCGTTTGTGTTCAGTCTGGAAGGAAGAAAAAGAAAGACGTCCTAAGAGAAAAAAAGGAGTGCATCCAAGGCTAGGTAAACAGCTTGGGCAAAGGAACAGAGGGCTACCCAAGTTTACCATCTCAGCATCAGCTTTTGTGTTTTAGTATTATCCATTTTTGATAGAACCCTTTCCAAACATAGATGATTCGAAATTAGAAACAGCTAAACTTTTTTTTTTTTTTTTTTGATGGTTCAAAGGATCATTTTTCTCCATGATGAGCCTTTCTCAAGGCTCAAAACAGCAGTGTCCTTCAAGGGCTACTGATATGTGAGCCCATGATGTAAGTCCCTAAGCCAAGAGCCCCCAAGCCAGTATGCTTTAACGTCTGGTTTTTCACTGCTTTTTGGCACCTTATGGTAAGGCAGATCGTACCACCTCCTGCTGCTGTCTGCCTGCATGCCTGCCTGCCTTTAGAACATCCTCTTCCTCCTCCTCACATTTTCCTATTTTTAAACTCCTCTGGTGAAGGAAATGCTGGTAACTAACTTTGTTAAGTAAGGGTAAACAGGCTCCTCAAAAAAAAGGACATCACCTTTCACACATGAATTTTAGGACTATTTTTCATGCTTAGAAGACTTTTTCATTTGTATTCAGGATCTTGACTGTGTTCTGAATATGCTAAGATACTCAGAATACAGGCAAGAGACGTCTTATTTATTCATTTACCACTTATTGAGCACCAACTACGTGGGAGGCTTTGAAAGGGTAAAACATTGATCCTACCCTTCGGAGAAAAGACGTGTAAATGATGTAAAATAAATATGTCAATACTGTCTGCTATATTTGCCGTATTGATCGAAACCTAGGTAATATCAGTATGTGAGCTAGACTATAATAAAGCATTCTGGGAATTAACTTCTTTAAATACACTTGTATTAGCATCTCTCCATCACGGTTCTGTACCTCATCACCTCCCACATCCTCAGAAAACTCCTTTCAAACATATTTCGATCACGCTCCCTCTCTCACTCCCAAAATTATCGACTCTTACCTTTTTCCTTCACCATCTGTCATGTTCAAGCTTTTCCTGTCCTCAAGAAAAAGAAACCCCTCTGTCACTCTGGACTGTCTTCTGGTTACCACTTGCTCCCTTTCTGTATTTGCCTTCACAAACGCCTTAAAAGTAGTTTGCACTTCTACTCTGCCAACACGGCAGCCTCCCCCTTCTCAACCCATGGCTATGTGACTTCTGTCCCCACCACATCACGGTGCTGCTCTCAGTCATTTAGGTCTTGCTTAATCCTAAATGCCACAGGCCAGTTTTGAGTCAGGTAGTGAGTTCTTGGTGGCATTTGACAACACAGAGCACTCCAGTCTTTTTGAAACTACCTTGGACTTCGTGGCATGACTACCTCCTAACTCCTCTGAACACTCCTCTGTCTCCAGGGTTCTGTGTTCAGCTTTCAGTTCACCCTGCCCATTCTCCTTAACTCATTCCATTCACTCTTCATTGGCCATGTTTACCAGCAACTCCCCGAGCATTATCTGACTCTGCCCACTCATCTGAGTTCCAGAGACACAGAAGCCTACTGGACTTCCCCACTTAGATGTCCTACAGACATCCCAAGTTCTGCACGTCTAAAGCCGTTCAGCATTACTGTCACTCAGCTACCCAGTCCAGAAACCTGGGAGTCATCCTTGATTCCTTCCTTCCCGTCCCCACCACACTCAACAATCCTGTTGATTCTCCTCATAAATAACTCTAGAATCTGTCCCTCGTAGCTAAGCCTCTCACTGGACTAATGCAATAGCCTTTGCTCTTGTCCCTCTCTTGTAGTCTGGTTCCTTCCATTCCATATTCCATACCGCGTGTCAGAAAACACTTTCAAAAATATGCTGCCTATAGGGGCGCCTGGGTGGCGCAGTCGGTTAAGCGTCCGACTTCAGCTCAGGTCACGATCTCGCGGTCCGGGAGTTCGAGCCCCGCGTAGGGCTCTGGGCTGATGGCTCAGAGCCTGGAGCCTGTTTCCGATTCTGTGTCTCCCTCTCTCTCTGCCCCTCCCCCATTCATGCTCTGTCTCTCTCTGTCCCAAAAATAAATAAAAATCTTGAAAAAAAAATTAAAAAAAAAAAGTATGCTGCCTATATATGTCGCTGCTCAGCATGGCACACAAGACCTTCCATTTCTCTGGCCCTCATCTATCTCCTCACTGTGTCTTTTGTCGCTTCCTACACACCCTGCATCCAAACTCCTGGAATGTTCCTACTTTCCCTTGCCTCCATACCTCTGTGCTTATTTCTCTCTCCATTTGGAATGTCATTTGAGTCCAAGCAAAGACTGTTCAATGTGTAGCTAAAGTTCCACATAGAATGAAACTTTCTGGAAATCAGAAAACGTAAACGTACATAATGAAAGGGCTGCCATGTACTTGGGGAAATCATCACAGAATGACCAATTCTGAGAGCTAGACTCTTCAAACTGTTAGACAAAAATAATAATTTTGGGGGTGCCTGGCTGGCTCAGTTGGAGGAGCATGCAACTCTTGATCTCGGGGGTCATGAGTTCAAGCCCCATGCTGGGTGTAGACATTCCTCAAATAAACTCTAATAACTTTCAAAGCCTCCATGCAAAAAGTTCAAATTACTTAAAAGGGTAAGGAAATTAGGACGCAGTACATTCAAGATGTCTGCAAATTCTTTGTCACTTCTTTTGATCCAGGCTGGCCCACGTGAATTGTCTGGCCAATAGAATGTGTGATGTATAGGGGCGCCTGGGTGGCGCAGTCGGTTAAGCGTCCGACTTCAGCCAGGTCACGATCTCGCGGTCTGTGAGTTCGAGCCCCGCGTCGGGCTCTGGGCTGATGGCTCAGAGCCTGGAGCCTGTTTCCGATTCTGTGTCTCCCTCTCTCTCTGCCCCTCCCCCGTTCATGCTCTGTCTCTCTCTGTCCCAAAATAAATAAACGTTGAAAAAAAAAAAATTAAAAAAAAAAAAAAAAAAAAATGTGTGATGTATATGAGATGTGATGTATATTCCAAGCCTAGGTCTTGTCTTGAAGAATCCACCTGGGTCTTTGAAAGCCCTTGCTCTTGAAGCCCTGGGCCACAATATATACCATTTAACTCCCCGTGGAGAGGTTCTGAGACGGCACAGAGACGGAAGGAGGCCAGCTGATCCTAGCTGATATGAGTGAAGTCATCATGAATGCTCTATATCAGTTCAGCCATCAGCTGAATACCACTGAGTGACCCCAGGGGAAGCCATGTGGAACAGAAGAATCATCCAGCCAACCCCCGCCCAAATTCCTGACCCCAAAGATTGTGAGATTATAATCAAAACAGTTCTCACTTTAAGCCATTACGTTTCAGGGTAGATAGTCTGTTATGGAACCTGGTGACCAAAATATTTGGCATTAGACTTTTCAAGGGCAAAGCAAGGCAATAGTGATGCAGCATTTTCAGTATTTTCTAAAAACGCAAGGAAAAAAGATGCAAGCTAAGGATTTTGTATCCACCCATCCACGCTGTTTTTCAGGCACTGAACTCTATAGGAAAAAAAAACCTGTTTTTAAAATGCAAGAATTCAAGGAATAATATGCACATAAGCCCATCCTAGGTATTTACTAAAGCAGGGTCAGCAAATTTTTTTTAAAGCACCAGATTAGCAAACATTTGGGGTTTGCAGGTGTAATATTCAACTCTGCCATTGTAGCACAAAAGCCTCCATAGATATGTGCAAATAAGTGAGTGTAGCTATGCCCACAAATAAATTGGATTTACAAAAATGGGCAGCCAGCTTGATTTGACCCATGGGTTGCAGTTTGCCAGTCCTGTACCAGAAGAAAAGAAATAGAGAAAGTTATTTCTCTTGGGGCACCCGGGTGGCTCAGTTGGTTAAGCGTCCAGCTCTTGCTCTCGGCTCAGGTCTTGATCTCAGGGTTGAGTTCAAGCCCCACGTTGGGCTTGGTGTTGGGCTCAGGGTTGGGCGTGAAGCCTACTTTAAAAATAGAAAAGAGGGGCACCTGGGTGGCGCAGTCGGTTAAGCGTCCGACTTCAGCCAGGTCACGATCTCGCGGTCCGCGAGTTCGAGCCCCGCGTCAGGCTCTGGGCTGATGGCTCGGAGCCTGGAGCCTGTTTCCGATTCTGTGTCTCCCTCTCTCTCTGCCCCTCCCCCGTTCATGCTCTGTCTCTCTCTGTCCCAAAAATAAATAAACGTTGAAAAAAAAAATTTAAAAAAAAAAATAAATAAATAAAAATAGAAAAGAAAAGAAAGTTATTTCTCTCGAAAAAGTGCAAGACCCATATGATTTAAGAAAATAAGGGGCACCTGGGTGGCTCTGTCAGTTAAGACTCTTGATTTCAGCCCACACAGTTTGTGGGTTTGAGCCCCACATGAGGCTCCACACAGACAGTTCAGAGGCTGCTTGGGATTCTCTCTCCGCCCCTCCCCTGCTCATGCTCTCTCTGTCAAAATAAACTTTAGAAAATAAAATTAAAAAAATAATTGGGGGGCGCCTGGGTGGCGCAGTCGGTTAAGCGTCCGACTTCGGCCAGGTCACGATCTCGCGGTCCGGGAGTTCGAGCCCCGCGTCGGGCTCTGGGCTGATGGCTCAGAGCCTGGAGCCTGTTTCCGATTCTGTGTCTCCCTCTCTCTCTGCCCCTCCCCGTTCATGCTCTGTCTCTCTCTGTCCCAAAAATAAATAAACGTTGAAAAAAAAAAATAAAAAAAATAAAATAAAAAAATAATTGGGCCCCTGTGTGGCTCAGTTAGTTAAGCGTCCAACTTCAGCTCAGGTCATGATCTCGCGGTTCACGAGTTCAAGCCCCGCATCAGACTCTGTGCTGACAGCTCAGAGCCTGGAGCCTGCTTCAGATTCTGTGTCTCCTCCTCTCTCTGCCCCTCCCCTGCTTGTGCTCACTCGCTCTCTCTCTCTCTCAAAAATAATACACATTTTAAAAATGTTTTCATAATTAAAAAAATAATATATCACAACCAAGTAGGATTTTGTATTAATCTGCTAGAACTACCGTAACAAAATACCACAGATTGGCCTAAGGAATAGAAATTTATTTCCTCACAGTTCTGGAGGTTTAAAGTCCAATATCATAGTACCACAAGGGTTGGTTTCTTCTGAGGCCTCTTTCCTCAGCTCGTTGATAGCCGTCACCTCCCTGTGTCTTCACATGGTCTTCGCTCTGTACTGTGAGTGTCTGTCCTAAGGATACCAGTCACCGTGAAGTAGGGCCCACCAACCTCATTTTAATTTAATTATCTCTTTAAAGACCCTATCTTCAAATACAGTCACATTCTGCAGTACTGATCAAGACTTCAACAACCTTGGGGCACCTGGGTGGCTCAGTTGGTTAAGCGTCCGACTTCAGCTCAGGTCATGATCTCACAGTCTGCGAGTTTGAGCCCCGCATTGGGCTCTGGACTGACAGCTTGGAGCCTGGAACCTGCTTCAGATTCTGTGTCTCCCTCTCTCTGACCCTCCCCTGTTCATGCTCTGTCTCTCTCTCTCTCAAAAATAAACATTAAAAAATATATTTTTAATAGAAAAAAAAAAAGACTTCAACAACCTAAATGTAAAGGTTAAAACTATAAAACCCTTAGAAGAAAACATAGGTGTAAATCTTCATTACCTTGGCCTCCTTAGACACACCCCACAAGCACAAATGACAAAAGAAAAAGCAGATAAATTTGGCTTTATCAAAATTAAATACTTTTGTGCATCAGAGGACACCATAAAAAAATGCAAAGACAGTCTACAGAATAGGAGTAAATATTTCCAAATAACATACAAGCTGAGGGACTTATATCCAGAATACATGAACGAACATAATCATAACACAAATAACCCAGTTGAAGGGTTAACCCAGTTGAATAACCCAGTTGTAATGGCTCCCATCACAATCGCAGATAATAACAAGAGTTGGTGAGGATGTGAAGAAATTGGAACCTTGATACATAACTGGTAGGAAGGAAAATGGTGCAGCTCTTTCAGAAAATAGCTTGGCGGTCCTGAAAATATTACACATGAAGTTATATGACCTAACAATTCTACCTCTAGGTACATATATACCCCAAGAGACTTGAAAATAAATGCCCACACAACAACCTATACACAAATGTTCATAGTCTTACTCATTATGGCCAAAAAGTTAAAACAACCCCAAACTCCATCACCTGATGAATGGGTAAACAAAATGTGGTACATCCATCCATTCAGTGGAATTGTATTTCGCAATAAAAAAGAACAGAGTGTATGTTATAACATGGAAGAACCTTGAAAACATTATGCCAAGTGAAAGAGGCCAGTCACAGAAGACAGTATAGTATATGATTCTATTGATATGGAGTGTCCAGACGAAACAAATTGACAGAGACAGAAAGCAGGTTGGTGGATGCCGGGAGGCTGGAGGGGTTGGAGGGATTGGGGAAGGACTGCTAACAGCTATGGGGTTACTTTATGAGTTGATGAAAATGTTCTAAAATGATTGTGGCGATGGGCACACAAACCTGTGATTATACTAAAACCACTGAATTGTATGTACACTTTAAATAGACGAATTGAAAGGTATGTGAATTATGTCTCAACAAATCAGGCTCTTTGAAAAAAGAAAACTATAAAAAC
Organism: Lynx canadensis; assembly: GCF_007474595.2. Taxonomy (NCBI): domain Eukaryota; kingdom Metazoa; phylum Chordata; class Mammalia; order Carnivora; family Felidae; genus Lynx; species Lynx canadensis. Next base: position 119,680,057 of record NC_044305.1, on the reverse strand, counting down.
AATCCCAAAAGACACAAAAGTATACTCGAAAGAGACATCCCTTGGTTTCGGTTAAAATAGCTCAACATCGTTAAGATGACAGTTCTCCTTATGTTCATTTATAAAGTTAATATGATTCCCCCAAAATAGAAGCAAGCTTTTTTCTTGTTTTCTGTAGCTAGACAAATTGATGCCAACGCTTTTATGGAAAAATAAACACTCAAAAATCACTAGTAAAACACTGAAATGAGATATGAGAGATGACAAATATCAAAACTTACTGTGAGGCGTCTTGAACGAAAATAACGTGGTTCTGGCAAATGAATAGGCAGACCAATGTAGCAGAATAGAAGGTACAGAAGTCAGGACAACCACCTCGGAAATCTAGTATACGATAAGCAGTCAAATGGCTGAGGCAAAGAAGGACTTTTTAACATGATGTTGGGATGACCGTACAGCCATATAGAGACACGCTCTGTTGGTGAGGTTATGGGAAGACAAATACCACTACAGAGAAGGGGAAATAGTATAACCCCTCTGAATGGGGCATTTGCCAATATCTAATGAACGGTTTGTGCATTTACCTTTCAACCTAGCACTCCAACTTCTAGGAACTTACCCTAAAGATATCTCCAGAAATAATATGCATGCTTACATATGTCCCTTCTTCACTGTACCATTATTTGTATTTGTAGAATATTGGAAGCTACCTAAGTGCCCAAACAGAGAAGACCGATTGAAGAAACCATGATACTTACAGTCGATTCCTAGGAAGCAATAAAAAGGAGTGAGGAATATCTTTATGAGCTGATTTATAATAATTTCCAGGGTGTATTATTAAGGGGTGCCTGGGTGGCTCAGTCAGTAAAGTGTCCAGCTTCAGCACAGATCATGATCTTGTGGTTCGTGGGTTTGAGCCCCGCGTCGGGCTCTGTGCTGACAGCTCAGAGCCTTGGACCTGCTTCAGATTCTGTGTCTCCCTCTCTCTCTGCTCCTCCCCAGCTCATGCTCTCTCTCTCTCTCTCTCAAAAATAAACATTAAAAAAATTTTTTTAAAGCAAGGTGCAAAAGCAAATCTCTAGTATGTTACATTTTGTGTAATAAAGACAAGAAATAAAATAAAATGGATTTGCTTCTTTTAGTAAAAGATCATCATAAGAACAATAAATCAGAAAACAATGAAATTGTTTGCCTGTAAAAAATTGGGTGAGGAAACAGGTAGAAAGGATAACAGAGGGAGGGACAGTTTTGAGGGTATCTTTTGGGGTAGTTTTGCCTTCTGGATGCATGTTTATGTTATTTATATATGTTCAAAAATAAAATTAAGGGGCACCTGGCTGGCTCAGTCAGGAGATCATGCAACTCTTGATCTCAGGGTCATGAGTTCAAGCCCCATGTGGGGTATAGAGATTAATTAGATAAAGTTTAAAAAATAATAACAAACTAAATTAAATTAAATCAGCAAGCATAAGAAAAAATTTTAAACCTGTAACTAGATGCAAACAGAAACAAATAAACCCAACTGGGTGTCAAATGAATGACGTAACCACATGAAGAGGGAGAAGGAAGTAAACCAAATAATTTGTATATAGTACTTAGATATACCTCTGGTTGAATGCAAACCATAAGCTGGGGAAAGAATACCAGGAAAAGACGAAACACAGTGGCCAATAAACATTTAAAAACATTACCTTTATTGCTAAATTTACAAATTAAATTAGCAAAATATTTGATATTTAATATCCAGTGTTAAAGAGTTTTTTGGAGAATATAAATTAATCAACCTTTCTGGAAAGGGATTTGGAAATATATATCATTTTTTTTAACGTTGATATCCTTTGACCCAGAAATCCAAATCCTTGAAACTTTTTTAATAAAAATATTTAGTGATGTATAATTAAATCTATGCATTAGAATATCTTACCAGAGCTATTTCTAAAAAATAAAATTGAAAAAATATATACAGGTACAAGACTTTGATTAAATCACAAGATAGCCATGAAATAGAAGGTGCCACAGTCATTAAAATAACAGTGTAAAAGAATGTTTCATGTCATGGAAAAGTACAAAATGGTATGTGTAGTATGATTCAAATTTTGCTTAACAATATGTGTGAGAGACAAACAACCCAAGAGGAAAAGGGTCAAAAATATGAGCAGACATTTTACAGAAGGGCAAACACATATGGCAAGTGTATGTATGAAAAGATCCTCAAGTTCTTTAGTATTCAGGAAAATGCAAATTAATACTACAATATTATAAACCCACTAGAGAGGCAGAAGTTGTAAAGTCTGACAGTTCCCAGGGGTGCCTGGGTGGCTCAGTCGGTTGAGTGTCCGACTTTGGCTCAGGTCATGATTTTGCAGTTCTTGAGTTCAAGTCCTGCCTCAGGCTCACTGCACAGAGCCCACTTCAGATCCTCTGTCCCTCTCTCTCTGCCCCTCCCCAGGTTGCTCTCTCCTCTCGCTCTCACTCTCTCTCTCTCTCAAAAATAAATAAACATTAAGAAAAAAATTATGATGATGATTCCAAATGTTGGACAGGAGGTTGATCAGTTGGAAGCTCTTATGCACTGATTCCCGGGAATGTAAATTGGTGCAGCTAGTTTGGCAATGCTTCATGAAGCTGAAATTTTTGCATGCTTTGTAGCCAATGATTTCACCCCAAAGACTTCTTGACACATTTTCCAAGAGACATGTACAAGCGCTGCTCATAATGGCAAAAGACTAATAATCCAAGTGACCAGCAAGAGAAGAATGAATGCATAAATTGTGGGTATCTCCACAATGGAAATATTAAGCAACAGCCACAGTGAAAGAATTGTATCTACACAGAACAGCTTGGATAAAGTGACCCAATGTGCTTTTGAGTGAAAAAAGCAAGAGACGTATGATTACAGCATGATACCATTTTTATAAAGCTTAAAATCAAGCAAACCCAAACAATTTATGAATTCACTTTTTAAATCCACAATTTATAAAATCACTTTTATAAAGCAAGGGAATAAATAAACTCAGACTAGGAGAAAATAGTTACCCTGTGGGAGGAAGACTGGGAGAGCATCAGGTAGTTAATTGCAGTAGTAAATTACAGTTATTGCCAATTACTCATAATGTTTTGTTTCTCAGTGTTTGTGTTTAAAAAAAAAAAAGAGGGAAAAAGTTTGTAGGGGTGTGTGTGTGTGTGTGTGTGTGTTGTCCTTCCTGAAGAAAAGATGGGAAGAACAGAAACCAAAATATTAGCAGAGATTATCTCGGGGCGGGGTGGGGGGGATTAGGAGTGATTTTAATTTTCTCTGTATTTGTTTACATTTTCAAACTGTTAAATGAGCATGCACTTTTTTGAGAACAGGAAAAAATAGTTTTCAAAATCTCTCCTAGAACCTGTCTCATTTTCATTCGGCAGCTTGAACATCCAAGTCTTAATTTCCACGGTTATAAATGATCCGAGGGAGAGGTACGCAGTGGAATCTCCAAGGTCGTTTGTGACACCAAGTTTGGCCAGGTAGTGAGCTGACAGCAGTGGAAGTAAAGCTACAGAAGGATGTTAGCGAGCTGCGTGGGAGGCCAGACACCTGCCAGCTGAGTCAGTGTGGGCAACAAGAAGATAATCACAGCTCAAGGAAAATAATTTAATGAACCTGAAAACCATTTCTTGAAGTTCTGAATCCACAGCCCTGCCTTTCAATCCCCACCAAAAAATCCCTAATAACATGCAGATAAGAATACTGGAAACAAAATATCACAATCCCATCCTTGTATCAAATTATAGTAAATTCACGCCATAATGAGTGTCATTCTGTTCTCTGGCACTCACGGACGATGTGAAAGGACTGGAAAGGGTTCAATAGAGAGTAATTAAAATGACAAGCAGAAAGAGTGTTCCTTACATGATGACAAGCAAAAACCAAACTCTGGCCTTCGGGGGAGGATGAGGGCTTAGATGCGACATGCCAAAGGTGTGCACAGTCGGGTCAGATGTGGTCACCAAATCTTGTAATCCCGGCAGGTAGGGCTGGCTGATGGTGGTTGAAAGAGGCAAATTTGGAAGAGATAAAAGGGAAAGGCTGTTTTGCACAGTGGGTAACAATGTGGAAATCCTTCCCCCCAGAGGCTGAATCATTGGTTCTCGGTCTTGTCCAAACGTGAAATGAAGACGGCACAGAAGACCAACTGGGAGGCTGGCTGGGGACGGGATGGCCAGGAAGAGGGCGGTGCTAAGACAGGGGTGTTTTCACTCTCCATAGTATCACGTGAGGTCTGAGTCTGTGACAAATTGCATGGAAAACCTTTCTGAATGAAACTTTCTGGGGTGCCTGGGTGGCTCAGGCGGTTAAGCGTCAGACTCTTGATTTCCGCCCAGGTCATGATTTCACGGTTCATGAATGAGAGCCCCGTGGCGAGTTGTGTGCTGACAGCTCAGAGCCTGCTTGGGATTCTCTCTCTTCCTCTCTCTCTCTGCCTCTCCCCCACTCCCTTGCTCACTCACTCTCTCTCAAAATAAGTAAACTTAAAAAACAAAAATAAAAAAGGGACTTTGTAAGATTTACATTACGGACAGCAATCGTGTTCTTCAACAAAACTGTCCAGGATGGTGCCGGGATGAAGAGACAGCTACACTGAGCCGCCAGGGTATTTTCTGTGTGCCAATGATCACGCGAAGAACTCCCATCCTGCCCTATGGAGGGAAGCTCAGGAGGCCGAAGCTCAGGATGCCAGAGCTCACACGGCACACTAGAGAACCTCGAGAATTTCCCCAGGAAGGCAACCCAGGGGCCACAGTCTCCAAGGGAGGGTATCTCTTAGGTTTTCCTGGTTTCCCAAAGGCTAATTCTTTTTGTGGTGTTTTCAGACACCTCCAAAGATCAACAAATTCCATGTTGACCGAACTGTCTAAGGTGGCTCAAGATTAGCAAATCCAGCTGTTCTCAATGTACCACCCACCTGGTATGCTTTCGGAAAAAGCCCCTACATCTCGGACCCATCCTAGACGAACTGCATTTTTTTTAAAGTGCCTGCAAGTGATCGAGTGTGCAGCCAAAGTGGAGAACCACCGCGCTTCTCCATTAAAGTTAAAGTTAGTTATTTGAAGAGGTTCTGATTGTACGAAGAGGGCAAAGGGCATTTGGGGATGAGCTCAGCGGAAGAAGCAAGGCGGCTCTGCCGGCTCCCCAGTGCCCGCACGTGCCTGCGTGCAACCCCGGGTTGTCCCCACACGGGCGACAGGGGCAGGCGCGCCGAGCTGCTTCACCTTCCTGAATGTCACCAGACCGCCTTGGACATTGGAAGATAAGTTTTTCAGGTCCCTGCTGTCACGTGAGGGAGGACAGAGAAGAGAGCTATGCGTGCCCCTTCCTCTTGTAGGCACTGCCTCTGTGCTCCTCTCTAGAACCAGAGAGAAGGATGCATGAGCCCAGCAAGCCCCAGGAACAGGAACGTGCTTTCTTGTCGCCAGTGCTGAGCTGTCCCATCTCTTTTTTGCTTCTCCACATTTACCAGTTTCCTCATCTTGCGGTTAGCCCCCTTCTGCTCCACGTCGGCACAATTACGTTCCTCGTCTCAGCATTTCAGCGCTCAGCCCGTGGCAGCCTCCACCTCTTCCTGTTCCCCATAGCGACTCCTTCTAGGGCTTGGATCACCACTATTGAGTGCTTCTCTGGGCCTACTCAGGGGCTTCTGTGGCTTCAGTTCAGGTCATATTAAGGGTGCTTCCAGGATTGGTTAGGACAACTGTATACCAGGAAAGTTCTTCCTTTTCCTCACATCACAAAGTCTCCATCGTTTGCAAAGATGCCCGAGCAAAGAGCCCAAATTGCAGAAAGGAAAAAAAAAAAAAAAAGTCACCCTTTGGAACTGGAGGGGCCACAACAGCTATAGCAAACCACATGGAACGCAAGGAGGGCCAAGTCCCACACTCCGTGTTGGCAACTGCCCGGCACTGCCACCCGGGGCTCTGGGCTCCCCCTTGGCAGGACAGCCTCCCACCTCCTCCATTTCTCCCTTAGATATGCAGTACTCGCTCTTTAATGCCCTGCATGGAAAACCACTGTAGAGTGAGGAAACTTCCAGAAACAAACTTCACCCACAATCTCAGGTACCCACATGACCTTCAGTGTCATTTGCTGAGGCTTTTAAAGGCATGTCTATCACCCCACTTATTTCCCCAATCTTTTTTTGTTCCCCACCTCCAGATCTACGTACTCCCTTCCGCACATTGTTAATTTCCTACCTCATTCACTGGACTCCGTCCCTTCATAGATGCTAATACCACTTACAACATCCTTTACTGTCTCCATCAATATCTGTCCATACCCTGTTTCTAGATCTAACTCAAACTTCACCTTCTCCAAGGAGATGGCTGTCTTACAACTAACTTCACTGCATTCTGACCATGTCTGTGTTGTATCTCCTACCCCGCCAGGCCCGGTTGTAGTGTATTGATTTTTACATTTGTTGACATGTTGATTAAGTAAGTAGTTTCGGTTGTTTCATATACACCCATTATGCTTCCTCAACTAGATTTCAAGTTCCCCAAAACCCAGGACTCATGGTCAGACACAAAAGAGCTGTGGCTATGAGAGATGAGATGTAGGCCTTGGGTTTGGGTTGGACCTCAGAGGGTCTGTACCTGGCCGGGATGCCGGTGTTACATGTGATTATGATGGATGAGACTGTATTCTATATGTAGACTACCATATCTTAAACATTCTCACCAGTCAGCATCCTTTCACGGCTCTTCAGAAATCTGGAAAAGTCATGTACCTGAGGAAGTTGAGAACCTATGTTTGGTGTTTGGTGAGAAACCTCAAAGAAGAAAAACATGCCAACACTACACAAATTACAATGCCCTGCACTGTGTTTCTAGGGCTTTCTCACTAACAGCTAATATTTAATGAGCACATACTGTATATGAGCCTATGAAATAGAAGGTGGGATAGAAAACAGACCTGGAAATTATCTGCTTAAAGAAGCTTACAGACCCTTCCTCAGGTGGCTGGGAAGATGGTGGACATTCAGACTGAGCGTGCCTACCAAAAGCAGCTGACCATCTTTCAAAATAAGAAGAGGATCCTGCTTAGAGAAATTGGCAAGGAGAAGTTTCCACAATACTACAAAAACAGTCTGGGCTTTTGAGATGCCCACGGAGGCCACTGAGGACACCTATAGTGACAAGAAATGCCCCTTTACTGGTAATGTCTCCATCTGAGGGCAGATTCTGTCTGGTGTGGTGGCCACGATGAAGATACAGAGGACCATTTTCATCCACTGAGACTACCTCCACTGCATCCCAAAGTACAACCGCTTCAAGAAACACCACAAGAACATATCCATGCACCCGTCCCTTTGCTTCAGAGACATCCATGTTGGCGACATTATCACAGTGGGTGAGTGCCAGCTCTCAAGCAAGACTGTGTGCTGCAATGTGCTCAAGGTCACCAAGGCCACTGGCATCAAGAAGCAACTCTGGAAGTTGTGAGACTAGACGCCTGCCCAAACCAAAGAAAATAATTTTCCCAGTCAAAAAAAAAAAAAAAAAAAAAAAGCTTACAGATGGCAGTGAATTAAACAGAAATGCTGACTTTAAAGAGAGACTATGTTAATTAAGTGCCTTTATTTGTATTATTTTTTTGAAGAAATGCATTTCTTTTTTTATATTTCATTTATTTATATTTAAATGTTTATTTTACTCTTGAGAGAGAAAAAGAGAGAGTGCAAGCAGGGGAGGGGCAGAGAGAGGGACACAGAGGATCCGAAGCAGGCTCCATGCTGTCAGCACAGAGCCCAATGCAGGTCTCAAACTCAGGAACTGTGAGATCATCACCTGAGCCAAAGTTAGACACTTAACCAACTGAGCCACCCAGGTGCCCCTATTTATTTATTTTTGAGAGAGAGCGTGAGAGCGTGAGAGCGTGAGTGGGGGAGGGGCAGAGAAGGAGGTGAGAGAGAATTCCATTCAAGCTCCACGTTGTCAAAACCCAATGTGAGGCTTGAACCCACAAACCTGAGCCAAAATCAAGAGTTGGTTGCTTAACTGACTGAGCCACCCAGGTGCCATAGTGTATTAAAAAAAATTTTTTTTTAATGTTTATTTTATTTTTGAGAGAGAGAGAGCAGGCATGCAAGCAGTGAAGAGGCAGAGAGAGAGGGAGACACAGAATCCAAAGCAGGTTCAAGATTCTGAGCTGTCAGCACAGAGCCCAACACAGGTTTAGAACCTACCATCCTCGAGATCGTGACCTGAGCCAGAGTCAGACACTTAACCGACTGAGCCACCCAGGTGCCCCTCAAGTGCATTTTAGTAGAGGTTCAAGGCACTAGGAGAGCCCAAAGGAGAAGACCCATTCAGTCTAGAGGCATGGTAAAGTAGACTGTAACAGTGATGGTCCCCAATGGGTCATGCCTCGTGGTGCACGTGCCCTTGTGTGTTGGGACAAATGGCACACATGACAGAAGCAGAGGCTTGGGAAATACTTGCACAGTAGGACTTGCTCTCTTGAAACACTGCCCTGTGACCATAATGTAAGGAAGCCAGTCTAGCCTATGAAGAGGCCACAGGGAGGAAAACGGAGACAGTCTCACTGTTGATTAGCTCCTACTGCCAGATGTGGAGTGAGGCCATCTAGGACATTCCAGTCCGGTTGATCTTACAGTTTAAGTGCAGCCACGTGAGGGGCCCTAGTGACACCAACAAAGGAGCCTCCCAGTTGACCCGTGAAGATGAGAGGAATAATAATTAAGACTCAAAGTTTGGAGTGATTTGTTTCGCACCAATAGATAGTGTACAGAAACTGGTACCTGGAAGGAATTAGCACCTTAACAAAAATATGAAACGTGTAGTATTGGCTTTGGATTGTGTGGCAAAGGAAGGCTGGGAGGGGGGGCAGGAGGTTTTGGGGGAAATCTACTGCAGGAGGGGAAAGGCGGCACCTGTGTCTTCTAGCAGCGAAACGGCCCCAGCAGGAATTTAGAAGGTAGAAAACTGGCCTAATAAGCTTATGATTCCGACTCGGGGAATTGCCAGGCAGAATGTTAAAAGCGTAAATTGTCTTTTTTAGCAGCTTTTGCCATAAGGGACAGCAAGGAGGAACTGTTCAGCATCCCAGCAGAATTTAGAAGGAAGACGGGAGGTGTGGGGTGTGCTGGCTACCAGAGTCAAGTGTTTCGTATTTCTAGTCTCTCTAACCCACAGGAGTCTCCAAGGAAGACATGGATGGCTTCAGGGTAAAGACCAAATCAAGTTTGAGGCTGTGACTCTTTGTTAAGACCTCAGAAAGATATAAGGTGGTGCTAGTAGCACTCTCTGGAAAAGGAGCTTCTAAGAATCTTGAGGTCATTTGCCCTGTGGCTCTCTGACATGCTGCCCAAAGTGGAGGGAGGACCATCTCTAAAATAATTGTGGGAATGGCTTTTGTCTAACAAAGTAGACTCTTCTCTGACAGATTAAAAAAAAAAAAAAAAAAAGCCGACATCGTTTTAGGGGAGTCCTCGGACAGGGAGAGTTCAAAGTGAAAAAAGCCTCCCTCCCCCCTCAGCTCCACACGATCTAAGGGCAGAAAGAGCTACTCAGCTGCAGACACAGTTCTTACAGACCCGGAAGAGTATCTCCGGAGCGAAGAGGCAGAGAACAATCGACTGAGGAATCACTCCCAGCGAGCTAGCAGGGCCCTGGCGCACGAGCATCCTTCCCTCCAAAGTAGAGAGCCTCGACAACACGGATCCTGCTCGGTTCAGAATTGCCCAGTCACTGTGTGTCTCCCTCCACTCCCTCCTGGGACCTGAGTGTTTACCAAGGTCCTCAGGCCCTCTCTCACCACTGTGAGATGTGAGGTGAGGAGGTGATTCTCTTTTTAGTTCACCGTCCTTGACCCAAGGGGACCCAGGGAGGAGCTGCAAGCGAGGAGCCTTGCACAAACCGGAATCTGATTGGATCCGGAGGCCCTCCTCTGTGAGCCTGGGCCCCTGATTGGATGAGGCGTGTGGGCACCGGGAAGAGTGAGGGCATCCCATGTGCAAGGGATGTGAGCCATTTGTTAGAGGAGTGGTCCTCTTAAGCATGCCTCCCAGTATACCCACTAGGTATCTCCCAGTATCCCCGCTGTGTGTGTCTCCCTCCCCCATAGACTTTCAGTGCGGCCTTGGGATTTGCTTTGGCCAGTGGGACAATGATGCACCAGAGGCTTGACGGGCACTTGCACGTTAGAACATCGCCCTGAGATGCCACGTAAGGAAGACCATCGGCTTACTGGAGGAGGAGAGACCACATGAAGGGGAACTGAGGTGCCCCAGGTGTGAGCCAACAACTGCCAGACATCTTGACCATCAGCCCCTCCAGCCCTTCCTACCCTATGTTGAATGAGTATGTTCAGGTGAAACCAGCAGAGGAACTACTCAGTCAATCCACAGAATCATGGGAAATTCTACATCATTGCTAGTTTGAGTAAAAAGTTTCAGGATGGTTTTGTTAGACGGCAATAGATAACTGACTCACGGGAAGATTTAAAAAAGCCTTCTTGGAAGAGCTGGTACTTAAAGATGAAAGAGTGAGCGCATAGAAGGCCACAGAAAGGTTATCCCTGGCACCGCAAGGTAGGAGGCATGGGGGTAAGCGTAGGCATGGGGGAAGGGGGAGGACAGGGAATTACAGGCCGCTTCATGCTTAATATGCCACAGTCTGTGGGAATTACACCCAGAAGGGGTAAAGAAGTCCCCCTTTTTGGAAAATAAGTCTTCCATTACTCATCAGAGGTCTTGGCTTAGCTGTGGGGGTCTTAGAGGTCTGGAGCTTTCCCACTTCTATTGACCAAACATATGCCATACAGGAGATTGTCCGGGTTGGTGGTGGCCAGAGGACAACGCGCTGTCACTTCTCGGCTGCATTAATGGGAAAGAAACAAACACCCACACTGCACCAGCTGGACGTGGCTCAAAGGCCGGGGGCAGTGTCCGGGGCTCAAAGGCCAGACACTCAAGGCTTACTGTATATGTGCTATTGTTTTCAGACCATGCAATGCTGAACACTGTACATAATTTCTCTGGGTTTCGTGTCTTCATTTGTAAAATGAGCAGGTGTCCGCCAACTCTGAAAGCCTATATAAGGTCCTAGGAAGATATTTTAATGCATAAATAAATATGTAAGTGCCTCCCACATAGTAAGCAGCCAAATATTTGTTGAATCTGAGTAGGCATTAGCAACAAAATGGACTCTGGTAGCACTGAAATACTATTCTCTGTAAGTCAGTACAACACTTTTGGAATGCAAATGGGAATAAGAATCAAGAGTCATAAAAATGTTTGTTCTTTGACTTTGTCATCCCATCCTTGGGAATTTATCCCAAGGAAATAATTAAACATACGATAAAAGCTATATGCATCACCACCAATGTCAAAAAAAAAAATTCAGCACCAATCTGAATACGCAATAAAAAGATAAATTATTGCCTGGGCAATATTATATAGCCATTACAAGAAATATTCTGAAAGGTGTAGAATCACAGGGAAGTGTTCAGGATTCCCTAATTAGGGGAATATGATATATATATAGATAGATTTAGATATATAGATTTAATATATATTATAATATATATTAAATATATCTATATATATATTATATATATATATATATTATTTCCGGAGCTGTATAAAAATGGACCCTGCCAGAAAGAAACATGCAAACATGAAAATCGTTGTATAAAAGAGCTGAGATCATAGTGAAGGTTTTTCTTCTTCCTTATATGCTGCCTTTATAGTAAAGTTTTTTAAAACTTCATTGTCCCTGCTCTTCACCCTGGTGAGTAACCGGGTGTTCCTGTGGGAACAAGAGAAAGCCCACCACGTGTGCTCTGGGAGTGGCCTGGGGCCTTCCATGCCGCAGGAGCCCTGACAGAGGCACAGGCCCCTCCTGATAGCATCCAGGAAACCCACCAGGGACGCAGAGGGGCTGACCAGGAAGAGGGGCAAGCTAGCAAAGGGTAATTTAGACTCTCTGTAACTCCATCAAAGGAAGAAAGTATAACAAGGCCACGGTGAGAGACCCTGAGGTGCCCCACGTTGTGCCAAGATGGTTGTGGCAGGAGACCAGAGAACAAGGAAACGGCACTGCCCGAGAGGTGACCTGACCAAGTGTTTTGTTGGTGGAAACCAGAGAGAGGCACTGACAGAAGTGACATCGCCTCACCCCCCCCCACCCCCATCTGAAGTTAAGATCATCTTCTTCATTCAAACTAACCAGTAGTTTTGAGCATCTACTTTGCATAAGACGCTGAAGAGGACACAAAGATGACTAAGACAGGGTTTCTGCTGCAAGGAGCTGGCATCCCAGCACGGGGTGGGGGAGGGGGAGAAGAGAGAGAGAGAGAGACACAGACACAGACACAGAGAGACAGAGAGGATTATCCCACAAGGCAGAACACTTAAAAATGGGGGAACCAGTGCTACCAAAGTCAGGAGGAGGAAGACACCATGTCCGGCCAGAAGGATCACTTGCCTGGCCCTTAAAGGACGGGTTTTGTCGGAGATGACCCCTGGGGAGGTGTTTCAGGCTGTGGAGCCGGTGGAAGCCAGATGGCAGAGGTGGGGAAGCCCCTGGTGCACGTGGGCAGCGGTGAGCAGTCTGGTGAGGCTGGTCCAGAGCATGCAGAGCGAGGGCAGGGAGAGATTTGGTGGGAAGGGGGAGTGGAGCCAGGAAGGGTTCATAGCTCCAGTGGTCTGCCGGGCTGTGCTTTCAAATAAGGCACCAGGGCGCCTGGGTGGCTCAGTCAGTTAAGCATCAGACTCTTGATTTCGGCTCAGGTCATGATCTCACATTCATGGGATCAAGCCCCACGTCAGGTTCTGTGCTGACAGCGTGGAGGCTGCTCGGGATTCCCTCTCTCTCTCTCTCTCTCTCTCTCTCTCTCACTCAAAATAAATAGTTTTTAAAAAGAGAGAAATACAAACTGAGGGTCGATGGGGGGTGGGAGAGAGGGGAGGGTGGGTGATGGGTATTGAGGAGGGCACCTTTTGGGATGAGCACTGGGTGTTGTATGGAAACCAATTTGACAATAAATTTCATATATTGAAAAAAAAAAGAAGTTAAAAATAAATAAATAATTCTTTGAGGAAAAAAATAAAATAAAATAAAAAGAGAGAAAAAAGAATAAGGCACAGTGACAGGACCTTGGAGACAGAGTGGGGAAGACAGGAAGGAGTGGCCTGGCTAGGGAGGAGCCAAGAGAGCTTGATACAGCGGGGGTGTCTGCAAGTGAGCAGAAAGGAAAAGATGGGAGGAAGGTCACAGGGGCAGAACTGATAGGGTTTGGTGATTGACTGGTGTCGGGTGGGCGGAAGGAGTCGTAGATGATTCCGGGGCTAAAGCCCCCTGAGACAGAGCCCTGGGCATGCTGGCAATGGGGACAGGAAATGGGCTGGATGAGGAGGTGAAAGCGAAGGGTTAGCATGGGAAGCAGTGAGTTCGGTGCAAGTGGCCCAGTCCAGCCAGAGGCTTGAGCGACCAGGCAGGACTTCGCGGGAGAGCCAGCCATTCAAAGGCTGTAGCTACAAAGGCAGAAGTGTCCGACAAGAGGGCTGAAGGCAGAAACTCACTGCACGATCTGTTGACATCAGAGGAGAGGAAGCAAATGACAGGAAAAGTGGCGGAACTGAGGGCGCAGAGGAGAGCACGGTCCCGAGGCTTGGATGGAAAGTGGCAACTGTCCTGTGCAGGGCAAGGCAGGGGCGGTGGTCTCAGAAGAAGAGTTTCGGGCGGGCAGAAGCCAGGCTATGAGAAGCTGAGAGCACGGTCACAAAACGGGGACAGGCTTTCTTAACTTTTTCATTACGTTTGGCAGTAAGGAGAGGAGGGCTGGGTGGCAAGCTGAAGGGGGTTCAGGGTCAAGGGAAAATGGGTTTTAGGGTGTATACCTTTGAACATGTTTGTAGGTAAGAGATGGTGAAAAAGGGCAACGGAGCCTCACTGCCCTGGAGAAGAGGGGACGGGGCAGTGGTGAAGTCAGCTGTAGCAGAAAACAAGTACTTGGTCCTCCAAGTCAGTGCTGTTTAAAGACAGTTGTTTTTTGTTTGTTTTTTTTTAATGACAGAAACTTCCTTCAGGCAAACCTTACTCAGAACCACAATATCCAGGGGCGCCTGGGTGGCTCAGTCAGTTAAGCATCCGACTTCAGCTCAGGTCATGATCTCGTGGTTCGTGAGTTCCAGCCCCGCGTCGGGCTCTGTGCCGACAGCTCGGAGCCTGGAACCTGCTTTGGATTCTGTGTCTCCCTCTCTCTCTGCCCCTTGCCCGCTCATTCTGTTGGTGTGTGTGTGTGTGTCTCTCTCTCTCAAAAATAAACATTAAAAATTAAAAAAAAAAAAACGCAGTATCTAAAATCATTGATGCTGAGTTATAATAGGGAACTAGCAGGCCATGGAAGGCCCTCATCCTCCTGGGGCATCAGCTCCAAGCAAAACAGAAAGGGAGGAGATAAGATGGAGAAGAACATAAAGTCAGTGACAGAGAAAAGTGAGAGATCTTGCTGCAGGCTTTGTGGGGATGTTGAAAAACTTAGAGCTTAATGAAAGAAAGAATTTGGAAGAGTCATGGTGGAGAATGAGCTACTGATAGCACTTGAGCTGGAAAACATGGGATTTCTGAGCAACAGGGAGGTCCCCACTGAGTTAGAGCCTGAATCGCAAGTACAGCTGGCTGGCACATGGCTTTCCTCCAGCAAGGCCACGGCTGCAGCAGAAACAGCCTGGGATGGTCATTATCCAAGTTGGGCGCTGGCACAGTCTGACGGGAGGCTGGGACGTGAGGGCATCTCAAGAGCATTCAAGGGCATGGTACAGGGGGTCAACCTTCTCTGGGGTCCCCTATTTGCCAAACCAGACAACAGGGCCTTCCTTTATGCCCTGGGATGCACACCTTTGGCTGCGATTGGTGGGAAACAAGGCTCCTTTAAGGGACAGGACACCAACAGCTTTTGACTGAGATTTTCAGTGAAATATTCGGCACAATTTTAAAAATTATAGTAAATTGTACATGACATTAAATTTTCCATTTTAGCCATTTTACGAGGTACCGTTCTGTGGTATTAAATAATTTACATCCTTGTGCAATCATCACCACCACCCACTTCCAGAACTTTTCCATCATCCCCAACTGAAACCATCTGTACCCATTAAACACCACTCTTCCATTTTCCCCTCCATCCCAGCTCCTGATAACCACTGCTCTACTTTCTGTCTCTCTGAATTTGATTACTCTATGTGCCTCCTACTGGGGAAACCATACGAGGTTTATCTTTTTTGTGACCGGCTTCTTTCACTTAGCATAATGTCTTCAAGGTTCATCCATGTTATAGCCTATGCTAGGATTTCTGTCCTTTTTACGGCCGAATAATATTCCATTGTATGTGTACACATTTTGTCTACCCATTCATCAGTGAGTGGACACATGGGCTGACTCCACCACTGGGCTCCTGTGAAAAACACCACTGTGAACACTGGGGTACAGATATCTGTAGTCCCTGTTTTCATTTCTTCTGTGCATGTACCCAGGAGTAGAACTGTTCATGGTGTATTCTTCAAAACGATACACATAACTGAACAAAAGTAGATCAATACAACTTTGACCAAAATCGGTGGCACTGGACGTGCGGAAGGTCAGAACAAGGAGGCCCAGGTGCCAGCACCCTTGCCTGGGCAGGACTGATGGCAGCCGCTCACACCCATTTCTAGAGCCCTAGGCTAGGATGTCCGGTCGGTCTTTTAGGATTCAAGGCCTGACCCTAGAAGGATACTTGATTATTTCAGTTTCAGGAAAGAAAGGAGCCATTCCAGGCTTCCAAGGCACCATTTCTGGAGGCAAATGCACACACAGCTGTGTGAAGCAGGAAGTTCACAGACAGCTGTGGTTTGAGCACAGGTGATAAGAATAGGTCAGTCCTAAAAATAAAGCCCAGTTGTGAGGGGGCACCCTAGCCTTCCCTTTCTGGTGTTATTTATGGGTCAAAGCACACAGGCTTTGGAACCAAGACAGGCTTCTGTTTAAATCTGTGCTCCCACTAGAGTTGGCTCTGTTAGCTTGGGCAGGTCATTCTGTCCCCCTGATTCTGTTTCCTCATCTGTAAATTGAGTGGCTGAAAGGACTAAACGATAAACGTATGCATGAATGACCAACGCAGAGTCTAGTGCGCGGTGAACTCTCAGTAAATGTCGATTTCCTCCTTTTCCCACCTCAGTGGCCCCCCTGCCTCCACCCTCTTCTGGACTTCAGGAGCCTAGGAACCCTCGGCCTCTCTGGCACCTTCCCACAGAGCTTTAAGCTACCAGAAAAACAAAGAGGCAGAAACAACTGCACCTTTGCCTTCTAGTGGTGAAAGAAGCCCATTGCAGGCACATGCAACTAAGTACACGTTCATACTTTATTGGTTGATGAATCAGAGGTCCGGTCTAATTTACAAATGCATATCTGAGTCATCAGCAATACAGCACTGTAACTAGAGTTTACTGCTTACTATTATTCATGATTAAATACTATAAAGCAGGATAATTAGGAGGCCCCATTACATATATCACATTTATTTGGTTTGACTGACTGACTCCAACAGTAACTATCCATATTTGGCCTCATGTTCATCCGTTTGTAAATGTGAAAGAGCTGATGGTTGAGAGGACTTCTTGAGCCCAGAGATATCATAACGTCCTAGATCAGAGTACGGACTAGGGCACGGTGGAGGTTGGGAAAGGGTGTTGTTTTGGAGATGATTCATGAAGGACCCAAATGACTGTGAGACACACGTGTTGTTTTTCAGAAAGGCTGAAAACATGGGAGCTGGAAGGAGACTGAGTAGCTGCCAAACAAGGCATCCATAAGAGCTCCTGGGATGTCTGTCTACGTTCTGACTGGAGAGCAATGTTTTCACAGGCGGACGGGCTGGCTGAGGAGAAGTACGACTGGAGATAAGATGTGTTTGGAGGGTGGGGAGGACATGGCTCCTGGGGTGGGCCTGGTAGCAGGTGAGAGAAGGCCCATAGAGTACAGGGTGGGGAGACGTTGACAAGATAGGAGAGCGTGCATGTTGGTGGGTGTCACTCCAAGTAGCCACCTGGTGAGTTCTCCGACAGCCAGGCAGTATAAGGATGCAAAGTGGCCAGGGTCATGGTGGTCCATGAGCCAGTACTTGGGCCCAGCCAGAATCTGGGAGGCATGGGGCAGTCACACAGAAGCCCCGTTCCCCAAGAAGTGGCCAGGGTACACTGGTGGGGACCCAGCGATAGCATCAGGAGCACCTTCCAGCCAGAAAGTAGCCTTGACTACAAGTCCTAAGCTATGTCCGGAGGTTGTGTGTCTCACAGTTGCTCATTGTATCAGGGTAATCAGCATACTTGTCAAAATGCTAACTCCTAGGCCCCGTCCCAGATCTCTGGACCTTCATGGAATGGGGAGCCATGCATGGCATGGGGAGGGGGGGGGGGGCTGTGCTAAGAATCTCTACTTTCAGTACCCCTCCCCCAGGCGATTCCTATGTCTATGCCTAAGGCTAATCAGCTCTCCCTGGACCAGCAGTGGGATGTTCCCAGGCAGTTGGGCAGGGCCCAGGGGCCATAGCTATGGGATAAAGGATGGGAGGAGCAGGAAGTCTGTACACTACCCACTCCACAAAGCCCAGCAGCAGCCATGCTAGTCCTGGAACCTAACAGAAGTTCTACCACGTGCTGACCAGTGGGCTCTGGCTTTTGGACCTTGATGGGATACCATGTGATTCCTGCAATACTAAAAACGACACATGCCTCAACATTTTTTTTCTTACGTAAGATTTTTGGTTTGTGTTTTGCGTTTTGTTTTTTGTTTTTAAGATGAAGTGTGAGTTGATGTACATAGAACCAGGGCTAGTCTCGCGCAAAATATAGGTGAATGGTTTGTTTCTGTCCTGTTACAAGCCCACCCCAAGGTACCCATTGCCTTCATGTGGCAGTGGGTACCAGCACCTTCACCGTGGTCCCCCTTCCCACCCCACTAATGAGTATTGCATTCTCAGGCACCTTCTTCAACTACATGACCTCTGCAAAAACCTATACATGCAACGAGTAAGGAGGTGATATGTCATCTATGATGCAATCAATTCAATGGATTAGGCAGTCTTTGAAACTACTATAAAGATTGTTTAGAAACGTAGGGAAATACTAATTAAATAGTATGTGTTATTAAGAAACCATAGGCACTAATCTCTCGGATATCGACCTTAGCAACATTTTTCTAGCTATGTCTCCTCAGGCAAGGGAGACAAAAGCAAAAACAAACTATTGGGACTACACCAAAATAAAAAGCTTTTGCACAGCAAAGAGAACAATCAACAAAACTAAAAGGCAACCTATGAAATGGGAGAAGATATTTGCAATGATATGTCCAGGAAGGGCTTAATATCCAAAATATATAAAGAATTTACACAACTCAACATCAGAAAAACAAATAATCCAATCTTTAAAAAGAACCTTCATGCACTGTTGGTGGGAATATAAACTGGTGCAGCCACTGTGGAAAACAATATGGAAGTTCCTCAAAAAGTTAAAAATAGAAACACCATATGATCCAATAATGCCACTACTGGACATTTACCCAAAGAAAACAAAAACATTAATTTGAAAAGATGTGCACCCCCATTTGCAGCATTACTTACATCAGCCAAGATATGGAAGCAACCTAAGCGTATCAATAGATGAATGGAAAAAGAAGAGGCAGTGTATATATACAATGGAATATTAGCCATAAAAATGAATGAGAAAAAAAAAAAAGAATGAGATCTTACCAACATAGATGGACCTAATGGGTGTTATGCTAAGTGAAATACATCAGAGAAAGACAAATGCCACACAATTACACTTATAGGTGGAATCTAAGAAACAAAACAACTAGGGGCACCTGGATGGCTCAGTCGGTTAAGCGTCCGACTTCACCTCAGGTCACGATCTCACGGCTCGTGGGTTCGAGGTTAGAGCCTGGAGCCTGCTTCAGACTCTGTGTCTCCCTCTCTCTCTGCTCCTCCCCCATTTGTGCTCTGTCTCTCTCTTTCTCAAAAATAAATAAACATTTAAAAAATGCTTAATGAAACAACTAAACAAACAGATGGGAAGAAAAGCAGGAATAAAAAAAAGAGCAGAAACAGACCCATAAATAGAACAAACTTGTAGTTGCCAGAGGGGCGGCGGGGGGGGGGGGGGCGGTGAGGAGGATGGGCAAAACGGGTGAAGGGGAGTGGGAGATACAAGTTTCCAGTTACGGAGTGAATAAGTCACGTGGGTGAAAGGTACAGCATAGGGAATTTAGTCAATGACGTAGTAATGGTGTTGCATGGTGACAGATGGTAGTTACCCTTGTGATGAGCCTGAATAACGTATAGAGATGTCAAATCACCACGTTGTATACCTGAAACTAACGTAACGTTGCGTGTCAACTATACTTCAACAAAAAATATGTGCTATTAAGTGCAGAAAATATCAGCATAGCTACACAAATATAAAAAACAAAACAATATGCAAAAAATAGAACTTGTGAGAGTTGTAACCATCTTTGTTTCTTTAAAACCTTTTAAACCGTGTCATCGTGTTGCTGTCACTAAAAACCACCTTGCTACTAAGTACTGTCCCTTTTCTTCTCTGAATTGCAAAATAATAGACCGTGCTCAGGATTGAGACATTTAATCACAGAACGGTATGTGACTGCTGAGTCTTCACTAACCTTGAAAGGTCAGAAAGCATCCCGGTGAAATCCATGATCGATGGGCTGGCTGGCAGCTCTGAGCCCAGCCTGTTCTCAGCAACCGGAGCCCCAGCTCCCAGCAGCTTGCTAATGGTCTCCTGCAGGGGTAGGTGAGGGAGACCAGCCCCTTAGCAGCTGTTCAAGCAGCAGTCTGGGAGAAGCTCTGCCCACCGCAGGGGGCAGATGACCCTGGGCAGGGTGGTGGGAAGCGCTGACAGTCTGACTTTTTATTTGGACTAATTCTGGTTGAGCTCTCCCATGAGTACATTCAGGCCCCATCCCAAGGTCTACTCCCAGTGGCAGATTTCCACTCTCTGCTTGTTCATAGATGAAAGGAGAAGGGGCTGAAAATGCGAACCTCCTTTCACAGCCTGTGAGGTGAGGGGAGCTGTGATAACACTCTATAAGTCCTCCTGGTGGAAACGCCAGGGGCTGGTCACTCCCGGGTGAACTCGCATGAAGTGGTGTTGCTATGCCAGGAAACGCAGTCAGAGAAACACTCACCTGAGAGTCAGTTTCCCTGCAGGGAGCTCAGTGAGACAGCAGAGACATCTTTCCTTGGGGAGAGAGGGCAGAGGAGAATGTTGGTTCCTGGGATGTAATTAGAGATTCAGAGGACTTGGCTGGAGGCAGGGAGCCCGCGTGGGGTACACAGGGGAATGCCTGTGACCTGGAAGAGCATTAGCTCCACAGAGATGTTGGGTGCTGTGGAGAAGAAAGCTGGGGGAAGGTGAAGAAAAGCATCTTTTTCCAAGGGAAACGATGGAAGATACGATGCCGTTGTGAAGCTTCCCTTTTCGGCCTTTGGCTCTTCCGATCCCTAGGAAGCTGGAGAATATAAATACTAGGGGTGCCTGGGTGGCTCTGTGGGTTAAGCATCTGACTTTGGCTCAGGTCATGATGCCAGGTCGTGAGTTCAAACCCAGCATCAGGCTCTGCACTGACCGTGTGGAGCCTGCTTGGGATTCTCTGTCTCCTTCTCTCTCTGCCCTTCCCCCAATTGCACTTTCTCTCCCTTTTTCTCTCAAAATAAACAAATAAACTGACAAAAAAAAAAAAAGAATATAAACCCTCTATCATTGAGTTAATTCTACCCATGAGTCTTAAAAATGGTTCTGCAAGATGAAGATGAGTAAGAAGCCAAAAAGTTGCTGACTTGCAGATAAAACTTAAAAGAGTGGTCACTGAAATGAAAAATGCAAATTTCATATATAGTCTTAAGATTACATGGTCTGTTGTGGCTGCTTCCCCCTAAGCTCAGGATCTATAATCTGGGTGCTGACAGGATGCATGCAGTGGGATCAAGCTTTGGCCCTGTTAGCACCAATGGGAAAGACATAATCCAGGCATGAACAACCAAAAGAAAAGAGAGGACGTTAATACACAACGTCTTTATGCTCTCTCTATAAACAATATAACTCTCAGTTCATGGCTACTAGTTTACTAAACTTTTCAGTAAACAACTCTTACTCTTGAAAAGTAAGGAACATTCAATAAATAAATACATACATACAGGGGGCACCTGGGTGGCTCGATAGGTTAAGCAGTAGACTTCGGCTCAGGTCATGATCTCACAGCCCATGAGTTCGAGCCCCACGTCAGGCTCTGTGCTGACAGCTCAGAGCCTGGAGCCTGCTTTGGATTCTGTGTCTCCCTCTCTCTCTGCCCCTTCCCTGCTGGTGGTCTCTCTCTCTCTCTCTCTCTCTCTCTCTCAAATAAATTAATAAATAAACATTAAAAAATTTTTTTAAATACACACATACATAAATGTGAGGAATGTATTTTATACATATTTATCTTTGAAATTTCAGTTACTAATACTGATAAAGCAAATTCAAGTCAAGGCTTAACACACAATAGTTTCTAAAGAAACTTTAGTACAACATACTAAAATTTATGGGCTGCAGCTAGTACAGTACATAGAGGGAAATTTATAAATGCCTGGAGGTTCTAACCAGGCAAGAAAATAAAAGAAAGGGCATTCAGATTAGAAAGGAAGAAGTGAAGAAAAATTAGGTTCTAATTAATACTCTAAATATAAGTTTTATGGGTTCACTCATGTTCCTCAGAAAGATTTGTTGAAGTCTTAACCCCTAGACCTTAAAAGTTGACCTTATTTGGAGGTACCTGGGGCTCGGTCCATTAAGCATCTGACTTCGGCTAAGGTCACGATCTCGCGGGTTCGTGAGTTTGAGCCCTGCATCGGGCTCTGCCCTGACAGTGCCGATTTTTCCCCTAGAGCCTTGGGAGAGCCTGGCCCTGCTAACACCCTGATTTCTGACTCCCAGGCTCTAGAACTGAGCGAGGATAAATTTCTGTTGTTTTAAGCCCCAGTGTGTGGCAATTTGTCACATAGTCCGAGGATACTAACACTATTATATACCTTCTTCCATCGACCTGAATTAAAGGACCCCCCAAGAAAGGTGGGAACCTACTGTTGGCAGAAATACACCCAAGTTCCCTGCCACATCCCTATCCCCTCTTTGGTCAGGAGCAGACCTCTGATGCTCTATATATGGCCAAGGCCTGGGGAACCAGGGCCACCCACACTAAGCAGCTCAGAAAAGTAAGTGGATTCTCTTATCGACTCTCTGACCTCCCACGTTGTGACAGACTCTGTTTGGGTATTTACTCAATATCTGTTCCCCATTTCTTCCTCAACAAACAGAGCCCCACTGCTATTCAGGGATCTACTTGTCATAAAAGATAACCCTGTCCCCAGCACTGCTCAGGGGTGATCCTGATTAGTCCAGGTCAGTGCAGTGATCCTCTTGCTGATGACTGGTTTAGGGATGACCAAGTGAGGGGAAGCCTGCTGGAGAGCTTCTGCAAATGGTTCGTCACTCTAAGCAGTGTCCCCTTCATCCATTGTACATTCACCATGAAGGCAGGACCATAGCGGGAGGAGAGCCAAGGTCAAAGCTGAGATCCTGGGGGTGCATGAGTGTACAAGTAGGAAGACTGATTTTTCCAGGTGAGAGATGGTGGTGTCTTGGCCAGGGTAGCGACAAGTTGCTGGATTCTGGATATATTTTGAAGAGAATGGCCAAAGGATTTGGAGGCCAGGGATGTGGAGAATGAGTGAGAGAAAAAAAAAGAGTCAAGGAAAACTCAAAAGTTTTTAACTCGAGCACACGAATGGTTTGGTTGCCATTCACTGAGATGGAAAAGGGCCATGGGAGGAAGAGCTTTGGTGGGGAGCAGGGGCTCAGCTTTTGGAAGTTACTAAGTGTGAGATGCCACGTCTGAGCAGAGACATTGAGCAGGTGGTTAGATGTGTGTGGAGAACAGGAGAGGGGTCTGGGCTAGAGAGGCAAATGCCCATTGCCAGCATTTGGAGAGTAGTAAGGACATGGGACGGAATGAAATCACTATTGAGTGAGTCGAGAAAAGAGAAGTGGCCTGAGGCCTGAGCCAGGAGGCAGCACACAGACTGAGAAGGTATGCCTGTGTAGATAAGAAGAGAAACAACCCTCAACCCAAATACATAAGAAAAAACACAAATATATAAAGTCAATACTTCGTTTTTGTACTCAATAACTGTGAATAGCAGTATTAATAGCTTCCTACCTGCCAGGCTCTGTGCTAGGGTATCTCTGCATATTACCAAATTTAATCCTCACAGAACCTCAGCAGGAATTTTTAAAATATTAATGAAACAATTCCAAGGTACCATTACACAAACCAAACTCCATAAAAATGAAACTCTGTTTAGATGGGGCTGTGGGAGAACAGACGCCCTGGAACGGGGCTGGTGGCAATCTAGCTGGAGAGGAAACTGGTGGCAGCCTGACAGGAGCTCAAAAGTCCATACACCTGTTGACTTTATGGCAGGAGGAAAAAGTAACTCTTAACATAGGTTCATGGTAGCTCTAGCAATAACATTAAAAAAAAAAACAGGACAGTCAGAGAAAGACAAAAACCATAGGAGTTCACTCATATGAAGACTTTAAGAGACAAAACAGATGAACATAAGGGAAGGAAAGCAAAATAATATAAAAACAGGGAGGGGGACAACACAGAAGAGACTCATAAATATGGAGAACAAACTGAGGGTTCCTGGAGGGGTGGTGGGAGGGGGGATGGGCTAAATGGGTCAGGGGCATCAAGGAACCTACTCCTGAAATCATTGTTGCACTAGATGCTAACTAATTTGGATGTAAATTTAAAAAAAAATAAAAAATTAAAAAATAATACAATAATAAAATACATATGCATGTATAAACTAGAAATGGAGGTGCTTGGGTGGCTCAGTTGGTTAAGCATCCAACTCTTGATTTTAGCTCAGGTCATGATCTCACAGTTTATGAGATCAATCCCTGTATCAGGCTCTGCGCTGGCAGTGCAGAGCCTGCTTGGGAGCCTCTCTCTCCCTCTCTCTCTCTCTGCCCCTCCCCTGCTCGCTTGCTCTCTGTCTCTCTCAAAATAAATAAAAAACAAACATAAAAAAAAAAAACTAGAATTGACTTAAGTCATTGTAAAACAAACTAAGGTAAATTAACAAAAAGGAATGACCATTTAACCTTTAAAAATGACAAGTATGGGGCTGTGTTGACGTAGGTAATGTGATCTGTCTTGGTTAAGGATTGCTTCCTGTTGAGGGTGGGCTCCAGCCAGTTAGCTTAAATAAAGGAAAATGTATTGGGAGACTAGGAAGCTTTATTGAGAGGTTTATCTTTGGGATCCCAAGAATAACAACTAGACCCAAGTGTCTCGAAGACAGGGACAAGCCCTGGAAGGTCATCAGGTACAAGACCAAGCATCTGAGTGGTGACATTCTCTTCTTGACCAAACTCCAGCCAGGCTCCTCTGAGCCTGTTCTCAACCAGGCCTCAACCTTGGCCTAGAAACTCTCAAACAAACACACTAACATAGTCTCGAACAAACACACTAACATCTCGAGGCCACATCCTAGGGATGACCAGAGGCCCCACCTAAGGTGCCTGCCTAAGAACTCTCAAGGCTGCCCAAGGAATATGCTGTTTGTTCCAGCCAACACCTGAAGTCAGAGCTCCTGTCTCTTAGTGTCTGTGGGAAGATAGGGATCTCACTTTGATAAGTGAGCTTTCTAACTTTGTTAGTTTTTAACGCTGGTACGTTTTCTGACAAGAGCCAGAGAAGTTGAAATGCTACATGCAAAATACACTTTTACCAAATTCTGTTCTTTCTGTAAAATTTCTTGTGCTCATAGTTTTTAAAATGCATTTCTGAGCAGTGATTTAGTGGGCTCCACGGAGGTATAAAGGGTGAAATGTTCCACCCCCCGTGGATTGTGTGTGAATAGGGACTAAGACAAGGTGTCGGATTTGGAGGAGCCAAAAGAACCAAGAGGAGGCTGCGTGGCAACTAATGTGAGGCCAGTAATTCTGTGTGGAAGGAAACTGTCCCCACCCCCCACCCCCGCATTGCCAATTTCTGGTCTCTGTGGTCCTTTGTACACGACTCCTACCTACGTTCTTTCTCCATGAAACTGCTATTTTGTTAGCGGAGCCACATGAGGGGCTTGTAACAGTAAAGAAGAGGGAAGGGTGATGCAGGACTGCAGGCTGCTAAATAATGTGTTTTCATGACTTTTCTCCTCTGCCTGGAACACGGATTTCTTCTTCTCTGTGAAATTCCTGTACAGCCTTCAAAGCCCAGATCAGATATTTCCCGAATGGAGTTATCTCTAATCCGCTAATCGGGATTAGTCCCTGTGCCCCGTCTTCCTAGGCAAGTTTGATCCTTCTACTACAGAATTTTATGTATGGTTTTATAATTCATTGTGTACACATCTGCCTTTCCTCAAGGTCAGGGACTATGCTTCATTATCTTTGGCTCCCTGGTATCAGTGCAGTTCTTGGCAAATCCAAAGTGCTCAGTAAGTGCTTGGTGACTAATTGAATTCCTTGTGTATATTCCTTTGCTCATTTATTCCTTATAGATTCCTCAATTGGCTGCGAGGAAATCAATATCAGGACTAGTTTAGATTGGTCTTTCCGGATCAATCTGGTCTTTCCAGATCGATGCAGCACCTCTCAGCTGGAGGCACAGAGGCATGGGGGGGGGGCTCCCTTTCATGTTTCCTGAGGAGAGACTTCAAAGCAAGGCAGGATGCAGAGGATGTGATGTTACTTAGCAGTTAGAGAAAAAGGAGATCAGATGCCTGCTCTTATGTGACCTTCCTTCCCTACACAGCTGCATTGTTCCCTCCTTCTTTCCAAATCGAGTCCTGCTCTACAACCAGATGGAAGAGGTGGAACCAGAAGAAGGATTCATACATTTTCCTGTCGTGGGGTTGAGATGAAAACATTCATGCATCAGTTTCCTATTGCTGCTATAACAAAGTATAAAACTTTGGTGGCTTAAAACAACACAAAATGATTTTATAATCATTATCTAGTTCAAGGGGTTAGATGTCTAAAATGAGTTCTACAGGGCTAAGATCAAGGTCTGCACGGCTGTTTTCTTCTGGAGGCTCTCAAAGAGGATTCATTGCTTTTCCAACTTTTAGAGGCTACCTTCAGTCCTTGGCCCACATCACATTGTCTTTTTCCCTCTGCTTCCATCATCCTATCGTGTTCTACCCATTGGATCCCGTACCTCCCTCTTCCAAGGACTCTTGGGATTGCATCGGGCCCACCCAGATAATCCAGAAGCATTTCCCCAGCTCAAGCTCCTGAACTTAATCACACTTGCAGAGTCCTACTGCCCTTTTGTCTGTCACGTAAAGCAACACCACTTCCATGGATTAGGGTGTGGACATCTCAGGGGCCCATTAGTCAACCTGTTACAACCCGCTGAAGGTGAGACTTCACCATTACAAAATCCTGCCTGTCCGCAAAGCCCTTACCTGACACTTCTCACCTCCTTAACCATTATAGCAAATCAAGGACACAGTGGACTCTCTGATGGCATATGTAATTTAACAGTGCCGGGAAATAATTGTAGGACTCAAACCAGCCCAAGGGAAACATAACAGCTTCAGAGCTAAGTGCCTCTGCTGAAAACAAGCATGCATACATTTAGGGTTCACACTATTTTTTTGAGAGAGACAGAGAGAGAATGAGTAGGAGAGGGGCAGACGGAGAGGGAGAAAGAGAATCCCAAACAGGCTCCCCGCCCAGCATAGAGCCGGACACGGGGCTCAATCCCACAACCCTGGGATCATGACCTGAGCTGAAATCAAGAGTCAGACGTTAAACGACTGAGCCACCCAGGCACCCCTGAATACATTTGAAAATATATGTGTACTGCTAACTTTCCACGCATTAAAGGATACATGAGAATGAAAGACCTAGCATTTGAGTTCCCCTGCATCAACAGAATTGGATTAATGAAATAATAGGAAATAATTTTAACAGTAATACATGACATGAGTTCACACCATGAAGGAATGGGATGTACTACATACAATTGCTCATACATCATATCCCCTGCAGAAGTAAGAGAGCACATTGCGATGTGAAGGTTGTGAGAGCCCAGAGTGATGTCCTGTCAGGCCCATGCAGCTGTCACACAGCAGCCCCACCTTTGGGGGCAGGGGAGAGACAGTGAGCTCCATCCCATGGCATCACCCCATCTGCCACTCTGGCCTCTTCATGCCAAGCAGACCTGCTTTCTTCTCCAGGAAGCACCTACCCTGCTTGGCTCACAGCTGGGACCACCTGCTCATTTGGACAGTGTTTCAGGTCTATTTCCTTGTTTTGTTCCGTCTCCATCTCCCAGAGCAGACCTGGCTTCCCCCCTGCAGTGCGGTTCCCAGTCAAGGAAGATGGAGTCATGTGTCCCATGGCTCCCCCTAAATAAAGCATCGTGGCTTCAGCCATCTGTGCTAGAAACGGTGGTGTGCTTGCTTCTCTAACCAGCCAGGCTCCTGGTCTGTAGTATCTGGCACCACTCAGCGATGCACATCCACGGCCTGACGGATGACCACACAACTGCCTCAAGCATAACAACTTTTAAAGAATCGGAGAGCTCTAGGGGCGCCTGGGTAGCTCCGTCTGCTAAGCAACAGACTCTTGGTTTCGGCTCAGATCATGATCTCTCGTGAGTTCGAGCCCCACGTGAGGCTCTGCACTGACAGTGAGGAATTTGCTTGGGATTCTCTCTCTCCCTCTCTGTCTGCCTTTCCCCTGCTTGTGCTCTCTCTCTCTCTCTCTCTCAAAATAAATAAATAAACTTAAAAAATAAAAAAAAAAAGAATGGAAGAGCCCTAAAAAATAAGAGGATCTGTGTAAAGAACACTAGCTTCCTCCCCGCGAACAACTGTATGTGCGTGTAATTAACAGTCACGCTCCCTAGCAGGGCAGCTGCCAAGACTCCTGGTTTATCTAACAGCAGGCATCCTGCTCCCCCATTTTCGGATGCAGGGGTCCACGTCGCGGTCCGGCCTGCGGCAGAAGTGCCAAGCAAGCTCCTCAGCTGGGCTCTGCCTCACCTTGCTCCTCCCCTCAGTGGCCGCTGCATTTTTGTCTCTGCCTGTTGTTGCCAGGCCAGCCTGGTCCTGCCTGCTGTTCATCCCGGTATGTCTGCCGCACTCCAGCCTGGCATGGCTCAGAGGCTATTGGCTCTCAGCCAGGTCTCGTCCATCTGTCTCTCCTGAGCTCGCACGATAGACAACAGGACCCACCACCCCATACCATGCAGGGAATGGGAACACATGGGACGCAGAAACGGCCATCGCCAGCTCCACTGGGGAAGCGTACGTGCTCACTGCTCCGTCTTGTCTGGCAGCCCAACCTTGCCGGGTCTGAATCTCGGGTCACCACACAGCAGCTTTGTGATTTGAATCTCTCAGGGCCTCAGTTTCCTCACACATACCATAGGGATGATACGGTAAAACCCCACCAGAAGGTGACGAGTAGGTCACAAAGAGGTCAAGCTTGTAAAACGCAAGGGCACAATTCCGAGAAAGTAATGAAATACTTGGATTCCGGGGTCCTGGCGACATGAGCTAAGTCCTTTCCAGTCTCAGCTGTGGTTTGGTGCCATCTGAGTACTGTTTACTCTGGTTTAAATATTGATGGGGACAGAGATGGGTCCTGCGGCTGTCTGGCTAAAGTTCCCAGGACAGGAGCAATAATTCCAGGAATGTCCTCATCAGCTGGCGCCCAGAGTGTCTTTTGGACCCAGGGAAATTTGGCTGGGAGAACACTGAAGACACAGAGACTCACTCTCTGCCTCCCCATTTCCCCGGAGGGAGTTGTGGCCCTTCCCACAGGGGCAGGTCGGAAGAACTGTAGCTCATCCGTTTGAAAGAAGAGCCTGGGGTAAGGTCAGGACCCAGGAGAAAAACAATTATGCGACACCTGAATTTGCTCTATTATAGAGTTTTACTTTAACGCCTATCCCATTAGTGTTGTTGTGAACATGCCAGAGTGCTTGGCATGCGGCATTTGCTCAATAAATCATGCATTCATCCCCCAAATGCTTATTAAACACCTACTATGTCCCGGCACTATACCGGATCCTAGGACTATGGCAATAAATAAGAAAAATGCATATTGTTCTTGCCCTTGAAAGCTTATAATTTAGCAGAAATAACAGCTTGGAGCCATGCCTTGGAAGCTATGAAGGTATTATCATATTTCTTCTAAAATATCCTCTTTTCCTAAACATTTTTTAAAAGTTAATATCTTATATGTATATTTTGGAACAGAATATTCCATCCTCCTCCCTAAAGGAGTGGTTCTCAACAGGGGTCAGTTTTGTGCCCAGGGGACATCTGGCAAAGTCTGAAGCCATTTTTTGATGTTTGTTGTCATAACCTGGGGGTGAGGGGTGTGCTACTGGCACGTAGTGGGTGGAGGTCAGGGTTGCCGAGCTACAATGCACAGGACACCCCCCAGCACAGACTAGCTGACCCGAAACTTCAATATGCCAATGTTGAGAAACCAGGGTCTCGGGGGCCTGCTTAGTCCACGATCAGTTATTTTGGGCCATAAAGGGAGAGAAACACATTTCATCCTTCCAAGTCTTAGAAAAACTAGCCCTTCTGTTCCAGGCTCTATGACACTTGCCCGTGTTAGAGAAGGTTCTTAGGGTTTTTCAATCCAGAAGCATAAGCCTCTCAGGGACAGAAAGAATGGACCCGGGAATCTGTTTACAGGGCACTCAGCACTATAACTATATTCTGTGTGTTATATTTGACTGATTCCCTTACAGAAATGAGTTTTCTGGGGCACCCGGGTGGCTCAGTTGGTTGAGCATCGACTCTTAGTTTCAGCTCAGGTCATGGTCTCAGGATCGTGGGACTGAGGCCCACGTCTGCATGGAGCCAGCTT
This sequence comes from Lynx canadensis, assembly GCF_007474595.2. NCBI lineage: Eukaryota > Metazoa > Chordata > Mammalia > Carnivora > Felidae > Lynx > Lynx canadensis. The sequence goes on along the minus strand of NC_044305.1, from coordinate 119,650,079 downwards.
GGGATTCTCTCTCCCTCTCTCTCTCTCTCTCCCTCTGCCCCTCTCCCCTGATCCTGTGCACACACTCTCTCTAAAATAAAAATAAAATAATTAAGTTTTCAAACAAATATTCCTGGAAAAGGCCTTGTCTTTTCTACCCTTTGAACACCCCACCAAGATATGCAAATTATCCAAATTACCTCAAGGGCACTGAACCCAACTTTTCAGTTCATTTGGCTTTCTTTCTTTTTCAAAGTGTTTTAAAAGCTTGTCTGGGCATACTTAATCCAATTTTGTCTTTAAGGCAGCCCAGACTTCTAGAGTGACTGGTTTTTGATCTGGTAGTTTTCTCATATCTGTGCAGCAAAGCAATACAATTCTGGACAAAGCAGAGGATAAGGAAGAGTGAGGCAAAATAACAGGAAGCCAGAAGGAGAGGGAGAGATGAAGGAAGGAGCGAGAGCAAGAGTGGGTCACACACACACACACACACACACACACACACAGACAGAGAGAGAGAGAGAGAGAGAGAGGAGAAAAACCAAAGAAGTAAGGGGTTAACAAGCCCAGGAAGAATGGAGATGGCCAATCTTAACCTTCTCAGCTTCAAAAAGCCCTAGATCCCATCAACTGATGAATGGATAAAGAAATTGTGGTTTATATACACAATGGAGTACTACGTGGCAATGAGAAAGAATGAAATATGGCCCTTTGTAGCAACGTGGACGGAACTGGAGAGTGTGATGCTAAGTGAAATAAGCCTTACAGAGAAAGACAGATACCATATGTGTTCACTCTTATGTGGATCCTGAGAAACTTAACAGAAACCCATGGGGGAGGGGAAGGAAAAAAAAAGAGGTTAGAGTGGAAGAGAGCCAAAGCATAAGAGACTTAAAAACTGAGAACAAACTGAGGGTTGATGGGGGGTGGGAGGGAGGGGAAGGTGGGTGATGGGTATTGAGGAGGGCACCTTTTGGGATGAGCACTGGGTGTTGTATGGAAACCAATTTGACAATAAACTTCATATATTGAAAAAAAAAAAAAAAGCCCTAGATCCTCACCTCAGCTTGCTCCTTTGCCTTCTGAAGTGCTTTCCGGAAGCACTGTGTTGGGTTCTAGCCTACTTCCCTCTCCTCCGGTTTTCGGGTACAGGTGGGAGCTCCTGACTTGTTCACAGCTGGGCTCTGCAGCAGAATCCTGTGTTGAAACAGCATATGCATCGGGAAGGGAAGAAGGATGCACACATGAAATGCAAGACTGTCTTGCCATTTCCATTCACCTTATCCTAGCGGATTATCAGTACTGTTATTGATGAAGCCTGAATAGCCACGAGTGAGTACCACGCATGCCCCCACTCCTCTGGTTAGATGATGATTCAAACTATGATGTGAACCCTTTGAACTCTGTATTTCATGTCCCATACGCTGAACAAGCTACGTACCTTTTCTAAGAAATGAGATTTGATTTTATAACGTGCAAACATGTGATCTGAAACGTGCCGACCATTTTTTCCAATGCAGTGTTTTACTTGGAACTTGTCACAGATGTGCTGTTACAGATTCTTTGATAAAACAATTTATCTGGGCTTACTTGCAGATGTTATGCCTCTATCACACAGCCATCCATGACAGCCAGTGACAAATTGATAAGAATTATTTGTAATGCTTGTGGCTAACAGAATTGTGTGTTCTATGAAGCATCATTCCTCACTTTAAACATTTGTGTTACTGGCTGGTGCTAGGTGTGCTATGGTACCTCCTTGATGTAAACAAGAATTTAGCAAAAGCTTCCTGAGACTGTATTTCATGGCTTAAACTTGCCCTTGACATATTAGTCTTCAGTAATGACACTGAACCCCAAAGCTTACTGGTACAAGCACATGTCTTGACCAAAGTATCTTTCTCCCCTTGAGTTTTTCTAACTTTGGTTTTGAATTCACCTCTTAGGGACTCAGTGAGGGTTTCTTCGGGTTTCCTTACAGCATGATATTTAACAAACTCCCCACATGCCTCACACATGTGCTCAGTAAACGTTTGCTAGATGGAAGAACAGGAGGACTTTGCAAGGTAGGTTATCAATATATGATGTGACTGCCTGTCAAGTTGCTCTGTCCCGAGGGCCATTCCTTGTCCCACGTCTCCCATCCAGGCATTTCCAGGAGCAAGAGATCTCTCATCAGGCCAGCTTCCTTCCAGTTCTAAATGCCAGCACTATGCTAGAAAGGGAAGCACTTCCTGGGCAGCCCAGCCATTCCTCAATCCACCAGCATGTCTCTTCTGTTCACATTTGTCTCCAGGCCCATCCCATGAAAGCCCAAGCCAGGGAGAGGAATGGAAATGATGAGGCCTGAAAAGTCTTCACTCTTTGTTCTTCTGACGGGTGATGGGATAATTAGTCCCAATGAGATGCGGCCTCTCCCAGACTATATTTAGTCTAATTGTAGAGCTTCTTTCCCCTGGAGGAGCCTGGGATTCCTCCAGGAGATCATAATGCCAGAAAAGGAGCAAAATCAAGCAGGCGGCCACGGTCATGGTGGGGCCTGCCCTCCCTTTCTCAGAAGGGAGGCAGCGGTGGGCTTGGGTCTAGGATTCAGGAAATGGGGTTCCGCTCCAACTCTGCTACCGACTAGCTGTGTGACTGAGGACTTTTATCCCCTCAAAGCCTCAGATTTTCACATGTTACATAAGCGTGATAATCTCTACCTAACAGGAGAGTAGTGAGGATGAAATGTGTTATGTTTTGTAAAGCACTTCATAAACTGTAGGTGTGTGATACAAATGTAGGTGTGTCGCCGTAAGTAGTAGAAGTGCCTGGATTTCCCCCTTCACAAAGGGCCAGTGCCCACTGAACACTGACATGGGAGGCTCTGTCCTACTTATGAAGTAAGCGTGCCATCATCTTCTCACCCTTCTTCCCCTCCAGGACCACAGCATCCCAATCCTCAACTCATGGTTGGTGCTCAGTAAATATTTGATTGCTAATAATACTATTTACAATTAAAATTTTAAACTAGAGGGGCGCCTGGGTGGCGCAGTCGGTTAAGCGTCCGACTTCAGCCAGGTCACGATCTCGCGGTCCGCGAGTTCGAGCCCCGCGTCGGGCTCTGGGCTGATGGCTCGGAGCCTGGAGCCTGTTTCCGATTCTGTGTCTCCCTCTCTCTCTGCCCCTCCCCCGTTCATGCTCTGTCTCTCTCTGTCCCAAAAATAAATAAACGTTGAAAAAAAAATAAATAAAAAAATAAAAAATTTTAAACTAGAGAAGTATTGACTCAACAAACACTAGAGATAACTGTATATTTAGTTGTCTAAATATACATTTTGCAAATAAATTGAGGAGAGGTGAATACTTTTTTCATTCCCAAGTACACTGAAAGCAGTACATAATACTGGTACGCCTTTGTTTATCCCTTCAGCTGTACTGTTTTAAATTTGATAATTTTAATATAACTTGACATCAAATGAAATATAATTTGAAGTCAGACCACTTACTGAACTCTTCCTTCTCTTGATGGCGCTTCAAAAACACTTCCTTCCCCTTGCTTTTCCATCTGTCCTATTTCCTCAGTTCTTGAAAGTAAAAGAAGAGAACTTTAAAATTGCATCTAAAGAATTCTCTATGATTCAACATACATGTACATATGCAGAGCTGAGAAAGACATTTGAAATCTATGGAGCTTTTTCTCTAACTCACCTGGTGGTAAATCTCCTATTCCAACACACACACAGATTTGCTGTACTCGATACCCTGGATCTCAGTGTTTTGAACTTTTTCTTCAACCTAATGAGCACCTGCAATCCATAATTATTGGGTAATAATGTACTTTCCCTTCCAGGTAGCTCATCCTCTCCCCCCAACCCCCCCCACCCCCACCCATCCCGCCAACCTCAGACAATGAGACTGAAGTTTATTGCCCGAGGGAAGAGAAAGATGAACTCTGGCTAAAACAAAGAAATTATGGCTCGGCTTTGCACTTCAAGTTAGACTTTTTAAAAGTTCACAGTGAGACAATAGTCTTGAAAGCCAGAATTTTTTGAAAAATAAAGAGGTATTTCTCAGAAATTCTAAACTAGGTTTTCTACATAAAAAGAAACAATGCCTTTTAGAGAAGTGACCATAGAATAAGCCACAGAGAGCACAGATTCCTGCCACATATGGAGGAGGAAATCCTTCCACCAGAGTGGGAACGAGCTGGGAATGAGAAACAGAAAGGCAGGGTCTCATCTTGCCTCACCTGAGTGTCAAAACTGCACAGTAGCGAAACACTAGGTAGTATGGGAGAGGTTAAGAATATCAAGACTGGAGGGACACTTGAGTGGCTCAGTTGGTTAAGAATATCAAGACTGGTGTCCTGATTCCCCACTGAGTGTGAGGATACTGATTACCTCTCTCAGACAAACTTTGGCTTTGGATTGGTTAGCAATGGTTGAGGGAGGTGCCTAATGTAGGTGGGCCTGGCATCAGCCTCCTAAGATACCAACTATATACAGCTGACCCTTGAAGCAGGAAATGGGGAGTATTAGGGGCACTGACTGCCCTCCCCGTCAAAAATTCACGTTTAACTTTTGATTCCCCAAAACTTAATTGCCTACTGTTGACCGAAAACCTTACCAACATCATAGTCAATTAACATATATTTTGCATACTGTATGTATTAGATACTGTATTCTTATAATAAAGTAAGCTAGAGAAAAAAATGTTAAGAAAATCACAAAGAACAGAAAATTCTGTTACAGTACTGTAAAAAATCAGCATCTAAATGTACTCGTGCAGTTCAAACCCATGTGGTTCATGGGTCCACTATAATGGAGAGTGTTATAGAACAGACTTCTCAAACTCTTTGATCTTTGGAAGGCAGACCAAGTATCTACTGAGCCTGTTTCTCTGGGGTGAGGTTTTCAAATTCTTTGGTTTCAAGATCCCTTGACATTCTTACATATTACTGAGGACCCCAAAGAGCTTTAATATATATTGCTATAAGGATTTACTATATTAGAAAATAAAATTAAGAAATGCTTAACATATTAATGTTTTAGGGGCATCTTGGAGGCTCAGCCAGTTAAGCATCTGACTTCAGCTCAGGTTATGATCTCGCAGTTTGTGGGTTCGAGCCCTGCATTGGGCTCTGTGCTGATAGCTCACAGCCTGGAGCCTGGTTCAGATTCTGTATCTCCCTCTCACTCTGCCCCTCCCCAACTCACACTCTGTATCTCCCTCTCTCTCTCTCTCTCTCTCAAAAATAAACATTACAAAACTAAAAACATAATAACTTTTTAAAAGATAAATTCATTGATGTTAATATACTTTTTGTACAAAATTACTATTTTCCAAAAAATTTTTAAATGTAGTGAGAAGATGAAACAAAAATAATATGAAAACAGCGAGAGGGACAAAACAGAAGAGACTCATAAACATGGAGAACTGAGGGTTACTGGAGGGTTTGTGGGGGGGGGGGGGTGATAGGCTAAATGGGTAAGGGGCACTAAGGAATCTACTCCTGAAATCATTGTTGCACTATATGCTAACTAATTTGGATGTAAATTAAAAAAAAAAATTAAAACAAAAGAAACTTCTGGTTGCCCCTCTAAAAAAAGACAAGAAAAAAAATGTAGTGAGAAGAATGGCATTACTTTATATATATATATTTTTTGCCAATGTCTTTAATGTCAAGGTTAATAGAAAGCTGGATTCTTTTATTTGATCCTGCATTAAATTCATCATGAAAAATTGTTGTGGTTGAAGAACGTGAACAATCCAGCCTCATGAAGGATAAGAGAAGTATCTAAATAAAATTTAGATAACTGTGGATATCCTACTTTGATACTACATCAAAAGTCAACAAGTGGTAGTTTTGTAATGGTTAGTTGCAATGGAGAATCTAAAACCACATTATTGGGGTGCTGGGCTGGTTCAGTCAGTAGAACATGTGACTCTTAATCTTGGGGTTGTGAGTTTGAGCCCCACGTTGAGTATACAGATTGCTTAAAAATAAATAAACAAAACTACATTATCAGTAAACTTTTTATTCTCTATTACACTAAAGTTTATGGATCTATTTTGCACTTTGAATGGATCATTTACCCATTCATAATTTTGTGACATCATTGTCATTTGTGAAGTATTGTTTCACTGGGTTATGTAGATATTATAAATGTTGACACATATCACTATACAGTGTCAAATATATCTATGTCTATTTATATTTAGCTAGCTAGCTTAGTATTTTTGGTTTTTTTAGAAGTCTTTAAGTTTTGGGAAGCTGTCAAGCTCATGGTGGCAGATATACTTTTTCCAAAATTCTTTCACTCAAAAGCTCAAATTTTATCATTGTCAACAAATATCATCAATTATATTTTTAATTTTTTAGATTTTTCTTTTTTTAAGTTTATTTTTTTTATTTTGAAAGAAAGAGAGAAAGCAGGAGAGGGGCAGAGAGCAATACAGAATCCCAAGCAGGCTCCATGCTGTCAGCACAGAGCCTGATGCAGGACTTGAACTCATGAGCTGTGAGATCAAGACCTGAGTCGAATTCAGACACTTAACCAACTGAGCCACCCAGGCACCCCTCAATTATTTTTTTAAGTAAGCTCTATGCCCAATGTGGGGCTTAAACTCAGGACCCCAATCAAGAGTTGCATTCTCCACTGACTGAGCCAGTCAGGCACCCTAATACACTTATTTTTCTTAAGTGACAGGTTCAATTTGTTCATTTTCAAGAAAATTCCCAAATCTGAATAACCATAGTTTTTCTGTCATATTCATAAATGATTTTTCTTCCTTTTTTTCCCTTTGACCACCTTCATTCATTTCTTTTTTTAAATAGTAATTTTTTTAAAACTTTTATTTATTTATGAGAGAGAGAGAAAGAGAGACAGAGAGACAGAGGTGAGTGGGGAAGGGGCAGAGAGAGAGGGAGACACAATCCACAGGCTCCAAGTACTGAGCTATCAGCACAGAGCCAATGTGGGACTCAAACTCAGGAGCTGTGAGATCATGACTCAAGCCAAAGTTGGACACTTAACTGACTGAGCCACCCAGGTGCCCCACCTTCACTCATTTCTTAAACATGAAAAAAGCAGGTAGATCAGCTCATCACTCAAATAACTACACCAATGATTTTTCTCAAAATAACTACTGTTCTTCAGTATGCAGAAGTATTTTATGTGTAAACTCCCCATTTTGTCACACATACTAAAATGACAGGCACTCAGGGATCATGATTTAAAATGAATCATAGGCTTGGGTTGCTGGGTGGCTCAGTCAGTTTAGCATCCATCCGACTATTGGTTTCAGCTGAGATCATGACCTCACCTTTCATGAGTTTGAGCCCTGCATCGGGCTCCGTGCTCACATCACAGAACCTGCGTGGGATTCTTTCTCCCTCTCTCTCTCTCAAAGTAAACAAACTTTAAAAAATAAAAATAGAATGAATCATAGGCTTAAATGTAAAACACAAAACTATAAAACTCCTAGAAAATGAAATAGGATAAAGTCTAGGTGACTTTGTGTATGATGACAACTTTTTTAGATAAAACACCAAAGACACAATTCATGAAAGAAATAATAATTATTATTATCTGGACTTAATTAAAATTAAAAACTTCTGTTCTGTAAAAGACACTGTCAAGAGAATGATGAGACAAGCCACAACTGGGAGAAAATATTTGCAAAAGACATATTTGACAAAGGAATGTTATCCAAAATATATAAAGAACTTTTTTTTTTAAGTTTATTTATTTAGAGAGAGAGGGAGAGAGAGAGAGAGAGCATGAGCAGGGGAGGGGCAGAGAGAGACGCAGGGCTCAAACTCAGGAACTGTGAGGTTAACACCTGAGCTGAAATTCAGAGTCAGATGCTTAACCGACTGAGACACCCAAGCACCCTGAAATATACAAAGAACTCTTAACAATTAGAAAATTAACAATCTGATTAAGAAATGGGCAAAGGGCTTTACAGACACCTCACCAAAGGAGACATACAAATGGCAAATAAGCATATGAAACGATGCTCAATGTCGTATGTCATAAAGGACATGCAAATTAAAACGAGATTGGGATGAGCACTGGGTGTTGGGCGTAAGAGATGAATGAGAATCTACCCCCAAAACCAAGAGCACACTGTATATACTGTATGTTAGCCAAATTGACAATAAATTATATTTTAAAAAGTGAGATACTTTTTTTTTAATGTTTATTTATTTTTGAGAGAGAGAGAGAACACGAGCAGGGGAGGGACAGAGAGAGAGGGAGACACAGAATCCGAAGCAGGATCCAGGCTCTGAGCTGCTGGCACAGAGCCTGACTCAGGGCTCAAACTAATGAACCATGAGGTCATGACCTGAGCCAAAGTCAGACACTCAACCAACTGAGCCACCCAGGCCCCCCACTGCTACACACTTATTAGAATCATTAAAAATCAAAAAACACTAACAACACTGAATGCTGGCAAGGATGAGAGGCAACAGGGACTCTCACTCATTGGTGATGGGAATGCAAAATGGTACAGCCACTTTGGAAGACAGTTTGACAATTTCTACAAAACTAAACATACTGTTACCACACAATCCAATGGTCATGCTTCTTGCTGTTTACCCAAATGAGCTGAAAACTTATATCCACATAAAAACTTGCACAGTGATGTTAATAACAGCTTTATTCATAATTGCCAAAACTTGGAAGCAACCAAAATGCCCTTCAGTAGGGAAATGGACAAAATAAACTGTGGTCTATCCAGACAATAGAATATTATTCAGAGCTATAAGAAATGAGCTATCAAGCCATGCAAAGACATGAGGAAACTTAAATGCGTATTATGGAGGGGTGCCTGGCTAGCTCAGTCAGAAGAGCAAGCAACTCTTGATCTCAGGGTTGTCAGTTTGAGTCCCATATTGGGTGCAGAGATTGCTTAAAAGTAAAATCTTTAAGGGTGTGTGGGTGGTTCAGTAGGTTAAGCATCTGACTCTTGGTTTCAGCGCAGGTCATGATCTCATGGTTCTTGAGTTTGAGCCCCACTTCAAGTCTCACTTCAAACCCTACTTTGAGCTCCATGTTGAGCCCCATGGGCAGCACAGAGCCTGCTTGGGATTCTGTCTCCCTCTCTCTCTGCCCCTCCCTGTCTTGAGCGCTCTCTCTCTCTCGCTCTCTCTTTCAAAATAAATAAACGTTAAAAAAATTGTTTAATAGAAACATTTTCATTTCTTTTGCTTATTTTAGGTTTAATTTGTTATTCTTTGTCTAATGTCTTAACATGGAGGCTGTTGTCAATAATTTGATAACTTTATTCTTTTTTAAAATGTTGAGTACTATGAATTTCCCCCTAAGTACTGCTTTAGTAGCATCCCAACAATTCTGATATGTTGTTTAATTTCTATTCAGTTCAAACTACTTTCTAATTTTGATTGATTTCTTTGACCCATGTGGGATATGCTATCTGGTTTCCAAATATTTGAAGACTTTTCAGATATCTTTCTCCTAATGGATTTCTATTTTAATTCCATTATAGTCAGAGAACATACTTTGTGTGACTTGAATCAGTCTGACTATATACTGAGGCTTGTTTTACAGCCCATAAATATAGCCTATATTCTGCGTACTTTTGAAAAAAAATGTGTATTCTGCTGCTGAGGAAGTGTACCATAAATGTCAATTACATCAAATTGGTTGATAAAGGTGTTTATGTCTTCCATATGTTTACTTATTTTTCTGTATACTTGCTCTATTGAGAGAGAAATATTGAAATCTTTAACTACAATGATAGATTTCTCTCTCCTTTCAGTTCTATTAGTTTTTGACTCATGTATTTTATAATAGACTTTTAAGAGCAGCTTTAGGTTCACAGCAAAACTGAAGGGAAAGGACAGAGAGTTAACATATACCCTCTGCTTCCACACATCCCCAATTATCAGCACCCTATACCAGAGTGGTACATTTTTTTAAAATCAATAAATCTACATTGACACATCATTACCACCCAAAGTCCATAGTTTGCATTAACGTTGTAACTTCTATGGGTTTTAACAAATGTGTAAGGACATGTATCTACCATTATAGTATCCTACAGAATGACTTCACTGCTATAAAAATCCTCTCTGCTCCACCTATTCATCTCTCTCTCCCCTTGACCACTGATCTTTTTATTGTCTCCATTGTTTTGCCTTTTCCAGAATGTCACATAGTTGGAATCACACAGTATGCAAACTTTTCAGGTTGGCTGTTCTCAGTAATATGCATTTTTTAAAGATTTTATTATTTTTTTAATGTTTATTTATTTTGATGGGGGGAGGGGCAGAGAGAGAGAGAGAGAGAGAGAAAGAGAAAGAATCCCAACCAGCTTTATAAATGTTTTTAAGTCAGGTAATATTTGTCTTCCAACTTTGTTTTTCACCTTCAAATTTGGTTAGGCTATTTGTCCTTTGATTTCCATATGAATTATCTGAGATCAGCAAAGATGTCCATTATAAGAATTCTACTCTTCACTAGAATTGCTTAATACCAGGCAGAAGGATGGTTAATGGTTTGCTTATTTTCAAAAGGGACTCACCCTTGTTGCCACCAATTCCTGTAACATTCTGGTAATCTTCAGCTTTGATGCTAGAGTCTTGGTTCTTGGCTGTACTAAAATGTTGAATTTGGTTCCATTCTCAGCTGTCATTTCTTAGGTCAAGGACATTTTTCTGAGTATGCACAGAGTGAACTGCAAGACCTTTGCTTCTCTCAAGGACACATCAATTCTTCTAACATCATTACTAGTTTCTCTAGTGCTACAGGGTTTTTCTTAATTCCACTGGTGGACCATAGATTCTTCATTTCCTTAAACAAAACCACATTTACTTTCTTTTCTTTTCTTTTTTCCTTAAGTAGGCTCCACACCCAACGTAGGGCTCAAACTCACAACCTTGAAATCAAGTTGCAGGCTCCACTGACTGAGCCAGCCAGGCATCCCAACAAAGCTATTTTTAAATTAATCTTCTCAGGTTGCTCAGAAAAGAAAATGTCACACAAGTTTTATTTTCTTTATCCACTGAGTCTCTTTTTTAAGAATTTGTGGTAAAATATACATAACATTCACCAATTTAGCCATTTGTAAGTGTGCAGTGCTGTAGCGTTAAGTTCAGGATGTTGCAACCACACTACCGTCCATCTCCAGAACTTTAAACACAAACTCCCAATCCCTGTTGCTCCAAGTCATTGGCAACCACCATTCTAATTTCTCTATGAATTTGACTACTCTCAACACCTTATATAAGTGGAATCATATAATATTTGTCCTTTTGTGTTTAGCTTATTTCACTCAGCATAATGTCTTCAAGGTTCATCCGTGTTGTAGCAGGTGTCAGAATTTCATTCCTTTTTAAGAGAGAGAGAGCCTTTTTAAGGCTGAATAATATTCCAAGAATATCACATTTTGTTTATCCATTTATTGACGGACATTTGGATTGTTTCACTTTTTAGCTATTATAAATAATGTTGCTATGAACATTGGTGTGCAATTATCTAAGTCTCTGTTTTCATTTTGTTGGGGTATATAGCCAGAAGTGAAATTGCTGGATCATATGGTACTTCCATTTAATTTTTTGAGGAATTGCCATACTGTTTTCCACAGCAGTAGAGCCATTTCACATTTCCACCAGCAACACACAAGGGTTCCAGCTTCTCTACATCCTTGCCAACACTGTTATTTTCTTGCTGGTATACACACACACACACACACACACACACACACACACACTGCTATACAAAGTAAACTCTACTCCCAACGTGGGACTTGAACTTATGACCCTGATATCAAGAGTTGCACACACTACCAACTGAACCAGCCAAGCACTCTCTTTTTGTTTTTTATAATAGTTATCCTAATGGATATGAAATCTTATCATGGTTTGGTTTGCATTTTTCTGGTGATTAGTGATGTTGATCATCTTTCATGTGCTTATTGGCCATCTGTGTATATCTTCTCTATATGTGTCTATTCCAGTCCTTTACTCATTTAATTGGCCAGTTGTAGTTCCTTACATGTTCTGAATATTGGTTTTTTATTAGATATATGATTTACAAATATTCTCTCCCATTCTGTGGATTGCCTTTTCACTGTGAATAATGTCCTTTGATGCACAAGTTTTTCATTTTTAATGAAATCCAATTTATCTTTTGTTGCCTATGCTTTTTCCATATCCCAGAAATCAATGTCAAATCGGATTATAAAGCTTTCTCTTCTTCTGAGGGTTTTATGTTTTTAGCTTTTAGGTCTTATATTGATGTTGAGTAAATTTTTGTATAAGACTTAGGGTAAGGGTCCAATTTTATTCTCTTGCATGTAGGTATCAAGTTTCCCAAAAACATTTATAGAAAAGACTGCCCTTTTTTCATTGACTGGTCTTGTCAAAAATCACTCCATCATATATGTAACGGTTTATTTCTGGGCTCTCTATTCTACTTCATTGGTCTGTATGTCTGTCTTCAAGGTATTTCCACACTATTTGATTACTGTGGCTTTGTAGTACAGGTTTCCTTTTTATTTTTGAAATGCACCACACATTCTCTCTGGCTCATGTTCAGTTCTTTAACACCCTTCAAGTGTTGCCTGGAGACTGGCACTTTCTGTAGTTCCCCAAATTAGCCAGCATCCAGGGAAAATTGCACAATCAGGTGCAGGAAAAGGAGCAACAGGTGAGTCATTCAACATGGTATTGGGGTTTTTTGGAAAAGAAAAGGCACAGTCGCTAAAGTAAAACTGTATGCCTTTATTCAACTTAAATGAGTCGTTAAGATAAAATACAATTTGCCCATGTGCAGAAACATTATACATTCAATTCTGAAGAAGGTAGTTTTATACAACCAATGAAAGGAACAGTCTAAAAGTGAGAGGAATAAAGACGATAGTGAGAGGGAGCTAAAAGGCAGAGTTTTATCTGTCAAAGTGCTAAGGCCTATGTGCACAAAGTTTTAAAGTGAACAAGACCAACAGAAGGTCATTTCTTCCATTCGGATTTCTCTTGGTGCTGGTGAAAGTCTTAAGGTGTGATGCAATCACAGAACTAAGATGGGTTTTTTTAAAAAGTAGGTCATAGCACTTACGGCTAAAAGTTTTTAATTTCTAGAGTTTCATTTGTCATGTACTCATGGATTCTACATATTTTGTGAATTCAGTAAGAACTTGGCCTTCAATCAGTAGTTTATTATCAAAGAGCAAATTGTCAGGTCTTTCCCAGCCCAGTATCTATCTCCTTATGCAACAAAGAGGACACCAAAATATGAGACTCTGGAAGAGTTTCATTAATTTAAAGTTTGCGGTGATTACATACAGGTTCAGCTGAGGTCACCAGTCTTCAAATTGCTATTGCCTGAAATCCTAAAATGAGAATTGCTTACTTGGGGTTCAAAGTCCAACTCCATCATGTCCAAGCTCTAGGTATCTGAAAACATCAGACACTGACTCTTAGAAAGAACTGACCCAAGAAAGTAACATTTTTTTGTACCACACTTTCCATAGAAAGGAAATAGGCTGTGTGCAAAACAGTTCTAAAGTATCTTCAAATATTTTGATATCATTTAATGCATTGCTTTCTTATTGGACTAATCTGAATTTTAACTACTTAAAAAGAGGATCCATGATTAAAGTTAGTAAAATTCAATGTTGACTCCAGTTGGCTTAATAGTGTTTATGAGCAACATCTGTGTCATCTAACAGACAGGTGTATAGACCTAAATCCTGATCAGTAGCAAAAGTTGCCACTAGATGATTCAATAGAAAACCATTACTTAGCCTACAAAATGTCTCGAATCAAATGCCATGTTCCAATCATGGCAATGTAACATTATGTGAAACCAAAACCTTAAAAACAAAAAAAAAAAAAATCATTTTGAAAAAAAGGTTAAGAATAACCCCAAGTTTACTTAAACCTATTTTAAACCCAATCTTGGATTTATCTTTCTTCTCCCCTAGGCATTCTCTGGGTTTTGCGGTCACGATGGAAATCAGTAGGTTTTTTATTTCCCTTTAGCCTCTTTGAGTTTGGAGAACCAGGGACATTGAGTTTGAAGTTATTCTTCAGGGGAGTCCACTGTGTGGTCACAGCCCATCTGCCCAGCTGATCGTCTCTGGCTCTCCATTCAAGGCGCAGTCCCTCCTCCCAGTTTAAGGAAGTCTTTCCAAGGATGCCCTTTATAGGTTAAGACTGAAAGCTCCATGGAGGTATAGAAATTCTTTAGTTTATAAAGTCTCTATAAAAGAAACCAAATCTTTTGTTTAAGGTCACCAAATACTGTGAAAATATAGGATACCCACCCTCCTGCTTCTTGGACAAAGCTGAGACATTTCACAGTGGAATACACCAAATACCTTCTTGACCGAAAGGTGAATCTGGATTATTTTGGCATACAGAATTTGAGTTGCAAATCCAGCAATTCAGGTTAAAGATAAATGGTAAGGAAATTTCAAGAATAAGCACTAACAAAACACAATGATTTATCCTTTAAAAACTTTTTTAATTTTTTTTTTCAACTTTTTTTTTTGTTTTTTTTGTTTTTTTTGTTTTTGGGACAGAGAGAGACAGAGCATGAACGGGCGAGGGGCAGAGAGAGAGGGAGACACAGAATCGGAAACAGGCTCCAGGCTCCGAGCCATCAGCCCAGAGCCCGACGCGGGGCTCGAACTCGCGGACCGCGAGATCGTGACCTGGCTGAAGTCGGACGCTTAACCGACTGCGCCACCCAGGCGCCCCAAAACTTTTTTTTTTTTTAAACACCAGACAGTCTCAAAGTAAGAACTGGGAATTTGGGCCGCTAAAAATTTTAGGTCTAGAATCCTGCTGAAGTTTCTTATAACTCAAGTTCTGTGACTTAGAGATGGGGGTGGGGAGGGGAAAGCCAGTTCTACAATATTATAATAAAAAACTTTAAAACACTAATTTTATCCACTTTGGAGAAAAAGCACGGATACAACATTTTTAACAATATAAAATAAAGGGATACATTTCCTTCTCACCAGACTACAAGACGAAAATCAAGATTTAGTTTTAATTCCCTTTAGCTTCCTTTGTGTTTTAACATCAGTGACAGGAAGGCTGCATTATTTACCTAATTGTTATTAGAAAGGGTTAGCTGAGAATAACAGATAGCATCTTTCCTGATGCACTGACCAGAATTAATTGAAAGGGATTCTCTCTTCAACTAAGATGTTACTAAGAAATTTCTTGACGTTTCTATTAAGAATTCTACATCTTCCAATGATTGTTTTCAGAAAATGTAAATTTTATTAACATGGCTCTTCACTTCCACACTGTTATTTCACCTAGGGGCAATGCCTTTCTTTTCTTTCTTCAGGTCTCGCCACTGTTTCGCTCAGTGCCTCAAATGCTTCACCTCTGTAATTCATTTACACTTAAATTTCCATTATGTCTTGGGAAATACGTAGCACATATTTACTCCTTGAGCCCTTAACTAGACACACGCTGTATGGCTACTACTACTTTAGGAAGACCTTTTGCAATTTACATGGCTGCTTTTGTTTACCCTTGTATAACCTGAACTTCAGTAGTGCTTAGCACATAGTAGGAGCTCCAAGAAATATGTGAATGAGTAACATGATTTGTACACAAAAACAGCTAGAAACAGTATGCAAAATCTTATTTCTAAAGACCACTTTATGGTCAAGTAGTGTCAAAAGCAATGAACACAGGTTTCTAAGGTTGTGATGTAAATAAAGGACAGTTGGGGATTCAAGCTGAAGTTGTGTTCTGGTATATTGCTTTCTCACTCAACTGCAGATCAACTATACATTTAGGCTCCTATGTCATTACCTGAATATGAATTTTACTTTCGGTGAGGTAGGAGGCCCATTTAAGTAATTATATCTACTGGAAATGGGGGGATGGCTTTGTAAAAGGCCATAATGGGCTGGTGTAAACACACTTAATATCTCACCTTCACTCCTATTTATTATATGGGAATTATGAGGATGCAGATATTCCCTGAGACTTCAGAAATTTCCTTTAGAAAAAAGCGCATTTTCAGCAAAGATTTACAGTGCTGTTCTCTTGGATGGGTAAACGATATTCAATGTCTTTGGGCAACGCCAATGTTTGAAATGTCAATTTTTGAAAAATAATAAGGCTGTCTTTTAAAAAGCATTCTACATATCCTTATTAATTTCCAAAATATAAATCTATAAATTATTCATTTTTAAAGAATGGGCTAGATTCCTTTATTTCCAAAGACTATCTAGGTATCATTTTGCTCCTTCAATCGTATCCTAAAACCAAGTATTTGCAACCACAAAATTCTCTTGAACAGGATTGCAGACTATCTGTAGGTATGGGACCATGGGCAGTTAAGCTCTCCTAATATTTGGCTCATTCCGTATTTGCATAATTGCCCTTCCCGACACTGGGCAGTTCAAAACCCAAGTTCTCCTAGCTCTTCTAGCTCTCAATATCAACCAACAAGGACCTAAAACTGGTTAGGAAACTCCCTCTCCAGATAAATCAGGAAGGATACAGAACTGCTTAGGAAATTCACTTCTTAGAGAAGAACTGGGAAACAGAAAAAAAGTTTTCAATTACCTTCACGAGATTATTTCTTCACGTAGTCCTACTGCTTGTAAGGTGATGGCAGCAAATGTTTGCTAATGAATCATTAACCATTGTTGAGAAAGAAAAACCTATTTTCCCCCTGAGATATTTTCTTACCGTTCTTTGTTACAGAAGCAAACAGTGGGCACACCATGTTTTTGTGTTTGTCTGTTTTGAACGTTCCCAGGAACACCAGGTGGTTAAGAGACAGAACAGTTCAAGGGTGAAAACAGAGACAGACAGATAAGGTGAATTTAACATTTTTACTAGAATTCTGAAAGAAATACGCTACCCTGATATGTTTATCACCAAATTCCTCATTTCACTCCTCTATACAATCTGTGGTAATCTTCCAATGATAATATAAGGCAACAGCTGAGGGCCCTTACCCACACCGCTCTCAGATGGATGTCAGACCTCAAGATTCACCAAAAACTCCAAGGTTTTTATTTTCACTTTAATTATCTTTTACTTAATAATAAAATGAAAAATAAGAATATATGAATACATACAATCTATATACATATATTTATTGCAAATACTTAAAATTCTTATGTAAAATGATTTTTCTATATTTGTGAAAAAATATGACTTTTTAAATGGTGTTGACACCAACTTCTCTGTACATACCCTCAATTCCAATGTTAACAATTCCTTTAAAAAGGCAAAAGACACAAAAGTTTAGCATTTACCAAACCAGTCTGTACAAACCTTATAAGCCAGAAGGAAAAAAAATAGCTTGTGGTAAATAAGTTGATTTTCTTTTAAAATAAAAAATAAACTTCAAAACTATTCCCCTTATTGCATTTCTCGGAAATAATCTGAGTGTCTTTAGAGTAACTTCCTTTGTAATAATTTGTGCCTTAACAGTGAGGTCCTACATTAAACATACCATATATGAGAAATTCAAAGTCTTCCACTGTCACTTTTTACATAGATATTAAAATATATATTACTTAAAATATATTACTGGAAAGCTATTTTTAAAATTGATCTTTAATAGTTGTATCAAATGTAAAGCATTAAAAAAAATAAAGTAACCAAGAATCTATGAAGCTCTTACTTCAACTTTAGGAAATGTTTCACCTATTGTTCCCTTTCAATAGGTATGTAGGTACTGAAACATGGCAGGAAAGATCCCTGCCTATCATCATGTTTCTCAGTCTCTTTGGACTATTCTACAAATTGAGCTGAAAGCTACCACTGGCCAAGTTTTTTACTTAGCACGTTGTTGTAATGCAACGGGAACTTTTCCCTCCTTGCTGTGAAAGTGAAACCTCTAGGTCACAGAGAAAACCCTGGCGCTGCTCACGGACAGTGAGTTCTAGAAATAAATAGTGGTGTATTGACCAGAGAAGACCCCCTCGTTATAACAAATCATTTCACCGAACAGTTCTTTAAGGACTCTAAGGTAGAGAAAGGCAATTAATAAGCAATTAGGATGGTCACTGTCAAGTTATTAATACATGTGAATTTACACCTTCACCCAGAAGGCAACGAGGTCTTCCTTTGGCTATTTAAATCTGAGAGAATTCCTAAAACACATACATCTGGGTGCCTTCCCAGCCCATGCTAGTATGCTTCCCCTACCCCAAGAAAAACATCCCATTTGCCAGATCTTATTCTTAGAAATGTTACATGGGACATCACATATAGTTTCAGTATCTTGAGCACAGGGTTTAAGGAATAGTAGGGCAAACACTCCAGGTTATTTGGCTTTATTTTGTTTAACAGGCTGGAGAATTTTCATGGAAATTTTTTTTTAAGATTCAGGGAGCCTTCTCTACTAGACAACTCAGAACATTCATTAAGTAAGACTGAGATGATTATTGTTAATGCTCTCTCCCCAAGGTGACCTACAAAGGAAGGTATCTGAAGGCTGAGAAGCATACCCTGGAGGTATAAGCATCAGGCACAATGCCTGACTAGTCACTGGAAATAGTGCAACTACATACCACAAAAATAAGCTTAGCACTTATCCACAACCTTTCAGATTGAACTGAAAGGTAAAGCAACTCTGAAAACCTAAGATAAACACTGCTTCAAAGGTACTGGAGTCCCATGCTCTTAACAACACAAAGATCTTTCTTGTTCCTACTGCTTCATTTTCAAAAGAGTCAGATTGTAATACGGTTGGATTGTTGCTCTTGCTTTTCTGTTCAGCTCTTAAAATGACTTTCTACCTGAAACCACTGTTTTGAAACGAACTGACAAATGGATTGTATTTAATTTACTACCAACCCAAGAGAATCTATTCTCTCATTTTGTCAAGATTGAGGCAGTGTACCTAGACGACAAATTCTGTTTTAGGGACACTTGTAAATGCAAATATTTCATTAGCTGAGTATTATTTGTTAGGAGAATCTGGGGAATCATAATGCTTAGGGCCTATCTGCAAGAGCCTGGTCAAGATGAAGAGGCACAATACGGTCTGCTCTCCAAGTGGACTTGAAAATCCCTGATACGTTTCCTCCTTTCCTGGTTAGTCTGTCCAACCTCAGATTAGGAGAACCATGGAAGAGAGACTTTCTATGACAGCAAAGGCGCAAAGAAGAAAACTCACGTTGATCAATCCAAACTGGTAATTAACGTTCAGCATGGGGTCCGTTCTGAATCACTCAGGCACTTCCAGCGCACAGACCGCCTTCGGTCCTGGCACGGACACGGGGAGTGAAGAAGCTAAGTATGGGGAGTCTAACCCAGCAATAGGTGCTTTGAACTCCCCCCCTTGGACTGTCCAGGGTACCGACAGTCTGGGGAACAGAAGCATGGTTTCTGTTTCCTACTGGATCTTGGCTGGAGAACTTAATCCTTACCCCTGTATCCTTGCAGCCTTCATATTTTTAAGCCACGAAGAAAACGGGAAGTTAGGAGGGCATCCTATTGTCTCAGCTGAAACTGGAACACAGATATTAATCTTGTATTTGCCTTGGGTCGCAAAAAATTAACAAAAACAAAAACTGAAGAATAGTGTAGCAGTAAGTTTCTTATGGGGTTCAAAAGTATTACAAGCATGTATATTATGGGGCAAGGAGGGGAATGGGTAACAGAATGGGGAAGAGTGTTACTGTCTACTTTCTCCTAATCTGGAATGTGACTTAATAAGTTTACACTGTTCTGCATATGGTAAATATCACATCCTGAATACTAAGTACAACCACAAGTGTACTAGGTTGCAATAACATTTTTACTTTATACACTTGAAATTAGGAAACTTAAAATCAATATGCAAAAGATGCACATTGACAACACCCAATTCTTCGATACCAAATTCTGATAAACTGTAGATTTATTCTAATGTTCTTTAACCACGACCTAAATATATGTACTCAAAAACTCTTCAGTCATTAGAGACAAGATTTAGAAGAATAAAAAAGGAAACAAAAAAAGTCAACAAAAACAACAAAACTGTGAAGCTAATTTCTCCTTTCTAGATGTTCCCTTAGCCATTTACTGAGGCCCCTTTACATTAGAAATCTCTAGTGCATAGATACCAGTAATCCAAAATAGAGGACAGGTTTTCTCAAACAGGAAAAGTGTCTAACTTTTACTGTATGCGTGCACACTGTGTTCAGAGTCATATAGAACAAGGTTCTTCCATACTCCTCAGATGCCTGGGAGGTCCAAACAGGCTTAACAGAACGGGCAAATGTGACAGCCAAGGGCTTTTCTTCCTGCAGCGACAGCAGGACTACAGAACATCAGGGAACGGGTTGGGCAAGAAGAGGAAAAGAAAGACTACCTTGTTTCTAGTGTTAAAACCGTTTTCCAAAGTTCTGTATGTTCAGTTTAACAATTTCTGCACTTTTACTCCTTTGCCCAACAAAACACATAGTTCAAATCACCCCATCATTAATATTATTTGTTACTTTTGTCCTAGTATTTCCTACCTGTTTGTAAGCTCCATGACTGACAAAGTACTTGGATGTTATTGCCGGAACTGCTGCCCTGCACAGGCGACAGTAACAGCAGGGGCCCGGAGAGGCATCCCCTTTATGGGCCACATTCACAGTCTCAGGGCAGGGTAGTGGGACTTGAGGGCAGGGATCCACAAACTGCAAGCAGAGAGCTTGGCAACAGCACGGGTTTGTGGAAGCCAAGAACCAGGTCAAGAGCTTCTGGAGTCTGAAATACTACCTGTGAAATTAACATCTTATCAAAAATTTGAACTTAAGAAGGTTCTTCCTGTCTAAGATAAAGGGACTGAGCAAACCCTAACTCCAGATTCTGCAAAGGCTGAATAATCCATGTAAAGCCTGCAGTCAGACTGTCATGACATAATCAGCTTGAATGGTCATTTCTCCAGACCATCCCTTCAACTCCTTCCTTTTCCTGGCCACTTAGGAAAGGACAGAAAAGAGACAGCTTCCTGTAACCATGCATGGCATTAAAGTTTTCTCAGAGTCACATGAAGCAGAACATAAATCTGAATTTAAAGTAATACATCATTACCTAAACAGCTGGAAAAACGTTAAAACAAAATGTGACATATTTACATGATTTTGTAAGTGCAAACTTGTCACAAATTCACAAAGTCTTGCTTGACCTAGACTTACTATACAAGGTGCTCTTCCTCTAAAATGTAAGATCTGCACTCTGTATTCCTGATTAAGTAACATTTGTCTCTCAAGACAACTGAAACCTCCTTATTTATTTCTGTGATTCCCAAAGGATGCAAAAAACACATCTCGTCAACCCTTCCCTTCCTGCCTCCTTTACAGCATGTTCTCTTTCTAGTCTCGTTACCGAACGACAAGGCAGGAGACACAAAGTTTAGAGGGGCCGATGCAATCATCGTGGCAGAACGCTCCACACCCCTTGCACATGATCATGGCTTTCAATCGGCAGTAACATTTCGAAGGTGTGTCCTCTATGCTGTTCTCTTCAGGAAAGGCCTGAACAGGAATGGTCTGGCCATGGCTGCTGGGATTCATAGCTTGGCTAGCAGGGATAGTAGTGACAGTCACTGAAAAGGACATGACATCACCTACATTGCTAGATACTTGGCTACAGTCAGGCATCCCCGGTACAGCAGAGTTAGGGTCCATGTCAGACGAGGTGGAGACATTGATCATGCCTCTGTAGCTTGGCCCAATCTGTGTGGGGCTTCCATATAGCTTTGGGGTTTGCAGTGGTGGAAGGAGGAGAGGCTGATGGGTGGGACTGTCTGCAGTCAGAGGGAGAGCAGAACTGAAAAGCTCAGGGCTGCTACGCATCGTCTTCCCTCTCACTGCATGAGCTATTTGTTTCTGTGCTGCCTGAATAAAATCTCGGGCTAGGGTTTTTTCATCAAATGTTTGGCCTCTAGGGAACAGGTAATTCTCCTTGCTTAAAGTGGTTTGCTCATGCACTGGTGTCTCCGCCTTCACATTCTTTTTTGCTAAACAATCATTGGTGGATGGGGTCTCTCTACTGTGAGGTCCTGAACTTGCTTCACACTTGCCAGAACCCTGGGAAGCCTGGGGCTCCTCCTTCACCATGATGGGTTCTTGCTCATCACCAGTACTTTCCTCATCAGTATCTTCTTCTTTGCCGCTGCTACTATCTCCTGTTGCATTTTTACAGTCTGTATATCCCACTTTCAAGGCCTCAGTGGGGCTACTTAGACAAAAACGGTCTTCAGGGTTTACAGAATGGGTCCTCCTAAAGCTCTCTGAACCCCGGCCATAGGTGGAAATGTTAAGTAAGTAGTGACCTGCCATTGCAGGCTTTGATGTCCTTCTGCCAGCAAAACCCAACATGAACCTCTGGCTTGTGGAGATATCCTCTAACTGGAAACCTGAGTGAGTGAAGCTGAACTGGGAGGGCTGCACAAACGGGAGAACATTCTGCCTCCGAACCCTCTGGATGAGAGTCTGAAGGATCTGATCTTGAGTGGCTTTACTTAGTCCTTCCTGGTATTGGTGTGTGTCAATGCTAGAGTCCCTAAGATCCTTACCTGTCAAGAGTTGGAGGGATCTTGGAACCTGGGGGAGCTGCTTATTTTGCAAGGTTTTACCCAGCGGCTGTAGAGCTGGGCGAGACTGCCTCTCACTAACTTCCTCTCTGCTGATCTCTGTTGCGTTGGTGCCTGTGAGGGCTCCTACCCCCGGCTCCTCTCTTGTGGTCAGTGGAACAGTTTTCATTTCAACTTTGGTGAGAGGTTTGGGCAGAATTTGCTCCATGGGAACATCTTTGCCCTGAAGCAGCTGAGTGACCAAAGGATTATTCGCAGGGATACTAGAGCTTGGCCTTGAAATGGGTCCATTCATATTTGAAGAAGTTCCTGGATTTTTAAGGCTAGAAGCTACTGGCAAAGTGCTCGAGGACGGAGCTGATCCGGTAGGTGCTACAGTCACACTGACCTGGGGTACAGGAAGCTTTTCTAAAGTGGCTGCTGTTAATAAAGATGTTAAAGGAGAGGGAGTCATATCCACTGACATACTAGCAGTTGTCTCTGCTGAGGCTGAAGGGTCTGGTATATTCTTACTAGAACCTACTCTGGACTCAACTGTGCCGTCAGCTGCAAAACGAACAGGCGAAGCACCAGAGAGGAGAGCAGAATCTGTCGGAGCAGAAGGCGCTTTCTCCTGTCTGCAATCGTTGGGCCCTTGTGGGTGGGTAAGAGAGGCCACTGTGGCTGTTGCCCTGGTGGGATTCAGTTTTTCATTACTCAGTTTCCCTACAGCTGGTGGGGATGCGTGAGTGTGGGCTGGTGATGGGACACTTGTGCGTGATCCACTGATGGCAGGTGTTGGAGGCACTGAGGGGGTTTGCTGTAGTTGTGCTCCAGAGACACTATGAGGCTGAGCCTGGTCTGGGGTCTTGGTCTCAGACTGGGGCTGAGTCTCTGGAACACAGGGTAAAAGCTCTCTCGTACCTCCCCTGCTTCCAGTTCCTGCCAATTCCAGTGCGGGGCCCTTTCCGGGTTCACGGGCTCTGTCTGAGTCTGGACTCCCTCCTCTAGCAGGGTTCCTTTCACCACCCTCTCCTGGACCTTGTCCACCCCCCGGGCCAGGTCCTGGAATGGTCCCTCCAACCGAGGCGGCGGCGGCAGCGGCGGCGGCGGCGGCGGCTGCTGCCCTCTGTGCTTTGACCAGCTGGGCTTTTGCTTTGATGTCTGCAAGAGTTCTGGCTCCTGTTCTGTTAGGACTAGTGATGGAGACTGGAAAACGAGCCCTGGGAGAGACCTGCGATGTAGGAAAAGGCATGGGGGAGATTCTGGAGACAGGTATCTGAAAGAAGGAGGGAGAAAAAGAAAACGCCAGAGCTTAGTTTTCACTTACAAGAGTAACAGAACTTCATCAACACTTGAATTTTCCCAGTAGGGTAAACACTGCACAACACCAGTGGCAATGGTGGCAGGTCCATGGCCAAGAGACCAGACTGCAGAGACAGCAACACGATTTCGTCTCCAGGGTCCTTCCACCTCTTAGAGTGGTGCCAAAGTCTCTCCTCCCCCGACATCCTGTCCACCCCAAATCCCCATACCGCTTTTCCCAACACAACTCCCTCCTAATGGCATTACTACTCACAACTGCTTATTATTTACGATACAGACCTTTCTACGGTATTTGCGCTTTCAAAAGTGTGTGTGTGAGAAGCATACCACTGTCTTTGTCTTCCTAGCTCTCCTTCCAAGGTCCAAGGAAAAATTCTTGCTCTCTTCTGCTCTACACACATACACCCATGCACACTTAAGCATATAGGCTGAATTATCTCAATGACAGAGGCTTCTAGATAGCACTGGAAGACAGAGACAGTGTGTAATCCACAGACGCACCCCACTCTGCCCATCCCATGAGGAAGGATGCACATAATATATATGTTTGCTATAGTCATTCTCCTCCCTGGCTGGCTTAATACTTACTTGGGGAGCTTTTTAAACTTACTTGGGGAGCTTTTTAAAACTATATGCGCTCTGAGTCTTATCCCAAAATTTACAAATTAGAACCCTAGGGAAAAATGCTTTTATCAGGTTTGAAACCACTGATTTTCATATCATGAAATATTGTATCTGAAAGGAATCTGACTCATATTTGAAACTGTACTTCAGAAGCTATCAGAGTTCATTAGAATGCATCAAAGTCTGGCCCCTCCTAGTAGCTGCTAGAGTTTAAAGGAACAAATAACTATTACAGATGTTCTAGGGCATTTAATTAAAAAAAAAAAAAAAAAGAATCAAGCCACGGTACTGTAAGAATAGTAAAAGTGATTTTCATAAAAATCACACTCTCTGGCAAAGCATTCATGGTAGAAAAGTCTCAAAAAAATTTTTTAAAAGGGTGAGATTTGCAAGTGTATAAATCTTAAAATTAAAAAGTCATGAAGAGGGGCGCTTGGGTGGCTCAGTTGGTTAAGCATCCGACTTCAGCTCAGGTCATGATCTCGCAGTTTGTGAGTTCGAGCCCTGCATAGGGCTCTGGGCTGACAGCTCAGAGCCTGGAGCCTGCTTCAGATTCTGTGTCTCCTCCTCTCTCTGCCCCTCCCATGCTCATGCTCTGTCTCTCAAAAATAAATAAATGTTAAAAAATTTTTTTAAGAAGTCATGAAGAATGTCATACAATTAGTAGTAGGCAAAATCAGAGGGAAATCACGTAGTAAATGAAATGGGTCAAGTACTAGCAAATGAAAGTTTCTAAGGGATATTTCCTGAAGGAACAACTTTGGTTCAACTAAGTTAAATTAAAAGGGTGGGGGGGGAGTATTTCTATGTGGATTATTTTTCTCTTTATATCCTAATATGAATGAATAATACCCAGTGCCTGGGTTCATAGTAGACACAATAGTATTAATAAATACCATTAATAAAAATGTAGATACTATTTATCAAATGAATAAATGGATTACAAACTGATATTAAGCACAAGGCCAAGTATTACTAAACCTTTATATCAGAAGGAAAAAATGTGTTTGGGCTTTAAAGGGCTCACTATTGGTTAAAAGCAGTCTTTATATAGTATCTTAGCGATACTGCTTTCCGAATGTGAAAGATTTGATACGCAGCAATATAACACTAACATGGAAGTTAATGACATATCCTAAGCAGCAGAGCTTAGCAAGGCTATTCCACCTTACTAAGAAGAAACCTTCTCTCAAGAAACCAGCAGTGACTCAAGGCAGCCACAAACGTTTCCTTTAAAAAGATGGGGCACCTGGGTGGCTCAGTCTGTTGAGCGTCCAACTTTGGCTGAGGTCACAATCTCAAGGTTCCTTGAGTTCAAGCCCCATGTCGGGCTCTGTGCTGACAGTGTGAAGCCTGCTTGGGATTCTGTCTCCCCCTCTATCTGCCTTTCCCCCACTCACACTATCTCTGTCTTTCTCAAAATAAGTAAATAAACTTAAAAAAAAAAAAAAAAGGTGGAACTAAAGGTAGTTCTAGAGCCACAGAACATCAAATTAGTTATGGCAGTAAGAAAAGGGCCAAGGTACACTTAAATATCATCGCTCTCGCTACAAAGATCTTTTTTTTTTTTTTAAGTGTATTTATTTATTTGGAGAGAGAGAGGGAGAGAGGGAGAGAGGGCAAGGGAGGAGCGGGGGGGGGGGGGGGAGAGAAAGAGAATGTCAAGCAGGCTTCACGCTATCAGTGCAGAGCCAGACACGGGGCTCAAACCCATGAACAATGAGATCATGACCTGAGCCAAAACCAAGAGTCAGATGCTTAGCCAACTGAGCGACCCAGGTGCCCCAAAGACAGATCTTTTAATCACATCGATGACTTCCTTCTCTTATCATATTTCTTATTCTGCCACATGAGACAGAATACTATCGGTAACTATTTTAAGATATAAGAGTAGCCAGCAGGGGTGGGTGGGTGGACGGACGTAGTCTACATTAGATATGCAGGTACCTTACTTACTCAAAAACTAAAAGATCTGTAGGAATGGAGTTCTAAATGCCTGTTTATTAATACTTTTATTTGTGTAAGACCACAGTTACATGCTTATCAAATATATAGAACTGCTTCTGCATTAAGAAATAACACAAATGACTTGAAATTTAATAAGTATGACCAGAAACTCAATTCTTCCCACTCACTTACCTTGAGAGGCGGTACTTTTCGCACCTGGATCCTGTCTGCTCTACTGAGAAAGGGCTGTGGCGAGACGTGAAATGGCTGCTGGTGCTGGCGATTCTCAGTGACACGTGGCCTTTTCTCCCAGCTCACAGGGGCCTCTTCTTGGAGGAGGCAAGATTTCCTCTTAAGGCTCTCTGGGCTGTGATCGGTCAGAGCTGATGGAGGTTCTTTCATACTGGTCTCCTGTGGACCTGTTTCCACTATGGGCTTCATTCCTGGCTTATCCACCCCAGGACTCTTAGGTTTGTTTGGGGACGTAACTAAAGCTCCTTGGCTTTCATCTTTGTTGTAATTAGAAACTGTAGTGAGATGATTCTCTTTCTCAGACTCCTGTTCAACAGAGGCAACTGGCTTCTGCTCCAAGAGCTCATCATCCTTAGGGCACTTGATGGGAACAGTGCCGCCAAGCTCTTGGGTATTGCTTGCTGAGGACAGTAGGGGCTCTGTGGGCTTCGAGTTCGGCGGCACCAGATCTTGGCTTTCATGCTCTTCCTTCCTTACTGGGGATGGTGCTTGTGCCACTTCTTCTTTAGACTCTAACTGGGGAATCACTGGGACTGTACTGGCAGGTGAGGCCTCTGAAGGAAGCATGGATTTTGGTTGCTCTGCTGGGGTTTTCTTTACTTTGAGATCACTGGGCGAGGCTGTTAATTTCTTTGAATCCTCAAGGCTCAGGCCAGAACTAAAAGGTGGAAGAAAAAAATATTCTAGTTGAGAAATGGCTCGTGTTATTGAAAGCATTATGAGATAATAGTATATGGCAATGCCTAGAAGGAACCCTGACACATAGGAGGTATTCCTCACATGTTATCTTCACTATTATCATCATTAGTGAAGCTCTGGAGTTCGAGTGCCTGGATGCAAATCCTGGCTCTGATAAGATCCATGTAACATTGAGTAAGTCACTAGTCTTCTGTACCTCACTTTCTTCAGTTATATACTGAGATTCATCACTTGATACTATTGGTGTTATTAAGTTAATGCATGTAAAGTACTTAGAACAGTACCTAGCACATATTATAGCTCAATAATGTTAATTATTATCATTACTTTTGCATGTAAGAGGGGCTACCTTGTCTAGAAGAAAGCATCACAGACTACTCACAAGGGAAGTGAAAAAAGGCCAAGACCCATGCACCCTGATCAACTCTGCTCTGCAGCACCTGAGAAAGGCTGGCCCAAGAAATCTAAGGGCCTCTGAGGAGACAGGAGTTGGCTGTCAACACTCGCCAAGCATTGAAAATTAGAACTTGGGAGTTTCGGAAAGCCTGTTTAAACTTCATTTAGTATAGTTCTATAATTCCGAGACCAATGCCTCTGAGCTATCCCAGGAGTGAACTGATGGGACTTCCATAGTGTGGCCTAGAGCTAAGCTACTCAGTAGGAGTCACTAGAGACTCCTCCTAATGTTTTAGAATATTGTTTAAACAGGCAAAAGCAAGGCACCCTCTTTGGTGACTTCAATCAGGACTGCACAATGGCTAACAACAAAACTATACAATACCAAAAAACAGTTCTTCTATAAAAGCTGGCAAAAAATAAGAGCTAAAAACAGAAAAACCCAAGAATTGCTACAATGCTCTATCTGCCTAAGGAGGGAGGGCTCAGAGCTCATACCAAGAGTGGAGAAATATCAATACGTGAAACTCTTTTTCTTTTCTTTTTTTTTTTTAAAGATTTTAAGTAATCTCTATACCCAACGTGGGGCTTGAACTCACATCCCCAAGATCACGAGTTGCATGCCCTAATACCTGAACCAGCCAGGCGCCCCAATAAGTGAGACTCTGAATCTCAGGAGGAATTACTTCCTAAGTGACCATAAAGGGGATCAATGAACTACTTGGAGATAAGGAAAAGAGCCATTAGTTCTCAAACTGTGGGTATGAGTGTTCTTAAGGACTGCCATTAGGTATGCAGAAGGAAAGAAGGGAGCCAAAGCAATAGAATCTGGATGTTCAATTCTACTTCGAACAATACAGCTCCCCTGCCATCTATTTAAATGCCCCCTTTAAAATTTTATTTGGACTTTTTGTTAGGAAAAAAAAAAAAAATTTTAGACAACATATCCTTGAGAACAGGGTTTGTATCTTGATTCAGCTATGAATATCTCCCAGAGGGCCTTATACAGAGAAGAAACTGTTTAATGATGCACTGGGCATAATGATCCATATTATGGGATTCCTCAGTGATTCTGGATAAATTATCATCTTGTGGGATGATAATTAACTACTAGAAAAGATGTACAGGATTTCAGTATTCTCTTAACTTATAAAGTCACTGGAAGAACTATTCACCCTATTCAAAGAAAGGGACTCTAATTCAAGATAACACTTTTTTTTTTTTTTTTTAAATAAAACCATCCCACCCACAATAGTAATGTGTTAAGAGTCAAGTAATCCAATTCTGGGCACCCATGACTCATAAAAAGAAAATAATTCTTCCTAAAATAGAATTGGTGAAAAAAATAGAAGGAAATTGAGGACCAGATTTTCTAGAAAGGTAGTAAGATGAAACACTGTGTGACATATATGTAGGAATGAACATTTTGTTTATGGAACCTGTCTTGATATTACCTCTGACCATAGTAGCTTTCAAAGAATTGTTCTTTCCATGGCTCTACTTTTTTCTCCTTCTCAATCTCTTGTCGAATTCTCACCTGCATCTCAGGTGTAAACTCACCTATAATGTACCAAAATAAAATAAGATAAAATTTTTAAAAAGGATACTCAATAGAAATATGGTGTTTCCATTTTTTAACTTTACAGATTACAAAAGACTCGTGCAGGAGTCAAAATACCATCATGTGAAAATAATAGAAATTTCCCAGAATTCTAACAGAAATTTCTCAAAATTCCTCACTGGAAGGGAGCAGCTAAATGCCATCAGGTGAAATAAAAATACTTGTGCACCACTCCATGCAGTTTTCGGTCTCAGCTGGGCCACTTGTGCCTTTTCTCTGGGCTTTCCTTGTAGCACCTCCCTCCAACACCAAACATCATTTCTCTACAGATTTCCTTTATCGCTAACCTTGAATGTTTAATTTCCACTGGAAATTTGATATGACTCTCATCATATGTTTTCAGTAAATAATGCCACTGAGTATTTTATTATTTTAAAGCTCTGTTTCTCTGAGGCGACTTGTATTTTATGCCCTTTATCTCCTACTGCATAATGAACAGCTATGGCCCCGCTCAGAGGCATTTGAGGCTCCAGTAAAAAGAGAGGGAGCTATTTAGGAGTTGCCAGTTTTCTAGCTGTCCCAGAAATTGTGCCACTCTAGCGCCTTGGCAAGGAGGCATTCAACATGTCAAACACCCAGCTGCTCGGAACATGACAGTTACGTGCACATACTACCAGCCGCCTTCAGTCCTCCCACTCCATCAGCAGAGAACCATCCAATGTGCTGGGTAGGCCACCTTCAAGCTGCGGCTTGGAAACATTGCTCTCTGTTATATTCTACCACCCAGGACACCAAGGAGTAAGAGGTAGCAATGGTAGACGTAAAGTTGAAGGTCTCTTGGGGGTAAGAAAACGGAAAGGGAAAGGGTCTGAGGACACAGTCCTGGTCATATAAGTAGGAAAAGAGGAATCTGTCTGCCGGAATCCAATGGAGAACTACTTTTTTGTTGAGTCCACTGTGCATGACAGAATGAGGAACAGAAAGTACTGCATTCTGTTCACACGTGTACAAAGTTTTTGCTGCTCACATGACTCTAGGTATAGCAGTGACTGCTCCTATGCAGTTAACACTGCTAATAATAGTTAACACCAATACTAATCAAGGTATCACTATCGTTAACATCTACTTCAAAAAACTAGCGGTTGGGCAGGGTATAAGCCCTTTACCAAATTCTTTTTTTTTTTTTTTTTTTTTAAGTAGGCTTCATGCCCGGCATGAACTCACAACTGGGGCTTGAACTCACGACCCTGAGATCAAGGCCTGAACTGAGTTCAAGAGTTGGATGCTTAACCCATTGAGCCACCCAGGTACCCCTACCACATTATTCTTAAAGGTAATGATAATATATATGTTTTATAGTGCTTTTATCATTTTAGCTCTTTCAGAAAAAAAGTAATCAGTGAGAGAGCCTTTCTACACAGAATTTGCCCCCTAGGGGCAATGGCGTGGCTCAGTTGGTTGAGCGTCCAACTTTGGCTCAGGTCATAATTTATCTCACGCTTCGGGAGCCCGAGCCCCTCATTGGACTGTCTGCTGTCAGCACAGAACCCACTTCAGTCCCCTGGCCCCCCAACTCCTGCACCTCTCCTGTTTGCACTCTCTCTCTCAGAAATAAATAAACACACACAAAAAATTAACCATTTAAAAAAAAAAAGGACAGAATTTGCCTCCGAAAAGAACAAAAACAAGAGGAGGGAAAATGTCAACAACTGCAGTGAATGTAGATATTAGCTTGTCAGTTAACCCTAAATGCTAGAGATCTGACAAAAAGTCAGATGAATAGCATTCCTAATTGCTCTCCTTACAAATGTATTTACTTTTAATCTTTTTTTTTTTACGTTTATTTTATTTTTGAGAGAGAGAGACAGAGTGAGAGCAGGGGAGGAACAGAGAGAGAGAGAGGGAGACACAGAATCTGAAACAGGCTCCAGGCTCTGAGCCATCAGCACGGAGCCTGACGTGGGGCTCAAACCCATCCATGAACTGTGAGATCGTGACCTGAGCCAAAGTTGGAGGCTTAACTGATTGAGCCACCCAGGTGCCCCATAAATTTATTTATTTTAAAGTTTCTCACACTTGTTTTAAGCTATGCCTTGGCATAAATTCATTATGACTTTTCAAGTGCTGGTTTGTATTCCATGTGTAACTGAAAAACAAACATAATACAGCACTGTAACTCTAATTTTACACTCCACTTATTAAGGAGCTTAGTAAAATCTCATTTTAACCTAGAATCACTAAGTCAGAATCTTTAGGACTAGGGCCTAAAAATCTGTTTTGTTTTTTTTTTTTTGTTTTGTTTTTTTTTTTTGTTTCCCAGGTGACTGTGAACTCTTGAAGAAACATTGCTAGACTCCATCTGGAGCTAAAACCTGGTTACACAGGCTCCAGATAAAGGTCAGTGTAGTGTTTCACACAGGATAGCTACCTCTAGCCCATGGAAACATCCTGTCCTTTGCCTACCAAAATTGCTCAAAAACTCATCGAGGCGGAGAGGTGCCAATATGCCCTCACAGTGGCTCCAAGTGCATATACAACCTAGGAAGCATGCAGGGTAGAACACTTACCTTCTGAGAGTCGTTCCTTCCAGCCTTGGGCTGCTGAAGTGAAGAACTCATTGTTAAGGGCTGAGCCATTTAACTTCATCAGACCGTCTGGACCAACCTGGGTCAAAGAACAAGCCAAGAAAAGCTAACAGTGAAAGCCAAATGTATCTTGTGGAATTTGACTTTATTTTAGAGAAGAATGTATACACATTTATACATATATATTTAATTTTATAGAAACATGACTAGATCATACCATACTGCCTATTACGGATACTCCTGTTTTATCATGTATCACTTTTTTCTAATAAATTTCTTTCCTGATTACCTCTCCTCCCTTCTTCCTCTACTCTCAATTCCATTTCCCATTTATTCTACTCAAAGAATCATCTGCAAACAAATACATATACATCTAAGAAGTTCTTTTCTTGAGAGGTTTATTATTTGTTTTGTAAAACTGTGACCAATCTACACACACTCCTCTGAATCTAATTTTTCTCACGTAATACACTATGGAAGTCTCTCCAAGTCAACAGGCACAATGTTAGCCTTTATAACAGCTGCATATTTTTTCATTGTATGTATGCACCTCATTTCATTTACCCAGTTTCTTGTTTTTAGCTCTGCTTTTAAGAGAGAGACAGAGAGGGGCGCCTGGGTGGCGCAGTCGGTTAAGCGTCCGACTTCAGCCAGGTCACGATCTCGCGGTCCGTGAGTTCGAGCCCCGCGTCGGGCTCTGGGCTGATGGCTCAGAGCTTGGAGCCTGTTTCCGATTCTGTGTCTCCCTCTCTCTCTGCCCCTCCCCCATTCATGCTCTGTCTCTCTCTGTCCCAAAAATAAATAAATGTTGAAAAAAATAAAAAATAAATAAATAAATAAATAAATAAATAAAAGAGAGAGAGACAGAGAGAGAGTGAGCGCCTGGGAGGGGCAGAGAGAGAGGGAGACAGAGAATTCCGAGCAGGTTCTGCACTGTCAGCGCAGAGCCCTATACAAGGCTTGAACTTACGAACTGAGAGATCATGACCTGAGTTGAAATCAAGGAGCTGGATGCTTAACCAACTGAGCCACCCAGGTGCCCCCATTTACCAGTTTCTTAATCATAAACATACACCTTGTTTCCAGTGTTTTCCCATAATGAACCAAGCTGCAATTAGCATTCTGGTAAAGATGAACATACCAGTGCTTCTATTTCTGTGGAGTAAGTTCTAAAAGCAAAGCAATATTGTGTGTGTAAGCAGGTATTGTTAGACTATTTTCCAAAAAGGCTACAATTCATATTTCTATCAGAAATATATGCTTATCCTATGAACAACAGATGTTAACCAGACTATTTTCTTTTTGGCCACTCTAATGGGTTTGAAAGGGTAATTTCCTTTACCTTGACTACTGGAATTTTATTCACCTTTTTGCATGTTTATTAATATTTAGATTTGCGGGGCGCCTGGGTGGCTCAGTCGGTTAAGTATCCAACTTTGGCTCAGGTCATGATCTTGCAGTTCATGATTTCATGCCCCACATCGGTGTCTGCTGACAGCTTGGAGCCTAGAGCCTGCTTTGGATTCTGTATGTCCCTCTCTCCCTGCCCCTTCCCCACTCTCACTCTCTCTCTCTCTCTCTCTCTCTCTCTCTCTCTCTGTCTCCCCTTCAAAAATAAACATTAAAAAAATTTTTTTAAAGAAAATTAAAAAAAAATATTTAGATTTGCCATCTTGTGAAATTCATTTTTCTATGAGGCTGCTTATTTTTATTATTAACTTGTGAGAATCTTTTACATAGTACTCTTAGTAAAACTAGAACATATATTAAAAATATTTCCCTCAATCAATCTACTGGCTTGATTTGTGATGTCTTCCCAAAAGGTTTTAAGGTTCTTTATATTAGAGATTTGGGGTTTCCTATCTTGGTTTAGAACCATAAAATCTTATTTAAGGACATAAAACACAAGATATGAAAAATCTGGACAGAAAAACTTAATAAAATTGCCATTCTCCCCAAAGTTAATATCTATATTTCAATCAGAATTCCTTGCAGATTTTGCATTAACAAAATGATTTTGAAGTACATATGGAAAAAAATAAGAGAAAAATCGCCTTTCCAATTATTAAACATACCACACACAAAGCCACTATAATCAAAACTATTATTACTAGCGGTAAAAGGAATAAAGAAATGAGTGGAAGAGGAAGGTGTGCATGTAAACACATATTGCATACTACTGAATAAAATATATAACAAAGATGGTATCTCAATCCGTGACAAAAAAATCGTTACATTAAATACGTGGTGGAGGAACAAATGGCTATCTGTTATTCAGTGGAAAATAAAGGTGAATCCCAATTTCTGAGCAATACAAAAAAAATTCTAGATAGATTAAAAGTTTAAATGTGGTCAAAAACAATTTTCTGAAGAAAATTTGTAACTATTTGGACACCCTACAGATTGAGAAACTCACTTTCTACACCTACCTGGGCCCATATTATGTTCCCCTAGCTCTAGAGCAGAAATTGGTAAACTTTTTCTGTTAAAGGAGAGACCGCAAATATTTTAGGCTTTGCAACGCCATAGGGCCTCTGTTGCAAGTACGTAACTCTGCCTTGCCGCATGATCGCAGCTACAAACAATACGTAAACTAATGTTAAGTGGCTATGTGCCGATAAAACTTTATTTACAAAAGCAGGTTGTGGGCTGAAATTGGCCAATGGGCTACAGTTTGCTGACTGCTGATCTGTACTCTAGGGAGCTGGCAGGGGGTTAACAGTCTTCCCTATAAGAACTAATAGTCTTCCCTATAAGAACTCTTGTAAGAACTCTAAGAGGTCAGCCAACCTCTGCTTGAATAGCTCAGTGATGAGCAAGTTACTCCATCACAGGTCACTCCATTTTAACAGCTCCAACTGTTAAAAGAAAAATGTTATTTTAACTCCACATTTGCTTTCTGGAAACACAAAAAAGTTTACCTCTTTCATTTGACAGACCTTCAAATATACCTAAAGAGTGCTCCAGTCCCCTCCTATATTCTTTCCTCTGGTTTAAATAATGTTTTTCTACTTTGTGGCTGGGCATTCCATATACAGAAATGTTGTTTTCAATGTTTCATCCTACTAATACCCAGAATTCTATAAACACTCCAAACTGCATCTGACAGTGAAGTTAATTTGAGTTCCATACTTCTATAGATAAGGACATTATTTCTCAAATTACTGTGTGTTCCCACTGTAATCAAATAAGTCCAACTAATGCCCCAATAAGAATTCCCCACAAGGGCACCTGGGTGGCTCAGTTGGTTGAGCATCTAACTTTGGCTGAGGTCATGATCTCACAGTTTGTGAGGTCAAGCCCCACATCGGGCTTGCTATTGTCATCATGGAGCCTGCCTCAGGTCCTCTGTCCCTTCCCTTTTTATGCTGTCTCTCTCTCTCAAAAAAAAAAAAAAAAAAAAAAAAAAAAAAATTAAAAAAAAAAAAGAATTCCCCACAGGATTGCACTCTATAGGAAGATGAATAGATAACGTTCAAGATACCTTTTAATTCTAAAACTGTATGTGGCAGTCCTCCTTCTGAGACAGGATAAGGACCATTAGTCAAAAGACCATTCTAAGGAACCTGCACTAGAGTTCTAGAGATGGGCCCTCAGTTAGGTGCCATCTTATTATTCCCAACCTAATAACTTAAGTCTCTAAAATAAAGATGAGAACAATCCTTATTGAGAAATTCTCTAAAAACTTTGCAGAAATGTCGGCCTCCTAACTTGTTCGAACCAAAAACTAGGCATCCCAAACACTGTACTTTCTCCAAGAAGTGTTAAGGTGGGGAAGGCAGGAGCTGGGGACGATCAGCTTACTTACTTCTTTGTCCCTATTGCTGGTTACTACCAGCACCTGACTTACTTGGTCTCCTTGAAAATAGAATCTGACCTGCTTGCACATGTGCTGACTCATAGCACAAGGTGACTGAAAGTGATATCAATGCAGTTGAATAGAAAGATGATTTTCAGAATTTTCAAAAATAGAAATATTTTGTTTTGACATTATAGTCAATTAGCTAGGATAATGTGTGTAGCTTACTTACTCTCCATTAATCTCTTACTATAAACTAGAGGGATATATTTAGTTTTTTTATTGTGAACTAGGGAAAACCCTTCTTTCTCATCTTGTTTTTATAATGATTAGGAAAAATGGGAGAGGGCCTATCAGATTACTTAGAACACAGTATGTGCTTGGAAATAATGAATTAAAAAAACAAAAACTCAGAATTTAAAAACCCTCAGAATTGAATAAATCTTAGAAAATCAAAACGGTCCTATTATAGAGGAGGAAACATAATTAGACATGGGGGGGGGGGTGACTTGCAAGTAACTCTTTCTCTGATGAAAGCCTAAGTCTCTGATCGTTACCTAATTCCTGACCTAAATCTCCCTGGTCTCTTCCTAGACTCTTCTCAAATTTGATATTTCTTCTAGCTATCTCTTTTAAGACTATAACATAATTACTGGGCTTTTAAAATTCTTCATATATATATAATATTTTAAGTTTACTTATTTTTTCAGAGAGAAACAGTGTGGGAGAGTCAGAGACAGAGAGGGAGAGAGAGAGAATCCAAAGCAGGCTCTGCACTGCCAGCACGGAGCCCAACGAGGGGCTCGAACCCACAAACCGTGAGATCGTGACCTGAGCTGAAACCAAGTCGGACACTTAACTCACGGAGCCATCCAGGTGCCCCTTAAAGTTCTTTATTATGAAAACAATAAATGTTTGTTTCTTAAAAATCTAACAAAATAATGAAAATAATTAACACTCTTACCCCTTTCAAAAAATCCATTCAAGAACCCCTATTTAATGTCCGAAATAAGACAACTCTTCTTCCTGAACTGTGTTCAATGAATGCCTACCGAGTATGATAGCTACACAAATTTTATTCCACAATTTTGACATTCTGATGAGATTTTTTCCTTTGTAAGACTTACAGGGCAAAATTCTTAAGAACACTTCCATAAAAATATTCTTATTTCTTGTTCAGTAGCTTTGACACCACTTCTTTACGAGCATACATAAAAAGCTATTTAAAAAGTCTTAAGGAGTTCTAAAGGGGATGAGTGAAGAAAGCCTCAGAAGGGTTTTTGAAAACTGCTTATGCTTGAAAATAACGCACCTGACGATCCACCTCTGGAAGGAGTAAAAGCAGTCGCTGCTGGCAATCTCCAGGAAGGACTGAAAAGGTGTGTTTGTTGATCAGTGCTCGTAGATTTGTGTTAACCAGAATGGAGTCTGGTGTCTCAACATCAATTTCAGCACATTTAGTCCTTTTCATTTGCCCTATAAAAATAGGGGAAAGAATCATTTAGGCCTCCTTTACGTTCCTGTTTCTATCTAGAGTACAGTTTGCTCTGCAGTGCAAAAAAATGACAGTTGTAACTACTTTAAATATCACGCTGTGAAGAAGGGAACACTTACGGTATTTAGAAATTTTCTTCCAAGACTAACAAAAAGCAAGGTGTGGCACATACGCAAAATGATCAAAAAAAATCCAGAAAAATTCAAATCTATATAATAAATCATATTGGGATCCTTCTTCCCTTTCCATGGGAATTCTTTCATCAATTTTCATTACCTAAAAATGTTATGACTGAATAGCTTAGTGGTTTCAAGAAACTTGGTCACAATCAGAAGGTCATATTCTTTCAAAAGACTGACAGATTTCAGTACAAAAAAAAGTTTCAAATGTAAATGGCAAAAAATACCATAAACAAAAGACTAACTTGACAAAAATATTTGCAAGCCATGACAAAACTTTTGTGATTCTCCATATTAAAAGTGAATTGATATGGGGTACCTGGCTGACTTGGTCTGCACAGCGTGCAACTTTTGATCTGAGGGTCATGAGTTCAAGCCCCACACTGAGCCTAGAACTTACTTTAAATAAATAAATAGGTTGCTAGGTATTAAAAAAAAATTTTAATGCATCTATAAATCAAAATGAAAAAGATAATCACCTTGAGAAAAATGAGCACAGGGGATTACAGGCAATTCACAGGTGACTAACCATAAACAGACGCTACGATATTAATATTTTAAAAATTCCAGTAAAACCAATGAACAGTTTTTGTCTATCAAAATGGCAAATACTGCAATACAGTGATGAGATTACACAAAGAAAAAGCTAAGACCACCTTCAAATACTGCTGATGGGGCCCAAATGAGTACAATTTTATTAGAAGAAAATTTGATAATATATAGCAAAATTTTAATGTGCACAGGAATATAAGACTCAGAAATTCTACATTTAGAAACATATGCACAAAGCTACACAACCCTGAATGTGCATAACGTCTGCTCCTGGATGAAGCAGAAACAAAAGTAATCTATTTTTTTTAATGTTTTTTTAATGTTTTTATTTTTGAGAGAGAGAGAGAGAGCGAGAGAGAGAGAGAGAGAGAGCAGGGGAGGGGCAGAGAGAGAGGGAGACACAGAATCCGAAGCCGGCTCCAGGCTGTGTGCTGCCAGCACAGAGTCCAATGCGGGGCTCGAACACACAAGTCACGAGATCATGACCAGAGTCAAAGTCAGACACTCAATCGACTGAGTGACCCAGGTGCCCCCAGAAGTAATCTCTCTTAAGCGGAGTTAGGCCCATAGGATTCCTACAAATTAAGATCCAGCGTTATCTCACACAGACTACCCTGACAAACCAACAGACACTCCACTATGACAGAGAATCAACAGAAACCAAAAATAAAAGGTTTAGACCTAAAAGTACTGCTATTAATGCAACTGTCACAGATAGAATACAAAATAGCGCTATATAAAAGGATTTAAAAAATAAAGAATGTGATTGTAAAGATGGGGATAAAATCATCAGGAATGAGCACAATCAGGTCTCAGTGAATTTCAAATAATATTAGTAGTAATCATAACTACAATGACCAATAATAGCAGCTGTAAACACTTCTGTAAGGCTTCGTAAGTGCCAGGCACTACTCTAAACATAGACATGTGTTAGCTCATTTATTTTTCATGTAACCCTATGAAGTAGGAAACTATTATTATACATTTCACAGAAGAAGAAAGTGAGGTCCAAAATGGCAAGTAAGTTGCCCAAAATTGTACCACTGATTAGAGTGAAGGAATTTGAACCTAGGCATCATGGCTCCAGAGTCTGTTATTTATCAGTATAGTGTAGAGGCACAGGTACCATACAGTGCATGATCTCTGATTACTAGGTATTTAAGTTAAAAGTTCATAACAGGAACATAAAAATCCCTATATATTTGTATTTTAAAGACTTCATTTTTAAGTAATCTCTATGCCCAGTGTGGGGCTTAAACCCATGACCCTGAGATCAAGATTCACATGCTCTACTTGCTGCGTCAGCCAGGTGCCCGCAAATCCCTATGTATTTTAAGAAAATAAAAAATTTTTAAGTTTGTTTATTTACTTTGAGAGAGAGAGAGAGAGAGAAAGAGTGCGCGCGCCTGAGCAGGGGAGAGGTGCAGAAGGAGAGAGAGGGAGAATCCCAAGCAGATTCCATGCTGTCAGCACAGAGCCTGAAGTGGGGTTTGATCTCACGCACTGTGAGATCATGATCCGAGCTGACACTTAGCCAAGTGAGTCACCCAGGCACCCTTAAGAAAAATTTTAAAACTTCAAGATAATTCCTGGGACAGAGAAGAAATCACAGTAAAAAATTTTAAAACTTCAAGTTGGATGATATTAAAAACAGAATTTGAGAGATAAAGGTAAATATCCCCCAAATTAAAATAGTACCAAAATATATAAATGAAAAGTAAAGGCTTCTACATTCCCAGCTTTCTACCAAAAGGGACATTTTATTTATATTTTTATATTTTTTTAAGTTTATTTATTTTGAGAGCGAGAGAGAGAGCAAGCGAGCGAGTGTGCACACAAGCACACATATAGGGGAGGGGCAGAGAAGGAAGGAGAGAGAGAATCCCAATTAGGCTCTGTGCTGTCAGTGCAGAGGCCAACGAGGGGCTCAATTCCATGAACCGTTAGACTATGACTTGCGCCGAAATCAGGAGTAGGATGCTTAACGGACTGAGCCACCAGGCACCCCAAAAATGACATTTTTAATTTGAAATGAAATCACAATATACATACAAATTATATTTAGTCTTTTCTTTCACAGAATATCTTAAACATCTTTCCAAACTATCACCTACAAAACTCTTTTTAAAAAGCTGCACCATATTCCAACATACATACGATGACTAACTTAATTAGGCACCCACTGAGGATCACAGAGGTGATCATTATTTGGTTTGCGTAAACAATGTTGCAATGGCCCCAGGGACTGAGAGCAACATCCTACTATTGCTTCCCCGTGTGACCGATGAAATGAGAGTGCCAGCATTCCTTGAACAGTTTTCATTATTTTTGCATTCATTTTGTACCTTCACATCTGAGTCAAACTGGAGTTAAAACTTGAATTTTTTTTTTTTAAGTAAGCTCTACGCCGAATATGGGACCTGAACTCATGACCGCAAGATCAAGAGTTGCATGTATTACCGGCAGAGCCAGCCAGGCACCCCACTGATTTTAACCTAACTCCTTAAGACTTAGGAGTTACAAATTAGTCTGTTCTGTTATTGATCAAATAGTGCCCATGGATATTTTTATGTGCCTCAGACAAACTGGCTCATTTTTAGAATTTAAACTTCATGTCCCCTTAAAAGTCAAAAGTTGACCTTGGTTTGTTTGTTTTTTCCTTCAGTTCAGGTTGCCACATTCTATCGTATTATACTTGATATCTCAGCTATCTTTATTTTTCTGATTGAATCTGGGATATAAAAATATATACCATTAATTTTAATGAAGTTACAACAAACTATACCAATATTAACTAAAAAAGTTTTGTGTAAATTATCTAATTTAGTTTTATCATTTATATTTTACACAAAATGTACTTCTTCCATAGATTTAAAAAATACTCATTGTGGCATGTATCGTAAAAATTCCCATATTATTTCCATTAATGCTTATTTGCATGAGAGGAGATGAACCTGCATTTACTCCTTGGCCATGAGGTGAAAGTTAGATACACCATGCTTTCTTTTTTTTATGGTTAATTTTTCCTAGTTTGTTAGTATGCAAGCCAGAAATTTGCAGTCCATAATTTCTCAATTTTTTACATTTACATTTCTACTGCAGTTGAATGAAGATACTAAAATTGTGACTTTGACTGCATTTAAGTAGAATATAGTCTCCATAAGGAAGGAACTTTGTTCATCACCACATCACTAGGAACTTGTGTTTGGCATATTAGTATACCTTCTATAAGTAGTTATTTAATTAATGAATGTTTTGAATCCTTGGCAGTGGAATTGATGATCAAAGGGTATGCTCAGTTCACGGCAGATACTGCTTCTAAAGAAAAATGCACGATTTTACAATCCATCCAGAATCAAACCTGATTTTTACAAAGAAGTTGTCTGGTTGCTGGACGGCAAAGAAGCGGGCACCTCAAGCAACTTACTGACTCGGCTCTTAATTTCATCGCTTATACTGTGCCTGGTAATCTTCAAATTATTTCCCCTGCCTGCCTTACACCTCACTTCTAAGCATCTTCTTGGGGAGCAAAAACAAATTAGATTGGTTCTGCTCTCTGCAGGTGCCTGGACACCTGAGCCACAGCTCCTATGGGACTGGAAATGTCTCTAGGTATCCATATTGTAGCACAATTTTCCAAAAACACCATAATTAAAATTTAAACCAATCCCAGAAAGGCAAGTGTTGGATTTCAAGAATTCTTTCTTCTCCCTTTTCTCTTTTTAAAGATTTTATTATTTTTGGGGCGCCTGGGTGGCGCAGTCGGTTAAGCGTCCGACTTCAGCCAGGTCACGATCTCGCGGTCCGTGAGTTCGAGCCCCGCGTCGGGCTCTGGGCTGATGGCTCAGAGCCTGGAGCCTGTTTCCGATTCTGTGTCTCCCTCTCTCTCTGCCCCTCCCCCGTTCATGCTCTGTCTCTCTCTGTCCCAAAAAAATAAATAAACGTTGAAAAAAAAAAAATTTAAAGATTTTATTATTTTTAAATAATCTTTACACCCAATGTGGGGCTTGAACTCACAAACCCGAGATTAAGAGTCGAGTACTCTACCGACTGAGCCAGCCAGGTACCTCTGGAATTCAGGAATTCTTACTTATTTTGATAAATAATCTGTAAAATCAAACAACAACAAAAACCCAAAGAAGCTGTCTGAAATATTATTAATTCTGTTCTCACACTTAAGGGAAGTGTGTGGGTCTGGAACATAGAAGTAGGTATACAATGACTTCTTCCAATTTTATCACCATTGCCACACTATCTTTTAGCTTCTATTATGCTTCTGAGATGTTCACCATCCCAATTCCTACATCTTTGTACACGAAGTGTTTTCTTTCTCTCTGGAGGCTTTTTTGGAATCTTCTCATTATCCTGGATGCTTTGAAATTTCAAAAGAATGTGCCTTGGAATGGGTTTCTTTTTATTCATGTTTCTTGACACCAATTGTGTACTTTTACTCTGGAATCTCTGACTTTCAATTCTCTGGAATTTTTTCCTTTTTTTTTTGTTTCTGGAATTTTCTTATATTATTTTTCTTTTATCTTACTCCCCATTCAATTTTTGTTCTTTCTGATGGTCCTACTATTTTATTAAATTTTTTTTAATGTTTATTTTTGAAGGAGAGAGAGACAGAGCATGAGCATGCGAGCAGAAGAAAGAGAGAGAGACAAACACACACACAGAATCTGAAGTAGGCTCCAAGCTCTGAACTCACAAACCACGAGATCATGACCCAGCTGAAGACCTAGATGTTTAACTGAATGAGCCATCCAGGCAAACCTAAAAATGTTTTATTTTTTTCTTTTTGAGAGAGAGACAAAGAGGAAGGGAGAGGGGCAGAGGGAAAGAGAGAATCTTAAGCAGGCTCCACACCCAGTGCAGAGCTGATGCAGGATTTGATCTCATGACTGTGAGATCATGACCTAAGACGAAATCAAGAATCCAACGTTTAACAGACTGAACCACCCAAGTGCTCCTCTGATGGTCATACTATTTTAGACATTAGACATTCTAGATTGGTATTCCAATTTTCTTACATTCTCTCTCCTTTTGAATCTCTCTTTTGCCCTATGTTTGAGAAATTTCTTTACCTTTTAGTATTTCCATCATAATTTTTTATTTAAGCTACATTATTACTTAAAACCGAGAACTCTTTATTTTCTGGTTTTTAAAATAGTAGTCTATTCTTTCATGGATGCAATATCATCTTTTATTTCTTTCTGTGGATATTATAGTTTTTAAAGTTGCTTGTTTTAAATTTTCCTGAATTGTCTGTTTCTTCTGTATCTGTATTTCAGATTCTGTGTCTCATGATAGACGTCTTCAAAGGTGATTGTGAACAATCACAATTGGAAAAAAAAAAAAAAAGCCTGACTGGAGGGGCTCCTGGGTGGCTCAATCAGTTAGTTAAATATCTGACTTTGGCTCAAGCCATGATCTCATGGGTTCATGAGTTCGAGCCCCAGGTTGGATTCTGCAATGATAGCTTGGAGCCTATAGCCTGCTTCCATTCTGTCTTTCTCTCTCTTTGTTCCTCCCCAACTTGGGTGCACACATTCTCTCTCTGTCTCTCTCTCACAAGTAAACAAATAAACTTTTTTTTTTTTTTTTTTTTAAAGGCCTGGGGCACGTGGGTGGCTCAACTGGTTGAGGATCTTA
Source organism: Lynx canadensis (assembly GCF_007474595.2). NCBI lineage: Eukaryota > Metazoa > Chordata > Mammalia > Carnivora > Felidae > Lynx > Lynx canadensis. The sequence goes on along the minus strand of NC_044305.1, from coordinate 119,606,534 downwards.
CTTTGGCTCAGGTCCTGCATCAGGCTCTGTGCTGACAGCTCGGAGCCTGGAGCCTGCTTCAGATTCTGTGTCTCCCTCTCCCTCTGTCCCTCCCCTGCTTGTGCTCTCTCGCTCTCTGTCTCTCTGTCTCTCTCTCTCACACACACACACACAAATAAATAAACATTAAAACATTTTTTTTTTTTTTTAAATTTGAAAAAAGGTCAACCGGAAATTTTGGGTACATAGGTAGGTAGGTCTTATAGACTGATGAGCTCCACAGAACTGTGATCAAGATGGCTTCTTTTTAGACTGCAATCTATAAATTTGGCTGCAGATTTTCTTCTAAGGCTATTCAATTTCTTTAGGTATCAACCCATCCATCTCCTGCTGGAACACAGGTGGGGCTGGAAGGAAGGAAATAGTGGTGGCAGAAATATGCTTTCCTACTAGCATTCTGGGAGCCAAGCAGAAGGATCACTATTGGTATTTGTATTTTTCTTTATTCCCCTGATTTCAGTACACTGCCTCATTATCTGCCCTTAGCCATGAGTGGTATCTTTGAATTTGAAGTCTGTATGGTTTCATTTCACCTCAAAACAAATCTCCTGTCTCCTGCTTGGGTGAAGCATCAATCTGCTTCTTACTAACTTTCACAAAAGGTCTTCTTTTCAACCCTAGGCTTCATTCACCCTTCTCCATTATGACACATGGTTATCTCCTATTCTGGAACCTGTCTGGTGTTCTGCAGACTTAACTGGCTTGCTTATTATTGGCATCTGTTGCTCAGCTCTGTGAAAAACTCCATCCAGTTTTCATCTTTCAAAATTTGTTGACACTGCCTGCCCATCTGTTGTCTCCTTGTTTTCATCACCCTTATGGATTTAATCTTTTGCATTTCCATATTCTCATCTTAGTGGGATTTCAAAGGGAGCAGGAAAAAAGGGTCAGTTTTCTGTGTTTAATTATAAGTCCTTCTATCTTTCTGTACACAGAAGTAAGACACTTAATAATGCTGGACAAAGCAACCTATTGTCAGAAAAAGAACTAAACCACAAAACAGCTGCTGAATTTCAAACACACAGTTGACAAATTAAGATGCAGAACCGTCTTTGTAAATCAACTTACTTGTGTGGAGCCTGTCAGACCTCTGGAATGACTTCTTCCCCAAGCCTAGCAAGGGATTTTCCACTTGAACTGAACAAGAAAAGCTAGAATTTGAGTTCTGAGGGCTGCTTGACTGGCCATCAGATGGCTTTCCTTCCCACATTGCTAAGAGAAAAAAATATATCAAAGACTGGTGACACTGAGGTTACAGACAGAAATCAATCAAACAATTAAATCATTCAACACTAACTAAAACTGCCTCAAACATGAGGCAGTGTGACCTTGCACATGCGTTTTGAGTCTGCAAATTCAGAGTTAAAAAATAAAATAAACTCCCTTCTGGAAGGAAGCACATTATTTGCTTCTGGTGGTAAATTTCCTTTCTAACTAAAATACAAAGCTCTGCAAGACACAGTTTAAATTTGGCAGGCCCATATAATCAGCTAGCATCAAAATGAATTGTGTAATAAAATACAAAGTCTGTATCTAACCCAGTTTAGAGGAAAAACAAAACCAAACAACAACAAAAATCCAAAGGCCTGTTTTTATATCCAATGGAAATTCAAAGGTAGCCTATATTCTTAGGAAGACATTTTATCATTAAAGGAGAAAATGGGTGAAGTTTGGTCTGAGTGTCTTGGCAATATCAGCTTTTTAAGATCACAGATTAGAAGCTTCCAAATATTATTAGGTTAGACATCTTGGAAGTCAGTCACTGATCTCATTCTAACATGCAAATCTCATTGATGTATTTTTTCGTAACTGCACAATGATTTTGTATAAATTTTCCCATTTACCCTGAAAGGATTTATATTGGTGATTTGGCAGTAACAGACTATGTACATAAATACAGCAATTTAAAAATAAATGATATGGTATCCAAACGGGGAAAAACAACACAAAAATACGGGAAAAAGAACTTCCACTGAAAAGATGCCCAAATCTGCCTACCAGGCCTGGCAGATACAGAGTCACTGGTTGCTTTGACAGTCTTCAGGGAGAGAGCCTGGTTGCAGGAGATGGACATGCTTGGCCTGCATTGCTGTTGCTGCTGCTTCTTCTGCTGTTGCTGTTTTAGAGCCTATAAAAAGAAAACTGGCTATGAGCAACAAAAACCAATCAGTTTTTAGTAATAGCAAAAAGTAAACGACTGCTTTTTAAGTGGTGAGGAGCATGCTGATCATTCAATTTCTTTGAAAGCTATCAAAGTAAACAAAACCTAAATTAAACCAGTTAAACACAAGGCCTGAATGATACTTTAAGAGTCTGAGTATTTTTTTGGCAGTATTAACTCCTTTAGATAAATGTGAGAATTAGTCATGAACGTTTTTAGAACCTAAAAATCACCAGTAAGCCATGGACTTTCCATATTTGCAGCAGCAAATTAGAGGTTTTCAATCATTTCTGGAAACAAATTCTAAACCCTCCACCAAAAAGATTCCCACTTGCATTAATTCTACGTACAAACGTAAACATTTAGCTTATGTATATTTCAGAGGTGATACATTTGGACAAAAGGTTGTAAATAACTACTTATTCTGATCGACTGTAAGAGCAGTAAGATTTGGCCCAATGACCAAATCCTCTGCAATTTACAGCAATGCAATATACAGAAGGGAATAAAGGTTAGAAAAGTTTTGTTTTTTTTTTTAATTTTTTTTAATGTTGGTTTATTTTTGAGAGAGAGAAAGACAGAGTGTGAGCAAGGTAGGGACAGAGAAACGGAGACACAGAATCCGAAGCAGGCTCCAGGCTCCGAGCTGTCAGCACAGAGCTGGACACAGGGCTCGAACCCACAAACTGCGAGATCACAACCTGAGGCGAAGTCAGAGGCTTAACCCACTGAGCCACCCAGGCGACCCTAGGAAATACTGGTTCTAAGAACAGTGTGGTTCCTCCTGGCTATTTCAGAATTATTTTTATTTCTATAACGTTTCTAGCTTGTTTCTAGAATACACTACACTCAACTAGTTAAATAATGAATAAAAAGACAGTTAACTTCTCAGATTTTAGTCATGAAAATATATGAAGGCAACTTTTTAACTCAAGGTTAAAAAAAAGAGAAACTAAGAAAGTAAAGATACATTTCAAGAAAAGGCTGGAAATCTATGACCTTACTAAACTGCCAGTTTAAGCTTCAACCTTCAGAGCATCATGCAGAAAAGTGTGGAATAACTGGCCGGTTGGTTCCCATTCCCTCCGCACAATATGGTTTTCTCCTTCCGGTTCCACATTTACACTCATCCCTGCTATACAACAACTGATCTTGACTAAGCTGTCAAGGGAAAACAGTAACTGAGTGAGTCAGGTATCTGGCTTACATTCACCTACATTACAGCAGGCAAGCAGGCGCATAATGTGTAAAAAACATTGGCTCAGGTCATGATCTCATGGTTTTGGGGGTTCAAGCCCCACATGAGCTCCATCCAGGCTGGCAGCCCAGAGCCTGCTTTGGATTCTCTGTGTCCCTCTCTCTCTCTGCCCCTCTCCCCACTCATGCTGTTTCTGTCTCTCTCAAAACAAATAAATAAACTTAAAAAAAAAAGTTGGCATTTTCTGATTAGCTTATCTCTCATTCTCTGCAATCAGAACAGAAAATGTTTATATACTTCCTGGGTGGCAGCCACTAGAGTCTGTTCTGGTCATTCACAATATCTAGATCATTCTAGGCTAGTGCAAAATTTAATACAACCATTTGATCTCATCTATTCCTACTGTCATCATATAAATTCAGACACATGATGGAAACAGAGTAACTTATAGCCTCTCTATTTAGGAAGTGTACTCAGTTCTTTTTCTCCCTCAGTAGTTTACAAACAGTGTTCCTAATTCTATTTTAAAATTAAAAAACGGGGGGTGCCTGAGTGGCTCAGTCGGTTAACTGTCCGACTTTGGCTCAGGTCATGATCTCACGGTTTGAGCCCCGAGTCAGGCTGTGTGCCAACAGCTCACAGCCTGGAGCCTGCTTCAGATTTTATGTCTCCCTCTCTCTCTGCCTTTGTCCCCACTCATGTTCTGTCTGTCTCTCTCTCAAAAATAAATAAACATAAAAAAAATTAAAAACCAAACAGCAAAAACAACCCTTCATTGTCATAAAGGATAACTTATGTTGAACTAATTTTTTCCTCATCTAATACCATACAAAATATACACTGAAGGCAAGGCCTTACTTTACATCCCACCAACCTTATTTACATAATTTCCCATACTGGAATTCTTCCAATACATTTGACCCTTGGGATTATAGGAGTGTAATAATACAGGAGTAGTAAACATGTTGTGGATTATCTAACAAGGTTTAGGAAAATACTTGCCTTTTCCTGTGGAAAAAAGCATCTTATACTTCTTTTTTTTTTTGAAATGTTTATTTATTTTTGAGAGAGAGAGAGAGAGAGAGAGAGAGCGAGCAGGGGAAGAGCAGAGAGAGGGAGACACAGAATCTGAAGCAGGCTCCAGGCTCCGAGCTATCAGCACAGAGCCCAACGTGGGGCTCGAACCCACACACCGCGAGATCATGACCTGAGCCGGAAGTCAGACGCTCAACTGACTGAGCCACCCAGGCGCCCCATCTTATACTTCTTAAAATCCTCCAAAGTATTTATAAAAATACAAGTGCTATTTTGTATTTTTATACAAAATAAAATAGTGTATTTATTATCCAGGCAGACAGCAATTAATGTTATTGAATTTCTGAAACTCTTAATAAAAAAGCACTTTTGCTTTAAATACTTTAAGATCTACATAATTTTTAAAATTTCAATTATATAGATAATACATGATTACGATCTTTACCATTTAATTCACACATAAAGCTAAACTCCCTTGACCATCACTCAGTCTTGTCCCTAATCTTCAGAGATAACTACAAACATCAATTTATTTTTCCATATTGAGCTTTTTTTTTACATTGACATTATGAGTGTATTTCTACTAAAAATATAATATTGTTTTGCAGATATGTATTTTTTTTTATCAATGGCATCATGCTCTACATGTTGTAATATAACTTCAGTGATTCAACATTATAGTGTGGTGATGCTTCCATGTCTATATATATAAAACAACCATATTACCAACATTTAATCTTGCATAATTGTCCAGCATATAGATATGCCATCATTTACATAAGGAATTCCCTAACTGATATATATTAGGCTACTTGCAAGTTTTTGCTATTACAAACTTTAACACAAATATTTGTGTGTGTGTGTAATTGATATGTGTATTTATTTGTATTTTCCTAACCTAAGTTCCAAAATGTTCAAATGCTTAGTCATGGGATATGTGCTCTTAAAATTTTAATAGACAGGGGCGCCTGGATGGCTCAGTCAGTTAAGCATCCAACTCTACTGTGGCTCAGGTCATGACCTCATGGCTGCACTGTCAGTGAGGAGCCTGCTTGGGATTCTCTCTCTCCTTCTCTCTCTGCCACTCCCCTGCTCATGCTCTATGTTTCTCTTTCTCAAAATAAAGAAATAAACTTTAAAAATAAAATAAAATTTTAACAGACATCACAAAATTTCTTTCTACAATAATTTATATTCCACCGTCAAACTGCCATTAGACATTTTTCTACATACCTGCCAATGCCTGATATTACAAATTAAGTTCTTGTGTATACCAATCTGAGGATAAAAGTAGTCTGTTAAGGTTCCATTAATTACTAGTGAGTTTGTATTTATAGATCATTTTGCATTTAAAAAATTGAAAGCTAGGTCTTTGAACAGCCCAACAAAATAGACGGATGGCTAAGGAGCACTGGGAAAAAAGATACATGATTAACGAACAACACTGAGGAACAAAAAGGACACATAAAAGAATGCTACACACAACTTTAAACAATTTTCTTTAAAGATTTTATCTATACCCAACATGGGGCTCAAATTTACAATCCCAAGTTCAAGAGTCGCATGCTCTACTGACTGAGCCAGCCAACTGCCCCACAGATAAATACGTATTTTTAAAAATCAAGTGAGGGGACCCTGGCTAGCTCAGTGGACTGCTTGAGCCTCTGACTTTCGATTTTGGCTCAGGTCATGATCTCACAGGGATTCTCCCTCTCCGCCCCTTCCCCTGCTCAAGCGCAGGCACCCACATGCTCTTTCTTGCTCTCAAATTAAGCAAACTTAAAAAATAATGAAAAATAAAAATAATATCAAGTAAAATGGACCATTTTTTAAGAGAAATTTCCAAAAAAACCCTTTTTCTAAAATTAGTTCAAAAAGCAGGAATCAAATGAGACCACTAAAAATAGATGAAACTGAAATGCTAGAACAATTTTAAAAGGTGAGATTTAAAAAATTTCCAAGAAAAAGATAATTTCTACAATTGTTTTCCAAAAATCTAGAAAAATATAGAGAGCTACCCAACTTACTTTATTATATTAGAACCATCCTGAGTCCAAAACTGTACAAGAAAACAACAAAAATCTTAAAAAAGAAAATTCTATAACGTATTCAAAAACAGGTAACAACATGTAGAGTTTACTCCAGAAAGCTAAGTATATGTTAACATTAGAAAATCTAGCCATGGAATTCTGTGTTTCAATAGATTTAAAGAGAAAAGCTACCTGATCATCTCAATAAATGATGAAGAAAACAAACCTAAAAAATTCAACACCTATTCATAATTTAAAACAAACAGGGGCTCCTGGGTGACTCAGTCAGTTGAGTGTCTCAGGTCATGATCTCACCTTCGTTGGGCTCTGTGCTGACAGCTCAGAGCCTAGAGCCTGCTCAGATTCTGTGTCTCCTTCTCTCTCTGCCTCTTCCCCACTCACACTGTCTCTCTCAAAAATTAACATTAAAACAAACAAACATGCACACAAACAAAAGCTTCTCAGGAAGTTAGGAACATATGAAGAGCTTTTTTTTTTTTATTTAAATGTTTATTTATTTGAGAGAGATCCAGGGAGGGGCAGGAAGAGAGAAGGAGAGGGAGAGAATCCCAAGTAGGCTCTGCACCGTCAGCACAGAGCCCAATGAGGGACTCAATCTCACAAACTGTGAGATCATGACCTGAGCCAAAATCAAGAGTCAGACACTCAACCACTGAGCCTGCCAGTGCCCCACAAATGAAGAGCTTTTTAAACGTGATAAAAAGACTATCTACCACAAACCTACAACACAGAGGTACATATATTACTAAATCCAGATTGGGAAACTACATGGAATTTTTCCTTAAAAGGACCTAATGTCCTTTCAAGAAATTGTCAATGACTTCCAGAATCATGCATTTTTAATCAAGAACATAATACTTCTGTTAAACACAGACTAGCATGATTACCTGTTTTAGTGCCTTCTTGCTGTGCTTCTGTGATGGAGAAATGACTTTACCTGCTGGAATGGTAGGTGATGGGCAGCCTGACTGGGGAGAGGATGGTTGTGACAGTCTAGACGATACTAGTTGGGGGGAAATGACAATAAAAAAGGTGGTTATCAGAGTTGCTATCAAGCACCATTCCTTCCCCAATCATATGCTGCTACCTGTATTAAGAACTGTGACCAAACACTTTTGGGAAGGATCTTCTTTTTGGAGTTCTACTGCAACAGCCTCCCTTTTCAGTTTATTTCCTCAGAAAGCTCTAGTGAAGGATGATAGGACGGGGAAGGGATGGGTGTTAGTATTCACTACTTTTCATTTTTTTATTTTTCAATAGATTGATTGAAGCAGGAAGAATATAAACCATGAGTCATCAAATTAGATAAAACTGAGAAAAGATTCTAGAGCCTGTTGTACAGTATGTGTGTCTTAAGGTAAATCTGATGACAACATGATACAGTGGAAGGGCCCTGGGCTGACAGAAAGGGTCCAGTTTTCCCTATTTTAAAATGAAGGCAATAAGGCCATTCCACCTCAAAAACTCTAGAACAGCTTTAATTCTTATATTCCTTCATCTCTTAAATCAATAGTTTCAGGCCCACCAGTCAGTGTGAGAGGGTTGTAGGATACCTCTAATGGTAGCAATGGACGTTTGCACAGGGTATAACCCCTCTCTACTCATCACTACTTGTTTTATACCCCATCAGAGCTGAGCCAAACATCAGTCTTATGTGAATGAGGGTTTCCCCTTCAAGAGCCTGTCCTCTTCTAATAAATAGCAATTACAGTTTTAGGTTCCGTAAAGTTCAGCAGTGCATGCAGCTCACGGCGAGAGATAACGAAATTGCTGATTCAGACCCTTTAATAATAAAATAATAGTTGCTGCTGCTGGTAATGACTCTGGAATAGTGTTGACAGAGTGCGTGCTTACTGACACCTTCTCCTTTCCATGGCAGCTGGACTATAAAGGCCTGGATAGCAAAATGGCATCTCATTTAGCTATGGCTAAAGAGCTTTAAGATACCATATAAAGTATGTTGGTAGGTAGCTACCTGATATAAAAGTGCAGAAGCATGACTCATTGGAATACACAAGGTTTGGAAAATAGCATTTCCATGGATTCTTAGATGTCCTAACAAAGGAATACACAATAGGTAACACTTCAAGAGGACAAGAGCAGATAATACTAAGAAGGTTGACTTGTCAGACTTGGTATTGGCTTTGCATTCCACCCTTATGACAGGGTTTATATATGGGAAAGAACTGACATACAGTAAGTGTGATGCTTAAAAAAGCTCACTGTAATCTATCATACAAGAATAAAATTGGGTAGTTCTTGAGATAACTGAGCAGCAAAAAGAAACCACATCCTCAGTCTACTTATGTGGACCAATTTTAAAAAATAACAGCTTTACTGAGATAAAGCCCCATACTGGTTAGCTGTCACCCCTGTTTCCCCTAACTATGCCTCTAATCCCAGGAGGTCAGTAATCTACTTTCTGTCCCTATGCACTTGCCTATTCTAGACATTCCATATAAATGGAATCAAACAATATGTGCTCTTTCATGACTGTTTTTTTCACTTAGCATGTTTTGAAGTTTCATCCATGTCAGAGCATGGATCAATACTTCCCTTTTATCACCAAATAATATGCCATTGTACGCACACACTGCATTTTGTTTATTCATTAGCTGATGATCACTTGGGTCATTTACGTCTTTGGCCATTCTGAACGATGATGTGAAGAACACTCATCAGCACAATTTCATGTTGGACAGATGTTTTCAATTCTCCTGGGTTCATATCTTAAAGTGGCGTTGCTGGGTCTTACAGCAAGTCTATGGTTAACTTTTGAGGAACTGTCAAAATGTTTTCCAAAACGGCTATACCATTTTTATAATTCCACAGGAATGTATGAGGGTTCTAATGCTTGTCAACACTTGTTATTGCCTATCTTTTTCATTTGAACTGATGTTTTTAAAGGGACATAATGAAAATAAAGTTAAACACTATTAATATTTGACTATGCTCACTTTCTCATCAATGGTTTGCAGAAATCTGAAAATACGCATTTCCTTACCTACCTCAAATACTGCCTAAAAATAAACAGAAAACAAAATAATTCCCTTAGAGAACATAAGAATTCCACTTTGCAGCCTGAAAAAGGAACAATAAAAGCTATCCGTATTACCACGGCAAACTGTTTGGACTGTTCCCCCTTAAGGCAAAAGCCCTTTCTAACAAATGAAACCATAAACACGTCTCAAAGCCAGCCAAAATAAATCACGAAAACTTCAGGACCCACCAAGTAAGGAGTATCTCCCAGATTCGACTTATGCCAAGTACTGGTCTCATAACGTCTATGAAACTGTCCTTTCATATATTTAAGGCTCAGAACTACAAACAACAAACAAGATTTAAACACATGCTGAGAAACTTCCCTCTCAGATTGCATTTTAGTGGCTACACTGTTTTCACACACAAGTTTATTAATAAGAACCAAAAGTAAGTATCTTGTGTGTATCTAATAGTGTGCTGGGTTCATGTGAACAGGATTTCACTGAACTACCCTTTAAGGTGGGTCCAAGTCCACTTTCTATTCCCACCCAAACTCCTCCAATTCTCCCCTCAGAGATAACTAAGTAGTGTATTTGGGTTGGCATCCTTGCTGACCTTTTTCTACACAAAGAAAAAATATGAAAAGATTTTTAAGGACATATATTTATGCAAAAATTTAAATATACACATTCTTCTGTATATTGTGAGATTAGCTAAATTTTACATATCAGGAAATGTAATTAGTTTGCCAAAGGACTCAGACAGTAAGGGGCATAGCTAAGATCCAAACTGAGCATAGTTTCATTTTTTTATTTTTATTTTTATTTTGAGAGAGACAAGAAAGTGTGTGTGTGCACAAGCCGGGGAGGGGCAGAGAGAGAGAATCCCAGTGTGTCAGCACAGAGTCCAGTGTGGGGCTCGAACCCACAAACTGTGAGACCATGACATGAGCTGAAACCAAGGGACGCTTCACAGACTGAGCCACCTAGGCGCCCTGCAAACTAGTATTGTTTTCAGAATGAGTGGGTATTTGTTGTGAGCTGAATGGTGGCCACCAAAAAAGCTATGTCCTAATCCCCAGAATCTGTGAATGTCACATTATTTGGAAAAAGAGTCTTGGCAGATGGAATTAAGTTAAGGATCTTGAGATGAGATCATCCTGGATTATCTCAGTGTCCTAAATCCAATGACACAGAGGACAGACAGAAAAGAAGGCGATGTGAAGACAGGCAGAGATTGGAGTGATGTGGCCACAAGGCAAGTAAGTCAGCAACCAGTAGAAGCTAAAAAAATACAAAAAACAGAGTTCTCCCCTAGAGCCTCTGTGGGGAATGTGGCCCTGCTGATACCTGATTTCAGACTTCCATTCTCCAGAACTGTGAGAAAATAAATGTTTCAAGGCACCTAGTTTGTGCTAATTTGTTATAGCAATCTCAGAAAAGTAACAGTATGTAAAATGATTTTAAAGTGTCATTGTCAATCCATAGATGTTTATATATTTGAGATGTTTAAATCAAAAACAATCATTGCAAATTTGGCACTCAGATTGTCCCCTTTTGAGTTAGTGTGAGAGCCTGTAAGTTGTAAACCATCTTTAGGACATGGCCTCAGCAGTAACCAACTGCTTCTCCTTGCTATCTAACAAGAAAGAGTCCGAGGCAACCTTGCATTTTTTTTTCCCCCAACTTGGATCAGCCACTTCTCCAAGGACCACTGATATCTTTCAAATAGGAAATAGTATAAAAAGACCATGTGCTGCACCGAAGGGGGTAATCACTTGCTACAGGGTTACCACTGGTTCTAGGACTTTAATGGTGAGAACAAGAAAGGTCTTTTTTTTTTTTAATTTTTTTAATGTTTGTTTATTTTTGATAGAGAGAGACAGAGTACAAGTGGAGGAGGGGCAGAGAGAGAGGGAGACAGAGAATCTGAAGCAGGCTCCAGGCTCTGAGCTGGCAGCACAAAGCCCACAGGGCTTAAACTCAGGAGCCATGAGATCATGACCTGAGCCGAAGTTGGGCACTTAACCAATCGAGCCACCCAAGCGCCCTGAAAGTCTTTTTTTTTTAGAAGGAGAAAAATTCATGCACAGATAACAAATTTTAATTTTATATTACAGGACTGTCACTTAACTTTTCTGATTTTATACTTCTATCACTTCCCTTCTTCCCTGATAACCCTGGTTCCTAATAACAGTACTGTAATTATTAATGTTTTTCTAATATACATCTAGTTGCAAAGAAACTGTACCAATATAATTACTGAAAACAAGACTACTCAAATATGGTTTAAGATGTCTTTGTGTCTGGACTCCTACACCTAAGATAGATCCCAAACAACTTACGTATGTCATTATGCCAGAAATTTGACATATACTTCAGTTTGCTTTGTTTCATATTTCTAGAAAGTACACTTTAAAAACTTGTTTTAATTATGTAAAGCAATAAAACAAGTTACTTCCATATAAGCCTAGCTCCCTCCCCTATCTACACTACTTTATTACTTCTCTTCCCTTTTAGGAAATGGTTTGTATTAACTATCCTTCCATTTTTGTTTGCTTGTATTTTTGTTTTGGCAAAAACATAGTGTATATATTTTAATACTTTTACTCTTTTTTTTAAGCAAAAAAAAAATCTGCACTGTAAGCTGTTCAAAATCTTGATTTTTTTTAACTTAACTAATATCCTGCGGAACATTCTAGAAGAGAATACAGAGATCTTCCACATTCCTTTTTTAATAGCTACACCGAATTCCACTGTACAGATGTACCATAATTCCTTCAACCAGACTTTGGTGAGTATGTCCATTCTTTCTTGTCTTTTGCTCTTATTACTACAATGTCTTAATCAGTGGTTCTTTAAGGTATTGTACTAAGAAAAACACCATCAGTAGCAAAAAATCTGTTGGAAATGCAAATTACTAGATCCCAGTCTAGATCTACTGAATCAGAAACTTGGAAGGTGGGGCCCAGGAATCTGTGTCATAATAAAATCTATGTGATTGAGAAGCATTAGTCTTAAGCTATGCTATTTTGTATTGTCGACAGTGTCTGAGGATTGATTCTTAGAGGTGAGTTTGCTAAGTCAACGGATAAAAATATATGCTTCCAGAAACACTTTAAAAAGTTTTATTATTCTCAGGTTTTAAAAGGAGCTCACCCATGTTTTCTCCTTTTAGTACTTGGTTTCATGTTTTACATTGTATCTCTCGTTTGTTTGAAACTTCTCATGGAGTATGGTGTGAAAAATGAATCCATTTTCGTCGTTTTGGAAAATACAGCTCTAAATTCCCTTCTCTATCAGACTTTATCTCCACGGATTCTTTTGTCAGATTCATAATTGTATGTGTCATCTACACACAGAAGCAGCTTTCCCCTTTTTTTGTTGCTCACTGTTCCAACGGCTTTCTCTTGCTTACTTGTGTTGGAATATAAGAACTGAGATACTGGGCACCTTGTTCTTGACTTGTTCTAACCTAAGGGCAAGCCACTGGTGTTTCCCCATTAAGATGCTGTTTTTTTTGACTAAGTTATTATGTTAAAATAGTATCCACCAATTCTCAATTTTATTGAGTACTGAATTTACACAAAGGCCTTTTCAGCAAGTACAGAGATAAGATTTTCCATATTAGCTGTATTAATATGATAAAGTATAATGGATTTCCCAGTAATGAATCATACTTACAACCTAAAACCCCATTTTTTAAGGATATATAATTTTTTTAAGTTTATTTATTTACTTTGAGAGAGAGAGCATGCACACACAGCCAGCGTGTGTGTGCAGGATTTGAACCCACAGATCATGAGACCACAACCCGAGCCAAAACCAAGAGTCAACGCTTAACTGACTGAGCCACGCTGGCGCCCCAGGATATATAATTTTTTTTAACATATGGCTGGATTCTGTATGTTAACCTTTAAGATCTTCCCTCAACGTTCACAAGACAGCTTTGTACTTTGTGGAAAGTTTTAAAATTTTACTTCGAAAAAGAATCTGGACGACCTTTTTTCCTGTACTGGAATAGTTTTAAAAACATTGGGATTGTTTGATCTTTAAACATAGTCTGTGAACAATGAATTTCTGTTCAAGTATGTGTTCTTTTGAAGGGGAGCTCTTCTATATCCCTTTTTGCATGAAACTTTATTGTTTAGATTTTCTATCTCTACTGGGTTCAATTTTTATGCATCCTGTTTTCCTACAAAATCATCTCACTTCATCTGAGTTCTTAAAGCTTGTGAAAAAGTCTTGTGGTTTAAAACTTTCGTTTTGGTATTTACTTCAGTCTGAATTTGTCTATGTATATCTTTTCTCTTTTTAAAGGTCAGTGAAGCTGGTCTCTTTTATTCATTTATTTTGAAACTGTTTCTATCATTGTCCCCCCTCTCAAATTCAGTAAATTCCATTTTAATTTTGTTCAGCTTTTTATTGCTTTACTTTGTTCTTCTTTTTTCTAGCTTTCTTGGTTGTATGTATATTATTTTTATTTATTGATAAGAGGTATTCAATGCCCTGATTTGTTTCCTGGTAACTACTTTGGCTGTAACTCACCCAGATGGCCCTACATTAACTGATTTCTGAATGTTAAACCAGCCTTATACACTTAGGATAAATTCTATCTGGTAGTGATGTATAATTCCTTTTATAAATCATTGGATTCAATTTGCTAAATATTCTGTTGACGATTTTTGCATCCATGTTCATTAGAGACATTGGTCTGTAGTTTTCTTCTCATGTCTAGTTTTGGTATTAGTGTAATGCTGGACTCACAGAATGAGTTAGGAAGTATTCCCCCTGCCTCTATCCTCTGCAAGAGATCATACAGAATTGGTATAATTTCTTCCTTAAATGTTTGGTAGAATTCATTAGGGAATCAAAGTGAGCCTGGTCTTTTTTGTTCTGGAAGGTAAGTAATTACTGACTCAATTTCTTCAACAGGCACAGGCCTGTTCAGACAGTCTATTTCTTTTTGTGGGAGTTTTGACAGATTGTGTCTTTCAAGGAACTGATCGATTTCATCTAGGTTATCAAATCTGTGGGCACAAAACTGTTCAGAGTAAAAATAAGAAAAACTGTTCATAGTATTCCTTTATTATCCTTTTAAGTCCATGGGATCTTTAATGATGGCCTCTCATGTCTGATATTCATAATTAGCTTTCTTAGCTTTATTGATCTTTTCAAAGAATCAGCTCTTGGTTTCATTGATTCTTTTCTACTAATATTCTGCTTTCAATTTCATTGATTTCTGCTCTAATTCTTAGTATTTCTTTTCTTCTGCTTAGATTTAATTTAGATTTTATTTGCTCTTCTTTTTCTGCACTCTTAAAGTAGAGGCACAGATTACTAATTTGAGATCTTTCTTCTTTTCTAAACTAAATTTCCCTCTAACCCCCGCTTTCTTCACTGCATACCATGACTTTTGATACATTGTGTTTTCATTCTCATTCAGTTCAAAACATTAAAAAATTTCTCTTTTCTTCTTTGACCCATGTGTTATTCAAAAATGTGTTGTTTCTGTTTCTTTTCTTTTTTCTTAAAAGTTTTTGTATTTATTTAAGTAATCTCTATATCCCACTGGGGTTCAAACTCACAACCCTGAGGATCAAGAGTTGCATGCTCCTCCAACTGGGCCAGCCAGGTGTCCCTCTATTACTGACTCTTAGTTTAATTTCACTGCGGTCCGAGAGCAGACATTATATCATTCCCATTCCTTTACATCTGTTAAGACGTGTTTTATGGACCAGAAGAAACTATCTTCGTGTCAGTGGGAGAGTCAATCTTCTTAGGGATGTACTGGATGATATTAAAATTAAGAAACTGTATTCATCAAAATAAAGTTTTCAGAAAATAAAAAAGGCCACAAAGGAGAAGTTACTTATAAGATATACATTCAATTAGGTAATATATGAAGAACTAAGGAAAAGATGACCCATGAAAAATTGAAAACACTGGAAAAGGCATTGCACAAAGGAGGCCATCCAAATGATTACTAATGAAAAGGTGTCCAATTCTGTTGGCCATGATGAAAATAAAATTTAAAACCATAAGGGACACTATTACACAGTAACCAAAGTCTAAAATGTAAAAGACTGACGGTTGGTGAGCATGTGAAATATTAGTTGAATTCTCATACATTACTGGTATGGCTATAAATTGGTACAAGCACTTTGGAAAACTGTCTGGTAATACACGCTACACTTAACTCTGCTCCCAAGTATATACCAAAAGAAATGGGGGTGGGGGGGGTGGGGAGACATACACAAAAGCATTCACAATAAAGTTAATAAAATAAGCAAAAACTAGAAATAACCTGATGTTCATCAATGGTAGAATCGATAAATAAATTGAGGTACTGGGAAATATTTATAAAATAGAATACTCTTCAGTTTTAAGAATCTGATGAATAGGGGCACCTGGGTGGCTAAGTCGGTTAAGCGTCTGACTCGATATCAGCTCAGATCATCTCACAGTTCATGAGATCGAGCTCCATGTTGGGCTCTGTGCTGATAGCAAGGAGCCTGCTTGGGATTCTCTCTCTCCCCCCCCCTCTCTCTCTCTCTGTCCCTACTCCCCCTGCAAAATAAGTAAACATGAAAGAGAAAAAAATTTTAATGAAAATATTTAAAAATAAAAAAAAATTTTTTAAGGAGTATAAATAAGATACACAAGAATTTGGATGAAATCTTACAAGAGCACAGAGAGGGCCACTGGGGTGCTGATGCTATTTTGTTCTTTGATCTGAATACTGGTTCATGGTGCTGTCCCATTTGTGAAAATTCAACAAGCTGTATACTTACAATATCTGCACTTTTTTGGATATATATATAATCAAAAATTTTAAAACAGGTAAAACTAATCTATACTGACACAAGGGGCAGAAGCTTGTGCGCAGTGGCTAGAGATGGCATAATGCCTCTGCAGTGCTAGTGAAGGATCATTATAGTTAATTATTTACTTATGGAGGTGCAGTTATTTTCCACTCTCATTTCAAAACAAGGGCTTGTTAAAGAAATACAGCATCTCCAACAGTTTCTAAGGTTGACAAATCATTTAAAAAAATTTTTTTTTCAACGTTTATTTATTTTTGGGACAGAGAGAGACAGAGCATGAACGGGGGAGGGGCAGAGAGAGAGGGAGACACAGAATCCGAAACAGGCTCCAGGCTCTGAGCTGTCAGCCCAGAGCCTGACGCGGGGCTCGAACACACGGACCGCGAGATCGTGACCTGGCTGAAGTCGGACGCTTAACCGACTGCGCCACCCAGGCGCCCCAGTTGACAAATCATTTAAACCACTGCTGTTTAAATGTGGTCCAGCTAAACCATTGCCGTTCAAATACAGGTCTGCTACAAGAGAAATAACAACAGTGAGAATACGCATTTAGACACTTTCATAGAAATCTGACACTGCTGGGCCATTTTTTATGTATTTTACGTAGGTATCAGTGCACAAAGGACAGAGGAGGGGGGAGAGAATGGTCCTTTGTGATGAAAAGTTTGAGAATAAACCAGCTAGCTGAGGAGGGGAGGATGCAGGGTAGGGGGTGTACAGGAAGGGCTTGGGAATAGTGCCCACAGTCACAAAATAAGGAACCAAGATTTCCTAGGGCTATATCCTACAAGATGAACATATTAAGAATAAGACACTGTTTGAAAAATAAACATTAAGGCTGCATTTTAACTTCATCAAGCCCCTGCTTATAATCTTTTTAAAAAAACGAATTACATTTATTTCTTGGTAGATAGTATGTGTGCTTGCGCATACGATTTTTCAGTTCACAAACCAAGCAGTGGGAAAGCAAACCTCTGTTATGTTTTTTCCAACGTTTTCCGGGTTTCATAGATCCCTACTGATTCAGTGCTGGGACACCAGTGTGTTGGCCCAAAGGTCCCACAAGGCCTGAGACATGTTTATAATCCTAATCTTACAAAGTGGCACTTAGAGAAAAATAATCCCTCACACTTCTGTACTACCAGTTATACTTTTAACTTCAAATAAAACCAACTAATGTCACCAATTAATCTCATCCTGAATTAAGGAAATCTACTCAAAACAAATGATTTTCAACAGTAAAATGGAAATAAATTCTTTTAACCTATATACCAGTGAACAGAAATGAATTGAACTAATGTAAATGTAAAGGTCGCTTTTAGGAAACAGACTTGAGCAATGAATGCAGAGCAAGGCAACCCCTTGGCTGAATACAGACATCAGGCAACCCATCTCCAAACATCCACAGGCAGTAACTGACCAAGGGGTACTTACAACCAGGCAGTTACCAAAAAAGGGAAAATTCCATACATCCCCATACCTCCTCACCTTCCCCCCTTTAAAAACAGCCCCCAACCACTGCCTCAAGTCAGACAGCCTCTCCTCTAGGGTCCTGTCTGCTGCTCCCTTGCAGTGTGTTCAATGAACTCCTATCGCCTAGGTTCTGCCTCAGGTGAATTCTTTCAATGCCTATTGCCCCACATTTGGAGGACCCCATCCAATAGGAAGAGACATCACAATAAACACTAGTAAGTAGAAAAAACAAATCAAAGCTAGTATATTTAACTAACTGCGATTTAAATAAAAACTTGAAAGAAAAAAATAATAAAACAGAAAAACTAAGTGGCACCTGGGTGGCTCAGTTGGTTAAGTGTCCAACTCTTTCTTGTCTTCAGATCAAGTCTCACGGTTCTTGGGATTGACCCGCAACTGGCCTCTGGCACTGTCAGCAAGGAGCTTGGGATTCTCTCTCCCCTCTCGCTCTCTGCCCCTCTCTCTCACTCACATGCATGTTCACGCATGTGCACACACTCTCTTTCTCTCGTTCAAAAACAAACTTTATTAAAAACAGAAATAAAAAAATTTTTTAAAAAGCTAGTGTATTAACTCAGATCTTAAATGGACAAAAGGATGAGACCAACAGCAAATGGACTATAAACAAAAATTTCGTTCCTCTTGGTATGTGGCTACAAACATTTGAAAGAGTCAGCAGGGTTGTTATTCTCTGATCCAGAATACCACATTTCTTAATCCTCCTAGTAAATTACTTTATGGGGCTCGCTGGTTGCTCAATCAGTTAAGCGTCGGGCTACAGCTCAGGTCATGATCTTGTTTCGCAGGTTGGAACACTGCATCAGGCTCTCTGTTGTCAGCACAGAACCCTCTTCTGATCCTCTGTCCCCCTCTCTCTGCCCCTCCCTGCTTGTACTCTCTCTCAAAAGTAACACTAAAAAACATTACTTTAGGGGCACCTGGGTGGCTCAGTCGGTTAGGCGGCCGACTTCAGCTCAGGTCATGATCTCGCGGTCCGGGAGTTCGAGCCCCGCATCGAGCTCTGTGCTGACAGCTCAGAGCCTGGAGCCTGTTTCAGATTCTGTGTCTCCCTCTCTCTGACCCTCCCTGTTCACGCTCTGTCTCTGCCTGTCTCAAAAATAAATAAAAACGTTAAAAAAAATTAAAAAAAACATTACTTTATGCACACCAATACCCTATAAATAATGGAGACTAGCACTAAATATTAAGTCTGATCCCTACTTCTTTCCCGTACTTTCTTTCCACAAATCCCCTTTTCCACCCAAACTTTACTTCATCATATGGCTTCCTGAAAACACTGTACACATGCTGCTACTTTCTTGCCTTTATATATGTTTCTTTTTTCATAATATATCCTGTATTCGTCAGAGGTTATACCCCCAATGGAAGGAAGTATATTATTCTCGGGGTGCCTGGGTGGCTCAGCAGGTTAAGCATCCGACTCTTGGTTTCAGCTTAAGTCATGATCTCATGGTTTGTGACTCTGAGCCCCTGGTTGGGCTCTGCACTTACAGCTGCAGAGCCTGCTTGGGATTCTCTCTCTTCCTCTCTCTCTCTCTGACCCTCTCCTCATGCTCTCTCTCTCTGTCTCAAAATAGACATTAAAAAAATTATCCTATAGCTTACACAAGCCGTAGTAACCCAGGTAAAGTTAACTATTCCCTTCTCTAATGCTGCCATAACATGACACATATAAACACTTGTTACTTATTAAACTAATTTGCTAATTGCTTCTTTTTCTATCCTTCTAGCTATGGATAGGGCCCACACCTTATTCAAATTGGTTTCCCAAATACCTGGCAAATAATACATATGTACTGGAGAATGAATGAGTGTGGCAAGCATTTTAAATAGAGATAATTCTTTCGTTTTATAAATCAACTAATGGCCTAAAGAATACTTCCCAAGTATATCCTGACCTATTGGTACTCCAATGTGGACTGCTGAACAGCTTAAAAGCACTCGTATTTGGAGAACATATTCAGTATCTGATTAGAAACAAAAATGTTTGCTTTCATATAAACACATAGATACAATATTAACAAATTCTGATAAAAAGATCAGCAGTTACTTACTATTTGATTTTTAAAACCCAGCAAACTAGTAGAGAAATGAGTTTTTTTTTTTTAATATTTTTAACGTTTATTTATTTTTGAGACAGAGAGAGACACAGCATGAACGGGGGAGGGGCAGAGAGAGAGAGGGAGACACAGAACCGGAAGCGGGCTCCAGGCTCCGAGCCGTCAGCCCAGAGCCCGACGCGGGGCTCGAACTCGCGGACCGCGAGATCGTGACCTGAGCTGAAGTTGGACGCTGAACCGACTGAGCCACCCAGGTGCCCCAGAAATGAGTTTTTAAGCTTAAGATTGTTTTCAGAAAACTATTTAAAATAAATTTCAGAACTTGAGGCTCATTAAAGCCAGTTTTACATAGTTTACTCAAGTAGTTTCAGATTGTTGGATAACTGGTACTACCCACTGAGTACGTGTTCACAAAGTACTACTTTTCAGATATATTACACCATTGAGAATTTTCCATTTCAATGGATGATTACACTGAACAAGATCAAAAGGATACAGACTATCCATGCTAGATGCCTCTGAATGAGAGGCCTTAGCAAATAGACCCTATTTTCTTTTTTCCTGAAGATATTTGATGGGTCCCTCTGAAGTTATCAGAAATACTATCAGAGAGGTGCCTGGGTGGCTCAGTCATTAATCATCCGACTTCAGTTCAGGTCATGATCTCATGGTTCGTGGGTTCGAACCCCGTGTCAGGCTCCGTGCTGACAGCTCAGAGCCTGGAGCCTGCTTCGGATTCTGTGTTTCCTTCTCTCTCTGCCCCTCCCCCACTTATGCTCTGTCTCTGTCTGTCAAAAATAAATACATGACAAAAAAAAATTTTTTTTATAAGAAATACTATCAGAAATAATGAAGCAGTAACATTACAAGTGAAGCTTAGCTTCCTACAATTGAAGGATTAACAGCTGAAAGACTGATAACAACTGAAGTATCCAAACTGTTTTAATTTTCATCAACAGTAATCCTTCTCTTAAGTGAGAGTTCTTTTTTCACAATAGTTTTCTTTTGAGTAGTTTCATTTCTAGAAGTTAACAGACTTTTAGTTTTTTACGTACCCTCTTCCTACTCCAAGTGCAGTCTCCTTCAAACTTGGCAGGGTGTGGCTACAATTAATATTCGAACAATCCCCTAATCAAAGATGGAGAGGATACCTGGGTACCCTACCTACCAAGTCCTAACAGTGGAGCCATCCTTAATATATGACAGAGCTAAAACCTCTGACTCAGCCACCAACCACACCAGAGAAGAAAGAGAACATCTCTCTCAAAGCTCTCTCTCTCCACATAAGTTAACTTTGCCCAAAGGAGTTTTTCTCCACAGTGTACTAATTTTTAAAGGAGACATTTCTATAAATAATCATCCTCATTTAGTAAACTTACATGTATAAATGATGTTATAGGGCAGGCAGGTCTTTGGTATTTTAAATAACTCCAAACATAGTATTTGTCAAATTTCTGATTTAAAATACCTCTGCATAAGCGATAAAATTAACATCAGATCATGCCCCTGGAAAGAATTTGTAATTCCTTGTAAGTCAAAAGGTATATCTTACATAATTAATTTTTCTTTTAAGACATTTTAAAAGCAGGCCAAAATTTAACAAAACTTTTTTCTATCAGAAGATAAAAATAATACTTCTATATTTGCTTCATGCTGCAATATTTGTATTTTATTTGGGGGAAAAGACAGAGACTTCACTTAGCTATGATCCTATAAAAAAAAAAAAAGCAACAAAAAAAGTTGACTCTAATCATTTTTTTCTAGATTTACTCCGCCTTACCTTGGCATGGAATCCCATAAAGCTCTTCTCTGAACATGGTTTCCTGTCTGACAATTAGGAACCAAAGCTATGAACTTCTAAGTTCTTCCACTTTACATGGAAATCAATAAACTAGTTTTAATATTGGACTGAATTTCAAAGTTCTGTTCTCTGTGCCTATTTGGCTGAAAGGTATACCTATTATCAAGAAAGGTTCTATCGATTTTCAACTAGAAGTACCAGTTCTGCTGTCAGAGCTCTTTATTTTTGTACATAAAAGGAAGTGGGTTTTGATACTATCTCAATGTTCTTCCTGTCTTACAATGCATTTGAAATAAAATGATGTCAGATTGAGAGTAACAGCCCTAAATAAGAAAACGGAATAGGCACAATTACTTTGCTTTCCCTTTATTAATAACTGTAACTGATTTAAAACTGCTCTGCTGCATGTTGCTACCAGCACTGCTAACTACAAGTTTTCCACTTTCATTTGCACTGGACCATAAAAACATTCCCGGATTATATAATATACACCTAAAAATTTACCTATCTAAGCCATATGCCATATGTACAACCCATGAATGAGAGAAGCACTTTCTATGAGAAACGAAATCATTCTTCGTTACTGGTAGCTCAGCAAAGAGTAAACATGAATTCCACATGACATCATGCGCCCCTCTTATCTTTATCTTCCAAACACCATTTAGTCCATTCTACTCTTAGTTTACTGAACTTCCTATAATGAGAAAAGAGCTTTACAGAACATCTCATCTTAACGTAAACTGAGGATAAATACTCAATAATGTGATAATTTCTAGAAAAGCAATGAATACAAAGGCAGTTCAATAACAATTTATTTAGATCACAATTCTGAATTTGCTACTACTTCCCTGTTAAATATCTTCTATTACTATGCCAAGTATAGCACAAGGTTATGCTATTTTAGATCTATTAACCTATTAACAACGGGATTCTATTGCTATTTCTTTAACGTTTATTTATTTTTGTGACAGAGAGAGACAGAGCATGAACGGGGGAGGGTCAGAGAGAGGGAGACACAGAATCTGAAACAGGCTCCAGGCTCTTAGCTGTCAGCACAGAGCCCGACGCGGGGCTCGAACTCAGACCGCGAAATTGTGACCTGAGCCGAAGTCATTCGCTCAACCGACTGAGCCACCCAGGCACCCCTCCTCTTAATTTCTTAGAGATAGGCTTTACCAAACATGTAACAGCCCCTACTCACAACAGCTACTGCTGCATATGTGGCTATTGAAAAGGAGAGACCTCCAAGACCATGATTTTGTTCCCAAATTCACTAGTCTGACCAATGTTGTTATTGATTTCTGTTTCCAGCCATATCTAGAAATTATGAATCTTGCTAACTGTTTCTCTTGCTTAATGACTTGGCTTGGTTCCTAATCTTAGAACAACAATTTCCAAACTTAAAAGTTTAAACCGGGGACAAGCAGTAGATATAGACCCCTTACCACTTTTGGCTACACCCTCCCAAAAAAAGATCCTTAGTGGAATCTAAGGAATGTAAAGCCATGGACCACACCTCCTTTCACTACTGACAGGGTGTGTATACACACACACACACACACACACACACACACACACACACACACACAAGAATAATTACCACAGGTACTAGCTTTATTTGACTTTATACCATTTGTTCCTAGTATCTGAGGTCTAGGTTGCTCTCTTAAGTGGTTATGATCTTAAAGCTAAAATCCTGATTACAAAATGTGCCCAAATTGCATGTGTGGTAGCTTTACCAGAGGACACAAATGATGCCACCAATCATCTCAGTTCTCTCCAGGAGTAGCACATGCATGAATGCAGTGATGGTAATGAATCAGACTGCTTTTCTCATACAGTTCCACATCAATAGTTCCAAAGGCACCTAAAATTAATGAATCCAGGATTCCTACATATATAACTCTCGTTTCTAGATCCAAAGAGAGCTGACCTATAACACAAACCTAAGAGGATATCCAAGCTAGGGACACTCTCGGATGTCTATTTTGTTCTGGAATATCCCTATATCAGTCCTTGTAAAGAAACCACCATGATTTGGCTTAAAATCTGCCCTGCATGTACAGCTGAATTTATGTATACTGAGGTGAAAACAATTTGCCCTCTTTAAGAAGACTCTGACAAGAAGCTACAGATAATCGGCAAGAATAGATAATAAAATGCATCCTTAAGTGGAAAATCCATCTCAGGTAAGTTGTAGCAACAAAGACACGATTCCCTAAAAAAAGCTTTTTGGATAAGCTATGAAGCAGACACCAAGCAGGAAAGAGCAAAGACCATCAGACTAAATTTAGGCTTTGCTAGCAGAAATGAAAAGCATTCTTTTCCTAGTAAGCATATAGCTGTTAGAGCAAAAAATGCTCAAATTTTAGAAGAGAAGATTAAAAAGACAAGAAAAAAAATTAGAACAGTCTTTTAAAAAAAAAAAAAAAAAGGCTATGGCTGACCAAGAACTGAAAATAAATCCAGATAAAACCTAGAGCTATATATGGAAACCAATTTGACAATAAATTTCATATATTGAAAACAATAAAAATAAAAAATAAATAAATAAATAAACCTAGAGCTATGTTGTCCAACCGACAGCCACTAGCCACATGTGGCTATTTAAGTTAAAAAAGAATAAAAATTCAGTTCCCAAACTGCCATATTTGAAGGGCTCAATAGACACGTGTAGCTACTGGCTATGTTGGGTTGGACCTCCATAGACACAGGGCATTTCCATCACTTCAAGAAATTCAACTGGACGGTACCGATCTAAAGGGAAAGGGAAAGAGACGGACTGTCCTAGGGTCTGAAAAAAGAGGAGCTAACAAGGGCATTTGTCCTATAGCATTCAGTACTTTATTGAGAGATCAGGTGGATTTACCTTTCCTTTTCCACCTGCTCTTTTTTCCCTCCTTGTTGCTGCCACCATCACTGCTGCTGCTGCTGTTCTCAGAACTCTGGGAATCTGACTGACCATCACTGCTTTCTTCTGAACCTTCTGATAGCTCTTTCACCCCATCCGGCACATCTTTCTGAAAATGTAGGCATCCAGTTAGGATTAATCATTACCATTTCAGCAAATAGGAATTAAATTTCTGATATGCATTGTTTGCAACTTAACTGTGCTGATTAATTTTTAGTATTATAGGATTCAGTAGCAGAACCAGCAATATTTTCTGAATTCCTGTCATCTCTCTTCTTTGGGTCAATTTAGCTAATGTTTCCATCTACATCCAAAGATAAAAATTATACATGACAATCATATGTAAGCACAATACAGAGGCTCAAATTAGACAAAAACTGGAAATATATTAAGTCCAAGTAAATGAGGAAATGTTCAGAATAAAACAAGTATATAATAAAAATTTTGTAAAAGGTAGATATATTCATCATCCATATATATATATATACACATATATATATATATACATATATATATATATATACACACACACATTATTTGCATGTATGTACCATTATGTATTATGAATTCAGTTGAGTCTGGTTAGGAACAGATACTGTATTATTTGAATCTGATTCCTACATATTGGTTAATAAGTAGCAAGAGTCAAATATAAAAGAAATTAAAATTTTTTTTTGTATTTTTAAGTAATCTTAAAACATGGGGCTTGAACTTACAACCCCAAGATCAAGAATCACGTGCTCTACCAAAATGCCCTACCAACTGAGCCAGCCAGGCACCGCAAAAGGAATAATTTTTTTTAAACACTTGGGCGCCTGGGTGGCTCAGTCGGTTGAGCGTCTGACTTCGGCTCAGGTCATGATCTCACAGCTCGTGAGTTCAAGCCCCATGTCGGGTTCTGTGCTGACAGCTCAGAGCCTGGAGCCTGCTTCTGCTTCTGTGTCTCCCTCTCTCTCTGCCCCTAACCCACTCATATTCTGTCTCTGTCTCTGTCAAAAATAAATAAACATTAAAAAAAAAACCTCATAAGAATCTTTGGTTTCTACGTTGGATAGTGAGATTGCTAATCAGAAAGGATAACCTGTGTCAGCACAGTATATGAGAAATATAACAGTATATGCTGCAAGATCAAGAACTTGGAAATAAAAACTTTCTGGGTTTGAATTCTGGCTTTATCTTCTAATTATGCAGCTTTGGCCAAAGTCTTAACCTCATATGCTTCAGTTTACCTGTCTATACCATGGGGATAATAGTACCTACCTTAAAAGATTATTCAGAAATTAAATGAGTTAAATGTAAAATGCTTAGAATAGTGCCTGGCATATAATAAGAGCTTAATAAATATTAACTACTATATATGTATATAGTATATAAAAATATACACACATAAACATACATATTAATGTTATTTCTAAGGTATGAAACTATGGATGGTTCTTTTTTCCTCTCAATGTATTTTTTTTATTTTCCCACATAATTAATTTTTATAATCAGATAAAAAATAATTCTGACATGTAACCCTCCTACCTACAACTGGCACTCAGAACATTACAGCCAAGATAATAACCTCTGATCTAGTAAGGAACTGATACTTCCCACTTATGTTTATATCCTAGTGCCATTTCTAAGTCATTTCTTATGTTATATACTTTCTTAAAATACACACCCTATATTTTTGTATTCTTTCCTTCAGAATGCAGGACTTTTACAGTTAGTTGCCAGCCAGACCTCCTGACCCGTAGGTTCAACAAGTATTTTAAGTACAAACATAATGCTTCTTAAACTTAAACTTGTGACCCGTTCAGGATCAGCTGGTCAACTGTGCACGCCCCAAATCTCAGAATCATTTCACCTCATCATTACCAACTCCATATAGTATACATTTTATTTCTGTAATGTCCCTTGCCTCTATCTCTTTTACCACTCTCATGGTTCAGGCCAATTATCTCTTGCAAACAATCCCTGCTTTACCCTTAAATCTATCCTACTTGAATTATCTTCCTAACAGATTTGATCATGCTATTTTCCTGAAAAACCTCTGCCATCTCCTCAGCTATCTCTCTTTTTTTCCTCTCTCAAACTGCTAAGTCAGGTCTTCAAAAGCCTCCAACGTTGGATCTTTACCTCATGTTAACCCCACCCCCAACCCGTTACCACACTAGCCCACACACAGATTATGGTAACCAGTCTAATTTACTCTATTTTCAAATCCATTCTGAATCTTTTTATCTGTGCCTTTACTTAAGCTATTTCCTTATCCTTGGAAGGCCCCCCTCCCATTACTTATTTGTAAAAGTTTACCTCAAATCTTACAAGTTAAAAAAAAAAAAGCTTTCTAGATCCTTTTATTCAAAATTAATCTTTATTTCTCTACATGATCATGAGGCCTTATAGTATAGTACTTTATATCACAGTACATTTTGTCAGTATGCAATTGCTTTAATAACTATGTGAGAGTCGAGAGATCAGCGTCCAGTTTCTTCTTTCTGACCTCCACAGTGTTCAGCATAGAGTAGGCATTTAATTAATGTTATTAACAATATGGAAGGTCTAGAACAACTAACACTTAAAAGAAACACAAAAAGCTCCCTGTGGGAGTAGAGTCCCTAATCACAGAAGTTTAACAAAGTGTATAAAAAAGAGGTTTTGTAGGTAAATTAGAACTTTCTAATGTTAGTGGGCTACACAAAACCACTGAACATAGTGATGACGACAGCTCAAAGCTAAAAAGAGGGGACAGAGTCCTACGTACACATGGATAACAGTCAGTGCATGCCAAGCATTAATTCTCCTCCTGCTGATAATTTCCTCTGTCATACAACCCCTTTCCTGAATTCGTCTGGCAGAGGGCTTACCCTCAACCTCACATCAAAAGTGGTCTGGGCCATCAGCCCGGAGTCTACTTCAAATCCTCTGTCCCCCTCTCTCTCTGCTCCTCCTTTGCTCATACTTTCTCAAAAATAAGTAAACATTAAAAAAAAAAGAGAGAGAGAGTGATCATGAACTTGTGTACAGCCAATCAGAAGCCTCAGTGCATTCATTATTCAAGTATAGACACATGGGCCAAACCAAACCAATTAAACCAAATCAAAACTAACTGGAGGGCTCCCACTTCAGACTCAAGGCTCTTTTCTCTCCAGACTTACAGCCTGCAGATTTGGGGTGGACAGTGAAGTCGTGTACAATAGGAGAGAGCATGCCTGAGAATGAAGCCAAAAGGAGGACAGAGACCAATCCCCGATGACATCATTTGAGCTCCTGGATCCAGGCTGAGTTTCCTCAGAATTTATAGTTCTATAGTAAACTCTCTGTTTTAATCAAACTCCTTTAAATTGGTTTTCCTGTTTGTCACTGAAGGGACCTCAGTGCCAGAATCAGAAATCAGCAAGACTATTAGGATAAAAAAGAACAAAGACTCAGTCAGGAATCCAGTCAGATCTGGGTCCATATTCCGGTTCTTATCCTACCTGGCCAACACTAAGCAAGAACTTTGGCTTTTTCTCCATTACAAAAGGAGAACTGCAGCTCTGAATTTAATGGAGAGTAAAGTCACAAAGTAATATAAAGCATCCAGGCTACAAGAATAAAATCACAAAGTAATATAAAGCATCAAGGCGGTAGCTCCAAGATAACACTCATTATTCAAATGTTGTGAGGTCCCTTAAAAAGTCACTGGAAGTCATTTTCAGTTCATCCTTTCAAGATAGCATTATAATAAAGAATAAAAAATAAAATCACTTTTCTGCTCTACCTACAGATGGTTACAGATTAGTAAAAAAACTGTGCAGGATACAGAGTTGAACATATTACCTCGTCCCGATTTTAGTTTTTAAGTGACGTCCTAACAAAAATATTTACCTTCAAAGTATATACGCCCATTCTACCTGGAACCTTATAGAAGATGCCCTCTTCACCTCGGGAGTTTGTGTGCAACATTGCATTCAGGCATGCAAGAGGGGAAGTCCCACTGCAAAGGAAAAATAAAAAAAAGAACAAGAGGAACACAATGATTAGTTTCTGTCTCTGAGTATACTACATGACACTGACTTAAGATAAAACTAACTGATCAACATCATTTCACATAAACACATTTTATAAACTATAATATCAACCTACAGAAAGGATGCCACGGAGAAATGGATGTAAAATTTATCCCCATGTATCTAAAGAAAAATTAATTCTTTAATTTTCTTCATCCTGATGCAGTAGCTAACATGCAAGAGAACATGTACCTCACAGGAGTTATTACAAATATATTTTACAAATATTGTAATTCACTTACAATTTTGTCAATTTATACCTCCATAAAGTTAAAATTAAAAAGAAAGAAAGAAAGAAAGAAAGAAAGAAAGAAAGAAAGAAAGAAAGAAAGAAAGAAAGAAAAAAGGGAGCACCTGGGTGGCTCAGTTAAGGTCCAACTTTGGCTCAGATCATGATCTCACGGTTCGTGAGTTCGAGCCCTGCGTCAGGCTCTGTGCTGACAATTCGGTGCCTGGAGCCTGCTTCGGATTCTGTGTCTCCTTCTCTCTCTGCCCCCTCCCTGCTCACACTCTGTCTGTCTGTCTGTCTGTCTCTCTCTCTCTCAAGAATAAATAAAACATTAAAAAAATAAATAAAAATTAAAAAAGGAAAAAAAAAAGATTCTCCTTCATTTAGCAGAAGTTTTCACAAGCTTTACATGTCCAGAAGTAAAACGGGGGGGGGGGGGGGGGACACACAAATAGATTCAAACAAACAATATTAATAAAAAACATATATATCTATCTCCATGCACACTGATGCAACAGACTGAATCTGAGGTGTGAAAGAACACATTTATATGGTCTCATATTTATTTTTTACATTTTTATTGATATAATTGACATATATTACTCATATTAGTTTCAAGTGTATGACACAGTGATGCCATATATATCTATATATATGTATATATATAAAATACAATAGTCTCTTGTACTTAGATCTATTACAAGATCACTTAAAGAGGTAAAGTAGGCTTTAGAACATTTATCTTCTTTGTAGCACCTTGGTTAAATGTTTACTAATTTCAATATACATTCACCAAACCTCTAGAGCTTTAGGTATATAATAGATTATCTGTAAAAAATATATAAATATAATACTTTCCTTTCTGTTACCACATTTCATTTTCCTATCTTTTTGTACTTATCTAACAAATAGCAATATAATAGATGTGTGACATCCTTAATTTAAAAAGGTTTTTTTCCTCCTAATACCTGAGCTTATTTGTACATTTCCAGCTGTTCTCTCTCTTAATTCTCTGTTGGTACCACTCAAAAACCCAAATAAGCCTAATAGAAGAGGCTGCTAGGTATCTTGGATATACCTAAAGAGTTGTCTATGGGGGAGAGCAGGACCATGGGCCCACTGTCTTCTGGTAGTTATGAAAGTGTTGAGGGTCAAAAACTGTTAAGAAGATGGAGGGCAACCAAGAAAATTTAAAAAAAAATTTTTTTTTTTTCCTGAAGAAAGTGTTGAGACTCTCCAGGTTGATTTTCATAGTTATATTTACATAATTTGGAACTTCCATCTTAAAAACACACATACTGCAGGGCAACTGGGTGACTCAGTTGGTTAAATAACAACTCTTATCTCAGAGTCGTGAGTACAAAGTTCCACGTTGGAGCCTACTTAAAACACACACACACACACACACACACACACACACACACACATACACACACACACAATTCAATTCTAGTCAGAATTCCAAAGTTTATATCACATAAATATATAAGAAATTTCTGGGGGGGGGCACCTGGGCGGGTGGCTCAGTCAGTTAAGCGACCATGATTTTGGCTCAGGTCGTGATATCATGATTTAGGCCCCAAGTCGAGCTCTGTATTGACAGCCTAGAATCTGCTTGGAATTCTCTCTCTCCCTCTCTTTCTAACCCTCCCCTACTTGTGCTCGTGCTCTCTCTCACTCTCTCTCTCAAAAAAATAAATAAACTTAAAAAAAAATCTCTGGGCAAAAAATGATGGGAGACTTAAAAAGATATTAAAATGTACTGTATGCTATTATTATTGAAGTAATATGTTTCTAAGACAAAATAAATAGGCAAATGAACACTCTAGACTGTTGTTAAAACAAAACAAAATACAGAAACAGCTAATAAATGTAAAAAGTGAGATTTTTGTTAACTGTACAATTCTGTACCTATCTTTATGATCTGTGTAGTAGGAAGGAGACAGGCTCATGACATGGTCACCTGTGGTTTGACTACCTAGCATCTATCTATTCCCTCTTCTGAAGACAATACCTAAAATTTCCCATGAAACATTATTCCTCTCCCACTCTCACACATGTGGTTGAGACAGATTCAACCCCCTGCGCATCACAGGTGTAAATTCAAACTGTTAAACCATGATTCCTGGTTGAAAAAGCCAATCAGTTGAAAAAGCACCCCCATTCCCCACCCCCATAGTAACAGATTCAGGAACAGACACATGACTTAATCAGGGACAACAATCCTACGAGCTATTTACTTGGGCATTTAAGAAAAGAAACTCCTTCTCTTCCCCTTAGCAGTAAGATGAAGTAATGCCTAAACCTTTCAATCATGTGACCATGAGGAAAGTATCTGGATTTGGGGTAAACAACACATAGGACAGACAAAGGAAGGGTTGGATAAGGATTATAGGGAAAAATACAACACCCAAAAAGGCACTGAATTGACGAAAGAAAAAGAAGGAAAACAGCAATAATTTTAGCAATGTTACTTTTGCAGTTCTATCAAGCCTTGCCTTAAGCCGATCCTACCTTTGGAACTGCTGAGATTTTAAGTCAAAAGCAACCAAAAGAATTGTAAATAAAATAGTTTATGTTAAGTAGTGCTGGCATAGCATGTTATTCATCTGGGGAAAATAATCTTCACAGTATATGCACAACATTCCAAATGGATTAAAGGCCAAACTGTAAAAAAATAGGAGATTATTAAAAGGAAAATAGTGTATCACTGCAAGATAGATAAACCTTTCTAAATAAGAGAGAAAAACCTAAAAACCACAAAAGAGAAACAATGATTAAATAAAAATAAACATCTCTATGAAGGAAAAAAATAAGATCAACCAAACTGTAGACAGTATATGAAGCTGAAAGGAGTAACTGTGAAACAAATGGCAGACAAAATAATGAACAGTCCTACAAGAGCTGCTTTTAGGAAAACACAAACAACCAATTTAAAAAAGTGGATAAAGAGGGAGCCTGAGTGGTGCCATCGGTTAAGCATCCAACTCTTGATCTCGGCTCAGGTACAGTTTGTAGGTTCGAGCCCCACATTGGGCTCTGCGCTGATGGTGCGGAGCCTGCTTGGGATTCTCTCTTCTTCTCTGCCCCTCCCCAGCTTGTGCTCTCTCTTTCTCTCTCAAAATAAATAAATAAATAAATAATTTTAAGTGGATAAAGGATATGAATAAGTGATCATAAAACATGTATGTAAGTGGCCTATAGAACACTTAAAAGAAAGCCCAAACTTCCTTAGTGATCAAAGGGGAAAAAATTAAATCAAGATACCGCTGATTAGACTGGAAATCAAATGAATCCACATCTTAGTTAACAGTACTGTGCTAACATCAATTTCCTGGTTTTGATGTTGCACTATGTTACCACTGGAGGAAGCTGGGTGAGGTATACATGGGATTACTTTCCCAGTTTCCTGGGAGTCTATAATTACTTTAAAATAAAAAACAAAAAATCAAATGAACTGATAAAATCCATTGCTGATTAGGTTATGGGCAAATGAGTACTCTTACAAGATTGTTGGCAGAGCTAAAAATTACCACCTTTCCCATCCCTTCTCAGTTCTATCTTAGGGAAGTAACATGGAAATTTCCATTGAAATGGAAAAAAAATTAGGGCCCACTGATCCAATAATCCCACTTGTATCCATCCTATGAAAATAAGGCCACAAGGACTTACGGCCATATATAGGAGGATTATATCCAGCATTGTTAAAAGTGTCAAAGCACTGAAAATAGCTTAAAGTTCATTAATAAGCAAATGGTTGGCCATGTATTAGTACAGTAACCAACAAGACATCAATCAGTAACAACTACATTAATAGGGCATCTGGTTGGCTCAGTCAGTAGAACTTGCATTCTTGACCTCTGGACTGTGAGTTTGAGTCCCATGTTGGGTGTAGAGATCACTTTAAAAAAATAAAATCTTAAAAAAAAAAATAAAGTACTTTAAGTCAGAGAAAGAAACAAATAATGTGACCTAGGATCTAGTACCTAGAATCCAAAACACAAAAACAGAAACAAAACAACCCAAACCAAAAAAACTCCTTAAAGGAAAACCCAAGAAATGAAAGTAAATGATACACATCTGGTGAAAAGATGTGGTAAAAGTCTTAAAAACACCATCATAATATTTTCCTTGCAAATCTGGATATAATTTTCCTTTAAAGGAAATAGGGAAGTTCTGAATAACCCACAAGATATACAGAATACTATACTAATTAAAACAAAAACTTAGATTTGGTTTCAGGAAAATACAAAAAGTCAGAAAATCCTGGCAGAGTTTATTTTTATGGATAATGAAGCAATGGCAGAGAAGTATAAAAGGCTACACTTCCCATGATGGTAGTAATAGATCTTCAAGGAAAATAACTCCAGAATTATATAATTAAATAAAAGAACTGAATAACTCAAAGAAATAGGTTCCATGTGAATGGCGATAAAACCCTGGTACTCAGAAGATCAATACCAACGTAAAGTCAAGTTTAAGTACAGTATGAGGTAAGTCCTGACACCTGAAGCAAGAACGCCTCAAGAGATTACATAATTCATGAGACAATGCAGCTTCTAATTTTTCTTACCCATGCTCAAGAAAGTAGAGTTGGGGAGGAGGGAAAGGAACACGTGCTATAATTTTGTGCTGAATCTACCTCATGTAAAGGAATACAGTAAGATGTTTCATACACAAGTCCCCAAAATAGAAGTAACTTCAGTTATACTGCCAATGGCCTTATTTAGTTCTCTTTGCAGGAAGAGTTGTAACTCAGCAGTATTGAGTAGGGCTGAAAGACCTGAGGTTTGTAATTACACTGCTCAGGTGAAACATTACATATAGAAACTAATGAAAGGAGGCATCACCATGTGGCAAAAAAGAGCCAGACATATATTCACACTCATCTGAATACAGATCTGAGAATGACCACAGGCAAGTCACTTTAAATGCCCTTAATCTTCATTGTCTCCTCTGTAAAATGGGGGTAATACCACCTACTTTGTAATCTGACTGCACAGATTATAGGTAATATATATAAAGTGTATGTCAGAGAAGAGATTCACTAACTGTGGTAATGACCCTAACGGCTTGCTCCTGCACTCCAGTCTCATAGTATTCCAGTGTTCCCTATCTCAAGAGACAGTAAATTTATCTTCACCCCCATCAATTCTCCACTCTGAAGCCAGGGTAAAAGTTTTAAAAACAAATATGATCATGCCACCTCGCCTAGCTTTAAAATTCATCCACGATATCACAATGTCCTAGAGTCAAGTCCAGAATTATTTTTGTTAATATATCTTTTTTGAAAGAATGCAAGTGGGAGAGGGGCAGAAAGAGGGGGACAGAGGATCCCAAACAGGCACTGCACTGACAGGCTGACCGCAGCAGGCCCAATGTGGGACCTGAACTCACAAACTGCGAGATCATGACCTGAGCCAAAGTCAGATGCGCAACAGACTGAGCCACCCAGGTGTCTCCCAAGTCCAGAATTATTAATACAATCTGACCATGATCATTTTCCCACACCCTCTGCTCCAGCCTACTCAAGCACAACACAAATCTAATTGTGAGAAAACATTAGACATAACCAAATTGAGGGACAGACTACAAAACAGCTGGCCTGAGATCTTTAAAAATGCCAACATCGTGAAAGACAAAAATTAAAGAACAGCTCCACAGTTAAAGGAGACTATAAAGATACATGAAAAAGATGCAAATGTGTGATATCCTGAATTAGGGTATCAGTGGAAGAATTACCAAATCTGAATACATTGCGTTTGTTAGCTTGTAATATTACATCAAAGTTAGTGTCCTGATTTTGAGAGTTACATTGTGGTTATGTAAAGGAATGTACTTTCCTTTAGAAAACACACCCTGAAGTGTTTAATTGTGAATAGAGCATTAAGTCTACAATTTAATCTGACATTTCAGAAATACAAATTAGATAGATAGAATGATAAAGTATAAAATGCTAGCATTTGGGAAATTTTGGTAAAAGTTAAAATTCTTCCTACCACTTTTGCAAATTTTCTTAAAGTCTGAAATTAATGTGTCAAATAAAATAAAAAGCTAAAAACATGCACTGTGTATGAGAAAAGCTATGAAAACAATACGGACCAATACAAAAGTATCAAGTACTTATAAAAGCTACAATATGATTAATCTCAAAAACCACATACGATTCCATTTATATGAAATATCTAGACATGATCTACAGACAAAAAGTAGATTAATGCCTGGCAAGGAGAACTTCTATTAACTGTATACGTGTATGAGGGATCTTGCCGGTGAGATGGAAACGTTCTAAAACTGCATTATGCTGATGGTTGCCGAACCCAGTAAATTTACTAAAAATCATTGAGCTGTACACTTAAAATGGATGAAGTTTAGGTTACATACACCATACCTCAATAAAGTTGTTTTGTTTTTGCTTTTAAGTAGGCTTCCCACCCAGCACGTGCCCAGTGCAGGGCTTGAACTCATGACAAGAGTCGGATGCTTAACCAACTGAGCCACCTAGGTGCCTTCAGTAAAGTTGTTTTAATCTGGTTTCTCATTCATTCAACATTTACAAAGCAGCTATTCTGTAACCACAAGGTAGTAAGTGCTGGTGACATAAAAAAGGAAGCAGAAGTTTCCATAAGTACACATTCTTACATTTTAATGAAATAAGTAAGTAAATAAATAAATAACAGAACTGGCACTGAGCAGAGCCAGATAATATGAGGTCTTCATTTCCTAGTGCGTGCACACACACTATAGGATCATTTAATTTATGATTAACTGATATTTCCCTCCCACCAGAGAGACGAGGCAAGCTGGCAAATTTTAAATGTTTAGTAATGTAAAATAATGTACCATATTTGCAATTTTGCTATCAGCACAAGAACTGAACACAATCAGGGGCACCTGGGTGACTCAGTCAGGTAAGCGTCTGACTCCTAATTTTGGCCCAGGTCATGGTCTCACGGAGATGGAGCCCTGTGTCAGGCTCTGTGCTGACAGGCTTTGTGCCTGCTTGGGATTCTCTCTGCACCTCCCCCGCTGGCATGCATGCATACTCTCTCCCAAAATAAGTAAATTTACATTAAAAAAAAAAAGAACTGAACACAATCAGAAACAGCTATATATAAAATTTACCAACTCAACCATTTCTGTGTGTGTGCACTTCACTTACACTTAAATAAATTCATACCACTTACACAACCAACTTCTAGAACTCTTATCTTGCAAAACTCAAACCCTATGCCCATTAAACACCTCTCCATTTCTCCCCTATATCCAACCCCTGGCAACCACCCTTCTATCTTTTGCCTCTATAAACAGTAAGTGGAATCACACAGAATTTCTCCTCCTATGTCTAGTTTATTTCACTTCGTACAGTGTCTTCAAATTTCATCCATATTGTAGCATATGTCAGAATGTCCTTTTTTTTATTTTAATGTTTATTTATTTATTTACTTGTTTATTTTGAGAGAGAGCAAGAGAGCATGCGCAGCAGAGTGGAAGAGGGGCAGAGAGAGAGATAGTGAGAGAATCCCAAGCAGGCTCCATGCTGTCAGCACAGAGCCTGACTCAGGCTTGATCCCACGAACTATTAGATCATAACCAGAGCCGAAATCAAGAGTGGGATGCTTACCTGAGTCACCCAGGTGCTCCAGAATTTCCTTCTAAGGCTGAATACCAGTCCACTGAATGTATATGCCACATTTTGTTCATCCATTCATTCATTAATGGACATCTGGGCTGTTTCTATCTTTTGCCTATTGTGACTATTGCTATTATGAGTATTGCTACAAAAATATGTATTCAAGTCTCTGCCTCAATTCTTTTATGTGTATACCCAGAAGTGGACTTGCTAGGTCAAATAAAATCCTCAACTCTTACTCATTCTTTACCTTATTTTCAGTTTATGTAACACCCACAGATAAAAATCAGGTAAATCCAGGGGCACCTGTGTGGCTCAGTCAGTTAAGCATGCGACTTTGGCTCAGGTCATGGTCTCGTGGTTCGTGAGTTTGAGACCTGCATCAGGCTCTGTGCTGATAGCTTAGAGCCTGGAGCCTGCTTTGGATTCTGTGTCTTCCTCTCTCTATGCCCCTCCACCACTCACATTCTGTCTCTCTCCCTTAAAAATAAATGAATATTTTTTTAAAAATGGGGGGCCTGAGTGGCTCATTCAGTAAAGTGTCCGACTTCAGCTCAGGTCATGATTTCACAGCTTGTGAGTTTAAGTCCCATGTCAGGCTCTGTGCTGACAGCTCAGAGCCTAAAGCCTGCTTTGGATTTTGTGTCCCTCTCTCACTCTGCCCCTCCCCCGCTCATGCTCTGTCTCTCTCTCTCTCAAGTATAAATAAAACATTAAAAAAAAAAAAAAAAGAATCAGGTAAATCCACAGATTGACAAGGAGCTTCACAGGTCATCTAGCCCATTTACTACAGATGCTTAGAGCTCCTCTGAAAACATCAATAGGTAATTGTCCAATCTTTTGCACAAGCATTTGAGGTGGTGGAGGCTAACTATGTCCTCAAGCATTTCCAATCATTTATATTCTTCCTCAAGCTTAGCCAAGTGTGTCTTCCCATAACTTCATTTTTAGTCTTGATTTTATGCTGGAAATCAGTGGCTATCACAGTGGAAAAATCTGGGACAATCTTTTCTTTCCTCTTTGTGATTTTCTGTACTGGGAATTTTCCAAAATGACCTTGAAATAATTTATCTTTGTAGTGGGGGGAAGAAGTTTACCATTATTTCTTCATTATTCCATAGGACAGTCCTTCCAGTACTTTAAGACTCTTCATAAAATCCTAAAGTCTATACCTTCCCATATTTGTGGTTCTCTCCTCACTGGCATCCCCTCCTGCAACCAATTTAAAGAAATTGAATAAACTTTTACTATTCATCCTCAAAATTCTCCAATATCCTCCAGTATTTATTATGCTCATTTCAAGCCTTTGATAAAGAGCTTTAAGAGACTTCACCAGTGTAGGGGCGCCTAGGTGGCTCAGTCGGTTAAGCATCGACTCTGGATTTTCGCTCAGGTCATGATCTGGCAGTTCCTGAGTTGGAGCCTTGCATCAGGCTCTCTGCTGTCAACAAGGGCCAGCTTTGGATCCTCTGTCCCTCTCTCTCTCTGCCCTTCCCCTACTTGCGCTTGCTCACTCGCTGGCTCTCTCTCAAAAATATATAAACATTTAAAAAAAAAAAAAGAAAAAACAGACTTCAACAGTCTAATTTATTTATTCCTACTGATATTTGCCCTTGTAATAATTTACCCAGCCTAATTTCTAATCTCAATCTTTTGTTCATTTTTCTGTACTCCCTCCTACAGAATAGGCTTGTCAAAACTAGGCCTCAATTAATCAGCTTCCTTATCTCTGACGGAACTATTACACACTCTATATTTATCCTTCAAAGCTCAATCCCTTGAATTTCAATAGGATTAAATAACAGACTCAGACTTTCAAGGTTAAAAGATATGTAGAGTCATCTAGTTCCCCAGATACTTGAATGCCCTATTTCAGCTTAATTTTAAATATAAAAAGAAAATAAACATAAGAATCTTTCACTCAACTGATACACTTATGCACATATCTATACAGACACAGATGCACATGCACAGTAATCACTATCCACATACGAACTGAAAATTTAGCCTAAGTAACTTGAAAACTAAGGATGAACTGATTTTTATGGCATGCTTACCTGACAGAGCACATAGAACAAAACGGAACTCAGCAGAACCCTTATGTTGAAAAACAGGGAGTTTAGAAATCACTAAATTAATAAATTACCTTGGGAGGTTTTTAAGTCACTGGAAATTTTTGTATTCTTAGAAACCCTTCATTAAAGTCTTTTGTTTGCTCTCCCTTGGTCATGTTACCAGCAATTCTTCCAACGAGAAATTCATTTGGGTAACAACGAATCTAACTTTTAAAAAGGAAATAATATTGGGGCGCCCGGGTGGCTCAGTCAGTTGAGCTTCCAACTTCACCTCAGGTCATGATCTCACAGTCTGTGAGTTCGAGCCCCGCATCGGGCTCTGTGCTGAAAGCTCAGAGCCTGGAGCCTGCTTCGGATTCTGTGTCTCCCTCTCTCTCTGTCCCTCCCCCGTTCATGCTATGTCTCAAAAATAAATAAACATTAAAAAATATTTTTAATAAAATAAAATATAAATAAAAAGGAAATAACATAAATGTAAAGTTTTTTAAAGTAGCATGTGACTCATCCATACTTTAATGAATTAGTTTCTTCAAACTATTTTCCTCCCCAAACACACCATGAAACAAATGGGAAAGGATCACTGGAGAGCTGAAAGGGTATAGAGGGAAATTTTTAAACAGGCATTTTTGGAGAAGCCCTTTTGGGATCCCAAAATGAAAGGTCTGGATTAGCAGAGTAGCCAAAGGGCATAAAACAAGTAAGAGGGTAATCTAGGACTAGCATGGAGGTGGAGGTCACAGAAATAAACACAGACTCTGAAAAATGTGTTTTGTATACTGTTTACACTCTCATCTTTATCTTTCCATTTTTGACTTTTTCCCCTACTACTGTTTTCTCAAAAGCATGGTTTGTCCAGTACCAGTAAGATATAAGCAAAACCATTTCACCAGAGGAAAAAACAAACAAACAAAAAAAAGAGCCAATGATTCTGTTTTATTTTAAAGTAAATAAAGGGGCATGTGGGTGGCTCAGTCAGTTAAGCTTCAGCTCAGGTCATGATCTCGCAGCCCGTGAGTTTGAGCCCCGTGTCGGGCTCTGTGGTGACAGCTCAGAGCCTGGAGTCTGCTTCGGATTCTGTGTCTCCCTCGCTCTATGCCCCTCCCGTGCTCACACTCTGTCTCTCAAAAAATGAATAAATGTTAAAGCAAAATTTAAAGTAGGGGCTCCTGTGTGGCTCAGCTGGTTGAGCTCAGTTGGTTGAGCGTCCGACTTTGGCTTAGGTCATGAACTCACCGTATGTGAGTTTGAGCCCCACATCTGGCTCTGTGCTGACAGTGAGAAGCCTGTGTGGGATTCGCTCTCTCTGCCTCACCCCCTCTCATACTCGCTCTCTCTCAAAATAAATAAACATTAAAAAAAAAAAAAAAGACTCCTTTAAGAGCCTTACTCCATCTCCTGATCCTACTCAAAAGAAAAAATGAGGCAGCAGAAGCAGCACTTACATTTTGGAGTCAGACACATGTGGATTCAAGTTTTATCACTAACTAGCTATGTAATTTCTTACTGCTTCAATGTCTTTATCTATGAAATAAAGACTTCAGAGGGTTTAAAATTAAATAGATCAGGGGCACCTGGATGGCTCAGTCAATTAAGCGTCCAACTCTTGATTTTTGGCTCAGGTCATGATCTCACAGTTCGTGAGCCCGCATCGGGCTCCGCACTGATGGTGTAGAGCCTACTTGGGAGTCTCTCTTTCTCTCTGCCCCTCCCCCGGCTCACCATCGCTCATTCGTTCTCTCTCTCTGAAAATAAATAAACTTAAAAAAAAAAAAAGATTTAAAATATCATATGCATAAAGTACCTGACTCCTATCTTAGCCGGTGGCCATTTCCACTACTGATTAACTAAAGCATCTTGCTTTTCAATCTTACGAGAAACAACATAATAAAAAGAAAACATAGACCTTAAGAGAAACACCATCTTCCTAAGAAAGGTCACTCTGTAACTATTGCATATAAAAAAATACCAAATGCTTTTATTTCAGCTGATCAGGATGCTGACATGTCTTAACTGGCCAGGCCAAGTTCCTAAAGAGCATGTCTCTGAACTAAAGAGGTGTGAAGGGCTGCATATAAGGACATACTATTTGGAGTAAAACAAGTATTAGCGAAGAAAACAGAAACTAAGAATAGAATACTTGTCATTATAAGCTATGGACATAGTTCTGAAAGAAATAAGCTGGAGAGAGATTAAAATTCAACAGATTTAAGTATCAAAAAACAATCTGTTGTGATTTTGCATCTTTGCAATATTTGGTATTTTTTGTTCATTTAGCAATATAGTTTATATATCTAAACAGCCAAAGCTATTTATTACAATTATTTTCTGCTTTTGAACAGGAACTCTCAGTCTTGGCAATGCCACTTACGTCAAGATTCAGAATTCTTTTTTTTTTTTTTTTTAAGTAGCCTCAACATGGGGCTTGAACTCATGACCCCAAGACCCAGAGTCACATGATCTATTGACTAAACCAGGCAGGCACCCCAAGATTCAGAATTTTGAAGTAGTCATTTGATTCATTAATCTTACTAGTTTCTAGCATTTTCCAACTCACAGAAGTAACTTAAGAGTTATGGTAAACCTTATACAATTAAATGGTTTTGACTGCAAATGAGCTTCCCTCAAACTTCAAAAATAAAGACTAAAAAAGGCAAGGCAAGGCAAGGCAAGGCAAGGCAAGGCAAGGCAAGGCAAGGCGGCATCTGCAAATGTGATCAGACCAGAAGCAGCAGCCCAGTTCAGGAAGCCTCTTTGTCCTGGTCAGCCAAAGGCTACTAGCTCTCTCCCCTGATAGGCTCAGCAGACCAGTGGCACAAGCAAGAGAAAGAACCATCATAAGCACATGGCCTGGAAAGCCTCTCTGCCTCCACAGGCTGGAGACTTCCTTTATCCCACATTTAGAGGCATCAGGCAGCCTGGCCTATGGAAACTCCTTCTACCCCCTCAGAAGAAAACAGCAGAGATCACTGGGAGCCTCTGTCATCAAATAAAACAACAAGACCCAAACAGCAAAGCAAAGGCTGTGAAAATTAAATTGTTATTGAATCACAGTCCACCAAGGGAGTCTAGAACTCCCATGGTAAACCCAAGCAGTGTGAATCCCCGCTTAAATAAAAGATTTGAATTTAATAGGACCCAACATCTCCTAACGTAAAAACTAAAACATCCAGGATCCGAAAAATAAAAATAAAAATAAAAATAAAAATAAAAATAAAAAAATATCCAGGATCGAAATACATACAATAATCACTTATCATACCAAAAACCAAGAAAATCACAACCTAAATGAGAAAAGACAATCAACTGACACCAACACTAAGACAGATGTTGAAATTATAAGACAAGGATGCTTCTATATGCACTTAAAATTTTTCTTGAAACAGGGGTAGCTGGGTGGCTCAGTCAGTTGAGCATTGACTCTGGCTCGGGTCATGATCTCACAGTCTGTGAGTTTGAGCCCCACATCGGGCTCTGTGCTGACAAGTCAGAGGCTGGAGCCTGCTTCGGATTCTGCATCTCCCTCTCTCTGTGCCCCTGCCCTCCCCCCCAACCCCCCACTCTGTCTGTCTGTCTCTCTCTCTGTCTCAAAAGTAGATAAACTTTAAAAAAAATTATAAAAGAAACTTTACTGAAACAAATGAAAATATAACAAATAGCAAAGAAACTAAAGTTATAAAAAAGTTCATACCATGAGCCCAGAAAGAAAAGAAAGACAAAGAGTATTCAAAGGACTACTGGCTAAAAACTTCTCTTATTTGGTGAAAAATAAACATAAATACTCAAGAAACTCAATGAATCTAAATAAAATAAACTTGAAGAAGTCTGCACATGAAGATACATAATTAAATTTCTGAATACTAAATCCAAAAAAGAAGTCCTGAAAGCTGTCGGAGAGGAACAACACATTACCCGTAGGGAAATACTAATTCAATCAACAGTAGAGTTCTCATCTGACACCATAGAGACCAGAAAGACGTAGTGCCACATCTTACAAATGCTGAACAAAATGAACTGTTGATTTTATAAAAATTCCTTAAGAATTCTAGATCTAAAGAAGTGTCCTTCATAAACAAAGGAGAAATAAAGACAGTCCTAGAAACAATAAAACTAAAGAAATGTATTGCTAGCAGACCCACTCTCCAAGAATGGCTAAAGGAAGTTCTTTAAACAGAAAGATAAAAGAAAGGATACTAGAGCACCAGGAAAGAAGGAAGAATAGAAGCAAGCATACATACAATAGACTAACCTTCTCATGAGGTTTTAGCTAATATTTGATGATTGAAACAAAAATTAAAACATCATGTGATAAGAACCTAAATGGAATAGCTTCCACACTTCAAAGTGGTAAAATGTTCATACCATCAGAATGATAAATCACATATTGTACACTCTAATACCCAGAGCAAACACTAAGAAAATTAGGCAGATATACAAAGAAATGCACTATAAATAAGCCAATATGGAACCCTAAAATAATCCATGGGAAGGTAAGAAAAGAAAAATAGAAGAACAAGAAACAGAAGAAACAAACAAAACAAATAATAAAATGGCAGGCATAAACTCTATTAATAATTAACCTAAACATAAATAACGTATATATACAAATTAAAAGGCAAAGATTAGCAGAGAAGGCTTAAAAACCCCACAATCCAACTATATGCTATTTATAAGAAATTCATTTCAAATTCAAAGACACTGGATCTCTCAAATGTTGCTGGTGGGAATGTAAAATGGTACAATCACTGTGGGAAACAATGTGAAAGTGTCTTTAAACTAAACGTGCATGGGACACCTGGGTGACTCAGTCAGTTAAGTGTCTTGACTTCAGCTCAGGTCACGATCTCACGGTTTGTGAGTTTGAGCCTCACATCGTACTGTCTGCTGTCAGCACAGAGCCTGCTTCAGATCCTCTGTCTTCCTCTCTCTCTGCCCCCCCTCCCCCGCTAGCACACTCTCGCGCTCGCTCTCTCTCAAAAATAAACATTAAAAAAAACAAAAACAAAAACAAAACTAGGGGCACCTGGGTGGCTCCGTTGGTTAAGTGTCAACTTCAGCTCAGGTCATGATCTTGCAGCCTGTGAGTTGGAACATCAGGCTCTGTGCTGACAGCTCAGAGCCTGGAGCCTGCTTCAGATTCTGTGTCTCCCTCTCTCTCTGCCCCTCCCCCACTCACTCTGTCTCTCAAAAATGAATTAAAAAATTTTTTTTAAACAGCAACAACAAAAAACTAAATATGCACTTACCATACAACATCAGCAACTGCACTTGTGGGCATTTACACCAGAGAAAGGAAAATTTATGTTCACACAAAAACTTGTATACTTTTCATAGAAGCTTTATTTGTAACGGTGAAAAACTGGAGACAATTTAGATGTCCTTCAATGAGTGACTAGTTAAATAAACTGTACAGCCATGTCACTGAATACTACTCAGCAATAAAAAAAGAAACGAAATACTGACACAGACAACAACCTGGATGAATCTACACGGCATTACACTGAGAAAGTCAATCCCAAATATTATATATTTCATACAATTCCATTAATACAAATTATTGAAATGACAAAATTACAGAAATGGAGAACACATTAGTAGTGGCTGGCCTGAGGGGCGTGGATGGAGGTGGTACTAGGGAGGTAGGTGTGGCTATGAAGGGATCCTCTTTGTATTTTGACTGTGGTGGTAGATACATGTATCTATACATGTGGTAAGACCGCACAGGGTCAAATACACATCCACATGTGCACACACACACACACACACACACAAGAGTACAAGTAAATCAAGTAGAC
Source organism: Lynx canadensis (assembly GCF_007474595.2). Classification (NCBI taxonomy): domain Eukaryota; kingdom Metazoa; phylum Chordata; class Mammalia; order Carnivora; family Felidae; genus Lynx; species Lynx canadensis. The sequence goes on along the minus strand of NC_044305.1, from coordinate 119,562,207 downwards.
TGTATCAAAAGCAATATTCTGGTTGCTGATACTGTACTACGGTGCTGCACACTGTTACCATTGGGAGAATCTGTATAAATGATGATTTCTTACAACTGCTTGTACCTTATATTTTCCTGTTGTTACTCTAATTTTCTACAGTGAGCAATGTGTAGACATCTGTTGGTTCTGCCTGGCTAAATACATTCTCTCTTCTTCTGGAAAGAATGTACACTTTGCTTTGGGGAACTATGACCTACCCTACTGGAAACACTCTTGTAGGACTGGCCATCAAGATCTCACCATGCCTGGACACTGAACCAGCCAGGTTCACTCTTCCTTGTATGTTAACCCTGAACAGAAGAGACACAGACTAATTCATCCCAGCTACAGAGTCCTAATGAGCCCATCCATTAGTTCTAGCTACCTGATCTCTGAAGTTAACTTAGTTCTCTTAATTTCAGGGTTTGTTTCTTTCCTTTGAGGTTATGAGCTACCCCACATTCTTCAAATATATCCCATTTTGCTTCAGTTCTTCACATTTGGTTCCTGTTATTTGCACCTAAAGAACCTAATCAATATAAGGCCCCCTCAAAACACACACACACACACACACACACACACACACACACACACACACACCACAAAAAACAAAAACACCTTACCTAGTTTTAAATTTTTTAAATAATTTTAACTGTTCGCACGAACCGAATTAAGGTTTTCTCCATAAACTGGTACTAAAAAAATGAAGATTCTTATAAACGAACTTAATAGAATGCAAATTTGGCTGCAGTTAAAAAGATCTGGCTGTAACTAAAAGCCATACGAAGTCCAAGTAACATGAAAATACAATGATGTGGTTCCTATTCTAAAGTCTCATAGCTAAGACAGATAATTATAAGTAATTATAACATAAAAACTGTTTTAGAAGAGGTGTGTTTAATGCTATGTCAACACAGAAAAAAAGCCAATTCAATAAAGGATCCAAACTATGAATTTTAACCTGTTCTAGCCTGGTTTTAAATAAGTATCATTCTCTTAGAAGACTTACCAATATTCCCTCTATATCAGTCAGAGCATAAACATGTATTTTCAATATTATGGTCATAAAGCAAATGTTAGCTCACACAATTCCAATCTGAAATATTTTTATTATTAGTCAGAACACTAGGTATTCCAATGCTAATATGTCAAATGATAATTTTAATAAAGCCAAATGTAGACTGGTTTCTAAAATTATGACCAAATAATGATTACAGACTAAAAGGACAAAAAAAAGTCACATATAATAAATATTTACATAGTACTTCTACTCTTATTTAGTTTCTGGACTAATTGTTTAGTTTTATAAGTAAAAATCACACATCCAAAGATGAGTTCAATTAAACTTGTAAAAGTGTACTTTATCATTATATATACTTCCTTAGAATAAAGTAATACTTCTTACCTTCTGGTGTTGGAATGCACCCCAAGAAAATGAAAGAAAGAAAAAAAAAGCTTTTAATTTTAACAATAAAACCAAAAAGTAAACTCTCCCTTCCCCTCCCAGCAATATCCACAATTCTTCAAATTAGCACCCTCCCCCCACTTTGCTATATAGAACATTCATTTCTTCTTTAGAATTTACAAGTTAGCCCAAAATATCACGTTGTCTAGACATGCACAGTTAAACTCAGATAAATAGTCTAAACCATTTCAGATAACAACTGCATACCTTAATTATGTGACAAACTAAAACTATTAAAGCAGTTTTGAGTCAAATGTGGATACAATGAGTATTCTTTAATATTCTTCCCATGCATTTCAATTTCAAGGAGCCATCATAAAGCCATCAGCTATGGACCCTAAGGTTTATTAGTTTCCATAATGAATCCACTACTGTGAAGCTGAGTAACAATGGGTAAGAATACTCTTTTCTGTTAATATGCAAGCATTTGGGGATTTTTGTTTCTTCATTATTAAGCCTTTCTGACATCCCTACAAGGTTTGTGTGCTTGAAAGCAGACTGCAACAGGCAGATAAAGAAAACACAGGCTGAATTCAAAGGTATCAGCTAACTTCAGATAAATATGGTATCAATTGAATCAATAATATTCTTCATTCTTAAACTGAGTTCTTTCCAGTATATCACCTTAAGGCAATTCAGCTTGGCAAACAGTCCAATGATCTATTCTGCAGAGATAATGATTTCTGCTGAAAACTAGTAGAGAATGTTGCCTTTATTACCCTTGCTACATATTTTACAAAAGAAGAGATGGGGAAAAAATTAGGTGCTCAGATTAGTTTTTGGTATGAGGTAAGCTAAAACATTATTTTAATACCATGTGAAAGAGATTATCTTGTTCATAAGTAAATGTATTAAAACTAATTAGATGCAATTGGGACTCCTCCAAAGAGGTAAAATTTCAATCTAGCAATTGTTTATTGAGCATGATCTTTGTTAGATGGTTCCCAGGTTCTTTACAATTCCAACTCTAAAGGAGCTTGCTTGGGATACAAGACTGAGACATTAAAAAAACAAAAAATCAACTCCTTGTTAGGGAACAAATGGGAGTTCTACAAAACAACAATATAAAGATTTAAATGTTCCATTACTGTAAAATCTTTAAAAATGTAGTGGCCCTTTCAGAAGTCAAGTTATTATAATGGCTGAGGTTTTTGTTCCAAATTCTTCCAGAAAGAAATTTACAGTTAGATAGCAACTATCCTAATGTTATTATGTACCAGCACATAATACAAGACTGATTTGAAAAATCGAGCAAATATAGTAATCAAAAGAGTAGGAAGAACTAGGGATATACAGACAGTATGATATATTAATAAGAACAAAACCAGAAACAGTAAGCCTGGGTTTCTAGCTTCACAGAACCAGTTGTCTGACCCTGAACAATCTCCATGGGCCTAAATTCTTCAATAATAAATTGACATGTAACGGTAATATCCCAATTAACTATTCCAGCTATAACATTCTGTGACTGAAATAATGTGACTGATTTGGAAAGGGGGTTGGGAAAGGGAGGCAAGGGTAAGGAATACAACAGGGATTACCTTTCTGGGGGTACTGTTAATCAGGGCCATCATGCTGTAAACAGCTAGAGAAACTTCATTTGCAAAAAAATCCAATTTTTTAAATTATAATTTAAAAGCTAGGTAGTTGGCTACACTCTTTTACTAGCTACATAACTTATTCTCCCACATCAATTTTATGGTGTACAAGATTCAAATTCATGACTCACCAAAATTATGAATTATTGTATATCATGAACCCTTGGGACCACTCATAAATGGTCTAATTCAGAAAATAATCTGTGGATGATAAATTCATAATACCAAGAATCTTCCTAATTTCTCTTTCCTCTTCTACTTATGAATGGAAAGAAATAGTAGTAAGAGAAAAGGGTTTCAGAAAATAGTTATTTTTCTCTTCTTTGCTAAAAGCTCTCTTTCTCTAATAGCAGATATAAGAAGAGTCAAGGTTATACAGCTAAAGGATGAACAAAGCAGGTTAAGAAAACCTGGGGGGGGGGGGGCGCAGGCACTAAAAGCAATGGCTAATTTAGAAGGAAGGCTTGAAGTCCTATACTTAAACATTAATGGCTGCCACAACTGATGAAGGGGAGAAACCTGTTGTACAAGACTAAGGAAAGAAGTAGTGAAGAGTGATTAACAGTAAAGGATTCATGGGAATTGTATAAAACACACACAAACATTTGACTTATGGAGTATTCTGTGTATGTTTCACCAACAGTATTGCATACTTAATGTCTATGTTTAGTTGTGTGCTTTTCTGATAAGCCAAAATATTCAATTTGCACAGTCTCTTGAGTTCGTCTCTGTTGGATATATACTGCATTGCTGAAGTAATAAAATGTCTAAGATTGAGTTCAAAACAGTCCAGGGTGAGAGGACAATTTATAATTTAGCTGGAGAATGTAGGCTTTTCTTTCCATTTGCAATTTTCTAAAAGTAAAAATTTATATTTAGGTAACTGTCTTCAGTATCTTATTAACCGAGACTTGTAACATAAGTGAAAGTACATTATCATGAAAGGAAAGGATGCATTTTTGGATTCTATAACACACCAGAACTCTTTACTCAATGAGGTGCCAAACAGGTATTAGGTATTAATCTCTGAAAATAGACACCTACTCTATAGCTCCAGATCACTGTTACCTTTTAGCTGCGACCTTGAAATTTATACTATAACCACGCCCTGCACCTGAATACATCCTCACCCCTTGTAAGGTTCACAACTTTTTTTTGAATCCACAAATACATGCGCAGTGAATCCTTTAACAACAACTCACTTGTCCAGTTCATTCTTCAGTTCTTTTCTATAGTAAATAGCAGCTATATAATCAGGAAGCCTAGAAATCATTTTTTATTTCCTCTTTCCTTTTACCTTCCACATCCAATCCGTCAGCAAGTCCTGAAATATGTATCTTAAATCCATCTATTCTCCCCAGCACTACTTACCAAATCCAAACAAAACACCACCATAGTTTGCCTGCTCTACTTAAGCAGCCCCTTTATTAGTCTCCTTAACCCTTTCAACTCCTACTGCTGCAGGCCATTCTTCATAAATTACATTCATCTAAATATATATATTTATCTAAATCATAATTCAGACTACATATCATCTTGTAATTATCAGATGCAAATGTCTGAGGCAGGTGTATTATTTCCTTTTGAGAACTGACTACACGTTTGGACAGAGTGATGCTTAAACATTTAACCACTGGTTAAATTCATACTGGTTTACTGTGTTCTATTCACATCCACTTACTCATTTGGTACAAAAAACTGGCTCCCATTACAGAACTACTCAACATGGAGGTTTCAAACACTAGTCATAAAATATTTGTGTTAAGTAGCCTATACTAGACTATCTGTGATAAACCCCCTTCCTATAGTTTTAAAATGACTGAAAAACAAAGGCTACACCAAAATCTGGAATTCTATTCTAAGCCAAAGAAAAACACAATGATTTTGAACTGAAATTTGTGGATTAATTCATGTTTCCATGAACTCCACAAATTTAAAGCTCAATCCAATTTCATGATTTAAAATTGAGTGAGACACGGGGCGCCTGGGTGGCGCAGTCGGTTAAGCGTCCGACTTCAGCCAGGTCACGATCTCACGGTCCGTGAGTTCGAGCCCCGCGTCAGGCTCTGGGCTGATGGCTTGGAGCCTGGAGCCTGTTTCCGATTCTGTGTCTTCCTCTCTCTCTGCCCCTCCCCTGTTCATGCTCTGTCTCTCTCTGTCCCAAAAACAAATAAACGTTGAAAAAAAAAAAAATTTAAAATTGAGTGAGACTTGGTGAGAGCAGACCCACAATAGCCCCTCTCTCTTTCTGGCTGGTTGCAACTAAAACTTGTAAAAATACAGAAAGCAACTTCCCACACAAAAATTTGTACATGGATGTTCACAGTAGTATTATTCATAATAGCCAAAAAGTGAAAATAACCCCAATGCCCATCAACTGATGAATGGGTAAATAAAATGTGGCATATGCATGCAATGGAATATTATTCAGCAATAAAGGAATAAAGTACTGATAAATAATACAATATGAATGAACCTTCAAATCTTTATACTATATGAAAGGAGCCAGTCAAAAAAGACCACATATTGTGTGATTCCATTTTATGAAATATCCAAAATTGGCAAATCCATGGTCAGAGAAAGCATATTAGAGGTTGCCTAAGGCTGGGGCACTGAGGGTGGGGCAAGGAAAAGGAATGACAACTAATACTGAAGGGTTTCTTTTGGGGATAATGGAAATGTTCTGTACAAATACACTAAATAATAAACCACTGAACCATATGCTTTAAAATGCTTCTATGGTATGTTCATTATATGTCAGTTTTTAAAAAGCAACTACCTTAAACATTAAAAATTAAGAAAGCTGGCACATTTGGGAAGTCTAATTTGATTTGTATGGGAGTAGGTAGTAAAGAATTTACCTTTACCCAAAGAGAGGTCTGGTCTGGCCCTGGATTAAGAAATATTCACTAGGCCTTTTGAGAGACTTGAGCCAGCCAGATAACACTGGCAAAAGAAGGCAGCAGAGAGGGGACAGTAAAATAAAATATAAGGAAAAACAGAAAATAGTGAAATGGTAGAGTAAATCTAATCATGTCAATGATTATCAGATAGAATATTTCTTTAAAAAATACTATGTGCTGTCTATACAGTTTAGCTGAAGTGAAGATGGAAACAAATCAAGTAAAACAAAATGGTATATGGGGCCAGACAATGATTTCAGTTATTCTACTGAAAAACTACTGAAGGCTGTTGTGCTAGTTATCAATTTATTGACTTTTAGCTCCAAATCCAGCTTCCTTTGTCCTCTCTGTAGTAGTGGAGCTGGACCCTACGAACACTTCTCCTCTGCCAGTTGGCTCAACGTTAAGTTTGTCAATAGTGCACTGGAGGAACACTACAGCATGAAAGGGCGCTTTTCTTTCTGGTTTTACTGTACTGTTGCCTGCCTGCTCTTACGACACGCAGCACCCAGCAACATGAAGGACACTTGACGGCCCTCTACCTTCAGCAAGGTTCAGCAGAATGCCTGTGGGTGGCTTCCCAGAAAATTCTGCTGGAGCCTCAGCTGGCTCCCAGTGAATGTGGGACAGGTGCCCAGCAGGAGGTTTTCCAACAAGTTCTTCTAATACTCAGTAGGGAGTTTCCTAAGTGCTAGCCCAGGCTACAGCACTAGTGAACTTTGTCATCCACGGGACCAGAGCCCTACCTTGTCCATTAAGATCTGAATAACAGCCTAGGGACATGGAGGGGTCTCCTTAGGTCACACTGCCTCAGCCCTGCAGGTACTGGCTGCTCCCTTTTAATAGTTAATTTCTGGTTAACAAATTAATAACTAGTTAACTTAGTAATTTCCCTGTTCAAATTACCATGTAGCTTCTGTCTGTTGACCAGACCCTGAGACTTATAAAACTGTACAGCTCAAAGACTGCAGAAAACCTCTTAAAAACTCATAAGCTCTTAAAGGAACCAGTACCTCTGTCCTTCTCAGCCAGGAGCCAATCACTTACCTTTTAATACTATTTTTGTGACAAAATATATGTAACATACAAGTTACCATTTGAGCCTTTTTTTATTTTTTATTTTTTTTTAAATTTTTTTTTCAATGTTTATTTATTTTTGGGACAGAGAGAGACAGAGCATGAACGGGGGAGGGGCAGAGTGAGAGGGAGACACAGAATCGGAAACAGGCTCCAGGCTCCGAGCCATCAGCCCGGAGCCTGACGCGGGGCTCGAACTCACGGACCGCGAGATCGTGACCTGGCTGAAGTCGGACGCCTAACCGACTGCGCCACCCAGGCGCCCCTGAGCCTTTTTTTAAAGTTTATTTATTTATTTTGGGGGGGAGGGGGGCAGAGAAAGAGGGAGAGAGAGAATCCTAAGCAGGCTCCACACTGCCAGAGTGGAGCCCGACGCGGGGTTCAATCTCACAAACCGTGAGATCACAACTGAGCCAAAATCAAAAGTCGGACACTATACCAACTGAACCACCCAGGTGCCCCCATCTGAACGATTTTTAAGTGTAGATTCCAGTGGCATGGAGTACATTCACAATGCTGGGCAACCATTACCACTGTCCATTTCCATAACTTTTTCATCATCCCAGAAAGAAATTTTATACTAATTAAACAATAACTCTTTATTCTTCCCTACTCTCAGTCCCCGGTAACCTCTATTCTACTTTCTGTCTCTGTATCAGTCTGCCTGTTCTAAGTATCTCATACAAATGGAACTGTACAATATCTGTCCTTTTTTTTCCTGTCGTCACATCACTATTTGTCCTTCTGTGTCTTATTTCACTTAGCATGTTTTTAAGGTTTATCCATGTAGTATGTATCCGAATTCCATTCTTTCTTAAGGCTGATAATGTTCCACTGAAATTATATACTACGTTTTATTTATCCACTCATCTTTTAATGGACATTTAGGCTGTGTCCACTTTAATGTATTTTAAAATAAAACAATAGAATGTGGAATAATCAAACTTAAGTGAGCTTCTTCAAAATGGGGAAGATGGGGAAAACTACAAAGGGAAAAAAGAACTGAAAGCCATGTACTATGGATTGAGGAATGAAAATTAAACTGTAAAAAGCAGCACATCTTTAATAAAGATATTATCTATTTCATTCAGTAATCTAAAAACTTTAATGATTATAAGACTATCATTTAACACATCACTGCAGCAAGAGAATCAGCTATAACTGCATCTGAATGTGATCTCCCAACTACTAATACTTCACATATATAACAAGTAGGTTTTCAATGTCTGACATATGCCAAACACAAAAGAGAAGGGGGACAAAGAGCAAATTTCACTCCTCATGGAGCTACCTTAATGTAAGCAATAGAGAAGCTTGATGACTTTTTTAAGATCACAAAAATATGTGCCTTCAAACTTTAGGTGGTATGAAGAAATAAACAGAACACTATAATACACTAAAAAAGGAAATATGCTCTAACTCGTAAAGTCAGCCAAAGTGCTCTGAAAAAGACATATTCAAACTGGCACGTAAAAAATAAGAGGTAACTGAGGTAAAAGCACATTCCTTGTTAAAAAGTCAGCATATGGGGCGCCTGGGTGGCTCAGTCGGTTAAGCGTCCGACTTCAGCTCAGGTCACTATCTCGTGGCCCGTGAGTTCGAGCCCCGCGTCGGGCTCTGGGCTGATGGCTCAGAGCCTGGAGCCTGCTTCCCATTCTGTGTCTCCCTCTCTCTCTGCCCCTCCCCCGTTCATGCTCTGTCTCTTTCTGTCCCAAAAATAAATAAACGTTAAAAAAAAAATTTAAAAAAAAGTCAGCATATACAAAGGCTGAAGTAAGAAAGAGCTTCCCTACATATTTGAGAATTGATAACATATAATATTTAAAGCTATGGGATTGGACAAAATTGCACTTAAGTTAGAAGGTAATGAGCAAAGAAAAAAAAACTGAGAAGGAAGGAGGAGGAGAGGAGAAATGTTTGTAATCGCTTCAGGTAACAGAGTTTCAAAAAGGAAGGCGTAGTCAACTGTGTTAAATAATGCTAAGTAGTAAGAGTAACTAGAAGTCCCATGGCGTTAACAAAATGGAACAAAATGGTGACTTAGAAAGAACTGCTTTGTCGTTACACAATTGCATCACAACAATGTAGTTTAACCAAGAGCAGCTACTTATAAATTGTTATCACGAAGTGAAGCCAGAAGCTATTTTTGCTGACTCTACCATTTTGCTATTTTTTTCTAAATCTCTTTTTTTCCCCTTCTTTTATTTATTTACTATTCTTCACATATTTACTATTCTTGCCTGCTTCCTAAAAATGATAACAGTAAGTGTAAAGTCACAGAGCTTTAGTATATTGGAGCCAGATGACCCTACACCTGTCACTGAGACCTAAGGGACTGAGGGTAGTTTACTCTCTACACACCAGCTATCCTGGTCTATGTCCCCGGTGTGCATCAAAAGTCTAATTTTAAGGGGGAAAAAAATGAAATCTCTTGCCCATTCATATTCTATAAAAACCCCATAGTGTTATAAAAAAATATTAGAACACCTTAGCAGAATTTGTTCCGCAGAACCACAAAAATCACTACCTTTTGCTCCTGTAGCTTTGTACAAATTGATCTGTTATTATATGGACATTATGCTTTAATCTAATAAATCTTATCTAATTCAAATAAAAATTTAGAATTATATCACTGATAAATTAAGTGACTAATTTTTTAATTTACAAAAATGTTTAAATGTTCACACAATTTCTGAGGGACTTATGTTACATAAAGTGAAATACACTAATTTTACTTCATTCCTTCAAAGTCATAACACAAACCTATTTTAATCCCAGCCTGTTGACGTTTGGCCACAAATCAAACAAAATTTTTTGAGCTCTGTTAGCAAACAAGGGCAAAAAACTGAATTTTATATTCAAGAAGATGAGAATTACAATCTAGAACACACAACAGCTATTTATCAAAAAATGTATTACTGTCCGTTTACAAATATTTTACCATAGCTCATTATTACTCTGGCATCTGAGCTGAACAATTCTCCAGTGTGAAGGACCATCCAGCACAATGTGAGACATTTAGCATCTTGTTACCTGTTAAATGCCACCGTGCTCCTGTACTTTCTAGTCACTTTGACAATCAAACACAGCTCCATAAATTCTGAACACTTTGCCTAAGGGTGTTTACACAATACCACCCCCACTTGAGAAAACTAGTAGCAGTTTTAAAGCACTCCAACCTTTCCCATCTTAATGAAAATATCTCTCATGTAGACTCCCAGATTTCAACGTTAACAATACAAAGTATGTTGAACAAAACTTTAACATTTATTTTTTATTTTTTTAATGTTTTAACTTATTTTTGAGAGAGAGAGACAGAGAGAGACAGAGAGAGAGAGAGAGAGAGAGGGGACAAGTGGGGGAGGGGCAGAGAAGGGGAGACACAGAATCAGAAGCAGGCTCCAGGCTCTGAGCTGTCAGCACAGAGCCCTACGTGGGGCTCAAGCTTGTGAACAGCAAGATCATGACTTGAGCCGACGTCGGACACTTAACTGACTGAGCCACCCAGTTGCCCCAATTTTAACATTTCTTGATGACAGAAGGTCTTGTTGATGAAGTGACTATTACGTGCTATTGTAATAGAAGGCTCTTAGAAATTAAAGTGTGTTTTATCTTTGGTCCTGTATTAATTGACCCCAAGCTGTTTTATTTGTACATATAACTATTACTTGAAATACATACTGCTCTATATGTACCTTTTCCATTTTATTCTTTTTGGCTAAGGTTATTTCTTCCTAGATTGTCTATTTCTAGCACTCTCCCTGTACTAGAGAATACTTGTTACATGCTACTGACCAAGCTTATTAAATTAAAAGCCTGAACTCATAGATGAAGGTTTGAAGATGGCTCCAGGCCTTCCTAAGAATTAAAGTGCATGGGATGGAAACAGATACATTCTAAGAATTTTTTTTTAAACATACGTGTGGTTTTATAACTGTGCTATGACTGAAAACTCCAGAGATCTGACAACTGAATAAATCAGAAATTAGCAAAGCAGTTATTACTAAATCATCAATCTTCAGGGCTAAAGTACACTGCTATATACTACAAAATACTCTAATCAAGTATTATAATTATTACTAATAATATTTAAGTAACTCACCTGATTTCTTTTAGTCCTTCTCTCTGGATAACTTGAAGAATTTCTTTATGACTCATGGGTGTATTGGGGTATTTTTCTAAGACCTGAGAAACAAGTATATAATAATAAATTATTTATTTTAAGTTCTTATTATAATTATGTGTATAATTATAGTTCTTATTCTTATAACTATGTATTAATTTCATCCAGCACATACATATCCAGGGACTTTTCATCCCTTTAATTTTGGGACAATAAGAAAAATGGAAAATTAATGGAATATAAACAGGTTCTTCTCTCTTAGTCACAAACAATATGTCAAGTCCTGAAACAGAAATGGATCAAAAAACATTCAGATTAATAACTAAATTATTTATTAGTAGTGTTTAGTATAAAATTATGTACTTTCTGCCTCCACCCCCATGTTACATGCCTAACTGTGGATCTACTATAGGTAGTTTGAGATTATCATCTTTACATTCCCAGCAAAGCTGAGTATGGCATGAATGCTCAATAAATTCTTAACCAAAACAAATGAACAACACAGTTGTAACAAAATTTCCTGGTTCTGGTAAAAAAGGAGTAAGCATAGTTTATCTCCTGCTGAATATGACTAAAAACCTGGACGGAATGCATGAAGCAGCTATCTGAGGTAGCAATCGGGTTGGAGTACAAAACCACAACTAGAAGTTTTACTAACCCCTAAGTGAGTTTCCTGATTTTATTTGCTCTGGGACCACTCAGTCTAAACTCAAAGGCAGTACAAATTCAGAACTGTCCACTAACAGCAGGCAGAAATGGCTCTCAAGAGAATTCTTCTCTTTTTTGATCTGAGGACCAGTAAAGGGGTCCCCTAGGGAGAGGCGGTTTTCTGAGGTTTCCCCCCTTTCTCTTGACCTATGCCCCCAGACAAGCCAAGACAGCATCCTTGGCAGTGGTGATATCAGCAATGGTTGAACAGGGACTGAAAACTCCAACAAAACAGAACCCTTCTAATCCCCTAGGTGTGAAGGGAATCCACATGGTTTATATTCTTTCTCTGTCATCCTATTGTTCGCCATCAAAGGCAGATGCAGTTGTGGAATATACAGCAAAACAGAGAAATGAAAGCCTCAGCTGTCCAGCCATAGGACAAGGAAGAAGGGTCTGTAGGAGCCAGAAAGTTATCAGGGAGAAAGTTATTGCAAAGACAAAGGAGCCAAGAAAATGATACCACAAAGTTCCATAAACACTCCTGGGGTCACTCCAGAGCTATGCATGTGTGTGTCTGACCCTAATCATACTATCAGGTTCCCAAATTAGCCAGTAAGTGGTACACATGCAGAACAGATCAGAACAACTCTGCAAAGGCTTTGAAAACTAAATACTGGAATTTTAGTGCACAAAAGGTGGGTGGAAACTTGTAATCTGAACCTAACAAAGTCAAATAAATACCTGCTTTAAAACAAAGTCAAATAAATACCTGCTTTAAATACCTGCAAAATTACTCTCCATTGGATTTACATAAGACATACAATATGATAACATAACATTAAAATGTCTATATACAATCCAACATCACTTGACAACTGAACAACTAGGAAACTCTCAAGAACTCACAAGGGAAAAGACAACCTACACACAATAAATCCAAGATGACAAAGACATTGGAATTATCAAAGACTTTAAAGCAATTATTATAACCATGCTTCAAGTCAGGAAGAGGGGGGTGTCTGGGTGGCTCAGTTGGTTAAGCATCCAACTTTGGCTCAGGTCATGATCTTGCAGTTCTTGGGTTCGAGCCCCACATCAGCCCTGTGCTGACAGTTCGGAGCCTGGAGTCTGGAGCCTGCTTTGGATTCTGTGTCTCCCTCTCTCTCTGCCCCTACCCTGCTCACACACTTTCTTTCTCAAAAACAAATAAACATTAAAAAAAAAAAAAAAAAGTCAGGAAGCGCGCCACCTAGCTGGCTTAGTCGGTGGAGCATGCAACTCTTGATCTCAGGGTTGTGAGCTGGAGCTCCATCCACAGCGTGTAGAGACTACTCAAAAATAAAATCTTAAAAAAAAAAAAAAGTCAACAAGAATATTCTTGAAAGAAACAGAGTGTCAGCAGAGAAATAAGATATATGTGTGTGTGTGTGTGTATGACTGTGTGAAACAAAATAAAATTTTAGGACTAAAAAATACAATAACCAAAATAAAACCCAAAATTCCCTGGAGGCACTCAACTGCAGAATGGAGATAATGAAGAAAAGAGTCAGTGAACTTGCAGCTAAAGCAACAGAAATTATCCAATCTGATGAATAGACAGAAAAATGGTAGAAAAAAATAAATGAACAGGGCTAATGGGAAAGAATCACAAAATGTAACATTCATGTTATCAGAATCCCAAAACGAGATGAGAAACAGTGCAAAAACCGTATCTGAAGAAACAGTAGCAGAAAACTCCCCAAATTTGGTTAAAGATATACACTTACAATTTCAGCAAGGTCAATGAATCTCAAACAACATAAATTCAAAGAAACCCATACTGAACGCTAAAACAACAAAATAAATTTGAAAGCAACCCAGGTAAAACAACCATTTATTTAGGAAAACAATTCCAGTGACTGTACATTTCTCATCAGAAACCATGGAAAGTAGAAATAGTGAAAAAAACATTGTAAAGTACTGTAAGAAAACGGCTCTCAATTCAAAATTCCTATCTAGCAAAAATGCCCCTTAAGAATAAAAGGGAAAGGGGGCACCTGGTTGGCTCAGTCAGTAGAGCATCTGACTTTTGATCTCGGGGTCATGAGTTCAAGCCCCATATTAGTATAGACATGACTTTTTTAAAAAATGGGAACAAGGGGGGTACCTGGGTGGCTCAGTCAGTTAAGCATCTGACTTCACCTCAGGTCATGATCTCATAGTCTGTGAGTTCAAGTCCCATATTGCTAACAGCTCAGAGCCTGGAGCTGACTTTGGATTCCATGCCTCTCTCTCTCTCTCTCTCTCTCTCTGACCCTTCCCCACTCACACTCGGTCTCTCAAAAATGCATATAAATGCTGAAAATGGAAAAAAAAAAGAATGAAGGGGAAATCTAAACATTCCCAGATGAAGGAAAACTAAGTGTCTGCCACTAGCTCACTAGGTTTAAAATGATTTATTTTAAAAAATAAATTAGGGGCGCCTGGGTGGCTCAGTGGGTTAAGCAGCCGACTTTGGCTCAGGTCATGATCTCATGGTCCGTGAGTTCGAGCCCCGCATCGGGCTCTGTGCTGACAGCTCAGAGCCTGGAGCCTGTTTCAGATTCTGTGTCTCCTTCTCTCTGACCCTCCCCCGTTCATGCTCTGTCTCTGTCTCAAAAATAAATAAAAAAATAAATAAATTAAACATAAATTATAAATTTTTAAATAAATAAATAAAATGACTCCCTTTAAGTCAATTCTGGTTTCCTCTTTTTTTAGATCCAAAGTTTAAGCAGAACTCTTATACCTAAATCATTTTCCATTCTCACTATTAAAGAAATAAAGAACTAGGGGCACGTGGGTGGCTCAGTAGGTTAAGTATCTGACTTCAACTCAGGTCATGATCTCACAGTTCGTGGGTTTGAGCCCTGCATCAGGTTCTGTGCTGACAGCTCAGAGCCTGGAGCCTACTTCAGATTCTATGTCTCCCTCTCTCTCCACCCCTCCCCTGCTGACACTCTGTCTCTCAAAAATGAATAAATGTTTAAAAATTTTTTTAATAAAATTTAAAAAAAATAAAGAACTCTTGGCAATTAAAAGATGCCAATGAAAGCTAAAATTGAACCAGTTCTCTATACTATACTACCAAAAGAATATTATTTAGTACAGCAAGTCAATAATAACAGATACAGGACTTGTATAATAGAAATCATTAAAGTCAGATACCCGAGATCAGCCATTAAGGTATCACAATGTGGTATCACCTACTACCACCTATGAAGAAAATACAAATAAGTGCTATACATTCTCTCAGTTATATTTCACAGCAACTTTAAAAGGAAAACATTAATATCCCCATTCAAAAAGTGGGATAACTAAGGTTCAATAA
Source organism: Lynx canadensis (assembly GCF_007474595.2). Classification (NCBI taxonomy): domain Eukaryota; kingdom Metazoa; phylum Chordata; class Mammalia; order Carnivora; family Felidae; genus Lynx; species Lynx canadensis. The sequence continues at coordinate 119,547,020 of NC_044305.1, read as the reverse complement.
GTAGATTTCCAAACACAAGACAGCAAGGGTAAGTGGTAGCCAGAATTCAAACTCAGGTCTATCTTGCATCACTACAGCACACTGTGTCCTGTGTCTACATCCATTTTCTCATTTGCTTAAGCATAAAATCCAACAGACACACCTCCATTTATCATCTTCCTTGATCTCTCTGCTACATCTGACAGTGTTAATAACCGTTCTTTTCTTAGACATTGCTCTCTCTAGACTTTTTTTCTAAAACCCTTCTTCTTAGTCTTCTTCACAGATGTCTTTTTCTATGCCCACCCTTAAATAATTTAGAAGCATCAATCTGCAGCTTTTGCTGCTCATTCCACCAACTCTCCCTGAGTAACATCATCCATCCCCAAGTCTTCACCAAGCACATGTATTTTGATAAAAGAAAAAGCAGCACAGTCTGTACATAACTACCTTTTATTTTTTTAATCTTTTTTTTAATGTTTATTTATTTCTGAGACAGAGAAAGACAGAGCATGAGTGGGGGAGGGGCAGAGAGAGAGGGAGACACAGAATCAGAAGCAGGCTCCAGGCTCTGGGCTGTCAGCACAGAGCCCGATGGGGGGCTCGAACTCACAAACCCTGAGATCATGACCTGAGCCGAAGTTGGTCACTCAACTGACTGAGCCACCCAGGCGCCCCCATAACTACCTTTTAAACATCAACCTTAGATGCTTCAGAAACATCTCAAACTTAGCATGTCCAAAATTTCACTTATTATCCTTGTCCAAATTAAGGCCCATATAGAAAACTGAGCCTTTATTTATTGTCTATATATTAAAATACATACAATTACTGAAAATGAAAAAAGAAATACACCATGTACATGGACAAATAATTCATAAAAGAGCTAATACAATAGGATAACAATCATATGAAAAAGCATTTACATATTGAAATATTTACAGATGAAATTATATGATGTCTGGAATTTGATTCAAAATTATACAGGAGGAAATTAGGACAGAGGCTTAAATATAGCAAGATTGGCTATAAGTTGGTAATTATAAGAGCTACACAATGGGTACAAAGATATTCATTATATTATTGTCAACTTTTGTGTACACATTCAATATCCCATAATAAAATTTATGAAAAATAAAAGAACCAGAACGTTTGACTTTACTAACAATCAAATATAAAACTCATATTCTCTAATGTTTTTCCCTTGCTAATTTAGACAGCAAAAACATGGCAATAAGTAAACACCATGAAACGAATATGTACACATAATCCAGTACTACTGAGATAGAAGAAAATATTCATTATGTTACTCACTAAAAAATTTAAAGGCTACTAATCCAATAACAGGACACCAAGGAAACTGGCATATCTATACCACTGAATATTATACAGCCATAAATGAAAAGGGAACATGACTTGGGTATGGAGGCCTCCTCTCTAAGCCTCCCTCAAAACTAGATATGGAACTCAAGTTCTAGACACCAGAACGTGATAACAGCAACAACCAGATTTTCAAAAAGCCAGGGCACGTCCCACTTTGGCCCTTTCTCTACCCGAAGCTTTGACAATGGAGGTGACAAGGCATCCTGACCCATACAGGTAAGGCCATTCCCTAAGAATGGCAGACTACTGACTACGCCTCCAGACCACTGCATGAAAGAGAAATACACATCCAATCCATTTAAGGAAGTGTTACACACAGCCAAGTCTGTGCCTAACTAATATGACTGACCAATCTATCCACGGGACACGGGACAGCAAGTGACCTTAAAACTTAAATTACAGGGGCGCCTGGGTGGCGCAGTCGGTTAAGCGTCCGACTTCAGCCAGGTCACGATCTCGCGGTCCGTGAGTTCGAGCCCCGCGTCGGGCTCTGGGCTGATGGCTCGGAGCCTGGAGCCTGTTTCCGATTCTGTGTCTCCCTCTCTCTCTGCCCCTCCCCCGTTCATGCTCTGTCTCTCTCTGTCCCAAAAATAAATAAACGTTGAAAAAAAAAAAAAAAACTTAAATTACATTATTCCTCTGATTTTAACACTTCTTTTAATTAGCTAAAATTGAAATCTGAATTCCTTGATAGAGCTCAAAAAATCTTACATGAAATCCTGTATCTTACTCTTCTTACATTACCTTCTTGCCCTTCTTCAAATATAACAAATTCATTCCTAACTCAGGGCCATTTGCATCTGTCCCACCTCCTGCAATGCTTTCCCCTTTAACTCTCTCCCTTCACTTCTTCAAAGAGATCCTGACCACTCTAAAACACACTCAGACACTCACAAGCAACGCCACCACCTACACACACACACACACACACACACACACATACACACACACACACACACGCACATGCAGACACACTTTATTCCCTTAGTCTGATCTTCCCCCAGCTTTAGTGAGACATAATTGACAAATAACCTTGTATACGTTTAAAGTATACAATATGGTCATGTGATATTCTTATATATAGTTAAATGATTACATTAAGCTTTGTTAACTATCACATAGTTATTTGTGCACATGGTAACAATTAAAAGATCTACTTGTAGCAAATTTCAGTTTTTCTTTTTCTTTTGTTTTTTTTTTTTTTTTTTTAAAGAGAAAATGCGTGCATGGACAAGCACCAGGGATGGGCAGAGGATAAAAGAGAGACAGAATCTTAAGGAAGCTCCATACCCAGTGCCGGGCCCATGGCAGGGTTCAATCTCACAATCATGAGATCATGACCTGAGCCAAAATCAAGAGTTGGATGTCCAACCAACTAAGCCACGCAGGAGTCCCATATCCTTGGCAAAAAAATACACAATATTGTTTACTACAATCACCATGCTGTACATTAATTAGATCACCAGAATTTATTCTTCTAATTGCTAGTTTGTATCCTTTGACCAACATCTCTCCATTTCCCCTACCCACCCCCAAAGCCTAGAAACCAACAACTTACTCTGTTTCTGAGATCAATTTTTTTAATCTATCTATCCATCTATCCATCCATTTTTGAGAGACAGACAGAAAGAGAGAACAAGCAGGGTTGGGACAGAGAGAGGGAGGCAGAGAATCCCAAGCAGCCTCCAAACGGTCAGCATAGAGACTGACACAGGGCTCAAACTCATGATCTGAGCCAAAACCAAGAGTCAGATTCTTAACTGACTGAGCCACCCAGGTGCTCTGATATCAACTTTTTTTAGATTCCACATATGGGACCATGCAGTATTTGTCTTTCTCTATCTGACTGCTTCACTTAGCATAAAGCTCACAAGGTTCATCCTTGTCATATACGGCAGACTTCCTTCTTTTTATGGCTGGATAGTATTCCATTGCACACAGTAATTTTTTTTTTTTTCAGATCATCTGTATGACACCTAAGTTGTTGCCATGTCTCAGCTACTGTGAATAATGCTGCAATGAACACAGGGGTGCAAATACCTCTCTAAGACAGTATTTCATTTCCTTTGGATATATATCCAGAAGTGGGATTGCTGGTAGTTCTATTTTTTTTTTAATGCTTATTTATTTTTGACAGAGAGAGACAGAGCATGAGCAGGGGAGGGGCAGAGAGAGATGGGGACACAGAATCTGAAACAGATTCCAGGCTCTGAGCTATCAGCACAGAACCCGACGCGGGGCTCGAACTCACAAACTGCGAGATCATGACCTGAGCTGAAGTCGGACGCTCAACCGACTGAGCCATCCAGGCGCCCCTGGTAGTTCTATTTTTTAAGGAACATCCATACTGTTTACCATAGTGTCTGTACCAACTGACGTGGCACAAAAAGAGTTTTTATATAGAGATATACACATAAAATATGGTCAAATAAAAACACAAAAGACTGATATACCTATTAAAACAATAAAACCTGAATTCACACACAAAAAAACTTCCTATGAAGATTATCTTCAGATGGTGCTGCCAAGATAATACATAAAATTTTTTTACATTTCTCCCTTAATTCACACATATTTATAACTGCCTTATGGTTTATAAACATCACATAGCCATTCTATTTCATTTGATCCTCACAATAATCCAAGAAGGAAAACAGGTTTAGTTATGTCTATTTTACCAGGAAGTTAAGACTCAGAGAAGTTACAAAGCACAGCCTGAACTTAGATGGCAAAACTCTTAATTCCCCAAACTAGAGGATAATATTAACACTTTATACAAAGTGAAGAGTTCAGAGGTGCCTAGGTGGCTCAGTCGGTTGAGCGTCTGGCTCTTGATTTCAGCTCAGATCACAATCCCAAGGTCGTGGGATTGAGACCCACACAGGGTTCCAAGCTGGGCATAGAGCCTGCGTAAGATTCTCTCTCCCTCTGCCCTTCTACGGCTCGTGCACATTCTCTCTCTCGCTCTCTCAAAAACAAAACAAAACAAAACAAAACAAAGAGTTCAATGATAAAAGAAATACTTATTTTGTTAACTAAAATATGCTTTGGAATGATACAAACTGCCTCTGCTGAATAGTGGGTAGGTTCTTACCTCTTGAGGCAAAAACAAAAAAACTAACAGGATTACAGAAATGTCACTTACTCTTTTGATTAACACAGGAATAGGATGTTCAACTGTAAAGATCCAATAGAGACCTTTTTCTCACACGTGTGTTTTGAAACATGACAAAATTAGCTTAATGAAAATGTCAGCCTCTACATATGTCTATAAGTAAGTTGATATCTTAAGAAGTGGGTCCCTGGCTTTGTTTTTAGCAATGAGCAAGTACATAAAACTGAAAAACAAGATCCTGGTGGGGCCTGGGGAGATCCTAATATTTTAAAAACTGTGTTTCCCAAATTCTAGTATTAATCAGGCTAAATAAGAGTGTTTTACCAACTTCCAGTGAAATTCATGGTACTCCACAAAGAAATTAATTCCAGGTGCTGAGTTAAATCTATACACAGTCAGATATACCCTATGTAAAGTAACAGGGTTTCCCCAATGATAATGCATATTCATTCTAGAATACTTATTCATTTATTTATTTTAGTAATCTCTACACCCAATGTGGGGCTCAAAATTACAACCCCAAGATCAAGAGTCACATGCTCTTCTGACTGAGCCAGCCAGGTATCTCCATTCTAGAAAATCCAGAATAACAACAACAACAAAAAAACACAGGTTTTATTTCACTGTATGTACAGAGGGCTTTCTGCCATGACAGAACAGGACTTAACATGTTGGCATATCCCCTTCCAGGAGTTTTTCAGTAACATTTTACATAGTTGAGATCTCCTCTGCACATATCAGTTTGTACTATTTTAATATTATTAGAAGCCCTTTTTTGTAAATCTTGAGACATTTATTGATATATTTCATAGCAGCGGGGCGCCTGGGTGGCGCAGTCGGTTAAGCGTCCGACTTCAGCCAGGTCACGATCTCGTGGTCTGTGAGTTCGAGCCCCGCGTCGGGCTCTGGGCTGATGGCTCAGAGCCTGGAGCCTGTTTCCGATTCTGTGTCTCCCTCTCTCTCTGCCCCTCGCCCGTTCATGCTCTGTCTCTCTCTGTCCCAAAAATAAATAAACGTTGATATATTTCATAGCAGCATAATACTCCAGTGAATATTATACACACATAAACACTAAATCACTTAATCCATTTCCTATTGTTGCATATTAGAATCACTTAAAGGGGTGCCCAGATGGTTCAGAGCATCTAACTCTTGGTTTCAACTCAGGTCATGATCTCACAGGTTGTGGGATGGAGCCCCACAATGGGCTCTGCAAAGTCAACTTTGAACTCTCTCTCCCTGTCTCTGCCCCTTCCCCTGCCAGTACACACACGGTCTCTCTCAAAATAAACAAATTAAAAAATTTTTTAAATCACTTAAAGAAGCACTATTATTATTATCCTTACACACTGGACCAACAAATGCCAAGAATGAGACAGACCCTAATTTTATCTCTGATTCTATCATTTAGAGCTCTGTGACTTTGGAAAGTCAATCTCTGAGCCTCAAATTCATCAGTAAAATGAAAATAAGAACAATATCTATAACTTATGAAAGACCATGTGCGTCAAAGAGAATATTTTATTTTGAGCAGTTTCGTTTAGAACTTGGGGATAGTGGGGTGACTCAGTCGGTTAAGCATTTGACTTTGCCTCAGGTCATGATCTCACATTTCATGAGTTTGAGCTGTGCAACAGGCTCTGTACTTACAGTGTGGGGCCTGCTTCAGATCCTGTCTCCCTCTCTCTATCTCAAAAATAAACAAACATGAAAAAAAAAATAGAACTTGGGGATATAGCAATTCTCAATAATGTGTTATTGTGTTTATTTTTTACTATAACAAATGCCAAGTGTTTCTGATTATTTTTAAAATCTAACAAGTGGAATTGCTGAATAAAATTATTTTAATATAGTCAAATTGCTATCCGCCAGATGTACGGGAGTTTCACTACACCATTAACTGGCATTTATATCATTTTAAAACTCTTTGGTAACTATTTTAAATATACATATGCTACAATTTTAAAATTTTAGTTACTAATGAGGTTGGATTTTTCACGTCATTAAACATTTATATTTCCTTTGTTGGGTGACCCTGACATAAGGCAACAAGTTACTTGATTTAAATAATAAAAATCAAATTAAAAACTAAAATTATAGGGGTGCCTGGGTGGTTCAATCAGTTAAGCATCCAACTCGACTTTGGCTCAGGTTGTGATCTCATGTGGGATCAAGCCCCATGTCAGGCTTTGCACTGACAGCACAGAATTTGCTTGGGATTCTCTTTCTCCCTTTCTGCCCCTTTCCCCAGCTCATGCTCTCTCTCAAATATAAATAAACTTAAAAATATAAAAATAAAAAATAAATTATAAAATTTAACAACTACAGAGGCACTCAGCTGGCCCAGTCTTGGGTCTCAGAGTTGTGAGTTCGAGTCCCACGTTAAGCATAGAGCCTACTTACACACACACACACACACACACACACACACACAACTTAACAACTACATCACAAAAAGAGACCTGGTTGAACGCTACAAATACACTGCTTTTATTCCATAAAAGAAAGGAGAACATTAAATGATTTTGCCAAGTCTACCTAAACAAAATGTATTTCCATCAACAAGTTAAAAGAGTAAAAATACACAACTGATTAACCCAAAGCAGAAAACTACATTAAAAGCATTGTTAAGGGTATAAATGATATTCCATATTTAGTTGTTATTCCAGGCAGATTCAGTTCCAACACAGAACTTCCCCTCAAACAATCCATTTGGTTGCCAGAAGAAAACATACTGCCACTGAAATCTCTGAGGAACTCTGTTGCTACAAGTTCTGCTTGGGAAAAGTGGGAAAATGTAGAGGTTTCTGTAAACCATTCTGAAAAGCACTGGAGTTGATAAAAGAAAAACAGTCTGTACAATTGCTTGCTCTTGTCAAAAACTAGAAGGAATTTCGGGGCGCCTGAGTGGCTTGGTCGGTTAAGCGTCCGACTTCGGCTCAGGTCATGATCTCACGGTCCGTGAGTTCGAGCCCCGCGTCGGGCTCTGTGCTGACCGCTCAGAGCCTGGAGCCTGTTTCAGATTCTGTGTCTCCCTCTCTCTCTGCCCCATCCCCACTCATGCTCTGTCTCTCTCTGTCTCAAAAATAAATAAACGTTAAAAAAAAAATTAAAAAAAAAAAAAAAAACTAGAAGGAATTTCTAAGGAAACTGATACAATCATCCCCCTGGCAATTAAATTTCATTCTGTTGGGGTGCCTGGGTGGTTCGTCCATTAAGCGTCCAACCCTTGGTTTCGGCTCAGGTCATGATTTCCCCAGTTTGTGGGTTCGGGCCCCACATCTAGCTCTGCACTGAGAGCATGGAGCCTGCTTGGGATTCTCTCTCTGTCCCTCCCCCTCTGCCCCTCCCCAACTCACTCTCTTTCTCTCAAAATTAATTAATTAATTTTTTTTTTTTTTTTTTTTTTTTTTTTTAAATCAAAGACCTGGAGCGCTGTACTGACAGCTTAGAGCCTGGAGCCTTCTTCAGATTCTGTGCCTCCTTCTCTCTCTGTCCCTCCCCTGTCTGTGCTCTGTCTCTCTTTCGCTCTCTCTAAAATAAATTTTTTAGGGGCGCCTGGGTGGCGCAGTCGGTTAAGCGTCCGACTTCAGCCAGGTCACGATCTCGCGGTCCGTGAGTTCGAGCCCCGCGTCGGGCTCTGGGCTGATGGCTCGGAGCCTGGAGCCTGTTTCCGATTCTGTGTCTCCCTCTCTCTCTGCCCCTCCCCCGTTCATGCTCTGTCTCTCTCTGTCCCAAAAATAAATAAAAACGTTGAAAAAAAAATTTAAAATTTTTTAAAATTATTAAAAAAAAAAAGACCTAAAAATTTTTATACGCCTTTCTAGTGAGGACTTCCCAGATTTTCTAGATATACTAGTCTTTAATGAAATAAAATAGAAGAAACCAGTTAGTTACAACTGCATAAGGGATATTTACTTTCCTTTAAAAAAAAAGTTTATCACTAGTTCCTTTAAATATTAGGAACTCAAAATTAATTTTAAATTTAGAAAATTATTTGTGCTAGATTTCTCAATACTTAGAGCCATAAATCACTTAGTTTGGAGGAGAAACAAATGTTTTTCTTGAGGTGCGTGGGTGGCTCAGTTGGTAGAGCGTCTGTCTCTTCAGCTTAGGTCCTGCTCCCAGGGTCTCAGGACCAAGCCCAGCATAGAGCTTTGCACTGAGCATAGAACCTGTGAAAGATTCTCTGACCCTAGGGGTGCCTGGGAGGCTCAGTCATTAATCATCCAACTTCGGCTCAGGTCATGACCTCACGGTTCATGGGTTCAAGCCCCACGTTGGACTCTGTGCTGACAAGCTCAGAGCCTGGAGCCTGCTTCAGATTCTGTGTCTTTCTTTCTTTCTGCCCCTCCCCCACTTGCACTCCTGTCTCTCTCTCTCAAAAATAAACATTAAAAACAAATTTTAAGCCTCAAAAAATAACTACAATTCTGTAATACCAAATTATTTAGACATCCCCATTTTTCATGAAAAAAACAAACTTTTTTAAACAGATTGCTCAAATCAGTATTCAAAGACCCAAACATATCACATTTGGTTAACACATGTCTTAAACTCTCTTCTAATCTATAGATTTCTTCCATTTTTCTTCCAATTTATTTACTGAAGACACCGGGTAGATTGTGCTATAGTTTCCCACATTTCTGTATTTTGTTAATTGTACTCTGTCCCTCGTATTTCCTGAATATTAGAATTAACACCTAGAGACTGGCTCAGATTTGTATTTTATTTTAGCAAAAACACTTCATAGGCAGTGTTGGAGACTTCCTATCACACCACGTCAGAACACAAAATACCTGTGGTCTCTTTTTTTGAAATGACTTCTATAGAGTTTCATATTTTAAACTACAAGCTATTTTATACTATAAAGTATTAAAAAGTTTCCCATAAGCATTCCTACCTAATTGTTTTAGTACCCATAATGATCACTACCTAGACTCGTTATTTTATTTAGGTGTCCAAAAATGGTGATAAGTCTATCATTCCTTCTTCATTCATTAGCTAAAATCCTTCCAAAAAGAAATGTTTTCCTCCATCTACTTTTTGGTTACCTGAAAGACAGAGAATTCATACAGACAAGGGTAAGTGTTTGATTGTGTCCTATTTAATAATTTTCAGAGTGGGGCGCCTGGGTGGCTCAGTCGGTTAAGCGTCCGACTTCAGCCAGGTCACGATCTCGTGGTCCGTGAGTTCGAGCCCCGCGTCGGGCTCTGGGCTGATGGCTCGGAGCCTGGAGCCTGTTTCCGATTCTGTGTCTCCCTCTCTCTCTGCCCCTCCCCTGTTCATGCTCTGTCTCTCTCTGTCTCAAAAATAAATAAAAAACGTTAAAAAAAAAATATTTAAAAAAAAAATAATTTTCAGAGTAATTACCCAACTTTCCTAGTATGCTCCAAAGGGAACCAGTGAAGTTGTTTGTTTGAAGCATCATTAGGAATATTATGAATATCATTTTATGAAATATCATTACAAATTAATATATTTCTGTGATTTAATAACTGTTTCCTCACTTGTAAACTGGTTATTCATGACCACTGTCTACTTAGTATACATACCATTTGTATGAGTTCTATTTTCACATTCAATATATTAAAACTTTAAAATGAATACTAAAACTTTTGCTGTCACATTTATTGCAAATATTTTTTCCAGTTTATCCTTTTCATTACTGCTATTTTTACATGGAGGTTTTTATTAACTTCATGTACTATAACTGGTCTTCTCTTTTTATTTCTTTTTTTTTTTTTCCTGGTAGCTTTTTGTTTTCAATGTTTATTCATTTGTTTAGAGAGACAGAGACCACATGCATCAGGAGGGGCACGGGGGGGGGGGGGGGGGGGGGGGACAATCCCAAGCATGCTGTGCACTATCAGCATGGAGCCTGATGCAGGGCTCAAACACACGAACTGTGAGATCATGACCTGAGTCGAAATCAAGAGTTGGACACTCAACCAACTGAACCACCTAAGCACCCCTCTTTTGATTTTCTTTAGCACTTCTACATTTTATATCTTCCCTCCCTTAGATAGCTTAATATTTTTCCAAGTTTTCATTTACATTTAACTTTTAATTCACTTAATTTTTAATAAGAAAATATGCATTATGCATAGAGTGAGAAAAATGTGCAGATACACTAGATACATTACTATTACAATACTATTACTACATTGTATTACTATTACGTTATTTTACCAGAAAGACCATAGTAGTTTTACAAAACATTTAGCTTACTTTAACCACAGGAGGGCAGTGTTTATCAAACAAAATAGCATTCCTTTGGCATTGTTCATGGAACTACAAACACAATTTGTAGAAACTACTTTATGACAATCAGAATAGCTTCTCAGAAGAATTTTTTATTTTACTGTAAGCTCTACACCTAATGTGGGGCTTGAACTCATGACACCAAGATCAAGAGTTGCATGCTCTACAACTGAGTCAGCCAGGCACCTCTGCTCAGAAGAATTAAAATTAACATCACACTGAATTAAAGCATGATAAAATAAAAATTTTAAAGTGTGCCTGAAACATCTATTTCTTGGGTGCCTGGGTGGCTCAGTCGGTTAAGTGCCCAACTCTTAAGTCTCAGATCATGTTTAACCTCAGGGTCGTGAGTTCAAACCCCATGTTGGGCTCCATGCTGGGCATGGAGCCTACTTTAAAAAATTAAAACATCTATTTTATAAAAAAGCATCTATTTCTTTATTTGCAGATTCTCACATCCAGCTAATAAGATATTAAAATTATACTTTCTAAGTACCAAGAAAAATCTAGACAGCCCCTAAGATTCAAGTTTAACTCTAGCATAAACAACAGCATTTCAATTATTGACGCACTCATGAGTTCCTTCCAGATATGCATATATGCAGAGCCTGAATTTTGTATAATCTAGGTGATTTTATCTTGCATTTAAAATGTGCAGATAAGGGGCGCCTGGGTGGCGCAGTCGGTTAAGCGTCCGACTTCAGCCAGGTCACGATCTCACGGTCCGGGAGTTCGAGCCCCGCGTCGGGCTCTGGGCTGATGGCTCAGAGCCTGGAGCCTGTTTCCGATTCTGTGTCTCCCTCTCTCTCTGCCCCTCCCCCGTTCATGCTCTGTCTCTCTCTGTCCCAAAAATAAATAAACGTTGAAAAAAAAAAAAATTTAAAATGTGCAGATAAAAATATGATAATCTTTATAGATTTAAATCAGTGTTATATGGCTTACTTACTAAGCTTCAATTAGTGTTAACTAATTAGTTTCAATTAGTGTAACTAAAGTCATAGTAATGAATAAGGTCACCCAGAAAATATGCAGAATGATGTAAGCCTATACTACAAAACCAATATACCAATGTGTAAGAGTCAGAGAAGAAAAACCAGCCACTAAGTAAGGAGTGGCTAGAGGACTAAGAAGAAAATCAGAAGAATATGGTGCCTCAGAAAAGACAAAACATTCTAAGAACGATGAAGTGGTCAATCATGTCAAAAACTGCCTACAAACTGAGACAACTTCAAAATCCCCTGTATTTAGCACAAGGAACCCTTTTTTTAATGTTTATTTTTGAGAGAGACAAAAAGAGAGAGAGAGAGAGCACGTGCGTGCACAAGCAGGGGAGGGGCGGAGAAAGAGGGAGACACAGAATCCAGAGCAGTCTCCAGGCTCCGAGCTATCAGCACAAACCCCAACACAGGCCTCGAACTCATGAAACATGAGGTCATGACCTGAGCCGAAGTCAGACAGTTAACTGACTGAGCCACACAGGTGCCCCAACAAAGAGCTCTTTAATTAGTTTTACAAGTTCAGATTCCACTTAACCAAGAGAGAAGAAATCAAACTTGACAGGGCCTAGCACTGAATGGGAGGTCCAGAAGTGGTGACAGGGAATTGAAACAACTCTTCCTAAAACAGTGAAGGAAATGTGGAGTCAAGGAAAAATTGTGTAGTCAAATGGACTTGAACAAGTTTCACGGAACCAGGATAAAAGGAAAGAGAAGCATCCCTAGCTATCCAATTCTCCCCACCTCAAATAGATTATTCAGATCAAGTTTGACAAATCCTTCATTACCCAAACTTGTGCTACTTATAATTTGACACTTGAAACAAGATGAATCAAGAGGATGCAGTATCCCCACCTAACTAACCCTGCAAACACTACGTGAGTTTAGAAGCTAAACAGAAAGTAACAATACATGCAATTTAGAAGGAATAACTAATAGAGCCAAATATCTGAAAAGGAAAGACAGAAAAGGACCTTACCTGGCTGCTTAGCAGTATCTGTTGATCACTAACTCTGTCCTAAGATGCACTCAGCTCAGCTCTGTTACACCAGACTCTCCTGGTTTCCCTTCTACCCTCTCCACCAGTGACTTTTTATTCTCCACAGTATTTTAATAATGATCTCTTTCAGAATTCTCTTAATTTCTAACCTCTTTGCACATTTCCATCCTCTCACGGTTTCAAAAATCAATATGCTCCTACAGCAGCATTCTATATACACCCCCCATAGTTCTTATCATACTGTATTTATTATAACTGCATTTTAAATCATCTGTCTTAACCAGTGGTACATAAGCTCCATAAGGGCTGAGACCTTCTGTTTTGTTCATATAGTATCCTTAGTGCCTATCATATACTAAGTGTAAAACGTGAGGGCTGACTGGCGGATTCAGGAACACAGACGGTAAGACTGGCTCCATAAAAATTAATTTTTTTTTTAAACAAGAAAGGATGAAAGGTGAATGCAAATGCAAATAAGTTTGTAGATTCAGGGACAGAAACTTAAATGTAAGAAGCAGCTGAGAATATTTAAATACAAAGAGGCAGGGGTGCCTGGGTGGCTCAGTCTGTTGGGCATCTGACTTCGCCTCAGGTCATGATCTCACAGTTTGTGGGTCTGAGCCCCACGTCAGGCTCTGTGCTGACAGCTCGGAGCCTGGAGCCTGCTTTGGATTCTCTGTCTCCCTTCCCTCTCTGTCTTCCCCTCTCCTGCTTGTGCTCTCTCTCTCTCTCTCTCTCTCTCTCTCTCTCTCTCTCTCTCTCTCAAAAATAAATAAACATTAATAAAAAAGAATTTTTTAATACAAAGAGGCAGCTACAGATAGCCAGATAGCTATATGGGCTACATATAGCTACATATATGGGCCCAGATAGCTACAGATAGGGGCCCAGATAGCTACAGATAGCTATATGGGCTGGCTTCTCAAGCTCACAAGCACAGTTTTACCTAAAAGTCCCTCAGTTCTGAACAGCTCTATCAAGTTATTCTGCTCTACATTAGGTTATTTTTATCTGATTATCCAAGAAGTCTGTATGTTATGTACACTCCCTAGTTCAGCAAAAAAAAAAAAAGAAAAAAGAAAAAGAAAAAATAAAGTTCCCAAAAGCTCATTCTCTCAAAATTCTGAAGATTTAATACTTATCTAGAATTTAAGTGCCAGGTACCGTTTTAAGTGCTTTACATACATTAGCTCATTTAATCTTTACAATAAACCTACGAGGTAGATGCTAATATGGCATTTTTTTCAGATGTGAAAACTTTGGCACAGGAAAAATAAGTAATTTGCCCAAGGCCACATCAGCCAGCAAGTGATGGAGGACAAGACTCTTTGCTCCTAAGCATTATGCTATACTGCCTCCCTCAATCAGTTACACATCCATACCACTTCTAAATTTAATTCTCACTGTAAACACACAATCACTAACTATCTAAGTGCCAAAACCTGGGACTGCAAAGATGAATAAGAAACAAGCCCTGGGACCCCTGAATGGCTCAGTGGGTTGAGCGTCTGACTCTTGATTGCAGCTCAGGTCATGATCCCAGGGCTGTGGGACTGAGCCCAGAGTCCAGCTCTGTAATGAGCATGGAGCCTGCTTAAAATTCTTTCTCTCTCCCTCTGCCCCTCTCCCCAGATCACACTCGCTCTCTTGCTCTCTCTCTCTCTCAAAAAAAAAAAAAAAAAAAAAAAGCAAGCCCAGTTCACAACTAGAGTAGAGAAAGAATGGCAGAAAGGAGAGACAGACAACTATGAGAGAAGAAACACTAAAAGGATGTAAAGGACTACAGAGGGGCGCCTGGGTGGCTCAGTTGATTATAAGTTTCCAACTTTGGCTCAGGTCATGATCTCACAGTCTGTGAGTTCAAGGCCAGTGTCAGGCTCTGTGCTGACAGCTCAGAGCCTGGAGCCTGCTCCAGATTCTGTGTCTCCCTCTCTCTCTGTTCCTACCCCACTTGCACTCCCTCTCTCTCTCTCTTTCTCGCTCTCAAAAATAAATAAACATCATAAAAAAATATATATGGAAGCAAAAGTAAAGAACATTTCATTCTTCCTATAAAAATTATGCAGTATTTCAAATACAGAGGAAACTACAAAATAAAAGAACACTTATGCACTGACTAGGAAACTTTGTCAAATCTGCAAAGGAAAATGAAGGAACTTTTTCTTTTTTTAAAGCAAGAGCCATGTATGTGCACAAGAGTGGGGGAGGAGCAGAGAGAGACTCTCAAGCAGGCTCCAGGCTCAGCGAGGAGCCCAACACGGGGCTCAATCCCACGACCCTAGGTTCATGACTTGAGCCAAAATCAAGAGTCAGACACTCCACTGATTGAGCCACCCAGGCACCCCGAAGGAGCTTTTTGAAAAGATAGATATGTTCTATACTTTGACTAGGGTGGTGGTCACATGGATGCATACATTTGTCAAAATGAATTCAGCTATACTTTCAAGATGTATGCATTGTTATAAATATTACACCTCAAAAAAGCTGGCATATACCTCAATAAATTGATTTTTAAAGGAATTAAACCAAAATGAAGGAATACTGGAAAAATACGCCACACTCCCTGAAATTCAAGAGTAAGCACAAATTAAGGAAAAAAACAAATTTGAAAATGGGTTAGGGTGGAAATTACGGTTTGTATAAAACTCCACTTATTCACATCTGAGATACTGTCTTAATACCTGAAATGACCAAAATAACAGAAGCAGTGAAAGGATATCCAACAGAAAAAGTTAGGAAAAGAGGGGTGAGAAACAGAAAGGATCAAGTTCTCTGTTTAGCTGGGGGGGGGGGGGGGGGGTTAAATCCTTAGGAGGAAAAAAGATACTGCATCAATTGTAGCCATCAAACAAAAATAAAAAAAGAATGCCAAGAGATGATAGGCAATACACAATAGGCCCCGGCTGTTAGGCAAGTTAGCATTCTAATGGTAGAAACAGACAACAAATGTGTAAGAAAAAAATTTTTTCTTCACATAGTGGTAAGTGCAATACACAAAATAAAACAGGATAATAACGTTGACAGTGAATGGGAAAAGAGATAAATCCACTGAGTAATCAGGCCTCAGTGACTACCCAACAGTTAAGCTGAGAACTGAGTGACAAGTTGCCAGGCATGGGGATATTTGAGGGCAAAACAAGAGCCATGAAGAGCCATGATAAGTTTTAGTTTATTTAGCCACATGGAAAATAAAATTCAGGAGTGCATGGGTGGCTCAGTCGGTTAATCGTCTGACTCTTGATTTCAGCTCAGGTCATGATCTCGAGTTTCATGGGTTTGAGCCCCATGTTAGGCTCTGTACTGATGGTGCGGAGCCTGCTTGGGATGCTCTCTCTCTCTCCGCCCCTCCCATGCGTGATCTCTCTGTCTCTCAAAATAAAAACATAAACTTAAAAAAAAAAAAAAAAAGAATATTCAAACTCACTATTTCATCAGGGTGGTTTTACTTAAAAAAGAAAAAAAAAGAACAGATACCACATTTAAAGAAAACAAAAAATATACAGCGAAAAGTTTCATTCCTTTCCCCGCCTCACCTTCAACCCCTTCATGTACCCCCCCATCTCTTACTCAGACACTCAGTTTCTTATGTAGCCTCCTAACATTAAAGCAATCATGAACAAACACAAATATATTTATCTTCTTTCACTTTTACACACAAAAGGCAGTAAGTCACACACAATACTCAATACATGACCTTTTTTAGTTAGTGTATCTTGAAGGACCCTATGTGTATATAGAAAGCAAATATTCCTTTTTATAGTTGCATAATATTCCATTGTATAATTATACTACTATTTACTTAACCATCTCCTAATGATAGAGTTGGGAACTGTTTCCCATCTTTTGCATAGTATACAGCAGAAACAGGTGGTGCCCTGTATCACATCCCCTCAGCCCAAGGGGAATTCAGCCACATATGCTGTGGACAGTTCCCACTTACAATGACAGTGTCCCACCTCATGCTGAGAGTAGCCTATCCCAAGGGTCCATGAGTCTCTCCACTTTTCTGCCTCAGGGCTTTCTCCAAAGCCACGAAAGCCCAAATAGCAGCAAGGCAGCTCACGAGTCCAGGGAAGTTAGCAACCTTACCAGAAATCCTAAACCAACTAACTGCCAGGGTGAACAAATGCTCCAGACTGTCTTAAACTACTCTGTACATATGCAACAGACCCACAAATGAGGAAGTCATAGAGGCAGGGATGAAGGTTATTTATAAGCCCAACAGCATAGAGGCTTCCTCTCATGAAAACTGATAAGCCTTAACTACTGTTCCTGCTAAGTGTCCAAAACTTGTCATCAACAAAGGCCTACTCTGAGTCCCTCAAAGAGATGAGCCAGCTAACAAAGGAAAAGGAACAGAATAGGAAACCAATGCTGGTAGTACCACTGTACAAATGTGTTACTATCAAAAAAGAATTTATGTAAAAGGATTCTATGTCTAAGATAAAAAGTAGGTTCTAAATTCTATCAGGGTTGTCACCATCCCTGATAAAAATTTCCAACAAAATGAAGTAAGCTAGGTGTTCCTGGGTGGCTCAGTCAGTTGAATGTCCAACTCTTGATTTCAGCTCTGACTGTGATCCCAGGGTTATGGGATCGAGCCCCACATCAGGCTCCGCACTGAGGGTGGAGCCTGCTTAGGACTTTCTCTCTCTCTCCCTCTGCTCCTCTCCCCCGATTGTTCGTTCTCTCTCTCTCTCTCTCTCTCTCAAATAAAAAAGGGAGAAAAAATAAGTTAAAAAAAATGAAGTGAGCTAAGCCATACACTAAAAAAAAAATGAAGCTAGTATAGCAACCACTATCCTAATTAGAGTTAAGGTGCCCCTCTCTCTCAATCTTTCCTCTACAATTCTCATGTATGACTGCAAGACAGAGATAAGAGTATATGAATAATAAAATGAGTAAGGTTGATTTCAAAGATATACCAAATTTCAAACTCCAAAAACTTCTACTTTATCTCCCAATCACTAGTAAAATGGTTAGAAAAATTGCCTATTAGGAAGCTTCAATAATTACAAAAACCATAAAATGTTCTTTTTGTTGTGATTATAATGCAATAAAATCATAAATTATGAAAAATAAAATAAGTCCTTAAAACTGTTTTTTATCTCAACCCCAAAAAAAGTCTTGGACCAACAGGGAAATCACAACTATAATATCCAGAGAAAAGAAGTAGGTGAAAGGTATAATTATGGAAAAGAAGGAAGCAATTTATTATTTTTAAAAGTACTTCTCTGGGGCGCCTGGGTGGCTCAGTCGGTTAAGCGGCCAACTTCGGCTCAGGTCATGATCTCGCAGTCCATGAGTTCGAGCCCCATGTCGGGCTCTGTGCTGACAGCTCAGAGCCTGAAGCCTGTTTCGGATTCTGTGTCTCACTCTCTCTCTGACCCTCCCCCATTCATGCTCTGTCTCTCTCTGTCTCAAAAATAAATAAATGTTAAAAAAAAAAAAAATTTTTTTTTAAATAAAAAATAAAAAATAAAAAGTACTTCTCTTATTCTCTTAAACTACTTGAATTTTTTTTTTTTTTTACCATATTGATTTCAACAATATCTAAGCACCTTCTATACAGCAGACGCTTGAACAACATGGGTTCGAACTACACAACTCCACTTACATGCAGACTTTTTTTGGATACATACAGCAGAGTACTGTAGATGTATTTTCTCTCATGATCTTCCTAACGTTTTCTTTTCTCTGGCTTACATTATTATAAGAACACAGTATGTAATACATGTAACATACAAAATATGTGTTAATCAACTGTTGGTTTATTGGTAAGGCTTCCATCAGTAGTAGGCTATACGTAGTTAAGTTTTGGGGGAGTCCAAAGTAATACTCAGATTTTCTTTTTTTTTTAAAATTTTTTTTTTTTTTTCAACGTTTATTTATTTTTTTGGGGACAGAGAGAGACAGAGCATGAACGGGGGAGGGGCAGAGAGAGAGGGAGACACAGAATCGGAAACAGGCTCCAGGCTCCGAGCCATCAGCCCAGAGCCCGACGCGGGGCTCGAACTCACGGACCGCGAGATCGTGACCTGGCTGAAGTCGGACGCTTAACCGACTGCGCCACCCAGGCGCCCCTTTTTTTTTTTTTAAAATTTTTTTTTTTTCAACGTTTATTTATTTTTTTGGGGACAGAGAGAGACAGAGCATGAACGGGGGAGGGGCAGAGAGAGAGGGTATACTCAGATTTTCAACTGCACGGGGAATCAGCACCCCTAACCCATGTTATTCAAGGGTCAACTATAGTTCGATCACATAACAAGGCATCTAAAATATCCAAATTTATACTCTACCATCCTCAATATATTATCTTCACTGGATTAAGTTAATCCAATTCCACTGTCTCAAAAATCATTCTCACGTACACCTTTGGTAATGAATCTTTCCTCATTTAAAATGCCCTTTTCTTCCCAGACCCATATGAAAATTTAACCTTTTTTAGGGGTTCATATCCCTTTGAAAGTCTGATGATAGCTATGAAAACTCTTCTAAGGAGGAAAAAAAAAAGTTTATGGTTAGTTTCTGTGGGTCACTAGATCCCATGAAGTTTAAGGTACATTTGTGATTTTAACCATTTATGTACCATTCAACATTTCTCTGGTTAAAAGGCCCTGATTCACCTTTGGAGACCCACCTCCTTCCTCCATTCTCAATCCATATGGTGGGAACCAACACTAGCAATAAAGCAAGAAAAAAAGCACTTTCCAACCTCTTGGCCATAGTAATTCACTTAGAAATGGACAGAAGACTCAAACTAAGGCTGCAGGAGCAGAATCACAGGAACTACTGACTTAAACTTGAATGATAGGACACTGAAGCTAACAGCTTTCAAACATCCAAAAGACCAACAAAAGAGATAGGGAGGTAGTGAGGAAGGGAGGGAGGAAGGAAGGGAGGGAAAGAGAGAGAGAGAGAAAGAATATCTTCACAATGCCCCCCCTTTTTTTTAAATATAATTTATTGTCAAATTGGCTAACATATAGTGTGTAAAGTGTGCTCTTGGTTTTGGGGGTAGATTCCTGTGGTTCATTGCTCACATACAACACCCAGTGCTCATCCCAACAAGTGTCTTCCTTAATGCCCTCTACCATTTTCAAAAACAATCCTGACATAGAGCCCATCCCTAGATCAAGATTAAGAACTCCTAAAATAGGTAAATCTATTCTGAATCCATACACATGGGTTCATAACAGTAAAGCTAATTATGGCAAATACACTGGCAATAATTAGAGCCTACTAGTCACAAAAAGCTTTTAACCTAGTAGAGGAGGAAAAAAAATTATATATTTTTTAAGCTTTGTAAATTACTGAACTATATGATGAAATATTCCCAAAGTCAGTGAAAGCAAATGCCTTAAGACAAGGCAATTGTCTTAAGACTGAAGAATTTTATAGATGTCAAACACAACCTAGACTTCCATATCCTTGTTCAAAAGAACCAAGTTAAAGTCTCACCTCACTCATGAAGTCACTCACATCCTCAATGACACCCTTCCTTCTCAACTTTAGGTACTCAAAATGGGCAATTTTGGCATTTAATTGTATACATATTTTTATCATTCCTGCTTATTTTAGTCTCTAACTCTTGTCTCCACATAGTGAAATGCACTTATTCACTGAGACAAAATAGTCAAGGTTTTAATCAAAAGAGAACTAGAAAAAAATCTGAAGAGGACAGATGAGCAAGAAATTCCAATTTAGATTTACTGATTTCACCTTTCTTTCAGAAGAAAACTCAAGAGTTTTCCTCTGTGATTAATATCACCACCACAACAGCCCCACAGAAGTACAATTTCCTTTTTTTTTTTTTTAGTTTTATTTTATTATTTATTTTGAGAGATGTACAAGCATGGGGGAGGGGCAGAGAGGGAGAGAGAGAATTCAAAGTGGGTGGGCTCTGTGCTGTCAGCACACGGAGCTCGTGGAGCTCATTCCCATGAACCGTGAAATCATGACCTAAGCATAAATCAAGAGCTCGAAGCCTAACAATTAAGCCACCCCAGGCACCCCCAGAGGTACAATTTCTATTTAAAGCTCCATGAAAAAAGTGAGTCAAAATACCTTTTTTTCTGCCTTTGCAAAGTTTCAAAAAGAAAAAAAAAAAGCAACTGGAGGCACTGTAAAAAGAGAGCTTTATTAAATATTAAGGGGAAAGTTGCACAACATAAGGAAGGAAAAGACAACACAATTTGCAGTCACTTTCATATGAGCAGATTTCTGAATCTCACCATGATGACCTTCTAATACCAATACTCCCTGCTCTTGCTTCCACCCTTCTAACCCCTTAGGAGCTGACAGGAGGTCTAGTGAACCACTAGAGTTCATGAAAGAAATAAGAGTCATCATTCCTCCACAGTAAGTCCAGTGTTACCTCAAGGTCAGTGACCATGTTACATACCAATGATTCTCCACAAATCAAAAGAAGACTAAGTCAGGAGGGGGGGAAAAGTGCAAATCAATTAGACTGAAATACTAATGGTGGTTGCCACTGGGTAGTGAGGACAGTGGGTGATTTTTTTCCTTTTAACCCTCCCCACATTTTCTATCATGTGCAAGTATTATTTTTACCCACAAAAGGGTTTGGGTTTTTTTTCATTATTATGCAGTCAAATCTTTGCCTTTATGGATTCTGCTTTTGTTAAGTATGCTTTCCATAGAATGACACAAAACCAGAGAAACAGGAGGAGAAATATTACCAAATGTGACTACATAAAAATGAAAAACTTGGTACCGTATGTATGCACATGTACACACACAAACGCATAAACAAAGTCTAAATAAAAACCAGGAAAATATATCACACACAGAAAAAGTTGTTATAAATAAATGAGAAAGGGGTGCCTTGGTGGTGCAGTAGGTTAAGCCTCCAGCTCAGGTCACGGTCTAATGGTTCGTGAGTTCAAGCCCCATATTGGGCTCTGCGCTGATGGTGCGGAGCCTGCTTGGGATTCTGTCTCTCCTTCTCTCTGCCCCTACCCAGCTTGTGCACACTCTCTCTCTCTCTCTCAAAATAAACTTAAATTTTTTTAAATAAATGAGAAAAAAAACCATCAATCGAAAGAAAGAAAGAAAGAAAGAAAGAAAGAAAGAAAGAAAGAAAGAAAGAAAAAGAAAACTGGCAAAGGATATAAAAAGGTAGTTTAGAGAAACAAATACAAGTGGTCAGTAAACATCAGAAGATGTTCAACCACAGTCATGCAACCGTAAATACAGAAATTGAAATCAAACCAGATTTTTTTCATCTACTGAGTTTGCAAAAATGAAAAGGTATGAAAAGCCCATTATTTGTCAGCATATGAGAAACAGGTATTGTCATCCATTACTGTAAAATGGCACAACCCTTTTGAAGCACAATTTGGTACTCTCCAGCCCTGATTGGGTACATCTCTGACCCACCAATTATAATTTAAAAATTAATTATATGGCTATATTCTTACAAGAACACAAATAATACATACAACATTTACTTAAACTATGTTTATAACATGGTAAAACTGGAATGGCCTAAATTCCAGTAAGTTATTAGGAAAATAGATTTCTAATTAACCAAATAATACAAGAATATGCCATCAAAGAGAGCAATGTGGACACTAAAATAATAGACAACAAAAGTAAAAAGAGACAAAATGAACTACATTAAAATTTAAAATCTATGCATCAAGGGACACAGTCACAACAGTGCAAAGCTGACCTACAGAACTGGAGAAAATATTTACAAATCATATATGTTAAAGAGTTAATATTCAGAATAGTGTTTGCTTCAGCAGCACCTGTACTAAAATTGGAATGATACAAGCAAGGGGCATCTGGGTGGCTCAGTCAGTTAAGCATCTTGAGTTCGGCTCAGATCACGATCTCATGGTTCAGGAGTTCTACCTCCACATCGGGCTCTGCACTGATGACACAGAGCCTGCTTGGGATTCTCCTTCTCCCTTTTTCTCTCTCCTTCCCCCACTCATGCTCTCTCTCTCTCAAAAAAAAAAAAAAAAAATGAACATTTTTTAATGTAAAAAAAAAATAAAGTAAAATTAAAAAAATAAAATTGGAATACAGTGAAAATTAGCATGTCCCCTATGACATACATATTTGTGAAGCATTTTTTTTTTAATCAAAGACATCCAGATGGCTGACACATGAAAATATATTCAACATCACTCATCATCAGGTAAATACAAATCAAAATCACAATGAGATACCACCTCACATCTGTCAGAATGGCTAAAATTAACAACACAAGAAACAATAGATGTTGGCAAGGATGGAGAAAGGGGAACCCTCTTACACTGTTGATGGGAATGTAAACTGGTACACCCACTCTGGAAAACAGTATGGAGGTTCCTCAAAAAGCTAAATATAGAACTACTCTAGGATCCAGCAACTGCACTATTTAGGTATTTATATAAAGGATACGAAAATACTAATTTGAAGGGATACATGTTTATAGCAGCATTATCAACAATTATCAACAATAGACAAATTATGGAAATAGCCTTAAGTGTCCATCGACTGATGAATGCATAAAGAAGCTTTGGTATATACATACAATGGAATATTACTCAGCCATAAAAAAGAATGAAATCTTGCCATTTGCAACAAGATGGATGGAGCTACAGTGTATCATGCTAAGCCATGCTAAGGGAAATAAGTCAGTCAGAGAAAGACAAGCACTGTATGATTTCACTCAGGTGGAATTTAAGAAAAACAGATGAACATATGGGAAAGGCACTAATCATTAGGAAAATGCAAACCAAAACTACAATGCAATATCAATCATATCCACTAGGATGGCTGCTTTCAAAACAAAACAAACAAGACAAACAGAAAATGACAAGTGTTGATAAGGACGTAGAAAAAATGGAACCTGTACATTGTTGACAAAAAATAGTATAGCGGTTCCTCAAAAAATTACAAATAGAGGGGCGCCTGGGTGGCGCAGTTGGTTAAGCGTCCGACTTCAGCCAGGTCACGATCTCGCGGTCCGTGAGTTCGAGCCCCACGTCAGGCTCTGGGCTGATGGCTCGGAGCCTGGAGCCTGTTTCCGATTCTGTGTCTCCCTCTCTCTCTGCCCCTCCCCCGTTCATGCTCTCTCTCTGTCCCAAAAATAAATTAAAAAAAAAAAAAAAAAAACGTTAAAAAAAAATTACAAATAGAATCATAATACGAATGCAGCAGTATCACTCCTGGTTACATATCCAAAAGAATCAAAACCAAGGTCTCTCAAAGAGATACGTGTACACCATGTTCATAGCAGTATTATCAAATAGCCAAAAGGCAGAAGTGCCCACTGACAGATGAGTAAACAAAATATGATGTACACATACAATGGAATACCATTTGGCCTTAAAAAGGAAACTCTGGCACATGCTACAAGATGATGGAAGCTTGAGTACAATATACCAAGTTAAAAAAAGCAAATCATGAAATGACAAACATTGTATGATTTCACTTATACAAGGTATCTAGAATAGTCAAACTCATAGAAATGTAAAACAGAATGGTAGCTGCCAGGTACTGTGTGGGGAGGAAAAATGGGGAATTGTTTACTGAGTACAGAATATCAGTTTTCTAAGATGAGAAAGTTTTAGAAATACGTCACATAACAATGTGCATATATTTAACACTACTGAACTGCATATTCTAAGTAAACCTTATGTTATACATTATTTTACCACCACTTTTTAAAAAGAGCAATGTGGATAGATGGAAAGATAGGAAATGTTAATGACAGATTCTAGGTGGTAGATATGTGGTTATTTTCTGTAAAACTTTCAACTTTGCTGTATTTATAATTATTCATAATAAAATATTATGGGGGGAAAAGAACAATGTAGCACTCTATGAGCAGATGTACAGACACTTGCAGAACTGTATATAGTATAGTTTAACTTCTTACCCTTTAAAGGGGTGGGAATGGGCAGGATTACATATATGGAAAGAAATTTTCTGGCCTTACATCTTAGAAGCCATTATCACTGTTTACCTCTGGAAAAAGAGTTGGAGATGTAAAAGTCTATTATAACCTTAAAGATTTGGGATTTTTGTCATGAACATCTATTATTTGTATTGTAAACATATACATTTATCCAGGCCTATACCCATCATCCTCCCCATTATAAAGCAAATATTAATTCTCTAACATCTAGTTTCATGGCTTCGCTTTTTACATTAAAAATGTCAACCCTTCTATAATTTGTTTCCGTATGTGATATGAAGCAGAGATACATATATTTTTTTCCCAGGATTATTAGGTTTCTCAACACTACCTGTATACGGAATTCTTAAATATATGTCACTGTCTCTGGATTTTCACATCTGTACTATTTACCAATCTTGTCTAGTCCCAAATCAGTGCCATGTTGCATTAATCACTGTATCTTTGCAATACATTTTAACATCTAGAAATATGCTATGCCTATGGGCACCTGGATGGCTCAGAGGGTTAAGCATCTGATTTTGTCTCAGGTCATGATCTCACAGTTCAGGAGTTCGAGCCCTGTGTGAGGCTCTATGATGACAGCTCAGAGCCTGGAGCCTGCTTTGGATTCTGTGTCTCCCTCTCTCTCTGCCCTTTCCCTGATGGCACTCTGTCTCTCTGTCTCTGTCTCTCTCTCTCAAAACTAAATCAAAAAAAAAATTTTTTTTAAACAACAAATAAATTTTTAAAAATTAAAAAAAAGTTGTTATGCCTCTTTTTTAAGGTTACACTTCTCTTTTTAAAAATATTCTTAGGGATGCCTGGGTGGCTCAGTTGGTTAAGTGTCCAACTCCTGATTTAGCTCAGGTCATGATCTCATGCTTCATGAGATCAAGCCTTCCATCTGGCTCTGAACTAACAGCATGGAGCCTGCTTGGGATTCTCTCTCTCTGTCTCTCTCTCAAAATAAATAAAACATTTTTTAAAATATTGTTAGTCTAGGGGCGCCTGGGTGGCGCAGTCGGTTAAGCGTCCGACTTCAGCCAGGTCACGATCTCGCGGTCCGTGAGTTCGAGCCCCGCGTCGGGCTCTGGGCTGATGGCTCAGAGCCTGGAGCCTGTTTCCAATTCTGTGTCTCCCTCTCTCTCTGCCCCTCCCCCGTTCATGCTCTGTCTCTCTCTGTCCCAAAAATAAATAAACGTTGAAAAAAAAAATTAAAAAAAAAAATAATAAAATATTGTTAGTCTAACCCAGTTGAACTTTTGATTTGTTTCCCAAAGTAGAACTGTACTTGACAAGAACTGAAATTTTATCATATTGATTCTTCCCATACACATAAAACTGGCTCTCTTCCATTTTTCAAGTGTTTCTCTCATCCTTTTCAGGGATTTTATAGTTTTCTTCACCTAGATCCTGCACATTTCTTATCCAACTTATTTCTAAATACTTCATAATTTTCATTGTATTTTGTTTACTATGGAAAGAAAGAAAAAGAAAGAAAGAAAGAAAGAAAGAAAGAAAGAAAGAAAGAGAAAGAAAGACAGACAAACGGCTAGAAAGTCTCAAAATACATGGACATTAAACAACACACTTTTAAATAATACACAGACTATGGGGCACCCGGGTGGTTCAGTCAGTTAAGCATCCAGCTATTGACCTCAGTTCATGATCTCATGGTTCATGAGTTCCAGCCCAACATCAGGCTCTGTGCTGACAGCACAGAGCCTGTTCGGTATTCTCCCACTCTCCTTGCCCTTCACCCCTACCAAATAAATAAACATTTTAAAATGAAATAACTAATACATTGGCTAAAGAAAAAAAAAATCTCAAAAGAAATTTTAATATATTATGAACTAAATGAAAATGAAAATGAAAATACAAGTTAACAAAATTTCAAGATGTAGGAAAAGCAGTGCTTAGAAATTCATAGCACTGAACACATACATGCATACATTAGGAAAAAAATATAAAATTAATAATCCAAGATTCTATCTTAGGAAACTAGAAAAAGAGCAAACTAAATTCAAACTAAACAGAAGAGATAATAAAAATGAGAGCAGTAATCTGTGAAACTGAAAACTGGAAATCAGAGAAAAATCAATACAACTAAAAGGTGGTTCTCTGAAAAATCAACAAATGAATAAACCTAAGACTAAGAAAAAAGACACAAATTACTAGTATCATAAGTGAAAGAGAGAGCATCACTACATATCCCATGGACAATAAAAGAATAAAAGAGTATTATGGGGGCACCTGGCTGGCTCTGTTGGTAAGGGCCTGCAACTCTTGCTCTTGAGGTTGTTCGAGCTCCATGATGGGTGGAGATTACTTAAAAATAAAATCTTGGGAGGGGCGCCTGGGTGGCTCAGTCAGTTGAGCATCTGACTTCAGCTCAGGCCACGATCTCGTGGTTCGTGGGTTCAAGCCCTGCATCAGGCTCTGTACTGGCAGCTCAGAGCCTGGGGCCTGCTTCAGATTCTGTTGTCTCCCTCTCTCTGTGCCCCTCCCCCATTGTACTCTCTCTTTCTCTCTCTCTCTCTCTCTCTCTCTCTCTCTCTCTCTCTCAAAAATAAACAAACATTAAAAAATTAAAAATAAAATAAAATAAACCCTTGGGGTACCTGGGTGGCTCAGATGGTTAAGAGTCTGACTCTTGTTCTCTGCTCAGGTCATGATCTCAGTTTGTGAGTTAGAGTCCCACATCCGGCTCTGTGCTGAAGGCACAGAGCCTGCTTGGGATTCTGTCTCTGTCTCTGCCCCTCCCCCACTCACTCTCTGTGTCTCTCAAAATAAACTTAAAAAAAAAACCCTCAAATTTAAAAAATAAATAAAATAAAATCTTAAAAATAAACAAACATTATGAATAACTCTATGTCCATAAATTTGATAACCTAGATGAAACGTATCAATTCCTTGAAAGATACAATCTGTCAAAACTCAACAAGAAGAAACAGACAATCTGAATAGGACTGTATATTTTTTTTTAATGTTTACTTATTTATTTTTGAGAGAGTGAGCACACAAGCAGGAGGCAGGCAGAGAGAGAGAGAGAGAGAGAGAGAGAGAGAGAGAGAAATTCCAAGCAGGCTCCATGCTGTCAGCACAGAGCCCGATGCTGTGCTCAATTCCATGAATAGTGAGATTATGACCTGAGCCCACACCAAGAGTCTGACGCTCAACTGACTGAGCCACCAGGTGCCCCTAGGCCTATATCTCTTAAAGAAATAGAATAAATAACTAATAACCTTCCAAAGCAGGAAGCACCAGACCAAAGTAGGTTCACTGGCAAATTCTACTAAACACTAAATGCAGAAACTATACCAATTCTGTACAATCTTTTCCAGAAGATAGGAGCAGAAGAAATACTTCCTCATTCTGAGGCTTGCAATACCCTAATATCAAAACCAGACAAAGACACCAGAAGAAAAAAAAAAAACAAAAACAGAAAACAAAACAGTACAGAGCAATATCTTTCATTAACATAAGTGCAAAAATCCTCAACGAAACATTAGCAAATCAAATCCAACAAAGTGAATGGTAGCACACAGATTGGGGAAGACCAGAATTCAAAATACCACCAAATGGCAGAGTTTAGCAAATTTCCCCCTCCAGTACCTCTCAATCTGAATTCAACAGAGCCCAAAACCTGGATATGGGCATTAGTGTACATAGAGTTCCATTAGAGTAGGAGTCTCCTAATACTCAGCAACAAAGAAGGAATTTCTCCATTTTATTTCTTAAAACTTTGAAAGGACGAAAACCTTCCCCTCCATATCATTCTATCCCAAAAGAATGAAGCAAAACCCCATTGCTCTTTCCCCTCTCGTCTCCGGCTGCTCAGCCCAAGGGAGATACAGTCGTAGGAAATGCAGAGTAAAATAAAGACATTTCTGGCCAAAGATGAAAAATGGGAATCCCCCCAAATCAGAAAGTACTGGGAAGACTGCCAACAAAAGAACTCAGGGAAGCGACCCTTAAAATTGTGTATGAACTCCTCAGCTAACACCTGAGCTATGCATACATGGACTGGACACTAAAACAGTATAGACAGACTTTGAGAATTGAACTGTGGGATAAATCAGGGTCAGCCAAACTTATCTATAAAGAACCAAACAGTAAATATTTTACGTTTTGTGGGCCAGTCTCTGTTGCAACTGCTCAACTGTGACCACCAAAGTATGAAAGCAGCCACAAAAAATATACACAAATGGGCATGGCTGTGTTCCAATAAAATCTTACTTATAAAAATAGGCAGTGAACTAGATCTGGCCCACAGGCCAGAGTTTCATAACCCAAAGGGAAGACCACCACCCAAATCCCACATAGTATGATGGTTCACACAAAGGAAAAGTCCAAATAGCACTAAAAAGGCTTTGAAGTCCTAACTGACATTGAAACAACAACCCACAGAAGGCTGGTCAAAACCTGAAGCCTAAACACAATTCAGCTAACTATTTGCTAAAATAAAACTATTAACATTCTCCATGTAATTTAAACAAGACACAGAGTGTCAATTACAATTTAAATTTACATGGTATACCAAAACCCAGGAAAACCTCAGTTTGCTTGGAAAAGAAAATCAAAACACAGAAACAACAAGATAACACTGGTATGGGAAATATTTCGTAAAGACTTAAAAACAACTATTATAAAAATGCTCCAAGTAAAGGTAAACACCTTTTTTTTTTTAACATTTATTCATTTTTGAGAGAGAGAGAGACAGAGCGCCAGTGGGGGAGGGGCAGAGAGAGAGGGAGACACAGAATCTGAAGCAGGCTCCGGGCTCCAGGCTCTGAGCTGGCAGCACAGGGCCCAATGAGGGGCTCAAACTCATGGACTGCAAGATCATGACCTGAGCTGAAGTCAGACACCCAGGCGCCCGTAAAGGTAAACAGTCTTGAAGGAAGAGAAAGATATAAAGTAGAATATAAAGAACCAAATGGAAGGGCGCCTGGGTGGCTCAGTTGGTTAAGCGTCCAACATCCCAGCATCTGCTCAGATTTCGGCTCAGGTCACGATCTCGTAGTCTGTGAGTTAGAGCCCCGCGTTGGGCTCTGTGCTGACTCAGAGCCTGGAGCCTGCTTTGGATTCTGTGTCTCCCTCTCTCGCTCTCTCTCTGCCCCTCTCCCAATCGCACTCTGTCTCTGTCTCTGTCTCTCTCAAAACTAAACATTAAAAAAAAATTTAATACAAAAAGAACTAAATGGAAATTTTAGAACTGAAAAATAAACCAAACAAAAAAAAAATCCCACCTTATCCACCTCATCAAATAAATCAATAAGAGGAAGTAAACATGAAAACAGAAAAACAAATAATCTAGTGATCGAATAAAAACCCTTTACTCTAAATTTTTGTATGCCAAAGGACAAATCAAGAAAATGAAAGAACAGGGAGGGGCATCTGGCTGGCTCAGTTGGTGGACCATGCAACTCTTGAACTCCCGGTTGTGAGTTTGAGCCCCACATTTGGTGTAGAGATCACTTAAAAATAAAATCTTGGGGCGCCTGGGTGGCGCAGTCGGTTAAGCGTCCGACTTCAGCCAGGTCACGATCTCGCGGTCCGTGAGTTCGAGCCCCGCGTCAGGCTCTGGGCTGATGGCTTGGAGCCTGGAGCCTGTTTCCGATTCTGTGTCTCTCTCTCTCTCTGCCCCTCACCCATTCATGCTCTGTCTCTCTCTGTCCCAAAAATAAATAAAAAACGTTGAAAAAAAAATTTAAAAAAATAAAATAAAATCTTTAGGGGCACCTGAGGGGGCTCAGTTAAGCACTGGACTCTTGTTCAGCTCAGGTCATGATAACAGTTTTGCTTGTGGGACTGAGCACAGAGCATGCTCAGGATTCTCTCTCTCCCTCTCTCTCTCCCTCTCTCTCTCTCTCTCTCTCTCTCTCTGCCCCTCCCCAGCTTGCACATACACGCATTCTCTCTCAAAATAATAAATAAATTTTTTTTTTAAACTTTAAGAAACAGAATGGGGCGGGGGGGATGTGCCTGGGTGGCTGAGTCAATTAAGCATCCAAATCTTGATTTCAGCTCAGGCTGTGATCTCATGGTTCAAGAGATCAAGCCCCACGTCAGACTCTGTGCTGACAGTGCTGAGCCTGCTAGGGATTCTCTCTCTCTCCCTCTCTCTCTCTCTCTCTCTCTCTCTCAAATACACAAGGAAGAAGAAGGAGGAGGAAGAGGGAGGGAGGAAGAGGAGGAAGGAGAAGAAGAAGAACCACAACAACAACAGAACCTATAAGGAAGACTTTCCAACTGATTTTTATAAGGCCAGCATTATCCTGATACCAAAACCCAGAGACAGATGATACAAGACAACTAAAAACTAAAGATTAATGTCTCTCATGAACATAACTGTAAATGTCCTCAACAAAATAATAGCAAATCCAGCTATATATAAAAAGCATAGGGTGCCTGGGTGGCTCAGTTGGTTAAGCAAGCAACTCTTGATTTCAGGTCAGATCATGATCTCAGTTTGTGAGATTGAGCCCCACATTGGACTCCACACTTCAGCAATTGAGCCTGCTTGGGATTTTCTCTCTCTCTCTCTGCCCCTCCTCCACATGCACGTGTGCATGCTCACCCTCTCTCTCAAAATAAATTAATAAACTTTAAAATATTTTTAATGTTTATTTATTTATTTTGAGAGAGAGCAAGCTGGGAAGGGAAAAAGAGAGAGAAAGAGAATCCTAAGCAGGCTCCATGCCATCAGCACAGAGCCCCACAGTGGGGCAGGATCTCACAAACCATGAGATCATGACCTAAGCTTAAATCAAGAGTCGGATGCTTAAATGACTGAGCCACCCAGGCGCCTCGGTAAATAAACTTAAAAAAAAAAAAAAATACACACACACACACACAACCCACAGGGGCACCTGGGTGGCTCAGTAAGTGGGACATCTGATTCTTGATTTCAAGGTCATGAGCTCAAGCCTCACATTGAGGGTGGAGCCTGCTTAAAAAGTTTTTTTTATTTTTTTTAACGTTTTATTTATTTTTGAGAGAGACAGAGCACAAGCAGGGAGGGGCACAGAGGAAGAGGACGGAGGATCCAAAGCGGGCTCCGTGCCACCTGCAGCAAGCCTGATGTGGGGCTCAAACCCACAAACCGTGACCACGACCCAAGCCCAAGTCGGATGCTCAACCAACAGAGCCACCCCCAGGCGGCTCCCCCTAAAAAAGTTTAAAAAGCATAATACACCACAACCAAGTGAGATTTTTTTCCCCATAGGAATGCAAAGTCAATTCAATATTTGAAAATCAATGTCATCCACCATATTAACAGTCTAAAACTTAAAAGCAAATGACCCTAGGAATTCACTCAGAAAAAGCATCGAACTAAATTCAACATACATTCGTGACAAAAACTCTCAGTAAACTATAAATAAAAGGGAGCTTGGTCAACCTGACAAGTACTTATAAAAAACCTACAGCTAACACACTTAACGATGAAAGACTAAATACTTTCTCCTGTAATCAGAAAAAAAGTATCTGCAAATCACATATCCAGCAAAGGGCTTACACCCAGGATGGATAGAGAATTCTCAACTCTCAACAGCAGAACAACAAACAACCCAGTTACACAGTGGGCAAAAGACCTGAACAGACACTTCACCAAAGAGGATATACGCTTGGAAAGGAAGCACGTAAAAAGATGCTCAACACGGTGACATGGCACAGAACAGGCGGTGAGGACACCCATGACCTTACTCCTTCCTCTTTTTTGACTCCATCATCTCAGTAGCAGCTGCAGTGGCCACAGTTCAGTCACTGACATGCAGCTCTGTCGGTGCCCAGGAGCTACACACCCTCCAGGTGACCAGTCAGGAGACAGCAGACGCGGATCAAGACTCATGTAGCCTCGCTGGAGGGCATCGCTCCCGAAGATCAAGTAGTGCTCCTGGCAGGCACACCCTTAGAGAATGAAGCTACCCTAGGTCAGTGCAGTAAAGGCTCTGACCACCCTGGAAGTAGCCCGCCCCATGCTTAAAGGTAAAGTCCACGGTTCCCCGGCCTGTGCTGGAAAAATAAGACAGCAGACTCCCAAGGTGGCCAAACAGGAGAAAAAGAAGACCACGACAGGCCAAGCCAAGCAGCAGATGCAATATAACCAGTGCTTTGTCAATGTTGTGCCCACCTTTGGCAAGAAAAAGGCTCCAGTGCCAACTCTGAAGTCCATTGTAATACTGGCTTTCCCCAATAAAGACACAATTCAGGGGCACTTGAGTGGCTCAGTTGTTTACACGACTGGTGAGTTCGAGCCCCACATCCAGCTCTCTGCTGTCAGCGCAAAGTCCCCTTCAGATCCTCTGTCCCCCCTCTCTGCCCCTCCCCTGCTTGTGCACGAACATACTCTCTTGCTCTCAAAAATGAATGAGCATTTAAAAAAAAAAAAAAAAAAGATGCTCAACAACATAAGCCATTAGGAAAATCAAAATCACAATGATCTACCACTGCACACATATTAGAATGGCTAAAATAAAAAGTGCTGACAGTACTAAAAGCAAGCAAGGATGAAGAGCAACTCTATTTCAAATACATTGCTGGTGGGAATACAAAAGGATAAAGCCACTCTGAAAAAGTTTCCCAGTTTCTTGTAAAGGTAAACACACACTTATTCATTACACAGCAATCCCACTTCTGGGTATTTGCCCTGGGGAAATGAAAACTTAACATTCTGCCCACAAATTTTTACTGCAGCTCCATTCTTATTTGCCAAAAAAATAAAAACAACCTACACATCCCTCAACAGTGAATGGATAAACCATTATACATTAGTACAATGAAATACCACTCAGCAATAAAAAGGAATTAACTATATATACACAAAACAACACAGATGAATCTCAAAGGCATTAAAGTGAATTTAAGAAACCAGTCTCAAAAGGTTATACACCATATGACACCATTTATATGACATTCTCAGAAAGACAAAACTAGTGATGAAGAACATGTCAGTGGTTGCCAAGGGTCAGGGACAAGTAGAGGGTCACTATATAAGATATTCAGGCTTGTACCTGACTACAGTGGTGGTAGTTATATGTGTTAAATTCACACAATTGTGTAACAAAAAGGTCAATTTTTACTGCATGGTAATTTTTTAAATAATAACTTCTAAATCAAAATACTGAGATGAGCTAACAAGTGTATGTGTAAGTAGAAAATAAAAAGACAGTCACTACAGCATTAAAGTGGTCATTTTAGGTTTCTAATTTTCGTGATACTATTGAGCATTTAAGACATAACCACTTCATGAAATACCCTTCAGCCATAAAAAAAAAAAAGGGTTATTATTAGCAAACCCAGAAAATGACAAATGAAAGTATTTTTGAACATGAAAAAGCAGATTAGAGGGGTGCCTGGCTGGCTCAGTCAGTTAAGCATCCGACTTCAGCTCAGGTCCATGAGTTCGAGCCCCGTGACAGGCTCTGTGCTGAGAACTCAGAACCTGGAGCCTGCTTCGGATTCTCTGTCCCCCCCAACCTCTCGCTGCACCCCCCCCCCCACTCCGTTCATGCTCTCTCAAAATAAATAAATGTGAAGAAAAAAGAAAAAGCAGGGGCGCCTGGGTGGCTCAGTCGGTTGAGCGTCCGACTTCGGCTCAGGTCACGATCTCACGTTTCGTGAGTTCAAGCCCCGCGTCAGGCTCTGGGCTGATGGCTCAGAGCCCGGAGCCTGCTTCCGATTCTGTGTCTCCCTCTCTCTCTGCCCCTCCCCCATTCATGCTCTGTCTCTCTCTGTCTCAAAAATAAATAAACATTAAAAAAAATTTGTTAAAAAAAAAGAAAAAGCAGATTAGAAACTGAGAGACTAATTACAACCAAAAAGAAAAAAATGTATCAAAGACTAGAAGGAAACATCCCAAAATGTTTATATTGTGTCAGACAGAATAAGTGATCTTTCTTTTTTTCTAATAATTCATGAAACTTTTGCAAAATGAAAGAAACCTGTTACATATTACTATAACTAAAATATATCTATTTTAAATTTCAACATGGATGGACCTAGACAATATTATGCTAAGTGAGATAAGTCAGATAGACAAAGACAATTACCACATGATTTCCCTGATATGTAGAACCTAAAAAACAAAACAAATGAACCAACAAAACAGAAACAAACCCATAGATACAGACAACAAACTGATGGTTGCCAGAGGAGAGGGAACTGGGTGATGGACCAAATAGGTGAAGGGGATTAAGAGGTACAACCTTCCAGTGGTAAAGAAGACACAGGTACATAATGTACATTATAGGGGATATAGTCAATGATATTATAGAAACTTTGTATGGTGACAAATTATATATATTTCATAATGTATGTAAACACTGAATCACTGTGTTGTATAACTGAAAGTAATACAATATTATATGTCAATTACTCTTCAATAATAAATTAAGCCCAATAAAGTGAAAAGTAAGACAGTAATCCTAACTCAGAACCAAGATTCACAAACAATAAATCGAAGTAAATTTATAAAATGTCAACCCTCATCTAGACCATTAATGAGAAAAAAGACAAAAATGTTGACCAAATACAGATTGAGAAAATATCTAAAAATGATACAAAGTAGACTAAAGCCATTTAAAAATTATAGCGTTTTAAGGCACAATTTAAATCACAAACATGCTCACACAACTTTTAAGATTAAAAGCATAAAACATAAATATCTTCACAGACAACTTTTATAACCCCTTGAATTAATATACAAATTCCTGGTGGGAGGTCTACAGAAAGTTAGTTTAACAATCATTTCCATTAAATCTCTACCATTTGCTACCTCTTGTCAGCTAGAAAACAAACTTGGGAAATAAATATGAAGCAAATCCAGGACTAAATGAAAAAAAATAGGCAAGTTGTCCTTCTATCCCCTCCAACATCTGCCCTCAAAGTGTGACTTTTGTATCACAAACTTGTAATAGGTTTTCCCCTGGCAAAAATGTCTCTAATTTTTTTTTTACTTTTTTAACATTTATTTGAGAGTCAGAGGAAGACAGAGCATGAGTGGCAGAGGAACAGAGAGAGAGGGAGACACAGAATCCAAAGCAGGCTCCAGGCTCTAAGCTGACAGCACAGAACCTGACGGGGGACTCAAAGCAATGAACCGTGAGATCATGATCTGAGCTGAAGTCGGACGCCTAACTGACTGAGCCACCCTGATGTCCAAAAATGTGTCTAATTTTTAATGAGAAATAACATTAAATGTGTTTTCACAAGAAGCAACATGCAACCCAGAGCTACTGTGATGTTCAACTCCCAGGAGCAGTAGTCACATTTAATACAGTATGACTGGCTCCTTCTGGAGTTGTGCAACACATGGCCCTGATTGATTCTACCACTGGCACAAACCTGAAGACCAGTGGTGCAGAGGACAATGGTATGGAAAGAACAGTCATACAGGAACTCAGAGAGAGAAGAAAAATCAACATGAGCTAGTATAACTGGGGAGTTTTGCTTTCTTTTTCCATTTCAAGACTGGTAAGGTTTTGTTGTGTTAAACAGCATTCAATAACCTCCTGTATGTGTGAAAACTTCAGAAGACCAGCAGGTCTAAAGGCTTCTGCTGGAGAGCTGTAAGTGGGATCGGTGTAGGTAGAATAGATATAAAATGAGAAAAATTTGAATGATATGGAAAAAAATTTATACCCCCTCCCACCCTTTTAATGCAAGACAGCCGTACTGTAACCCTCATAACCTCTTTACAATAAATCCCTCAAATGAGCAAAACTGCTCAAACACAGGTGTGATGCTATCTCCTGCATAAAAACTCCATACCGTTCCTAAAATCAAAATAGTTGTCAGCCCAACTTCTAAACTATCCACATTTTGGCCCCAACCTACCTCTTCTGGCCTGATCTTTCACCATTCAGTACTCAAAGGTGAATTAGCCATGCATCAAACATCCCCTGCATTTTTCAGTGTTCCATCTTTTCAGCTCTTCCGTCTGCTTAAAATGCCCTTACCCATATTCACCTATGTGAATTCACCTAACGTTTTATCAATCATCCCTCAATACCCAGGCCAAATATTCTGAGACCAACCCTGCCATGTTCCCTCTCCACCAAATTTTAGTATTAGTCTTGTTTGCTATTAAACAGCCTCTACAATACAAATTTATTTTGTGATTATGTTTAATAATTATGAAACAGGTTAAAACAACATAATTTTATCTCAGCTTCTACGTTGTCAGGAATCTGAGCATGGATTAACGGAGCCTTCTGCTCAGGGTCTCATTAGGCTGAAATCAAAGTGTCAGCTGGGACTGACACTGAACTCATTTGAGGCTTGGGATTCTTTTCCAAGCCTACTACCAAGCTTATTTGTTGGCAGGTTTCAAGTCCCTTTCAGTTCCCTTGCTGACTTTTGGCCAGGAGTCACTCAGCTCCTAGAGGCTCTCTCTCTGCCACTCTTTGCCTCATGGCCCTCTCTATAGGCAGTTCCTAATGTCTAAGTCAAGAGTGGAATTTTGTGCAGAATCTCCTGGAGCAGGAAAAGGATTTTCAGTGAGTTCTTAAAGTTGTTCACAGCTAGTTGAAGTCTCTGTGTGATTCCACATTCACCTTGGGAAACAACTGGCAAATGGGGTCCCTGAGGTTAAAGGGCTTTTCATTAGAATAGTCTCAAATCTCTGTGCTTATTTGCTAAGAAAGAACATGTTCACAATAGTTTTCTCATTCAAAAACATAAAGCAAAATGGGGTGGCTCGGTCGGTTAAACGTCAGTCTTGATCTCTGCTCAGATCATGATCTCAGAGCTTGTGAGTTCAAGCCTCGTATTGGGATCCAAGCTGAGTTCACAGAGCCTGCTTGGGATTCTCTCTCTTCCTCTCTCTCTCTCTCTCTGCCCTTCCCCTGCTCTCTCTCTCTCTCAAAATAAACATTAATAAAAAATTAAAAAAATAAATTGCACTCACTCAAGAGAACAGTGTCTTCATTTTTATCTCCAATTTAAAAAAAGGTAAAGAAAAAAAAGATTCAGCACTCATGTGCAAAAAAGTGAGTTAAGCTCTGCAGACAGAAACATTTAAAAGTCTCTGCCCTTCAAGGCACCTGGGTGGCTCAGTAATGGCTTACTCTTGATTTCGACTCAGGTCATGATCTCATGGTTTGTGGATTCAAGCCCCACATCAAGCTCTGTACTGACAGCGCAGAGCCTGCTTGGGATTCTCTCCCTCCCTCTGCCTCTCTTTCTCTCTCTCTCAAAATAAAAAAACTTAAAAAAGAAAAACTTTAAAAACAAAAGTTTCTGCCTTCAAGGGACACAATCTTACTGATATATAAAACTGAATTTCCCCTTATTTGTCCACAATGAAACATATATTTAGGAAAAATATGTCTTTGAAGCTGAACATTTTTTTTTTAAGTTTTTATATCCTTTTGAAGGAGATAGAGACAGAGTGTGAGCAGGGAAGGGGCAGAGACAGAGAGGGAGACACAGAATCCGAAGCAGGCTCCAGACTGAACAGTCAGCACAGAGCCCGATGCAGGGGTCAATCTCATGAGTCATGAGATCATGACCTGAGCCGACATTAGGCGCTTAATCAACTGAGCCACCCAGGTGCCCCAAAGCTGAACATTTTTTAAAATTTATACTCTATTTACAATCTTTAATAATCTTCTTTAACAGGACTCAAAACCTAGAAAGGCATAAAAGGTAGAGATTGATAAAACTGTTTACATTAAAATAAAAAATGTCCAGGCAGCAAAAAAAAAAAAAAAAAAAAAGGATAAATCAGTCAAATCAAAAGACAAAAATGAGAAAGAGATCTGCAACATGAATGACAAAAAACTATTTCCTTAATCTACAAAACAACCTTAGAAATTAGTACAGGGGCACCTGGCTGGCTCTTCCTCTCGAGGTCATGAGGTCGAGCCCCATGTTGGGTGTACAGATTACTTAAATAAATAAAACTTAAAAAAAAAAAATAGTATAAAAGGGACCAGGAAAAAAAAAAGGCTAAAGATCTAAAGAGCCAAGTTTACTGAAAAACATACAGATAGTCAATAAGTATAGAAAGTTACTTTATACCTGCACTGTCCAATAACGGTAGCCATTAAACAAATGAGACTATTTGCTGAGGTTTGTTTTGTTTTGTTTTCTACATAGGCCCCACACCTAACATGAGACTCCAACTCAGGACCCTGAGATCAAGAGTCACAGGCTCTACTGACTGGGCCAACCAGACACCCCCACAAATAAGGCTATTTAAACTTAAAATTAAATAAAATTCAAAATTCAGTTCCTTAGTCACACTAGCCACATTTCAGGTGCTAAATGGCCACATATGACAAGTGGCTACTGTGTTGGACAGTACAGATATAGAACATTTCCATCAAGTTCCACTGAACAAAAGAAATGCTTTTTTAATATATCAAAGTGGCAAAGAATAAAGATTGATATATTCCTTGGATTAGAGAAAAGTAGGAAAAAGGCAGTAACCTTCAACATTTTCGAGAGGAATATAAATTGGCACAAACTCAAGTTTACAAACTCTTAACCATTCTATTCACACAAGTGCACATGCATCCACAGACACACAAACAATGTACGTGCATATGCCCACATGTACATATTGAACTAGTTGTTACAGCAAAAAAAAAACCAAAAACAAAAAAACCCTATAAATGGCCTATACATCGGGGCACCTGGCTGGCTCAGTTGGTGGGGCATGTGACCCTTGATCTCAGGATCATGAATTTAAGTCCTACATTGGGTATGGAACCTACTTAAAAAACAAAATAAAATAAATAAATGGCCTATAAGTCAAAAAATAAATAACTGATTTTTTTTTTTTTTTTTTTTTTAGTGATGGTACATTTAAAAACAATGGAATATCGAGGTGCCTGGGTGGCTCAGTTAAGGGGCTGACTTCAGCTCAGGTCATGATCTCACAGTTCATAATTCGAGCCTCACATCAGGCTCTGTGCTGTCAGTATGGAGCCCACTTCAGATACTCCGTCCCCCCTCTCTGCCCTCCCCTGCTCTCTCTCTCTCAAAAATAAATAAATACTAAAAAATAAAAATTAAAAAATGTTTAATAAATAAATAAAAACAGTGGAATATTAAAACATTTAAGGGAATGAGGCAGATACATAAGACATTAAAAGGTATCCATAATATTCACAAGTTGCAAAACTGTATATAAAATATAAATAGGTATACATATTTATGTATTATCTCTACATACAGAGTTAGAAGTCCAGAAAGCTATATTTGAACTATCAACTGTAGTTAATTTCAGTATGGTAACTAAATATTGTCAATATTTCAGGATGCAGACTTTCATTTAATCTTGTTTTTATTAGAATGACTCATCCAAGATTAACTCTTTACACTTTTCTGTTCCTCTTTTTTTTTTTTTTTTTTTTTTTAAAGAATGAGCCTAGGGGCACCTAGGCAGTAGCTCAGTCAGTAAACATCAGACTTCGGCTTAGGTCACGATCTCATGGTTCATGAGCCCCGAGCCCCACATCAGGCTGTCTGCTGTCAGCAGAGCCTGCTTCAAATCCTCCGTCCCCCTCTCTCTCTGCTCCTCCCCCCCTCTCTCTCAAAAATAAACATTTTAAAAAAATAAATGAGCCTATATAACTTTAATAGAAACTCAAAGTAACCAAACCAGTGTTTTTAAGTCATATATAAATTCTAAAATTTAGTGTATTCGATAACCTTTTAAAACAACATTAAAAACATGAGAAATCAAACTGTACTAAAAATACTAAAGGGGTGCCTGGGTGGCTCAGTCATCAGTCAGTTAAGCGTCTGACTCTTGATCTCAGCTCAGGCTCAGGTCACGATCTCATTGTTCATGAGTTCCAGTCCCACATCGAGCTCTCAACTGATGGCTTGGAGCCTGCTTGGGATTCTGTCTCTCCCTCTCTCTGCCCCTCCCCAACTCATGTTTTTTCTCTCTCAAAATAAATAACCTTTAAAAAAAATTTTTTTAAATAAAAATAATAAAATTTAGTATATTCAATAACCTTTTAAAACAACATTAAAAACATGATGGATAAATCAAACTGTATTAAAAATACTAAAGGGGTGCCTGGCTGGCTCAGTGGATGGAACATGGAATTCTTGATGTCAGGGTCGTGAGTTCAAGCCCCACGGTGGTGTAAAAGTTACTGAAAAACAAAATCTTTAAAAAGAAAAATAAATAAATAAAATAAATGAAAATAAAATTACTAACTTGCACACTACTATAAACTATGAGGCTGGTCTCTATGCAATATAGAAAGAAAGACTACAGTACTAGAGAGGCATTCAGAGGTCTTTGGTAAAAAGGACAAAGATAGCAGGTATTGAACCCTACTGATGAGTTCCCTGCAGTTGTATCTTCCACACACTGGCCTCCTTCCAAACAGCTTTTATAGTAAAAACATAAATGCCCTTTCACCGACAGAGAAACTGCACAGCCTTTTAAGAAAAAAAGAGTCTGCAGATGAGGAAATAGCAAGGAATTCTACAAATGTGATGCTATTTTCTCAGCTCCTGTCAGAATTCTAGGAGATGCAGTAGCAGCAGCACCTTTCATAGAAATGTTTAATTTATGTGCTCAAAAGAGGTCTGTTTTTTTTTTTTTTTTTTTCAGTTGTTAGGAGGTTTGTGGGCTTTTAAGACAGGCACATAAAAACAAGACAGAAGGAAAGACAAACTGAAAATAACACAGAATTCAAGAAGCAAAACACAGGGCAACTTTAATATTATGGCAAGAAGGAACATCAGTCAAGAGTGTTACATCAAATCACCCAGCACAAACAGACTTGCAGATAGCAATTTCATACATGTATCAAATATCTTACAATTTTATGTCAACTGTACCTCAATAAAGCTGAAATAATAAATATAAATGTGCACTTGGTATTTTGAAAATTATGGATCACAGCAGTTTGTCAATTTTTAATCCATGCCCCTTACAACGCTTTCTCATTCTATTTTCTATGTATTCCAAGATTTTGCCCAGTTTTACCTCCAACAGTCTATAAACAATACATGTAATATCTTTTTCCAAGATGCACACTCTTTCCTGGAGATTTTAATACTACTACAATACAATACAAATACAGACTAAAAAGGACTCTGGCCTGGTCAATATACATCCAAAAGGATATAACCAGGCTTGGCTTTTAAGTCTGTACTTGTATTCATAATTTAAAAAAAAAAAAACTACTCATGGTAAAGATTAAGGGTACAGAAAATTTCTAAGACTTCTATTTTTACTAAAGTACATTTTGTTAAGAAGTTTTCCTAAACAGCTTTCTAGAAAACATCTTTCTATTCATTATATACTTTTATCATATTTTAAATTATTTTCCATTTTCTATACTTCCTCCACAAAAGTTTTTAGCCTCTGAGTATTATTACTTCTTTTTTACAAATGTCCTAGGGACGCCTGGGTGGCTCAGTCAGTTAAGTGTCCAACTCTAGGTTTCTGCTCAGGTCATGATCTCGTGATTCATGAATTCGAGCCCCAAATCAGGCTCCACACTGATAGTACAGAGCCTGCCTGGGATTCTCACTCTCTCCCTCTCTCTCAAAAAAATAAATAAATTAACTTAAGAAAAGATTTTTTTTTCTACCTTCCATCTTATTCCCTAAAGTTAAATGACTTCAAGCAAATGTCAAAAATAAAAACCTATGTACATTCAAAATAACATTAATCACTAAGGGAAATCTTCTGCCCACAAATCACATGCTAAAGACCTATACAAGACAGTCTGTGCTCACCTCTAACACCCATACTTCACTTCACGTACCCTGACTACTTTGCTCCCAAGATATCCAAAGGTACCTCTAGTATAGAATCTCTTAAGGTTGCCTCCCTGTCCTTCCCACCTACAATCACAACTAACTTGTCCTTTTAGGACATTTTTCCCTTTTAACGCTTCCCTGGTTGTGGTGAGTAACAAGGGAAAAGTCAAAAGAGAAAACAGGATCAACAAGATTGTAGTATTTCCAAAGCTCTGCTGTTGCAAAAACAGCTAAATTCTTCAGGGATGTCATTAAATATTTAGATGATACAATGTTCATTTTGGTGTGTGTGTGTGTGTGTGTGTGTGTGTGTGTTTTAAAGCATGAGCTTAACTTTGAGCACAGTTCTAAAGTCAGTGCAATGGTTCTCAAGATCTCTGCTTACTACAAATCTTTGTATTCAAGTCGAACCAAACACTACAGATCTAATTCCCAATCATTTCATCACCATCACTGCTACCCTTAAAATTAAAAACATCCAAGACTGTTAACAAAATACTTGAGTAACAATGGGGGGGCCTAAGTGGCTCAGTGGGTTAAATGTCCAAGTCTTGATTTTGGTTCAGGTCATGATCTCATGGATTCATGGGTTCGAGCCCCACATCCAGCTCCTTTCACTGACAGTACAGAGCCTGCTTGGAGTTCTTTCTCTCTCTCTCTCCCCTTCTGCACATGCACTCTCTCTCTCTCAAAATAAATAAACTTAAAAAAAAATTTTTTAAATACTCAAGTAAAGCTTTTTAATAACTAGTGTATTTATATAGGGCAAATAGAAAATCAGTAGGGAGACAGTCCAGTACAGTGAATGAGCATTCAAGTTCTACAGAATCTCAACTCCATCATCCCTCTCTCCGCTATCCCTAGTTATTGGAACTAGTCTGTATGTTCTACATTTAATCAGCCTTTTGATACAATTTTACTATTATACAGTAATTATGAATATTATCTTGCTTTTTCAGGCTGTTTGTAACAACCTTACATCAATCCATGTAGCTCTCACCTCCATGCATACCCTCACATCAAACATGTACATATACATATAATTAATTTTATTTATTTGTTGCTATACTATTGGTCAGAAATACAACCTCATTTCAAT
This sequence comes from Lynx canadensis, assembly GCF_007474595.2. Classification (NCBI taxonomy): domain Eukaryota; kingdom Metazoa; phylum Chordata; class Mammalia; order Carnivora; family Felidae; genus Lynx; species Lynx canadensis. Next base: position 119,503,517 of record NC_044305.1, on the reverse strand, counting down.
AGTGCTCCCTAAAACAGGACAGCCCTACAATGGGGGTACCAAGAACACAATGAAAAAAGAAGCAGATAGTGCTCGTTTTCGTAAGTAATTTTATTCTTTCCTTGCTGAAACTGTTCCTAGAACATTTGACCCTAATGCCTATGAAATGTTTCTTTTTTTTGAAATAAGTTTCTTAAGACTTACTTCTCCTAGTCGTTTTGATCTTACAAATATATGCAACATTTCTTAATTTAGGTCAAAGTTACTTCCGTTTGTCAAAACACTAATTTTCTGATCTCATTATTCTGAAATATTAAAGACTGACTTTTGTCTATTCCCCCTACATTTACTTCTACCTAGTCCTTCTTACAAAGGGAAATCTTCTGAATGTAGAGGTTTAGTTTAATTCCTCACTTTACAGATGATAAAATGAACCAAAGAGCAGGGTGCTTTTTAGATTTTGCCTGCTAGTAAAAAAAAAGTTTTAGTGTCACCACTCTCATTCTAATTTTAACTTAGATTGAGGCTTTGCATTTGTCAGAATCAAATAAAAATACCAAACCACTAATATTCTGATCCCTTCAAGAACTCACTCAGTACTCTACTTATAAACTAGCTTTCCATCTTTTAAACATAGCTAACTACGGCATGAAATGCTTATTATAAATGAGCAAATATAACTAGAATTTAAATTAAAAATTGAAAAAATAAAAATAAATAAAAATAAATGAGCAAATATATTAACCTATTATAGGAAAATCTAAACAGCAGATGCAAACTTTTCCTACTTGTCACAATCTCCCAACGATTAGACTATTTTATCCAAAGAGATCATAATGCAAAAAATACTCTTAAGATTCTAGCGACTTGAAATAAATTAATATATTAGGGTTGTGGTCTGCTTACCTATAATTACAATTTGCCATCCTTCTTTTAATAAAACGAAAAAGTCTTGAGGTATTCATCAAGTAGAAGAAAGTCTAACAGTCTTCTGTGAAGAACCAATTTCCCCACCACCAAAAAAATTATTTCTAGAGTTTTATCTCTTTTAAAGGAAACTATCAGCACAGTCACAATTATGAAGATAGACTGTTAAGTGAAAACACTCAATAAATAAAATGTGCCTTTATTTATTCACTAACTTTTTCACATTTCCAACTAAAACAGAAATACAAGCTTAAGACTCATCAATCCCCTATCACATAAAATTTACAAAACAAATACACACGGTTTACAACAATGCACAAGATTGAATAAACAACAGAATCCAAATTTGGGGAAATAAAAAAGAATGGGTGGTAATGTAACAAAACATTAACATATAACTGAGGGGTGAGATATGTGATTTATTTTCTTCTTTATACGTTTCTATAATTTTCCAAATTTTCCCACAGTGAACATTTATTACTTTCGTAATCAGAAAAAAAAAATCATTTAAAAAATAAACCATACATCACATAAAGGTTCATTTAGAAGGGGTCTTCATATTATACAAGTATTATTGACATGATTCACCATTAAAGATAATGCCTCCACTTTCTCACTTTCCAACACTAAAATGCTGCTTTACGTCTCTAACTTTTCTGCTCCATCTCCCAACGTTTTATTTCTACATACATGCACGCTTTTCGTTTTTTTCATACAACGTAATAAAAGTCTCACCATTCCTAAACTGCCCATTTTTTAAAACCTACCTCTAAATTTCGTTATAACAAAATGGGGGGGGGGGGGGGGAGGTGGGGGGAAATGACAATTTTACCCACTAATCACAACTTCGTGAGGCCACCATCACTTTAGCTACGGAAAAGTCAAGGCCGGGTAAACTACACGTCCCACCATGCATTGCTGCCTTGTTCAGAGTAGGTCTCTACGGAAACAGAAAAAAAAAAAAAAATTCTACAAGTCCCACCTGTTACTTCGTTTCTAAACACCTCCTGCACTTTCAGCTTCAACAGCAAACAAAAACAAGAGCCTCGTGACCTCACGTTGGACCCGGGAGCCCAGACGAGCAGGGGACCCGGGGTCAGGCGGCATGTCTGCTATAGCGGGTAAATTCTACCAAGATCCAGCGCTCCTCTCTTCTTTCCGGGGCTGGGTGCACGCACAAGCCTTCTCCTATCTGCATCCAATGGGGGCTCTTCAGCCGCACAAGGGAGAAGAACCGGTTACTGTGCAAGCACAACAGACTTCCCCATGCCGGGGCGGGGGCTACCTCAGTGTGGAGGTGAGAGCGACGTGACCCCGAGAGGCAGCTTCAAAACACCAAGGGGACTCGTCGCAGACGCAGGGAGAAGCCACAGCCCCGCGGCGACCCTCTTCCGCTGGGCGCCTCCATTCCCACAGGGATCACAACCCCGACACTAACCGCCGCCCTCTCCGCGCGGTTTTGTGCCCCCTTCAGCCGGGTCGCTGGGCCAATGACCTCCCTTCCCCTGCGACCGGCAGGCGGCGAGGGAACAAAATTCTCCCGGGCTTCCCCTTCACTCCCTCCCCCTTACCGTCTTGGCGGCCTCCGCCCAGGTCCTGCCCTTCTTCCTACGGCCCTTTTCCCTCATGTCGGGTCTTGAACTGACTGGGAGGCTCCCGTGTCCGGGCTCCGGCCGCCCTCCCTGCCTGCTCTGCCCTGCGATGCTTTTCCCGCGGTGCCGGGAAAAGTGGGAGAAAGGGGAAGTCAGGTCCGAGGAGCACCCAAGCAGAGGAAGCGGCGGGGGTGGTGCGCGGAGGGGGGGGCGGGGGTCTATGGGGCGGCCGGTCCTCCTGCTGCCGTTGCCACTGCTACCGCCGCTGCCATATTGGGTCCTTACTGTACAGCCAGCCGCTGCGGTCACGTGACCGCTCCCGCGCGGCCGTCACTACTGTACGCAGCCGGACGCGCGAACGTGCGCGCGCGCCCCCGCCTCCCGCGCGGGGCTGCAGGACGAACGAGCCGACGGTCCGCTGCGTCTCGTCACTCCCCCGCCCTTCCGCTCTCTGCCTATCCTTTGGAGCATGCGCGGGAGGGAGGTCCGACGCTAAAGTGCGTCGAGCTTCCAGTGCTCACGCCTACAGCGAAAATCTGCCTGCGGAAGCGGAACTTGATCCGTCCCGGAAGGCTTATTGAACGGATTCTGACCGCGTGCCGGGCGCCTAGGTGGCTGTAGAGGCTTGGGAGAGCTGTGCTTTTCCCCCAAGCGGCGACTTTCCTAGCTATTGCTTTCAATAAGCCTCGTGCTTGTGTTTTTTCATTAGTGCATGTACAGGTTTACAAAGGTTATCTTTGTGACGATTTGCAACAGTTTTTGCTCATTTAACCCGTTTGGATAGATGAGGCAAGTTGAGTTCTAGGCTGTGGGGAAACCAAGAATCAAGGCGCCAGCTCAAGAGCCGGTTTTCCATCTCCAGGAATTCCTTTAAAACTTAAGATGATCCCCTCAGCCCTTTCTTAAAGGCCACCAGTAACTGCGTTCACACTTTTTCAAGTGAATAGTCTCATCAAAGACCCAAATGGTGTCTTTTCTTTCATGTGGACCTTAGTCACTTGCACAGTGCCTATAAATATCAGGCACCCAGTAAATATTTGCTGAATGAGTCAGCTGTCTGTAGTCAAAAATTATTATCTGTAGGGTCCAAACAGCCTCCTGGAAAATCCAGAATGTGGCATCTTCCATCGCATGTTTTTATACTTTGCAAGGTAAAAAGAAAATGCAGTAACGCCTACTGTTCTCCCAAATCCATCTGCTTTCAGAAGTTGTATCTAGTTTAGTAAACTTAGCCCTATACTATATTCTAAAATAGGACTGAGAGTTGGGCTGCCTCTTGGGAGGAAAGACAGGTGAGAGCAATACTTTACTTGGAGTCCATGGTTAGGTTTCAAAACCCCACGGACCCCCTAAAATTGTGAACAGCATTTTAATGTAATTGTGCATGTTTGAGAAAAGAACTCATGACTTTCTCAATTTTTCAAAAGGGGCTGTTATACCCAAAAAAAAAAAAAAAAAAAAAAAAAAGGTTTGGGTTTTTTTTTCAGTGTTTATTTTATTTTTGAAAGACAGTGTGAGTGGGGAGGGGGCAGAGAGAGAGAGGAAGACACAGAATCTGAAAAAGGGTCCAGGCTCTGAGCTGTCAGCACAGAGCCTGATGCAGGGCCCAAACCAACGAACCGGTAAGATCATGACCTGAACCAAAGTCAAACGCTTAACCGACTGAGAAACCCAAATGCCACCCCAAAAAAAGTCTTAATAGGGAGTTTGAGAGGCCATCTAGATACTTCCTTATATTTCAACTTCAGACATTGATCAAACAGCTCCATAATAGCATAATTGATTTGGGCATATTTTCACAAATCCGTTTAGTAACTCAGCACTCTCCATAGCACTCAAGGTATGTACCATCTTCCTCTAAAGTCTAGGTCTAGGGGCACCTGGCTGGCTCAGTCAATAGAGTGTGTGACTCTTGATCTCCGGGTTGTGTGTTCCAGCCCCATGTTGAATGTAGAGATTACTTAGTCTTAAAAAAAAAAAAAAAAGGCCTAGGTTTGTAGTCCATTCAAGAAGTCTCCATCCCTAGATGTTAAGCAATGCAACGGCTCTTGAAGGAACACTGAAACACCAGCTCTGAAACAATATCTTGTGAGGATTAGGCACCATCCTGAAGACCACATTCATATACTCTAAATCAGTTAGCAATATATGGTGCTTTGTCCCCAGTAGGTAGAATATATGGGTCTGGAAATGAAGGGGTGAAGGTAGGAATGACCCTGCTTGGTGCATCCTATCAACTCAATCAGAAATCATGGTTTCCAAAGGGGACTGCTTCCACCAATAGATACAGCAGGAGTCCCATTGAACTTCAAGCTATAATTGCTGCCTGAGCATTTCAGATGCCTTGTAACAAGGGACCAGCAGACATGACAAGAAGGCACCATCTTTTTTTTTAATTTAATTTTATTTTTTTCAACGTTTTTTTTTTTTTTTTTAATTTATTTTTTGGGACAGAGCGAGACAGAGCATGAACGGGGGAGGGGCAGAGAGAGAGGGAGACACAGAATCGGAAACAGGCTCCAGGCTCTGGGCCATCAGCCCAGAGCCCGATGCGGGGCTCGAACCCACGGACCGTGAGATCATGACCTGGCTGAAGTCGGACGCTTAACCGACTGTGCCACCCAGGCGCCCCTAATTTTATTTTATTTTTAAGTAATCTCTGCACCCAACGTGCTGCTAGAACATATAACGCCAAGATCAAGAGACCCGTGCTCCACCAACTGAGCCAGCCAGGCACTCCAGACAAGTCACCATGTTGGCAGGGGTGATTGATCCCAATCATCGAGAGGAAGTTGGAATTCTGTTACACAACGGAAGATGGAAGGACGATGTTCGGCACCCAGGTAATTCACTTGAGTATCCCTTGGTGCTTTCTTACCCAATTTTGTAAATGGAAAAGTACATCAGCCATGGCCTATAAAGGGCATTGGTATCGGGGGCTAATGACCCTTCGGGCATAAGGCTCTGGGTCATATCACCAGGTAAACCACCTGGACCAGCAGAGGCACCAACTGAGGATGAGAAGAATCTGTGTTCAGATAGAAGCAGGAGACAAGTACAGTTAAGCAGATACATATAAGCAGACAATTCACAAAAGAGGAAATTCAGTTAAGCAATATATGTATAAAAACAATATGCAGGGGCACCTGGGTGGCTCAGTCCGTTGAGTGTCTGACTTCGGCTCAGGTCATGATCACTCAGTTCGTGAGTTCAGGCCCCACATCTGGCTCTGTGCTGACAGTTCAGAGCCTGGAGCCTACTTCAGATTCTGTGTCTCCCTCTCTCTGCCCCTACTCCACTCATGCTGTGTCTCTCTCTGTCTCTCAAAAATGAATTTTAAAAAAAGTTAAAAATTAAAAAAAAAAAACCAATATGTACTTCATGAGTATCAGTGAAATCCAAATTATGATTACAATAAAAAAGTTCATTTAAGAATCCTGATTTTTTGGGGCGCCTGGGTGGCTCAGTCAGTTGAGCGTCCGGCTTTGGCTCAGGTCATGATCTCGCGGTCCGTGGGTTCGAGCCCCGCGTCGGGCTCTGTGCTGACAGCTCAGAGCCTGGAGCCTGTTTCGGATTCTGTGTCTCCCTCTCTCTGATCCTCCCCCGTTCATGCTCTGTCTCTCTCTGTCTCAAAAATAAATAAATGTTAAAAAAAAAAAAAAAAAAAAAACTTTAAAAGAATCCTGATTTTTTAAATGTTTATTTATTCTTGAGAGAGAGAGAGAGAATGGGGGTGGGGGGCAGACACAAAATCTGAAGCAGGCTGCAGGCTCTGAGCTGTCAGCACAGAGTCTCCTGATGTGGGGCTCAAACTCACAAGCTGTGAGATCATGACCTGAGCTGAAGTCAGACACCAAACCGACTGAACCACCCAGGCGCCCCAGGAATCCTGATTAAACATACTTCTATAAAAATTAACAGGCTTAATGGGTTACAGAGTTTCAGTTTGGGATAATGAATAAATTCTGGAGATGGTTGGTGGTGATGGTTGTATAACAATATTAATGTACTTAATGTCACTGAATTGTACTCTTAAAATGGTTAAAATGAAAAAAAAAAACGATTAAAATGATAAATTTCAGGGACTCCTGGGTGGCTCAGTCAGTTAAGTGTCCGACTTTGGCTCAGGTCATGATATCGCAGTTCATGGGTTTGAGCCCTGCATCGGGCTCTATGCTGACAGCTTGGAGCTTGGAGCCTGCTTCGGATTCTGTGTCTCCCTCTCTCTCTGCCCCTCCCCCACTCATGTTCTATGTGTGTGTGTCTCTCTCTCTGTCAAAAATAAATAAACTTAAAAAAATGTTTAATGATAAATTTCATGTATATTTTACCACAATTAAACAATTATTTTAAAAAATTAACCAGTGTTGGGGCACCTAGCTGGCTCAGTTAGTAGAGAATTCAACTCTTAATTTTAGGATTGTAAATTCAAGCCCTACATTGGATATGGAGATTACTTAAAAATAAAATCCTTTAAAAAAATTAACCAGTGTTTTATATACCAGTAAAAAACTGATAAGAAAGTTTTAAAAGTTCTATTCTCATTAGCTACACAAAAGTGTATACATATATGTGTGTGTACATAGACACATATATTGATACGCTCAAGCCTAAATTAGAACTAAAGTCCAGGGGAAATGTCTGCACTGTTCATAATCTATATAATGTAAACAGCTAATTTCTGAGAAAACTAAGACTCTAAACAAATAAATATGCAAACCACGTTCTTAAAAAGTCTTACTATTCTAAGTGTTTTTATTTTTTATTTTTTTATTTTTTCAATATATGAAATTTATTGTCAAATTGGTTTCTAAGTGCTTTTAATCCCAGGTCTCCCTCTCTCTCTCTGGCCCTTCCTCATTCACGTGCACACTCTCTCTCTCTCTCTCTCAAAAATAAACATTAAAAAAATAAATTGGATATCTTCTTTATAAAAAAAACAAACAAACAGGGTTTTTTTGGTGGGGGGAAAAGGGGGAAGAGCAGAAGGAGAGAGAGAGAGAAGCCGGCTCCACATTGAGCATGGAGTTGGACATGGGGCTCGACTCCATGACTCTGGGATCATGACCTAAGAGGAAATCAAGAGTCCACGCTCAACTGACTGAGCCACCCAGATGCCCCAATACAGTTTGTTTTTTTTTTTTTTTTAAGAATAATATGAGGGAGATTTACCCCACCAGGTATTAAAACTTTTAGAATGAATAAAAAGAATAACCAAAACTTTGGAAACTGATTCCAAAACTGACATATTAGTTAATTTAGAAACAGCCCTTAGAATAAACAGAACTTAGTATATGATAAAAGTGACATCATCAGTGAGGAAGTGACTGGGATCGAGCCCCACATCAGGCTCTGTGCTGAGCATGGGACCTGCTTAAGATTCTCTATCTCTAAGGGCACCTGGGTGGCTCAGTTGGCTGAGTGTCTGGCTCTTGATTTCACTTCAGGTCATGATCTCATGGTTTGTGGGCTCAAGCCCCACTGATGGCAGAGTCTGCTTGGGATTCTCTCTCTCTCTCTCTCTCTGCCCATCCCCTAATTGCGCTCACTCTCTCAAAAAAAATATTCTCTCTCTCTCCTTCTACCTCTCTCCCTTGCTCATGCTCTTTCTCTCTCTCTAAAAAAAGAAAGAAAAAAGAAATAGTAGATATAGATAATAGACACATAGATAAAATAGGTAGGTACATTTCCTTGTTGATCATGCTAGAGTCTAAATGTGCAGTATCTGCCAAGACACCCATGTTGGAACACAGCTTCTATCATGATGGCCATGAGCCACATGCCAGGCTTTTCGGGTAGCGATGATATCTTCAACATCTTTTATGAGGCAGGCATTGGCAAAAATATCACTAAAGCAGTTTTGTAAAGAATTATTTTTCATGAAGTTGTTATTGGAAATCTTTTTTTCTAAGTTTATTTATTTATTTTGAGAGAGAGAGAGGATGCATATGAGCAAGGCAGAGAGAGAGGGCTGACAGCATGGAGTCTGACTTGAGGCTTGAACTAATGAACCCATGATCATGACCTGAGGCGAAACCAAGAGTCAGACGCTTAACCAAGTGAGCCACCCAGGTGCCCTGGACATCTTATTATTAAGAAAGATGGCACTAGTTGTTTGTTGTTGTTGTTGTTTTTAATATTTTTAATGTTTATTTATTTTTGAGAGAGACAGAGTGTGAGCGGGGGAGGGGCAGAGAGAGAGAGGGAGACAGAATCCAGAGCAGGCTCCAGGCTCTGAGCTGTCAGCACAGAGCCCAACACAGGACTCATACCTATGAGCCACAAGATCATGACCTGAGCCAAAGTCAGAATCTTAACCAACTGAGCCACCCAGGCATCCTGATGCCACTAGTTTCTGTACATCTGTAGGAAATCATTATTGGCCAAGAAATTAGAGTTTTTGGCATTCAGCAGGATGGGATGAGGGAGGGGAGTCTTTCTGTTTTCACCTCCTTGCTCACAGGATTGTCCATTAAAGCAAAAAGTCAAGGGGCACCTGGGTGGCTCAGTCGGTTAAGAGGCCGACTTCGGCTCAGGTCATGATCTCGCGGTCCGTGAGTTCAAGCCCCGCGTCGGGCTCTGTGCTGACAGCTCAGAGCCTGGAGCCTGTTTCAGATTCTGTGTCTCCCTCTCTCTGACCCTCCCCTGTTCATGCTCTATCTCTCCCTGTCTCAAAAATAAATAAAACGTTTAAATAAATAAATAAATAAATAAATAAAGCAAAAAGTCCAGACTGGCAATTCCCATGACCAGTTGCTCAGATTTTCACAATTGTACCTATGGATCCTACTATCCCAACCTCTTTACTCACAGGACTTGGATATCTGATTGTCACTTCAAGGTAGACAATGATGCTATTATATATTGGGCAGAATCCTAGACACTGAACGCAGTATAGTTTACATAATCTTTAACTTCCTCATCAGGTAGCAGGTTCATTGTAGAGCTAAGTCTGTCTGATGCCAGGATCACTTTCTATCCAGTTATTCCAGCACCATTTATTGAAGAAATAATCCTTTCCCCAGCATATATTCTGAGCTCCTTTGTCATAAATTAGTTGACCATATACATGTGGGTATTTTTCTGGGCTCTCTATGAGGTTCCATTGATCTATGTTTCTCATGCCAATGCCATACTGTTTTGATTACTATGGCTTTGTAATATAGATTGAAATCAGGAAGTGTGATGCCTCCAGTTTTATTCTTCTTTGTCAAGATTGCTTTGGCCATTTAGGGCCTTTTGTGGTTTCATACAAATTTTAGAATTGTTTTTCATATTTCTGTGAAAAATGCCATTGGAATTTTTATAGAGATTGTATTCAGTCTGTAGATAGCTTTGGGTAGTCTGGAGGTTTTAACAATATTAATCTTTCCAATCCATGCGCACAGAATATCTTCATTTATTTGTGTCTTCTTCAATTTCATTCATCAATGTCTTGTAATTTTCAGTGTTCAGATCTTTCACCTCCTTGGTTAGATTTATTCCTAAGTATTTGATTCTTTTTGATGCTATTATAAATCGTATTGTTTTCTTAATTTCTCTTTCTGATAGATCATTATTAGTGTATAGAAATACAACTGATTTTTGCATATTGATTTTCTATCGTATCCTACAACTTTACTGACTTGTTTATTCTAACAGTTTTGGGGTGGGATCTTTAGGGTTTTCCACATATAATATCATACCATCTGCAAATAGAGACAATTTTACCTCTTCCTTTCCAGTTTGGTTACCTGTTATTTCTTTTTCTTCCTAATTGCTCTGACTAGAGCTTCCAGTACTATGTTGAATAAAAGCAGGAAGCATGGGCATCCTTGGGGTACCTGGCTGGCTCAGATGGTAGAGCATGTAATTCTTAACCTCAGGGTCTTGAGTTTGAGCCCCATGTTGGGTGTAAAGATTACTTTTAAAAAGTAAATTAAATTGGGGTACCTGGGTGGCTCAGTTGTTAAGCATCTGACTTCGGTTTGGGTGATGACCTCACAGTTGGTGAGCACAAGCCCCACTTTGGGTAAGCTCCAGCCCTGCTTCAGGTAAAAACACCAGCCCCAGATGAGTGCCGATTCTCTCTCTTTCTCTCTCTCTATCCCTCCCTCTCTTGCCCTCTCTGCCCCTTCTGGGTTTCTTTCTCTCTCTCCCTCTCTTTCTCTGCCCCTCACTTGAGCCCTTCCTCTCTCTAAAAAAAAAAATTAATTAATTAATTAAATTAAATTAAAATTGTTATAATGTTACTCATTTTTAAGGAAGAGAGAGACAGAGCACAAGGTGGGAAGCGGCAGAGAGAGAGGGAGACAGAGAATCTGAGGCAGGCTCCAGGCTCTGAGCTGTCAGGACATGGGGCTCGAATGGTTCATCCACAAGATCATGACCTGAGCTGAAGTTGGATGCTTAACCAATTGAGAGACCCAGGCACCCTAAGTTTTGGGTTTTTTTTTTAAAATACTGGGCAGCCTTGACTTGTTCCTGATCTTAGAGGAAAATATTTCGGCTTGTCACCATTGACTATGATGTTAGCTGTGGGCTTGTCAAATACAGTCTTTATTATGTTGAGGTATGTTCTCTGTACACAGTTTGTTGACAATTTTTATCATGAAAAAATGTTGAATTTTGTCAATGCTTTTTCTGCATCTATTGAGATGATCTTATGATTTTTATTTTTCATTTTAATATGGCATATCACATTAATTTGCAGATATTGAACACCCCTGGAATAAATCTCAATTAACCATGGTGTATGACCCTTTTAATGTACTGTGGAATTTAGTTTGTTAATTTTTAGAAAAAAAAATTTAATGTTTAGGAACCATGAGATCATGACCTGAGCTGAAGTCAGACACTCAACCAACTGAGCCACATAGGCACCCCTGTTTGATCATTTTTTGAGTCCTCTCTCTCTCTCCCTCTGTTTTTCTCTCTCTCTATCTCTCTCTGTCCCTGTCTCTCTGCCTCTCTCTCTCTTAATCAGTCTGGCTAGAGGGTTATCAATTTTGTTGATCTTTTCAAAGAAGCAGTTCCTGGTTTCATTGATCTGTTCTATGGTTAGCTCATTTTTTGTTGAGGATTTTTGCATCCAGGGACATTGGCTATAATTTTCTTTTCTTGTAGTGTCTTTGTCTGCTTTAGTAGCAGGGTCATATTGGCCTCATAAAATAAGTTTGGAAGTGTTTCCTCCCTTTCCATTTGAAAGCTTGAGAAGATTAATAATAATTCTTTCTTAAATGTTTGGTAGACTTCACCAGTGAAACCACCTAGTCCTGGACTTTTCTTTGTTGGGTGTTTTTTTTAATGGTTCAATCTCCTTGATAGTAATCAGTCTGTTCAGATTTTTATTTCCTCATGATTCAATCTTGGAAGTTTGTATGTTTTTATAAATTTATCCATTTCTTCTAGTTTTTCCAACTTGTTGGCATACACTTGTCCATAATAATCTCCTGTGAACCTTTGAATTTCTCTGGTATTGAATTTCTTTGGTAATGCCTCCTCTTTCATTTGTAATTTAATTTATTTGAGTCCTGTCTCTTTTTCTTGGTTAGTCTACTAAAGGTTTGTCTAATTTGTTTATCCTTTTTTTTTCTGTCCCACCCACTATTTTATCTTAAAAACCATCTCTTGGTTTCATTAATCTTTTCTATTGTCTTTTTGGTCTTTGTTTCATTTATTCCTTCTCTGATCTTTGTTATTTCCTTCTTTCTACTAGCTTTGGGCTTCATTTGTTCTTTTTTTCCTAGTTAATTAGGGTATAAAGTTAGGTTCTCTGTTTGAGAGCTTTCCTTTGTTCTTAATACAGGAGTTTATTGCTATAAACTTCCCTCTTGGGGTGCCCGGGTGGCTCAGTTGGTTAATCCTGACCGTTGGCTCAAGTCATGATCTCACAGTTCCTGAGTTTGAGCTCCCCATCGGGGTCTCCGCGGTCAGTGCAGAGCCTGCTTATATCTTCTGTCCCCCTCTCTCTGTACCTCCCCCCCAAAAAATAAACATTAAAATTTTTTAATAAAAAAAATAAACTTCCCTCCTAGAACTGTTCTTGCTGCATTCTATAAATCTTGATATATTTTATTTCCATTTTCATTTGTTTCACAGATTTTTTTGTTTGTTTCTCTTTTAATTTCTTTAACCCATTGATTGTTCAGGAGCATGCTGTTTAATTTCTGCATACTTGTGAAGTTTATAATTTTCTTCTTGTAATTGATGTCTAGTTTCATACCATTGTGGTCAGAAAAGATGATAAGATTTCAAGCTTCTTAAATTTATTAAGAAGCTCATTTTGTGACCTAACATATGATCTATCCTGGAGAATGCTCCATGTGCTCTTGAGAAGAATGTGTGTGTTCTGCTGCTGTTGGATGAAATGTTCTGTAAATGTCTGTTAAGTCCATCTGGTCTACCAGGTCATTTAAGTCCAATGTTTCTTAATTGATTTTCTGCCTGGATGATCTATCCATTGTTGAAAGTGGGATATTGAAATTCCTACTATTGTATTGCTGTCTATTTCTCCATTCAGATCTGTTAATATTTGCTTTATATATTTAGGTCCTTCTATGTTGAGTATGCAAATATTTACAAACGTTACAGCCTCTTGATGAATTGATCACTTTACCATTATATAATGACCCTCTTTGTCTCTTGTTACCGACTTTGGTTTAAAGTCTATTTTGGATAATATAAGTATAGCTTACCTCTGCTTTCTTTTGGTTTCCATTTGCACACAATGTCTCTTTCCATCCCTTCACTTTCCATCTGTTTGTGCCCTAAAGCCAAAATGAGTCTTTCCTAGGCAGCATATAATGGGTTTTGCTTTTTTATCCATTTCGCCACTCTGCTATCTTTTGACTGGAGAAGGAAAAAATCTTTTTAAAGTTACTTCTATCCATATGTTAAAAAGATACTCAGGTACTCATTGTATTTCTGCTTTGTGTTTCAGTTTGGTAAATTAGGTAAATAATGCACATACATTATTTATATCATTATATCACAATGCATTACAATTAACTTAAGTACCCCAGTTTGGTAGAATTTAACCAATTCTGTCTAATGGCAGTCCAAAGAGGATTTCCTTTTTAAGAGACTTCTTCCTGTAACTTCGCAGATAGTAGAACCAACATTAGTTTCAGGGGGGAAAAGATTGAGCAATTGTAATAAAAATGCAGTATTAAATAAACAGCATAGTAAGAATGTGCCAAAGAATGCACGTGCTGTTAGCTGGGCTCTCGTTAGCTCTGCCTTTGCTTCAGACTTCAGCCTTAACCAGTTTGCCATCTCAAGCATGCTTGCCTTAAGTTAGGTCATGAGCAGCAGGGAGGCTGTAGGTGGAGCCCATTGGAAGTCCTCACGTCTGACCCTACATCGGTCAGTGGCTGCACAGGGGAAGAGGTGCTGGGCTCACACTCCCTGGTCTGGAATTCCCCACGTGAGGACATTCTACCTATCAGGAGCTGGGCAAGCCTCTTGAACTCTTTAAGTCTCAGTTCCCTCTACAGGGATTATTGTGAGGTTTGAATGAGGAGATACTGTGTAAAGAACCTAGAATAGTACCTGGTACATTAGACGCTATCCATAAATGCTAACTATTGTATCTTCTATATTATACCACAAGTATATATACATATATATACGTGTATATATATATAGTATAGTATATGTATAGTATAGATATATATACTTCTGTGTATATATACTCTGTATATATACTTTACATACTTCTGTGTGTATACTATATGTATATAGTATATGTATAGAGTAGTATATAGTATATACATATACATATATAGTAGCATATGGTATATATACTATATTATATGGACAGAAAAGAGGGCTGTGAGAAGTAAGGGAGATGATTAATTCTCAAAACTACCAAATAAAGTATGTGTTGTCTAGTTAACAGCAGGTTTACAACTTATTGGAAATATATATGAACGACCTCCACCCCCCCCCGCCCCCCCATCCCCGCCCCACAAAATGGAGTCCCAAACCTTTAGACACTTCACTTCCTGGTTCTTCTTCCCCTGTCCGATTCAAGGACTTATTTTCATGGGCTTATTTTCAAGGGCTTTGCAATGAGCATGCACCAAAGAACAAAGGGAGGAGGGACTGAAAAATCTCTGCCATACCTCAGGGAATTTGCATTTGTTCCAATCAGACTATTTTTGCCTTACAAGGGCATAGGTAGTGTCTGGGTAAGGCTGTAACCTCTGTAGCACTCAGCCAATGAGGAACCAGGGGAGGGACTTGCATGCTAGAAGATAAATTGTCTGCTGTTAACTGCCCCGAGTGTGCCTGTCCATCACCCACTCTTGCAAGAACGTTGATTAAAGCCTCTCTTCCCTGTGCTCCGAGTCTCTGCATCCCTCCTTTGATTGGGTCAGTGAGCCTACTTCTCACAAGGGCAAAAGTGACCTTCTCAACTCTTCTTCCCCCCTGCAAAACTTAAAAAATAACTAGCTGTTCCTATTTCTCTATTATGCAGCAAGATTTAGCTTACTTGGTGACAGGGCCAGCAAGAGCCTAGATGAAAGGAATCTACTGAATGTCTGCTAAATGCCTGGCAATATATATGAGGATACAAATGTTTCTTGTCAAGAAACATTTTTTTAGGGACAATTTCTTTTTCTTTTCTTTCTTTCTTCTTCTTCTTCTTCTTCTTCTTCTTCTTCTTCTTCTTCTTCTTCTTCTAAGTTTATTTATTTTGAGAGAAAGAGAAAGAGAGACCAGGGGAGGGGGAAAAGAGACAGAAGGAGGGAGAGAGAATCCCAAGCAGGCTCCACACTGTCAGCATGGAGCCTGATGCAGGGCTCAAACTCACTAACCATGAGATCATTACCTTAGCTGAAATCAAGAGCCAGAAGCTTAACCAACTGAGCCCAGGCACCCCTTCCTTTTTTCTTTCAGGGACAATTTCTGCCAATTAGTAATATGATCTTCAAATACTCAATCCAGTTCCATTAAACAGGTCAATTTAGTGTATTTCAGCCATGAGCCAAATACTGAGGGCCAGAAACGAGTGTAAGACTGCAAAACAGTGAGAACAGGAACTGAGCCTGTCATGTTTATTATATTTGCAGTGCCCAGAATAGCACCTTGTGATAGGAAGTTCTCCATACATTTTTGTTGAATCAATAAGTAGATGAATGGGGGCGCCTGGGTGGCTCAGTCAGTTAGGCGTCAGACTTCGGCTCAGGTCATGATCTCACAGTTTGTGAGTTCGAGCTCCGCGTTGGGCTCCGTGCTGACAGCTCGGAGCCTGGAGCCTGCTTCAGATTCTATGTTTTGCTCTCTCTCTGCCCCTCCCCTGCTCATGCTCTGTCTCTCTCAGTCTCAAAAATAAACAAAACACTAAAAAAAAAATTTTTTTTTTAAATAAGTAGATGAATGAATAAATAAAGAAGACATAATCCTTACTCCAAAATAGCTCATCTGAAAATAAGAAAGACCTATGAACAAATACCATACATTGTTATACATGCAATCATAAACATATATACAAGATCCTAAAATGGCATAGAGGAATAGGAACCCTATGGATATTAGCACAAGGGAGGGTATCCAGCAAGGCTCCAAGAAGGAATGGCAACCAGTGAAGAGTGGACAGGGCAGAGTAAATGAGATGAGAAGCAAGGAGACCAGTTGGGAGGGTTTTGCAGCACTTCCAGGACATTATTTCCTAACCTGCAGTCCAGGGGAGGAGTCCATTAGCTTAGACAAAATTATGTTTATTTTCATTAACCTTAAAGTTATGACTTTGGTCGCCAACGGAAATCACAGATATTTTCAGGTTACATTACACTTAAGACATCTAGAAATATTTTTACATTTATCACAATTTCACAACTTCAATATTATTAGACCTGGCACTGGATCTTGTTATTTGGTGCATTAATAATGAAGCACATGTATCGCTATAACACAAGTTTGTTTTTCTAATAAGCTAATCACTATATTTCAATAGAAATGTTTTTCTCTGTGATCCCATGGATTTTGTTCACACATTCAAAGAGATTCTGAGGGGTGCCTGGGTGGTTCAGTGGGTTAAGCGTCTGACTTTGGCTCGGGTCATGATCTGACTGTCCATGAGTTTGAGTCCCATGGCCGGCTCTGTGCTGACAGCTCGGTGCCTGCAGCCTGCTTCAGATTCTGTGTCTCCCTCTCTCTCTGCCCTTCCCCTACTCGTGCTTTGTGCGTGTCTCTGTGTCTCAAAAATGAATAAAGAAGCATGGGAAAAAATTTAATATAAATAAAGAGATTCTGAGAAGGGGTCTATAGGCTTCCACAAACTGCCAAAGAAATCCATAGTAAAAACAAATGAACACAAAAATAGGAATTGGGATTCTGTCACACAATACTGTGTGACTTTATTTTTTAGTTTTAGTTTTTTACATTTTTTTTAAAGTTTATTTATTTTGAGAGAGAGAGAGAGCGCACAAGCAGGGAAGGGACAGAGAAAGAGAGAATCCCAAGCAGTCTCTGCACTGTCAGGGCAGAGCCTGATGCAGGGCTCAAACTCACAAACCATGAGATCATAACCTGAACCAAAAAGCAAGAGTCGGAGGCTTAACAGACTGAGCCATGCAGGCGCTCCATAACAGTGTGTGACTTTGGGCAAATTTTCAAAATCTTTTTGGGCCTCAGTTTCCTCATGTGAAAAATGTGCATAATACTGATAGTTTTCTATTTTATAAAGTGGGGGGTATCTAGGTGGCTCGGTCGGCTAAGCATCTGACTTCCACTCAGGTCATGATCTCACAGCTCGTGAGTTCGAGGCCCACACTTGGCTCTGTGCTGATACCTCAGAGCCAGACTCAGAGCCTGGAGCCTGCTTCGGATTCTGTGTCTCCCTCCCTCTGCCCCTCCCCTGCTTGCGCTCTCTCTCTCTCTCTCTCTCTCTCTCTCAAAAATAAATAAACATTAAAAACAATTTTTTAAAAATATAAGGTGTTGTAGAAATAAAAGAAGTACACATAGAAAATTTAAAATAATGCCAGGTGTATGATAAATATTCAATAAATATCATAATATCAAATCATCTTGATTTCTGAAGAAAATCCAATGAATGATCCCTTAAATCCAGTATTCCTTGAGACTGTAAACTGCTTATGAAGATTTCCCTGAACGCTAGTTAAAATAACAACCAAGAGAGTCCTCATTTTCTCTCCTTCACTTTTTATTAGTCATTTTGAGGATCAATGCAGTGTCAACACAAGGTTCCTGTTTTCTGCAAAGAACTAAAAAGGCAACTTCCTAAGAATTAAGGCTGATATACAAACATAGATTTAGAGTTGACAGGTCCCCGAGGAAGATATCTTATTCCAGGTTCTCTAAAGCACCGATCTCAATGCTATTGACAGGCATGAACTAGCTCACTTCAAGCATTTGAAGGGAAAACCAGAGCCTGACTTAAACTGTGCTGTACTGCAGGTGGTCAAAGGCAAAGAGACGCAGGAAGCAGGAAGGAAGGCAGAGGAACTGGAGGCCAGCCAGGAACAAGCTGGGAATAGCCAGACTGCACTGCTCCTTAGTTACCATGGGCTTTGTCCAGCCAGATGTCCTAGCATCTCCTTGGTTTTCTGCCTGAGGAATCTGACTATTCATTCTGAAGTTATCTTAAATGCTGTCCACATTCACAAATACTCCTCAGAGGCCAAATTCATTTTTAAATGTTCATCCTAGCAAGAGATTTTTTTTTTACATAGATGGGGATACAGCCTGGACCTAAATAGATTTAGGTTCAAGTCTCATCATTGTAATTTACTACCTAAGTGAACTTAAGCAATTGACTAGGATTCTCTAATCTTCAGCTTCCTCATCTGCCCCAAAATCGAGATAATTTACCCAATAAATATTCACGTTTGAGTCCCTATTACGTGACACGCTCAGATTTGGATGTTGAGAATACAGAAGAAAACCACACAGGGTAGCTTCATTCAAGTGAAGACGGAAGAGAAATAAATAGACAAGACAGTATTGGATGTTGATAAATGCTCGAAGACAATCCACCAAGTTGATGTGCAAGAAGTGATGGAGTTGCAGCATCTTTGGAGGAGGAAGAATTTGACATTGGAGCCGAGACTGAGGACAAAAAGACAAGAAGAAACTCGCCCCGTGAAGATTCGGGTGTGGAGCATTCCAATGAGAGGGAAAGAGAATTTCAAAGGCCCTGAGGCGGAAGAAAGCTTGGTGTGTCCTTGGAATATAAAGAAGATATACAATGGAGTGAGGTGGAGAGGGGCTGGGGAGAGGTGGGAGAGGTAGGCAGGACTGAGGAAGTGGAGGAGGATGTAAGAGCTTTGAGAAGAGCCGGGGAATGTGTGAATACTTGTTTGGGAGAATGGGGGAGAGAACATACTGGAGAAGTGTAGTAGGGTTGCTTGGCAGCATTGAGACTCCTTTTGAGATGCGTGGTCATGAATTTCAACTAGAACTAGTTGGCATAGTGGATGTTGCACCGAGAATTAGATGAAGTGAATGGAAGTTTTTGACACATGGTAGATGCTCAGAAATGTTCACTAGCTATTATAAGGGAGAAAAATCTTAAGATGAAGAAAACTAAACCAACTCATCTATTTTTGCCACCATCTGTAATTTATCAGAGAGGTAAAAGATACGCTATGTATTCTGGGCTTTGGTTTAAGACTGTTTTCCACCAAAAGGGAGTTTTTTAGCATCTGGATGTTTTAAACCTGAACGTTTTTGCACACCCAGTGCAAAATGCCGCGATTTTTTGCTCTTGTGGTCTTAATAAACTGGAAGTAAATTTCTCCTGTCAGTCTCTTGTGGGATCACTTCCTCATATTCCAAATACAGGAACACAGTATATGCACAAAATTTTAGTATATACACAAAATTTGCTTCTCTTTCTCTTTCTGCATGTTCAGACAAAAGAAAGATTTCTTCTGGTGACTTTCCAAGATGTTTTGAAATATTAATTCACAACATTTGATGCCTGGGAATAACTCTGTAGTGTAGCATGCCATATCTATTGCAACTTTAAATATAATCTCTTCTGCAATGGCAGAAATGGAGAACATCACACCTGAGATTTTCTATAATTTCATCTCACCAATGAGATCTTTTCTGACAAATCCCTTTTAAAAAAACGGAGGCTCCATGCCCAACGTGGGGCTTGAACTCATATCCCCAAGACAGAGAGTCGTATGCTCTACCAATGGAGTCAGCCAGGCACCCCTGAATGAACTTGATTTGAACAGGACAGGACATGGAATTGGTGGGGACTTCAAGGACAGAGGCTGGGAGACTGGGGGGTGGCTGAGAGGTGAGAATGACCACAGGTTGGTAGGAGGCTAGTGATGAGTCCAGCCAGGGATAGAAAGTGGGCTTCCCAATAGGAGGAAAAGTGCGATGGAGAGGAATCTGAGAGCTAGCAAAATCTGAGATTCTAGGCATTCAGTCTGTGAGAACTCTGGCTCATAGTCAGAGAAGTTGAAAAGAACAAGTCAGGTCCTCGATCTTAGTTTTTCACAGCCCCTACCTCTATGTTCTGGAAACTTTTCCCCTAGGGGGCA
Source organism: Lynx canadensis (assembly GCF_007474595.2). Lineage (NCBI taxonomy): Eukaryota > Metazoa > Chordata > Mammalia > Carnivora > Felidae > Lynx > Lynx canadensis. The sequence continues at coordinate 119,483,506 of NC_044305.1, read as the reverse complement.
TCATCCACTCCAATGTCCAAGGTTCCTTGAAGAAACCTCCTCCCCTCCACCTCCCACCCCTACTCCACATAATATTTACAAGTTGGAGCCAAAATGTTCTGATGTCATAGCAAATGCACTGGTCTCTGTCATAACCGCCCAACAGTCAGTTCCTGTGTATGCTGACAGATCCTTCCGGCAAACATCTAGGACTTCCTGCCTGAGAGTTTTCCCTAATCACTGGAGCATGCTTGACCAGAAAAGCCAGGGTTTTAATGTCCCCAGAGCAACCATCAAACAATGATTGATGGAGCTGATATAGAAATACATATTTCAGGGGCACCTGGGTGGCTCAGTCAGCTAAGTGTCCGACTCCGGCTCAGGTCATGATCTCACAGTTCGTGGGTTCCAGCCCCACGTTGTGCTCTGTGCTGACAGCTCGGAGCCTGGAGGCTGCTTTGGATTCTGTGTCTCCCTCTCTCTCTGCCCCTCCCCTGCTCACGCTCTGTCTCTGTCTCAAAAATAAATGAACATTAAAAAAAATTTTTTTTAAAGAAATACATATTTCACTTACCTATTGCTGTTTAACAAAGCACTCCAAAACCAGTGGCTTAACACAACAATTTGTTATTTCTCATGATTCTATGGGTGGGCCAAGCGATTCCTCTTCTGCTTCTGCCTGGGCTCACTCACATAGCTGTGTTCAACTGTAATTGAAAGATCCAAGCTGGCATCAGGTACATGTCTCACAATTGGCATTGGCCGTTTGCTTGGAACACTTTGGTATTCCTCCACATGGCCCTTCTTCTTTACTGGCCCAGCTTCCTTACATGGAGGTCTCAGCATTCAAGAGGGCAGAGGCAAAAGCTGCCAGGCACCTCAAGGTCTAGGCTCTGTCACGGGTACTCTATCACTTTTGCCATTTTTATTGGTCAAAGCAAGTCACAAATCATCCTGGATTTAAGGGACAATGGCTAATAGACTATGGTGCACCTAGAAATAAGAAAGATGGGCAGACAATAAGGGTATTGCTTAACTTGTATAACAGAAAAAAGATCATGCACGAATGTGAAAGAGACACATTTTGCCTAGGGTGAGTCCCTTATCCCCCTTAGTCACATTCTCATATAACTCCTTCTTCTCAAGAACCTATACCTCACTTCTAGCCAAGAGAGTATGGTAAAGGTGATTGGGACAGTCACTTCCTTAATTAGGTTATGTTATGAAAGGCACCATCTTGGCCAACTGCACTAAGAAATCTTCCTGCTGGCCTTGAAGAAGGAAGTTGTAAAAGGTGAACTTGCCTGGAAGAGAGAGGGCCATGTATTAAGAGTACCCCCTTTATGTTACAATTGCAAAAACCTGAATTCCAACAACGATTTCATCTTGGAAGAATGCTAGAAACTCCAGAAGGGAGCTCTGTCCAGAAAGGAACGTAGTCCATCTGACATTTTGATTACAGCCTTGTGAGACCTCAGGTGGTGGACCTAGCTAAACCACGCCTAGATTGCTGACCCATGGAAACTGCGAATAAAATAGAGTGTGGTCTAAGCTTCTAAGTTTGTGGTAATTTGTTATGCAGCAATATAAAATTAATACAAGTGGGTAGAAAGTTGAGGTCAGCCACTATGGTGGAAAAGCATAATCCCTCACCCAGTTTCTCGATCTAGAGCCCATGAACTGAAGGGAATGCCAAGTCCCCTTGAAGAAGGACCCTACAATGCTGCAACAACAAGTATAGATGGTAGTGATGCCATTAATCCTTCCACAAGGGGATTTATGGCCACTTACTAGAATAACTGAACAATGGAGAAAGAGAATATCCAGACGATTCAAGAGCTCTGAGTTGACACTGACACCAGGTAACTCAAAACATCAGTGTGGTTCCCAATTGGGGAAAGTACTGGATTAGAGCACTTGGTTCTCAAGCAAGAGCTCCATAACCAAAGATTCAGATTCCTCAAGAATGGAGACCAAGGATGATTGGTAGGGGAGGGAGATAATAAATATCAGGACAGCTGAAGGATCAGTGCAATAACATGGACTGAGGTTATTCTATTAACTCATCTCAATTAATTTTTATTTTATATATTGTTGGCTGCCACCTTGAAGAGTCAGTGACAGAATGAACTTAATGTGGGATATGAGCAGATCAGAGTAGAAGAAGGTGTCTTGGCGCCCTACATATATTCCCTTGGCATACACCTCTCCTCACTCTGATGGCTTTTTCCTGCCAGTATTTGCAACCCTCTGCTTGGCAGTTTTCTCTGGCTATAGGTGCATATTTGGCCCAGACTTGGAACAGACTGTAGTGGCCAGAGTGTTAATGTACTGAGAGGCAGCTCTCAACCGATAACTGAAAGGTGCTGGTGTATAAATACCCCAGCTTCTTTGCTTTTCTGGGGGACAGCTCTGAGACACATTTTGCACAGTCGCCTGGATCTCCCCCAAGACTGAGCTCTGATTTCTCATTAACTCCTCTGCCTGGCTTCCTCTCTTCTGTTTCCTTCCTCACTCCCTTACCGGTGCTTCCTGAGATCAACTCCCAGTAGACGACTTGCACTATGTTCTTGTCTCAGAGTCTGTTTTTGAGGACCCCAACCTAAGATGGCAGGAAATCAAATAAATTTGAGAAACATGGCACATTTCAGAACCTTGGGGTGAGGAAGCCAAGGTGGGCAATTTACATAGCGAGAATGCATCATCTACAACAAAGCATAACACAAACATAACATTTAGTGAAAGAAGCCAGACACAGAAGAGTACATGCTGTATTATTCCATTTATATAAAGTGCGACAACAGGCAGTATGAACATATGCTATTGGAAGTCAAGATAGCAGTTACTTTTGGAGGGTAATACTAGAAGGCTGGATGAGGGGGTTTGGGGGCAGCTAGAATCATTTGTTTCTTTATTTAGATGCTGATTACATGGGTGTCTCTGAAAATTCATTAAGCAGTAGGCTTAAGGTTGTACAATTTTGTTTATATATTAAATATATGTATATATATATTTTTAATTTTTAATGTTTACTTTTTGAGAGAGTGTAAGTGGGGAGGGCCGGCGGGGTTGGACGGAGGATCCAAGGCAGGCTCTGGGCTAACAGCAGCAAGCCCAATGTGGGGCTCGAACTCATAAACCATGAAATCATGACCTGAGCCGAAGTTGGATGCTCAACTGACTGAGCCACCCCAGGTGCCCCTTAAATATATACTTAAAAATTTTTTTTTCTAACGTTTATTTAGTTTTGAGAGAGACAGAGAGACCGAGCACCAGCAGGGGAGGGGGCGGAGAGAGAGGGAGACACAGAATCCGAAGCAGACTCCAGGCTCCGATCTGTCAGCACAGAGTCCAATACAGGGCTCGGACTCACAGACCATGAGATCATGACCTGAGTCAAAGTTGGTCGCTTAACCTACGGAGCCACCCAGGTGCCCCAAATATATATTTTTTTAAGTTTAAAACAATCCTGCAACCCTCTGCTTGGCAGCTTCAGTGTAATGACAGATGATTAAAAATGCCTTCCCATAATTTGAGCAATAAATAACCCAAAGTACAAAATAAATTTCATGAGTCCAAAGTGATATAAATAAATGGTTGAAAAATAAACAAATAGGGGAGGAGACAAATTTCCTATGCAGAATTCCAGGTGCATCTGGCTGGCTCAGTTGGTAGAGAATATGACTCTTGACCTTGGGGTTGTTTTAAATTCCAGCCCCATGTTGGAGGTAGAGATTACTTAATAAATAAAAGGTTTTTTTTTTTTAATTTAAAAAATAGAAAAATTGGGGGGCACCTGGGTGGCTCAGTCAGTTGAGCATCCGACTTCAACTCAGGTCATGATCTCATGGCTCATAAATTTGAGCCCCACGTTGAGCTCTGAGCTGACAACTCAGAGCCTGGAGCCTGCCTCGGATTCTGTGTCTCCCTCTCTCTCTTCCCCTCCCCCACTCACACTCTGTCTTTCTTTCTCTCTCTCTCAAAAGTAAATAAACATTAAAAATGTAGGGGTGCCTGGGTGGCTCAGTCGGTTAAGCGGCCGACTTCGGCTCAGGTCACGATCTCGCGGTCTGTGAGTTCGAGCCCCGCGTCAGGCTCTGTGCTGACAGCTCAGAGCCTGGAGCCTGTTTCAGATTCTGTGTCTCCCTCTCTCTGACCCTCCCCTGTTCATGCTCTGTCTCTCCCTGTCTCAAAAATAAATAAAAACGTTAAAAAAAACTTTTTTAAACATTAAAAATGTAAAAAAAATAAAAGAAAAATTAAAAAAAGAATTCCAAATAATTTCCAAAGATGATACTCCATCCTCAGGGAAGGGATAGCATAACCCTCAACCAAGTAAGTATGGGATGCTCATAGTGACCTCCCTCCAAGGAGCACAGTATGGAAAGAGGGTAAAAAAGAATGATTTTACGTGGAGAGACCTGACAAACACTACATCAGCCAAGTAATCAAGGTCAGGTCAACAGTGGTAAGTCATGTTAATGGAATGTACCCTTGATAATGACGTAATGATAAGGATACCTTACCTCTGTGGTTTTCTTCCCCAAAACCTGTCACCCCAGCCTCCCAAACCCATAATCTAATCATAAGGGAAACATCAGAAAAGCCCAGCAGAAGAACCATTCTAAGAAATACCTGTCCAGTACTCCTCACAACTGTCAAGTTCATCAAAAACAAAGAAAGTTGGGGTGTCTGGCTGGCGCAGTTGGTGGAGTGTGCAACTCTTGATCTCAGAGCCGTGAGTTCAAGCCCCACGGTGGAGGCAGAGATTACTTAAATAAATAGATAAATCTAAAAAAAAAGTCTATAAGGTATCTGTTTGGCTCAGTTGGTAGAGCATATGACTCTTGATCTTGTGGTCATGAGTTCAAGCTCCTTGATACACATAGAACTTACTTAAAAACAAAAACAAAAAAAACAAAACAAAAAAGCATAAGGAAAGTCAGAGAAACTGTCACAACCTAAAGGAGCCTAGGAAGATATGCCAACTAAATGTGATGTGGTATTCTGGATGGGATCCTGAAAGAGAAGGACATTAGGTAAACTCTAAGGAAATTTGAATAAAATATGGACTTTAGCCAATAATAATGTAACAATATTCATTCATTAATTACAACAAATGTGTCATACTAATATAAGGTGCCAACAGTAAGGTAACTGAGTATAGACTATATGGGAACTCTGAGCTGTCGTCACAATTGTTTTACAAATCTAAAACTGTTCTAAAACTAAAGGTTATTCTAAACAAGAAAGAAAAATGCTTCCTAAGGAACCATGCCTCCCCCGTCAATACCCCTCTATAATATGCCTTCCTCTCCTCCCATCAAAAGAGAGTTTATTTTTTTGGAACAACGTGGATGGATCTAAATAAGTCAGTCAGAGAAAGACAAATTCATATGCCTTCACTCATATGAGGAATGTAAGATACAAAACAGATGAGCATAAGGGAAAGGAAGCAAAAAGAATATAAAAACAGGGAGGGGGACAAAACATAAGAGACTCTTAAACACAGAGAAAAAACTGGGGGTTGCTGGAGGGGCTGTGGGGGGGGGTGGACTAAATGGGTAAGGAGCATTAAGGAAGACACTTGTTGGGATGAGCACTGGGTGTTATACATAGGGGATGAGTCCCTGGAATCTACTCCTGAAAACATTATTGCACTGTATGCTAACTTGGGTATAAATTAAAAATAAATTAAATAAATAAATAAATAAATAAATAAATAATTTTTTTAAAGAGGGTTTATCTTAGGGGCGCCTGGGTGGCGCAGTCGGTTAAGCGTCCGACTTCAGCCAGGTCACGATCTCGCGGTCCGTGAGTTCGAGCCCCGCGTCGGGCTCTGGGCTGATGGCTCGGAGCCTGGAGCCTGTTTCTGATTCTGTGTCTCCCTCTCTCTCTGCCCCTCCCCCGTTCATGCTCTGTCTCTCTCTGTCCCAAAAATAAATAAACGTTGAAAAAAAAAAAAAAAAAAAAAGAGGGTTTATTTTATTATGTGTCCACTGTACTTCAATAAAATAAATAAATAAACATGAATAAAATTAAATGTAAAGAAAGATTCTTTAAATCTGGTCTTCGAATCTGGTCTTAAGAGACCTTATTGCTTCTGCTTTCATTGTTGGCATCTTGCTGCTATGTAAGAAGTCCAGCTAACCCTAAAGCAACTGTGAGGAAGTCTGCACTGGCCACAGGGAGAGGCCAGGGGGAAGCAAGGTACCCCAGCAGGCAACCCCAGCCTAGCCACTGGCTGGGTGCTGTCGTGAGTGACTCCACGCAAGACTAGATGTCCTCCGGCAACCCACAGAAGTATGAGAATTGATCAAGTGTTGGGGCAGTTTGTTACGCAGGGAGAGTTAACTGAAACATGTAGGGAGGAGCTTTATTCTGGGAGTTAAAAAGTTTGAATTCAAGCCCCAGTAGTTACGAGATCTGGAGGAAAGTGAAAAGAATACTAACTGTTAATGTAGAGGCCCCTCGTGAAGACTGGATGAGATAAAGTAAATCAAAATATCTTGTGGTACTTGGCTGGATCGGTTGGAAGACCATTTGACTCTTGATACTGGGGTTATAAATTCTAGCCCCATGTTGGGTATAGCGATTACTTAAAAAAAAAAAAAACTATAAAAATGTCTTGTGAACTTCACAATACTACGTGAATTTAAGACACTTCTAGCATAAAATAAATGTTTATTATTATTTATTTAAGTAATCTCTGCAGCCAGTGTGGGGCTCGAACTCATGATCCCAAGATCAAGAGTTGCACGCTCTACTGACTGAGGCTGCCAAGTGTCCCTACAATAAAATTATTAATAATAATATTCTGAGGGGTGTCTGGGTGGCTCAGTCGGTTAAGCGTCTGATTTCAGCTCAAGTCATGATCTCGTGGTTCATGAGTTTGAGCCCCGCATCTGGGCTCTCTGATGTCAGCACACAGCCTGCTTCAGATCCTCTGTCCCCTTCTCTCTCTGCCCCTTCCCCCTCTCGAAAATAAATAAACAAACACAAAAAAATAAGAGTCTGAGAAGTGCACCGTGTATGTCCTCTCCTGTGAATTTTAGTATCAAAGAAATACTTTCCAATGGTGATATTTCTCATCTCTGTGGTGTTTTAAGGAAGTTGTTTTTGGACAACTGGCTGATTGGAGAGACAGAGCACATGAGCAGGGGAGAGGTGGAGAGAGGGAGAGAGAGAGAACCCAAGCAAGCTCTGCCACTACCAGCACAGAGCCTGAGAAGGGGCCCAGACCCATGAACAGTGAGGCCATGACCTGAGCTGAAATCAAGAGCTGGATGCCTAACCAACTGAGCCACCCAGTCGTCCCTATTTTATTATTATTTTGTAAAGTAAGCTCTGTGCCCAACGTGAGGCTTGAACTCTTGGGCTTGACCCTGAGATTCAAGAGCAACCGTATTTCATCTTTATTCCTACCTTCTCCCACCCTTTCCAATATTATTTTGAAGCAAATTCCAGATATCACATTTCAGCCAGAGATAAGGTTTTGATACAGCATTTACATGCCCTAAAAATTAACGATAATGCCATAATCTCATTAACTGACCAATCACTATTCAAATGTCCGCAAACGTGTGGATATATATTTTAACCAAGTCAGTCATTTCTGGTAACCGTGTTTGGACCCTGCCTGCTCCTTCTCATCTCTGCTTTTACATTTGTTGTCTCCTCTGCTTAGACTGCACTTCTTTCGCACCTCCAGAGTGAGACCCAGCCTTCCAAATCTGTTCAAATATCATCTCCTCTAGCAATCTTTCCCTGGCCAAACTAAGCAGTTGGTCACTCCTACAGCAATGACGCTCTGCTCCGTCTGGTTACATGCCTGTCTCTCTTCCAGACTATGAGCTCCTTGAAGGCATGAACTTTATTCTCTGGGTCTTTGTAACCCCGGTATCTAGCATGGTGCCTGGCCCAAAGTATTTGCTTCAAGCCAGTGTATTATTTCTAAGGAGAGGCTCCCAAGGCCTTTCCATTGTTCTTGGTGTTGATCTAACCTTTTCTAAAGTTCAATGTCTTTTGCAAAGATAGCGTTTTTCCTCCATGATCTGGGCTGGAGGATTGACCTGGTGTTTTCAGTCTGAAAGCTTTTAGAAAGCACTGGAGACAGGATTAATTGGTTTAGAGCTCCCCTCTCCCTCTCCCTCTTTTTTTTTTTTTTTTTTTTTAAGATTTCAAGATTGATATAAAGCAGAAAGACCGAGCGAAGAGAAAGCCACTTTGTCAATCAGCAGCCTGCTCTGGGAATAATGCACTAAGAGCTCTATGGAATTGAAAAGAAAAAAGATATTATCCTTGCCCTCTAATTGAATACCATCTACAAATCTACAGACCTTCTGATTCTCTGAGAGGGACCTTGGCACACACTTGGAGTTTCCAAACTGTAATTCATAACATTTTGAATCATAGTTTTCAAGTGTTTCTTTAATTTCAGAACTGCTTCTTCAGGTTTTTCTAGCCTGTGAGATCAATATGCCATTCAGTTAAAACCTCTCGTGGAAAGGTGGCCAGCAGATCCCCGAGGCTCGGTTCTATTGGACTTTCTGCTAAGCCTCTCCCACAGGGCCCCTGAGACAGAACTCGAGGCACCAGATCAATCATTCATCCAGTCTCTCACCATTCAACAATTTATTTTATTGAGTGCCTGCTACATGTTTGGTGCTGGACACCCCTTTTCTCGGAGTCTACATTCTGTGGGGGGACGAGGGAGAGCAACAATAATCACTGTAAGCTAGTGGTTCTCAAACTTTGTTTTTCATCAGAGTCCCCTGGAGGGTTTTTTTTTTTTTTTTTTTTTTGAGGGTTTGTTAAAATACAGATCTCTGGGCCCGACCCCCAGGAGGTCTGATGCCATAGGTCCGGAGTAGGGCCTAAGAATATGCAGTTCTGACAAGTTTACAGCTGATGCTAAAACTGCTGGTTGGGGGCGGGGCACACTTTGAGAACCGATGTCAATAATCAAATGCTAAAATATCTTCAGCTTTTAGAAAATAACAAAGGATGGGGCGCCTGGGTGGCTCAGTCCGTTAAGCGTCTGACTTCAGCTCAGGTCACGATCTCGCAGTCGGTGAGTTCGAACCCCCCTCGGGCTCTGGGCTGATGGCTCGGAGCCTGGAAGCTGCTTCCGATTCTGTGTCTCCCTCTCTCTCTGCCCCTCCCCCATTCATGCTTTGTCTCTCTGTCTCAAAAATAAATAAACGTTTAAAAAAAATAAAAAATAAAAAAAAAGAAGAAAGAAAATAACAAAGGAGAGGGGACCCTGGGCGGCTTAGTCGGTTAAGCATCCGACCTCAGCTCAGGTCATGATCTCATCACAGTCTGTGGGTTTGAGCCCCGCGACGGGGTCTGTGCTGACAGCTCGGATTTATTTAATCCTCAAAAATAAAACATAACCAAAAGAAAGAAAGAAAAAAAAAGAAAGTAGCAAAGGAGAGTGGAGTAGAACATGATCTGGATGGGTGGTCACTTTAGATGGGGTGGCCGGGGAACGCCTCTCTGAGGGGATACTTGATTGAGACCTGGATGATGAAAAGGAGCTAGCCACCTAAAAATCTGGAGGGACGGCAATTCTAAGAAAAAGACAAAGCAAGCGCAAAGGCCCTGAGCCGGGAACAAACATAGCATATTTAAAGTACAAAATAGGACCTTGAAAATGCCAATGTAGCTGCAGAGTACTTTCAAGGAGGTAGAGGGATACAAGATTGTCATAAAAGCAGACAGGAATTCGATCAGGTAGGACTTTGTAGGCCATTGAAAATAGTCCAGTTTTTGAAGTGCGACATAAAGCCATTGGAGACTTTTAAGCAGAGGACTAGTATGACCTCATTTTGCATTTCAATTTTTTTTTTAATGTTTACCCATTTTTGAGAGCGAGAGGACAGAGCATGAGCAGGGGAGGGGCAGAGAGAGAGAGGGAGACACAGAATCTGAAGCAGGCTCCGGGCTCTGAGCGGTCAGCACAGAACCCGACGCGGGGCTCGAACCTACGAACCGTGCGACCATCACTCGAGCACAAGTCAGACCCTTAACCCACCGAGCCACCCAGGCGCCCCCTCACTTTGCATTTTATTTTTTTTTTTAATTTTTTTTTCAACGTTTTTATTTATTTTTGGGACAGAGAGAGACAGAGCATGAACAGGGGAGGGGCAGAGAGAGAGGGAGACACAGAATCGGAAACAGGCTCCAGGCTCCGAGCCATCAGCCCAGAGCCTGATGCGGGGCTCGAACTCACGGACCGCGAGATCGTGACCTGGCTGAAGTCGGACGCTTAACCGACTGCGCCACCCAGGCGCCCCTCACTTTGCATTTTAAATAGAACTCGTTTGCTATGAAATGCCTCTTTAGCTTTCGTGTGAAGAAGGCACCGTGGGGGAGGGGCGGGAGGGAAGGTCAAAGCAATGGTAGAGCGGACGGACCGCGGAGGAGGCTCTTGGTGGTTGGGGGTGGGGGTAGCAGGGGAAATGGTGAGCTACAGAGAGGTGAGGAGGAACACCTCATAGTGCTCTGTTCCTGGTAGGCATCGGCCGGTAGTCGTTGAAGGAATGGGTGAAGGAAGGAATCTCCCTTCCCTTCTGAAATGACACGGCTATAATCCTTCACTGATGAAAGGAAGACTTCTGTAATCATCAGTCCCCAAACCAGATTCCATTTCCTAGTTGGTAACAGGGGTTTTGTAGAGGTGCATGCGGGTGTGGGTGTGAGTGCTAGTTGAATCTTTTTGGTTATCATATGCCCCTTCGCTCTCTAGCTCTCTTTTCAAATATGTCACTGTTACCCTCCCCCCACCCCCCTTCTTCCCGGTAGGAGGCAATCCAACAGCTCGCTAGGAATCATTTTCCTTTTGTAAAGCAAATTGAGTGGGGGCGGCCTGGGAGCTCTGCAATTCCCCTGGGAGGTGTGAGGCATTGCTCGGTCTCCAGGGACTCCCGTTGCTGGGAGAGGCTGGGAGTGACGAACGACTCTTCCCTGCTGCACCCAGGGCAAAATCAATTTACTCCTCTAAGTCACTTTCACTCGGCTGTTTTTATTACCGTTTCCACGGCATCTCATCCTGCTAGAACAAAATGCAATCAAAATATGGATTTAATTTGACAAGGGGAAAGGGCCACGAACAACTGTAAATTGTCAGTACTGTGGCATACGACAGCCCTGATCTCTGCAAGAACAAAGATGAGTCAAGCGGCTTTTGCAGATTGAAGCGAGCTGTCATAGGGCTCCAAAGAGGAAGCTTAGGTATGGGGGGGGGGGGAAGTATCTGAAACACAAGTCACTCCTCCAAATGCTGGCCCAACTTTTAGAATTCCCTGCTTAAACGATTCCATTGTTTTAGCATCAAGCTATTGTTTTAGCGATACATTTCAAAAGTTAAATAATAACAGCAGAAAGCCTATTTTTCTTTGCAGAGGCGACATTGAAACTGTTGCACCAGTCAAAAGGATTCAAAGGTCAGCTCTAAGCTGGCAGGACGCTGGAGGGCCAGTGTGGAGCCGAGCAGAGTGCTTCCCGGTGAGCGCGCTCTCGTCTCCCAGGGTGGCCTTGCTGACTGGCACGGTCCTTCCGGGATACTGGGCTTTCTAGATGGCTCTCTCACACCTTTCTTTTTCCCTTTCCTGCAAACCCATTTCTGTCTGGCTAATAATGTCTCTTAACCAGCCACATACAAAAGCAGCCAAATTGCAGAACTTTGGCTTTTTAAAAACATATTTAACTATTCGTTCTGTGTTCTTTGTTGCTCATGAAAAATGTAGATAAGTAAAATATATTAGCAGTCTTTCTCAAAGATAATAAAAAAATCTGTTTTATTTTTATTTTTAAACGTGTTTTGTTTTGGTTTTAGTTTTTTAAATTTTTTAAAAATTTTATTTGAGAGCGAGAGAGAATGAGCACAAATGGGGGAGAGGGGCAGAGGGAGAGACAGAGAATCCTTAAGCAGGCTCCACACTCAGTGCTCAGCACAGAGCCCGACAACGGCTTGATCCCATGACTGGGATCTTGACCTGAGCTGAAACCAAGAGCTGGAAGCTCAACTGACTGAGCCACCCAGGTGCCCCACCCTGTTTTGTTTTTAAATCACGATTTTATCCCTTGGGGACCCCTGGCTCCCAAGAGAGAGAGAAGGAGAGAGACAGATAGGTGGGGAAGGAGGGAGGAAGGAGGGACGGAAGGAAGGGCAGGAGGCCGGAAGGAAAGGAGGGAGGGAGGAAGCTCTATACATTTAGATTCCTTCTGTGGGAGCCGTTTAATTGTGTCATCAGACTTTATGCCTATTTTTAAACAAAGATGTTCTTTAATCAGCTACATTCCAGGGTTGGCGCTAGTTGAGGAAAGGGAGGTCACCCAGACTGGGCATCAAAGGTGAACGTGTGTGTGAATATGTGGCTCTAGAAATTGTTCCTCCTCTCCTTTGGAGAGAGAGACCAAACACACGGCTGTGTGCCTGTACCTGTGTGTGCACACGAGTGTGTGTGCACATGAGTGCAGGTGCACGCTCACCCTCGCACCCCGGCCACATGCTCAGGAGCAACGCTCTGGAGCTTAGCCTTCGGTGAAAACTGGGCACAGTCCCAAAGTGGGAGAGGAAGCTCTTAGCACCCATCCTCAACAGTCCTTCCAATACAGGAGCGACTGGGTGGTTCAGTCAGTTTAGCTTCGGGGTCTTGATTTCAGCTCAGGTCATGATCTCACAGTTTGTGAGTTCCTGTCTCACATAGGGCTCTGTACTGACAGCGCAGAGACTGCTTGGGATTCTCCCTCCCTCTCTCTCTGTCCCTCCTCTTCTCTGTCTCTCTCAATAAATAAAACTTAAAAAAAGTCCCCCAAATACATAGATTAAAATGTTAAAATCATTTATCTAGGTATTGTTTAATTTCCTGTGTGCATGTGTATGTTTATTTATTTCACATTTTCTGACTTGGCGTGTATTGATCTTATAATTTAAAAAAAAATAGTTTCTGGGGCACTTGGTTGGCTCAATTGGAAGTTCACATGACTCTTGTCCTTGGGTTGGTGAGTTCGAGCCCCACAATGCATAGAGCTCAAAAAAAACTTAAAAAAAATAGTTCACATTAAGAAAAAATTCCATGGTGATACTTACTTGCCTATTTACATTTTCTTTATCAGGAAGAGAACAGTCTTTGGGATGGAGGTTGGGGAGTGAAGTGCTATGGAGGCAGAAACACCAGGGCTAAGGTACCAAAGGGGAATGCAAGGTTGCTTCCTAACGTGAATCACTTTGCCATTAAAGCTCTGTGCTATGGCTGCAGGGACTGATGTAAATTTATTCTGGGGCTACTGAAGCTTAAACCCTAGGACCCTCCTGCTTGCACAGCCCAGTGAGGAGCCCTAACAATGTAAATTCTAAAAGATATTTTAACTGCAGTCACTTAAGACCACTGTCTCTTCTCTCTCTCTCTTTTTTTTTAAGTCTATTTATTTTTGAGAGAGAGCGATGGGGGAGCAGAGAGCGAGGGAAAGAGAGAGAGAATCCAAAGCAGGCTCTGAGCTGTCAGCGTGGAGCCCCATCTCAAGAATCATGAGATCATGACCTGAGCCCAAATCAAGAGTCAGACGCTTAACTTACGGAGCCACCTCCAAGGCACCCTGTCTCTTTTAAAGATAGAGAACAAACTAAGGACTGATGGGGGGGGGCGGGGCTAGATGTGTGATGGGCATTAAGGAGGGCACTTGATGATGAGCCCTGGGTGTTATATGTTAAGGGATGAATCACTGAATTCTACTCCTGAAACCAATATTGCACTCTACGTTCACTAACCGCAATGTAAATACAAATTTGAAAAGGAAAAAGAAAATGAAGAAAATTTTGACACGTTTAAAAAAAATCAAACACAACATGGTGTCTCATGGCATGGCTACAGGCATTGAGATCCAACTAAGGAGACACTGAGTTGGAGACCTTGAGTTTGCTTTAGTAGGATATAGTTACGTGGTTCACAGTCACTTGCGTGCATGGATAAATCGTTGCTAGCTCACCGAGTGCAAGAATGGCTGCCAGGAACATGCCTATCATCCACTCTCCCAATACGCCTGGTAGCAAAATTTGAGGGTGCCAGGCCAGACATTACAAGTTGGTAATGAAGAGTTCTGCAGTGCCTGGCACCAGATGTGGGTGGAAATGAAGGAGAGACAAGGTCTGAAATTTACAGAACCCAAAGCTAGTCGGCCGAAACTTCTATCAGATGTGTAAAACAGTGTAGGTGGACTATTGGGTTCTCATCAGTGCCTGGTCAAATTGGAATTTCCCCCCTGTCAGGAATGTACATGATACAGCCTATATAATCAGGCGCATAAAATTCATTAATTCTCCCATGTTTGTTTAGAGAGAGAGAGACAGTACGCGAACAGGTTGGGGCTGCAGGGGCAGAGAATGAGAGAGCGGGAGAGACAGAGAGAATCTTAAGGAGGCTCCATGCTCAGCACGGAACCCAGCAGGGGGCTGGATCCCAAGACCTGAGCCAAATTCAAGAGAGTCAGCCGTTTAAGGAACCAAGCCACCCAGGCACTCCTCTTATCTTTCCCTTTTTTGATGGAAATTGCACACAAGAGAATTATCAGGATTCTTGTGTTTACAATCTTGTAGCCACAAGAAAAGAGCTAGTACATCTGTGTATACTTTGCATGTGTTCTACATCTCTACAGATACTGACATATAAAGGTATACAAAAAATTTATACTCAGCCATCACAATTAGAACACTGTCAACAAACTGGTTAATAAGCATTATTATTTCAAACCGTATTTGAGGTTAGTTACTGTGCACACACATACAACTTGGAATGCCCTGAAATCTTATAGCTCTTGTATGAAAAAACTTGATAGAGGTTTTCCCAAATTTAACCATAATTCTAAGAATTCAGATGACATTACCGATAATGAGGTCAAGCAGAAAGAAACTGTTCTAAACTCTCAGTAAGAGAAAGGCAGAATTATTTTTGTGTTTTTTGGCTAGAAAACAATTACAAAATTGCTGTCAAAGGCAGAGGCATTCAAAAAATGCACAGCAGAAAAAAAAATACAGGGTAAAAAGTTTTAGAGAGGTCTGTTAGGTGTTTAAATAATAAAAATATTGTATAATTTTTCTGAATTTTACAATATGGTATTTGTCAGCTTTTAAATTGTGTCCTATGTTGTGATTTATTTTCTCATTCCAAACAAATATTAACTTTTTTTTTTTTTTTTTTTTTTTTTTTTTTTTTTTTTTTTTTAGGAGAGACAGAGCACAAGCCAGGGGAGAGCATCCCTTCTCTTCTCGTCTCCTACTTTTCTAAATTTGCTGCAGCACATGGAAAGCGATGTAAGATAGAGGATTCCTGCTTCAAATACAATGTGTCTCTGCCCTCTTCAACCTTTTCCCCCTCCTTTCCTTTAAAAATTCAGTCAAAAAGCTGGGGCACCTGGGGGGCTCACTCAGTTAAGAGTCTGACTGCAGCTCAAGTCATGATCTTTCAGTTTGTGAGTTTGAGCCCCACGTAGGGCTCTGTGCTGACAACTCAGAGGCTGGAGTCGGCCTCAGTCTCCCTCTCTCTCTGTCCCTCCCCTGCCTGTGCTCTCTCTCTTTCAAAAAATAAGATAAACATTAAAGAAAGTTTTTAAAAAGAAATTCAGTCAAAAAGCCTTCAGGCATGGCTGTGCAGAGCAGGGACTGGCAAAGGCTGGCACCCACATGAGGAGGGGAACTGACAACTAACAAATGGTGGCAGTCCTGGGGGGGGTCAAGAAATTGGCCACATACAAGGAAATGGGGCAACAAATAAATACATTGAGTTTAATGGGAGCCAGGGGTCTCAACTGTCAGGGAAAGGAGTTATAAATATGAAAAATGGGAACCCCAAAACAAACCCTGAGATGTTGGGTCAAAATTGGAAGAATCAGTAGAGCACTCGTGGTTAGAAGGGTAGATGTAAATACAGTTGTAAAACGTATGTGAATGAACAAATGTGTGAATACAACAGGTATATTTCCAAGCTCTGTCCACTGAGAGAGCCTGGGAGTATAGACTACCATTAGCAATGAGGGCACTATTTGTCACTAAAATGAATTGGGCCTTCTTGGACGAGTCTGGAACATTTTTTTGTGCCGTAAAGTAAGGAAGTGCTTATAGAAGAAAGGAAAGATTTCAAAAGAACACAGAAGCCAGCTTGAAGACACTACCACTGACCAAATCTGGGATAATTTGAGCATCAAAACAAATAATGACAGGGGCACCCGACTGGCTCAGTTGGTAGAGCATGCAACTCTTGATCCTGGGGGTGTGAGTTCGAGTCCCATGGGGGGCATAGAGCTTGCTATAAAACAACAACAACAACAACAAAGGAAACCATCAAAATCCTAGAGAACACAGGCAGCAAGTCTTTGACTTGACTGCAGACTGCAGCAACTTCCTTTTCTTTTTTTAAGTTTATTTCTTTTTGAGGAAGAGAGAAAGTGCAAGTGAGGGAGGGGCATAGATAGGGAAAGAGAGAGAATCCTAAGCAGACTCCACACTGTCAGTGTGGAGCCTGATACAGGCCTTGAACCCATGAACCTGTGAGATTCAGAGGATCTGAAGGGGGTTCTGCAACGAGAGCCCCAAGCCCAAAGTGTGGCCTCAACCATGAACCACCAATGCCCAAAGTCGGGCATTTAACCAACTGAACCACCCAGGTGCCCCTGCCTGCAGCAACTTCTTACTAGACATGTCTCCAGAGGCAAGGGAAACAAAAGCAAAAATGAACTATTGGGACCTCATCAAGATAAAAACTTCTACATCAGTGAGGGAAACAATCAGCAAAACTAAAAGGCAACCGATGGAATGGGAGAAGATATTTGCAAATGACGTATCCAAAGGGTTAGTATCCAAAATCTATAAAGAATTTATCAAACTCAACACCCAAAAGCCAAATAATGCAGCGAAGAAATGGGCAGAAGACATGAATAGACACTTCTCCAAAGAAGACATCCACATGGCCAACCGACACATGAAAAGATGTTCAACATCAGTCATCATCGGGGAAATACAAATCAGAACCACAATGAGATACCACCTCACACCTGTCAGAATGGCTAACACTAACAACTCTGGAAACAACAGATGTTGGCAAGAATTCGAAAAAGGGGAATATTTGAACTATGGTGACAACGCAAACTGGTGCAGCCACTCTGGAAAACAGTATTCAGTTCCTCAAAAAATTAAAAGTAGAACTACACTAAGACCCAGCAACTGCACCACTGGGTATTTATCAGAAGGATACAAAAATGCTGATCCGAAAGGGCGCATGCACCCCAATGTTGATAGCAGCGCTATCGACAAGAGGCAAATTATGGAAAGAGCCCAAGTGTCCATTGACTAATGAATGTATAAAGAAGATGCAGAGGGCGCCTGCGTGGCTCAGTCGGTTGAGCGACCAACTTTGGCTCAGGTCATGATCTCGTGGTTCATGAGTTCGGGGCCCCATGTCGGGCTTGCTGCTCTCATCGCAGAGCCCCGCTTTGGATCCTCTGTCTCTCTCTCTCTCTCCATGCCGCCCCTGCTTGCGCACTCTCTCTCTCAAAACTAAATAAACATTAAAAAAAAAGATGTAATATAAATATACAGTGGAATGTTACCCTGTGATCAAAAAGACCGATATCTTGCCATTTGCAACAACATGGATGGAACTAGAACTTATGCTAAGCCAAATAAGTCAGAGAAAGACAAATATCACGATTTCACTCATGTGGAATTTAAGAAACAAAATGGATGAACATAGGGGAAGGGAAGGAAAAATAAAATAAGATAAAAACAGAGGGAGGCAAATCATAAGAGACTCTTTTTTTTTTTTTTAATTTTTTTTTTCAACGTTTATTTATTTTTGGGACAGAGAGAGACAGAGCATGAACGGGGGAGGGGCAGAGAGAGAGGGAGACACAGAATCGGAAGCAGGCTCCAGGCTCTGAGCCACCAGCCCAGAGCCTGACACGGGGCTCGAACTCACGGACCGCGAGATCGTGACCTGAGCCAAAGTCGGACGCTTAACCGACTGCGCCACCCAGGCGCCCCCATAAGAGACTCTTAAATACAGAGAGCAAACTGAGGGTTGCAGGAGGGGAGGTGGGTGGGGGGGTGGGCTAAATGGGTGAAGGACCCTTGTTGGGATGAGCACTGGGTGTTACATGTAAGGGATGAGTCACTGAATTCTCCTGAAACCTATACTACACTATATGTTAACTAACTTGAATTTAAATTAAAAAAAAAAATGACAATAATGGATTATATAACCCATTAAAAAAAACAGGAATCCAAGAGTCCACATTGATATAAACAAGCAAACAAATAAGAAGAGAAAATGGTTTCTCACGTTAATGTCGACTAACAACTGCAGAACAAATAATGCCACCATTTGGCAACCAGATAGCAGTAATTAATTCAAGCAGGAAACATCAACGGACATTAAAACTAGCGGGGAAACGTAGAAAAGTGGGATATTTACATAGTTCACAGTATCTCCTCCCCAAATGCTTATTAATTACAAAGGGATAAGGAGAAGCTACAAGCCTGACAGACACTGCCTTAATGAATGATCAAAGTTAATGTCACCAGTAATCGAACCAAACACTGTCATCAAGTGCCACCTGATGGGATACGGTAAGAAGGTCACCGCCTCACTTCTGTGCATCACCTGAATCTAATCATGACGAAACTAAACCTTAATAGAGGGACAGTTCACAAATTAACGGGCCTGTAACACCGAAGAATGTGAAAGGTGCAAAGGTCAAGAATAGGCTAAGGGTGGCACCGAGCTGGTTCATTCAGTGGGGCATGCACCCCTTGATCTCAGGGTCGTGAGTTCAAGCCCCATGTTAGGTGTAGAGTTATTAAAAAAAAAAAAAAAAAAAAAGAAAAAAAGAAAAAAAAAGCTTAATTAAAAAACTGGACTAAGAAATTCTTCTAGATAGTAGACCAAAGAGACATGATAACTAAGTGAAACACGTGGTCCTGGGTTAGAATCCTGTTGCTATAAAAGTAATTCTTGGGACAGTTGGCAAAACTTGAACACAGTGTCTAGGTGAGGAGTATATGGGTGTTCTTGGGGCATCCGGCTGGCTCAGTCAGTGAGACTCATGATCTCAGGGTTGTGAGTTCAAGTCCCACATTGGGTACAGAGATTACTTAAAAATAAAATCTTAAAAAGGAAAAAAAAAAGAGTATATGGGTTTCTTGGTACAATTCTTACAACGGTTCCGTGAGTATAAAATAATTTAAAAAATAAAAATAAAATCGTGCCTGGGTGTCTGGATGGCTCAGTCAGTTAAGTGCCTGGGTCATGTTCTCGAGGTCTGTGAGTTCGAGCCCCATGACGGGCCCCGTGCTGACAACTTGGAGCCTGGAGCCTGCTTCGGATCCTGTGTTTCCCTCTCTCTCTGCCCCTGTCCTGCTTGCACTCTGTCTCTGTCTCTCTCTCAAAAATAAATAAATATTTAAAAATAAATAAACATAAAAAAAGTAAAATCAACACACAACAGAAACAGAAACAGTGTGTCAGACTACGAAATCCTTATGCCTTTTAGGCCCATGTCACCTGCTAACCATTTGTGTGACTTTGGGAAATCACTCTCCTTTCCTGGGTCTACTTTTCCTTATTGTCAAGTGGGAGCTTTGAATGTGAACAAATAATCGCTTTGGTTTTCTAGTCCAAATAATGTAGCACTTGTGACTGAGTACAGGGTCTCCAGGGGCTCCAAGGGGCCCTGGAGTGGCTTAGTGGCTTTGTGCCCTCCCTCTGCCTCTATCATCCTTGAGGGTGGTCCTGGCGTCTACACAGGCGATGGCCCCAGTGCTGGTACATGTTGAAGGGCAGGCCCCATGGTGACCAGAACTTGGAATTGCAAATAGCTGAAATGGAGATTTTCACACTTTAGTAAGTGTTCCCTGTAACCACCTGGAGGTGCTCATTTCAAATGGAGATTTCTGGCAAATCCCCCTAATACTCGTTTAAACCTGTAGGGATTTGTCTGCCACCATTATTATTCTTTTTTTTTTTTTAAGATTTTATTTTTAGGGGTGCCTAGGTGGCTCAGTCAGGCCTTGGACTTCAGCTTAGGTCAGGATCTCACAGTTTGTGAGTTCAAACTCCATGTCAGGCTCTGTGCTGACAGCTCGGGAGCCTGGAGCCTGCTTCAGATTCTGTGTCTCCCTCTCTCTCTGTCCCTCCCCCGCTCGTGCTCTGTCTCTTTCTCTTTCTCAAAAATAAATAAACAATAAAAAAATTATAAAGATTTTATTTTTGAGTAATCTCTACATTCAACATGGGGCTCAAACTTACAACCCCAGGATCAAGAATCACATGTTCCACCGACTAAGCCAGCCAGACACCCCTGTCTCCTACCATTATAAGTCCAGAAGTGGACAGATCCAGGCTGGTGCAGCAGTCCAAACTCCATCAGGACCTTGGTTCTCCACGTCTCCCCACTCCATTGGCCTTTACACGCTGTGCCTGTTGCCTCAGGGTTACAATATGGCCCCTGCTCCTTGAACAAGCCTGACACATTCTCACCTAGGAAGTCTGCATTTGCTTTTCCTTTCCTGGAGTCCACTTCCTTACCACCAGGAATTTGCTCAGAATTAGTAAAGGCTTTACAACTGCAACTCCTCCTACCCCACCCCAACCAGTACCTGGAACGCCCCATCTCCCTTCTCTGCTTTATTTTTCTCAACCCCACTTATTACTACATGACATGCAACGTGTTTTTCTTTTTTTATATAATTAAAAAAATGTTTATTTATTTTTGAGAGAGAGAGAGAGAGAGCACGAGCAGGGGAGGGCAGAGAGAGAGAGAGAGAGGGAAATGCAGAATCCAAAGCAGGCTCCAGGCTCTGAGCGGTCGGCACAGAGCCCAACACCGGGCTTGAATCCATAAACCATGCGATCATGACCTGAGCTGAAGTCAGAGGCTTAACCGAACGTAAGCACCACTTCTGTTTATTCTATTCACTGTTGTATTCCCAACACTTAGAACCATGCCTGGAATGAATATATGGGCAACAGGTGCTCAATAAAGAGTTGTTCGATGAAGGAATGCACTTCCAGGAGGTACACCTGAATTCTAGGAAGGAAGAAGAAAGGGGAAGAGGTAAAACAGGTGATTTCTATAACCGGAAAGCAAAAAACATTTCCAGAAATTCCTAAGCCACTTCAGTTTACATCTCCTTAGCCAAAACCATGGCCACCTGTTGCTGCAAGAGAGTCTGGGAATATGAGTATTTTTAGTTGGGCACACTGCCCTCCTTGAACAAATTTATTTTGTAAGTAAAATAGAAGGGAAGAGGGGCACCTGGGTGGCTCAGTCTGTTGAGCGTCTCACTTAGGCTCCGGTCATGATCTCATGGACTGTGAGTTCGAGCCCAGCATTGGGCTCTGTGCTGACAGCTAGGAGCCTAGAGCCTGCTTCAGATTCTGTGGCTTCCTCTCTCTCTCTCTCTGTCTCTCTGCCCCTTTCCCACTCGCATTCTCTCTCTATCAAAAATAAATAAACATTAAATTTCTTTTTTTAAATTAGAAGAGTGGATATTGGAAAGGCAACCTATAGTGTCTACCACATTGATGTGTCCTTGACCTAACAGAATCTCTGAGGGTGTTGATTTCGATGCAGGTGAGCCTTGGACCATGTTGTAAGAAAAATAAAGAGAATAATAGGATGAACCCAAAACAATTTTTTTTTTTTTTTTTTTTTTGAGACCGAGGAAGCATGAATTGCGGAGAAGGGCAGAAGGAGAAAGAGAATCCCAAGCAGGCTCCACACTCAGCGTGAAGCCTGACTTGGGGCTTGATCCTACAATCCTGGGATCATGACCTGAGCCGAAATTAAGAGTTGGGATACCAGAGCAAAGTTGTTTTTTTTCTTAATGTTTATTTATTTATTTTTGAGAGAGAGAGCACGAGCTCTAGCGGGTGCAGAGAGAGGGGGACAGAAGAAATGGAGCAGGCTCTGTGCTGACAGCAGAGTCTGGTGTGGGGCTCGAACTCACCAACCGAGACCTCAACCAACTGAGCCACCCAGGCACCCTCAGAGCAAAGTTTAAAAAAATTTTTTTTAATGTTTATTCATTTTTGAGAGACAGCGCAAGCAGGGGAGGGGCAGAGAGGGGGAGGTGGGGGACACAGAATCCGAAGCGGGCTCCAGGCTCCGAGCTGTCAGCCCAGAGCCCAACGTGGGGCTCGAACCCAGGAACTGTGAGATGTGACCTGAGCTGAAGTCGGACGCTTAACTGACTGAGCCACCCAGGTGCCCCCAAAGCAAACTTTCTTAAGGCCTCATGGGTGATGAATGCACTGGTCATGGACCTCTGTTATGTTGGCTGTACAGAGCGCACTCCACCCCCCCACTCTTTCTCGAGAAAATCTTTACTTCCACCCTCCCCCATACACATGGTTACAGTAGCAGAAATTGTGGAGGCCTTGTCCATCTACCACATTTCCACCCACGTGACCCAAACCACTGAGTTGGCATCACATTCCCACAAATTTGGCACCAGGACTGAGATTCTGAGTCTCTCCGGATGACTGGATTGTGTAACTAGAGAGCGGCTGGCAGACGTATTTTCTACATCACAAACTGGACCAGCTGAGGAAAGAGCATGAACCCCACACAGAAAGAAGTTTGGTGAAATGGAGAGGGTCTTTGTGGTGTTTTGAGCCTCCAGTCCTAAGCTGTACCTGAGGACTCGTTCTGTCCTTGCCCTTGGGGTCTTTATTTCCATGTCTGTGGAAATCAGCACGCTTCTCTGTGTCCTTATTTCACTCAGACCAGCTTAAATGAATCTTTAGTAGCAGCCAAGAGTTCTAACACACACCCCACCCTCTGGAGATCAGGTGCCCAGCTTTGGAGGAGGAAGTGAAACACAGCAGCCTCTTTATCAACAAACGGTTGACAGAAGACCCGGGTCAGGGTCAAGGGAGAATTCCTACCCTCGGCTGTTTTGTAAAGCTCTAGAAAACCACTTACATCAACCACACAAGTGACCCCACTACTAACAGGAGAAATGAGTGATTTAAAAATTTTTGTTTAATCTTTATTTATTTTTGAGAGAGAGACAGCGTGCGAGCAGGGAAGGAGCAGAGAGAGAGGGAGACAGAATCGGAAGCAGGCTCCAGGCTCCGAGCTGTCAGCACAGAGCCCGACATAGGGCTTGAACTCACCAACTGTGAGATCATGACCTGAGCCGAAGTCGGACGCTCAACCAACTGAGCCACCCAGGCACCCCAGAAACGAGTGATTTTAAAATAGGACCTCTAAGTTCAGGGTCTGAAGGGTCTGCCCTTCTGTCCCTGGCTTGCACTACTTGTAAAACATACAGGGTGCCTATCAGTTTTCCTGAAGTGTGGATGGGCTAGAGAGGAGGCAGAGAAAGGAAAAAAAAACAGGGGCTTTAGAGTCTGGAAATCCAGCTTCATCACTGACCACATGTCTTTGGCTAAGTCAATTTTTTCTTTTTCTTTTTTAATATTTATTTATTTTGGGGAGGGGCAGAGAGAGGGGGACAGAGGATTTGAAGCGAAGCGGACTCTGTGCTGACAGGCTGACAGCAGGGAGCCCGATGCGGGGCTCAAACTCACGAACCCCCAAGATCATGACCCGAGCCCAAGCCAGACATTCAACCAACTGAGCCACCCAGGTGCCCCAAGTCAGTTAATTTTCTTCAATCTCGTCTGTAACCCAGTGACAATAACTCCCATGTGGGAGGACTAAATGAGTGTGCACGTGTAAAGTACCCAGCCCAACACCCGGCAAGTCCCAAAGAGCAGAGCCACTCCAGCCCCGGCGCTCAGGGCTGGAGCACGGTGCACAGGCAGGGAGCCCCTCTGGGAGAAGCACCTGTGCCAAACCAGCTGGCTCACTGCTGCGTTTCATGCACCAGGCCAACCACGGCGCTCCCCTGGGAGTCAGGGGCCTTGTGTTTGCTAGAGATAACTATTTTTCCTTTCCCGCAAGACCCCCATGCTACGGGGAACCAATAGTCCAATCTCAGAGGGAGGGAAAGAAGCCCTGAGAAGAGAGCCCAACGGGATGTTCGTCTTTGAAACTCTTTTAATTCAGCGCCCGCCGCCGGCCAGGCATCTCTGTGCGCTTTACACACGTTACTGCCCGCTTTCATTTCTCCTGGCTGATCAATGGAGGAGCAGAGCTGTCAAATGATATTGACAGCTAATCTGGAATCTAGGCCGCGCTGACATCTGCTAATAGCTCAGAATTAACTGGGTGGGGACCGTTCGCCTAGGACACAAACAGTTGCTGCCATGGTTCTGGCACGGACTTCAGACTAGAGCCTGGGACCTGCCCCTCAGCCCCACTGGGCAGACGAGTCCCTTCTAAGCAGCTGGTTCTTCCCCAAGGTGCTGGGAACTGTAGCTGGGCTCCAAATACCCTTGAACCGCTCTTGGAAAAACAAGGAAGAGAGAGAAGGCAGAAAACGAGAGTAAAAGTAGGAACAAAGAAAAGAGAAGGCAGGCAACCAGCTCGGTGACGATACTCATTCCTTTATTATCGACTGTGTTAATTTGAACAGGGCTGGGCTGCAGGTGCATTTCAGCTCAACAGAGAGGCCTCATCTGAAGCCAAGGAGACAGACGGTAATGTTTTTTATATATATTTATATATTACATATGTCCTGTATAGCCATATGTATAGTGACAAGAATGAGCCACTGCGTTAACTGTTGTCCTAAATAAAGACCATAGCAACAGACATGGAAATTTGGTCCCAGTCAAGGCCCTTACTTTGTCAATCAAATGTCTGATACATCAAAAGGGAAGGAGAGAGACAGAGAGACTGAGATCCAACCACCCCGGTGGCCCTGTTCCCAGCATGTCTTACACTGAGTGTTGAGTGTCCCCTGTGGAGGTAAACACACACACACACACACAAACACACACACGTACACAAAACTGCGGGCAGGAGCTCCTCGTCCGACACACCTAGGGCCCAGCCCTCAGACTGGGGTTGGTGAGACTGGGTATTTTGTGCTATAAGACTGTGAGGGTCAAGTGACCAGACAATGCGAAGTCGATGTGTCCAAGTGATGAATGGGGTGACACGTGCTGTTTCATCTACAAACAAGAAAGAGGTCAGTGGGAGAGGCTACTCAATGTAGGCATGGAGGTCCCCCTGTGCCCAGGCCACCTGGGGCATTTCTACACACAATTCCCATCCCAGACACAGCCAAACCTCTGATCTGAATCCTGAGTCTCAAATAATCTCTTGGGCTCTGATGAAAAATGGCATTTCCTTGAAGGACAGGAGCAAATGGCAATTGAGTTGCCAAACCAGCTAGTCCGGTAATTACAGCAGAAATGACAGCATCATTGGATTAAACCAAACCATAGCTTGGTCCTTACAGCAGAACTTGAACTGTATAAGAAGGGTTCACTTCCTGATGGAAAGAGAAGAACCAGGTAATCAGCCCCCACCCCCCACCACCTTCCCCTCACCCAATTTCAAGCAGCTCGGTCGGTTTCGTGCTGTTCTCCCGATGACTAAAATCCTCAAATTCTGGGAACTAGAGACTCCCCCTATCAGGGCATTTTGAAATCTTAAACCACTTGTTTCTTTCATGATTGCCTCTTCACTCCTCCACCAAAATACACACTTAAAAAGTAAATCAATGAAAATTAATCTCTCTCTCTCTCTCTCTCTTGTTTTTTTTTTTTTTTTTTTTTGTAGAAATTTACTTATTATTTGAGATAACCTGGAGACATCTTGGTATGTCACAAAGGGAGGCGAGGAGTACTTCCCCAGGGACCAATTTATACAACGCCAAAGAAAAAGGATCAGTTTTCAACAAAATAGTGCTCAACAAATGTGATGCAGAAACAGGAGTAATAGGCAAGGTTGATAAATTGTGCCTGGGTCCCTGTCTCCTGTGATAAATGAAGGGGGAAGCAACAGATTCCAATACCTTTGTTTAGCCAGGGGGAGAATGACATTGATCGCTCCCACTACGAACTGGGATCCAGGCAGCTGCGGAGGAAAGTGACCAAAGCAGGAAGGAGCAGCGTCTCAAAAACGGGGTGTTGGCTTGATCACTCGTTGACCCCAGTTACTTCTCAGAGGGAACAGAAACAAAGGGACTCAGAGAAGGGACTTCCTTTGATGACTGTCCATGTTGTCCCATTACTGTTTCATTTCCTGCAGGTCCTGAGCAGGCAGCAACTGGTTGGTTCACAATTCCCATCCAAGGGTTGGGAAGGTGGCCAGGAAGCAGAGTTTGGTAAGCCATGAGTTCTTGCCAAAGCCAGAGAGCATGGCTGTGTCGGTGAGGTCACATAAGTCCTTGAAAAGGAGCCCAAGAGGCCAACAGAGGTTGTCTGAGGTCCAGACACTTGAGTGCAGGGCTCTTTTCCCTGGGAGCATCGGCCTGACACTGTCAGGACATGTCTTGTCCTTTGTGGACATCTAGCATTTTTCTAGTCCCAGAAAGTGCTTAAGAACTGCTCACCGTCGGCATAGGAGGAGATGGAGATTACGGAGAGAGACAGGTAGAAAAAGTACTCTCTTCTCAGGCACTGGCTACCTTCCCTTCTGGGAGCAGCTGACAGGGAGGAGCTTGAGGTCTGACATGGCGGGGGTCTAAAGTCAGAAGGAAAGGAGGCTATGCAGTGGCCACGGCAGGCTCAGGTGAAGGCATCTCCCCCCACAGCTGAGCTCCACAAATAAATAACATTAATTAAATAAAGGAGGCTAAGATGAGCAGGCAGAGACGCGGTCTGCCAGATGCTCACCCCCTCACACACACGCACACGCACATGCACACACACGCACGCACACTGAGCGTCAGGTGAGATGATCCAGGCTTGGCTCCCCAGCCCAGGAGGCTCTTGGATGGGCAGCCTGACTGAAGGTTGTCACTCATGGTCTAGCACTGTTGTGGGGTGCAGAGCAGCGGAGGCCAGTGAGGCGTGTGTGGTAGAGGGTGGAGGCCGCTGAGGACTCTGGCACCTGCAGAAGGTAGGGGTGAGGTAGGTGAATGGGGAGGTTGGGGAAGGGCAGGAAACAGAAAAGTGAGGACTTGCCTTTTCCTCATCCTGTTGCTGTAGGAACTCCCCCCCCCACCTCCCCCCCACCCCCCCAACGGCTCCAGTTATCACCCTCCCTTAATGCCCTTCAGGTACAACCCAAACCCTCTTCAGCCTCAACCAGCCCACGTGGTTTCCATGCCTCCTAAGTCCACTGCCCACTCTGACCATAGCGGTACTGACCAGGACCTGGACTTCCGAACTTTAGATGTGGAAGGTCTTTCCAGAAAGCTGTCCAACCGCATAAGCCGCTCCATGTGTAGTGCACGGGGGTCTTGTTCTTGGTCATGAGAGAAGTCCATCTCAAAGACAGCTGGAGGGGACACATCCAGCTCCAGAAACATTATGTTTTCAGCCTGTGGTGGGAACATCAGACCAGACGTGAGCAGCGGCCCTGATGATCAGATCCCTCAGGCACTCAGTAAATACTGGGTGTAGCGAAGGTGATGAGGTAGGTAGAGCACGCCAAGGTTATGAGCATCCCTCCCTTGGACCCTCTCTCCTCCCGCCCCTTCTATTTCCCAGCTTCTTACCCTGTACCTGGGGTGGGACCCCATTGCCATAGCAACCCGAGCATACTGGCTGATAGGCCTCTTGTAGCCCACGGCTGACGTTGGCCGTTTCTTCATTTGGCTGTTATTGCTGTGGGGAAGAGGCTATATTAGAATGGATTTCTTTTGAACATGGGGAAAATGACATCATGAAGAATTAAGTATCATTCAAGTAGGCAGGAAACTCCGCAGACCGTGGTTCACAGGAATTTTCTTCTCATTGTTCTAATACAGCTGGACAACTAAACACTATCAAAACACAGGAAAGCATAGATTTCTTTACTCTTGTGTTTTTCAGTTCTTTTTTCCCCCCACAGTAAAGAAGGTTTGATTAAGGGCTAGAATGAAGAAAGGAAATCCAGTCTTCTTTCAGCTCTCAGCTTCATATGCTGATTTCACACATTATGCAAAACCGTTGATGATTAGTTGTTCTGGTTTTCATTTTTCTTCTTAGGAGTTTGTACAAAAAAATGATTAAAAAAAATCAGGCTTGAAATGCAAGGGTCCCAAAATAGCCTAAACAATCCTGGAAAAGAACAAAGTTGGAAGACTTACACGTCCCAGTTTTAGAACTTATTACAGGGTGCCTATTACAGGATGGCTCTGTTAAGCATCTGACTTCGGCTCAGGGCATGATCTCCCAGTTCATGAGTTCAAGTCCCACTTTGGATGAGTTTGAGCCCTGCTTCGGGTAAAACATGAACCCCGCTTTGGGTGAGTCTCACTTCACTCTCTCTCCCTCCTTCCCTCTGCCCCTCCTGGAATTCTCTTTCTCTGTCCCTTGCTCATTTGCACCTTCTCTCTCTCTCTCTTTCTCTGTCAAAAAAAAAAAGAACTGGGGCGCCTGGGTGGCGCAGTCGGTTAAGCGTCCGACTTCAGCCAGGTCACGATCTCGCAGTCCGTGAGTTTGAGCTCCGCGTCGGGCTCTGGGCTGATGGCTCAGAGCCTGGAGCCTGTTTCCAATTCTGTGTCTCCCTCTCTCTCTGCCCCTCGCCCGTTCATGCTCTGTCTCTCTCTGTCCCAAAAATAAATAAATGTTGAAAAAAAAAATTTAAAAAAAAAAAAAAAAGAACTCATTACAAAGCTACAGTAATCAAGGCTGTGTGGTACTAGCATAAGGACAGACATATAGACCAATGGAAAAGAATTGAGAATCTAGAGACAAATCCTTATATTTGCAATCAATTGATTTTCTATAAGGGTACCAACTGAACCACCCACGCACCCCCAAGTTTTTGTTTTTTAATGTTTACTTATCTTTGAGAGAGTGAGAGGGAAAGAGCTAGAGCTCAAGGAGGGGGTGGGGCAGAGAGAGAGGGAGACACAAAATCCGAAGCAGGTTCCAGGCTCTGAGCTGTCAGCACTGAGCCGCAAGATCATGACCTGAGCTGAAGTCTGATGCTTAACCGACTGATGCTTAACCACCCAGGCGCCCCTGTTTTGTTTTTAAAGAAACGTGTTTGCTTGCTTAGAAAAAAGTCTGGGTATTCAACAAAATGCTACTAGTTACTATCTTGGGATGGTGTCATCATAGATGACTTTTATTATCTTTATGCCTTTCTGAAAAATCTGAACTTTACAATGAAAATGTATAACTTTATATCTAAATATCTCAGACATTCAGAAAAGTGTAGAAAATAATATATATGTATGCTTACCATCCAGCTTTGTCAAATCATTTAACATTTTGTTATATTTAAACTAAATCTTTTTTTAAAGAAATAAAATGTAGGGGCACCCGGGTGGTTCAGTCAGTTAAGCATCCAACTCTTGATTTCAGCTTAGGTCATGATCTCCAGATTTGTGAGATCAAGCCCCATGTCAGTGCAGAGTCTGCTTGGGATTCTCTCTCTCTCAAAATAAATAAATAAGCTTTAAAAAGGCAAGAAAATGTAGACAGTTTTTAAGACTCTTATTTCTCTCTCCCTTGAGTTACTCTCTTGAATTTGGCGCTCACCAATGCCATTCCTGTTTTTATTGTTATATGTGGCTATTCATAAACAATTAAATGAGTATTTGTATGCCTATTTCTAAAATTTGAACTGTGTGGTGAACATACCACATTTTTGTGTGCTCAACTTTTTAAGATTTATCCATGCACCTCTAGATTAGATTATTAAAGTTTACTTATTCGACTATTTTAAGGTTGCAATATGTCATGTATGTGTGTGTGTGTGTGTGTGTGTGTGTGCATAAAATATATATTCTTTTGATGGACATCTAGGTTGATTTTTTTTTTTTATCTACTATACACAGTGCCGTTGTGAACATTTCTGTACAGGTATCTTCGAGTACATATTCAGAAACTTCCCTGGGGTATACCAAGGAATGGAAAGGTTCCGTTGTAGGGTATGTGCATTTTCAACTTTACTAGATATTGCCATATTGCTTTCCAAAGTGGTTATACGTGAAAGCTTCCATTGCTCTATATCCTAGCCAAATCACAGCATGTCAGGCTTCTTACTTTCAGCAGTTTGATGAGTGTGGTGTATTACTTTTATTATTCAAAACAAAGAAACGAAGATAGGGGCAGAGAGAGAGGGAGACACAGAGTCTGAAGCAGGCTCCAGGCTCTGAGCTGGTAGCACAGAGCCCGATGTGGGGCTCAAACTCGCGAACTGTGATATCAGACCTGAGCCAAAGTCAGACGCTTAACCGACTGAGCCACCAGGCGCCCCGGCTCAGCTAGCTCTTGCCTGTCCCCCAGAACTGCTGAGATTAAGTGCGATAAGGATTTAGCATAGCTCACAGCCAGGGCTCAACTCATGGCAGCTGTGATGATGATTTATTCTCAATTCTACTTGCTAATTTCAAGCAGGGATACAAACGAGCCATGAAAAAAAAGCCAAAAGGCAGACAGAAGACAGAGGAGGAGAAGAAACAGGCCAAGTAATTCACAGATAGGACATCCTGTCCTTGGAGCTGACAGCACCAGGCCCGCCCTTCTGCGGCAGAGGGTGAGGGGATATGGCATTCCTGTGGTTCATTTTAGCAAGCCTATAAGGGAGTGCGGGACCCCACTTTAAGGAGGAAAACAGGGAAGGATGAAACCACGGAAGCCCCAGCTCGCTCAGCTGCTGCATAACCCCCGGGAGCAGGGAGGCTGTGCCCGTGCGCGTGGGCAGCCGCACCCACAACTCAAGGGGAGGGGGGAAATTAGTAACATAACCACTTAGCATTTATAAGGTGCATCTGCACATCCCATTTGAACTCTGCAGTCATCTCCTGCGGTGTAGACAGGGCAGACAAGGAGCCTGAGGCTCAGACAAGCAAAATGCCTTTTGTGCCTAAGGTCAAACAATTAGGAAGAGACTCCGAACTGGACCTTGCCAAATTCTCTTTTTAGGATGCTGTACTGTTTCTAGGAGAACACCCGGAGCAGGCTGGGGCGGAGTGTGCCCTGAAGGCTGCAGGCTCTGGGAATGGGACAGGGGGACAGGGCTGGGTGAGCGGAGCAGTGCATCGTGTGAGCTGGCAGCCTGACCCAATAAAGATGCCAGCGCTATTCTGGGTGACATGCGGGAAGAGGGGGCTGGGGGAGGGGAGTCTGTAATTGGGACACCAAACTTCCCATCTACGCCCTCTTCTGCCCCAGGCCTACTTTCCATGATTGATCCCTCTCTAGTAAGCCGGTTGTGGCTGACAGCCCAGAGCGGGAGGCCTGGCTCTGTATGTATCCGCTCCTCCTGACAGAGACCCACAATCACTCTATGCCGGACAGATCCTAAGAGTTCTCATATGACCCTCCCTCTCAATGGCTGCCATCACAGTATTTTCCCCTTAATATTAAAATCTCATCGCTCAGCTCTGTCTTAGGGACTGACCCCAATCTCCTTATCAGCTGTCTCAGCATACACACACACACACACACACATACACACACACACCTTTTCCTGTTCTGTTCTGAAAACTGGCATCCAACATCATAGGGTGAGTTTTCCTTCTGGGTCTTTCCCAATCACCTGCCACAGCAAACCCGACTTGTCTCCGCAATCTGGTCCCTCTGTCCCCACAGGCCAGCTCTCCACTCTGCCTAGCCTGCCTGGGGAGGCCGGAACTTCTCTCCCTGTTTCAGATTCAACTCCGATGTCACAGACCTGTGAATAAATCTAGGGACTCAACCCAGAGCCGAGAATGTTCTTACTGAGGTAAACTTTGCCTCTGTAATGAAACCTGTTTAACTATCCGGATTCTATTTAGAGCAAGGAATGCTCTCTCTCTAAACTTGGAGAGCGCCCGAATATAAAATCAAATTCTAAAACAAAAACAGCAAGGGGCACGTGGGTAGCTCAGTCAGTTGAGCGTCTGACTTTGGCTCAGGTCATGATCTCGCTGTCCGTGAGTTCAAGCCCTGAGTCCGGCTCTGTGCTGACAGCTCAGAGCCTGGAGCCTGCTTCAGATTCTGTATCTCCCTTGCTCTCTGCCCCTCCCCCACTCACGCTCTGTCTCTCAAAAATGAATAAATGTTAAAAAAAAAAATTTTAAACAAAAACAGCAAACCAAACTGCCCTCCTGCGGCCCTTCTAAGGGATGAAGGCAAACTGGCTTTTCTGGAGTCCCTGTAATTATAATATTGGCTTATTGATATATGATTATTGATTACATATTTATTGATCATCTCCTCTGGGGCTTGGAGCCCCTCCCCCCATATTACCTCATTTCAACCTCAATAATCCTGCAGGGCGATTTACTATCTTGACTTTACAGGTGAAGAAATTTGAGTTCAGAGAGGTTAAAAAAACCTTTTCCAGGCCACAAGTGGCAGAGCAGGGACTAGAATTCAATATGTTCTAAACCCCAAATCTAGTCTCTTTCTGCTGCACCATGGCGCCTTTGAAAAGACTCTCTGGTGGGGCACCTGGGTGGCTCAGTCGGTTGACCGTCCGACTTCGGCTCAGGTCATGATCTCACAGTTTGTGGGTTCGAGCCCCGCATCAGGCTCTGTGCTGACCACTTGCTCAGAGCCTAGAGCCTGCTTCAGATTCTGTGTCTCCTTCTCTCCCTGCCCCTCCCCGGCTCACACTTTGTCTCACTCTGTTTCTCAAAAATGAATAAATGCTAAAAAAAAGAAATGAAAAGACTCTCTGGTGGCTGGGGTCACAAAGGCCCAAGAACTAAAGTTACAAATAGAATTGTGTGACTATAAACCAATGGTTCTAGACATTGTCACATACAGACCCTTAGAGGACAATTTTGTATCCATACAATTAAAAATAAAGTCCATTATGAGAAACTAAAAATAAAAGGTCACACATGTAGAACAGTTCCTGCTGGAGCTGGTTGCAAAAATGGGTTTTCAAAGTAACTTTCATAAACATTGTGATAGTGGAAGGCACCTCACCTGTGTAGCAACTAGTGGTGGCACAGAGATCGTGAAGAAAAAAGAAAAAGGGGGAGTTTTCCCAAAAGAACTTGATATGGGCGCGTTTCAAGAGTTGCCTGGAGTAACACCTTTTAAAGGCACTGGGAAGGGCATGTAGGGGCAAATGCGTGTAGCTGGAGGAGGAGGAGGAAAACCATTTTTCCAACCAAAGCCTTCTTTTCTCTTAAAAAAAAAAAATTTTTTTTTAAATGTTTATTTATTTTTGAGAGAGAGAGAGAGAGAGACAGAGCACGAGCAGGGGAGGAGCAGAGAGACAGGGAGACCCAGAATCCGAAACAGGCTCCAGGCTCTGAGCTGTCAGCACAGAGCCTGACGCGGGGTTCAAACTCACAAACCGTGAGATCATGACCTGAGCTGAAGCCGGACGCTCGACGCTCAACCGACTGAGCCACCCAGGCACCCCTTTTTTTTTCTTTTTTTTTTTTTAAAGTTTTATTTAAGTAATCTCTATACTCAACGTGGGGCTAGAACTCAAGAGTCGCATGCTCTTCTGACTGAGCCAACCAGGCACCCCTCCCCAACGAAAGTTTTCTAAAGGGACAACATGACTTCAGGTAATTTCTTTCCAACAACGCTTTTTTTTTTTTTTTTTTTTGCTCTTCCTGTGAGTGGCCTTCAGTGTTTTTCATTCCTAGAGTACCAAAATAAAGCAAAATATTCCACATGTGAATTGAGCAAAAGGAACAACGCCCTGATTAAATAGGCTTTGGGAAAAGAGTTTTTCAGCCCCGCTGAAATGAGGCTGCAAATAGTGAGACCCGGTGCCCCCCTTCCTCCAGGGAGGCAGCTTCTTCCGCCCCCCACCCTCAGTTTTGCACTGCGAAATGAGGGGTTTGGGGCAGACAGTGTGAGGTCCCGATGAGCAACGCTTGCACCATGATGCTACCCTGTGGCTCTCTGTGCTGAGTCAGAATCGCAACTAGGATTCCAGTTATGAGGGAATTGTTTTTGCTTTATTTTAAAGCACCAACTGCTGCTAAAAAAAAAAAAAAAAAGTAACTAAAAAAATTGTTTCATATAAACACATCCTTGATCTATTTTTTACTTTTGTAACTTCTGTGATTTTTAAAAAAGTTTTGAGGTAAACGCACAGCAAAATGGTTAGCAAATAACATTTTAAAAAGGAAAAAATTTTTTAGTAATTCAGAATTGCATATAGTTGATCACTTGGCATTTACTTATTTACTTTTAATTTTTATTAATTTTGAGAGAGAGAGAGAGAGAGAGAGAGAGAGAGAGCGAGCTGTCAGCACAGAGCCTGATACAGGGTTCTAACTCATGAAACACGAACTCATGAAATGCAAGATCACGACCTGAGCCCAAGTCAGACACTTAACCGACTGAGCCACCCAGGCTCCCCCTGGTATTTATTAACAATTTTTTTTTTTTTTTTATTTGAAGTAGGCTCAATGCCCAGCGTGGAACTCAATGCAGGGCTTGAACTCAGGACCCTAAGATCAGGAGCCAATGCTTAACTGACTGAACCACCCCAGTTCCCCTAATAAATTTTTTTGAAGTAATTTATTTATTGGAGTTTTTTCTTAGAGAAATCTATAATTGTTTATTTATTTTTTAAAGTTTATTTATTTTGCAAGAGAGAGAGAACAAGCAGGGGGAGGAGCAGAGAGAGCGGGAGAGAGAGAGAGAGACAGAATCCTAAGCAGACTGCACTGACAGTATGGAGCCTGATGCCGGGCTTGAATTCACGAACCATGAGATCATGACCTGAACCAAAATCAAGAGTCAGATGCTTAACCAACTGAGCCACCCAGGTGCCAAATCTATAATTGTTTATATCCTTTGTATTTTAAGTACAGTAGAGATTATTAAGATGTCATTATTGCCTTAATACCTTTTATCCTTACCCAGATATGTTTTAGTATTTTTATATAACATACATACTTTGTATGTATTCTGAGCAGGTTATACACATTCTGTATAAAATAACATGGTTAAGTTGTGAACATACTTAACCATTATTTTGAAAAAGCTTGTGAATGTATTTCTTTTTTTTTAATGTTTATTTATTTTTGAGACAGAGAGAGACAGAGCACAAGTGGGGGAGGGGCAGAAAGAGAGGGAGACACAGAATCCGAAGCAGGTTCCAGGCTATGAGCTGTCAGCACAAAACCCGACACGGGGCTCGAACCCACAAACTATGAGATCATGACCTGAGTTGAAGTCAGACGCTTACCGACCGAGCCACCTTTCTTTTCAATAGTTATTACTAGCATCTATTTTTAAAAAGTATTTAAAGAAAAAAAAAAAGTATTTAAAGCACTTAAAAAAATTTTTTTTTTAATTTATTTTGAGAGAGAGAGAGTGCAAGTGGCGAGGAGCAGAGAGAGAGAGGGAGAGAGAGAATCCCAAGCAGGCTCTATGCTCTCAGTGCAGAACCCAATGTGGGGCTTGAACTCGTGAACTGTGAGATCATGACCTGAGCTGAAGTCAAGAGCTGAAGGCTTAACTAACTAAGCCACCCAGGTGCCCCTTAAGATAGCTTTTTTAATTAAAAAAAAATCTATGAATGATTTTTCAGTGTATACAAACTATTCTGAGAAATGAATAAACTCCTCTGAAGCATGAAATTACAAAAGTCCAATCAAGATCCTTTCTCAGGTCGAGATTAAAGGAGACCAACGAGGCACTGCCTTTAAATGCCATGTCCCAGCTCAGGTAGGGAGGCAGAAAATTGCCCTCAAGGACACTATTGGGATAAGTGGCTAAGACTGAATATTGCCTACATAATAGTATTGTGCCAGTATAAGATTTCCTGGATTTGATCACTGTATTGTGGTTATGTAAGAATGTGCTCATTCTTAGAGAATACAGCTAAGGGGTCAAGATGTCTGCAACTTAATCTCAAATGGTTAGGGGATGGGGAATAAAGCAAGAGGTGGCAAAATATTAACATTTGGTAATTTTGATGAAAGATATTAAGGGAATTCTTTGCACCGTTCTTGCAATGCTTATTTTTCAAAATAAAAAGGTAATAAACACATGACTTCTCAGAGCCTCTCATCCCATCTCTATTTAATGTAAAGAAATTCCCCCACCTGCAAACTTTCAATTCAGGAACCTGTCCAAGCACAAAATCAGTCACCCTACAGACCAGAAGCCTCACCAGCATCTGCCTCCAGCAGAGGGCACTGGAGTCATGGCTTTCAAGTGGGGCTTCCTTGCAGAATCACCTGGAAGCTTCAAAAAAAATTTTACGTCCTTGGGATCCACCCAAGACAGACTATTTATCTATCTATCACCCAAGACCTTTTAAATCAGACTCTCTGGAACCCAAATCACAGGTGAGAACCTCTGTGCTAGATGATGTACTACTATGGGTCCCTACCTAGAGTGGAAAGGTGCATTTTGAGTCCAAAGTGACACCACTGAAAAGTCCTCTACCCATAAGGGGCACCTGGGTGGCTCAGTCAGTTAAGCAACAGCTTCGGCTTAAGGTCACGATCTCATGGTTCAAGAGTTCAGGCTCCGTGTCAGGCTCTAAGCTGACAGTGTGGGGCCTGCTGGGGATTCTCTCTCTCCCTCTCTCTCTGCTCCTCCTCCTTCTCTCTCTCTCTCTCTCAAAATAAGTAAATAAACCTTAAAAAAAAAAGTAGTAAAAAAAAAAAAAAAGACCTCTACTCATGAACTTGCCTCTTACAAAGTTGCACAGTGTCAGCCTGGGTAGGATCGGCCTTTTAGAAAGTAGACAGATTAAGTGGGCATCAGATGCCCCAGTGAGAAGCCACAGACCTCTATGGCTAGCTTCCCACTGAGCTTTGGGGAGAATGCTGCCCTATCTTGGCATTAATATTCCTAAGATAAAGAGAGCAAAGAACCTCCAGGGAAGTGCTTTGGTATCCAGCCTCCTAAACACCACTGTCTACAGATTTTCAATCAAGGGACAGTGGTCCAGGTGAGTGAGGCAGTCCCTCTGCCGGGTTTGAAGATCATCTTCAGGGCCACCAGCAGAGGGAGCCACACACACACACACACACACACACACACACACACACACACACACACACAGCCAGGGGACGCAAACTGTACCTAAGAGCTGGGCTACAAGGAAACAGGTGGAAATGCTGAATCACCACGCTGAGCTGAGTGAAACTATAAAGATTGGATCACGCCTCTATCATTTCCTGATCTGATTACTTCTCTGTATTCAGAAAATACAGACTGGACTGTGAGCTCTGTGTTGGATTTACCTTCTGTCTGGAGAGTCTAAAATACAGTAAGGCAAATATTAACTATCGTCGCTGTTTTTGGCACCCGAAAAACGAATATTCACCAAACTGACAGAATGTTATCATTCACTGGGAGTGCCAAAAGGCTGAGACGCTCTTCCTCTCCGTAGGTCCCTCATGGGGCACCCGAGGAAAACACTTTGTTTTTGGCAAAACACCCTTCCTTCGTGAAGACCTCTGTGTTAGGTCTCGAGAAATCCATACTCCAACGGAACTTTCCCCACCCTTCTCCAAAGGCACAGAAGCCTCTGTCTCCCGCAGGCTCCTGGCCACCCCCAACCTGGGGTGGGCCGGCAAGTGCCTAGGCCCAGACCAGGGGGAGAGAGACTCACACTCCAGCTGGCACGAGCGGCTGGAACTTCCACTGCTCCTCCTCGCAGTCCAGGAAAAGCCGATTCATGATCTTGTTCTTCTCCTCAGGGGGGATGAAGTTCTCGATGATTAGGTACCTGGGAGCAGGAATGAGGTAGAGATGGGGAACTGGGGGGGGGGTGGTAAGAGACCACACAGCGCATGTGAAGGTTGAAGGATTAGAAGCAAGAAGCAAAGAGGCAGAGGGAACAGAGGAGAAAGCAGAGAATTGGAGGAAGAGGGTCCCTACAGAAGTCACAGAGCTTGAAATCACTGCTTCCAATGCAAGGACTGTAAGCTCAGGGCCTGAGGGATGACCCGTGGCCAGCACCCAGCATGCACTTTGGGGGACTGATCGTATACAGGCAGAGCAGAGGAAAGAGAAGGAAACAAGGAGAGGAGGTTGATAAGCAACTCTAGAACTTAGACCTCGTCCCCATCCCTCGACACATTCTCTTCCTAAGGGACGTGGACTCCTGGGTGAGCAGACGGCTGGAATGAGGCCTTCAGGAAGGAATTAAGCCCATCAGGGAGAGGCCAGGGAGTGAGGCACGGCCGTGAGGACCAGGACCGGGAAGGGGAGGGGGCCCTACTTGAGCTTGAGCTCCCGGGTCTGCTCATTCTGCGCCTCCTCCAGGTCCTGCCGCACGCGGATGTATTCATCATGCTGGTCCTGGATCTCTGCCTTCACCGCCTGCAGCTTGGCGTAGAGCTGCGTGGAGACAGGCGCAGCTCAGAGGCTGTGCAGTGTGGCAGCGAGGTCACTGTGACCCAGCCTGGGCCCCACCGACGCAGGCTCAGGGTCTACCAGCTGAGTTCGGGGTGAGGTCCAAGTCTGAATCTCCCTCTTGCCCCGTCACAAATCAGGGCAAGTCATTCAAAGGGCTGTCCTGTCCCTCCCAACACTAGGGCCCGTTACCTGCTCCCTCTCAGCTGCTGGCAGCATTGTGGAATGTTCAAACTGAAAGGGACCCGCGAGACCTTTTAATCCAACACCCTCTTTTTTATAGAAGAGGTAACTCAGGCACAGAGACGCTCAAGGAGACACAACTAGTTAACAGAAGAGTCAGAATCGGGACCCAGGTACACAACAGCTGGTGCAGGGTCCAGGGAGGGGAAGGGGGCCTAAGCCAGTTTGCAAGGTGACCCATCCCACTCCTGCCTCTCCAGGGGCTCTCACGAATGGGGGTGTGGAGGGCAGCACAGAGCCTGCTGTCCCACTCCTAACCCACCAAGAGGCAGGTATGTCCCTGGAAACTGCCACTGTGGCTGGGCAGCCTGGCCAGCACTGGGGCAGCCATGTCGACAACCCTCAGGGTTCTCCAGGCTCTTCCCAGAATCCGGGCCGGAGTTTGCTGTCCCTATACGTGCCCTTCCCTGGCCAAGGACTTGGCAGAGTCCCGGAGAGCAGTCTCAGCCCTTCCCATGTCCACAGGCGCCTCTGGCTCCCTTCCTGAGCTCCCCAGGCTGTGTCTTCTCAGGTCTCCTCGACACTCCGGGCCCTGTCCCAGGCCTGGCTACCCAAATTGTGACTCACTGATGACACTGTACAGGGGAAAGTTACCCACCGCCGTGAGGATGGCAACTGGAGACTGGAAGTGAAGGCCTTCCGAGCCTCTCAGGCCCCGCCTGGCCCAGGAGCAAAGGCTCTGTTCCACTCCAGCCCCAGACCCCTGCCTTCCCCACCCCTCACCCCGGCAGCCCCGGCAAAGTAACTCGGGGCTTCAGCAGTTCAAGCCAAGTGGGGAAGGGGCCCTACGACACATACCCCTCGGGAGGGTGACCGTCTTGGGGAGAGGCTGCCGGGCCCTCACACACTTTGACCCCTTCGCCTGTGGCATCTCACCTTCTTGAGTTTCTTGGTTTTGACCTCCACCTCCTGCTGCAGGGACGTGTAGGTGCCTCGGAGCTCCATGGTCTCTTCATCTCGGAGCATCATCTCCTGCTGCATTTCCCGTTCACGGCGTTTCTAGGCCAAGGCAGGGAACAGGGGCTCAGTGGGGCAGCGTGTACCGGGGAGGGCCAAGGGAGTTCAGGGGACAGGTGCATCCTGCCTCGCATGGGGTCTGGCTGCATGGTGACCACAGAAGCCAGGGGGGAGAAGACAGTGTCCCATGGCCCGTGGCCCCTGCTTCGACCCCAACCTCAGTGGAGCCTCTTTGAACCTTCTTCTTGGCTCATATAGCTGGCACATTCTAGGGGTGTCCAGCAGCTATAGATTCCCATCATACTGGCTTCCCAGCTTCCTCACCCTCTCCCCTTGCGGTGTCACCGATGACCGGAAGGACCAACAAATTGTGGTTCTTGAAGACTTCAGATGTGGTCAAACAGATGGAAAAGAACATTCGCCCTTGTGGCAGGAATTAACACCAGATGCCCCGTAGAGGCTGATGTCATGGAGAACTGCCACTTCCTCTCAGCCGTCGGCGGGCAGTGCCCCGGACACAGGCAGGCTCCTGGGCTGGTGGACCCATGGGATCCAGGGCATCGGGTCTTAGGTTCTTAGCACTGTATTCCAGGGATCTTGAGTCCATGATGGCTCACTGCCCCATGCCCTCCAGACAAGACCTCAAGGCCATGCACCCCGACGAGACCCGAAGCCCCCAGCCCTACCTGCTCCGCAATCTCCTGCCTCTTCAGCTCCAACATCTTCTGCTGCTCATTGGTGTGATCCATGATGTTCCTGCCCCCGATGAGCAGCTTGCTCTCCATGGCCTGGGGACACAGAGGGATTAGGTGAGGGGCTTTTCAAATGGCCACGGCATCACCAGCTTGAGAGGTTTGGTTTCCCTGCTCCGTGGTCCTTCCGGGCGTGGACAAAAGATGTACCCCAGACAGGGCCTGTGGTCCTCACTGAGAACAAAGTTTCCCCTCCAGCCTCCTGGGCTCCAGCCCAAGGCTCCCATTGTCAAGAAGACTGTCAGGTGAGGCAAAGAGAGGGCATCCCTCGGGGAATATAGATACCTGATCTGTTTGCTTTGGATAGAGATGGAAGGTTGGTTCACCATGCCTAGGAGGGGCGTGCAGAAGGCATCCTAATCCTGGCTTTCGGCTGGAGCCGGTGTTCAAGAGTGGGGAGCAGAGGCTCCAGTCAACAGGCAGCCCAGCTCTTTAGCTAACTGGCTCCTGACTCAGGAAGAGGGCTCTCAACACAGGTGTAATCTTCAGCTGACACAGAAAGCAAAAGCAAAGGAAGACCTTGCGGCACTAAGGGGCAATATGAGGTTCCAGAAGCGGCATGAGCCCTGGAGAGCTCCAGAAAGACTCGGGTTCTGCCCACTAAATGCAAGGCCCTGGCCGAGTTACCCCCTTCGGCTCTCACATCCGTAACACGGGAACTGCTCTGTTCCAGGGAGGCCGACAAATATTTGCTGGGTACTATGTGCGAGGGGCTGAACTAAGCCCCTAACAAACACCATCTCTGATCTCCATCCTCACCCTAAGAGAAAGGTGCTATTGCTTTCCCCACTGAACAAATGAAGAAACGGAGAGTAACCAGCCTGAGGTCATGCAGCTAGTTAACAAAGAGGGAAGATTTGAACCCGCCACCCTCAGTCCGTGAGCCCCTGTGCTGGGTGAAAGCCCCAGCCCGGTGCTAGGCACACGCCTGCCAGGGGTGCTGGTTGACCCTGAAGCTTAACTGGTCATGCATTTGTATCAACTGGGTAACCTGTGACTACATAAAATGCACTTTCATTCTTGCTAATCAGAGGGTGCTGCCCCAGGGCACTCCAGCTGTCCTCTGATTTCATCCCAGGCTTCCCGGAAGGTTGAAATCACCTTGAGCCACCAGAAGATATTGGCTGCCTCCCCACTGGAAAATTTCCCAGTGGAACCGGCTGACCTGCTTGAGGGCTCTCAAAGCAGACGGTGCTGTCACAATGTGGGAGAAAGGAAGACCCTTTGCCACCTGTGAGAGCCCCATCACCGTGGACAAAGCGGGACAGGGGTTAAGGGTTGCTTTTGGGGGTCAGAGGTTGAGCTGTGTGAGGATGCCATTGGGCGCTGAGCAAAACCGGGCCAGTCAGAGCGGCCCCACACAGCCTCCGAAGCCAAGGGCAGGGCTGCCGCAGAGCAAGGGGCCCCGGATAGCTGCCTGTCCTCACGGCCACACCACCGCCACCTGCTGGGCTACTGCCCCTCCCCTCCAGGCCTTGCTGTGAGTTACTATCTCACCACCCAGCCCCCCCCCGCCCCCCACCCCCCACCACAGGCACAAACTCAGCCTAGATTCTTCCTTCTCACCCAAGGCGGCTATCCTTTCAGTGAGTGACTCCTTAAATCTTGTGCCCCAGGCACCTTAGCTTCCTCACCCCAAGTCCTGCCCTGCGCGCAACCCCCACCTCCCCCACACCAAGCCAGTCATCAGACCCCTTCAAGTCTGCCTTGTTAGGGCTCGCGCCATTCCCACCTTTTCATCCTCACGACCGACACCTGCTGACTTCACTGCGGTCTCCATGACTCACCTGGGTTTTTGCCATGGACTCCCTGCTGCCTCAGTTTCCCCTTCCATCCACCCCCCGCATGACACCCAGGGGCAGTCACCAAAAACACAAGTCTGAGCCTGCCCCTCCTCTGCTGCGAAGTATTTAACAGGCTTCCATTCCTCGCAGGATAAAACCCAAGGTCGGCAGCAGCTCCCTGCCCCGCGGGCTGGCCCAGCCCCCCAGCCTCCCTGGCTGCCTACTCCCCAGGTGTGCCCTGTGCTCCAGTTCCACCCAAAGAATCCCAGCTCCTGCAGGGAACTAAGTCAAAGAAAGACAAATATCACATGATTTCACTCAGATGTGGCATTTGAGATACAAAACCGATGACCATAAGGGAAGGGAAGCAAAAATAATATAAAAACAGAGAGGGAGACAAACCACAAGAGGCTCTTAAATACAGAGAACAAACTGAGGGCTGCCGGCGGCGTGTTGGGTGGGGGGAAGGGCCGAAGGGGTGAGGGGCATCGAGGAGGACACCGGTTAGGATGAGCACTGGGTGTTATATGTAAGCGATGAATCACTAAATTTGTTCCTGAAAAACAAAGAATAAATTTATTTTTGATTAAAAAAAAAAAAAAGGAAGAATTCCAGCTCCTGGAATGTGCTGTGCCTTTCCACAACACCGGGGTCCTCTTCCCACTCCACGTCCACCTGGAAAATCACTCCTTATCCTGCAAGACCCACCTTGAGCACCTTGGGATGTTTTCTCTGATTCCCTCAAATCTGCACATTTCTTCCTTTGGGCCTAACTAGGACACGTCCCTACCATTTTCCCAGAATGGACCATTACTACTGATATCCTGTCTCCCCTGTGAGCTCCTTCAGGGTAGGAATCGTGTCTTGGTGCTCGGCACATAGTAAGTGCTCAATAAATGTGTGCTGAACTGAAAGGAATCCCTGAGGTGGTCCCAGAGGGGGGTTCTAGGTCCTTTTCCTGGGCCCGCTCATCCAGAATAGAACCGGCCCTTTCTGGCAACTTCTCCTACTTCAACTGACTGGCCCACACTCACTGGTGCAGGGTGAAAGGGCAGAGCAGTGGGGTCTGAGAATCTGGGAAGCCTGGCAGGAGGGATGGGACGCGTGTGAAGAGGCAGGAGGGAGACAAGGCAGCAGTTCTGTCATATGCGGAGGAAACCCCCTCCTGCTGGGGCCATGGATAACTGATCCCTCCAAATACTGGGTAATGAGATGTTGGGGGACTTGGTGTCTGGCCTGGCTTCCCGTTCTGGAACACTCCAGCCCTGAGTCCTCGCACTTCCCGTGGTACTCTACGTGACTCTAGTGTTCTTCACTCTTTGCCACCTCATAAAGACACGACTTCTCAAACTTGGTTGCTATATTAGAGTCACTGGGGAGCCTTTCAAATTCCCACTGCGGGGCCACATCGCATTATAATCTTGGGCCCTTTGGCTCATGACCGGCCGTGAGAACTCCCAAGCCAGGTGCTCCATGGAAGAGTCTGGTAAGGAAGGCGCGGGGCA
Organism: Lynx canadensis; assembly: GCF_007474595.2. Lineage (NCBI taxonomy): Eukaryota > Metazoa > Chordata > Mammalia > Carnivora > Felidae > Lynx > Lynx canadensis. The sequence goes on along the minus strand of NC_044305.1, from coordinate 119,439,977 downwards.
ACTGCTGATGCCCCGGTTTTCCTGATGGAGTTAAGGACGGGGACCTGGGTTGAGAGAGAACAGGACGGGGAACCAGGAGGAAGAAAACCATTATTTTCTTTGCTGGTCAGCTGTTCCATATTTACTTCTCCTACTAAACCTTTAAGAATTGGGTCTTAAACTTTGATGTCTATTAGAGTCACCTGGGGAGGTTTTATTAGGCCCAGGCTACACCCCACTGTCAATCAAATTGGAAAGGGGCAGGAGAGCCAGTGATGAGGTCTGGGCATTGGTGTTTTTTCAAGGTTCATATTTAAGAATCACTGCTTTTTTTTTTTAATTAATTAATTTTTATTTTTTTTAATGTTTATTTATCTTTGAGAGAAAGAGACAGAGCACAAGTGGGGGAGGGGCAGAGAGAGAGAGGGAGACACAGAATCCAAAGCAGGCTCCAGGCTCTGAGCTGTCAGCACAGAGCCCGATGCGGGACTAGAACCCATGAAATGCGAGATCATTACCTGAGCCGAAGTTGGATGCTTAACCGACTGAGCCACCCAGGGGCCCCTAAATTTATTCTGAGAGAGAGAGAGAGAGCACAAGCAGGGGAGGGACGGAGAGAGATGGAGAGAGAGAGAATCCCAAGTGGGCTCCACACTGTCAGTGCAGAGCCAGATGTAGGGCTTGAACTCAGGAACCGTGAAATCATGACCCGAGCCAGAATCAAGAGTCAGACACTTAGCTGACTGAGTCACCCAGGTGCCCCAGAATCACTGCTTTTTGAGGTTCCCCCCAGAATCAATATTACCAGGGGACTTGTTACAAATGCAGGATCTCAGGCCCTACACAGACCTAGTGAATCAGAATCTGCTTTGTAAGGAGATCCCCAGGTGGCCCGTGTGACATGCTTTAAGGGGCATGCTGTTAGCACCATCGTTTTCCTTACGAAAGCTCCGACAGGTTAAGTTATCCATCCACCGTCAGTCACATCACGGCCATTAAATTTAAATGGAAAATCCAGGCCCAGGTCGGCCTGGCTCCAAAGCCCATGCTCTTTCTACTCCAGACATTCTGTTCACTGTTTTAGGAAGCAGAACCTGCTAAGAGAAGAGCAACACGTTTCTATCAGGAGAAAATCGTGTCTGACTCATCCGCATGGTTATTCCGGTACATGGGGAAGCCAGTGGCCAGAACGTTAGAGGTTAAAATACCCCTGCCTTGGTTAAGTTAGATGGGGGGGGGGGGGGGGGGGGGCTGGGGTCGGTGGGGGGGGGGTGGGTAAGGAGACAGAGAAGTATATTCTCGTAATAGGGGGGTGGATTAGGAAAAGGAAACAGAAACAGGAATCTCTCTGGATGGAAAACTGTTCAGATGTTAAAAGACAGGACTGATCTCCACTAGAAATCACACAAGAAAGAGAGCACTGGCCAGATACCCAGCTCCACAGATGCCCCCAGAGCTTCGTAAGTGGTAACGTCCAAGAGAATTTCTAGGCCGTGTGAGCTGACAAAAAAAATGTCAGATGAGCTTCAATTACAGTTTTACATTCTGGGAAAAAGTAATCCTAGCTCTACTCATTAAATGATAGCTGTGAGCAATCAGTTATGAGTTAAAAAAAAAAAAAAAAGTGGGGGAGGGGGGAGTAATTCTCTATTGTTCCCAGAAGACATTGGCTTAATATGCTTCCACAGCTAAAAAAGCCACTAGCATCTGGCCAGGCACCATCATGAAGGCTTTTTTGGAAACAAAACAAAAATCATTCTACCCTAATATAAAATGGTGACGCAGCTCAATCTGGAGCACTGTGTGTAGTTCCCTCACTGCGTCTCTGGGGACACGGAGGAGAGTGATCTAGAGAAGGGCGGCTAAAACCATCCAAGGGCTATTAAAAATTAGGACTCTTTATCCTGCAAAGACAAAGAAAGGTTACGAGGATAGACCTGGAAACTATACGATCAAAATAGGTGTGGGGGTGCCTGGCTGGCTCACTCGGTAGAGCATGCGACTCCTGATCTCAGGGTCGTGAGTTCGAGCCCCAGGCTGGGGCATAGAGCTTGCTTAATTAAAAAAAATAAAATATGGGGCACCTTAGTGGCTCAGTCGGTTAAGTGTCTGACTCATGATTTTGGCTCAGGTTATGATCTCTTGGTCGTGAGATCGAGCCCTGCATCAGGCTCTGTGCTACGTGCACAGCCTGCTTGGGATTCTCTATCTTTCTTTCTGCCCCTCTCCTGCTCAGGCACACGTTCTCTTAAAATGATAAACATTAAAAAAGAATAATAAAATAGGGGCACCTGGGTGGCTCAGTCAGTTAAGCATCTGACCTTGGCTCAGGTCGTGATCTCGTGGTTCATCAGGTGGAGGGAGCCCTGTGCTGACAGTGTGACAGAGACCGCTTTGGATTCTGTCTCCCTCTCTCTCTGCCCCTCCCCTGCTCATACTCTCTCTCTCTCTCAAATGAATAAACATTAAAAAAAAAGTTCCCTTTAAAAGATAAAATTAAATTAAAATAGGTGTGAAAAGGAAAGATCCAGGCTTTTCCAATCAGTCCTGGTACATAGAGGAAGAGCTTATACTTTGGGTTTTTTTGACAAAGAAAGGGAAGTTCTGCTGTTCATAAAAGGTGATAAATTTATGGAATTGGTTATCTCAGGAGGACTGTTTTAAATATCTAACAGTTTATTAAGGGATTCTAAAGACACATTTTTAAAAAATTTTTTTTTTCAACGTTTATTTATTTTTGGGACAGAGAGAGACAGAGCATGAACGGGGGAGGGGCAGAGAGAGAGGGAGACACAGAATCCGAAACAGGCTCCAGGCTCTGAGCCATCAGCCCAGAGCCCGACGCGGGGCTCGAACTCACGGACCGCGAGATCGTGACCTGGCTGAAGTCGGACGCTTAACCGACTGCGCCACCCAGGCGCCCCAGGACACATTTTTTTTAAAGTAAGCTCTATGCCCAGTGTGGGGCTTGAACGCAGGACCCCGAGATCAAGAGTTGCTCTACTCCCCCAGGTGCCCTCCTGAGCACACATATTTAACCTTTTATTGTCTTTCTCTCCCTTCAGGAAAAAAAAAGCACTAATATCAGAATAACCACAGAAATAAAAGAAAATTAGGAAAAGACATATTCCTCACATACTCAGCTTCTTTTATTTTCCCTGTTTTTCCAGATTTTTCCATATGCACACATCATTTTTTCACATCAACAGGCAAGGTATAAATATACACTCATGTCCTGCTATTTCCATTTAATCAAATCTCTCCAGAATTTCCTGTTACTTCACTAAGGTTTATGACTATAAATTTGATGATTGCATAATACAGCAGCTAATTTAAATATATTTCATTAACCTGCATTAGAAGATATTTTGGTTGTGTTGGGGCACCTGGGTGGCTCAGTCGGTTAAGCGTCCGATTTCCGCATGGGTCATGATCTCACGGTCCGTGAGTTCGAGCCCTGCATCGGGCTCCGTGCTGACAGCTCAGAGCCTGGAGCCTGTTTCAGATTCTGTGTCTCCCTCTCTCTGACCCTCCCCCGTTCATGCTCTGTCTCTCTCTGTCTCAAAAATAAAAATAAACATTTAAAAAAATTAAAAAAAAAAAAGATATTTTGGTTGTGTACAATGTTTATGACAAACATCCTTGTACATATCATTTTTTGTTTTTTTTAGATGACTTTCTTAGAAGGAAATTTCAGGAGTGGACAAAGGATTATAAACATTTTGTCTATCTTAGAACATACTGCCAAATTCTAACAAGTTTATACCACTTAAACTACTGCCAGCAATAAATAACGGAGCTGCTTTTATTACAATGTCATAGGCACGAAGTATTATCATTAAAAATTGCTCTAGGGGCGCCTGGGTGGCTCAGTCGGTTAAGCGTCCGACTTCAGCTCAGGTCACGGTCTCACGGTCCGTGAGTTCGAGCCCCGCGTCGGGCTCTGGGCTGATGGCTCAGAGCCTGGAGCCTGCTTCCGATTCTGTGTCTCCCTCTCTCTCTGCCCCTTCCCCGTTCATGCTCTGTCTCTCTCTGTCTCAAAAATAAATAAACGTTAAAAAAAAAAAATTTAAAAATTGCTCTAATAGTAGATATAAAATTGAGCCTTCCCATTTATTTTATATTCTCTATACCTTTCAGGTGGACTTGTGGAGGTCTGAGCTCTCCTTTCACAACATATCCTTTTACGCTTTTTTCAAGTTTTTTTTTTTTTCTTGGTGATCTTTAAGTAAGGAGACAGACCTCTGATTCAAAACAATTCTTTGTTCAGCCTCCACTTTCTCCAGCTACCCACACCTAGTCCTTTGCTCTCTTCATTCAAAATTCGGCCTGACAGGGGTGCCTGGGTGGCTCGGCTGGTTAAGTGTCCGACTTTGGCTCAGGTCATGATCTCGCAGTTTGTGACTTCAAGCCCCACATAGGACTCTCTGTCAGAGCAAAGCCCGCTTCAGATCCTCTGTCCCCCTCTCTCTCTGCACCTCCCTCTCTCTCCCTCTCTCTCTCAAAAATGAATACACATTAAAAAAAAAATTCTGGGGCGCCTGGGTGGCGCAGTCGGTTGAGCGTCCGACTTCAGCCAGGTCACGATCTCGCGGTCCGGGAGTTCGAGCCCCGCGTCGGGCTCTGGGCTGATGGCTCAGAGCCTGGAGCCTGTTTCCGATTCTGTGTCTCCCTCTCTCTCTGCCCCTCCCCCGTTCATGCTCTGTCTCTCTCTGTCCCCAAAAAAATAAATAAACGTTGAAAAAAAAAATTAAAAAAAAAAAATTCTGCCTGACAATGTCCAAATGGATTCAAGATACCCATTTAGACAGTCAGGCAGACTTTGAGCTGCCAATCAGGCCTGGAATCTGCTGTTCCAGCCAAGACCACCAGGGCCCCCAGGTTCTGAGCCTCCCCTACCCGTACAATAGGACTCTCAGGACTGATTTCTGTCAGTTCTTGCCAATTGGCCTTCATGTTAGATCTCCTCCTTGGATCTAGAACTCTGCTTCAGGATCTCTCCTTCTGGCTGGGCCCTGGGCTCCATGAAGAGAATTCTGGATGATGTCTGACTGTCTGTTATCACCCCACTCCCATTTGTCCACAGCCCCTGTGCTTCTCCGCCAGCCCCGCCGAAACCCAGCACAGACGTGGTCTGAATGACAACTGAATTTGCCTTTCTGGTGACTCACCAAGTCTTGCCCACTTGTCCAGCCCACGCTGTCAGCCAAGCCTGGCTGACAGAGCCTGTCTTATGCTAGAAGGGGGGGGGCTGGTCCTGGCACAACATCTGTGGGCAGGTGCAAGGTCTCAGCCCCCACCTTCTCCCCATTCTCAACCCATGCTGTCTGCTTCGCCCCCACGCTCTGAAATATGTCATGCGTGACTTCAATTCTTTGCTTGGAAACATGGGTGGGATTTTTTTGTTGCTTTTACTTTTATGTCCCCCCCCCCCCATTTTTCTGAGGATACCAGTTGCCATCTCCTTTTCTTCAGATCTCTGTCCTTACTATCACCTATGGAGGACAGGGAGGGACAGGGATGCCTCAAATCCGTAGGCCCACTTCAGGCTGGGATTTACTAAACAGAGGGGCTGGGAATACAGGGTTCCTAGTCCCCAGGAACAGTTCCCTGGAGCTCTTAGCTGCCCTAGTTAATGCTGCCTTTGTGATCTCTCAAGGCAAAAGACAGGTGGGTGGGGCCTGTGGACAGGACTGGGTTTGGTCCTACTGGTTCTAAATAAGTCCAGTGTAACTAAAAGGCCAGCAGAGGCTGTGGGGGTGGAAGAGGCAGGGCTGGGCACTCCAGGGCCATGGTCTGACTCTTGAGAGACTGATACAAATCACAGCAGAAGTAAGGCAGCCTCAGCAAATCATGGACCCCACCCCCTTTGCTTTACAGATGGGACACTAAGATGTGTCAACAGAGACGGAGTAGTCTAAGCCTGGAGTCTCATAATCCAGGAAATTTTAAGTGTAATCTGGGGGTGCCTGGGTGGCTCAGTTGGTTGAGCGACCGACTTCGGCTCAGGTCATGATCTCACGGTTTGTGAGTTTAAGCCCCGTTGTCGGGCTCTGTGCTGACAGCTCAGAGCCTGGAGCCTGCTTCGGATTCAGTGTCTCCCTCTCTCTCTGCCCCTCCCCCACTCATGCTCTGTCTCTCTCTGTCTCAGAAATGAACATTAAAAAATAAACAAAATAAAGAAGAGTAATCTGCTCCTACATTGACTATGTTCTTTCCAGATAATTTCCCAATTTGACCAGGGTCTTGATTCCAGGCATTACAGGCGGCTGCTGTGACAACTGATAGCCCATTTCATCACAGGGACCATGTCAGCCTTCAGGCCCAGCTTGGGATATTCAGAGGTTCACCCCTTCCTGTGCAGGGTCCAGAGCAAGACCAGAAGGAAGAGGAAAGAGGCCTCAGTACTCATTAAGCGCCGATCTGGAAAGACAGGAGACAGCCAGGCCCAGAGAGCCACTCTTCTGAGAAGATACGATCAGGTATGATTTCACAGAAGCTAGACAGGCTCTGCCCTGCCAGCGCCAGCTAATCTATGACATTCTTAGGGCGACAGGAATCACAGATGCAACTTGCCATGTGCCTGTGGCCAGGCTAGGTCCTTTTAAGATTAATCATCCCATTTGAGATAACAAGAATGACTGCCATTTGACATAAAAGGAAACTGAGATTCAGACTGGTAAACAGACTCGCTCAAGGTCATGGAGCCAGTAAATGGCAGAGGTGATATTTGAACAGCAGCTTCCTAACTCTACTGGCGTCCTTTTCCCCGTTCCACAGCTTTCTCCTGGGTTCAGGAAGGAAGGAGCCTGGGAGAGAAGCAGCATTTGGTATTTGCACCTTTGCCAATTCGGGAACCATCAGGAAAGCTCAGGGCGCCATTTCTTTCTCTCTGAGCCGAAACAGGCAGATCTCTGCTGAAGATGCTTTTGCCTGAGGCATCTTCTGGGGGCCTCTGAGATGAGTGGGTTAGAGTCTTAACCACATGCCTGGGGGGAGGCTGTCAGTATCACTAGCATCCCGGAGAGAGGCTAACCCCTGGAATGTTCATGGGAAAGGCCACCTCCCAAGTTCCACAGAGGAATGATATAAACAGCACTGGGTATGTCAGGGAGCCTGAATGCTGGTACATTTGCTATGTAATCTATTACAATCTATTTGCTATGAAATCTAGGGCATCAGACCCTGGACTTCAGTTTCCTAATCTGTAAAACAGAAGAGAATACCACCAACCTTGCAGGCTTTGGGTAAGAACGGTGAGTTGGATAACAGATGTGAAAGTACTTGGTAAGTGATAAAGTACAATCAAATGTCAGCAGTTACTTGTCAATCAGTGTCTACTCATCACAAAGAGCAACACAAAACAATCAGTGGAACAGTCCTTGCTCAAATCTCTTGTTACCACCACTCCTACTGTCACAGGCCTATTTCTCCTTCTGTGGCTCCCTCGTTACAGATCTTGAGAAGATAGCAGTAAGAGAAAAAAAAAAAAAAGAAAGAAAGAAAAAAGAAAAAGAAACCAAAGAGACAACAGTAAAGGGAAGAACCGTGCTATTTGCAGTGATTTTCTGCCCCGGGGGACAGAAATCAGGAGACTCAGGCTGTTTCCTACCAACAGAAAGGATTGGTCTCTCAAATGCTAGGAATTCTCCCATCAAGAAGAAAAAAATTAGCGATCGGGAAGCATATTGGCTGGGGAGTGAACTGAGCTGGACTCCGCTCCCAGCTTTGTATTGGACAGGGGATGGATGCCCCTCGGAGAAAAGCGGGAAGGAAAAAAACAGCCCGTTCACTTCGGTCAGAAAACCACAAACACCTCACATCTGATCCCTACCTTCCTCCTTCTCCCCTACTTCCCTTGTTTAGATGTAGTGTTCTAGAGGGTGTCTCTCCAGCACCAGGGATGCAAGTGAACGACAGAACGCTATAATGTCAGAACTGGATGAGACCTAAGGAGGCATAAAGGGCAGACTCAGCATTTGACAGCCTGGGCACAGGGCCAAGGGCTTAGGTGGGTCACTGGGGTCATACAGCCTCCAGCCCCCAGGCAATGCTTGGTCATTCCTCTCCAGTCCCCACTGCCCATCATTCAGGCTGACCTCTAACCCTGGGCTCCTGACTTGCTGCTTCTGAGGTGAATCAGCAAATAGTATAGAAAGCAAGGAATCATCTACTGATCATGTCTTACAGTCCCTGGGAGGGGAAGTGACTTGTCCATGGTCACAGGATTACCAATAACTGAATATCGCTGAGAATGATTATCAACCCTGGATCTCCCTCAATTATTCTTTTTTTTTTTTAATAATTTTTTTTAACGCTTATTTATTTTTGAGACAGAGAGAGACAGAGCATGAACGGGGGAGGGCCAGAGAGAGAGAGGGAGACACAGAATCTGAAACAGGCTCCAGGCTCCGAGCTGTCAGCACAGAGCCCGACGCGGGGCTTGAACTCACAAACAGTGAGCTCATGACCTGAGCCGAAGTCGGACACTTAACCGACTGAGCCACCCAGGCGCCCCAATTATTCATTGTTTTTAAGCCAATCTTCCAACCAGGTGTTAACACGTTTCTTTTATATATTTTTCCTCCCTTAAAATTTTTAGATTAGTTTTTATTTAACAAAGTACTATATGCTTGCAGTAAAAATAAAAAGATAAAGGTAAAAAAAGTACAAATTGAAAAATGAAAGCCTCCCTCCCCATTAAAATTCTTAGAAATAACCACTATTAGTGAAGTCTCATCATTCCTTCCAGAAATTTAAATAATTTAAAGACTTACTCAACTATACCTACTGATACATGCTCCTGGTCATGGGTACTCAAAAAGATTTGTTGATGATATGAATGAATGGAGCCAGGTGAGTTAGGGGCTGAGGGTTTGCATCATACGGAAGGCCAGAGATGGGTTGAGTTAAGCATCTCGCCAGATAAGAGCTCCCACTGGGGCCTATTAGCCCGGGATCTGGCATGAATCTTTCGTATCTGAGTTGGTGTTACAGTGTGGAGGTAAAGATCGTGGGCTCTGGAGACAGGCAGACAGAGGCTCCTGTTCTGGCCCTAACGCTTCCTAGGCACGTGACCCTGGGTTGTTCCTTCCTTAAGGAGTCTCGGTAGCCTCACTGGTCATGTGGAGATTAAAATAGTACTACTTCATGGGGCTGATGTGTGGATTAAAGAAAAACAATGCACATAAAGAACACAGGCAGCGCGTCTGGCTGTACGAAACCTGCACTAAAGAAATGGTAGCTATCATCATCATTACTATTGTTGTCATTATTATCCTGCTGGCTCACCTCAAGAAAGGAGAAAGCCTGCAGGTCCATCACCTAGTGCTATAGAAACAGATCAGCCCAGGACCTGGTACTCCTCTGTTAAGTACATCTGGCAGGAAAGGGAGACGACTGAGAAATAACTCTAATATGACCAGGAGTTAATGCCCAGGAATTTCTCAGCATATTACAAACTCTAGATATACCAAACCACAAGAACAGGTGCCCTCTGAACTCTGGGAACAGGGATCTGCCTCGCACAGCTGCATGGCAGAATGGCTAGCTTTGTGGGAAGAGGGACCATTTTCTTATCTCCTCAGGCTACCCGGTTCAACAGCTCTCAGGCCAAGAAGGCTCCAGAAGCGCCCTAGACTGGCCAGGTGCAACAGGCTGGCAGGGCATGGCAGGAGAAGGGTGCCCTTCTCTAGCTGCATTCCAGGCCTTGCCTCTAGTCCTCAGAGCACAATGAGAACATTATCATAGCCACTTGATCCAATCTTGTGCTATCTGGGGGCTGGAAATGACTAAGGGCAATAATACAGTCCTCCAGTCAACACACATAGGGAGAAACCCAACACTGGACCAAAAGGACTGCTGAGTCTCGACATAACTCGAAACCCTAAACACCTGATGGAAATGTATGAGTCTTAAATGCTTCTTGCCAGGCAAATCTTTATATTATAAAACGCCCCAGCTCATGGTAGTTCTGTTAAAAATGATCACACTGCTGCCAGGGATGGGAAGGAAGAGAAGACACGGATCCCATCAATGCCAAGAGGCCATGGACTCTGACCTAGACGTCAGACGCAGCTCGGGGCACCCATCACTTTTTATCAGGAGGCTTCTCTCAAGGATGGTGGAGGACTTAGCTGAGATGGGGGTGTGTTGTGTAGTCCCTGATGACCCAGCCCCGTAAATCCAAGTGTCTGGCATGGGACTGGTGTCCTGGGGGACGTGGAAGGCACCAGACCAGCTTTGGGGAAGTAGACACTTCCTAGATTACTGGGGAGTCTCTCCAGAGACTGGTAACAGCCCTATTCAGAGACCAACGTGAAGACCAGACAGCGGAACGATACTGGGTATTTAACTCCCCCCTCCACAGCACTTTTTCTCCTCCTGGGGCTCCTTCTCCCCAGAAGTCCTGCTGTTCGCCCCTTTACCCACTTTCTCCTTCTTTCTCCCTGCCTTTATGACCCCACTTCTCTTTCCCCTCTTCACCGTCCCCTTCTATTTCTTTCCTGTCTTTCTCCCCGTTCTCTTCTCTCTTTTCTTCATTTCATCGTCTTTTTCTAACTGGCCACGATAGAGAACTGAAAATTATTTTTTATTATTGATTGAATGCATACATTAAAACTTAAACCCTCTGGTCTTAATTTTTTCTTTTTTCTTTTTTAGGTTTTATTTATTGGGGCACCTGGATGGCTCAGTCAGTTAAGCATCTGACTCTTGATCTCAGGTCAGGTCTTGATCTCAGGGTTGTGAGTTCAAGCTCCACGTTGGGCTCCATATTGGACTCCACGCTGGGCATGGAGCCTACTTAGAAAAAATAGTAATAATAATATAAAGTTTTATTTATTTAAGTCACCTCTACCCCCAACATGGGGTTCAAACTCGTGGTCAAGAATTGTATGCTCTTCTGACTGAGCCAGCCAGACACCCCTAATCTGAATTTTCAAAAAGATGAACTATTTTATATTTTGCTCTAAAAAATAGTATTTCCAACAATTAAGGACTTTTAGGAGGAGGAGGGGACTTTAAAGACCATCGAGTTCAATGGCTTTGCTGATACATAAATCCCTTTTGAGCGCCTCTGACATTCAGTTTCTCCTTGAGCCCTCCCAGGGATTGAAGCCCACTACGTCTAGAAGCAGCCCATTTCTAAGTGTTAGGAAGTTTTTTATATTGACTTTAATCTGCTCCTGTAATTCCCATCCTCTGGCTACCAGGTCAATCTAGGATATAAAAACAGGACAATCAAGGTGCCTGGTGGCTCAGTCAGTTAAGCATCCGACTTCGGCTCAGGTCACCATCACACGGTTTGTGAGTTTGAGCCCCACATCGGGCTCTGTGCTGACAGCTCAGAGCCTGGAGCCTGCTGTGGATTCTGGGTCTCCTCTCTCTCTGCCCCTCCCCTGTGCATACTGGCTCTCTCTGACTTAAAAATAAATAAACATTAAAAAAAAAACCCAAAAAACGGTGCAATCATCAGAAAGTGAGGTGCCTATTAGGTTCAAAAGATGGGGGTAGGCCAGCTGGCTGTGAGGTTCTCCCACTGGAGTAGCTGGCTTGGGTGGGCAAGATTGAGGAGATATATGGCAGCCAGCCACTGGCAGGCCCTGAATGCCAGACTAAAACGTGGTGTGTCTGACTTATCAGGAAGGTGAAGCCAGGAGACACTGTCCATGAGGCAGTAATAAACAGTTGTTATTTACCGAACACTTCCATGCCAGGAACTGTGCAAAGTGCTTTAACACTGATTATCTCATTTAATCCTCCCAATAGCACTGACGTAGTGGTACTGTTATTGTTTCACTTTATAGATGAGGTAACTGAGGTCTCAGAGCTAGTAAGTCACTAAACTCAGGTCTGTGTCTGATGCACCTGTTCTGAATACAGCACGCTACAGAACAAGGTCAGCAGAGAGACCAGGACGGGAGACCCCAGTCTGGGAGTCATTTACACAGAGGGAGAGAGTGTCAAGAACAGAGGGTGAGGGTCCCATTTAAGATCTCTTCTAAAGACGGGCCCCCAATCTCCATCTCTGGTCTTGTGCCTCCTCTTAAACTCCATCGATCCATCTCTAGCTGCCCATTGGATTTTGTCACCTCAAGTTCAATGCAGCCACACAACGTCCTGCCATTTTCCACCACCTTCCTAGCAACCAGGTTGCTGATCTTCCTAACTCTTTAAGCATAAAAGAGGATCAAATTTTGTGTTAAACCAACCCGGGCTCGACTGGATTTGCCACATGCAAAATATGAGGAGGCCTTGGGCAAGTTACTTAACCTCCATGGGCCTCGGTTTAACAGCTATAAAATGGGAAGAGTGACACCACCTTTCTTGGAAGGTGCTTGTGTGGATTAAGTTGCATAATTTATAATACAATATGTAGTATAGTGCTTGGCACATAGCAAGTGTTAAGTAAACGGCATTATTACTGTGATCACTGCTATTTCTGGAGCTTGAAACTCCCTTTTTGCATAGCTTCTCGTGGTTAATCCCAGTGCTTCTGGGGGGGGGGGGGAAGAAGAGGGACCTACAAAGTGGACAATAAAAATTCAATGCAGTTTGTATTCTCTGCAATGACCTCATCCCTTTGGCTTTGGGAGCCGCTGCTGCAGGGTCTCTTTTCTACACCCACCACAGACAGAGCTGGGCTCCGGCCAAGACCTGCCTGCTCTTCTCCCTCCAGACCTAGTTACGTGGGGACCAACAGGCATGCCTCTTCCCCTCCTCTCTTTAACTGGAACCCTCATTTTGTGTCATCTGCAGCCCTGACCTCCCTGAGACACACTTCTGTTTTCTCTCTTAAGTATCCAGGATCAAAGTTTTAGAGATTACCTGGTCCAATCCCTCAAACAACTCAGTGCGAAATTAAAGTAGTCATTTAAAAAACGTCTTGCGGGGCGCGCCTGGGTGGCTCAGTTGGTTGAGTGACCAACTTTGGCGCAGGTCATGATCTCACGGTTTGTGAGTTCGAGCCCCGCGCCGGGCTCTGTGCTGACAGCTCAGATCCTGGAGCCTGCTTCTGACCCTGTGTCTCCCTCTCTCTCTCTCCCCTCCCCCACTCATGCTCTGTCTCTCTCTGTCTCAGAAATAAACATTAAAAAAAAAAAAAAAAAAAAAAAAAACGCCTTGCACAATTAAACGTGAATAAAGTGGGCCTTCTCCCAACCAATCCATATGCTTTCACCAGTGCTCACCGCAGTCCGTGCACTGTGCCCAGACACATGTCGGCAGCGCCACAGCCTCAGTTGTGGGTCTGTGACTTGCCCTGCGCCCCCTTCCCCATAGGCCCTGGAAGCCATCAAGCCCCCTGGAGTTACTACATAAAGGTTGCTAACGAGAAAGCTAATGAGAAAGCAGGCGCTGGTCACAATCGCAATCACAAGCAAGCACACATTTGCACACCTAACACCCCCTGAGGCCCACGGTGAACACAGAAGGAGAGATGAAAGGAGACTCCAAGGAGACAGGCACTGTGTTTGTACACAGTGAGGACAGAACAAAGGAAGCAGGGAGCCTGGAGGTGGAAGAGAAAGCGGGCGAGACAGACTGTAAGATGAGTCAGAGAGTGAACGAGGGCACTAGGTCGCATCAGCTACCGCTTAGTTGCCCCCAGAGGGTGGTGTGAGCGGGAAGAAGGGAATGGGGGGAGACGAGAAGGGGAGTTGATGCCATAACTCAGAAGTGGGAACCAGAGGAGAGTGTGGCTGATGGGGAGCAGAAGCTCAGTTAATTTCCAGGAGGGACCCGAGCTCCCAGCCTTCTGAGTTCTCCCACGTCTTTCTTGCCCGGCTCTGCTTCCGGAGCTGCAGGGTTATGGCAAGGCCGCGGGGGACGGCCCCGGCAAGGAAAGAGTCAAGCTAACAACAAAGATGTCAATCCCGGAGATCACTGGACCCCTGCTTGGTAGACAGAAGCCACCCTGTGGCTGCTAATGCCCCTCTATTTATTTGGCTCTTTCAACGTATTTCAAATGCCCACCCACTAATGATCTCATTTAATCTTTGGCACAAGCCTGTGGAATAGGCAGGCCCGGGATTATCTCTACCTTGCTCCTCCCCTCTTTGCCCTGGTGATCCCTCAAGAGTCCTCAAATTGTTTCCTCCATCCCAGAAACATCCAACATTGAACCAGCCAGCGCCTTAGAGGTACGAGGAGCTTGGGGTCCTCTGTCCAGGCTCCACTTTGAGTTGCTTGTTGCTGTTTGTCCCGGGCTGGGTGTGATAAGAAGTCACAGGACATGGACTCATTCCCCTCCTGGAATTTCCCAGCCACCCCTCCCCCTCCACTAATGTCTGAAAGCCTGGCACATAATGACCGTTTCTCCCAGTCCCCAGGGAGATGTGTCAGATATGCGGGACTTCTCATTAGGCGAACGGAAACCTAAGGCCTAGAGAGGCGAAGGCCTTTGCCCTGAATCACACAGTGAGCAAACATGGAGGGACCGTGATGACTTGAGAAGAGCACAGGTCTGGGGGCATTAGGAGACCTGGGTCCCAGTCCTGGCTCCACTGCTTATCAGCTGAGGGCACAGACAGAGTCACTCAACTTCCCCAGCCTTGGTTTTCCTAACTGTCAAATGGGAACAAGTAGTTCCCATCTCTTGGGGTTGCCTGAGGTGAAGATGTCAAAGAGTTACAGAAAAATGAATTTTTCTGATTATCAAGTAGCACAGGTAACATCAGGATGCTGCTGTCACGGAGAGGCCAGATCAAGCATAAAGAGTCTCTAGGATTTCCTTAACTTACCTGTGTGGCCCTGGGCAAGTCCAGGCCTCAGTTTCCCAAAGGCCCTGCCAGCATTAAGAAGGAGGGTTCTGTGGACCATGCCTTTAGAGCAAGAATTCTGGCGCTGGCTGCCCTGATCTCCTGACCATCCTATTATCTGTGCCCACACTGCCTGAGATCCAAGAATCTTACTGAGGGAGCCAGTCAGTTGCCAACAATGGGAGATCCCATTGTTCCCAGTGGGAAGAATCCACTGGATCCTTCACTCCAACCCCTCTACCCATTTCGTCAGGGCTGAAGTGTGCTTCTGCACCGTCTCAGCCTCCGCGGCCTCCCAGCCTTAAGGGACATGAGGACGGGGAAGGGAAAGTAAGGGGTAAGGGGGCACTCTTGGTAATGAAACCAATGACAGACTCCTGCCCATGTAAGCTTTCCCAGTGGAAAGCACCAGACTGCCTGGATTCCCTTCCTCCTAGGGAGAGCTGAGTGTAACTATTCTGCCGTTAACATCTTGCTTCTCCCAGGATGGCCCCAAAGGTGCCGGGCCCCTGATCCGTTCTTTGAGGAAGCACCTCAGCAGAACCCTTGCTGAGCTCACGGAGGTGAATTAAATATTAAATATGCAAGGCCAGAGCCGCGGGTGCAGCAACACATTCCCATAAACACAGACAATGGCATACAGCTCATCTGCCCGTCTTGCAGCAGCTGCCGCTCTCCTTCCGCGGGCTGGGTTCCCTGATCCCCAGCCCACACTCTTGAGAGGGCATAAAAAATAGCAATGTTTTTTTCTCTCCAGCAAGTGAACCAGCAAGCGCATGGTTCCCTGTGTCCTTCCTCCAACCCCTAGTGCTGAGGAATCCAGACACCCAGAAATACCTGGAACATTGAGTTGTGGCATCAGCAGCAGGGAAATTTAACAGGTCTGTGGCTGGCCTGGGAGGGACCTCTGTAGCTTAGCCCCACCTAGGGCCTGGAAGCCCCCATCGGGAAGGGAACGGCTCAGGAGGGCCCAGATAGCTCTCAGGGCAATGGGGAACTAGCTCTTACTGGGACCAGGACGAGGCCTGGGTGCGGGGGCCAGTTTGCTTCTCAGGTTGGAAGAGGTTCAGAGATCGCCGAGACCACCTCCGTTTTACAAAAAGGGAAACTGAGGTTTGAGAAAAGGAGGAAGCAACTTATACAAGGTCACTTAATGAGCTATAGAATAGCTAGGCCTAGACTCCAGGGCTCCAGGGTAGAGCCCAGTGCTCTCCCGTCCCCTCTCTGTGATCCCTGAATCTCCCTCCTGATGCTACCAAGGACCAGGCTCTGCACTGCATGGCTGCCGTGGACTGCTTTCATGGGAAACTGGATCCATCCCTAGTCCTCCCTTGCCATCCAAGTACCGAAAGAGCCCGAGGTCCAGGCATTCCAGCTCAGCTCTGCCATTTTGTAGGATGGAACCTTGGTCATGTCACCTCTCTGAGACTTACTTAGTTCCTTGCCTGTACGGTGGGGATTTAAGAACCAGGACCCTGGATGGCTCCTGTAGGGCTCAAAGGAGATCGCGTTTGTGGGGCATTTGGTCAACCGGGAAGTGCTGTCCGAATGTCAGATATGGTTAAAATGGTGTGAGGTGTGAAGGTGCTGCAGAGGGAGGAGGTCCCAGGGGAGGAGGCTGTGCAAGACAATCCACACCCAAACGAGGCTGACCTGGTCGTCCCGTGGCCCCGACTGACACAGACGGCACCAGCAGAGATGGACAGGCAGTAGGTGAGACCAGCTCAGGTTCACTGGCTTGAAAGATCACCTGCCTGCTTTGCTTCGTGTGTGTATGCGTGTGAGTTTGTCTGTCCTCCTAGATGCTCCTGGAAGGTTCTGCCTGGCAGCCGGGAATCACAGGAATTTGCCTGGCTGCTCCAGGGGAGCATCTGGCAAGAGGGCAGTGTGTGGCGCCGAGGGAGGACACCTTGCTTCACTCAGGTCAGGGCACAGACCCTCAAAGAAAAGCCTGTCACCCAGATCCCTCTGGGGACCTCTGGAGTACCCCTGCTCTCTGGGGCCCTTACCTTGTACTTGGCTGCGAGCAGCTCTGTGGCCTGCTGCTCCCGCCTTAGGTCTTCCAGCATCTTCTCCTTCTCCTCCAGCAGCTTCTGCTTCTCCTCGCTCACGAGGCTGCGGTCATCCTGGATGGCCGCCTTCTCTTCCTCCAGACGCTCCTTCTGTTCCTGCAGGTAATTCTCCATGTTCTTATCCAAGGCTGACTCCAGGGTAGGCTGGGGCGGGCGGTGGTTGTTGTTGTTGCCATCCTCCTCTTCAGCCACCCAGGCCTCTATCACTGGCCCCTCAGGGTACCCGGCTGGGGCTGACACAGCCTTCTTCCTGCGGCTGCTCTTCCTCCGGAGCCGCTTTCCCAGCATCCCCTTCTTCTCCAGCTGGGCCTTCAGGCGGGCGATCTCCTCCTGAAATTCCCGCAGCAGAGTGTCCTTGGGGTCCTCGTTCACCCGGGGCTTGTTCTTGATGTTCTTGGCCCTGTTGGCAAAGCGCAGGGTGGAGAGGCTCTCGTCGTAGCTGTGAGAAGCTGGCCCCAGGGTGGCCACCATGATGGTCTTGGCGTTCCCCCCCAGAGAGTCCTGGAGCAGCCGGGTCAGCTTGGAGTCCCGGTAAGGGATGTGAGTGCTCCTGTTCCCCGCCAGAGCAGCGATCACGTTGCCCAGGGCAGACAGCGAGAGGTTGATTTTGGAGGCTTCCTTAGGCCTCTCTCCACCACCACCACCACCACCACCACCACCACCACCGCCGCCGCCACTCCCCGTGGACTGCGTGACCGTCCCTCCGGCTGTGCTGGGGCCTGCCTTGTTCTGCCTCTCACTGCCAGCCAGGTCCACCAGGTTGAGCTTGCCCACACGGATGTGGTCCTGACCATCTGAGCCGCGCTCACTGCACTCCACCGTGATGACAAAGATGGCATGGGAGCGGGAGCTGACCTCATTCATGTGAGTGCTGCCCACTGCCCGGGTCTGGTTCCCCAGGTTCATCACGTGCTCAATCTCCTTGACATTCTTGGTGACGAAGGAGGAGAGGTCCTTGATGTAGACGCCGGTCTCCGGGTTCTCCTTCAGTTCTAGCCTCTTGCCAGGCTCCTTGGAGAGCAGGTCTCGAATCTCCTCCTGGTAGATCTCCAGGTAGGAGGCCCGGACCAGGTACTGCTGGTTCTGGGAGCGAGAGATGTGGGTGAAGATATGCTCAAAGGCATTGGGGATGACCCCGCGCAGCTCGGGCTCCACCCAGGTCCCCTGCATGGTGTAGGTCTTGCCAGTGCCCGTCTGGCCGTAGGCAAACACCGTGCCATTGAAACCCTGAAGCACCGAGTCTACCAGGGGCCTCACGGTTTCATCATACAAGTCCGCCTGCTTGGAGCTGGCATCGTACACGGCATCAAAGGTGAAGGACTTGGGCAGCTCCCCTGGGGCAGCGCGGGGGTTCCGCAGGGTCACCTGGCCCAGTTTCACGTCCATGGTCAGGATCTGCTCGTGACCAGCAGCCTCCTCCTTCCGGCTGAGGGGGCGGCACCGGGCCACCACCTTTAGGGCCTCGCTGGCCTTGGTTTTACTGGCCATCTTGCTGCTCTGTCCTTCCTGCCCCCAGGGCCCCTCCGCAGCCTGGGCGGTCCTGCTGTCCTCTCTAGGTCCGGATCAGCCGGGCCGGCCCAGCCCCCAGGCGCCGGTCTTCAATCCGCATGCAGCCTCCTAGGGTGGGGATGCTGGGAGGTGGCCCCGCCGCTGCTGCAGTCCGGGCCTCCACCGCCCTCCGGTCCTCGCTGCACCGGCCGGGCAGGGAGAATTAGGCAGAATCCCCGGGCAGCCGCGGGAGCCGCACCGGCCGAATGGCAGTGCCCGGAACCCGCCCCATGCTGGGGCAGAGGGAGCGCTGCCGTAAACAGCTACGGCAACAATGAGATAAAGGAAGAGGAAAATGGGATGGGGGTGGGCGGCGAAGCTGTCTTCTCCTTCTCCTCCTCTTCTAGGGATCCATGGCGGGGGCTGCTGGTCCTGGGCGGCCGGGGGTCCCGGCCCTCCCGAGGGCAGAGGCTCACCTGGGGTCCTCCCCCCGCGCTGGGGGATCATTCATTGCAGCCAGCGCGGCTGCCGCTGCCCCTGCCTCCACCTTCCCCGCCGCTGCCACCGGAGAATGAGAGAGAAAAACAGAAGGGGATGGGGCGGAGCAGCCGCGGCGAGAGTGATGTTGCCGCCGCGCTGCGGCCCCAGCTAAGCCGCCCGGCTGGGGTGGGGCAAGGGGCGGGGCCGCGGGGCGGGAGGCGCGAGCCCGGCGCGGCCGGAGCGCGGGGGACAGGGGTGCATCGCCCGCCCGCACCCCCGCGGACCCCTCCGGAATGACAGGCTCGGGTGCCGACCCAGGTCCCGCGCCCACCAGGCGGGTGCGGCGCAGGCACCGCCCGCCGTCACCCCACTGGGCCCGAGCATGCTGGGAATTGTAGTCCTGCCTTTGTTAACGGGGTTCTGGCAGGTTGCTGATGCCTTCTCGCGTCCGGGAGGCCCCTCCCTCTCTGGCTTGCAACCTACGGAGTGACTGCTGAGGTTGCAGCCTACCTGGCGGGGACGAGGCGGGGGGGTATCCACCACCCACACTTGTTCCCTCCACAGGTACCATCCTCCATCATTCCACTGCTCCTGCCTTTCTGCCTGCAGACGCGTATAGATCACCCCTCCCCTTCAGAGTGGTGCCAGGCACCTTGACTCCTAAACGTTTCCTGACTCTGTCGTTCCTTTACCCTAGCCTGATTTACTTCTGGCCTTCCTCTTGTCTCCTGGAACCACCTTGCGGCCGATTCTCTCCTCACGTGTTCTCTGCACATGCGCCCAGGTCCCCTTCTCGCCTCTTCCACTAGCCTTCCATATTGTCTACAAGCCCCACCATCTTCTGATACAGGTCTACCTTCCGAGCCTCACCTCCAGGTACACTGTGTTCCAGACATTCATTCCTTCAAAGTGTGCCTGCGGAGCGCCAGGCCCCATTCTAGGAGCTGCACCTTCTTGTCCTCAAGGAGCTCACATTCTAAGAACCATGTTTTGTGTTCTTAACTGGATGTGCTGTGTTGCATCTTTGTGCCTTTGCCCAGAGGGTGCTGTCACCCTTTCACATTTGGGACTGCCATTTGGGCAGTTCAGGCACCTCCTCCTCTGGGAAGCCTTCCTTGATCAGTTTCTTTTCCGGAGCAGAAAGAGACAGATTTTGCATAAAACAAAGCTTGAACTCAAATTGCACCTTTTTTTTAAAAATTTTTTTTTCAACGTTTATTTATTTTTTGGGGGACAGAGAGAGACAGAGCATGAACGGGGGAGGGGCAGAGAGAGAGGGAGACACAGAATCGGAAACAGGCTCCAGGCTCTGAGCCATCAGCCCAGAGCCCGACGCGGGGCTCGAACTCACGGACCGCGAGATCGTGACCTGGCTGAAGTCGGACGCTCAACCGACTGCGCCACCCAGGCGCCCCTACACCTTTTTTTTTTAAGTTTATTTCTTTGCTTTGAAAGAGAGAGAGAGCAAGCAGGGGAGGGGCAGAGAGAGAGGCAGAGAGAGAATCCCAAGCAGGCTCCATGCTGTCAGCACAGAGCCTGATGCAGGGCTCAGTCCCACAAACCAGGAGATCATGACCTGAGCCGAAATCAAGAACTGGACCTCAACTGACTGAGCCCCCCAGGAACCCCTCAACTTGCACTTCTGGTCTCCATCCAACTGTGTGACTTTGGGCAGTCACTTACCTTGCTCTAGCTTCAGCTTCCTCATCTGTTTAAACAATTGGAGTGGCGAGCCAGGGGCAGGGGTGAATAATACTCTATGGAGTAGTTGCAAGGCTCAAATGAAACAGTGAAAAACTATTGTGCCAGTGAGAAGACTTTTTTTTTTTTTTTTTAAGAGTTTATTTTTAAGTAATCCCTACACCCAGCATGGGGCTTGAACTCACAATCCTGAGATCAAGAGTCATGCTCCGCCCACTGAGCCAGCCACATGTCCCTGAGAAGACTTATTTTTAGGCAAGCCCTTAATAGATGCTTGTGGCCTAGCTTGGTTGCCCTACAGCTCTTGCTGTCTTGAGTACCCTGGATAGACTAGGTCTGTGTTTAGTGTTCCTCTTTAGGGGTCTTCGTATTTTTCCTCTAGGATACAAATCAGTATAATTTCTCAAGTCCAAGGACCAAGCTAGTGTCCTACCCATGTTCCACTCTGCAGAGAGTAGTTGAATCTGTGGACTGAGCCCAATTGTCCTTTCCCTCTGAGATCCAGATTGAGGAGGTAGTGTTATCTGGACCTTCATGGCCCTTCTTCACAGAGGCACCAGCAGAATCTTTGCACAAAACATTTCCAATGATGCTATTCTCGGGAGGACCTAATTGTTTAGTTCTTCACCTCCTCCCCATCTTCAAATCCCTGGGACCTTGATGTCAGCTCGGCGGGAAGCTTGAGGCTTAGCTGTTGGCTCACCTACTTGTGAAGTCTCCTGGCTTTCCTCGGCCCTCTCTTTGATCAAGCTCTACTGCTTATGATTAACTTGGCTTTTGGACCAATTACTGGGTGGGGTTTTGGCTTTGTAGACTAACCTCTCTTGGCTCTGGCAACCTGACTTCTGGATGGAGCAACAATTTGGCTCTTGAACTATTTTCTTGTTGCGCTTGGCTTTGGTTTTTGGACTACTCTTTCTCTGCTTTGGCTAACTCACCTGACACTACATCTCTGCTGGATAAGAGGGATTCTGGCCCTGTTCTTCCCACGTGACACTGCCACCTGGCCAGGCACTTGCTCAGATCCTCGGCTATGGGAGGGGGCCTGGAATCCCAACGCCTACAAGATGTGTGATCCTGAGTAAATCATTCAGCTTCTCCGAACAGCTATTTTCCCAGCGGGAAAAGTGAAGATAAGAATGTTTCCATTACTCACAGGGTTTACATGAGTTTTGAGAGAGACGATGTGAAAACTCCCTGGATGTAGAAGACATTAAAAAAAAATAGTAGTTTTCCTTCCTTTTGTCCTTTGTAGTCAACGGTGTTCACATCCTGTGTTTCCCTTTTCATCATCTTCTCCAGCCGTTCTTCCTTCCCTCTCCCTGTTCCACACTCAAGTCTCTAGTCATTTGGGTTTTCTTGAAGTTTTCCAAACACACCGTAAATTTTCAGGCCTCCATGCCTTTGCTCACGCTGCATCTCTGCCTGAAATGTTCTCCTAACTGTCCCTGTCTACACCACCTCACTTTCTATTCGTTCCACAACTCAATATGGCTTCTACTACCACTGTTCCATAGAGATTTCTCTTACCAAGGATATCAGGAGCCCCGAGGTGCCAATTCTAGTGGACCCCTTTCAATAGGAGCATTTGGCATAACCCACCTCATCCTTCTTTGGCAAACTCTCACTCACTTCCTGTGGTTTTCATGACCCTACACTTTTCTGGTTTTCCTCCTACAGCTCTCATGAGTTTTTGGTGGCTCAGTTCAGTCTCCCTGACCGGTTGACCTCATTCAACTCCAACATTAAATGGTGTTCACTAAGGTTTGATCCTAAGCCCCCTTTTACTTTCAATGTCACCGTATAATGATCACCGTAGTTCCTTGCTTCAGTTCATGTCTAAGTGATTCTTAAATTAGTATTCCAGTTCTGCCTTCTCTGAGCTCCAAATCCATGTATCCAATTCTTTAATGGGCATAGCCACTTGGATGGCTCCCATGTGCCTGAAATTCTACTTGTTCACACTGAACTCATCATTCTCCCTTCCAAACTTTGTCCTCCAAGAATGGTCTCTAGCTCTGTAAATGGCTCTTCCCCCACCCACAATGTATCCTTCCAAACACTAAATCCTGTCAACTCAACTTCCTTAACATTTGTCAGATCTACGGACTTCTTCTCCCCTTCCACAGTCAATCTCATGACCCAAGCCACCATCTTCTCTGGCCTGGTGCCCCACAGTAGCCTCCAGTCTGGTCTCCTTAGGTCTTTTCTTGCCTCTACCCATCCATTCTGTACAAGTAATCCTACAAGTAATTAAAAAGACATGTCCGATCATGTCTCCCCATGCTTAAAATGTTTCGATGTTCTTCATTGCTCTTGAATTGAAGTCCAAATCATGAATGTAGCCTCCAAAGACCTATGCAGTCTGCTACCTGCCATATCTCCTGTCACATCTCATTCATGCCACTCTTCATCTTGCTTCCTGTAAAGACCACAGGGCCTTTGCATAAGGCCTGTTTCTGCAACCTAAAACATTTATCCTAATCATCTTTACCTAGATACCTGCTCTTCATTCTTCAGCTCTCAGCTTGAATGTCGATTCCAATGGGTGTATTTCTTGACTTTCGCACCTAGTTTATACCCCTTTGTAATATGTTCTCACTGTTCCTGTATTTTTTTTCATAAAACTTAGCATAATTGTAATTAAATAAATATTTGCCCTCCTTTGTTGTTCTGTGAAGATATAACATCTCTGTTTGGCTCATTTTTTAAAAAGTAAACTCTACACCCAATGTGGGGTTTGAACTCACGCCCCCAAGATTGAGAGTTGCTTGTTCTACTGACTGAGTCAGCCAGGTGCCTGTTTTGTCACTCTTGTATCCACAATGACTAGTCCAATTCCTGGCACATAGCATGTGCTCAATAAATATTTAAAAAAATTTTTTTAAGGTTAATTTATTAATTTTGAGATAGACAGAGAGAGAACAAGTGGGGAGGAGCGGAGAGGGAGAGAGAGAATCCCAAGCAGGCTCTGCACTGTCAGCACAGAGCCCCGTGTGCAGCTGGAACCCACGAACCATGAGATCATGACCTGAGCTGAAATCAAGAGTCGGATGCTTAACTGCCTGAGCCACCCAGGTGCTTCAATAAATATTTTTATAAATAAACAGAAAAAGTGAAAGTCCTGTATGAACATCACCTTTTCTGGGAAGACTTCTTTGACTCTCCTAATTCTATCTATTCTAATTAATCGCTCCTTTCCTCATAATTCCATAGCTCATTGTTTAATTAGCCTTAGAGAACTCATCACTGGTTCCCTTGTATGGGTTATGGTTAACTGAGTCTGTCTCTCTCCCCATAATGTGTGCCCCCTGAGGACAGGAACTATGCTCTTTGCTTCTGTGTCTCCTTTCCCCATACCTAGCATGATACTGTATACACGTTAGGTAATCAAAATCGGTTGTTAAGCAAATGAATGAATGAATGTTCCGAGACCTTCAGGGCAAGGAAATGGGGAGGCGAGACCAAGAAGCGGTGGTAAAAAAAAAATTTTATATTTGTAGAATGATTTACGGTTAATAAGGCATTATCACATGTATTTCTCGCTTAATCGTCACATCAACCCCAGAAAAGGGGCAGATATTAATATCCCCATAAAAAGGAGGACTCCAGGGCGCCTGGTGGTTTAGTCTGCTCGGTGTCCAACTCTTGATTTCGGCTCAGGTCATGATCTCACAGTTTGTGAGATTAAGCCCTGCATCAGGCTCTGCACTGTCTCTTCCTCTCTCTCTCTGCCTCTCTCTCTCTCTGTGTCTCTCAAAATAAATAAATAGACTCAAAAAAAAAAGAAAAAAAAAAAAGGACTCCAAGTTTCAGGCTAATTGACCAGGGAAGGACATCCTACCATCAAGTGGCACAGTCAGTTTTCAGACTCCAAACCTTCAACTCTGGTGGTCTTTCTCCTATGCCACAAGACGAGCTTGTTGTGGATACGGCAGAATGGTTGTTTCTCAGTCCGGGTTTGAATGACAGTTCCATAGACGTCCAGATTCATCGTTGGCTTGGCGGGAGGAAGAAATTCCCCTCACTGCATTTCCTGTGACAATGACAGTTCTTCTTTCCCAGGGGATGCCCATACAGGCATCTTCTTCTAATGTGGTCCCAGTAAGGGTCAGGGTGAGGTTATATCAAGAAGATAGAGTTAGGTCTTTAGCAATCCTGAGGCCTTCAAATTTTCCCTTGTTCTTCAAGACTTGGGATTACCCTGCAAAACCAAATTCGGCCAGCAGAGGGAGACATGACCATGTGACAGAATCACTGGCTGGGCTCCAAATCTCTGGGCTCTCCATCACTGTGAGATTATCTAACTCAAGAGTCCCACCCCCCCCAACCCCCTCCCTCCCTCCGCCGATGCTGTGTCCACGTCCAGCTTACTCGCAGCTCTTCTTTTCCCAATAGTTTATTTTCTCCTTTCTCTGCTGTATTTTCTGGTAGATGGGAGTTGAGTCCACTCTCCACCCCTTCCCCCCAAAATACAGAAAAATCTGAAATATTAAAAATCCGAACATCGAGGGGCGCCTGGGTGGCTTAGTCGGTTAAGCATCGGACTTTGGCTCAGGTCATGATCTCGTGGTTCCCGAGCTGCAGCCCCGCATGGGGCTCCGTGCTGACAGCTCAGAGCCTGGATCCTGTGTCAGATTCTGTGTCTCCCTCTCTCTCTGCCCCTCTCCCACTCAAACTCTGTCTCTCAAAAATAAACGAACATTAAAAAAAAATCTGAATATTGAAAAAGCACTGTCCTTAGTAGCTACTGTTTATTGAGCACCTGATAGGCGGATTACAGACGTTTTATCTAACTTTCACATTAATCCAGGTGGTACCTGGCAGTCCTGGGACTTATGTCAAATGTCCCCAACTCTATCAACCCGTCCTGGGCCCGGCCCGGAGTCTCAGCTCTTTTTTTTTTTTTTTTTTTTTTTAACCTTTATTTATTTTTGAGACAGAGAGAGATAGAGCATGAACGGGGGAGGGTCAGAGAGAGGGAGAGACAGAATCTGAAACAGGCTCCAGGCTCTGAGCTGTCAGCACAGAGCCCGACGCGGGGCTTGAACTCACTGACAGTGAGATCATGACCTGAGACGAAGTCGGCCGCTTAACCGACTGAGCCACCCAGGCGCCCCTGGAGTCTCAGCTCTTAACATGCCCCCTCTTTCAACTCCCATGTCAACTCCTGCCTCCCCAGGAAACACTTTCCTGCCTTCTCCAGGCCTCGGTGTCTCTTTCTTTTCTTATCTCCTGTGGTCATTTGCACTATGTGCAATTAGCATCAACTTTTTAAATGGTGTCCCCCATCCATCAACGGAAATATTCTGTCTCCCCAACTGGATTTCTTCTACTTCCCCATACTTGAATTTCTCATTACAGAAATACTTTTAAGAACACGTATTTTTTTTTTTTAAGATCTTATTTTATTTTAATTTTTTTAATGTTTATTTATTTTGAGAATGAGAGTGCGCATGAGCAGGGGAGAGGCAGAGATGGAGGGACAGAATTCCAAGCACGCTCCGTGCCATCAGCCCGAGGCAGGGCTCAAACCCACAAACCGTGAGATCATCACCTGAGCTAAAACCTAGAGTCGAACACTTGGCCGGCTGAACCACTCAGGCGCCCCTAAAGATTTTATTTTTAAGTACTCTCTACACCCAACATGGGGCCAGAATTCACAACCCAGAGATCAAGTGTCACATGCCCCACCAACGGAGCCAGCCAGGTGCCCCAAGAACACATTTTGAAGAGTTTTGACCATACTGTCTATAGAATTGTGTATCCTAATTAAAAAAATATATATCATACACATTATTGACCTTTTCTGCTTACTCTCCATGCAGTCCATCCACAAATCCATCCACAAATCCGGTCTGGGTTCTCCCTATAAAATTTACCAGTTCTGACTCCGACACCCTGCATGCCCCCATCACCCCCGCCCTGGTCCATGCCACCTTTATCTCGTGCCCAGACATCACAGCAACAGGAATCCCTGCTTCGGCTTCCCTACTTCCCTTCTCCATAGAACAGTCGGTCTCTTCCTTCCAAACTATAAAAATTTTTTTTTTCTTTTTTTTCAACGTTTTTTTTTTTTTTTTTTTTTTTTTTTTGGGACAGAGAGAGACAGAGCATGAACGGGGGAGGGGCAGAGAGAGAGGGAGACACAGAATCAGAAACAGGCTCCAGGCTCCGAGCCATCAGCCCAGAGCCTGACGCGGGGCTCAAACTCACGGACCGCGAGATCGTGACCTGGCTGAAGTCGGACGCTTAACCGACTGCGCCACCCAGGCGCCCCACTTCCTTCCAAACTATAAATCGAATCATAGCACTTCCTGCTCTCAGGCTTCCAGCGGCCTCTTGTCACTCTCGGAATAAAACCCAAAGTCCCTCGCCCTGGCGTGTGGGACTTCCGTGGTCGGTCCTTGGTTACCTCTCGTCTCGTGTGCTCGTCCTCTCCCCTTGTTGCACTCTGACTGGATAACGCTGGCCTCCTTGTTCTGCAGTCCCGCCAACCACATTCCAGACTTAGGGCCTGTGCACTTGTTCTTTTCACGGCCTGCGGACTGGTGCTCCCATGGCTGCGCACAGCCTCTCTCCTCCACTTCATGGGAATGTGAGCACCGTGACAGAATTTGTCTGTTTGTTTAAACTTTTTTTTAATGTTTATTTAGTTGAGAGAGAGACGGAGAGGCAGAGACAGAGTATGAGCAGGGGAGGGGCAGAGAGAGGGAGACACAGAATCCGAAGCAGGCTCCAGGCTCTGAGCCATCAGCACAGAGCCCAACGCAAGGCTTGAACTCAGGAGCCATGAGCTCATGACCTGAGCTGAAGTTGGAAGCTCGACCAACTGAGCCACCCAAGCACCCCCCCCAACCCCGACAGATTTTGATTCCCCATCCCCGTGCCTACAAGTATGCCTGGTTCATCAAAGCCCCTGGGAAACATTTGCTTAATAAATAAATGAGTGAACGCAGTTATTAATAGCCTTAAAATCATCATTTTGAACGGCTGCTTAGCTTAATGTAAACTGGTCTTTACTGTGAAATATTAGGTTGACCCCTATGAAACTGCCATTTTGTAGATTAAAAATGGTTGATATTGGCAATTTCACATAGTTTAGTAGAATAAAACACACTCAGAAAGTTGCATTACATGAATACACCACTTGAAGAATTATTATAAACCAACATCCCTGTACCAAACACCCAGGCTAAACCCAGGACATTGCCGGCATCCCAGAAGTCCCCTGCGGGACCATTTGCAACCACATTTCTCTCCCTCCTCTCTAAGGTAACCACTCCTGATTTTTATGATAGTCACTTACTTGCTTCTCTTTGTCCTTTTACCATCCAAAGAGTATGGTTTTGGGGCGCCTGGGTGGCTTGGTTGGTTGGGCGTCCAACTCTCGATTTCGGCTCAGGTCATGATCTCACAGTTCCTGAGTTTGAGCCGCAAGTCGGACTCTGTACTGACAGAGCCGCATGAACCTTCTCTCTCTCTCTCTCTGCTCCTCCCCATCATGCATGTTCTCTCTGTCAAAATAAATAAGTGAATTAAAAAACAAACAAACAAACAAAGAGAACAGGTTTGTTTTGCCCATTTTTTAAAGTAAACTCTATGCCCAATGTGGGGCTTGGACACATGACCCCAAGACCAAGAGTCATGTCCTCTACTGACTGAGCCAGCCAGGCGCCCCAGTTTTGCCCATTTTGGGGTTTTATGGAACTCGTGCAGTGTGTATTCTTTTGTATCTGGCTTTTTTCTTTTTTCGTTTATTTGATAGACTCATCCATGCTGTTGGTCTGTTGTGTGGAGGGTTATTACCCTATACCGTTTCACTGTATGGCTATACCACCTCGCATCTGCTCTTGATGGACATCTGGGTTGTTTCCAGTTTGAGGTTATTACACATTATGCTGCTATGAGCATTCTCGTTTATGTTTCTCGTGCACCTTGAACCAATTTCTTTTTTTTAAACTTTATTTATTTATTTTGAGGGAGAATGAGAGAGGGTGAGAGTGCATGCATGAGTAGGGGAGGGGCAGAGAGGGAGAGAGAGAGAGAGAGAGAAGGAGAGACAGAATCCCAACCAGGTTCCATGCTGCCAGCAGGGAGCCCGACACAGGGTTCAATCTCCTGAATCATGAGATCGTGACAGCCGAAATCAAGAGCCAGATACCTAAGCGACTGAGCCACCCATGTACCCCGGACCCATTTCTGTTGCGTATATTCCTAGGAGCATTGCATATATTTTCTATGATCCTGTGCTGAATGATAGAGAATGCAGCCTTCAACTTCAGTTGATGATATCAAACTGTTTGCCAAACTGGGTATAACAGGTTGTACTTACAGCAGCCTGTGAGAGTTCCGGCTGCCTCACGTCAGAAGCAACACTTAATATTGGCGTTCTTAGTTTTAGATACTTGGCAACTCGTTATGGTTTTAATTTGGATTTCCCCGATGACAAATAAAGCTAAACATCTTTTCATAGGCTGGCTGACATTTCATATCTTCTTTTGTGAATTGCCCCTTCTATCTCTTGTTCATTTTTCTACTGAGTTGCCTGTCCCGTTCTTGTTGCTTTATAAGATTTCTTTTATATTTTGGCTTTGAACCTTCTGTGGCTTATATGTGTTGCAAGCATTTTCTCTGTAGCTTGACATTTCATTCTTTTCACAGCACCTTTTTATAGCCAGTATTCCTGAAATTTAATGCACACACACGTCTCCAGTTTTCTTTCTCAGGTTAGCACTTTTTGTGTTCTGCTTTAAAACTCTTCCCCTACCCAAGGTCACAAAGATATTCTCCTATATTATTTTCTAAAAGTGTTACTTAAAGAAATTTTTTTACACTAAAATGTTTGACAATTTTATGCAAGAACCACTAAAGTTTAATATTTAACAGGACAACAGACTGAAATCCAAGATATAAAGTTATCGTGTTCAAGAAACCGGGGAGAATCACTCTATCAACTCACTATACAGTATGTGATAAGAAGAATACTCACTTTATCATAGAAAACCTGTCTACACATAGTAGTTGCTTCAAAAAACAATTTGGGGGGCACCTGGGTGGCTCAGTCGGTTAGGCATCCAGCTTCAGCTCAGGTCATGATCTCACGGTTTGTGAGTTCGAGCCCCGCGTCGGGCTCTGTGCTGACAGCTCGGAGCCTGGAGCCTGCTTCGGATTCTGTGTCTCCCTCTCTCTCTGCCCCTTCCCAGCTCATGCTGTGTGTCTCTCTCTCAAAAATAAATAAACATTAAAACATTTTTTTCAAAAAACCATTTGGTCTTCTCTTGGCTTGTAAAAATGGTGTTCCAGATTTCAGTGTAAATTAGCAACCTTCGACTCTCTGGTGTGGCAGAGATGTGGTTTTCACCTTCCGGTTCTTCCACCCCAGCCTGTGCCTCGAGGTCTGCAATGTTTTCTCCAGATCGTCACTGGGACTACCCATGTCGTCACTTTGCTGCAGGAGGGTCGGTACCACCTGGGTGAGATCCTGCACCGTCTTGGGGTCAGACTGGGGCATCTCTCTGGTTCCCAGCTTGACAGTGAAATCTCAACCGTCACCTACACTCTCAAAGTATTACTGTTTTATTTATTTATTTATTAAAAAAAATTTTTTTTAGGGGTCCCTGAGTGGTTCAGTCGGTTAGGCATCCAATTTGGGCTCAGGTCATGATCTCACAGTTCATGGGTTTGAGCCCTGCATTGGGCTCTGTGCTGACAGCTCAGAGCCTGGAGCCTGCTTCAGAATTTGTGCCTCCCTCTCTCTCTGCCCCTCCCCTGCTCATGCTCTGTCTCTCTCTGTCTCTCAAAAATAAATAAATGTAAAATAAAATAAAATAAAATAAAATAAAAAACTTTTTAATGTTTATTTATTTTTGAGAGAGAGAGAGACAGCGCGAGCAGAAGAGGGAGACACAGAATTTGATGTAGGTTCCAGGCTCTGAGCTGTCAGCACAAAGCTTGACACAGGACTCAAACTCACGGACTGCGAGATCATGACCTGAGCTGAAGTTGGACGCTCAACCCACTGAGCCACCCAGGTGCCCCTATTTCTTTCTTTCCAAAGTAGTCTCCATGCCCAACGTGGGACTTGAGCTCACAATCCTGAGATCAAGCGTGTTCTACTGACTGAGCCAGCCAGGAGCCCCTAAAAGCCTTGTTTTAAATGATGACTTAACTTTATAACTGTTTTCAGATCATAATGCATTTCAGATCATTCTCTCTATTGTTGCACATTTAGGGTGACCTTTTTGTTTTTCTTTTTGCAAATACTTCTTTTAAATTTTTATTTTATTTATTTATTTATTTATTTTTATTTTAGAGAGAGAGTGCGAATGGGGAAGAGGAGCAAAGGCAAAGAGAGAGAGAGAATCCCAAGCAGGCTCCACACTCAGTGCAGAGGCCGATGTGGGGCTCAGTACCAGAACCCTGGGATCATGTCCTGAGCCAAAATCAAGAGTCAGACATTTAACCAACTGAGCTACCCAGGCGCCCCCAAACACTATTTTAAACGTTGTGGGAACAGCCTCCTCCAAGCCCTCTGGCACTTGGGGAAAGGAAGTGGTGGGAGGTATTGCCCACTAACATTCTAGCCTTGCTCTCTCTCCTGAATTCTAGATATTTCTCCCAACGCCCGCCAGCCAAGCTCACCATCGTCACCAAACGCGGGAGGTGCCTGCGGTGGAAAGTCAGGAGACCTGACTCTGGCCGCTTTGGCATTGACCTTGACTGGAAAAGCACCCGACTCTGCCTCATCCGACCGGTGTGTGTCGGTCAGGGCACCGAATCCTGCATCACCAGACTGCCTGCCTGGTGCCCTTTCCCCTGGTCCACCACCACCAATCAGCAGTGAGGCCAAGGTCCTGGCTTTCACATCCCGGAATGTGGCAGGGGCGGTTTTCCTGGTGTGATTCACAAACTGCAACAATGTTTCAGCCGGACACGGAGACAAACTAAGGGGAGGGGGATGCGGGTGTCCTCAGCTAGGAAGCTTCCTCAGAGCCTCCCTGTCCCCAGGGATCTCTGCCTCTCTGAGCTGGTTGTGTCTCTCATAGTGGAGGGTCATGGGCCCCGCCCTCCCCCGCCTTGAGAGGGCACTCACACCATCCTTCTAGCTGTTTCTCACGTGATGCTGTCTCTCCAGCTGTGAGTACCCGCAGGTCAGGGGAGCAAGCATGCGTACACTTCTGGGCCCCTCCCCAACCCCGTGGCTGGACAAGGAACGATACTCACCAGCTGAGAGAGTGAGCCACCAGACGGTGTTTGGAGGAAGGATTCCAAAGTGGTCCAAAATGCGCACCTCTGGCCTCCCTGCTGGCTGAGCGCTGTCACAGAGGAGTGACAAAAAAGGAGCTGGGACAAACTCGCACAGGCCACGGCAAGTAGACTTTCAAAACCCAAGTCCGACGCTCCCGGCAAAGGCTCAAGCGTTCTCGGCAATAGCTCCACCCACAGGCCGTGCTAACTGCCGTGGGGACGTCAATCCCCTCGGAAGATCCTCCCGCCTGTACCCTCTGCGGGTTTAGAAGCTAAAGGGAACGACAGCTGTTCTGAGCTGGGAGCGAGTGGCCCCAGGGCTGGGAGCATGCTCTGAGCCCGAGTCAGGAAACCTGAGCTCGGGACTGGCTCGGCCACAGTGTGCCCTGGCCTCCTGGTGACTTCACCCCTCTGAGCCTGTGCCCTGATATGCCCAGCAAGGGGCAGTCCTGCACAGCCACTGCACAGGGATGGAGTCAGAACAAGTGACACAATGTGTATAAAATTACTTTGCAAAGCTTAGAGCGTTGTACTGACATGAGGGTCATTAGACAGAAAAGCGGGGACAGATGAAAGGGGTAGGCCGCTGATTTCTCAAGGTACTTTACTCAGTAGTAGGAACAATCCTTTATTTGTTCAGTGCTTGATAATTCACAAAGGGTTTCTGGGTTCTTTATCTCACCTGAGCCTCACAACAACCTAGCAAGGCAGGGCAGGGATTATTCTCCCTGACCACTGAGCAGGTAAAGAAAAGGAGGGCTATTTTCCCATGGTCCTACAGTCACAGAGCCAGGACTAAAACCCCCTTGTGATAGCTCTCTATGCTCCTTATGATGGGCCCATTATGGTGTTCTCTGTTTCAGTTACTGCAACCCCATGGGGCAATTTCCCACAAAACATGTGAGCACATCCTAGCAGGCCCCAGAGCCCCCCTGTGACTGGAAGGGGTGGGGAGGGTGGGGAGAGAGTAAAGAAGGCTGCGGTTATCTCATTAGCAATGGGAAGTTACTAAAAGCAGGAAAATACTGTGATCAGCTCTGTGTTTTGTTAAAAAATGCTTTCCTTGGGGCGCCTGGGTGGCGCAGTCGGTTAAGCGTCCGACTTCAGCCAGGTCACGATCTCGCGGTCCGTGAGATCGAGCCCCGCGTCGGGCTCTGGGCTGATGGCTCAGAGCCTGGAGCCTGTTTCCGATTCTGTGTCTCCCTCTCTCTCTGCCCCTCCCCCGTTCATGCTCTGTCTCCCTCTGTCCCAAAAATAAATAAACGTTGAAAAAAAAAAAATTTAAAAAAAAAATGCTTTCCTTCTCCACCTCTTTCTTATCTGCTCCTTTTTTTTTCCTTCTTCCCTCTTCTTCCTCCTTCTCCTCTTTATTCTTCATTTACTTTGTATAATTCCCCACAAAGAGAAAGAAAGGAAAATTCTGGGACTTTCCATCACCAAAACCCTTGCGTGTTCATCAAGCTGAAGTCCTAACTGGCTGGCTCCTTGTATTTATAGGACACCAGGGTCCCGCCCAGAGACTCCGCTCTCTGGGGTGGAGGAAAGGGGGGGGGGGGCGTTCTAGAAGCTTCATGCTCCAGGAGCAACGCCAGGATTCAGCGAAGGAGTAGGATGTAGCAGGCATGTACGGCTGGAACCAGGCCCCTGGTCCCTCCCTGGCCTTCTGGAAAGAGCCTTGCCTCAAGGACTGCCTGAAATAGCCCAGAACCTGAGATCCTGGCCGTGTGCTCTTCTCCACTGGGTGTCTGCCACTCAAGAGTTCACACTCCCCAGGCCACTAGCAAATGGCCAAGTGGCCGATGTGTAATCTGGGGTGCCCCCGCCCCAGGACGTCTTCCTCCCCAGTGCCCTTAGATTACAGGCCCAACTTCCTCTCCAGTTGGTGTCTCCTACATAGATCACATGCCCAGCAGCTGGGTCCCCAGTCAGAGAGTTTGGGGAGGATCTGAACAGAAAAGGCAAGCACATCTGCCCATGCACGTGTGCGTGCATGCGTGTGCATGCGTGACGAGTGTGTGACATCTTGGGAGGAAGGGGTTCACGCTGTCTCTACAGAGAACCTCTGCCTCATTCATCTTGCTCAGTATCATATCGCCAGCACCACGCAAGTGGTTGGCACCTAACAAATATTCTCTGAATAAATGAATGAATGAACAATGAATGAACCGGTGAGGATCGTGGCCTGGATATAGCAACCAGAGAGGCCTTGGAGACCTCGCCAGCACGTTTCTAAGGAGTCCCAGCAGGGCAGGCTGGTGGTGATGGTAAAGGAGTCAGCAAGGCAGTGTGGGAAGCCTGTAAGGGGTCTGGAGGAGGCCGCAGGGCACAGGAGGGGTGGGGGTGGCGTGGGGATGGGAAAGACTGTTTGAACAGAAAGCAAGAGTCCTGTTGAGAATGTCACTGGCCACAGGCCCTCTTGCACCCGCATCCATAGCAGCAGTCTCTCTTTTCTCGTGTGTGTATGTGTGTGTTTAATTTGAGAGAGAGAGAGAATCTCAAGCAGACTCCGTGCTCAGTGCAGAGGCCGAGGCAGGGACCTGAGCCGAAATCAAGAGTCGGACGCTCGACCGACTGAGCCGCCCAGGCGCTCCTCTATGAAAACGTTAAAATTCAAGAGAAATGGGAGTGATTTTTGTTGTTGTTTTTAATGTTTATTTATTTTTGAGACAGAGAGAGACAGAGCATGAACGGGGGAGGGTCAGAGAGAGGGAGACACAGAATCAGAAGCAGGCTCCAGGCTCCAAGCTGTCAGCACAGAGCCCGAAGCGGGGCTTGAACTCACGGACCGTGAGATCCTGACCTGAGACGAAGTCAGATGCCTAACCAACTGAGCCACGCAGGTGCCCCTGGGAGTGATTTTTGAAGGTGATGATTTCTTTGGCTCTTCCTCCACACTGGTCCCCTGTTTGTCCAAGGCCTGTCCTCCCTTCAGCCCCCAGTCCAGTGACAGTGGAACTTTTTCAGCACCTAGAGCCTCTTGGGTGCCCGTGGACCCCCTCAACCTGCATAGTTTAGTATTGAATCAGCTATGGTCTTTTACTGTCTTGTTTATTTGTTTTTGAGGAATATTACCATTAATTTCACAGTTCACACGTAGCTCATCAGCACTTACGGATGAACTGGGAACAATTTTGGGTCCCAGGAGACCTCCCCCTCTCCTGGGATGTTTAACACTCCTACTGTTGCCCAGCTGGTGTCTGCTCGGGGAGTTCATGATAATTTTAATTTTGGCCAAAAATGGAAACAAAGAATCCTATGGGTTGAGCTGTTCCTTAGGGGCTTCACGGGCCTTGTTCTCTCTCTAGTTCCTTAGTAGCTTCCTCCAGGCCAGGAACGGTGTCTCCTGTTCTCTACCTCTCATAAGACCAAGCGCTGGTGAACATATTTTAAATGTGCTGGTTGATATCCCTGTTGGGTGATTTCAAAGTCAATCTTGTTAAAGAAGCAGAAAAACAAGCCAAAAAAGCTCGGTTGGAAGGGTTTCTACTCATAGCCTGGTTCACAGAGTCCCCGGGGCCTGCAAATCTCCCACTGACATATGGCCCCGTGATATTTACTCTAGTCTCAGAATCCTGGTGTAACTATGGGCGCCTTTCCTGGGTTCCATGTTCTGGAACCTCCCTCCTCCTTAGGGAGTTACCTTCTTACCACTTACTTCTCCAGAACGACTCCCTTTGTAGCCAGAGCCAACAGAGATGCTCCTTCCCACACTTCTTGGAATGCCTCCATCAGTCCCAGTTTCTACTTTAAGGAACATACTTTGTCCAAGTAACTGGAAGGAAGGCAGAGCCTGAGCGTGAACTTCACTTTCCAGAAGGGACCCTGCCTTCTCTGGTACACAGTGGATAATCCCTTCCTTCCAGCCCAACAGGAAGGCCTACTTCAATCATTTAATGCCCTGAATAAGCATACAAGACAGACATATAAAGCGTCATGAGGACTCAGGGACAAAGAATGTCAACCCAAAGAAATCTTTTTCTTTTGCAGGGATATTCTTCACGCTGGCAGGCTGTCGGGAAGATACGTGGGGACCCTGGGATTTTCCTTTCGCTTTCTTGTGCTCTCAGAAACCACCCCCTGGTGACTCAGAAACACGAAGGTAAGGGCCAGGTAGGTGGGGCACAGCTTCCCATCCAGGTTTACCCAGTTTTACCAGACAGAGGAGCGCACTGAGGCTGTAAGCAAGAGAGGAAGCCCCAAAGAGAGGAAGGACAGGGTGTTGGTTCCTCAACTTGTTGAGACCAGAGTTGTGTAGCAAGACAAACTTGAGTGTGCTCAGCATTTCTCCTTCCTGACTTGGGTTTCACCTTAGCCCCAGTTCAGTGGCAGCCCTGTTGGCTCAGAGGGCTGAAGGATCCAAGAGGAAGAAGCTTGTACGATCCTTCATGTAGTGGGGTGGGGGTGGGGGTGGGGTGAACCTTTAAAGTAAACCTCTGGCAAGATCCCAGTGGGTTATGCTGCCCCAACTCTGGATCTGACTTCTCTCGTTTCTCTAACCTACCCACTCTGCCCTCCGCTCATAACAAATTTCTTATCATTCCTCACCATGACAAGCATGGCTGCTGTGTACAGCTTCGTGGGTTGTGCCCTGAACAATTCTTAGAGGTGCCATTTCCATAGACAGAGGAAAAAATCATGCACAATCTTACCGGGCAGCCCTGAGACAGTCCTTTTATGACTTCTTTCCCATATATTTCTTCCTCCACCAAGAATGCCCTTGTTTGCTTTTCCTCTCACCATATATTCACCTGGTAAATCATCTAACACTTAGCTTTCAAACTCGGCTCAAATGATGTTGATGAGCACAAATGTAACAACTGAATGCATCGGGAAATGCTCACACAGACATTGGGAAGAAACACCGTATATGTAGGAGTCTCTGGGCACCTGGGTGGCTCAGTCGGTTAAGTGTCCAACTTGGACTCAGGTCATGATCTCACAGTTCTTGGGTTCGGGCCCTGTGTTGGGTTCTGTGCTGACAGCTCAGAGCCTGGAGCCTGTTTCAGATTCTGTGTCTCCCTCTCTCTCTGCCCCTCCCCTGCTCATGCTCTGTCTCTCTCTGTCTCAAAAATAAAGAAAAACATAAAAAAAATTAATATAGGAGTCTCAAGCTGGCACACCGTTAGCTCATTCTGCCTGGTGGTTTGATTATGCCCATGGGGTGTTCTGAAAGGCAATGTAACTAAAATCCATCAGAATGAGTCAAATTAAAAAGATATAATAACGAGTGTTGGTGAGGATATGGGGCAACTAGAACGCTCATACAATGCTAGTAAGAGTGTAAATTGGGATGTCTGCTTTGGAAAACTACTTGGTGGTATCTTCTAAAGTGGAAGAGATTCCTAGCCTACGATTTAGCGGTTCTGGCAGAAACGCATATGTACACACACAAAACATGTGCAAACGTGATCATAAAGGCACGATTCATAATAGGCCCAAACTAGAAATAACTTCAATGTCCACCAACAAGACACTAGAGGAAAGATGTGGTATATTCATCAAATAGAATATTACACGGCAATGAAAGTGAATTAATCATTGCTTTTGCATAACAACGTGAATGAACCTGACAAATATAACGTCGCGTGAAAGAAACCCAGACCTAAAAGAATACATACACTGCGTGACTCCATTTATGTAAAACGAGCACTGTGGTGCCCGAAATGAGAATGATGGTTACCCTGGGAGGGCAGGTAGTGACCGGAAAAGAACACGAAGCTTCTGTGGTGCTGGCAATGTTCTATTTATTAACATGGGAGATAGTCACACAGATGTGTGTTTATTTTGTGAAAGTTTATCGAGCTGCGCACTTAGATTCGTACACGTTTATGTGTGTATGCTACGCCTCGATAAAAAAAAAGATTGCTTAAAAGAATAAAAGCAACGCCGACTTTGGGCAATGATGTAGTAGCAGAATCTAGATTTATCCTCTGCCTTCATCAGTTATAAAACGGAACAAAATATAGGAAGCAATGGTTTGAAGACATTGGATGGCAGGCGTCTCTAGACAGGGATCCCCGAGAGACGGGAAGCAGATGAGATGAGTCTTCTGGGGGGGGGGCCCGGCTCACTGCCTGAAGAGACAGCTTCCAGGCTACCGCACAGAGAGAGGGGCAGAACTCTTGGAGATGTGCAGAGGAATGTCCTCGAAAGTTTTACCTGGGCACCGATCGGTACGTGTGATTGTGGACATGCCCAGCACTGGGAAAAGAAGCCCTGTAGAGGCGAGGAGATGGACGAGCCCCCAGAGCGTGTGCGAGGCTGGGAAGAGTGGGTGTGCCCACCAGCCAGAGCAGAAAGTGCTCCCCAAACACGGGGCTTGGAGCCCTCAGAGGAGGGTGGCCTCAGGGGTCATGCCAAATGAGTCCCAGGAGTTGTTCTGGACTCCCCTAACAAAGCTGGAAAGCAAGCCTTGTGAAGGTCAGACGATTTCCAAGTAATTTAACCGCAGCCTATACTGAAGCCACCAGATATTTCAAAGAATTAAAAAAAAAAAAAAATTCTGGTACCAGGACGCCTGGGAGGCTCAGTTAAGTGTCTGACTCTTTTGTTAAAAATTATTTTAACGTTTATTTATTTTTGAGAGACAGAGAGAGACAGAGCACGAGCAAGGGAGGGGCAGAGAGAGAGAGGGAGGCACAAATTCTGAAGCAGGCTCCAGGCTCTGAGCTGTCAGCACAGAGCCCGACGTGGGGCTCAAACCCACCAACTGTGAGATCATGACCTGAGCCAAAGTCGGATGCTTAAGCAACAGAGCCACCCAGGTGCCTCAAGTGTCTGACTCTTTTTGTTTTTTTTATTTAAAAAAATTTTTTTTAATGTTTATTTTTGAGAGAGAGAGAGAGAGGGACAGAGTGTGAGTGGGGGAGGGGGAGGGAGAGAGAAAGACACAGAATGTGAAGCAGGCTTCAGGCTCTGAGCTGTCCGCTTAACCGACTGAGCCACCCAGGCGCCCCTGGTTTTTATTTTTTTTATGTTTTTTTTTATTTTTGAGAGAGAAAGAGACAGAGCATGAGCAGGGGAGGGACAGAGAAAGAGGGAGACACAGAATCTGAAACAGGCTCCAGACTGAGTGGTCAGCTCAGAGCCCAACCCGAGGCTCAAACTCACAAACTGAGAGATCATGACCTGAGCCGAAGTCGCACACTTAACCAACGAAGCCACCCCGATGCCCCTCCAAGTGTCTGACTCTTGATCTTGGGCTCAGGTCATGATTTCACAGTTCATGGGATCAAGCCCCATGTGGAGCTAACATCCACTAACAGCGTGGAGCCTGCTTAGGATTCTCTCTCTCCCTCTCTGCCCCTGTCCCCTGCTCACGTGCTCTCTCTCTCTCTCTCTCTCTAAAATAAAGGAATTCTGGTACCCAACAATATAAACTTCAAAATATCTGGTATCTCATATGGTTTCACTTATATGGAATATAAAATAACAAAACAAACAAACAAACAAACCCAAACCCAGAAACAGCCCCATAAATACAGAGAACACACTGGTGGTTGCCATAGGGGAATGGGGTGGGGGAGTGGGCAAACTGGAAAAGGGGCATGGGAGATACAGGCTTTCAGGTATGGAAGGAATAGGTCACAGGGATAAAAGGTACAGCATGGGGAATATAGTCGGTGGGATTGTAATAGGGCTGTGTGGTGACAGATGGCAGCTACTTGCGGGGACCACAGCATAACCTACACTTGTCCAATCACTAGGCTGTTAAAAAAGCAGTGTTTCAGGGCGCCTGGGTGGCGCAATCGGTAAAGCGTCCGACTTCAGCCAGGTCACGATCTCGCGGTCCGTGAGTTCGAGCCCCGCGTCAAGCTCTGGGCTGACGGCTCGGAGCCTGGAGCCTGTTTCCGATTCTGTGTCTCCCTCTCTCTCTGCCCCTCCCCCGTTCATGCTCTGTCTCTCTCTGTCCCAAAAATAAACGTTCAAAAAAAAAAGAAAATTAAAAAAAAAAAAAAGCAGTGTTTCTTGGATGTTACCTAAACTTCTTGTGGTGATCATTTCACAATATACATGTGTATTAAACCATTATGTCTCACACCTTAAACGTACACAATATTGCACATCAATTATAGCAATAAAACTGGAAAAAAACCCACAAAATATTTGGTGTCTAATAAAAAATTACCTGTCACTCAAATAAGCAGGAAAAAAAATCAATCCGTAGAAACAGAAACAGAAATGATACAGCTAGTAGGAGACAAGGGCATTGAAACAGCTACTATAAATATATCCCATATATTCCAGAAGGTACAGGACAGCATGAGCATCAGGAAGAGTGAAATAGAAAATCTACGAGACGCCCAAATCAAAATTCTAGAGATGAAAAATATAGTGAATGGAATTAATAGCATAGCAGATCAGACATTAAATAAGAAAGCATTCTTTTTTTTTTTTTTTCAACGTTTATTTATTTTTGGGACAGAGAGAGAGACAGAGCATGAACGGGGGAGGGCCAGAGAGAGAGGGAGACACAGAATGGGAAACAGGCTCCAGGCTCTGAGCCATCAGCCCAGAGCCTGACGCGGGGCTCGAACTCACGGACCGCGAGATCGTGACCTGGCTGAAGTCGGACGCTTAACCGACTGCGCCACCCAGGCGCCCCAAGAAAGCATTCTTGGCTATGAAAACATAGCAACAGAAAAATCCAAAATACAACACAGATAAGAAAAAAAGATTCATCTCTAAAATAAGAATATTGGGGCACCTGGGTGGCTCAGTCAGTCGAGCATCTGACTTCAGTTCAGGTCATGATCTCACAGTGTGTGGGTTCAAGCCCCATGTCAGGCTCTGTGCTGACACTTCAGAGCCTGGAGCCTGCTTTGCATCTGTGTCTCCCTCTCTCTCTGCCCCTTCCTCACTCGTGCTCTGCTTCTCTCTCTCTCTCTCTCTCTCTCTCTCAAAAATAAATAAACATTAAAAAATGTTTTTAAAAATAAAATAAGAATATTGGGGCGCCTTGGTGGCTCAGTCAGTTGAGTGTCTGACTCTTGATTTTGGCTCAGGTCATGATCCCAGGGTTGTGGGATTGAACCCCATGTCAGGCTCTGTGCTGAGCATGGAACCTGCTTAAGATTCTTTCTCCCTCTCTCTCTCTGCCCTTCTCCCCTGCTCTCACTCCCTCTTTCTCTCTAAAATAAAAAATAAAATAAGCAGAACATCAGTGAGTGGCGGCAGCATTCAGGGCCTCACGTGTGTGTACCTGGAGTCCCGGAAAGAGGGGATGAGGTGAGAAGAGGACAGAAAACGTGTTTGAAGACATAATGGCTGAAAATTACTTAAATTTGGCGAGAACTATAAACCCACCACAAATCAGAGAAACTCAACAAACCCCACTCAGAGAAAAAATGAAGAAAAACCACATCAAGGCGCATTGTAGTCAAATCGCTAAAACACGATGATAAAGAGAAAACGCTAGAAGCAGCCAGAGGGGAAAATACACTCTGTGCTGAGGAACAAAGATAAGGACAGTAGCAGACATCTTCTTGGCCATATGCAAACCAGAGGATAATAGGGAGACATCTCCAAGCCACTGAAAGAAAAACTGCCAACCAAGAACAAAAATATCTTTCTTTTTTTTCCCCTTTTAAAATTATTTTTTATTTTTTAAAAAAATTTTTTTTCAACGTTTATTTATTTTTGGGACAGAGAGAGACAGAGCATGAACGGGGGAGGGGCAGAGAGAGAGGGAGACACAGAATCGGAAACAGGCTCCAGGCTCCGAGCCATCAGCCCAGAGCCCGACGCGGGGCTCGAACTCACGGACCGCGAGATCGTGACCTGGGTGAAGTCGGACGCTCAACCGACTGCGCCACCCAGGCGCCCCTAAAATTATTTTTTAAACCATGTTAGGGTGCCTGAGGGGCTCGGTCGGTTGAGCGCCCGACTTCAGCTCAGGTCATGATCTCGTGCTTCGCGAGTTCAAGCCTTGCATTGGACTTGCTGTTGTCAGTGCAGAGTCCGCTTTGGCCCCTCTGTCCCTTGTCTCTCTGTGCCCCTCCTCCACATGCCCGCGCACATGCTAGCTTGCTCTCTCTCTCTCTCAAAAATAAATAAACATTAAATATTAAAAAGAATTTTTTTGAGAGACAGCACGTGCTCATGGGGTAGGGGGAGAGAGAGAGAGAGAGAGAGAGAGAGAGAGAATCCCAAGCAGGCTCTGTGCTGTCAGCCCATCGCCTAAAGCAGGGCTACATCTCACGAACCACCGGTGAGATCCTGACCTGAGCCGAAATTGAGTCAGACCCTTAACCGGCCGAGCCACCCAGGCGCCCCCAAAAATATCTTTCAGTAATGAAGGTGAGATAAACTTTTTCAGAAATACCAAGGCTGAGACTCTACTTCCGAGTGTGATAAAGATTTTACCATGTGACTCTTCACTGCAGAAAACAGTGATCAACCCTGAGCTTAGTACAAAAAGGAACTACGTGAAAATAGCGGAGCGAGAACAGAATCAGATGGACCCCCCCCACCCCCCGCCTCTCTGACCCACCTGACTCACGCACGCAGCCCAGCCAAAGGCACACTGGACGGAGGCTGAAGCTGGCATCTTGCAGGTGGTGGCGGGAGAGCAGAAGGAGACAGGTGGAGGTGTACAAAGAAGCTCTCACCTTCGAGACATTTAGCCCGGGGTGAAACGCATCCCATGTTGTACACAGAAGGCAGCCAGGTTCACAAGAAAAAACAGGTTTTATGATGTGAGAAACCAGAAAAGAAGAAGCCAGGACAATAGCGAAAACTGACCGGAGTGGAACCCCGGGGAAAAAAAGACCCAAGGGCTCCTGGCTGGCTCATTCGGAAAAGCATATGACTCTTGATCTCGGGGTGGTGAGTTCGAGCCCCACATTGGGTATAGAGATTACTAAACAAACA
The DNA here is from genome assembly GCF_007474595.2 of Lynx canadensis. NCBI lineage: Eukaryota > Metazoa > Chordata > Mammalia > Carnivora > Felidae > Lynx > Lynx canadensis. The sequence goes on along the minus strand of NC_044305.1, from coordinate 119,397,376 downwards.
AACAAACAAACAAACAAGTGAATAAACTGAAAAAGAAAGAAAAAAGAACAGAAAGAACAGAACCAGAGAGCTCTCCAAACTGTCGTATCTCTGAGTGATGCTTGCACCACAATTGGCACGAAACAAGAATGAAGATACTGCACAAGACGTGGGATTTGCCATGCCAGCCTAGCCAAGAAAATCACCTGCTAAAACAAAGGAAATAATACTCATTGGTGAAAAACAGCTGTGTTAATTAGTCAGGGTTCTCCAGGGAAACAGAACAAAGTATGTATGTGTATGTGTGTCTGTGTGTGGACAGGGGGTGAAAGAGAGGGAGAGAGGAGGAGGGAGTGAGAGAGAGAAATCGATTGATTATAGAGAAGTAGCTCTGCTGGCAAAATTCCTTTTACATCAGGGGAAGTCAGTCTTTGTTCTATTAAGACCTTCAACTGATTACATAAGGCCCACCCACATTATGGAGGATAATCTGCTTAAAGTCCATCCATTTAAATGTTAATCTCATCCAAAAAACACCTTCACAGAAACATCCAGAATTATGTTTAGGCAAATATCTAAGCCCAGTGACCCAGTCAAGCATGCACACAAAAGTGACCATCACAATAACAGTCTGAGTATCTCCACAAATTCACATTCATGACATTCATATAAATAGCAACCCAAAATTGCCTGCAAATAAAAGACCAAGAAAATAAAACATATTCTCAGGAGAAAAATCAAAATTGAAGCAAAATTGACAGAATTAAAGGGAGAAACATACAATTCCATAACCAGAGTTGGAAGTTTAAACTCTCCCTTTCTGGCAACTAATAAAATAACCAAATTAAAGAAATTGAAAGCTTGAGTAATTCTGTATTTGGTGAAACTGTCTTTATTTGTAGATGGCACTGTTTGTGAATGAAAAAAAAAAAAAAACCCTTAAGAATCTACCAAAAAGAACTTACTACAATAAATAAAACTTGCCAGTTGGGCATAGTACATAGTCAATATATGAAAATCGATGGTATTTCTATATACCAGCAACAAGTAACTAGAAAATAAAAATTTAAAAGTCAACTCCATTCATAATAACATTAAAAAAGCTCACATAGGAATACATTTGGAGAAAGACTTATAGGCTGGAAACAATAAAATATTGCAAAGGGAAGTTGAAGAACTAAATAGAGAAGATAGTGTTATAGTTTGGAAGGCTCGATATTGTTAAGATGGCAATCCTCCCGGTTTGTTCTTTAGATTTATGTGGTCCCAGTCAAAATCTGAACAGTCTCTTTTGAGGAATTGACAAGCCATTTTTATTTATGTGTTTATTTTTCAAGTTTATTTATTTATTTTGAGAGAGAGAGCAGAAGAGAGAGAGAGAGAGAGACCGAGAATCCCAAGCAGGCTCTGCACTGTCAGCACAGAGCCCGATGGGCTCAATCCCATGAATCATGAGATCGTAACCTGGCCTGAAATCAAGAGTCAGACGCTTAGCTGACTGAGCCACACAGGTGCCCTGACAGGCTATTGTAAAATTTATATGGAAAGTTGAAGGACTTAGAATAACTAAAATATTTTGAAAAAGAAAACCAAAGCCGGAGGACTTACACTGTCTGATCAAGACTTACTAGAAGAGGGGTGCCTCGGTGGCTTGGTCGGTTGGGCGTCCGACTTCGGCTCAGGTTATGATCTCACGGTCCGTGAGCTCGAGCCCCGCGTCGGGCTCTGTGCTGACCGCTCAGAGCCTGGAGCCTGTTTCAGATTCTGTGTCTCCCTCTCTCTGACCCTCCCCTGTTCATGCTCTCTCTCTGTCTCAAAAATAAATAAACGTTAAAAAAAAAAAATTAAAAAAAAAAAAAGACTTACTAGAAGAGGGTGCTTGGCTGGCTCAGTTGGTAGAGCATGCAACTCTTGATCTTGGGGTCATTAGTTCAAGCCCCATATTAGGTGTAGAGCTCACAAAAAAAAAAAAAAATTACTGTAAAGCTTCAGTGGTCAAGAGAGTGTGGTTTCCCCATAAGGGTAAATATAGACCAGGGGTCAGCAAACTTTTTCTTTAAAGGGCCAGATAGTAAATATTTTAGGTTTGCAGTTCACATGGTCTCCGTAACAACTACTCAGCTATACTGTAGCTTGAAAGCAGCCAGGCAGAATACAGAAATGGATGAGTGTGCCTGTATTATAATAACACTTTATGTAAAAAGCCAGAGTAGGCAGGATTTGTTGACCCCTGATATAGATCAGAGGAACATAACAGAGTCCAGAAATAAACTCTCACTCATCAGATCAGCTGATTTCTTTACAAAAGTTCCAGGGTAATCCAATTGCATTGAAAGGATAGTATTTTTTTTTTAACATTTATTTATTTTTGAGAGACAGAGAGAGACAGAGCACAAGTGCGGGAGGGGCAGAGAGAGAGGGAGACACAGAACCTGAAGCAGGCTCCAGCCTCTGAGCTGCCAGCACAGAGCCCGACGCGGGGCTCGAACTCACAGACCATGAGATCATGACCTGAGCAGAAGTTGGACGCTTAACTGAGCCACCCAGGTGCCCCTGAAAGGATAGTATTTTAAACATACAGTACTCTAGCGAAAGGATATCTGTATGGAAAGAAATGAACCTTGACACATACCTCATGCTAAACTCAAAATGGATCACAGACCTAAAACTGTTAATCTTCTAGAACGTATAACGGGAACATTTTGTGACATTTGCTTAGGCAAAGAGCGTGATAACAAAATCACAAATTATAAAATAAAAATTTGATAACAAATGACAAGAGACCTCAGCCTGGCATGGCCCTTTTCCAGGATCCTCTCTTTTCAGTTTTGCAGATGTTGGGCCTCAGAGAAGGAATCACATTCTTATGCTTTAATTTTCAAAGGTTCATCTTTCCATTTACATCTTATTCCTTTTTTTGTTTTGTTCTTTTTTAACTCACCAGTATATGTTGAGTAACTACTATCTTTCATGTTGTGGCCAGGTGCCAACAGGATTTCAGTGAACAAAACCTAGATATATATTTGTGTTTTTACCTATTAAGTCTTGTTTTTATTTTTATTTATTTATTTTATTTTATTTTTAAAATGACATCTGGATTTTATTTTTTATTTTATTATTTTTTAATGCTTATTTATTTATTTATTTATTTATTTTTTAACGTTTATTTATTTTTGAGACAGAGAGGGACAGAGCATGAATGGGGGAGGGGCAGAGAGAGAAGGAGACACAGAATCTGAAACAGGCTCCAGGCTCTGAGCGGTCAGCACAGAGCCCGACGCGGGGCTCGAACTCACGCACTGCGAGATCATGACCTGAGCCGCAGTCGGACGCTCAACCTACTGAGCCACCCAGGCGCCCCAATGCTTATTTATTTTTGAGACAGAGAGAGACAGAGCGTGAGTGGGGGAGGGGCAGAGAGAGAGGGAGACGCAGAATCCAAAGCAGGCTGTAGGCTCCCAGCTGTCAGCACAAAGCCCGACGTGGGGCCCGAACTCACAACCGTGAGATCATGACCTGAGCCCAAGCTGGACACTTAACCGACTGAGCCACCCAGGTGCCCTACATCTGGATTTTAAAGGCAACCTAAGGACAATTGCCTCTACCAAATACTTTCTCCTCCCTGCCTTCAAAGTTTTTCACTTCAAAACCAAGCTCAAATAGTGAAGAGATTGGAAGGTACATACCACCAAATTGTTATCAATGGTGGCTTTCAATGCCCTTCGTTTTCTGTATTTTCTAAAGTTGCATCATTTGTTATTTTTGGAAAGAAAATACAATCGAAGGTATGTAGGAAAAAAAACTCTCTAAAACCTCAATTTAAAGATCCTCTCCTGAGGGAAATTTTCCCTGATCACACCTCTCAGTATGACTTAGGGATCCTCTTCTCTCCACACAGTCACCCCGCATTTTTGTCACTCCTAGCCCATAGAAGCAGCAGGGGAACCATAAATGTGGATCTTCTTCCTTGGACTGCGAACTGGAGGGCGGGGACCATGTCTTAGTCATTTCTGAATCCCCGGCTCCAAACAAAATGCTTCGTGTTCAGTAAGAACTCAGAAAGCGTCTGTTGGATGAACAAATGGATGAGGTTATCAAGTCGTGGGTAGGAAACAAGATGGAGGTCCATGGTCTAGAGCGCTGTGGTTGTAAAGGAGGCTGTGGTCTTTAGTTATTGAAACTCAATTCTCAGGGTCCAGGACAGATCAGAGAGGAAATTTCATGCTGAGGCCTCTGGCCTTGGGCTAAAGCTTCTTAAGTTGACCTGGGAAAGATGAGAGGGGGAGGGTTGCAGAACCCGGAGTACAGCTGAGCCTGTTGGAAGGAGTTCAGTAACCCTAGGTGGGGAGTATCACAATTTGAAATTATCTATTGATTTGTTTGCTTTGTTACATGTCACCTCTTGTTAATGAGAGCACTCTATGAGGATAGGACCTTATCTGACTTGTATCACCAGGGCTCCGACCAATGCCTGGCACATAGATGACACTCAATAAATATTTGTTGAATTAATGTTGAATGAACAAACTCACTCTCCACCAAGCCCACGAGAAAGAGCTCAGATGCAGCTTTATTCATTCATCCTGTAAAATATAATTGACAATAGATCTGAAGAAACCCCAGTCAGCACATTCTTTACTCTGTGGGAAGGCGTGCTGCGGAAGCCAAAAGTAGATCTGAGAGTTGCTTGGTAAATACAGAGTTGGACTAAGGGGACTTGGAAGATCTTAAGAGACTGTGTCATTGAGCTGGGGCACCCTGATGAGTCATGCTTTCCTACATGAGGACAGACGTTCCTTGCCAAACAGGATCCTGCCTTGCCCAATGCTGCCATCTTTTCCTGTCACTGTGGGAGAAACACAGTCTGCCCCATTCCCCTTTCTCAGCAAGACTTATCAGTCCTAATGTTTCTTTCTTTCTTTCTTTCTTTCTTTTTTTTTTTTAAGGCTTTCCCTCACATTACCGTGCCCAGGATTACAGAGTGTCCCTTGCTGGTTACATTTTCCACTGTGGCTTCCCAATGAGATTTTTGGCTATAATTCACATATCCTGCTAAAGATGAACAATTCTGGATCCCAGACTGAAACCTTCTACTATTCTAGTTGCAAAAGTTACTCGTTGTCACTCTATCTCAATTTATCTTTAGAAAATGAAATAATAATACCTTTTCCATGTGTCCCACAGGCTATTAAGCAAAAGAAATTGAAGACGATAAATATGGGTGGCTCAGAAGTTGTGCTTCGATCCTTTTAATTAAAGTTCCATACCTGATTTGCCACTGATGAGCTACCGGACATTAAATAAGTCATTTTATCTGATACTTAGCCCATTGTCTTGTTCTTAATAAGCAGAAAATCCTCATATGGTTCTATCGCCGTAGAGTGACCTGAGACACCTCCCTACTTTCCCAAGCAGCCTGAGGAAAGATAGTCGGTTGCTTTTTTACGTAACTAGTGGGCTTTTACTCTGTTGACTGTGTTATATAAACTTGAGACCAGGGGCACCTGGCTGGCTCAGTTGTTAGAGCATACAACTCGTGATTTCAGGGTTGTGAGTTTGAGCCCCACATTGGGTGTAGAGATTACTAAAAAAATAAATAAATAAATAAAATTAAAAAAAGAAAAAACTTGATAACACAGCTGAATGGTTTGAAAAAAGAAGGGAATTTCAGAAGTTGGGTAGTAGGAGGGATGGAGAGAAGAGACTCCGCAATGGAGAAAACTTTGAAAAAGAACAGGTCTAGCAAGACAAAAGAAGGGATCTAGTTAAGCTTGGCTATGCGATGCAATCCTCTTCTCCATCTTCCCATGAAACCTTCAGTATAATGTCATTAGTCATAAATAGTTTTTTTAAAGTTTAGTTTTGAGAGAGAGAGAGAGAGAGAGAGAGAGAGAGAGAGAGAGAGAGAGAATCCCCAGCAGGCTCCATGCTGTCAGTGCACGGCCCAACTCAGAATTCAAACTCACAAACCGTGAGATCATGACCTGAGCCAAAATCGAGAGTTGGCCACTTAACCGATTGAGCCACCCAGGCGCCCCCAGTCATAAATACTCTTGAATTTGAATGTATTAGGAGGAGACAAACAAGTGCCCAGTCTGGCCTTGATGCATATATGGTGTGTATAGGCAGTACAGGTAAAAGCCAATCATCTTCTGGTTATATAATTAAAAAATGAAGAGGTAAATTGTGTAGTCTTATGGGGTCTTACAGCTCTAATATTGTGTGATTCTATATATGGTATAAACAGGATGTTACCAGGAAATTCCTTTTTTTGTTTTTTTCTGAACTGTAGAATCTTTTTAGGCTTTATTACCTATCTTTTTTGTTAACTTCTTTTTATAGATTAAAAAAATGTAATTATAGTATAGTTGACATATAAACGTATAGTTTCAGGTGTAAATATAGTGATTTGACAATTATATACTTTAGGACGTGCTTACCATGCTAAGTGTAGTTACCACCTGTCACCACACAAAGTTATTACAATATTATTGACTATATTCCCTATCCTGTACTTTCTATCCCCATGACTTATTTATTTTATAACTGGAAGTGAATTCCCCCCCCCCTTTTTTTTTAATGTAAGCTCTATGCCCAATGTGGGGCTTGAATAGAGGACCCTGAGTTCAAGAGTTGCATGCTCTCTGATTGAGCCAGCCAGGTACCTCAGGAAGTGTGTACCTCTTAATCCCCTTCACCTATTTCACCTATCTCCCCACCCTGCCTCCAGGAAGTTATGATGCAGTGGGTTAGGGTGAGGCTTGGAGATTCCCATTAAAAAAATTTCCCTAAATGATTATGATGCACACCAAACTTTGGGCATCATTGTACAAATACTTATCACATTCTGTGGTCAATGTTTAATTGCCCACACATGATCACTCTTCTCCCAGTCCTTAGCATGCAATATTGCTGACAGAAGCAAATGGAGTGTGTTCAGAGAATGTAAATTCACATTAATATTATTCTGAGTGAAACATGCTTATAAAAATAATATATCAATGGGAAAAAGAATACAACAAATGGTGCTGGGACAACAGGATATCCATATGCAAAAAAATGAAATTGGGCCCCTACCTCACACCATATATATATGGGCCATCCAGGCTCCCCTACCTCACATCATATTAAAAGAAAAGAGAGAGAGAAAAAAAATTCAAAATAGATCATAGACCTAAATGTAGGAGGTAAAACTATAAAATTCTTAAAAAGCAATACACAAGTAAATCTTCTTGACCTTGTCTGAGGCAATGGTTTTTAAGACATGATACCAAAAGCAGGAATGAGAGAAAAAAATGAAAGATAAATTAGACTGTCAAAATTTAAAACTTTTGGGCTTTAGTGCACATACCATCAAGAAAATGAACAGAAACTCCACAGAATGGGAGAAAATATTTATAGATCATATATTTGATAAGACATTTGTATCCAGAACATATAAGTAACTTCTACAAATTAAAAAGACAACTCAGGGGCATCTGATCAGCTGAGGCAGTAGAGCATGTGACTCTTGATTGATCTCAAGGTTGTGAGTTCAAGCCCTATGTTAGGTGTAGAGCTTACATAAAATAAAATAAAATAAAATAAAATAAAATAAAATAAAATAAAATAAAGAAGACAACCCAGTTGAAAACTGGGCAAAGAATTTGAATATACATTTTGCCAGAGAAGCTATACAAATGGGCAATAAGAACATGGAAAAATGCTCAACATCATTAATCATTAGGGAAATGCAAATCAAAACTACAATGAGATACCATTTCACCTCCTACTGGGATAGCTAAAATTAAAAAGAAGACAATAACATGTGCTGCTGAGGATGTAGAGAAACTAGAAGCCTTAGACATTGCTAGTAGGAATTTAATATTGTTCATTCAGCTACTTTGAAAAAATAGTTTGGTGATTCCTCAAAAAGTTAAACATGAAGCTATCACATGGCTCAGCAATTCCATTCCTAAGTATGTACCCAAGAGAACTGAAACATATATTCACACAAAAACGTAAATACATAAATGTTCATAGCAGCATAATCCATAATAACCAAAAAGTAGAAACAATGCAAATATACATCAATGATAAATGTACACACAAAATGTGATGTATCCATAAAATGAAATATTATTTACCCATAAAAGAATAAAGTACTGGGGCAGCTGGGTGGCCCAGTCGGTTAAGTGTCTGACTCTTGATTTTAGCTCAGGTCATGATATCACAGTTCGTGAGTTCGAGCCCCACATTGGGCTGTGCACTGACAGTGTGGAGCCTGCCTGGGATTCGCTCTCCCTCCCCCTCTGTATCTTCCTTGCTTGTGCTCTCTCTCTCAAAATAAATACATAAACTTAAAAAAAAAGAGAGAATGAAGTACCGATTCATCCTACAACATGCGTGAGCCTTGAAAACATTATGCTAAGTGAAAGAAGTAAGTCATAAAAAGCCATATATTGTATGATTTCATTTAAAAATTTTTGTTAATGTTTATTTATTATTGAGAGACAGAGAATGACTGTGGGAGGGGCAGAGAGAGGAGGAGACACAGAATCTGAAGCAGACTCCAGGCTCTCAGCTGTCAGCACAGAGCCAGATGTGGTGCTCGAACTTGTCAACTGTGAGATCATGACCTGAACCAAAGTCAGACACTCAACTGACTGAGCCACCCAGGCGCCCCTGTATGATTTCATTTATACCAAATGTCCAGAATAGGCAAGTTCATGAAGACAGAAAGTAGATTAGTGGTTGGTAGGGGTTAAAGGAAGGTTGGGAGGTGGGTGTTGGGGAGTCACTGCTAATAGATACAGTTCCTTTTGGGGGGTGATGAAATGTTCTAAAATATGATTGTAGTAACAGTTGCACAACTCTGTGACTATACCCAAAATCATTGGATTGTGTACTTTAATATACATTATGGTATGTAGATTAGATCTCAATAAAGTTTTATAGGGTGCCTCGGTGACTCAGTCGGTTGTGTCTGACTCTTGATTTCAGCTCAGATCATGATTTCATGGTAGTGGGACCGAGTCCCGAGTTGGGCTCCATGCTGAGTGTGAAGCCTGCTTGAGATTCTCTCTCTCTCTCCCCCCCCCTCTCTCTCTGCCCTTGCGCCACTCAAAGTAAATAAACATTAGAAAATAATAAGGTTGTTATAAAAATAGTGCAGCATACACAGTATTATCATACAAAAATTCTACATGAAACACAACATTTTAGATTACGCATTCCATTGCTCAACCCAAAACACACTGTATTAGTCAGTGCTTTTGCAAGTGACAGAAATCCGGCTTAAACTGGTTTATAAAAAGAATACAATGTATTGGCTCATGTAGCCAAAAATTACAGGGGTTGTTGGCTTTAGGCAAAGCTAGGTTTAGTGGCTCCAATGATGTCATCCAAGAATCCTTTCTTTCCATCTCTCAGTTCTGCTATCTATCTTCTATGTTGGTTTCTTTCTCAGGTAGACTCCTTACAAGTGGTGGCAAGATGGCCACCGATGTCTACAGGATTACAACCTTCCAAGTTAGCAAGATTTGCCTTTCAACAACAACTCAGGATTAGATTTTTGACTGTCATGGCCTGGGTCATATGGGTGCCCTTGGAGTGTGACTGGCCCAGCTTATGGTACGGGACAAACTATAGTGAGTTATAGTTTGATGCTATACATTTCAAAATTAGGTTACTTAAAATAAATGACCTTTGGGTGTTTTGGAAAAGAAACATGGGTATTTGGAACCAACATTAATCCACATGGACAGATGGATCAAAACTCCTAATTAAAAAAAAATAATGCTTGGAGTTTTGATTTCAATGATCAGAAGCAACTAGGTGCGAATGTCCAGAATCAAGACACAAGAGCAGGGCTTGGTCGCAGGCCTGAAACCTTTGCTATCAGCCCAATGTGAGCAGGAAAGGCAAGGTGAAGGCAATGTCAAGGCTAGGGGAAGGAAACCGATGTGTGCTGTGCACTTACTAAGTGCTTTACGTGCACTACTTTTTTGGGCCTTCACAATAAACCTGCAAGGTAGGGATTTCGATTTCTATTTTACTGATGACAAAACTCAGGCTCAGAGACATTAGTGACTAGCCCAAGGTCACATATCCCTAAGTCTCCATATTTCCATTGGAGACCAAATTGGTCTCCATATTTCCCCAGAAGCGAGTTCTTCTGGGCTTGAGCCTAGGGATGGAATCCTCCTCTCCAGGAGAGGAGCAGCGTCTTTATATTTTTTCTGCTTTTCACCGGAAGTAAATCCTAGAATCTCCTAGAGAAGGAAGACTTCCTTTGCAGATAGTAGGAGATGCTGATGTCCAGCTCATTTTTTTTCTGTCCCAGGAAGAGTCCAGGGTCCTGTCCACGTCTCCAACAGCTGGGAGGTGGTCTTTTGACTCCCTTCAGGGTTCAAGTTTCAGGCAGGAGGTTGCTGCTTTGGATGTCAAGGGAGGTGCCAAGGTGGGAACCCCAGGTAAGAGTGAGGGAACAAGAAGCCATCCACTGAGGAGGAAGCTGGGATGGGGCAGGGCTGGGCTGGGCTGGCCCAACCGGTTCAGACCAGCCAGGAAAGGGCAAGTCATATCTGGCTCAGCAGTGGGGGCTGGGCCGGGGGAGTGGCGCTGACTCAGGGCCTGGCAAGTCAGGTGACAGCCCAAGGACAGCTGTTGCCTGGGTGTTTTTAGAAAACTTTGGCTGCCAAAGACTCTCTCTTGGGCTGCTTCTGTACCTCCTCAGAAAGAGGCAGAGAAAATGAGGGCATCTTCTTTATAATAAGCTCTAGGCATGGAGAATTAATATCTGGCTATACTCTGTTGATCCTTGCCAAAATTATACCTGGAAAACAGGAGCCGAAATTAGCCAAGAGGTCTCTTAATGCCCCCCCCCTTTTTTTGTTTGTTTGTTTTGTTGTTTTGTTTTGTTTTGTTTGTTTGAGAGACAGAGAGAGAGAACCAGTGGAGGAAAGGGGCAAAGGGGGAGGGGGGGGAGAGAGAGAGAGAGAGAGAGAGAGAGAGAGAGAGAGAGAGAGAGAGGACCTTAAGCAGGTGCCACGCTCAGCACAGAGCCTGACTTGGGGTTCAATCCCATGACCCCGGGCTCATGACCTAAGCCAAAAATCAAGAGTCAGATGCTCAACCAACTGAGCCACCCAGGCTCTTGTGGATTCCTTTTGAATCCTCTGAAGATCATTAAGGTCTTCCTCTTAGATCTTTTCAGGTTCCTTGTCAAGAATCCAGGATAGAGGTTAAGAGAGTAGGTGTTGAGGTCTGTCGGATCTGGAATCAAAACCCAACCTTATCACTTATTATTTGTACAGCTTTATTCAAGTTTCTTAGCTTAAAAGAAAGTAAAACATAATTTTAATTGTGGGAAATTTCAAATGTATCCGTATTAGACATAACAGTACGATGAATTTCCGCATATCTACTATGCAGCTTGAGCAATTACCAGCCTGTGGTCAATCTTGATTCATCTCCCACCCCTCTAGTTAGTTTGCAGGAGATCCCAGGCATCATCCATTCCATCCCTCTCAACTTCTTCAAACTTCAAACAAAAACTTTTAATGCTTTATTCGTGTAACTAACCTCTACACCCAACCTGGGGCTTAAATTCCCAATCCCAAGATCAAGAGTCGCATGGTCTTCTGACTCAGCCGGCCAGGCTCCCCCAAACTCTTTTATTTTTTTATTTTAGGAAAAGGGAGAGAGAGCTTGAGGCGGGAGAGGAGCAGAAGAAGAGAGAGTCTCAAGCAGGCTCCGCGCTCAGCACGGAGTCCGATGCGGGGCTGAATCCCACGCTCTGGGCTCATGTCCTGAGCTGAAATCAAGAATCTAAAGCTCCACTGACGGAGCCACAAAGTCATCCCACCCTGTTGTTTTTGTTTTTGTTTTTGTTTTAAGTGAACTCTACCCTCAATGCAGGGCTTGAAATCACAACCTCAAGGTCAAGAGTCACAGGGCGCCTGGGTGGCTAAGTCGGTTGAGTGTTGGGACTTCAGCTCAGGTCATGATCTCACGGTTCGTGAGTTCGAGCCCCATATCAGGCTCTGTGCTGACAGCTCGGAGCCTGGAGCCTGCCTCAGATTCTGTGTCTGCCTCTCTCTCTGTCCCTTCCCCACTTGTGCTCTGTGTCTGTCTCTCAAAGATAAATAAACGTTAAAAAAAAAAAAAAAGATCAAGAGTCACATGCTCTGCAGACTGAGCTAGTCAGGCAACCGAACTTCTTCAAACTCTTGTTTCTTCCTCTGAAAATAGGGATTATAATAGTCCCTACTTTCAAGTATTAATGTGAGGTCATGCTCTAAAGGGCCAGCACAGTGCAGGAACTCAGTAAATGACAATCTGTATTATTAAATTAAATAATAAGAATAAGAACAGTCTTGCTACCCTCCCATCTCTCTGCCTGTGCCCCTCTTACCTCCTAGTGACACTTCTTGTAGCATCTAAGGAATCTCTCCCCTCTCAGCACTAGGCCAGCGCTGACATCACAACAGGGTTAAGATGACCACCCGGACACCTCAGGATGCCTGAGTCCTAGGGAGGGGGCGAGAGGGAGGCCATGGAGTCATGGGAAAGAGAGATCAAAGGTACAGCAGCCTTACAAGACAGACTGGTGGACACGGGCCAAGTTTGAGCAGAGGTATGGCAGGTCCACGGGGCAAGGTCAGCAGAAGATGACAAAGAGAAAGTGGAACATGATGGGCACGTCAGGCAAAATTGGAGTCACTGTAGGAGTTCTGCCAGAAGAGAGTGTGACAGTCAGGGATCTGGGTTGCAACACAAACTGGCTTTCGCAGATAGAGCCTGAAAGTAAGTGCATTGAAGGGTTATTGGGAAGCTCTCAGAGTTACTGGGAAGGCTGGAGAACCAGGCTAAGGGATGAGAGGACAGAGACAAGGCTGCACCTGCAGACGGCACGGGATTAGGGGCCATCAATCCCCCCTGCACACCAAGGAGGTGCTTCAGCTTGCAGCACCAGCGTGGGCAGCCCTGGACCTGGGATACTGTCCTGCTGGGGCTCACAGCCTCCCTGGAAACCAAGTGCTGCTGCTGGGCCCCACTGCCTTCTCAGGACATTCCCCCCTGCGCCTTCTTTTTTGTGTCATCAGCCTCTGTACTGAGATTTTAGGCTGGTGCTTCAGGCTGGTAGAGCTCAGCTCATGTCCCCACAGCCTAGACGCGTGCTCAGGGGCACGGGTGCCGGGAAAGGGAAATACAGTGGGAGGAGGGCTCCGTATACTGGAAGCTCACCGTGGGGAGTTTCCTTGTCAAAGGAAGGGGGTACGGTACCGAGCAGCCAAAGACCTGACAAATGTCTGTTACACGAGGACGTGAGTGCGAATATGGGTGAGGGGTGGGGGACTGGCACTGGTAGGAACAAGGCAAAAAAGCAGGACTTCCATGTGGCTGTCACGGACACCATTGCCCCCAGGGCAAGGCAAAAGGCAGTGAGGGGAATACTGGATGTACAATCTACGTGGCAAAGGCCTGGTTTCCTCCTGGAGTATTTTGGACATTTGAGATGGCTGCACTCAGATATTATCTCGGCAGTGTCTGACTCAACTGGTATGTAGCATGGAGGCTTTTTCTTTTCTCTTCTGTTTTTTTTTTTTTTCTCTTTTCTTTTTTTTTTCTCTTTTCTTTTTTCTTTTCTTTCCTTTTTTTTTTTTTTTTTTTTTTTCTGTATGGAGTCCAACGCAGGGCTTTAACTCAAGACCCTAAGATCAAGACCTGAGGGGCGCCTGGTTGGCTCAGTTGGTTAAGCGGCCGACTTCGGCTCAGGTCATGATCTCGCGGTCCATGAGTTCGAGCCCCACGTCGGGCTCTGTGCTGACGGCTCAGAGCCTGGAGCCTGTTTCGGATTCTGTGTCTCCCTCTCTCTCTGGCCCTCCCCCATTCATGCTCTGTCTCTCTCTGTCTCAAAAATAAATAAACGTTAAAAAAAAAAAATTTAAAGATCAAGACCTGAGCTGAGATCAAGAGTCAGATCAAGACCTGAGCCGCCCAGGCGCCCCTATAGCATGGAGGGTTTTGACACCCCGTGCTTCTATCCTCTCTCTTGCTCCAGGAAAGAGATGGGACAGCCTGCAGATAACTGAGTATTTAGTCCGAAGAGCTGGAAGCGGGGCTGGGTGAGGGCTGACAGGTGACCGCTGAGAGCTGAGCTCCAAGCTTCGTGAACAGACAATTCCATGATGTCTGAGCTTCCATTATGAATCAAGGTGATCAAATAAATCTGTCACAAATTTTAAATGTGTGTTACTGTTGTTATATTATGTGGTAATTAGACATAGAAACAAACAGCCAGAATCTATTCTTTTTTTAAGCCAAACCAAATACGGGTTTTTTTTTTCTCACTTTGCTATTATTCTAATATCCATGAAAGGAGTATCAATATTAATTTCCTCTATCTCTGTATCTCTCTGTAGAATTGAATCCCTTCCTCACTTTTGTTTAAAAATTTAGATCTGGGAGGCAAAGCACTGAGTCACTTTCCTCATTTATTTACACACTGAAAATTTTTAATGTATTTTTAAATGTTTATTTTTGTGAGATTGAGAGAGAGAGAGAGAGAGAGAGAGAGAGGATCCACTGTCAGTAGAGAACCTGATGTGGGGCTTGAACTCACGAACTGTGAGATCATGACCTGAGCCGAAGCTGGATGCTTAACTGACTGAGCCAGGCACCTCTGACATTTCTAATCTGTGCAAGGTTCCTCCCATTTTATTTCATTTCATATTTTTCCCTTCTTCCTCTGTCATTGCCTTACCTTTCCAGGTTCCCTCTGTAATGTATTTGATGTACATTATTAAATATGTGTGAAACCTCATGTAATATAGTTTTGTATGTTTTTAATTTACACAAATGGCATTGTACTATAAATCATTTTCTGTTTCCTTTGTTCTAATTGCTGAATGTGCAGCTAGTTACTAGCTTAATATTGCTATACAGTATTTTATAGCATGCGGGGTAGGCCATGGACAGGCCTGCGGCTGGCCCAATAGTACAACAAAGAATTTTCTTACATGGTAGATTATAGGCCCTTGAATGCTGACCCAGTCCCTCACCAAGCCTAATCCTATAAAAACTTAGTCCCGACTCTGAACTCATTAGATCCATCTTTCTCCCTCCAAATGGCCTGCACTGATCACCAGAATTTGGGCATGTTTCTGGGAGGAACTAGGAAGGCATTGTTCTTTGCTTTACTTGTTTTCTAGTTTATCAGCGAACTGAAGTGATAACAATGTAGCCTTGGGTCTGAGTTGTCATATTAGCCAGCTTTCAAACCAAGCTAACCCTTTGTGATCCGGACTACCTCAATGTGCATCCTTCACAGTTTATTTACTCCACCCCGGTAACAGATGCTTAGATTGATTCCAACAATAGCTGTCACAAACAAAGCCGTGATGAACCTATGTGAGAATTTCTCACAGACACACCCAGGAGTGGTATTGTGGGGTCATAGGCATGTACAACGTTTATTAAATACTGCCTCATTGCTTTCCAGAATGGCTGGGCCAGATTGCATTCCTGCTAGCTAACGGCAAGAGTTCTTGTCCCGCCCTATCCTCACCAACACTTGGTATTATCCGTCTTTTTAATTTTTTGTCATTCTGATGGTCAGAAAATACTATCTTGTTTTAATTTGAATTTCTCTGATTACGAGTGAATTTAAACAACTCTTCATACATTCTTATACTCCTGTGAATCGTCATTTCCCTCCTTTGTTTATTTTCAATTTGTGTATGTAAGAGGTAATTTTTATCTAAATTTTTTGAAAAGTTTAGTAACTTAAAGAACAGTTACGAGGTGCCTGGGTGGCTCAGTCGGTAAGCGTCCAACTTTGGCTTGGGTCACGATCTCGAGGTTCGTGAGTTCAAGCCCCACGTCGGGCTCTGTGCTGACAGTTCAGAGCCTGGAACCTGCTTTGGATACTGTGTCTCCCTCTCTCTCTCTCTCTCTCTCTCTGCCCCTCCCCGCTCACACTCTGTCTCTCTGTCTCTCTCTCAATAAAAAATAAAAAAAAAATTAAAAAATTAAAAACAAAAGAATGGTTACAAGGCAAGGTTGATCTGGAAGATAGTTTCTTCTCAATCAGGCACCAAATCACCTCAGTCTTAGGGAGTATCCCAATTGGCCCTTATTTCTATAACCTGTTAGTGGTAGCCTGATCTGGGCGTTTCCACAGGGTCATGTCCTTAACTCAAATAATGCTCAATTATGGGTGCCACATTCCACTGGAGGGACATATACAAACCAAAATGGTAGTGCTGATAGTTATCTGAGAGTCATCTTATATGAAGAGAGTTAGCTTGGAGCAGCTTAGAGGAAAATACCAATGTTATCTTCAAATAGTTGAAGAGCTGTCATCTGAATGTGAGGGAAAGTTCACTCTGTGTTGCTCCGGAGCACAGAGTTAGGACAAATAGGTGATGTTACAGGGAAGCACACTTAGACTCAGTGTGTGGAACACTTTTCTGTCGGAAATACCAAGCACTGGGGGCACCTGGGTGGCTCAGTCTGTTGAGCATCCAACTTCAGCTCAGGTCATGATCTCACGGTTTGTGAGTTGGAGCCCTGCATCAGGCTCACTGCTATCAGTGCAGAGCCCGCTTCAGAGCCTCTGTCCCCTTCTCTATCCGCCCTTCCCCTGCTCATACTCTCTCAAAATAAATTATGAAATACCAAGCGCTGTAATCAGTCCTATTGGCATCAGCAAGCTAACTGGTGGTGTTCAACGACTGGACAGACCACTGGTTGGCTAGGGCATTTCTGCATGGAGCAGGGAATTAGTTGAGATGCCTTCCAAGATTTCCTCTAATGCAGATATGATTCAATTGAATTTACACGTATTGAGCCCCTGGTACATGTAAGACTCTGGGTTAGGTATTACAGGAGACACAGCAGCAGTCCCTTAGATGGTTTACATCTTACCAGGGGAGGAGAATCGACATTTAAGGGACTGCTAGCCCCACTGCCAGGGTCTTTACATGGATTATTTTAATCTTCACAATCACTTGATTTGGTAGCTCCTGGTAACCTTACTTTCCAGATGAAGAAACTGAAGTTCAGTTTGATTAGTAATTGCTTAAAATGACCCAGCTAGGCACCTGGGTGGCTCAGTCGGTTGAGCGTCCGACTTCGGCTCAGGTCATGATCTCACAGTTCATGGGTTCGAGCCCCGCATCAGGCTCTGTGCGGACAGCTCAGAGCCCGGAGCCTGCTTCTGATTCTGTGTCTCCCTCTCTCTCTGCCCTTCCCCCACTCACACTCTGTCTCTCTCTCCTTCAAAAATAAATAAACATTAAAAAAAAATTTAAAAAAAATGACCCAGCTAAGTGAGATGGACCAGGGCTTCAAGATCAGATCAGTGTGACTCCATCACGTCATGCCATGAGTCTATAAATTTGTAAGTCACAAGTGTAGCTTCAAATTTCTTGGCTTGGAAAAGGGTTAAAGCATTCGCCTCCCCTGGTTCTGCCTCTGGAAAGTGACTTTTTCTCTCTCTGTTCTCTTCTTACTTTTGGTGCTTCTGTGATTTTTCCAACCGTCTCATGCAGGTCAAGTTGTCATACCTTATGCTCTCCCCTCTTCTCTCTCTCAATCTACCTAAAGCCTTCTTTGCTCTTCAGCGCTCTGACTTTTGCTGCTATAAAAATTCCAGTTCCTGTGATGGCTCATGTGTGCCTTGTAGCCCATTTTGCATTGATGCACCCAGGAATTTACTCTGCATATCTTCATGTTAAAAGAGAACTACTATGTTTGTGTCTTGCTGCTCTCATTTTTTTAAGTAGTGCGAATTGAGCAGTTATTACTTTAATGCCTAGTTGAATGGCCAATTATTAGAAAATAATTATCCTTTGCCTTGGATGATTCTTTTTTCTTTAAGACATGAACAAATGGTTAATTTACATATTTACATTTTTATATGTAAATATTCAACCTGTAGATTGGTGAGGGTTCCTACTGGATCCATAATCACTTTTATTTATTTTTATATTTCTATTTTTAAAAAAAATGTTTATTTATTTGGGTGCCTGGGTGGCTCAGTTGTGAAGCATCTTGACTTCAGCTCAGGTCATGATCTCATGGTTCGTGAGTTTGAGTTGCACATCGGGGGAGCTAGAGCCCCGCTTTGGGTGAGCACCAGCCCCGCTTCAGGTGAACAGGAGCCCTGCTTCTAGCCCTGCTTCTCTCCCTTTCTCCCTCTCTCTTCCCCTCTTGGGATTCTCTCTCTCTTTCTCTGCCCCTCGCTCACTTGCGCACGCTCTATCAAAAAGAAATATTTATTGGGGCGCCTGAGTAGCACAGTCGGTTAAGCGTCCGACTTTGGCTGAGGTCATGAACTCGCAGTTTGTGGGTTTGAGCCCCACATCGGGCTCTGTGCTGACAGCTCAAAGCCTGGACCTGCTTTGGATTCTGTGTCTCCCTCTCTCTCTGCCCCTCCCCGGCTTGCACTCTGTCTCTCTCTCTCAAAAATAAATAAACGTTAAAAAAGGTAAAGTAAAATGTTTAAGAGAGAGCGCACATGCACGTGAGTTGGAGAGAGTCAGAGAGAGAGGGAGACCGAGAATTCCAAGCAGGCTCCTTGCTGTCAGCACAGAGCCCAACGTGGGGCTCAAACTCAGGAACTCTGAGGTCATGACCTGAGCTGAAATCGAGAGTCAGATCTTTAACTGACTGAGCCACCCAGACGCCCTCTCTTTTGAGTTTTCAGTTGTTTTTTTTCTGACACTGAGAATTTCTCCAAATTAGTATTGTTTTCTAGGGAAAAAAGCGAGCTGGTGACTTTCATTTTATTTTCTCTTCAATAAACATGTTTTGACTTTCTGATATGTTGAAGACTCTTTGCAAAGTCATGAATATAATAGTCACAAGCTCTTAAGGAGACTCCAATTGGATAAAATATGTACACAAATATCTTTATAAATGTGGAAAATGTGTAAGAAGTGTCTAAATAAAGAGCTACGGGAAGAATATTTACATGGTTATTCATCAAAATACTAATAGGGGCTATCTCTGGGGGTAGATTTTTTTTAAGTGTGCTCTGTGTCCAACATGGAGCTCAAATTCGCAGCCCCAAGATCAAGAGTCACGTGCTCTCGGAGTCAGCCGGGTAATCCTGGGAGTAGAATTTTTAATAATTAAAAATTTTGGTTTTGTTTATCTGCAGGTTCTAAGTTTCTAAAGATAAATATGTATTACAAAAGAGAAACAAATTCCTTCCAGCAAGAGTGTTGCAGAAGACAGGCTATGGCGAGGATATTTAAGCTGAAGGCTGAAGGGATAGAGGTGGGGGGTGGGGGGGATGCATTTCACATGGAGAGAACCACGTGAAACTAAGCATGAAGTCAAGAAGATGCATAGTAATTGCAGAAAAAAACGACCAGTTCAGTTTGTCTGGAGACTAATGTGAGGAAGCTGGGATAGGAGATAAAGCTCGTTGGCTAGGGCTTGCCATTAAGTGCCAGCCGAGTAGTCCAGCATTTCAGAACTGAGGTATCCCCGGAGAAGCTTAGGACAAACACATCCAATGGGATGGGGAAGGCTCATGGGACAATCATTCTCTAACAAGAGGTAGGACTAAGTCAAGATATGTAGGCAGAGCAGAATATCGGCAGGTGATGGAGAGAAGAATGGCTGCAGCCTCTCAGCAATCGGGGATGTCTAACAAAGACCTTTCTCATGGAAATCTCTGCTGAAGGCTGGGAGAGTGAACGCAGGAGGTAGGCACTAGCAAATAGGCAAAATCCCTGAGATTGGAGTGGTAGCTTTTATGGCCAGGTGACGACATAGCAGTGGGACTGCCATTCACGGGAATAACTCCATTTTTAAGGATAGAGAGAGCAAGGGGCGGAGAAATCAGAGGAAGAAATCAGGTACAGAGGATGGAAGATACATGCAGGAAGAGGAATAATGATGAGCCTGAGGCATAATAATGATCTTCTGAGGCAGGAATTTTTTTTAAAGTTTGTTTGTTTGTGTCTGTCTGTCTGTGATCTCTACCCCCAACATGGGGCTCGAACTCAAGACTCAAAGATCAAGAATCACATGCTCTTTGGACCCAGCCAGCTAGGCGCCCCAAGGTAGAATGTTCCTTTTTTTTTTTTTTAATTTAAATGTTTATTTTTGAGAGAGAGAGAGAGAGAGAGAGGGAGCACAAATGGGGGGGAGGCACCAAGGTAGGAATTTCCTATAAGCTTTATTTTTTTTAAGTTTTAAAAAAAAAAATTTTTTTTTAACGTTTATTTATTTTTGAGACAGAGAGAGACAGAGCATGAACGGGGGAGGAGGGTCAGAGAGAGGGAGACACAGAATCTGAAACAGGCTCCAGGCTCTGAGCTGTCAGCACAGAGCCCGACGTGGGGCTTGAACTCACGGACCGTGAGATCATGACCTGAGCTGAAGTCGGTGGCTTAACCGACTGAGCCACCCAGGCGCCCCTCCTATAAGCTTTAAAGGCAGGTCCTAAAAGTTGAAGCAGAGGACTGGAAACATGACTTTGGTCAGCTGCATGTTCTCTAGAAAGATACAGAAATAATACCTTAACTAATAATATGAGCATATAAATATATCTATTTTCTTTCTTGGCTTTGCAAATATTTGGGCAAGATTTACAGAGAAAAATTTTTAAGGGCATAAATCCTAAGCTAGTACTAACTAAATTGGCATTTTCTTTCACTAAGTTTTAGGATTTATCAAACATTTCTTCATAACACTAGGTTTTCCTTTTAGGCCTACATAGACCCCATTTTATTCTTTTTTTACCCCTAAAGTCAGAGGCCTTTCATGCCTTGATCATTCCAGCCACCTTCCATGGCAACGTAGCTTGATGCTTAGGTCTTACTCCAGCAAAACTTTTAATTAACTTTGGGGAAGCCGAACATCGAGAACTGGCTGAGCCTCCCAATTCCCACCTCCATACAATGTGATGTCCTGTAGAGGTCTTCCTCCCTGTCCCCTTGCATATAGTGCTGGCTCTGCCACTAATGTGTGACCTCTGGCAAGTCTCTAACCTCTCTAAGCCTTAGACTTATCTGTAAATTACACACGGGAGTTGAATTATGATGTAAAAGATACGAAAGCTCTAAAATTCTATGATCCGGACCCAATAATAAATACAATTTGTTAATAAGTGCAGTTCACTCCTAAGGTTTCAGAATATGGAGCCCATGGAGAAAAGGCTTCAAGTGCTATAACTGCTCCAAACACCTGGGATGGGGTGCCTGGGTGACTCAGTCAGTTAAGCATCTAGCTTTTGATTTTGGCTCAGGTTATGATTTCATGGTTTGTGGGTTCAAGCCCCGTGTCAGACTCTCCGCTGACTTCGAGGAGCCTGCTTGGGATTCTCTCTTTCCCTCTCTCTGCCCCTCTCCCACTTGTGTGCTCCAGCTCTCCCTCAAACCAAATAAACAGTAAAAAAAGAAAGAGCTAGGATAAAACATGAAGTTTCTAAATTTATTTTTCAATTTTTAAAAAAATGTTTTCAAGTTTATTTGGAGGGGGGCAGAGATACAGAGAGAAGAGTGAGAATTCCAAGCAGGCTCTGTGCTGTCAGCACAAGGCTGATGTGGGGGTGGATCCCATGACCCAGAGATCAAGACCTGAGCAGAGATCAAGAGTTGGATGCTCAACCGACTGAGCCACACAGGCGCCCCAATTTATTTTTTATATGTAACTGCCCTTATTCCCAAATTTTATGTCATGGAATTAATTGGGCTTTCTACATTTAGAAATAATAACATTTAAAAAATGCTTTACAACACTGGGGCTTGAGTTAAACTTATTTGAAAGGGAGAATCACACTAACACTCCGGGGTGCTCAATGTAATGCCTCTTAACGGACGACAAACCTGTGAAGCACTGATCATAGCTCATTTTGTGATTTGCATAGCCAGCCTATATTAGAATTGTTGGCATTATCATAAGACATTCCCAACTATAGAAAGAATGATCCATAGAGGATAAGGTTTAAGTGACAAGACCAATCACAGAAACAAACTGAAGAGCGACATGTATCAGAGAAGACAAGCATTTTCAGTAGTGAAGCTTCAGGGGTGGTTGGGAAGGAAAAATGCAAGCCAAGTCTTTAAAAAATGGGAGGTTGAAATATGATTACCCTAACGGCCTCGAAGACCAATTTTAATTACGTATTAAACGCACAAACGTTTTGGGGGTGGTGGCGGATGTAAAAATGTAGTTTTTACTTCTCTCTCAAACCCTGTTTCCAGATGTCTCAGGGTTTTCTCTTGTAGGAGTTTGAACTAGCCCACCAGGTTCAACTACCCTACCACCACATCCTGGGTGTGCTTGGCAGCGATGAAGCACATTGAGAATGGCAGGGCAGGGGCGTGACTCTTTAAACGACGGAAAGGAAAAAGAGGAACAGGAAAGGATAAAGACTAATACGGATGAAAGGGTGTAAGGCAGAGGAAAAGGAAGGGCAAGGAAGAGGCAGCGTCGGGTTGGGGTTGGCTTCACTGTCCTTCAATTTTGGACACCGGTGGTTAGCTTTTGGCCGCAGGGACCAGCCCTGCTGCCTCTGTATGGCGCTGCTGGGCTCTCGGGCATTCCAAAAGGACGGCAAGGCCTGGAGCGGTTCCTGGGCGTAGAGCACAGCACCGAAGCTTCGACTTCTCCCTGCACCCAGGTGTTCTTCAGTCCTTCTCCCCTCGCCCTGGAAGGCGGATTACATCATTCCAACCTGAGCAGCCCGGCCAGTTTTTCCATCTCAGACTCCTGTTCTCTGGAACGTCAACTTTTGCTCCCGAAGTAAACCAGGATGTAGCTCTAATGCTTCTCCTGTTACCATTAGCCACCAGGGAGGGCACTCCAGGATGCGTCTCATCTTAGCAAAGAGCCTATTAATGACCCAGGGCGCCACTTTTTCTGGCGTTTACGAACTACAGCTACACAGGAACTCACGGCCATCAAGGGCTGTTGCTGCGCCAACCCCCTCAGCTCGACACACGCGACAAACATAACCGGGGGCATCCTCAGCGCGGCCGGGGAGGCGGCCCCGGGAGGAAAGAGGGTGTCAAGGGGCTACTCCAGCGTGCCGCGCCTGCGCAGTCACCAGGCAGCGCCTCCCCGCGGGGCGTACTCTTAACACGGCGCACCCTATCAGGCGGCCGCAGGGAGCGCGCCCGCGGCCTCGCCCTCTCTCGCCCCTCCCTTCTCTCTTCTCCGTCCTGCCTCAGACAGCGGCTCGGAGAGCAGGCGCACCACTCCCCGCCCCCGCGTGCCCCTACGCCCTCCGGCGCGCGTGCGCAGAGGCGATCCGCAGGGCTAGGGCGCGAGGGAAGGGCGGGCGTACGTCCTTGCGTGCGTCTCAGGCAGCGCGCACGCCGGCGTGAGAGGGCACGGGGAAAAGGTGGCTCTGGCCGGGGC
This sequence comes from Lynx canadensis, assembly GCF_007474595.2. Lineage (NCBI taxonomy): Eukaryota > Metazoa > Chordata > Mammalia > Carnivora > Felidae > Lynx > Lynx canadensis. Next base: position 119,374,027 of record NC_044305.1, on the reverse strand, counting down.
GGCTCGGCTTCCTGTGGCTATGTAGCTGAGCTCGTCGGCTCGGGGTCCTCCACTGCTACCGCCGCGTCCTGGCGCGGAGTTTCTGCTTGGGAGGGAGACTGTCCTCACGCCCGCCGCACTCCCTCGACGGCAGAGCTTGCTTGCTCGCCCGTGGGAGCGTCCCGGCCGAGCAGCCCTGAGGGGGGAGGGGAGGCCATTTTGTCCCGACCGACTCCCCGGAACCGGGCGGAGCGGCTGGGAGAGGCTGCGGAGCCGCGGTCGCCGCCCTCGGAGGCACCGGACGCCGCCACCGTCGGGGGGCTTCCTCGACGAGGCCGTTCGCAGGTCGCCCGCGCCCTCTCGAGCCCTCGTTTTTCCCACGCTTCCCCCGTCCTCCGGCCTGAGAACGCCCGAGCGAGGAGTTGGCTGTAGTGAGAGGGACCGATCCCTTGGGGCCGCCGGCGGCGAGAGCCTGAGCCGCTCCTCCCAATGGCGAAGAAGACGTACGACCTGCTTTTCAAGCTGCTCCTGATCGGAGACTCGGGAGTGGGGAAGACCTGCGTCCTTTTTCGTTTTTCGGATGATGCCTTCAATACCACCTTTATTTCCACCATAGGTAAGACCTGTGGGAAGATGGTGTACGGTCTGGGTAGCTGCAGACCGTTTCTGTTACTCCAGACATCTTGCTTCCCGTAATAAACGCCTTTGTTTCAGTGATTCCGATTCCAAGCGACAGACCTAAGTTACTGTTTGAATCGACATCGAGCTTACTGGGGCGGGGTCTTCTCCTGCTTTCCATCCGGTCTTTTGCTTTCAAGTCTCCTACTCTGTTCGGTGCCTCTGATGCAAAATATGCAGCATTAACCACGTTCCAGAATGCTGTTTCTTTAAGCGACTGCACTGGCTTTTTCCATATTTGTGTGGCGTTACTAGATGCACGATACTTGTAAGGGATTTATTTTAGTGGTTGGGATTGAAGCCGTAGGTCATTTGGTAAAGGCCTGAATTTATACTTCAGGGCAAAGAGAAGATTCTATATGGTCATAACTTAGAGTAAACTTGAGGGTTTGTGTGAGGAATAATTAAAGCAAATTAGAGGGGAAAAGTGAGTTCCCCCGCGTTGACTAATCCATTGATGTGTCAAACAATCGGAGGCTCTTAGTGCTTGGGGTGGGACTCAATGGCATGTTTGCCTCACAGTGCTTTTCCAGACATCAACAGAAACAGTAATCTAAGGGAGATGATCAGTTTCTGTCCTCAAACCCGAAAGAATGAAGTTCTCCCTTCTGTTAGACTTTACGCTAGAATTTACGGGAAAACGTTTGGCCAGTCCTAGCCGAAGAACTTCTAATGTACTTTCACCTTATGTTTCAGAATTACTTAGTGTGGAAGTAAGAACTAAAGATTGACCTTTTTAGTTGGTTTCTGGTTTTGGAAAAAAAAAAGGGGAAGACTCTGGGAAAATTCCTTTGGATTCTGGTTAGAAAATTTAGTGGCATTAAGACGACTTGTGTTAAATGAATTGTATGCGAAAAATGTCCCCCCCCCCCCCCCCGCAATAAATATCTTAAAGGATACATGATTGCCCGTCATTTGGAACCCAGCACTCAGCATTGGGGCAGTGCAGTGAAACCCAATTATACATGTAACTAGTTTCATATTTGAGATGATTTTAAAAAGCAACTGCAGCCTTTTCTGAACTCTGGGAATTGCAAAATTAAGCTGATTTCAATTTACAGCATTATTGGAATGGTTGATTTGGATTTATGACAAAATTTTTGTTAGCTGCTTAATTCATATGAAATTATACTGAAATTAAGTTGGGCAGATGATAATTTTAAATAGATTTTTAATTTTACTCTTCCTTTTTTCGGGATGGGTGGGAGACATTGCAGTCATTATTGGATGTGTATCATACTATTCTCTTGACCTGTCATAAATTCCCTGAAATTTAGAACTTGTTTTCTGCTTGTGGATTAGCACTTCCTACCACTAAGTTTGCTTTTAATATGCCACCACTTTTAGCTGTAACTGGGTGGGTCACATGGTTAGATAGTTCAGCAAATATTTATTGAGCACCTGATGCTAGGCACGGTTTTAGGTGTTATAAGTGGTGAACAGGGTAGACCCCTTGAGCAGTCACAACAGAGCGTGGGAAGTGCTACAAAGGGATGAACATAGGGAGGAGAGGTGACCAGCCTAAATCATGGGGGAATCTGAGTAAGCTTGCATGGAGATGGTATCTGAAATGAAGCCTGAAGGACATAGGAATTGGACCAGTGGAATAGGATAGGGCCTAGAAATTCTGGAAAAGGGAGCATAGTGTAAACCTTTAGCAAGATCAAGATCAACTTTAACCTGCCATTGAGAAGGGTGGAATGAGAGTAGGAAGCAATGCATTAAGCCCCATCTATTCTAGTCTTTTCGTAATGGGTACGTACACACAACTAGAACCCAATCCTATAAGATAATGACTCAGTCTTGCGTAGTCTTTCTTTTTTTTTTTCTTTTTTCTTTTTTTTAAGTTTTATGTATTTATTTAGTGATTTCTGTACCCATCGTGGGGCTCAAACTCACAACTTCGAGATCAAGAGTTGCATGCTCTTCCAACTTTCAACTAGGCAGCCCTTGTGTAGTCCTTTTTTTAGGGAAAATGTGTGGTGGTTTTGGTTAGAGCTTGCTTGGTTGGAATCCTACTTCCACAGGCTGTGGGACTTTGGCAAGTTACTTAACCTCTTTATGCTTCAATTTCTTCATTATTTTATTATTATTTTTTAAGCTTATTTATTTATTTTTGAGAGCGAGCACTCGAGCAGTGGAGGGGCAGAGAGAGAAAATCCCAAGTGGGCTCCACACTGGCAGTGCAGGGCATGATGTGGGGCTTGATTTCCTGAATTGTGAGATCATGACTTGAGCTGAAATCAAGAGTTGGATGCTTAAGCAACTGAGCCACCAAGGTGCCTCTCAATTTCTTCTTTAAATAGAATCTACTACATAGGGTAGTTGTGAGGATTTTATGGGTCAGTGAGAGTAAAGCATCTAGCATGGTGCCAGGCATACTGTAGGAGCAGAGTGCTTATTAGCTAGATACAGACTATATGTACCTTTGGCTGTTGAAGGATAGCAGAACAAGTTACTTTATGGATTGAATGCCCTGCGCACATGGTCACTCAAATATTTGTTAGTCTCTGCTAAACAATTTCACATTAGACTCTGAAAGTTTCATATTTTGATATAAAAATATTTGATATGTTTGGTATTTTGATATAGGAGATAGGCTGAAGAGTGTGAACTGAGAAGTGAATAAGTATGAAATTCTAAGTATAGCTCCAACAGATATTGCATGTATCACTCTGTGTGCAGGTTTAGAAGTCTATTAAACCAGTGCTGTTTAAAACAAATAGAATCCGAGCCACATATTTTTTGATATTGAAAAAAGTAAAAAAAAAGGTTTTTTTTTTTACATTAAAATAAAAGAAGAATTTAATAATGTTTTAACTCATTTTACCCCAAATGGTATGATCTTATTATGTAATCAATATTTAAAAATTGTTGAAATATTTTCTATTGTTTTTCTTCAGTGTGTATGTTATACACTGAAACTAATTTCTCTTTGGGTTTGGCACGTTTCAAGTGCTTGATAGTCACCTGTGGCTAGTGGCTACCATATTGGACAGTGTATGTCTGAACAGTCTGAACTAGCTAGTTGGCTAGAAATGACTTTGTATGCTATTTTTTTACTTTTTAAAAAATGTTATCAGTTGACTAGGGTTATCTCTTTAGTTTTGTTTTTTAAAAAATCTAGAGCATTCGCTAATTATGAATGATAGTGAAATTTGAGTTGTTACTTGATTGTTAAAACCTCTTGAGGTTTGAGTAAGTAGTTACCTTGCTAAGTGAGTATTCAGAAATAAATAGAAGTAGGTATTCACAAGGACCAAACTGCCGATAGAAGGCAGACCCTCATTTCAGATGGAATCATTTCAGTTGTTTGTTGGTCATTGATTCTTAGAAGAAAGAATTTTTATGGGCTTATTATGCCCATAGTGCTCACAAAGACTACAGTATTTAAATTTTTCTGTGTACTTTCAATTCCCACACATTTATAGCAGAAATTATGATATTTATGGTCAGATTTATTGCAGAGTTGCAAAAACAAGTTACTGTTATGTCCCACACTCACCATTCTCAAAGTGAATCCAAGGGAACTAGAATATAAGCTGCATGAGGGCAGAGGTTTTTTGTTGTTGTTGTTTTTTTGTTTGTTTGTTTTTTGCGGATAGAGGCTAAAGAGAGCCTTAGAAGAGTCTCTCTTGAGGCGCCTGGGTGGCTCATTCAGTTAAGTGTCCGACTTCAGCTCAGGTCATGATCTCACACTCCATGAGTTCAAGCCCCGAGTCGGGCTCTGTGCTGACAGCTCAGAGCCTGGAGCCTGCTTCAGATTCTGTGTCTCCCTCTCTCTCTCTGCTGCTCCCCTGGTCATGTTCTGTCTGTGTCTCAAAAATATATGTGCTGCCGAAGCGAGCACTCTGTGTCTCAAAAATAAATAAAAACATTTAAAAAAATTAAAAAAAAAAGTTTCTCTTAATGGGTGTGAGATAAATAATGAATGAAGACAGGCAGACAAGTAATACAGTCAGGACCCTTTAATATAGAATAGGGGCCAGTTTTATTTTAATATTTTCCTTCCTGTCTACTTTCTGAACATTGTATATGTGAAGTATATTGCAATCAGATTTTGCTTAAGAATAATAGCTGTTTGGCTAGTAGAATAATTTTAGGGTAAAACTGGTTTGAGAAATATTTGCTAAAGAGAGCTATTCAGGGGTCCATTTGGTTATAGCCCTCTTGGCAGTATGAGGTCAGGAAAACATTACCCTTTAATGGTAGTTACATGGACTTGTCCTAAGGCAGAAATTTTTAGTGGGCTGTATTACTGAATGTGCTATTTTTTGGTATTAATTCCTCATTCCATGCCTTGGTGTATTATTACCTTTTCCATAGGGAATATCTTTTGTTGGGAAATGGATTGTCTGGGCTCCATGCAAGAAGTTAAATTGGTAAAGGCTCTTGCCTCTGGAGAGGTATAATGAATGCATCTTTTTTGCTAAGCTTTATTAGAGTAGGATGGTTCCAGTAACCTGCATTTAAGAATTGGTTGATTTAATTGAACTGAGCCCATTTATATGGGGAGGCTGCTTTTTAGAGAAATGAGCAAAACCCCTGTCATATTAAACATGCCTGGACTTTGCTGTGATTCTCAGTCAGCAGCTCATGCTATAGGAATGCCAGGGTGCCTAAGGAATCTTTCATTTTAATACCTAGTTTTAGGATTGATTAAAAACTATCCAGACATTTTTCCAAAGGAGGTCTACAGATGGCCAGTAAGCACATGAAAAGTTGTTCAGCATCACTAATAATTAGGGAAATGCAATTCAGAACCACTATGAGATGTTACTGCAACCCATTAGGATGACTGGCTTATCAAAAATGAACTTTGTCAGGGGCTCCTGGGTGGCTCAGTTGGTTAAGCATACGACTCTTGATATCCGCTCAGGTAGTGATCTTTCAGTTGTGAGATTGATATCTGCATTGGGCTCCGTGCTGAGTGTGGAGCCTTCTTGGGAGTCTCCTTCTCCCTCTCTGCTCCTCCCCTGCTCACATACTCTGCCTCTCAAAATAAATAAACATTTTTAAAAAAAATGAACTTTGTCATACAGTTACCTGTTCAAGTTCTTTCAGTACTTTTGGGTTTAGACCCAGAAGTGGAATTTCTGGGTCATGTGGTAATTCTATTTTTAAGTTTTTGGGAAACCACCCTATTGTTTTCCACAGCGGCTGTACTCTTTTGTATTCTTACTGTCACTGCACCAGGGTTCCAATTTCTCCACATCCTCACCATACTTACTATCTATTCAGCAGCATTATTCACAATAGCCAAATGGTAGAAACAACCCAAATGTCCACATGAATGGATACACAAAATGTAGTAGTATATGCATAGAGTGGAATATTACTGAGCCTTAAAAAGGAATGAAATTCTTGCATATACAACAACATGGATACCTTAAAAACACTGTGCTAAGGGAAACAAGGCAGACCGAAAAAAGGACAAATACTGTGTGAAATCATTTATATGAGGTACCTAGGATAGGCAAATTCATAGAGAAAGTAGAATAGTGGTTATCAGGGCCTGGAGACTGGGTAATGGGGAGTTATTGCTTAATGTGTACAGAATTTCATTTATTGCTTAATGGGTACACAGTTTGACTTCGGGAAGATGAAAAAGTTGTGGAGATGGTAGTGGTGATGATTGTATAATAATTAGAATATCATGTAATGCCACTGAACTGTATGCTTAAAAATGGTTAAATGCACAAAAAGACAAATATTCACTATATGCTTGCACTTACATGAGGTATCTAAAGTCAGATTCATAGAAACAGAAAGTAGAATGGTGAAAGGTAGAATGATAGTCCCTCAGGGACTGGGAGAAGGGGGAAATAGGGAGTTGTTTAATGGGTATAGAGTTTCAGTTTTGTAAGGTGAAAAAGTTCTGGAGATCTGTTGCACAACAAAGTGAATATACTTAACATTACTGTACCATACACTTAAAACTTGTTAAGATAGGTAAATATTTTTTTTAACTTTTATTTATTTATTTTGATGGAGTGGGGGCAGACAATCCCAACAGGCTCCACTCTGTCAGTGCAGAGCCCAACATGGGGCTCGAACTCACCAACCATGGGGCTCGAACTCCCCAACCATGGGGCTCGACCTGAGCTGAAACTAAAAGTTGGACGCTTAACCGACTGAGCCACCCAGGCGACTCATGATGGTAAATCTTATATGAATTTTTACCACAGTTTTTAAAAACTGGTAAATTTTATGTTATGTGTATTTTACTAAGAATCCAAAAAACAAAAGGTACCCAACACTTGACCTAGTTCTCTGTAAGAGCATTTAATCACAGGCAGTTCCTCGGTGTTCCATGTGATAGTTACTGTTAACCAGTGGTCTTTGAGTCAAGAGGATCCTATATGGTACTTTCCCACACTTTAGTATCATTGGTCTGTACTCGATACTGAAGACAGGTTTGTCTTTTTGTTGTGTGTACCTACATGGAGCTCCTTGGGATGTTAGAAAAAAAAAATCAATGCAGGAAAAGAATCCTGCAATTAATTTTAAGTCAAGAAACAGACTGGTGAAGTGAAGTAAGTTCCAAAAGATTTTATGGGTAATTAGTGAAAGCTTTTTTACTAGAATCCAGATCTAGTTCTATGGCCATATTTCTGATTCTGAGAACTTCATGGTTTTGTTTGAAAAAAAATTAATGATGGCTAATTCTCCCATTCATCAATTTCTATTTGAAAAATGAAGTTGCAGTGTTGTTTTTTGTTTTTGTTGTTGTTTTGGCAGGAGTGAAGAAGTAACAAGTATCAGCACCAAATATCAAGGAGTTTTGTTCGGGTTACTTGTCCTTTGCAAACCTAGAGCTTAACAGAGTAGAGCTAAGCTGATGTTAAGGATAATTATTTTCACTTCCAGAATTACAGTGTATAAGAGTGTATAAATAAGTTAAAGGAATACCTGTATGCCTGTTCGGTTTGAAAAAGAGAAAGGGTGATAGAAATATTGGCAATCTCTTTCAACTTTTAACAGTACCAGTTTGCCCAGTCAGTGCTGTGGTAGGAACTGTAATTAATAGAGAACTGTTAGAGCTCGTTGAGTGTTGATTTACAAATTAGAAACTTTTATTTAGCATAAAATATAAATTGCTAAAGATGTATTCTGTATAAATATGAAATATAAATTAGCTAAAGAGATATGCATGGGAAAAATGCTTATGGAGTTGGTTAGGTCAGAAAGGAAGAGTTCAAGGAAGCTACAGAGAATGTTAATAGAACATTTTCTGAATCTGTAAGACCAATAAAAGTCTTGTAAAGATCATAGATTTGCTTCCTTTAAATCGATAAATATTGGGGGTTAATGGAATCCTGTTTTTTTTTTTTTCTCTTGAAGATTTTATTTTTAGGTAATTAGGTGAACTCTACATCCAACATAGAGCTTGAATTTAACAACCCCAAGACCAAGAGTCGCACGTCCTACCTACTGAAGCAGCCAAGCGTCCTTGGAATAAGTTGTTTTTTTTTTTTTTTTTTTCAACGTTTATTTATTTTTGGGACAGAGAGAGACAGAGCATGAACGGGGGAGGGGCAGAGAGAGAGGGAGACACAGAATCGGAAACAGGCTCCAGGCTCTGAGCCATCAGCCCAGAGCCCGACGCGGGGCTCGAACTTCCGGACCGCGAGATCGTGACCTGGCTGAAGTCGGACGCTTAACCGACTGCGCCACCCAGGCGCCCCTGGAATAAGTTTTTAAAATTTGAATTATAAGATAAAGACTTTGAAAATAAATAGTTAGAATAAAATATTAGTGCAGAAAACTCACCTGAAGAGAAATCTGAAATGAGAAAAAATTTTCTTTGAAAACAGTACTGCATATTTTGGATTACAAGCAAAAGTGATTGCTTGATGTTTATCCTTCTTTCCAGAGATGAGATTTTTTTTTTTTTTTTTTTTTTTTTTGAGGAAAACAGCCATTGGTGGTGGAACACAGAGTTTCCAGTATGGCCCAGAAACAGAGCATCCAAGGTTGTAAATCATTAGAAAAAGGAAAAACAGTTTTGTGGAGACCCAAACAGTATAATGTATCAAAATCAGTATAGAAGGACAGTGTTGATTTGTTTCTTTCATATTAATAGCGATGTATATGCAGACGTGTTTTAATAGAAATTTTTATTAAGGCAATTGTAGATTCATATGCAGTTATAAAAAATAATACAGTGGGAATTCTTGTGCATTCTACCCAGTTCTCTCAGTGGAAACATTTTTTGAAACTTGTGTAATATCACAACCAGGATATTAACATCTGGCACAGTACATCAGTCTTATTTTACATTTGCATACATACATACATTACATATTTATGTTTCTCAGGTTTTTTTTTTTTTTTTTAGTGTTTAGTTTTGAGAGAAAGAGCGTGAGTGGGAGGGGGCAGAGAGAGAGAGAGAGACAGAGAGAGAGAGAGAGAGAGAGAGAGAGAGAGAGAGAGGAAGACACAGAATTGGAAGCAGGCTCCGGGCTCTGAGCTGTCAGCACAGAGCCTGACGCAGGGCTCGAACTCACAAGCAGCGAGATCATGACGTGAGCTGAAGTTGGATGCCCAAGCGACTGAGCCACCCAGGCGTCCCTGTTTCTCAGTTTTACTTGTTTTGATTTGTATATGTTTTAAATTCTCCATAGTTTTATCACTTGTGTATGTTAATGTAGCCACTACCACAGTGAAGATACTGAACAGTTCCAAGAAGCAAAGATCCCTGGTGTTCTTTTAACTATACTCCTACCCCTGCCCCCATGTATCTCCTCCAGAACTTTGTTTTTCATTTATAAAATTTTGTCGTTTCGTAAATGTTATATAAATGGAATTGTACAGGGTATACCTTTTGGGGTTGGCTTTTATTCACATAGCATAATTCTCTGGAGATTCACCCAAGTTGTTGTGTATATTGGTAGTTCTTTTTTATTGTGTAGTATTCCATGGTATGCATTCACCAGTTTGTTTAACCATTCACCTGTTGAGGGACATCACTGCTGATTCCACTTTTTGGCTGTTGTGAGTAAAGCTGTTAGGAATATTTGTATATAGGTTTTTATATGATCATAAGTTTTCATTTCTCTGGGATAAATGCCCAATAGTATAATTACTGGGTCATATGGTAATTGCATGTTTGGTTTTATAAGAAACTACCAAACTGTTTCCAGAATGGCTTTACTATTTTACATTCCCACCAGCAGTGTGTGAGTGATCTAGTTTCTCTGCATCCTCACCAGCATTTGGTGGTGTTACTATTTTGTATTTTGCTATTCTGGTATCTGTATAGTGATATTCTCAGTGTGGCTTTAATTTGCATTTCCCTGCTGGCCAGAGGTGTTGAAAAATCTTTTTATGTCCTTATTTACCATCTATATATCTTCTGATGAAATGTCTGTTCATGTCAGTTGCCCATTTTCTTTGATTGTTTTTACTGTTGAGTTTTGAGAGTTCTTTGCACATTTTATTTATTTATTTATTTATTTACTTACTTACTTACTTACTTACAGTTTATTTTGAGAGAAAGTGGGAGTGGGGGAGGGGCAGAGAGCGAGGGGGAGAGAGAGAATCCCAAGCGGGCTCTATACTGTCAGTGCAGAGTCCAATAGATGTGGAACTTGAACTCGTGAACCGTGAGATCATGACCTGAACTGAAGTCCGATGGTTACCTGAGTCACCCAGGCACTCCTCTTTATACATTTTAGATACTAGTCCTTTGTTGGATTTGTGGTTTGCAGGTATTTTCTCTTAGTCTGTATCTTGTCTCTTCTTCATTATGTGGACGTTCATAGAGCAGTTTTAATTTTGATGAAGTCTAATTAATTTTTTTTTTTACGGATCATGCTTTTGGTGTCTAAGAACTCTGTTTAGTCCTAGATCCTGAAGATTTTCTTCCATGGTGTTTTCTAAATTTTATCGTTTTACATTTTACATGTGAGCCTGCAATCTATTTTGAGTTAATTTTTGTATATGGTGTGAGTTTTAGGTTGAAGTTAATCTTTTTTGGCTATAGAATGGATATTCAGTTGCTCCAGTACCATTTATTGAATGTACAGGCCTTTTGTTTTTTGTTTTTTTAAATCTCATAATCAGGTGGTGCAGATGTTCTGAAGGCTTCAGAGATTATGTATAAGAGTGAAAGTTGACTCAAGTGACTCTTTTATATAATAGCAACTTATACTCTGCTTTCTGAAAGATTTTCAAAATTTTTATCAGTGATATATATTTGAAATAAAATACTGGTATAAGATTTTTAGTAATAAAGAAATCTCTCGTCCTATCCCTGTCCATCCCCAGTCTTGCTCTTGAGAGGCATCATCTAGCTCTTCTGTTACCTACCTCTATATTTTTATTCGTTTTGTTTTGTTTTGTTTTGTTTTGTTTTTGAGAGAGAGCAAGCACGTGTGCATGGGCCGGATAGAGGGGCAGAGGGAGAGAGAATCTTAAGCAGGCTCCATGCTTGGTGCAGAGCTGGACACAGGGCTTGATTCCATGACCTTGGGATTGTGACCTGAGCTGAAATCAAGAGTCAGGCGCTCAACCAACTGGACCACCCAGGCGCCCCACTATTTTTTTTAATTTTCAATGTTTATTTTAGAGAGAGAGAGAGAGAGAGAGAGCGCGAGCACGAGTGGGGAAGGGGCAGGGAGAGAGGGAGACACAGAACCCAACGGAGGCTCTGAGCTGTTAGCACAGAGCCCAACATGGGGCTCAAACTTACAAGCCATGAGGTCATGACCTGAGCCAAAGAAGTCAGATGCTTAACTGACTGAGCCACCCAGGCGCTCCTTATTTTTATTTTTTTAAGTAAGCTCTGTGCCCATGGTGGGGCACAAACTCACAACCCCCAGTCACATACTCTATTGACTGAGCCAGCCAGGTGCCCCTACATACCTCTGTTTTCAAATGATATGTCCATATATCTCTTGAGTCATTAATTAATTTTCTGTTTAAAAATTTTTAATGTTTATTTATTTTTGAAAGATACCAAGCACGTGAGAATAGGGGTGGGGCAGAGAGAGGGGAACAGAGTATCCAAAGCAGGCTCTGCGCTGACAGCAGCGAGCCGGATGTGGGACTTGATCTCACAAACTGTGAGATTATGACTGGAGCCAGAGTCGGATATACCAACTTAGCCGCCAAGGCGTCCCATTTTTATATTTTTAAAGTTTATTTTTTTGAAGTGAGAGAAAGTGCGTGCACATGCGTGCACACGCAAGTGGGGAGGGGCAGAAAGGGGGGGCAGAGAGAGAATCCCAGGCAGGCTCTGCATTGTGGTGAGTACAGAGCCTGATGCTGGGCTTTAAACTCATGAACCACAAGTTCAACGACTGAGCCGAAGTCAGACGCTTAACTGACTGAGCCACCCACGTGTCCCATTAATTTAATATTAGTTGGGAATTTTAACGTTTTATAATCTCATCCTACTCTTTCTCCTTTTTGTCAAATTGGTTTCTTGTGGTTCCATGCTCATGTAAATATTACCTGTTAAGCCAAATAATTTATTATGACTCTCTCTTTCCTTTGAAGTTAAAATTCTCTTTATTTGATTAATTTCATTTTACCCATTGTCAAGTTTTCCTACATCCTCCAACAACCTCTCAGAATGATTATCTATACAGTCATACTGTCAGAGAGAGAATTTTTTTTTTCCTGGACACACCTCTTCTAGATCTTTTCTCCTTCCTGCTTCAGTAATAGATTGGTTAGTAACTAAGCCTGTTGTACTGCTATTGCCTTGGGACTTCCCTTAACTGCCTCTTTGTGATACTGTTTTTTTGGTTTACTGCCTTGGATCCTTTCCTCTTCTAAGTAGCTTCTTGAAAAAAGGTTGTATGGCAAAGGAAATTTTTTGAGACTTTCCATTTTGACAACATCTTAATTCTTTTTAATTCAATTGAAGGTCTGATAGGGATAGAATTCCAAGTTGAAAATAATTGTTCCTTACGGTTTTGAAAATATTAGTCTATTTTCTAGCTTCTGATGTTGCTAACAAATCCGGTACAATTCTGATTCTTTTTTTTTCCCCCTAAGAGAAAGAGCACACAAGTAGGGGAGAGGGGCAGAGGGAGAGAGAATTTTAAGCAGGCTCCCCACTCAGCCTCATGTGGAGCTCAATCCCACCACCTTGGGATCATGACCTGAGCTGAAGTCAAGAGTTGGATGCTCACCTGACTAAGCCACTCAGGCACGCCCTCATTCTGATTCTTTATCCATTATTTGTGATCTAGTTTGTCTCTAGAAGTTTTTAGATTTAAAAGTTTTTTTAGGGGTGCCTGGATGGCTCAGTTGGTTAAGCATCCAACTTCGGCTCAGGTCATGATGTCACAGCTCGTGGGTTTGAGCCCTGCTTCCGGCTCTGTGCTGACAGCTCAGAGCCTGGAGCCTGCTTCAGATTCTGTGTCTCCCTCTCTCTCTGCCTCTCCCCCACTGTGTTCTCTCTCTCTCAAAAATAAATAAAAATGTAAAAAATTTTTTTAAGTTTTTTTGATGACTGGTAACAGATTCCAGAATGATGTATCTTAGTGGGTGGGGTCTTTTTTTTTTTTTTATGAACCCATTTTTCTAAATACTTGGTCTTTATGTTTTTTTCTTGCATTTTTACCCGGTATAATTTTCTTCCCTTTATTTTGTTTTTTGTTTTTTTGTTTTTTTTTTTTTTAGTTTATTTATTTATTTATTTTGAGAGCGAGCAAGCAGGGGAGGGTCAGAGAGTGATGGGGAAAGAGTGTCCCACACAGGCTCCATACTGTCAGCATAGAGCCAGGCATGGGACTTTAACTCATGACCTGAGCTGAAATTTAGAGTCAGCCACTCAACTGACTTGAGTCACCCAAGTGCCCCCTTTATTTTGTTTTTAATTGGTTTTTGGACTTTTTATTGTGTAATTTCCTATTTTCCAGCTTTGTTAATTGGTTTTCTTTTCTTTTTTTAATTTTTTTTTTTTTAACATTTATTCATTTTTGAGACCGAGAGAGACAGAGCATGAATGGGGGAAGGTCAGAGAGAGAGAGGGAGACAGAGAATCTGAAACAGGCTCCAGGCTCTGAGCTGTCAGCACAGAGCCTGACGCGGGGCTCGAACTCACGGACCATGAGATCATGACCTGAGCCGAAGTCGGACGCCCAACCAACTGAGCCACCCAGGCGCCCCTAATTGGTTCTATTTTCTGGAAGATTTCCTCAACTTTATCTTTTAACTTTTCTATTGAAGGTTTTAGTTCAGCTGTCGTATTTTAAAATTTGTAGTAGTTTTCTCTTGTTTTTTTTTTTTAAAGTGTACTCTTTTCATGAATTATTTTTTTCTTGGGAGATAGCTTGTTTGACATTTCTATTTCTTGCCTGTTTTTTCCTTCAAGTTTTCTGTGCTCTCCCCACATTTGTTTTATTCCGTATTTTAGAGGCCTTTCTCAAATGATTGGTAATTTCAGGGTGTATGTTCATAATTAAGAATGGGTCATTATTATTATTTTTTTAATGTTTATTTTTGAGACAAAGAGAGACAGAGCATGAACGGAGGAGGGTCAGAGAGAGAGGGAGACACAGAATCCGAAGCAGGCTCCAGGCTCTGAGCTGTCAGCACAGAGCCCGACGCAGGGCTCGAACTCACGGACCAGACCGTGAGATCATGACCTGAGCTGAAGTCAGACGCTTAACCTACGGAGCCACCCAGGCGCCCCAAGAATGGGTCATTAAAAAGATGTTTGCAAGCTCTGTAAGCATGGGTGGGGCTTTTTAACCTCCCTGTTTTTGTCTCTCCATACTCCATTGAGCCTCTTGTTCTTGAATTCAAAGTATATCGGTTTTATATTTTCTGGAGAATAAACCTTTAGATTCCTGCTTAGTCTTGTGGAGTGGTAAAATCTGGCTATTTGAGATGGAGGCTAGATCTTGGGGTGTCCTTATGTAAACCTTTAATCAGTTTCTGCCTGGTACCTGATAACCTCCTATTAAACCTTTATCAGGGTTCTGAGACATGAAGTGGCTTGCTCCTCATTGGTGTCTTTAGTGGACCCTGAGGTCATAAGATTTTTTGTCTTCATCTATTATGGTTAGAGTTACAATGTCTATTCATTTATTTTTATTTAAAAATTTTTTTGTTAACATTTGTTCATTTTTGAGAGATGGAGAGATACAGAGCGTGAGTGGGGAAGGGGCAGAGAGAGAGAGGGAGACACAGAAGCTGAAGCAGGCTGCAGGCTCTGAGCTGTCATCACAAAGACCAGTGCGGGGCTTGAACCCATAGGCCACAAGATCATGACCTGAACAGAAGTTGGTCGCCTAACCGACTGAGCCACCCAGGTGCCCCAAGGTGTTTTTATATGTAGGTACCACAACTTAACAGGACTTTTTTTTTTTTTTAAGTACAGAACATTTTAAACTTTCTTCTTTAGCTCCCAACACATATTTTCTTGAGCTGATTTCAACTTTTTTCTAGATGATGCTACGTAGCCGGCATTGTTATTTAGGTTATTGATGAAAAGGCCATATATGTGTGTGTGTGTGTGTGTGTGTGTGTGTGTGTGTGTGTGTACGTGTGTGTGTACACACACACACACACACACACACACACACACACGTATATATAAATGCTCTTACCCTTTGCCCTAGGTTGTGATCTTCTCATTTAATGATGATTTCCAACTGCAATAGTGATCTAGTTAACCACAGTTTGCTTTTTCAACATTTTCTTCAGTCTTGGGTAACGTCTCCATCCTTGACATTTTGTCTACCCTTGGAATACTTTAGCACCATAAAAACGTTTCTGCTGAAGGGACTCTTTCTTCAAACAGTTTTTTTCCTGATCTCTTAATGAGTTTTAGTAAATTCTTGAGTTTAAAATTGCTCAGTGGAGTAATAATTTTTTTAGGGAACTTTTCTCAAATATAGCTTTTCTTTTAGAATTTATTGATTGATGGGAATGAGTGGCTGCAAGGAAAGAATTGGAAGTCTTAAATGATAATCTTATAGAAAGCCTTATAGCTAACAATTTCAAGAGTAAATACATTTTTTGTAAATTTGTCCTTGATTCTTTTACTTGTAAAACACATCTTTCTGAAAGCAACGGTGTTGTGTGCTTACTTGGTGTTGCATGATCATACGTTGTTTTGTGGATTTTGACATGCACTGTGGAATAGTATTACAGCTTGTCGCATCTTTCTTGCTATTTGTCAGTTAAGTTTTCTCACATAACTGCCATGAATCTGCTTCAGTGGATGATTTGCTTTTAGGTAGTATTTGGCCTTCCTTTACCATTATAAAATTTCGACAGTGTGTGGTGGGTTGATTTTCTTTAAAGATGATAATAATGATCCATTTTTAAAAATGTGCAGTGACTGTGAAGAAAGTGGTTCCAAAGTGTCTTTCTTAACAGCAGCAGCACCAGCATCACCAGAAAACCTGGTGGAAATGCAAGTTCTCACGTTCTACCTCTTTTTTTTTCTTTTTTTCTCTTTCTCTTTCTTTTTTCTTCCCTTATTTTACCTTATTTTACTTTATTTTATTTTATTTTATTTTATTTTATTTTAATTTATTTTTAGTTTATTTTGAGAGAGAGAGAAAGAGTAGGGGATGGGCAGAGAGAAAGAGAAGGAGAGAGAGAATCCCGAGCAATCTCCACACTATCAGTGCAGAGCCCAATGTGGGGCTTGATCTCACAGTGAGATCATGACCTGACATGAGCTGAAACCAGGAATTGGATGCTTAACTGACTGAGCCACCGAGGCACCCCCCCTCCCACCTCTGATTTTTTTTTTTTTTTTTTTTTTTAGAGATGGCACAAGTGAGCGAGAGGCAGAGAGAGAGAGAGAAAGAAAGAAAGAATCAGGGCTCGTGTTCACCTAAGGTGGGACTCAAACTCATGAACTGTGAGATCATGACCTGAGCCAAAGTCAGATGCTTAACTGACTGAGCCACCCAGACACCCCTCTTTTGACTTCTTTGGAGGATGGTTGGCAGTGGAGGTGTCCAGAGTCCAGTTCAGGATTGTATATTGAATTTAGTTGTCCTGTCTCTATAAATTTTCCTTAATTGAGAACAAAACAGATCATGACATTGACATTTTCAAATGAGTATAAGTATTTTGTTAATAGAATGTCCCACATTTTGGATTTGCTTCCTCATGATTAGATTCAAGTTAAACATTTTGGCAAACATACTAACTAGGTGATTTGTCTTAGTGCGTCACATCAGGAAGTGTGCATATGTCATTTTGTCCGTTATTGGAGACAATAAATTTGAACCTTGTGTAAGATACAGTCTGCGAAATTGTTAAGGTATTTTCCCAAATGTAATTAATAATTAAGAGGTGTGGTGATGCTTTGAGACTGTGACTATTGTATTATCTAAAAACATTTTAGGGGCGCCTGGGTGGCGCAGTCGGTTAAGTGTCCGACTTCAGCCAGGTCACGATCTCGCAGCCCGTAAGTTCGAGCCCCGCGTCAGGCTCTGGGCTGATGGCTCGGAGCCTGGAGCCTGTTTCCGATTCTGTGTCTTCCTCTCTCTCTGCCCCTCCCCCATTCATGCTCTGTCTCTCTCTGTCCCAAAAATAAATAAACGTTGAAAAAAAAAAATAAAAATAAAAACATTTTACCCAGTGGTTTGATCCATGAATGAATCCGTGATTACATTTGGGGTTGCAAAAAAATATTTCTCTTTCTCTCATTCCTTTTTGTCTTCTTCGAAGACCATAAAAACTCTCACCAGAGTCCTTTCGCCACCTACTGTCACTTTTCAGTAGTCAAAATTGTGTTAACATGGACATAATTGAGCATTTTTTTGACTTTTTTAAAACTACATGCACAACCATAATAGGCTTTCTTTAAAAAAATTTTTTTAAAATGTTTATTTATGAGAGAGAGAGAGAAAATGGGGGAGGGGCAGAGAGAGGGAGACACAGAATCCAAAGCAGGCCCCAGGCTCTGAGCTGTCAGCACAGAGCCTGATGGGGGCCTTGAACTCACGCAGTGCAAGATCATGACCTGAGCCGAAGTCTGATGCTTAACCAGCTGGAGCCACCCAGGCACCCGCAGTCTTTTCTTTCTTTAAACAAATTTCAAAAAGTTTTAATCAAAGTAGTAACTATTTGTGGTTTAAAAAAGTTATATTGTACTGCATGATTTGCAATGAAAAATAGGTGTTCGCTGTACCATTGTTTCCACTATGAGTCCTTCCCTATGACAGCCCTTTCAACTCCTAGCTAATTCTCCTGGTATTTACTATTATATTTTTCTTTTTTCTTTGTTTTAATTTTTAATGTTTATTTTTGAGAGAGACACTATGAGTGGGGGAGGGGCAGAGAGAGAGCGAGACACAGAATCTGAAGCAGGCTCCAGGCTCTGAGCTGTCAGCACAGAACCCAATGTGGGGCTTGAACTCACGAGCCGTGAGATCATGACCTGAGCCGAAGTCGGATGCTTAACTGACTGAGCCACCCAGGCATCCCATATTTCTTTTTTTTTTTTTTTTAATTTTTTTTTTTTCAACGTTTATTTATTTTTGGGACAGAGAGAGACAGAGCATGAACGGGGGAGGGGCAGAGAGAGAGGGAGACACAGAATCGGAAACAGGCTCCAGGCTCTGAGCCATCAGCCCAGAGCCCGACGCGGGGCTCGAACTCACGGACCGCGAGATCGTGACCTGGCTGAAGTCGGACGCTTAACCGACTGCGCCACCCAGGCGCCCCCCATATTTCTAAATAATATGATTATGTTGCTGTTTATCTATCAATTTTAGACATTATCTGTTGATTTCCTTTTGTGAAATATGAGAGTTTCAGCCTAGACATACTGGCTTCATAATCCATGCTGCTGATTAGTCTTATAAAAGGTGAATGTTCTATTTTAGGGATGTACCTGGGTCTTTTATTTGCCCTATGTCTCCTTAATTCTGATATTCCTTCATATATCTTTAATTAGCTTTTGTTTTTTAGTGTTCTAATTTTGATTTCTTGATTGGATTTTTAAAGGGCAGTTAAAAACAACAGAAGTCACTCATGTGCGCACATATACACATGTACATATAAACACACAGATGACTCCCTGCCTGAATAATGGAATAGTTACTTAGTTTTCTTTCTGGCATGTTTTGAACTTAATTATGTGTGTAAGTAATTTCATATTGTTCTCAGTATCTATACTTACTTGCTATTTTTAGTGTTTCTTTTATGTACACCTTTCTGTATCTGTATTCTTGTTATTTTTCATGTCAAAAATAGCACTTTTGATGTACCTGTTAAGTGCTAGGAGCTTATTTTCCATTTTTTGGCCATTTGTTGCTATTCAGTTTTTGAATGGATACTAAGAATCTGAAGTAAATTGGTCCAGTGTCATACCTGAAAAAGAGTATTTCTAATTTTCCAGAAAGAATTACCTTGAAAGTCTAAGTTTCTAAGGGTCTTGATCTGGGTACTAATAAGTCTTGCTGGACATGTAATAGTTTTGCTATTGGTGAACAAACCAAAGAAAAGCTTTTAAATTTTATCTCAAATTAACCTTATTTACTTAGAATATATTTGAGCAGTGCTAAATTTTAGCTCACAGCATATGTCAGCTAATTTTCAGGTTTAAAAAAATGGTTGTGGGGCGCTTGGGTGGCTCAGTCGGTTAAGCGTCCGACTTCAGCTCAGATCATAATCTCGCGGTCCGTGGATTTGAGCCCCATGTTGGGCTGTGTGCTGACAGCTCAGAGCCTGGAGCCTGCTTCAGATTCTGTCTTCTTCTCTCTCTGCCCCTCCCCTGCTCGTGCTCGCTCGCTCTTTTTCTCTCTCTCAAAAATGAATAAACGTTAACCAAAAAAAAAAATGAAAAAATGGTTTTAATCGAAAACACAACAGATCTTTAGGTTAAAAACACTACTTCAGGGGCACCTGGGTGGCACAGTTGGTTAAGCGTCAGACTCTTTTTTTTTTTTTTTTTTTTTTTTTTTTTTTTTTTTTTTTTTTTTTTTTTTTTTTTTTTTTTTCAACGTTTATTTATTTTTGGGACAGAGAGAGACAGAGCATGAACGGGGGAGGGGCAGAGAGAGAGGGAGACACAGAATCGGGAACAGGCTCCAGGCTCTGAGCCATCAGCCCAGAGCCCAACGCGGGGCTCGAACTCACGGACCGCGAGATCGTGACCTGGCTGAAGTCGGACGCTTAACCGACTGCGCCACCCAGGCGCCCCTAAGCATCAGACTCTTGATCTCGGTTCAGGTCATGATCCCACAGTACCTCAGTTTGAGTCCTGCATCAGACTCTGCGCTGATGGCGTGGAACCTGGTTAGGATTCTATCTTTCCTTTTCTCTGCCCCTTCCCTGGCTTGTTTGTGCTCGATCTCTTTCTCTCAAAATAAATTTCTCTCAAAATAAAAAAAAAAAACACTATTTTAGAAATAGGTGTGTTAGATATGTGAGATATGGAAATAGGTGAGATATGGGAACACCTCTAATAGTGTGTTTCACCTCTTTTGGTAGTGAGTTACAGAAAAGAAATCGTTGACAATAGAAAGGAAGGTTGTTTGAGGTGTGTTTCTTTGTAATTAAAACTTTTTAGAACCACCAGTTGAAATCTGAATTATGGCAAAACAAGCAAAAACCTTTTCAACCAGTAGCAGTAAGGTATTTGGTTTATTCAGTAAGCATTTATTGGGCATATATTGTGTATAAGGGCCATGATGATTATATAGAGATGAAAGGTAAAAAAAAATATGAAAGTTTCTCTTTTGAAGAGTTGACAATTCAGTGATCGAGTCACTCACCTAATTGTTCAGTAAAATGTGTAAAAGATAATAAAGCTATTATGTGGGAAACGGGAGGGACTTGTAAACTTTGAGATTATAGACCTCACAGAGGAAGTCATTTAAGCTGAGCCTTAAAGCATGATTAATAAGGTGCCAGGGGGTTAGAGGTATTTTCAGGTTGAGGGAATTGCATAGGAATGGAGTCATTGGTACATGGTGTGTTTGGAGACTACAGGTAGAACAAAGTGACCTAGAATGGGAGGTATGGCAGGATATAAATTGGGGCTGGATTGTAGAAGGATTTTCTAAGGTGTCGTCAAGAGTTTTGTAGCAGAGGAATGGTGACTTTAGATTTAAGATAAGACTTTTTTTTTGTTTGTTTGTTTAAAAGGTGTGTACTATATATACTTTGATATGTGTAGAAAAGACTATGAAGAGGTATGTATCAAAGTGTTAACATGGAAGTTAATGGAGGGAGAGAGACAAATTTGCAAAATGCTGGGTAGAATCTAAGAGGGATGATGAGGGTCTGAGCTACAAAGGTGAGGATTAAGGTAGTAAACAAATACACTTGATTTAGTGTGATTAGATATTGGGGACAGGATTGGTGAGAGCAAGGGGCCAGTTAGGTTTCTAACTGGGGCATCTAAGTAACTGATACTATCTTTAACTGAAATAGTTAATGGTAGTTGACAGAGGCAGGAGGTTTGGGATCATCCTCCCTTATTTGTGACTTCATTTATGTGAGGTCTCTATCAATCTGTATAAACCCTATTGGAAAGGTTTTTCTTTTAGTGATGATGGGCATATAAATTTGGGTGGAGTGTAAAGTGTTAATGGCAGAAATGTTCCTGTTAAGCTAAAAAGAACTATAGAACTAAAAATATACTTGGAATAACTGTGGAATGCACATTGTTCTAACTGCTTATGAAGAGGCTACGATTGGGAGTGGGGAGGTGGACAAAATGGGTGAAGGGGAGTGGAAGATAACAGGCTTCCAGTTATGGAATGAGTAAGTCATGGGAGTAAAAAAGATGTAGAGCAGAGGGAATGTAGTAAATGGTATTGCAATAGCGTTGTTTGGTGACAGATGGTCACTCTGCTAGTGGTGAGCACAGCATAAGGTGTAGAGTTGTTGAATCTACGTTGTATACCTGGAATTGATGTCCCATCACGTGTTAGCTATATTCAAGTAAAAATAAAATGGGGGTGGGGGGAGAGTGGGAAGGCGCTGCAATATTGTATCTACCATTCAAAAGATAGCTTTAGGTGTTAACATTTTGAAACCCACACAATGACTGAGGTACACAATTTGTGATCAGGCTGCTGCTGCTGATTTATATATACATACACATGACTAGCAACATGTGATTCCACTTTTTACATGTTATCAATCATTTTGGAAATGTTTGAGCTCTTAAAGAACTTCATAAATCTACCTAAGTGTCCTACAGTGGCATTGAGCTTTTTTATAAATGTCTTATAAATTTTGGTTGCATTTATTTGTGTATATATATTGCATACACATTATATAGTAGACTCTGCACCCAGTGTGAGGCTTGAACTCCTGACCTTGAGATCAAGAGTCACATGCTCCACCCACTGAGCCAGCCCGGTGTCCCTTGGTTGCATTTTTTTAATCAGTTGGAAGTATTTGAAGTATTCAGCGAGTTGAAATGCCAAAAAGTTGAGGTTTTGTAGTTTTTGGCAAATTAAAGTTATTGAAAATAAAACCTTGCAAGCAGGTAAGTGCCAGATGAAAGTGTCAACAATTTTCAATATATCAATCTTAAAAAAAAGTTTGTTTTTTTTTAATGTTTATTCATTTTTGAGAGACACTGCATGAGCGGGGGAGGGGCAGAGATAGAGGGAGGCACAGAATCCTAGACAGGCTCCAGGCTCAGAGGTGTCCACACAGAGCCCAATGAAGGGGTTGAACCCACAAATTGCTAGATCATGACTTGAGCTGAAGTCGGATGCTCAAGCAGCTGAGCCACCCAGGTGCCCCAATGTATCAGTCTTTAAATACAACTTAGGGGACTACAGAAGACTGTTAAAAAACACAACCATACTGGAAAAAACACATTTTTCAGAGAAATAAATACAAGAGACATGACATTAGATGAAGCTAATAAAGATACATAAATATGACACAAAGAATATTTTTTTGGAATGATCTAATTTTTAGAAATTACATTTTTAGTGCCAAATGTATTACAATATTAAGCCAGGAGACAAGGTTCTAATCATCGTTAATTTGTGAGCTTGAGTAAGTCATCTAACCTCTGAGCCTCTTTTTTTATTTGTAAATTGGGCATGTTAGAGAAATACGTGTTTAACTTAATCATGTTAACTGCTTAACTGTAGTTAACATATGGGGTTAGTCTTGCTGAGTCATTTTCTCAGACTGTGGGTAAGGCTTACTTAAAGCCGGCTTGGCAAACTTCATGACATCTCATATCTGTCCTGTAGAAGTCAGAGGAAAGAAGTTGTTTCATGGATGTTTTATATATTGTTTTTTAATAAAAGTTTTTTGCAGAACAGTGTATCAGTTCATGCAGATTCTTCATTGAGAGAGAATATGGTACATTGTAACTAGGGGACAGGACTGATGATACACTTTGCATTTTAGTGGCAGTTTGAATTTAAGAATTTTTAAATTTACCTTATGCCTCTCTGTAATTTCATATATATATATATATTTTTTTTTTTTTTTAATTTCAGCTGTTCCAAGAATGATGCTGGATTGTAGTGTTCCTTAGGATTTATAGATTTATGTTTTTCCACAATTTAAACTTTTTGAGGCATATTTTGAAGATCTTAATGCCTTAAATAGCAAAGCATTTAAAAAACTTCAACTGCTCAGTTTGATGGTAACAGTTTTGGTTTTGGAGCAGTGTAGTTCTGTGTGTGTCAGTCTTAGATTTATCTTTGGACTGTCTGTTATATTGAGCTATAATGGATGTACAGCTGTAAGTATTCTACTTGAGCTCCTTGTTTTTAAGGCTCAGTCTTCTTGGACTTGAAGTTAAGCATCCTTGGCTTTCTCTTGGGAGCTGGTCTTCTTTGTCTCACATTTCCCTTTTTCTGGGTTTGGCTTCCTGGCTTTTCCACAAAGAGTAGAGGACTTTAGGTTCTTCTGAGAAGTTCAGAAGTTAGGTTTTGTTCAGAGGGATAAGCTGGAGAGCTCAATAGGAAATGGGGGGAAAGAGTAGATTATATTAAGAAGTTGTGATTGGAGCAAAACAGACTCAAACTCAACCTATACTACTTGCCACAATCAGCACAGCGCAGTTCTACCTGTGAGGTGTTTGTGATCATGTTCTTTTTTTTTTTTTAATGTTTATTTTTGAGAGAGAGAGCATGCAGAGAGAGAGAGAGGGAGACACAGAATCCGAAGCAGGCTCCGTGCTGTCAGCACAGAACCCGATGCCAGGCTCAAACTCATGAACTGTGAGATCATGACCTGAGCCGAAATCAAGAGTCACACTCAACCGACTGAGCCACCCAGGTGCCCCAGTGCTCATGTTCTTGATGAAAAACCTCGGGTGACCTGGGGCATTGATGATTGTGATGTAGTATTTCTTGGTCTCAAACTTCCACAAGATTTCAATGGTGATTTTTTTAAACCTGTTTTATTTTATTTTATTTTATTTTATTTTTTTTATATATATATGAAATTTATTGACAAATTGGTTTCCATACAACACCCAGTGCTCATCCCAAAAGGTGCCCTCCTCAATACCCATCAGCCACCCTCTCCTCCCTCCCACCCCCCATCAACCCTCAGTTTGTTCTCAGTTTTTAACAGTCTCTTATGCTTTGGCTCTCTCCCACTCTAACCTCTTTTTTTTTTTTTTTTCCTTCCCTTCCCCCATGGGTTCCTGTTAAGTTTCTCAGGATCCACATAAGAGTGAAACCATATGGTATCTGTCTTTCTCTGTATGGCTTATTTCACTTAGCATTACACTCTCCAGTTCCATCCACGTTGCTACAAAAGGCCATATTTCATTTTTTTTCATTGCCACGTAGTATTCCATTGTGTATATATACCACAATTTCTTTATCCATTCATCAGTTGATGGACATTTAGGCTCTTTCCATAATTTGGCTATTGTTGAGAGTGCTGCTATGAACATTGGGGTACAAGTGCCCCTATGCATCAGTACTCCTGTATCCCTTGGATAAATTCCTAGCAGTGCTATTGCTGGGTCATAGGGTAGGTCTATTTTTAATTTTCTGAGGAACCTCCACACTGCTTTCCAGAGCGGCTGCACCAATTTGCATTCCCACCAACGGTACAAGAGGGTTCCCGTTTCTCCACATCCTCTCCAGCATCTATAGTCTCCTGATTTGTTCATTTTGGCCACTCTGACTGGCGTGAGGTGATACCTGAGTGTGGTTTTGATTTGTATTTCCCTGATAAGGAGCGACGCTGAACATCTTTTCATGTGCCTGTTGGCCATCTGGATGTCTTCTTTAGAGAAGTGTCTATTCATGTTTTCTGCCCATTTCTTCACTGGGTTATTTGTTTTTCGGGTGTGGAGTTTGGTGAGCTCTTTATAGATTTTAGATACTAGCCCTTTGTCCGATATTGTCATTTGCAAATATCTTTTCCCATTCCGTTGGTTGCCTTTTAGTTTTGTTGGTTGTTTCCTTTGCTGTGCAGAAGCTTTTTATCTTCATAAGGTCCCAGTAATTCACTTTTGCTTTTAATTCCCTTGCCTTTGGGGATGTGTCGAGTAAGAGATTGCTACGGCTGAGGTCAGAGAGGTCTTTTCCTGCTTTCTCCTCTAAGTAAACCTGTTTTAAAACAGGTTAGTTTTCATAATCAATAAGGTAACTACATCTTTTTGAATTTCAAGGATTTTCCCCCCTTCTTGGAATTGATTTTTATTTGTTGCATAATACTGCTAAATACAGTTAAGAAAAAATTTTAGACTACTATTTTCCTTCTTGCGAGCCTTGCACAATGCTGTGAAGAGGGCAAAGTAGGTAACAATTACTATTTCACAGATGAGGAAGCAGAATTGAATGATGCACCCTTGATAATATGTCAGTTAGAGCCTGATCTTAAACATGGTGATTGGAAGCTCTGGGGTTAGAAACAGTTGGATTTGCTTTTTTGGCTCTACCTGAATTTCCTTCTCTGTTTAAAAAAAAACCTGTTTCAGGATTGTTGCAAGGAACAGATGAAATACATAATGATCATGTCTAACACATGGTATGACATGTAAATTCTCAACAAGTGTTAGTGATAGCTCTGGGATTTTCAAAATTTGAATCTCCACAGACTGGGGGTCTTTTATGACTAGAAAGTCAAAACTATTTCATATTAATTTTTTAAAATATTTATTGTGAGAGAGAAAGAAAGCGTGCTCTCACAGCTCACAAGCAGGGGAGGGGCTGAGAAAGAGGGAGAGAGAGAATTCCAACTAGGTTCTGTGCTGTCAGCACAGACCCCAGTATGGGGCTCCATTCTTCCAACTGTGAGATCGTGAGCTGAGCCAAAATCCAGAGTCGGCCACTTAACCAGCTGAGCCACTCAGGCGCCCCTCATATTAATTCAAAGATGTTGGCTGTTTTTCACCATGTTGATGCTTTAACTGATTGTACAGAAGCAATGGTGTGTAAAATTGCTGGCCTTGCCGTTAACAAAGACAGTTGCATCAAGCTGGACTAGTCATTGTTTTCTTTACCACCATGGACTCACAGGAAAAAAAACAAAGCTTAATTTCACTTAGCAGTGTCCTTGATGAAGCAGAAATAATTTTTATTTTTACTAAATCTTGATCCTTCACGTATCTTTTTTCCTGTGTGACAAAATGGGAAGTAAATGTAAAATATTTCTGCCTCATTCTGAAACAAGTGATGGTTGTCTCAAGGAAAAGCACTAGTGAAGGTCTTTGAATTGGCCACCTTTTCCATGGAACACCATGTATTCTTGAAAGAACAACTGGCACACTGTAGTTGTTCTACCTTGAGTATTTGGCAGACACTTTCTCAAATGAATGATAGTATTTGTTGCTAGTGATAAAATTCATGCTTTTAAATGAAAATTAGAGTTTTGGAAAACTTGTGTCTGCCTTCATGAGCTTGACAGTTTTCCAGTACTTAGAGATTCTCCTGATGAGGTCCATGGTGATATTAATGAACATTTTTTTTCCATGTTGTGTAATGAGATGTGTCAGCAAGTAGAAGAATTATGTTGCTAGTGAACCAGTATTTTCCAAATGACCAATACATGATGTTGTAAAATCAGACATGGATAAAAAGATCCACTCAAAATATAAAGTAACCGATAGATTTAATGCAATCGAATATGAAAAATTTGTTGATATGGTTTCAGATTCTGCACTGCAGCTAATCTTTGAGAAAGTACCACTTGTTGAGTTTTGTAGCATCATAGAATTATCTGAAAATGCTCTTAAAATATAACTCCCCTTTTCAGCTATATATCTGTATGCA
The DNA here is from genome assembly GCF_007474595.2 of Lynx canadensis. Lineage (NCBI taxonomy): Eukaryota > Metazoa > Chordata > Mammalia > Carnivora > Felidae > Lynx > Lynx canadensis. The sequence goes on along the minus strand of NC_044305.1, from coordinate 119,347,208 downwards.
GTTAGACTTCATATGTCATAGTCTTCATGTTTCAACCATAACAGCATATTGCAACAGATTGAATGCAGAAGCAGATTGAAAATCCATTTGTTGTCAATTAAGCTGGACATTAAAATTACAAAACTATTAAATCATGCTATTCTTCTCACCGAATTTATGTTTGTTTTTAGAAAATATAATTACTTTTCATAAAAATGTTATTTATGGGTTTATTATTTTAAAATACATTAATAGTTAAAAGTTTTTTTAGTTTTAATTTTTAGTATGGTAAATATAAATTGACATAACCTACATAAACTAAAGCCTTTTGGAATTCTCAGTAATTTTAGGAACCTAAAGGAGTCCTCAGAACAAAAAGTTTGAGAACTGGTGGTGTACCTCTTTCATTGCTTCTATATTCCCTCCTAATTCCATTTATAATGTAGCATAGGAAGCTGACACAAAATGAAAAGTGAAATGATAGGATAACATATGAAACAGTTGTACTGAGAAGAGTCACCTAAAGGGAATCCATTCAAAGCCATGAACAAATTTTCTTAGCAAATAATGGGGGGGGGGAGTGGGGTGGGGAATGTTGGGAACTTGTTGAGAAATGAAATTAAAACTTATGAAAGCAAGTTTGCTTTATCTTGTATTTGACAAAATTGGATTATAAATTTAATTCTTGGTTACTATTTAGCACTGGGAGAAAGAATCTAGTGTTGGAAGGGTTGGCATACCTTTTCTGACAAAATTGTGTAGATAAGATCCTTTAATCTTACTTTTGACTTTTATATTATGAACATAAAAGTCATTAAAAATATATTTAAAAGTCCATTTCCTCAAGGGACTCTTTTAGTCCTTTTCATATCATTTTAATTTTAAGCCCACTTGTGCTGTCATCCTTATCTATTTCTGTTCATCTGTTAACTCTCCATTCCTCATTTGCCAGTGGCTTAACAGTTGGTTCTACACTAACATTTTTCACTGCATCTTTTATTGGAGTCACAGTCTCTCTGTAGTTAAGTTTACACTGTTACTGGACCATCTGGTAAGAGATATACTAACGATGTCCATGTGATGAGTGAAGTATTTTCATATTGTTATAACTTGTTTTTGCAACCTTGTGATTTGAGAGTTTAGATAAGGAAGATTTGGTGTAGGGGAGTGATGGAATCACTTAAGTAGAAGCATTTAGTGCAGCAGGGTGTGTAGGTTGCAGGTGGGGTGTTTCAGGAAATGTAAAGGGCAAGTGAAGGTACTCCCTTTGGGCTATCTGGAATTAATGCTTTCTATATAAAACAATTGTTCATTTTCTCTTCGATTTAGAAATAAAATTAATTTTAACAGTTTGTAAGTGGAATGCTTTGTTTTTAGCAGTTTAGGACCCCTCAAATAGAAAAATAATTCCTTATTCTAGGTTTGCAGTGAAAGATAATGGGGATAACTAGTTAATGGGAGGGTTTTTTTTTCCAAGGTTTTATTTTAAAAAGTTTTTTAAAACGTTTTTATTATTTGTTTTTGAGAGAGAGAGAGAGAGAGAGAGAGAGAGAGACAGAGAGAGAGACAGAGAGAGAGAGAGAGAGAGACAGTGCCAGTGGGGAAGGGGCAGAGGGAGGAGACACAGAATCTGAAGCAGGCTCCAGGCTCTCAGCTGTCAGCGCAGAGCCCGATGTGGGGCTCGAACTCAAAAACTGTGAGATCATGACCTGAGCCGAAGTCGGTTGCTTAACCAACTGAGCCCACCCAGGCGCTCCAGGCGTTTTATTTGTTTATTTATTTAATTAAAAAAAATTTTTTTAATGTTTATTTATTTTTGAGAGAGACACACAAAGTGCAAGCAGGGGAGGAGCAGAGAGAGAGGGAGACACAATATCCGAAGCAGGCTCCAGGCTCTGAGCTGTCAGCACAGAGCCCCATGCAGGGCTCAAACCCACGAACTGTGGGATCATGACCTGAGCTGAAGTCGGTTGCTCAACCTACTGAGCCACCCAGGCGCCCCAAGTTTTTATTTTTCAGTAATCTCTACAGCCAACGTGGGGCTCGAATTTACAACCCTGAGATCAAGAGTTGCGTGCTCTACCAACTGAGCCAGCCAGGGACCCCTAATGGGAGGTTGATGTAAACCAGTGTGAGTTAGAAATGGTTTTGAACTTCTTAGATTTATGCCTTCCATCATCATTTTGTAGCACAAAGAGTAGAAGAAAACTCAGATGGTGAAAGTTATGGGATGAAGAGGTTGAGCATTGAATGCTAATTGAATCATTGGATTTTTAAATTCCAGAAGCTATAAACTGGAATACTTTGTTCCTTTATTCTGTTCTGTAGTAATGTTTTGGTAATGTAGGTAGTGGATGAAACCTTGTATTGGAAACAAAACTAGCTTTGTCAACAATTATTGTTTGTTTGTTTTGAGAGAGAGCTTAAGTGAGCAAGGGGTGGGGGGTGGAGATGGGAGGGGGGAGAGAGAGAGAGAGAGAGAGAGAGAGAGAGAGAGAGAGAGGGGCTCATCCGATGTGGGACTTGAACTCAGGAACCATGAGATCATGACCTGAGCTGAAGTTAGATGCTTTACTACTAAGCCACCCAGATGCCCCAACAATAGTTTTTTTAAATAGGCAAATGACTTCATCTCTTGGGCTTAGTTTTCTGTTTATAATAAAAGTAATATGATCTAACACTTAGGCTAACTATGTGCCAGCAACTGTACTAAGTGGTTTATGTGGATTATAGTTGTAGTTATTAACACAGTTCAAGAGATGGTTTGTAGGGTCCTATGTATGGGGAAATAGGAATGTACCAGCTAAAGCCTTTGGGAAAAAAAGCAACATTACATTGAGACATTTGGAAGAAAAGTGACTTAAAATGATATGTAAAATAATTTACATGTTACTTTAGGGCTTTGGAAGGAAACAGTAAAAGGAAAGGCTGTGGAAGCATTGGTAGTGTTACACTGGATCCTGAGGACTCCTTGCCCCTTCTTTTAAATCTTTCCATCATTTTTTTTCTCATCTGGCATCTTGGATAAAACCTAAGGTTGGATTATAAAGGAGGGAGAACTCTTGTTTGCTCTGATTTCTTGCCTGGGCATTCTGTAAGTTACAGGGTTTTGTTTAAGCTTAGAAAAGATAGCATTCTGGGGCACCTGGGTGGTTCAGTCAGTTAAGCTTCTGACTTTGGCTCAGGTCATGATCTCACAGCTTGTGGGTTCGAGCCCCATGTTATGCTCTGTGCTGGCAGCTTGGAGCCTGGAGTCTGCTTTGGATTCTGTGTCTCCCTCTCTCTCTCTCTCTGCCCCTCCCCTGCTAACACTCTGTCTCTCTCTAAAAATTTTTTAAAAAAAGAAGAAAACATTCTTAGTTAAGAGCCTGGACTATGGAGTCAAACTGATGAAGTTGAAATGTCAGTCCTGGCACTTAGTAGCCGTGTACCCTTGGGTAAATTACTTATCCTCATGTGCCTTTGATTTCCTCATCCACAAAACCCTGAGAAGTACTATGAGGATTAAATGAGTTAATGTTTGTAAAATGCTTGGAACATGTCTGGCACGTAGTAAGCACTATATAAATGTTTGTGAAATAAAACAAAAAGAATAACAAAAGCCAAGGACCTCAGAAGGGGATAAGAAGTTGGGGGAAAAAGCAGCGGTGTTCTTTTTCTCTTTTGTTGAAAGTAGAAACTGCGCTTAATTTGGAGTTCTTAAGAGACTGGCCTTGTTCTAAATTTTGGAGCAGCTAGATAGAACAGTACGAGAGTACAGGCTTCCTGGAGAATTGAAGAAAGATGACAAGAAGAGGTAATTGAAGGTTGGAATATTGGTAAGGAATTAGAGAATATTATGCGAAAGTTTTATTAGTATATCCTCTTTTCCCACGTCAGACATTCTTAACAAGCCAACGTCTCCTAAATTCTTTAGTGCCAAAAGAACTTTCTTTCATTTTCCAGTAGGGAAAACAGTCCTCATTTCCTCCATTAAGTCATTTATTGACTGATCCCATTTGAAGATCCTTCCCAGCCACCTCCTCCCACTTCTCTGTTGGAATGAAATGGTTTTATGCCTTGGTTGGCTGGTGTCCTGAATGGATCAGCGCAGATTTAACTTGTTTAAGCAGATGTTTTGTCTCTCTCATAAATAAGCTTGGGAAGGGGCTGTTTGAAAGGTTGTGTGGTTTTATTCTTTACCAAAACAAAACAAAACAAAACAAAACATTAAAACCTGAACTGGATGTGAGAGGAGAGGAGGGTAGTCAAGTCAATTAGTAGGAATTTAAAGTGGCTATGTTTTATCTAATACAGAATAAACCAATGCCATTGCAAACTATTATTCTAATGTGAAAGTATAATGGCCAAATGACAAGTTGTCATGATATTATATGGAGATCAGCATTATACATTAATAAGTTTGAAGCATTTAATCAAGTCTTAGATTCTGAAGATTTGGTGACCTTTGGAGATCATACATGAACTCATAATGATTCAGAAAAACTTTTAATATGTGAAAAGTTATAAATTTCCACAAAAAAGGAATAAAGGTGGAAAGTGAGCAAAGGGTTAGGAGATAAGTGAGCAAGTTCTGGGCAAGTTGAGTAGAGAGCTGCTAACCTGACAGTCATGCTGCTGCCTGGGATACAGTTTGGGCTGGATCAAGGAGATGTGTCAGAGGAGTAAGATAAGGACAGGCCAAAAAGAGAATAGACAGTTTGACTCACTAGTGGCAAATCAGTAGACTGGAGAAGCCTGAAATCGAGCAGAGTAGAGTTCAGAACCACCTTAAGAATAGCTTAATTGGAAGCTTGTTAGGTACCCTCCTAGACTTTTTACACATGATCTCATTTAACCTTTACAACATCTTGGAGTTGGAAATTATAATTCCTACTGTAGTGGGAAGGCAACAAGAGGTCTAGAGAGGTTAAAGTTTCACCCAATGCCACATAGCAAGTATGTGACAGAGCCAGCAGACCATGTTTATCAGGGTACTCTTAATCACTATGCAACACATGGCCTTTCTTAATTCTTAAAATGAATTCACTGTCAACAGCATACTTGTATTTGCTTATGGAGGTGTAGTGTATAACCTAACATATCATAAAAATATGATTGGAGTAGCTCTATAGAGAGATTAAGATAGGTATTTGAGGTAGGGTTACTCTTGATGCTGTGATGCCAAATAAGAATATAAGGAGATACTGCCATGTTCTGCAGAACACCTTCTGGAAGGTGCCTCCAAAGTTTTGGACAGTGGAAGTGACAGCAGAAGCAGAATAGTGTTTCATCACACACGTACTGCATCACACAAGCAAGAATTTACTTGCTCAGTTCTTTGACATGAAAAAGTTCCTCCTTCCTTTTTTTTGGATAAGTGTCAAAGGAGCATATAAAGAGCTCAGGAATAAAGGAAATGAAGGAAATTCATGAGGGACTTGAGGAATTAACTACACATGCCAAATTTAAAACTACTTTTGGAAATCTATGACTCCAATGAAATACATCTTATGGCTTATGTGAAACAAAGCACAAAGCTCATTAATTTCTACTGTACTAATTTTGAGTTCAAAATAATTAAGACACAGTAAGTGTGGTTGTGTTTTACTTAGAGCTTTTGATTTTTTAGAAATCAGATTTTGTGAAATAATACTTAAAGTGCTACATGGGTATTATAAATCTATATTTACTAGGGGCGCCTGGCTGGCTCAGTCAGTCAAGCATGCCACTTTTTTTTTTTTTTTTTTTTTAAGATTTTATTTTTCAGTTATCTCTATACCCCACATGGGCTCGAACTTAAGAACCCTGAGATCAGGAGTTGTATGCTCTACCAGCTGAGCCATCCAGGTGCCCTGAGCATGTGACTTGATCTCTGGGCTGTGAATTTGAGCTTCCCATAATATATATGTGTGTGTGTGTGTGTGTGTGTGTGTGTGTGTGTGTGTGTGTATCTGTACACATATATATATACACTTACACATGTATATACTTATATATATATATATATACTTATATACACACATATGTATTATGTACTTATATATAATACATAAAGTATTAGAGGAAATTTTAAATTTTCAAATAAGAAAATTTAAATTTAGCAGGGTGAATAAAGATATTACATCTTTTGTGCATAGACAAACATGTTAATTTTCTGTTTTTGTGACATTGCTTCTCTTGCTTTTTTTTTTTTTTTTATCCTCTGTTATCTGGTATTGTGGAATTAGATTTTCCAGTTGTCTTCTGTAACTATATTTACTTCTGAGAATCTTAATAAATTAGAGGAGTGTCTCTAAAATTAGTACATAGCAGATAAGACTTTCTTCCTCCTGACTTACACCTATAGATTCAGTAGTTTTTGAGTTTTATTATATACTACTTTGTAATGTCAGCTTCTTTTGTTAGATGAAGTTATTTTTTGTTAGAATGACTTTTGTTATTTGTAATGTAATTTTAATGTAATACAATGTATAGGTACTTCAGAATAGAATAGCTACTTTGCTTTTTAAAAGTCCATAAATAGAATACAGGAACAGTGTACAGAAATCAAAAGTATTTCTGTAGAACATTAGTAATGAAATATTTACAAATGGAATTAAGACGTTAATTCCACTTATACTGGCTTCAAAAAGAATCGGTATTTAGGAATAAATTTAACAAAAGAAGTACAAGAGTCGTACACTGAAAACGCTATTGAAAGAGACTAAAGAAGATCTCAGTAAATGGAAAGATACACATTGTTCATGGATCAGAAGACAATATTAAGGTGGCAGTACTATCCAAATTGGTCTACAGATTCAGTGCAGTTCCTGTTAAAATACTAGGAAGCTTGTGTGCAGAAGTTGATAAGTGACTCATAAGATTCGTACAGGAATGCAGAGGGCCCAGAATAGCCAAAATAATTTTGAAAAAGAAGCACAATGTTGGAAGACACACATTACCTGATTTCAAAACTTACAGCAGGGCTACAGTAATCAAGACCATGTGGTTCTAGCATAAAAGTAGGCATTACAGATCGGTGGAATAGAATTGAAAAGTCCAGAAATAAACCTTTATATTCTGGCCAATTGAGTTTTGATAATTAAATATCAAGCACTCTTGTGGCACCTGGGTGGCTCACTTGGTTGAGTGTCCCACTTCAGCTCAGGTAGTACACAATCTCATGGTTCCTGTTTGAGCTCTGCCCGCGTTGGGGTCTGTGCTGACAGCTCAGACCCTGGAGCCTGCTTCAGATTCTGTGCCTCCCCCTCTCTCTGCCTCTCCCCCGCTCGTGCATGGTCTCTCTCTCTCTCTCTCTCAAAAATAAATAAAACATGAAAAAATTTTAAAAAATAAATATCAAGCACTCTTAAATGTTCTCCTTTACTATTTACCTTTCTGTCTTTATCTTTTCAGCTTCTGTCCATTACTTCTTTTTTAAAGTTTATTTATTTTGAGAAAGAGGACAGGGTAGGGGCAGAGAAAGAGAGAGAGAGAGAGAGAGAGAGAGAGAATATCCCAAGAAGGCTCCACACTATCAGCACATGGAACCTAATGTGGGGTTCCAACTTAAGCACTGTGAGATCATGAGCTGAGCCAAAATCAAGAGTCGGATGCTTATCCAGCTGAGCCACGCAGGCACCCAACTCCCTCCCATTATTTAAATCAACAGGTATTTATTGCTGAGTATGTGGGACTAGGGTGAATTCTGAAGTGATATTTACTGACATCCATCTGGCCTGACCGAGCTGGCTTATGCTGCTGTAAGGACTAGTAACCTAGGAGAATGCCAGTTTTTAACAGTAGTTAACAAAGAATGAATGTATATATGAAGTGTATATATTTATAATTCAGTATCAATATTGCTGTTGCTGGTGGCTAGATCAGGATAATAAAAAATTGCTTTTTAATAATTATATAACAAAAGAATGCTAATTAGGATATCAGATAAAAAAATCTAAATTATTTTGGCTTGGTTTCTTTTTTTTTTTAAATTTTTTTCAACGTTTTTTATTTTTTTATTTTTGGGACAGAGAGAGACAGAGCATGAACGGGGGAGGGGCAGAGAGAGAGGGAGACACAGAATCAGAAACAGGCTCCAAGCCATCAGCCCAGTGCCTGACGCGGGGCTCGAACTCACGGACCGCGAGATCGTGACCTGGCTGAAGTCGGACGCTTAACCGACTGCGCCACCCAGGCGCCCCTTCGGTGATTTTTTTTTTAAATTTTTTTTTCAACGTTTTTTTGGCTTGGTTTCTTTAGTCTGTAATATCAGACTGCCAGTATATCATCATGTAGATATGTGAGAAATATTATCTGCCACATGTGGGGAAAGAATAATAGCTGTATTGTTTCTGAACTTTGTATTAATACTTTTTTTTAAAGTGTCGTCTTTGATAAAAAAAAAAAATGTTTTTCCTTGGTTCAAATACTTGAATTTCAGCCTTAGCAAGTTTTTAGTGAATACAAATTGCCTCTAAAGCTTTGAAAGAATGATAGTGTAGTGCACCAGTGCTATAAACCACAACCCTCTGGTGGAACAGTAGAAGGTGGGGGACTGGGACAGAGGCTTTAAACTCCCTGAAATATATACAGTTTGGTGTAAGGGAATGGGCAAAGGATCCATGATTTTCTTTAGGTTCTCAAATGATTTGAAACCTATTCTAAAAAAGGTCAAGGATTACTTAACCTTTAAAAGACAATAAAGCTGTTGAGAGATCTTCCATTTCTGGACATCATAGAGTAACTGGCACCAGAATAGCCTTCTGGCTATAAACTGCTAGACTACCAGACAAAACATAAGAAACAGCTGTTTTTAAATATTTGGTAACAGGTGCGGCAGAATTGCAATCCTTGAGAGAAGGAAAACAAATAAATAGAACCCTGCAATCCCCCTGGCTTTCTTTCTGAAACTAGATTCCAATTCAGGATCTAAGCAGAGCAAGGCAGTCTTGTTGGGCCAATGAGTTAGAACTCAGAGAAAGACTGAGGGGGAGGCTGGAATTTGCAGGATTGTTTATCATAGAAGATGGCATTATGTGGACAGTGAGATCCAGAAAGGAGTCCCTTTGAATCTTTGGATGCTAAGCTGTGTGGGGCTCCATGGCTGAGCAGAGAACAACTATTAGGGGAAAGAACAACTACCAGATAGTTGGAAGAAGTGTTGAGACTTAAAATGGGTTGGGAGACATTCTAGTTCTGACCACCCAAGAGAGAGAGATCTCATTGAATATAAAGGCCATTTGGGGAAGACCCTAGAAATGGCATTCATTAGGAGTGGGGCTAAAGTAATAACTCTGGAGAAAAGGCTGCTGTAGCCCTTCCTTAAAACTGTGCTGAAAAACGGACCTCAATAGGGTTAAGCTGATTCTCAACTAATTTAGCTGCCCATCTTAACAAAACTCAACATTTAAAAAGTCTATACGTTAACAAAGTCTGTAAGATGTTTAGCATCTAATCTGAAGTTACTAGGCATATGAAGAAGTAGGAAAATGTAATCCTTAACCAGGAGAAAAATCAGTTTCTGGAAAAAGACCCAGAAATGACAGAGATGATGGATTTAGAAGACAGATGTTGAAGCATTTAAAGGAAAGCATGAACATGAAAGAAATGTAGATGTAAAAAAGACCCATTGGAGCTTCCAGAACTGAAAAATATGGTATCTGAAAGGAAAAATTCAGTTGATGGGGCTTAACAGCAGATTAGATATGCAGAAGAAAAGATCAGTGATAGGATAATAGAAACTGCCCAAAATGAAGCACAGGCTAAAAAAAGACTGGAAGAAAAAGAGAGCCCCAGTGATGTGTGAGACATTATCAGATAGCCTGCCTAATACCATTTGCATTTGGAGGCTGCAGTTGAAGAAGTATTTGAAGAAATATGGCTGAAAAAATTTTAAATATAATGAAAGCTATAATCCCTTAGACTTAATGATCCCAGATAGGATAAACACAAAGAGAGTCACACTGAGGCACATCCTAATCCAATTGCTGAAAACTAGTTTTAAAGAGAAATCTTAAGAGAAACTAGAGGAAAGAAAAACCGCATTATATATACAGAGGGCAAAGATAACAGCTGTTGACTTTTCAAGAAAAATAATGTAAACCAACAAATGAACCTAACTTTATTACAACTGGACAACAACCACACTGAGGAGGAGGAAGAGAATAAATCATCAAAGTAACTTCAGAAAATAGTATTTTGACTAGATATTGTAAGACTAAAGATAAAAAGAACTGTATACAAGTATTATATTCTAGTTAGTAAATCTGCCCTTTCTCATAAGGATATGGGTTAGTAAGCCTGAAACTGCTCTGTGTATATACTACTTTATGTATATATTAAGATTGAATATATAAGTAAATCTAGTTTAGATCATGACAGCCAGATACCTAACTGTTAAAGGAAGAGGTTACAAGTAAGGAAAGGAAAATGGCTAGAATGAACTTTTGGTCTTGAATTGGAGGTATCAGTGTTAACTCATGGTTTTATGTAATATATACAGATAAATAGGTCTAGAAATGTAGATGTATGTATATGCATGGGTTACTGTGCATAAATGTATTTCCTCTCTCTGTCCTCTGGGAATGCGTAGAAGCTGTGACACTCCAGGAGCAATGAGCATATCTTGTGCCCAGATCTTGGACTCAACAATTCTTCATTAAGACATACCACGGCACTTTGAAGAAAGAGCTGGGATAGAGGCAGAAGAGGATGATTCTGAAGCATCTTTGGTGCCAGAAAACAAAGAAGTGCTAGAAAAGGGTGGGACATGTCAAAAGGATGTAAGAGCCAACTTGAAAGAGCTTCTGATGGCCAAAGCTGGAATCAAATAATTCTAGTATTACATAATCAGTAGAATAAAATATCTATGAGTCCATATTGGTAATAATAAATAATTAAATAAGTAAATGAATGGGGAGAAGGAATAAAATGTAAAAGAATTAGTTATTAAGTGTAAAGTAGTGACTAAACACAGCATCACCATTAGCAAATATTACAGTAATAGTTGTCACGGGCACAAATCGATATGGAAGGTAAAATCAGTGAGTGAAGGTATGGTGAGAAACATATTTTCATAGCCTTAAAGTATTTTCTCCAAAAAATTTATTAGTTACAAAGAGAAAAAATGAATTTATAGTGGAGAGAAACTCTGTAGATACCACCATAACCAAGTTATCAAGGTTAATAGCACAGCAATAAGACATTCACAATGTATATACTCCCTGATAATGAGCTAAGAAAGGCAAAATATTTCATCTGTGGTGTTCTTACCAAAAAATGCAAAGCCTTGCTCTAATTATGAGAAGACATCAGACAAACCCAAATTGAGGGAGGTTCTACAAGATACCTGGCTAGTATTTTTCAAAATTATTAAGGTCATGCAAGATGAGAAAATATTGAATAACTGTTACAGATCAAGGAAACGTGTCCACTACATGCAGTGTTGGGAACCTGAATTGGATCCTGGAACAGAAAAAGACATTAGTGGGGTGCCTGGGTAGCTCAGTCGGTTAAGCACCCTACTTTGGCTCAGGCCATGATCTCATGGTTTGTGAGTTCGAGCCTCATGTCATGCATGCTCTGTGCTGCCAGCTTAGAGCCTGGAGCTTGCTTTAGATTCTGTGTCTGTCTCCCTCTCCCTGCCCCTCCCCTTCTTATGCTGTCTCTCTCTCTCTCTCTCTCTCTCTCTCTCTCTCTCTCTCTCTCTCTCAAAAGTAAACATTAAGAAAAAGAAAAAGACATTAGTGAACAAATTGGTAGATTTAAGTCTGTAGCTAAGTTAATTGCTTCATACCAGTGTTACTTTCTTTTTTCTGATAATGATTATCTAAGTGTTAACATTAGAAGCTGGATGAAAGGTATATGTGGACTCTGTTTTTGCAACTTTTCTGTAAAGTCGTTTCAAAATAAAAAGTTTCTTAAGTCTGGATTCCTCCCAAAAGGGGTGTGTATGTGGGTGGGGGGTGTCATGCAAGCCAGAAGACAGTGGAGTAACACTTTTTAAGTTCTGAAAGGAGGGACACCTAGCTGGCTCAGTTGGTAGAGCATTCGACTCTTGATCTCAGGGTTGTAAGTTTGAGCCCCATATTGGTTGTAGAGATTACTTAAAAATTAAATCTTCTTTTTTTTTTTTTAAGAAATAGATCAATCCTTTTTTTAAAGTTTATTTTTTGAGAGAGGGAGGGAGAGATGGAGGGAGGGGCAGAGACAAAGGGAGAAAGAATCTCAAGTAGGCTCCACGCTGCCAGCCCAGAGCTGACACGGGGCTCAGTCCCACAAACTGTGAGACTGAGTTGGTGGCTCACCTGACTGAGCCACCCAGGCGGTCCAAAAATACAATCCTAAAAAAAAAAAAAAAAAAAAAAAAAAAGTTCTGATGTGAAAAGACTGTCATTAGAATTTAATCCTGACAAGCATATCTTGCAGAAATCAAGACAAACTGAAGACATTTCCAGGACGCAGGTGTGGCTCAGTTGATTGAGTGTCTAACTCCAGCTCAGTCATGATCTTGTGGTTCTTGAATTTGAGCCCCACATTGGGCTGCGGCTGTCAGTGCAGAGCCTGCTTCAGATCTGCTGCCCTCTCTCTTTCTCTGCCCCTCCCCTGCTCATGCATGCTTACACATGTGCTCTGTTTCTTAAAAATAAACATTTAAAAAGGCATTTTGCAGACAAAAGCTGAGAGAATTTCTTGCTGACAGTCCTGCTCTATTAAAAATGTTAAAGGGGGACGCCTGGGAGGCTCAGTCAGTGAAGTGTCCCACTTCAGCGCAGATCATCATCTCATGGTTTTGGAGTTCGAGCCCTGCGTTGGGTTCTCTGCTATTAGCACAGAGCCTGCTTCAGATCCTCTGTCCCCCTCTCTGTCTGCTCATTCTCTCTCTCTCTCTCTCAAATTAATAAATAAACTTTAAAAAAAATCTTTAAAAAATATTAAAGGAAATTTTTCAGGCTGAAGAAAACCATTTTGGGTGGAAACTCAGATACACACAAAAAAATGGAGAAGATAAATGGTACACATGGGGAAATGCAAAATACTTTTTTCTCAAATTTAAATTTATTTCACACAATTGACTAGTAAAATTCAGAAAATGTAGATGTAAAAAGTAAAAGGTAGATGTAAAAAGTAAAAGCCCAGTAATAGGGAGAAAATGGAATACACTGCTGTAAGGTTCTTACATTAATATGAGAAGTGGTATAATACTGTTTGAAGGTGCACTGTGCTAAGTTAAAAATGTGTGTTATGAAGTCTAGTGCAACCACTAAAAAATACCTTAGGACTACCTAAGAAGCCAATAATTATAAAAAAGCCCAGGTGGCTGTATTAATAGTAGACAAAGTAGATTTCAGAGCAAGGATTATACTTCCAGGAATAAAGAAATTTTTTTTGTAATGATAAAGGTGTCAGTTTATCATATTTATATACCTAATAACAGAGTTTCAAAATACTTGAAGCAGAAACTGACAGAATTGGAAGGAGAAATAGAAATCTATAATTATATAGTTGGATACTCAACGAATATTCTTCTGTAGTGATTGATAGAATAGACATATATTAAAGAAATAGAATCTTAATTTAAGTTTTTTCTGAAAGAAATTTTAAGGCTCAGATGGCTTCACTGGTGAGTTTTATCGAATGTTTAAGGAAGAAAATACTACTATTTCAGTAAATGGTGGAGGAGGGCACACTTTAAATCATTTATGGGACCAGCCTTCTCTTGGATATTAAGACCAGACAGAGAGATCCCTAATGAACATTGACATCTCCTTCATGAACATGTATGTAAGAATCCTTATCTAGGGGCACGTGGGTGTTTTAGTTGGTTAAGGGTCTGACTTTGGCTCAGGTCATGATCTTGCAGTTCGTGAGTTTGAGCCCCACATCAGGCTCGCTGCTGTCAGCTCAGAGCTCACTTTGGATCTTCTGTCCCTCTCTCTTTCTGCCCCCTCCCTGCCCCCAAAATAAACAAACATTAAAAAAATAATAATTGCACAGCATTTCTGGGAACTTATAAAAAATAATATGTCATGACCAAGTAGACTTTATTTTAGGAATACAATGTTGATTTCACATTCAAAATAAATTTTTAAAAATCATTTTATCTATCTGTCTATCTATCTATCTATCTATCTATCTATCTATTTAGTGCTTGTTTACGGGTGCCTGCATGGCTTAGTCAGTTGTGCAGCCAGCTCTTGATTTCGGCTCAGTTCATGATCCCAGGGTCATGGGATTGATCCCTGTGCCAGGCTCTTCCCTGAGCAGGCACCCTGCTTAAGATTCTTTCATTCTCTCTCTTTCTCTCTCTCCCTCCACTGCCCCTCTCCCTTGCATGCTTGTTCTCTCTATAAATAAAATTAAAAAATAAATAAATAAATAAATAAAACAAAAAATTAAAATAAAATAAAATAAAATAAAATAAAATAAAATAAAATAAAATAAGGGTGCCTGGGTGGCTCAGTCACTTAAGTGTCTGACTTTGGCTCAGGTCATGATCTCACAGTTGGTGGGTTCGAGCCCTGCATTGGACTCTTCACTGAAAGCTTGGAGCCTGGAACCTGCTTCAGATTGTGTTTACCTCTCTCTCTGCCCCTCCCCCATTTGTGCATGTGTGCACGTTCTCTCTCTCTCTGTCTCTCTCTCTCTCTCTCTGTCTCTCTCTCAAAAATAAATATTTTTTAAAAACTTATTTTTGGGGCGCCTGGGTGGCTCAGTTGGTTAAGCGTCCGACTTCAGCTCAGGTCACGATCTCACGGTCCATGAGTCCGTGAGTTCGAGCCCCGTGTCGGGCTCTGGGCTGATGGCTCAGAGCCTGGAGCCTGCTTCCAATTCTGTGTCTCCCTCTCTCTCTGCCCCTCCCCTGTTCATGCTCGGTCTCTCTCTGTCTCAAAAATAAATAAACGTTAAAAAAAAAAAAACTTATTTTTATTTTTTAAATTTTTTTTCAAGTTGATTTGTTTATTTTGAGAGAGAGAGAGAGAGAGAGAGAGAGAGAGAGAATCCCAAGCAGGCTCCATGCTGTCTGTGCAGAGCCCAATGCAGGGCTCAAACTCATGAACCACGAGATCATGACCTGAGCTGAAGCCAAGAGTTGGACACTTAACTGACTGAACCACCCAGGCTCCCTTAAAGTGTTTAATTTTGAGGGAGGGAGAGAGGGAAAGAGGGAGAGAGAGAATGAGAGAGCACGCAAGTGAGCAGGGGAGGGACAGAGAGAGAGGGGGACAGAGCTGACAGCAAAGCTGTATGCGGGGCTTGAACTCATGAACTGTGAGATCATGACCTGAGCTGAGTCAGCTGCTTAATCAACTGAGCCACCCAGGAGCCACTATTTTATTTTATTTTAGAGACAGAGAGTGAGTGTGTCTGAGAGCAAGGGAGAGGGGCATGGGAGGGGGGAGAGAAAGAGAAAGAAAGAGTCTTAAGCAGGGTCACTGCTCAGCACAGAGCCTGGGACAGGACTTGATCCCATGACCCTGGGATCATGACCTGAGCCGAAGTCAAGAGTCGGCCGCTCAACTGACTGAGCCACCCATGAGCCCCCTAAATCAATTTTAATTAGCTCCCTTAATGGGGTAAAGAAGAAGGGTGCCTGGCTGGCTCAGTTGGTAGAGCATGTGACTCTTTGGGGTTGTGAGTTCAAGCCCCAGGTTGAGTGTAGAGCCTACTAAAAAAAAAAAAGAAGAAGAAGAAGAAAAGTCATGATCATCTTAATAGGTACGGAAAAAGCATATGATGGGGTGCCTAGGTGGCTCAGTTAGTTAAGCATCCAATTCTTGATTTGGGCTCCTGTCATGATCTCATGGTTCGTGAGTTTGAGCCCCACATTGGGCTCCATGCTGACAGTGCAGAGCCTACTTGGGATTCTCTCTCTTTCCCTCTCTCTTTGCCCCTCCCCTGCTTGCTTGTGCACTGTTTCTGTCTCCCTCAAGATAAATAAATTAGCTTAAAAAATAATAAAAGCATTTTACAAAATACTCATTTGCATCACGATACCTTAGCAAACTAGGAGTAAAAGGACATTTCCTCAGCCTACTAAATGATGTACAGTTAACATGATACTTTAACAGTGAAGCTTTCACTCTAAGCTTTCTTTGTTAAGGATCAAGTACAAAACAACATTGTATTAGAGGCCCTAGCTGGTAACAGTAAGGCGAGAGAAAGAAAGATATCAGAGGTTCAAAAGGAAAATGATTAAGAAAGTGCCTTTTTGTAGACTACCTGATTATATATATGACTTACATACATAGAAAACTCTAAGCACCCTACCTCCCAAATAAAGAGCAGCTAGAATTAAGAAGTGACTATAGCAAGGTTACAGGATAGGGATCAGTATACAAAAATAAGATGTATTCTGTATTGAGCAACAATTAGAAAATGAAACTCTTAAAAAAGTATTATTTATAATAGCACCCTAAACATGAAAAATGAAATGGGGATAAATTTAACAAAATGTAAGACCTAGGCCCTGAAGACTACAAAATACTGTCGAGAGAACTTAAGACCCAAATAAACTGAGAACATCTTATGTGGATTTTACCTCAGTAGAAAATACACAAATAAAAAAATGGAATTATGGAACTTAATTTAGGTTAAGAGCTTGTATGGTGTGAAAAAACAAATGGAATTGAGTACTGGTTCTGCCACCTTAATTCTCTGACCTTATTTAAATTACTTTAAACTTTCCTTTTCTTTAAAATAGGCATATATGTAGTTTTGCAGAGGATTTTCAAAAATTAATGTTTAATTTACATTCAAGTTAGTTAGCATATAGTGCAACAATGATTTCAGGAGTATATTCCTTAAGGCCCCTTGCCCATCTAGCCCATCCCCCCTCCCACAACCCTCTGTTCTCTATATTTAAAAGTCTGTTCTATTTTGTTCCCCTCCCTGTTTTTGTATTATTTTTGCTTCCCTTTCCTTAGGTTCATCTGTTTAGGATCTTAAATTCCTTTTATGAATGAAGTCATGTGATATTTGTCTTTCTCTAATTTTGCTTAGCATTAATACTTTCTAGTTCCATTCATGTAGTTGCAAATGGCAAGATTTCATTCTTTTTGATTGCCGAGTAATACTCCATTGTATGTATATGTGTGTGTGTGTGTGTATACCACATTTTCTTTATACATTTAGCTGTCAATGGGCATTTGGGCTCTTTCCATACATTGGCTATTGTCGATAGCACTGCTGTAAACATTGGGGTGCATGTTCCCCTTCGAAACAGCACACTTGTATCCCTTGAGTAAATACCTAGTAGTGCAGTTGCTGGGTTGCAGAGTAGTTCTATTTTCAATTTTTTGAGGAACCTCTATACTGTTTTCCGGAGTGGTTGCACCAGTTTGCGCTCCCACCAACAATGCAAAAGAGATCCTCTTTCTCCTCACCTTCGCCAACATCTGTTGTTGCCTGAGTTATTAATGTTTTTAGGCATTCTGACAGGTGTGAGGTGGTATCGGTATCTCGTGGTTTTGATTTGTATTTCCCTGATGATGAGTGATGTTGAGTGGTTTTTCATGTTTCTGTTAGCCATCTGGATGTCTTCTTTGGAGAAGTGTCTATTCATGTCTTTTGCCCATTTCTTCACTGGATTATTTGTCTTTTGGGTGTTGAGTTTGATAAGTTCTTTATAGGTTTTGGATACTAACCCTTTATCTGATACGTCGTTTGCAAGTATCTTCTCCCATTCCATCAGTTGCCTTTTAGTTTTGCTGATTGTTTCCTTCTCTGTGCAGAAGGTTTTTATTTTGATGAGGTCCCAGTAGTTCATTTTTGCTTTTGTTTCCCTTGCCTCTGGAGACGTGTTGAGTAAGAAGTTGCTGCGGTTGAGGTCAGAGAGGTTTTTGCTTCCTTTCTCCTCTAGGATTTTGTTGGCTTCCTGTCTTACATTTAGGTCTTTCATTCATTTTGAGTTTATTTTTGTGTATGGTATAAGAAAGTGGTCCAGGTTCATTTTTCTGCATGTCACTGTCCAGTTTTCCCAGCACCATTTGTTGAAGAGACTGTCTTTATTCCATTGGATATTCTTTTCTGCTTTGTCAAAGATTAGTTGGCCA
The DNA here is from genome assembly GCF_007474595.2 of Lynx canadensis. NCBI lineage: Eukaryota > Metazoa > Chordata > Mammalia > Carnivora > Felidae > Lynx > Lynx canadensis. Next base: position 119,329,212 of record NC_044305.1, on the reverse strand, counting down.
TACGTTTGTGGGTCCATTATGGGTTCTCTATTCTGTTCCATTGACCTGGGTGTCTGTTTTTGTGCCAGTACCATACTGTCTTTTTTTTTTTTTTTTTCCAACGTTTATTTATTTTTGGGACAGAGAGAGACAGAGCATGAACGGGGGAGGGGCAGAGAGAGAGGGAGACACAGAATCGGAAACAGGCTCCAGGCTCTGAGCCATCAGCCCAGAGCCTGACGCGGGGCTCAAACTCCCGGACCGCGAGATCGTGACCTGGCTGAAGTCGGACGCTTAACCGACTGCGCCACCCAGGCGCCCCAGTACCATACTGTCTTGATGATTACACCTTTGTCGTAAATCTTGAAGTCTGGGATTGTGATGCCTCCAGCTTTGGTTTTCTTTTTTAAGATTGTTTTGGCTATTCGGGGTCTTTTCTGGTTCCATACAAATTTTAGGATTGTTTGTTCTAGCTCTGTGAAGAATGCTGGTGTTATTTTGATAGGGATTGCTGCAGAGGATTTTTTTTAAGTTTATTTATTTTGAGAGTGGATGTGGGGGAGGCGCAGAGATCAAGGGAGAGAGAGAAAATCCCAAGCTAACAAGCACAGAGCCTGATGCGGGGCTCGATTCTGTGAACTGTGAGATCATGATCTGCGCCAAAATCAAGAGTGTCAACTGACTTGACAGTTGCCCCACAGAGGATAATTTTGAATAGTAAATGAGATAATATGGGAAATGCTTAGAACACTTAGTAGTTATCCAGTAAATATTGTTAGTACTACTGGATTTTAATTTTATTTTTCATTTGTAGTTTGTAAATAAAAGTATAGGTTAGGACTGTTCTGAGGATTTAATGCTTTAATCCACTCCAAAGGGCTAAACACATTATAAATTTTCAAGGTGTTTACTAAGCTATTACTATTATATGGAAGGATCTTTTAAAAAAAAATTAATGTTTAGAGAGAGAGTGCATGCATGGGGGGAGAGGCAGAGAGAGAGGGAGACACAGAATCTGAAGCAGGTTCCAGGCTCTGAGCTGTCAGCACAGAGCCCGACATGGGACTCGAATCCACAAACCACGAGATCATGTCGTGAGCTGAAGTTGGATGCTCAACTGACTGAGCCACCCAGGCGCCCCAATAAGAAGAGCTTTAGAGGAAATTTCAGCATTCTGCATTTTCACATCTGCATCCAGATAAGCTAATGGCTGTATTGGGAAGTGGTCTTTTCAAAACTTGTGCTATAATGGTAAGCTAGAGCTAGGACTAAGAATCATGTTTCTTAAATCATGTTAAAGAATTATGTTTCTTAAATTCCAGAAAAAGCTATATTCAAAGGATTGTAGGTATAGGATTCTTATTTCCTTTCCTGATGTGGTGAAAATACTTTATTTTCATTTGTTAAAAACCACAGATATTGATCGTTTACCTATGAGCTGTTAAACTTTAGTTGTCTGGAGTTTATTATATTTCTTCCTACATTAAATACTATGTATTGGTGTGTCATCAGAAGCTAAGCTTTGGAAAACTGATACTTACAGTGGCTAGAAGTTGCAGTTAACTTTTCTTGCCACTGGATGGTGCTTCTGCAACATCGTTAAGGCAAATATTTTGGCTGATACGTGTTTCTCACTTTCTGAGCAGCTGAAAATTGATAAAAGTTAGAGTGCAGTAAATTGAAATACTCGTTTGAGCTGGGTCCCAGGAATCTGTAAAAATGAGAGATTTCCTTTAGTGTGTTTTCATATAAATACAACCTAAAAGAGAAACACTGGTTGGATCAAATCCTATGTTTGCTCTAGTCTGTGAAAATTTAGGAAATGATAGTGTTGCAGGAGAATCTGATTATTTCTCTTGGCAGAATCTTAAATTTTGTTTACTGTTTATTTATTTTTGAGAAAAGGAGAGAGAGCACGAGCAAGGAAGGGGCAGAGAGAGGGAGGGAGACATAGAGTCTGAAGCAGGATCCAGGCTCTGAGCTGTCAGCACAGTGAAGTTGGATGCTTAACTAGACTGAGCCACCAGGTGCTCCTCCTCCTGGCAGAATCTTAAAGGGTGATATAGGTTTTCCTACCTTCTCTTGGCAGTTGAGTTACTTATTTTGCTCTAATTCCTAAATGTTATCAAAAGCTTTTCTACTCTATCTTAAGTTTTTCCACACTTAGGTGTGTATGTTTTGGGGAATGTAGAAACTACTTGATGGAGTGACAAAGGTATTTACTTGGAAAAAGTACACAGCTTCTTCAAAAAGTTGTGTTTGAAGGTGACTACCGGAGGCCGACTGGAAGGAAATGAGACTGCAGGGGTGGCTGAGGGCCATGGGAGGAATACAATGATCAAATTGAAGTGGTTAAGTAGTGGAGAGAACTTATTTGTAAGCGTCCGTCTGTTAACACAGTTTTTATTTCTATTAAAGTTAATAGAGCAGAATTTTAGAAGTCACAGTATTTCAAGGTCTGTGAGGACAGTTAGCAACAATAGAGTTTTGCCCTGTGCCTACCTGTGTATTTCCTTTTCCAAGCATTTTATGACCTTTTTATCTGTTATTCAACACCATATTCCTTAGTCTTGGCTTTAAAAAAAAAAAAACCACGCAAAAAGAAAAAACTAACATTAGAAATTCTCTCTTGTTACGGGAAATGAGAATCAATTATTCCAGACATTCCTGGTGCCTCTCTCTTCATCTTCTCAAATAGTTATAACACATGTTTTTTATTAACTGTTAAACCAAGTAGTGTACTATAATCACATTTCCTTTCTTGGATGATTTTTCTGTTTTTACTGTAATTTACAGTTCCTTTATTATTACATTTGCTTAAATTTCAAGACACTGTACATACTTTATCCAAAATCGGCAACAGAATTGCCAAGCTCTCTGAATTTCTGCTTTTCATACAAATTCCATTAGTACCATTTATTCCCTTCCCTCTCTTAGTAGATATATTTCTTGGAATTTTCTTCTCATTTTATTCTGTCCTTTTATGTCCTCATTCGCTTCTGAACTGGTTGCTCTCTAGGCCAGTTTGAGCTCCCATTTACCTCACTCTTTGCTGGATTTCTTCCTGGTTTTGGCAAAGCAACCTCTCCTAGTAGTTGTCTTAGAAGAGATGCATGGGAGCTAACTCTTGAGATCTTTCATGCCTGGAAATGCATTATTTTACTCTCACTTGACTTTTGACTGGAAAAAGGTTGAAAACAATTTTTCTTTTCTTAAGTGGGGCTTAAACTTAGGTCCCTGAGGTCAAGAGTCACATGCTGTACCTACTGGGTCAGTTAGGTGCCCAGGTTGAAATATTTTTTAAAGACATTATCTTTCTGTATTCTAGTGTTGCTGTTGGCTGTTGAGAAGTAGAAGTTCAGAGTTGTCACTTCTGATTATTTAATATGGCTTAGTTTATGTGTGTGCAAGCTTTTATAATATCTTTATTCCTGGTGTCTTGAAATTTCATGGTTATATTACTTGGTATAGATCCAATTTTTTTCATTATGCAAGCATTTGGTGAGTCAGTCTAGAATAGATTCTTTTGCTTCTGTTAAGTTTTCATGCACCATTTTTAAAAAGTTTTTACTTAAATTCCAGTTAAAATACAGTGTAGTTTTAGTACAATATAGTGATTCAGCATTTCTGTATATCACCTGGTATTCATCACAAGTGCATGCCGTAATTCTCATCACACATTTAACACATATTCCCCCCCCCCCCCCCCGTAACCATCAGTTCTCTATAGTTAAGAGTCTTCCTTGGTTTGCCGCCCCCCCCACCTTTGCTCATTTGTTTCGTGTCTTAAATTCCACATATGAATGAAATCACATGGTATTCACTTAGCATAATTAATACTCTCTAGCTCCATCCATGTGGTTGCAAATGGCAAGATTTCATTCATTCGTATGGCTCAGCAATATTCCGTTACACACACACACACCACATTCCTTATACATCCATCATTCAGTGGACATTTGGGGTTTTTACATAATTTGGCTATTGTAGATAGTGCCGCTATAAACATTGGGGTGCATATATCCCTTCGAACTAGTAGTGCAGTTGCTGGATTGTAGGGTAGTTGTATTTTAACTTTCTGAGGAACCTCCATACTGTTTTCCAGAATGACCACACCGATTTGCATTTCCACCAGCAGTGCAAGAGAATTCCCCTTTCTCCACACCCTAGCCAACACCTGTTGTTTCTTGTGTTGTTGATTTTAGCCACTCTGACAGGTATAAGGTGATATCTCATTGTAGTTTGATATGCATTTCCCTCATGATAAGTGATGTTGAGCATTTTTTCATGTGTTTGTTGGCTATCTCTATGTCTTTGGAAAAACGTGTGTTCACGTCTTATTTTTTAATTGGATTGTTTTTTGGGTGTTGAATTTTATAAGTTCTTTATATATTTTGGATACTAACCCTTTATCGGATATGTCATATGCAGATATCTTCTCCCATTCAATAGATTACCTTTTAGTTTTGTTGATCGTTTCCTTTGCTGTGCAGATTTCTTGCACAGTTTTTATTTTTTATTTTTAGAAATTTTTTAAATGTTTTCATTTTTGAGAGAGACAGAGACAGAGTGTGAGCAGGGGAGGGGCAGAGAGAGAGAGGGAGACACAGAATCTGAAGCAGAGGCTGGGGTCCAAATGTCAGCACAGAGCCCAATGTGGGGCTTGAATTCATGAACCGCGAGATTATGACCTGAGCTGAAGTTGGACGCTTAACCGATTGAGCCACCCAAGCGCCCTTTTGCACAGTTTTTAAATTATTATATTCTATGTGTCATTTTCTTTGTTCTTTCTTGAACTTCTGTTAGTTCAATATCAGACCTCCTGGTTTGATCTTCTAACTTGTCATATATCACATAAATTCCATTCTTGGTCATTTTGTTAATATTTTCTAGATCTCAGTTTTCTCTTGGTCTTTCTGTTGAATATATTATTTCTTCCACTTCCTTTTTTCCCCCCTTAATTTTCAAGAGTTTTTCTGGTTCAAGTTCGTTTTCCTGCCCCCGCCCCCGCCACTCTTGTTCCGAGAAGATAAAAGGAACTATCTTTTCTCTTTCTCTGCATTGTCCCTGTTTCCTTCAGGTTCCCTATTTTGGTTTGCTTAGTTTTTAGTATTTCATTGAAACTTTCATCCTTTGTGTTTTGGCCTGAGGCTCAAAAAATCTGGATGCTAAGTGGACAGGTGTGGAGCTTGTCAAGTGGTAAGTTTCACCCTAATGCTGAAATAAAATAAATAAATATGTATATATATGTATATGTGTGTATGTATATATATATATTTTTTTTAATTTTAATTTTTATTTATTTTTTTTCTTTGGTGCTCTAGTAGGAAAGAAGGGTAGAGGAGGAGAGAGAGAGAATCAGAGAATCTTAAGCAGGTTCCATGCTCAGCATAGAGCCCACCACGGGGCTTCATCCCAGAATCCTGGGATCACGACCTGAGCCAAAATCAAGAGTTGGACTCTCAATCAACTGAGCCACTGAAGCACCCATCTATATGTATCTTTTCTCGGGTATCATTTCACTTTCTCTAGAAAACATCATTTATCTCCTCATTCAAATACTTTTTGAATGCCTGCTTTTATGTCAGGCTCTAGGTGCTGGGAATTTAACTGAATTAAATAGATAAAAATTCCTACCCTTGTGGATTTTATAGTTTTGCATAGGGAGACAGAAAATAAATAACAGGAATAAGTAAATATAGCATATTTAAGGGATGTTAAAAAAAGTAAGGAAGAAGGGTAGGGATTATTAATAGACAATGGACATGGGGTGGGGGACTTGGGAAAATGTTGCCACTTAGGAAAGGACAAGGGGAAGGAGCCATAATGGAGAAGAGTGGTCTAAGTTGGAAGAACAGTTATATGCAAAGTTCTTGAGGTGGGAATCTTTCTGACTTGTGTGTGGAACAATAAGGAAGCTGATCTAGTTAGCTAGATCAAAGAAAGATACAGAAAATTATGAGGACAGCATGGAATATGGGGGGGGGGTAGGCAGAATGTGTAGGGCCTTATGAAACATTTTAAGGACTTTTGCTTGAGTCTTAGTGAAAGATGGGATTTGCAGATAGGCAGTAAACGGTTATCTCAAGTTTGGAATTCAGGAGAGAGGTCTGGGCTATGATATAAATTTGAGAGTTACCAGTGCGTATTTAGAATTTAAAGCCATGAAATTAGGGAAAATCACCATGGGAATGAGTAAAGATAGAAAAATTCACTTCGGTTTTTAGAAGAGTTCAGAGAGGCAAGGAGAAACTAGTAATGAAGATTGAAGAATGAATGGCCCAGAGGTAGGCGAGGAGAGTTTTTGTGCAGAAAAGAATGAAGAACTGCTTTAACCACTGCTAATTAGTTTGAGGATAGACAACATTGAGAGAGAGAGAAAAGAGAAACTCAAGGAGTCTAGGATGAGGTAGGTGACTTAAAACAGCCTAAAAATCTTAATTTTCCAATTGTACCTGGTTTCTGTCTCTCAAAAGATTTGGAGCTTTCAGACTGTGTCGTAATTTCACTTGTCTTTGGAGAAGTTTTCTGAAATAGTATTGGTTGTTAGGTTTGTTATATAGGTTAATTAGCAAATTGCATGCCTAATTGGAATTGTTAGTCTTGTTCAGAGTCTCAGTAATTCCTAGAGAAACAAAAACATGGGCTGTAGACAAAGTCTGAGGTTTAAAAATGCCAGGCACATCGCCCTTTTTTTTCTTTTGATTTGATTGTGGGAAACTCAACCCAAGCTGAAGATTTTGGTTGATTAAGGAATAGACAGATCTGGGAGATTTGTATTACTTTTGCCTCATGTATTTTGAAGCTCTGTGTTATAAGATGCATAACCATTTAGTATTTTTGCCTTCTTAATGAATTAACCCTTTTATCATTATGAAATGACCCTCTTTATCCCTGGTAGTAGGTTTTTGCTTTGCAAGCTAGTTAAGGCTATTTTTTTTCCCTAGTGGGAAACTTTTTTTTTTTTTATTTTTTTTGCATTAAAAGGGGCACCTGACTGGCTAAGTTGGTAGAGCATGCAACTCTTGATCTCAAGGTTGTGAGTTCAGGCCCCACTTGGGTGTGGAGCTTAGTTTAAAAAAATTAGATATTTTAAAATCTACCTTTTCATTTCTTTATTGTAAAAACTCTTTTTATATAGCTGTTTCTTCTGCCATGTTGGATCTTGTATTACTCAAGTTTAAAATTGAATAATTTTTTCAGAATATGCATACTTAGAGGCTATCAAGAGCCAAACAGACACAAATTTTAAAAGTGTATTTTTATTTTTACTCCCAGTTAATTTTGGGAGAGCCAAGTTCAGAGCCATAGATATAATTTACCTTTTTTTCTTCTGTGTTGTAGGAATAGACTTTAAGATCAAAACAGTTGAATTACAAGGAAAGAAGATCAAGCTACAGATATGGTAAGTGATGCTAATTTACCTACTTTATAAATAGAATACCAAGTTCCTGAAGGATTGGCAGTGAAATCCTTCCTTGTCACCTGTTTAGTTTCTGTGAGACTTTCCTTTGTTAAGCCAGCAATCAGGACACCTTCTTTCAGTAAAGTAAAAAAAAATTATTGACATGGGGCACCTGATGGCTCAGTCAGGAGAGCATGTGACTCTTGGTCTCAAAGTCATGAGTACAAGCCCCATGTTGGGTGTAGAGATTACTTTAAAAATAAATGGGTGCCTGGGTGGCTCAATCGGTTCAGTGTCTGACTTTTGATTTTGGCTCAGGTCATGATCTCTCACGGTCACGAACTTGAGCCCCATGTCCTCTGGCTCTGTGCTGGGTGTGGAGCCGCTTAAGAGTCTCTCTTTCTCCCTCTTCTTCTGTCCCTCCTCTACTTGTGCTCTCTTTCAGAAAAATAAAAGAAAAAAAAATATATTGACATGGACTTTGGAGTCCATGAGATCTGGCTGGATGTTTTACCTTTTCCACTTGCTCTTTGAACCTTGAGCAAGTTACATAACACTGTGAGGCTGTTATGTCTTCATACATAAAATAGAAATAATACCACTTATCTCAAAACATTGTTCTAAGGATTATATGAAATAATCTGTGTAGAGCCTTTATTTAGCACCGTACTTTGCTCACACTCAACGAAAAGTTAATATCCTTTCATTGCTTTGAGACTCTTAAGCTAGAAGATTTTCTTTAATGTGTTTATCACTTTTTTTTTTTTAAAGATTATTTCTTTATTGTTGAGAGAGAGAGAGCACAAGCAGGGGAGGGGCAGAGATGGAGAGAGAGAATCCCAAGCAGGCTCTGCACTATCTGCACAGAGCCCAGTGACGGGCTCTATCCCACTAACTGGGAGATCATGACCTGAGCCAAAACGAACAGTCTGATGCTTAACTGACTGCACAACCCAGGCGCCCCTATAACTTTTTAATTAGTTTATGTAGGGTTTGCCCCATAGAAATAAAATGAAATTCTTTAAATTTGTATTCAAGTCTGAATCGTAGACTTTACAATTAGAATAGCAGTATTGTGTGGTGAATATTAAGTGCTTTACATGTATGTATTAACCTATTAAATACTCGAAATGACCTTGCAAGATGTGTTATTCCATTTTTTAAACAGCCTTGTTGAGGTATAACAGTTTATATAACAATAAACTGCACATATTTAAAGTATACAGTTTGGTTAGTTTTGACATATATATATATATAAATCTGTGAAACCATCACCACAGTCAAGGTAATGAACAAATCCATCACCTTAAGCCTCTTTGTAATCTCTTCTTCCTCCCAGTTCCTGGTCCCCAAGTAACCATTCTTTTGGTTTCTGTCACTGTAGACCAGTTTCCATTTTCTAGTAGCATATATAAATACAATCATATAATGTCTTTTTTTTTTCTCATCTTTTTTGGGAGGGAGGTCTGGCTTCTTTTACTCAGTATAATTAATTATTTTGAGAATTGTGAATGATTTTATGTGTATCAATAAGTTCATTACTTTTTATTGCTGAGTATTATTCCATTGTTACATCGTAAGTGGGTTATTCACCACAAAGCTGCTACAAATCTTTGTGCAGGTAAATATTTTCTTTTCTCTTGGGTTATCCCTGTTTTACAGATAATGAAATGGACAAATTTTGAAATAACTTAGCCAAGATCTTTAGCATGTAAATGGTAGAGCAGGGATGCATTACATGCTCAGAATGTAAGGTCGAGAGTAACACTCTTTAATTTTTTTTAATGTTTATTTTTGAGAGAGAGAGAGAGAGAGTGCGAGCGGGGTAGGGACAGAAAGAGAAGGAGACACACAATCCGAAGCAGGCTCCAGGCTCTGAACTGTCAGCACAGAGCCCAATGCGAGGCGAGGCTCAAACTCACAAACCATGAGATCATGACCTGAGCCAAAGTCAGATGCTTAACCAACTGAGCCACCCAGGTGCCCCTAAAATGTAGGCATTTTATTAAAGATTTTCTTTGACACACGGTCCACCTGATGATCACTGATTTTTTTCTTTACTTTGGGAAATAACTCAGGAAAGGAACTGTGCCTCATACTCTGTTTCCTTATAACTAAAGCTGATCTCAAGGGAAAGGTTGTCAGTTATTCTCAATTTCAACCAACTCCCCCCCCCCCAGCCCCCTTTTTTATCACCAGTGCCTTATCCCTGCAGCATTGACCCTACAAGGGTAATCTAATGTGTGTTCCAAGCTCCTCTTAGGCTCTGCCACACTGATTGGCTTTCCTCTCAACTGCATCTCCTCTGTATACACCTTAAACTCATACTGTTCAAACTTTTTGGCGGTAACAGATATATTTTACATTGTGACTCTGTGACTCAATATGTATGTATATGTGTGTGTGAGTGTATGTACAATGGACACAAAAGTGCACACACCACTTTTTTAGGATACAGTTTTCTCTATATAATACAGAAAACCTTTGCCCTACTAAATTTGCCCTGTTCCTCCTATACTGTCTGTCTTCCACAGACTTTCCCTTCTGTTTCTTGTCCTGTGACTTTAAAATATTTTTTCTCCCTGTCATTTTAGTTTTTGTAGCATCTAGAAGTAAACAGTAACAACTAACACTTGCTTTTTTAAAAAGAGAGCCTTCCCAGAACACTTTGTTTTGCAACAGTAATTAATCTAGAAAAGATTTCTACTGTACCTATAAATCTCAAGTATGGCACAGAAATGGTAACATTTCTAATTTAGAATTGTTTGATTTTAGGCATTATTAATATAACCATTTTTGGGTAAAAGCACCTTAAAAGGAAAATTGCATTTAGTCTAGGTTTTCATATATAAAACTGACCGCTTTTAATTTGAAATATCCATTTTCCAATAAAGATTAGGAATGAGTGGTTAAAATTTGAGGTTGATGGTTTTTAAGAGGTTAGCATTATACTGGCTGATTCTGTTTCTTTGGTTTTGAAAGTTTGCATGCTGACAATCCAAGGAGAAGGCTCTAAGTTAAGAGATCTGGGATATGCCACAATAATTCAAGAAGGCTTTTAGCATGAAAAACCCGTTGTTCATAATTCAAAATGCTATCTTCAACGTTAAATGCTTTGCTTCCAGTTCCTAAAAAAAGCACAGTGATCTTTATCTGTCTCTAGTTTGAATGAATATTTTCAGATTCTTGTTTCAGCATGAAAAATTTCTGTGCTTTGATTGAATATTGATTTGGGAAACTTTTCTTCAGTCTGCGCTAAAGATTTATTTTTCTTTACTTGAATGATCTTCACTTCTCGTCTTATTTCTGGGGGTCTTTTAGTGTATCTGTTGCCTAAGGGTGGAGATGTGTGTCACCCTGGCCACGGCATATATGAGTAGGCCTGAAATTAGTTTGTTTGGCTGATAGAGAAGCAGCTGTGGCTATTTATTTATTTAATAAGATTTTTTTTTTTAATTTTAAATTTTTTTTTTCAACGTTTTTATTTATTTTTGGGACAGAGAGAGACAGAGCATGGACGGGGGAGGGGCAGAGAGAGAGGGAGACACAGAATCGGAAACAGGCTCCAGGCTCCGAGCCATCAGCCCAGAGCCCGACGCGGGGCTCGAACTCACGGACCGCGAGATCGTGACCTGGCTGAAGTCGGACGCTTAACCGACTGCGCCACCCAGGCGCCCCTAATAAGATTTTTTAATGTTTATTTTTGAGAGAGAGAGAGACAGAGCATGCATGGGGGAGGGGGAGAGAGAGAGAGAGAGAGAGAGAGAGAGAGAGAGAGAGAGAGAGAGAGACAAAGTATCCAAAGCAGGCTCCAGGCTCTGGGCTGTAAGCACAGAACCTGATGCGGGGCTTGAACCCACAAACCATGAGATCATGACTTGAGCTGAAGTTGGCCGCTGTGGCTTTTTAAATCCCAGATCTCTAGAAATTCCACCACAGTATCTATCTACATTTTCCATAGAGTTGTAGGTCTTGCCAGGAAAATGGCCATAGTGAAGTATTTCAAATTTGCCTTTCCTTGTTTTGTTTCATTTTGTTCTGTTTTGAAGGGAGGGTGGTCAGAAATGTTTGTTACTATTGGCATCTGTATCTTGTACTTTCAATTTAACATCAGCATAGTAACCAGAAATCAATAGTGTCACTTTGTAGAATTAACCATTTATCTATGTAAGGGAGTCATCTTTGATTCTTCTCATTCCCTTAATCCCAGCATCCTTTTTGGTAAGCCCTATGATTCAATCTTATAATGTCTAGAATCCAAATACAATTTGCCATCTCCATTGTTAACCCCCCACCCTCACCCCCGGTCCAAGCCACCATTACTACTTCTTTGAGCCACTGCAATAAGTAGGCTCTTAATATCCTAACCGGTTCTTATTTCCCCCTTTTGCCGCCTTCTCTTTTGCCTTTTCCCACATAACAACCAGAGTAATCTTTTTTCCAAATACAATCAAATCTAGATCATGGTTTTTATTCCTTCCCCATTTATAACCATTTTGAGTTTCATTGCATTGCATTTCAGGTTTTTTTTTTTAATGTTTATTTCTTTTTGAGACAGAGAGACAGAGTGAGCTAGGAAGGGGCAGAGGGAGAGGGAGACACAGAATCTGAAGCAGGCTCCAGGCTCTCAGCTGTGAGCACAGAGCCCGATGCGGGGCTCGAACTCAACTAACTGAGAGATTGTGACCTGAGCCGAAGTCGGACACTTAACGGACTGAGCCACCCAGGCGCCCCGTTTCATTGCATTTCAAATGAAAGTCTAAATTCCAAATCCAAATTCTTTACCACAGTTAACAAAGTGGGCCTGTTTATCAGTTTGTGTTCTCTTGTGTAAATATAGTCTCTACCCCCTTCTGATCTCCTTTCAATTGCATGGACATGGCAAGTTCTTTTTCAATTTGGGACCTTGGTGCATGCCTTGTAGATCTCCCTTAAACAACCCCACCTTCACACCCCCACCTGTGGCTAGACTGAACATTCTGAAGTACCACGTTATTCCAGAAGCTTCCCATGTCATCAGAAATAAAAACTGAAAATGTCAGATTGTTAGTACTGGTTCTGACCTCATCGTGTCTCACCAGCTTTACTCCAACAGTGTGGCCATTTTCTCTCCCTTGAGCATGCCAAGCGTGTTTCCTGTCTTAGGGCCTTTGTACTGCTTTAACTGTTCTTCAGCTTGGAATGCTTTTTGTCAGATCTTTGTCCTGCTGCCTTCTCTTACTCAGATCTCAGCTCCACGTTCTCTGAGGTAGGCCTTGCATGATGCTGAGCTAAAGTAGCCCAGTCCTTCAGGTAGTGTCACATATATCTTAATTTATTTTTATCATAGTATGTTTTTAGTATCTAAAGTTACCATATTTTTTTTTAATTTTTTTAAACATTTTTTAATTTTATTTTTGAGAGACAGAGCATGAACGGGGGAGGGGCAGAGAGAGAGGGAGACACAGAATCAGAAGCAGGCTCCAGGCTCTGGGCCATCAGCCCAGAGCCTGACGCGGGGCTCGAACTCACGGACCGCAAGATCATGACCTGAGCCGAAGTCGGACGCTCAACCGACTGAGCCACCCAGGCGCCCCTAAAGTTACCATATTTTTAAAAAGTGTCCATTATTTCCCCCCCTTTGAGGGTGGGGATTCTTTCTGTCTGATTTGTGGTTATTGTGATGACCATCCAGAACAGAGCCTGGCAAATACTGATGCTCAGTAAATATTTGGTGACTAAATGACTTTGTTTGTTTGACCTCTGTTCATACTTCCCACTCCCCTTAAGCATCAGGGACCTCCCTGATCATTCTATCTAGGTTACTTCTTCCTTCCCCCATACCTCATTCTTCATCTCTCCACCCTATTTACCTTGTTAGCATCTATCATAATATGGGAGTATATATTTATTTGTTTCTTTCCCCATTGGAATGTAAGCTCTGCAAGACCAGGTTTCAGACTTTTTTCTTAAATGAAGATAAACATTAAAACTCATATTTTTGAGTAGAGAAATTGCATATCTATGAGGAAATCCAGGTCTTGCTAAAATAAAACTTAGTGTGAGATGCCTGGCTGGCTCCGTTGGTGGAGACTCTTGATCTTGGGGTTGTAAGTTTAAGCCCTGTGTTGGGTGTAGAGATTACTTAAAAATAAAATCTTTAAAAAAAATAAAAAATGAAATAAATAAAATCTTTAAAAACAAAAAACACTTCAGTGAGAAATTTGACATCTAATTTACAGAGCAAGAAATAACCTCATTATGTTACAAAAACACAAAGTTATGAAATTTGGGGTTTCTTTGCAGAGCAGATTGATGTTGTCTCTGACCTGTTCCAGTGCTGTCAGTGCCCAAACTAAAAATAACTGTCAGAATAGCAGCCAGGGTACACAGCTTCCTTGACCCTGCATGTGGGACTAACAAGGAAATAAGCTATTTTAGTTCCTAGGAACATATATCACTCCTTTTATAATATGTCAGTGGAGGGGGGAAATAGGATTGTCTTAGCTGTGTGTCTATTATTTTCTGTAAGGGAAGTTCTGTTGCCACTGGGTTGTAATTTTAGAAACCTTAAATGTAGGCTGAGAAGAAAAACAATTATTTTTTAATTTTTTTTAATTTTATTTTTTATTTTTTAAAATTCACATCCAAATTAGTTAGCATATAGTGCAACACTGATTTCAGGAGTAGATCCCTTAGTGCCTCTTGCCCATTTAGCCCATCCCCCCTCCCACAACCCCTCCAGTAACCCTCAGTTCGTTGTCCATGTTTATGAGTCTCTTCTGTTTTGTCCCCCTCCCTGTTTTTATATTATTTTTGTTTCCGTTCCCTTATGTTCATCTGTTTTGTCTCTTAAAGTCCTCATGAGTCAAGTCATATGATTTCTGTCTTTCTGTGACTAATTTCACTTAGCATAATACCCTCCAGTTCATTCCACGTAGTTGCAAATGGCAAGATTTCATTCTTTTTGATTGCCGAGTAATACTCCATTGTATTACACCATACCACATCTTCTTTATCCATTCATCTGTCGATGGACATTTGGGCTCTTTCCATACTTTGGCTATTGTTGACAGTGCTGCCATAAACATGGGGGTGCATGTGTCCCTTCGAAACACCACACCTGTATCCCATGGATAAATGCCTAGTAGTGCAATTGCTGGGTCGTAGGGTAGTTCTATTGTTCATTTTTTGAGGAACCTCCATCCTGTTTTCCAGAGTGGCTGCACCAGCTTGCATTCCCAAGAAGAAAAACAGTTACAATAGGAGAAGAAAACCAAGTTGAGTGGGTTTTTTTTTAAGTGTTTTATTTATTTTTGAGAGAGAGAGAGACAGAGACAGAGAGACAGAGTACAAGTGGGGGAGGGGCAGAGAGAGGAAGACACAGAATCCATGAAGCAGGCTCCAGGCTCTGACCTGTCAGCACAGAGCCTGACATAGGGCTCAAACACGTGAACCATGAGATCATGACCTGAGCCGAAGTCGGACGCTTAACCGACTGAGCCACCCAGGCGACCCCAAGTTGAGTGGTTTTGAAATAGGCTTAAAACCTGCATTATGGTACATAGAAATATATTGTGAGTACATACAATGTTTAATTGCTTTTCAGATATTTAATACCTGGCTTTGCTTATTGGAGTCAACCTGCTGTCTTTAATCTTGGGTGTATGTATGTGTGCATGCAAGCCTAAAAATACTTTGGGCAATGAATAAGCAGCTGTGGCTTTTTTTTTTAGCCCTGGCAGAGGCTCATCAGTTAGCTTAGGGGTAGTGAGCAAGGACTGTTTCTGGTTTGAAATAAATGATTGCTTGCCTTAACAATTGGTAGGGGCTGGTAAGAGTATCCAGGCACGGCTCAGAAAAAAGGTAATTGGAAATCAAGGGGCTGAGGAGCCAGATCATCATGTGGGGTGAATACAGTCATGTTGGGAAGTATAAATATATGGCATGTGTAAATGCAAATGAAAATGGGATATAGAAAGCCTTAACAACAAAAAAAAAAAGACTTCGCAGGGAAAGCATATAAAGAGGGAAGGAATTGGGGCGCCTGGGTGGCGCAGTCGGTTAAGCGTCCGACTTCAGCCAGGTCACGATCTCGCGGTCCGTGAGTTCGAGCCCCGCGTCAGGCTCTGGGCTGATGGCTCAGAGCCTGGAGCCTGTTTCCGATTCTGTGTCTCCCTCTCTCTCTGCCCCTCCCCCGTTCATGCTCTCTCTCTGTCCCAAAAATAAATAAACGTTGAAAAAAAAAATTAAAAAAAAATAAAAATAAAAAAAGAGGGAAGGAAGGTTCTTGGGTGTAAGAGATTTGGAAAGGTGGAGGAGACCAAAGAGCCGATGGGAGTAGAATGCCATGGATCAGAACAGAAACTTAGCTCTGAATCTAAATAGTGATTACTCTCTTTTCAGAGGGGCCATTAATATTTCAGTATCTATTGACATTTCGTATGTAACCAGTATTATACCTCCTAAGTGCTGTTAATTTAGATTTAGCTAAGTAGTTTATTTTGCAGTGTATTCTCTCTTGGTAGAGAATGTAGTTATAGATTTGACACCGAAATGGGTGTATAATTTGCTAGTTTTGTAACGTGAACGGTTTTCATTGTTGAAGAAGAACGATAGAGTTGGGGGTGGCTGTTCATAGTGAGGTGCTGTAGAAATCTCTTAAATTGTTATTATGACAAAAAATGAAGTAAAAGTTTTCCATGCCTCCTGTACCAAAGCTAGTAGGCACTACTGAGTGAGTACATTTCCATACTGGATTTTAGCTAGGAGACTTTAACTCCTCTTCCAGGGTATACAATTATTAGTTGATTTATACTTTTTAGCAGTTCAGAAAAGAGCTAAACTATTTCTAATGTGTTGAAACAAAATTTTTGTGGTTTTTTCCCCCATGAAATCATAAATTATGCCTGATTGCAGGTACCTTGTGACTAAATAGGATTAATAAAAGATAAAACAAGAATTTGGAATTGGGGAAAATGGAAGATATAAATACATGATCTCTAAAGGACAACTTCTTTTGCTATGCTTAATTTGTAAAACTTAACCTAGAAACTTCTTAGGGGCCAAGGCAAAAAAAAGGGGCGGGGGGACTGGGAAGGGGGGCTTTCCACAATAGATTGCATTACTCTTTTCAGAAATAATATGAAGAATGGGGAAAAAATGGATCAGAACAAAAAAGAATACATTTTCATAAAGCTCCTTCCTGTGGTGATTTTTAATAAATTAACACATTAAAAGGTAGTGGTGATAAAAACTATGGTCTAAGAATGTGAATAAACATGTAAATACAAATACATATGTGTGCCTGTATGTGTGTGTAGTCTTTACCAGTCTAACCTGATGTAAGAATACAACCTGGAAGAACTGGTAGTGTGTCTCTTAGATGTTTTTTCTTAAATGACAGTTCTGTTGACAGTTTTTTGGTGTTGCATTACCTCCTACCTCTGCTTCTGCGCACACACCCCTTTTCAACACAGTAAATAGAATGATTCTTTGTAAACCCCGGTTAAATTACTTCTTTTTGTAAAACCCTCCAGTAGACTTCCCATCTCAGAGGAAAAGCTGAAGTCCTGTTGACCTCTTTACTCTTCCCCAACCTGTGTCAGGACTTTTGTACTTGTTCTTCCCGTCTTCTTGGAACACTGTGATGCCCTGATACTTCCTCTTTCCCTTCACCTTCTCACCGAAGCCTTCCCTCACCACCCTGTTTAAGATTTTACTTGATTGCACCATCTCCAGCATTAGCCCCTATTCTCTTTACTTTTTGTGTTCTTGGTACTTGAAGATACATAGTTCTAGGAATTACGATTTATTTGTTTGTTATCTGCCCCCAGGAGCATATAAACTTCATTAAAGCAGGAGTTTTTGTTCTGTTTATAGCTTTCTCTCCAGTGCCTAGAAGCGTGTCTGGCATGTACTGTTTGTTCAATAAATACCTACAGAATGAATAAATGGGATTTTATATTATTTTAAAGGGCAGATCCATGTACTTTGAGATGAGATGGGCAAGTGACAGACCTGAAATTCTTTCTCTTCTGAAAATTGAAAAGTCCAGCCAGGTTGTCTTTAACTTGGCTAAATAAAAAATCATCTCATTTTATCTTTATACAGAAATAGGTTTCAGGGAAAGCCAGGGATTTCCTTGTGAAGCAGTTTTGAGTACAGCTTAAACACTGACACACTAACTTGAGAGCATCTGCAGAGATGGTGTTGACTTGGGACAATCACAAAATGACATTATTGCATCTTTGTATATTTTTATTCTACGGATTGCTTTGAGGTTATCTATAACACATACACAAATAAATTATGGAATTTTACTTTAGTTGTTTCTTTTAGTTGTGAATGAAAAAACAAAGATCCAGAAGGGTTGCAGTACCTTCAAGTTCACCCACCTGGAAGGATTAGAACCTGAGGATAAACTTGGATCTGACTCCAAACCCATGTTCTCTGTTTGTTCTTGTATAATGGTTAGCACACAGTAGACAGTCAGTACATATTTGAATTGATGGATAGATGGATAGAGGGCAGATGTACGAACACTGTAATTGTACACCAGGATTGAGCGTAAGGAATATTGATGTATTGGTAGTTGTGTTCTATTTCTGGCTACACATATTTTTAGGCATATAAGCATTATTTTTAAATATTAAAAAAAAATTTTTTTTTAATGTTTATTTCTTTTTGAGAGGGACGGAGACAGAATGCGAGTAGATTAGGGGGCAGAGAGAGAGGGAGACACAGAATCTGAAGCAGGCTCCAGGCTCTGACTGTCAGCACAGAGCCCGATGCAGGGCTTGAACTCATGAGCTGCGAGATCATGACCTGAGCTGAAGTCAGACACTGAACCGACTGAGCCACCCAGGCACCCCTAAAAATATTTTTAATGTTTATTTATTTTCGAGAGAGAGAGAGAGAGAAGGGGAGGGGCAGAGAGAGGACAGAGGTTCCGAAGCGGGCTCTGTGTTGACCGCAGAGAGCCTGATGCCCAGCTTGAACTCATGAACCACGAGATCGTGACCTGAGCTGAAGTCGGACACTTAACCGACTGAGCCACCCAGGTACTTCTGAGCATTATTTTAAAAATACGTTTTTTAAGGATTATATAACTGAATTAGAGTGGCTTGATTGTAAAATAATGAAGAATGCAAGATAGGATTCTGAAGTACTGACTCATTAACATTTGAATGCTTGTTCTCCCATGTAAAGACCATGGATTCTGCGATGAACAAGACAAATCTGATGGAACTTAAATTTTAGAGGACATGGGAGACAGTAAAGAAATAAATCTGTAATAAGTTTTATACAGAGAAGTGAAGTAGGGAGTCGGAATGGAGAGAGACTGGATGACTATTTAAATTGGGCGGCTGGACAGGTCACGATCTCGCGGTCCGTGAGTTCGAGCCCCGCGTCGGGCTCTGGGCTGATGGCTCAGAGCCTGGAGCCTGTTTCCGATTCTGTGTCTGCCTCTCCCTCTGCCCCTCCCCCGTTCATGCTCTGTCTCTCTCTGTCGCAAAAATAAATAAACGTTGAAAAAAAAAAAAATTTAAAAAAAAAAAAAAATAAATTGGGCGGCTGGAGAAAGCTTCATTGTTAAGGTGACGGTTCAGATGTGAACATGAGGAGCCAGTGAGGCTGTGGGAACAGCTAGTAGTTTTCAAGTGAAAGCAAGCTTGTGAATTTGGTGACGTTAAAAAAAAAACGTGATGGGGCGCCTGGGTGGCGCAGTCGGTTAAGCGTCCGACTTCAGCCAGGTCACGATCTCGCGGTCCGTGAGTTCGAGCCCCGGGTCGGGCTCTGGGCTGATGGCTCAGAGCCTGGAGCCTGTTTCCGATTCTGTGTCTCCCTCTCTCTCTGCCCCTCCCCCGTTCATGCTCTGTCTCTCTCTGTCCCAAAAATAAATAAACGTTGAAAAAAAACAAATTAAGGAAAAAAAAAAAACGTGAGACCAACGAGCTCAAATTATTAAATAAAACAAAAACAAAAAAACGCGGCTCTAGCTTTGAAGGAAAGGAATATATCAAAATATGGGGGGCTGGAGAAAAGAACAAGTCCTGTAACCCTTTGAAAGCCTCGAGATAAGGTTTTGAAACTGGTTCTGGTTATAATGAATTGGAAATTTTGTTTTGTTTTTTAGCCTAGTAATCTTTTGTGTTTGTTTTGTGATAGCTTTATTGAGATAAGACTTAATTCATGTACCATGTAACTCATCCATTTTAAAAGTGTACACTTAGTTTTTTAGTGTATTTACAATGTATATATTCACCATCATCACAATTTTAGAACATGTGTATATTCCAAAAAAGAAACTGCCCATCCTGCCCAAACCCTTCAGCCAGGGCAACCACTAAATGTCTGTGGATTTTCCTGTTGTGAACATTTCATATTAATGGAATCATACACTATCTGGTCTTTTGTTTCTGATTGCTTTCACTTAACATAATGGTATCAGTTTCACCCATGTTGTAAGCATGTTGTAAGCAGATAATCAGTACTTTGTTTTGTGGCTGAATAATATTCCATTCTCTGACTAGATCACATTTTATTTATCCATCAATTATCGGACATTTAGATTGTTTCTACTTTTTGGCTATTAAGAATGATGTTGTTATGAACATCCGTGTATGAGTTTTTGTGTGGGCATATGTTTTCATTTCTCTTGGGTATGTACCAAGAAGTAGAATTGCAGAATCATATGGTAGCTGTATGTTGCACATTTTGAGGAACCGCCAGACTGTTTTGCACAGTGGCAGCATTAGTTTAAAGAAGATCACTCTGGCTACTATGTGGGGACTGTCAGCCTGTGTATCTCTGAATGTTAGAATGCTAGGCAGAGAAACTGAGAATGAGCAGCCAGTGCCATAGAGCTAAGAGCAGAAATAGGTGGTGTCAGAAGAGTCATGAGAATAAAATGTTTTAAAATGAGAAGGTGGTCAATTTTATGGCATCCTGATGAATGGTTAAAATATACAAAAAGGAACTAAATCCTGGATTTAGCTATCAGTGGTTTCTGGAGACCTTTTGAAGAAGAGCAGAACCTTGCTGGGGAGATTTTTTTTTTTTTTTTTTTTTTTTTTTTAGATCTAGACAAGCTGGTTTTAAACTTTTTAAGATTTTTTTTTTTTAACATTCATTCATTTATTTTTGAGAGACAGAAACAGAGTATGAGCAGGGGAGGGGCAGAGAGAGAGGGAGACACAGAATCTGAACCAGGCTCCAGACTCTGAGCTGTCAGCCTGACGAGTTTGAGCCTGACGTGGGGCTCAAACTCGCGAACTGTGAGATCATGACCTGAGCTGAAGTCGGACGCTCAACTGACTGAGCCACCCAGGCACCCCAGGTTTCAAAATTTGAAACTTTTGCTCTACAAAAGACTCTGTCAAGAGAATTAAAAAACTGGGTACAGAACCCTAAACATGCGACAGTTTAAAAAAATAAAATAAGCAATCTAATTAGAAAATGCGCAGAAAACAAGAACAGCATTTCACCAGAGGGGATACATGGATGGCAAATAATTACATGAAAAAATGTTCACCATCATTAGCCATAGAGAAATGCAAATTAAAATGATGAGGTATCACTCGCAACCTATTTATTAGATTAAAAAATAGAGCGACAACACCAAATGCTGATGGATGCAGAGAAACTGGATGTGTTATGTTACATTGCTAGTCAAAATATAAAGTGGTGTAGCCACTCTAGAAAAGTTTGGCAGTTTCTTATAAAGTTAAACATATACTTATCATACGGCTCAGCAGTCACATTCCTGGATATTCATCCCACAGAAAAGAAAACTTAATTTCCACACAAGAACTTATACGTAAGTATTCATAGCACCTTTATTTGTAATGGCCCAAAACTGGAAGCAACCCAAATGTCCTTCCATGGATGAGTGATTAGACATATTGTGATATGTCCATACCATGGAATACTATTCAGTAATAGCACAGAACAGATTATAATACAACAGATTGTATTATATGCAACAACGTGGGTGGATCTCAAAGAGATTTATGGTTAAAAAAAGTGAAAAACAACCATTTCAAAAGGTTGTATGCAGCATGATTACATTTATATAACATTCTGGAAATGACAAAATTATAGATACGGAAAACATAATTGGCCAGGGTGTAGGACTATAGGAGATGGAAAGGTGATGCAACAATTTTCTGTCTTGTTTCTGGTGGTGATTACACGTATCTATACATGTGATACAATTGCAGAGAACTAATACATGCATGTGCACATGCATGTTAAAAAAAAAAAACTCTAAATAAGGTCATTTGATTGTACCAATGTAACTTTCTTGGTTTTGCTTTTGTGAGATGGTGTATGATGTTACCATTGGGGAGAGCTGGGTGAAGGATACACAAGAATACATTTTTGTAACTTCCAGTGAGCCTGTAATTTTTTTAAAAAGAAAGTTCACTGGGGAGGGGAACAGAAATGTGATGTTAGTTGAAGAGATGTAGGGTTGAGAGTGGGTTTTTTTGTTTTAATTTTACTTTTTTACGAAAGATAAGGAGCCCACCTGGTGGCTCAGTTAGTTGGTTGAGCGTCTGACTCTTGATTTCAGCTCAGGTCATGATCTCAACAGTTTGTGGGTTTGACCCTCGTGTCAGGCTCTGTGCTCATAGTGTGGAGCTTGCTTGGGATTCCCTCTCTTTCTGCCTTCTCCTGCCCGTGCTTTCTCTCAAAATAAATAAAGTTTAAATAAAACTTTAAACAAAAAAAGAGGGGGCACCTGGGTAGCTCAGTTGGTTGTGTCTGAAACTTGATTTTGGCTCAGGTCATCTCACAGTTCGTGAGTTCAAGCTCCACATCGGGGAGCTGTGCTGACAGCATGGAGCCTGCTTGGGATATTCTCTCTCTCTCGCTCTCTCTCTCTCTCTCTCTGTCTCTTAAATAAACTTTAAAAGATAGGGGATACTAAAGCATGTATGTATGCTGATGAGAAAGATCTATAAAAGGAAGATATAGGTGATGCAAATAAGGGGGAAATTACAGGAGCAAAATATAGATCTTAGATCTCTGACATGAAAGAACTGAAAAATACTATTTACATATTTCCATCTTGTTAACTTAAAAATGAAGTTATAACATTTTGTAAATGATTCTAAATGGGTAAATGTGGCTGTACTACGGTGTAGTCCTTTAATGTTCTAAACATTCCACATGCTTTTGTATTACATTATGGAACTAGATCACTGAATAAAACAGAATTTTAAGAGTTTTTATTACACTTGCTGGTGTTCATATTAAAGTAATTTCCCAAGAGTTTTACATGTCATTCTTCTACTGTTTTCCCTTCCAGATTTTCATCCAGTATAGGTAGGTCATTAAATTCTTTAACTAAAAAAAAAGTTATATATATTTATTCTTAAGAATAAACCAGAATTATTAACATCTAAGAGTTAAATGAGTGGTTCAGTTTTGCTTTGTGGCATATAATGGATTTTTGTGTTTTTCTTACCAAACCATTCTGTTTTGCCCTTTATCTAGAATGTAGTAATATCAAAATGCTCAATACAAATTATTGCTGTTTATTTCAGGGATACGGCAGGCCAGGAACGATTTCACACCATCACAACCTCCTACTACAGAGGAGCAATGGGTATCATGCTAGTATATGACATCACCAATGGTAAAAGTTTTGAAAACATCAGCAAATGGCTTAGAAACATAGATGAGGTAAGACCTAGAAATTGTATAAACCCCTTATAAAGACACATTTTTGTGTTAAGAATAAATATTCTAATTGATGTTTAGTATATAATGTACTGTCTTTATTAGTTATTTCTCCTTTTTAAAGGTTAATGTTATATTTTGCCTACCTTTGTCTTAAAGTTTTGGGTCTGTCTAGAACCCTGTCCAAGGCAGTTACTAACTTACCCAAAACCTTTATGCAGCCATCTTCTAAGATGGCCCCACATAGAAGCTACCAGTGGTTTTACACAGCTCTCTCTAAATGAATTATTTCTCAGTGAATTTTTATTGAATGAATGAATGAATTACTACCTTTTTCAGTAGTAATTTAAAAACAACAGAAAGGTCATATCACTTCTAGACATTTTGAAAGATACAGAGTAGTAATGTGTTAAAAACCTAACCAAGAAAATAGAACCATACCATTGCATGTGAACATGTGAGTTTTTATAAGGTAAAATATGTGTCAAAGCGTGTCTGGTTCTGTGCTGCAGCATAGGTAGCTTCTTGTTGAAATTATTTTTCATGTCTTAGTGCTGCCTTCTAGACTTTTAATTTCATTAAGACTAATAACTCTTTAAAGCATTTTTGGCTAGGTACATGAAGATCAAGGCTTAAGCCAGCATTAGACACAAGATCATGGTATCTTCAGTGGTACCAGTCCTAACAGCTCATTACTACCTTTTCCATCGCTACAATAAATCTTCAAGGAGAAGCCTGTTAGTATTTAATAATCAGTTAACAGTTCACAGATTTTTGACACAAAAGGCTCCATTTTCGATTTCTTTTAGCCTTTATTTTATGATTCAGCCAAGTAGCATGTGTAGTAGGAGCAGTTTATAAAGAGACTGTGCAGTGTTGTTCTAACAGCAACCAGTTTTCTGAATTCTGTGACATGAACTGGATGTCCTACAGTTCAATGCCATTCTGGCTCCACAAGTTTAAGGACTCAGTCACACAAGACTGCCCTTCCTTCAAATGTTAAATCCTGGTTCCCCAGGCTACCCTCACTTCTCTCTGACTTGGCTACAAATTTGGGAGTTCCTAGGACCCACTTTTGGCTCAGTAGTTGGCTAGAATGTCTCACAGAACTCAAGAAAGTGCTGTATTTACATTTATTATTTTATTATAAAGGATACAGTACAGGAACAGCTAAATGGAAGTGATGCATAGGCATATAGGTATTGGGGTTGGGGAACACTGCTTCCAAGCCGTCTCTGGACATGGCACCCTCTGGGTATTTTGATTTGTTCAACCTGGAAGGTGCCGTAACTTCACTGTTTCAGAGTTTAATCCAGGTTTTACTGTATAGGCATGGTTACTTAAATCATTGACCTCTGGTGATTGAACTTAATCTCTAGTCCCTTCTCCTCATGGGAGATAGGGGAGTGGCTGAAATTCCAATTCCTTAATTACATGTTTGGTTCCTCTGGTGACCACCTTCCATTGTGAAGCTCTGTAGGCACCCTCTGCCCTAGTCTTCATTAACATAAACTTAGATAAGCAGAAAGGGCATTGTTACGAATAACAAAAGACAATCTGTCACTCTGGAAATTAGGAGTATTGTGCCAGGGGAGAAGGACCAAATATGTTTTTTATTATATTACAGCCTTACATACTTAACTAAGGCTGGATGGCTTAAGTTTCCCAACATGAGAGTTAAGATACATAACTGACATATATAAGCCATCTAAGATATTGGTGGGAGCACCTCGATGGCTCAGTCTGTTAAGCATCTGACTCTTGAGACTTGATTTCCGCTCAGGTCATGATCTCTCAGTTCTTGAGATTGAGCCCTGTGTTGGGCTCTGCACTGACAGCACAGAGCCTGCTTGGGATTCTCTGTCTCCTTCTTTCTCTGCCCCTCCACTGCTCATTCTCTCTCTCAAAATAAATATACATTTTTTTTTTTAAAGGAGTTCTTATCTCAAAGAAGAATGGTGCTGCCTAATTTTCACTTTTTTGTAGAAATTAAAGCTTTAACTAAATGAAAAGAAGCTGAACTGATCCAACAACATTTTTATTTTTTTAAGGAAACTTAAAAAAAATTTTTTTTTAATGTTTATTTTTGTGTGAGAGAGAAAGAGATACATAGCATGAGCAGGGGAGGGGCAGAGAGAGAGGGGTAAACACAGAATCTGAAGTAGGTTCCAAGCTCTGAGCTGTCAGCCTGGAGCCGGATGTGGGGTTCGAACTCATGAACGGTGAGATCATGACCTGCGCCCAAGTCAGACGCTCAATCAACTGAGCCACGCAGGTATCCCGATCCAACAACATTTTCTAAAGGATTATATATCATGATCAAGAGGAATTTACTTAGGAATGCAAAGGTGGTTTAATATAAGAAATCAATCAGTATAGGGGCACCTGGGTGGCTCAGTTGGTTCAAGCATCTGATTTTGTCTCAGGTCATGATCTCACGGTTTGGTTTCTGAGTTCAAGCCTCTTGTTGATCTCTGCACTTACAGTGCGGAGTCTGCTTGAGATTTTCTCTCTTTCTCCCCCCTCCCCCCATTCTCTCTCTCTCAAAATAAAATAAACTTAAAAAAGAAATCAATCAGTGTAATATACCATATTGATAGGAGGCAAAGAACCAGCACCCTTTCATGATAAAAGCACTCCACAAACTAGAAATAGGAGAGAACCTCCTTAGCTTAATAAAAGATGTCTGTGGGGTGCCTGGGTGGCTCAGTTGGTTAGGCGACCAACTTTGGCTGAGGTCATGATCTCACAGTTCGTGGGTTTGAGCCCTGCGTGGGGCTCTGTGCTGACAGCTGAGACCTTGGAGCCTGCTTCGGATTCTGTGTCTCCCCCTCTCTCTGCCCCTCCCCAGCTCACACTGTGTGTCTCTCTGTCTCTCAATAATAAATAAATTAACAAAAATGATTAATAAAAAAAGATGTTTGTGAAAATCCCACAGCCAACATCATACCTGCCCCCTGCAACTAAGAAAATGAGAAGTATGCCACCTGTAATTCTTAATTGTAGTGGAGGTTCTAGCCAGGGCAATTAGGCAGAGGAAAAAAAGGGGGCTCCCGGATTGGGAAGTAAAACTATATTTGTAAATAATGAGATTTTGTATATAGAAAACCCTAAGGAGTCCATACACATACACCAAAAAATAAAACTGTTAGAACCAATAAACACACGCAGTAAGCTTGGAGGAAATAAGATCAGTATACAAAAATCAGTTGTATTTCTATACACGAGCAGTGAAAAATCCAGAAGTGAAATTAAGGATATAATTGCATTTACAGTAGCATCAAAAAGAAGAAAAACAATAAATTAAAAAAACAAAAGAGGAAAACTAGTTATGAAAAATGTAACCAGACATGTACAAGACTTAAATACTGAAAAAACGTTATAAGAAATTAAAGAAGATCTGAGTAATTGGAAACATACTTCATGTTTATGAATTGGAAGATAAAATTCATATGGAAATGGAAGGGACCCAGAATAGCCAAACCCTCTCGATATAAGGAATGACATTTATGCTGAGACGTGAAGAAATGAGTACAAGTGACCCAGAAAAGAATGGGGCTAGTCAAAAAGAATGTGATGGGTTTGAATTTAAGACCAATCAAATCTCAAATTACTCCGTTATCTAGAAAACCTGTACCTTGGCTGCAGAGACATTCAGGGAAAGAAAGGTGTGTTGGGCCAAAGATAGATGATTTGCAAATACTTTTGGTATTCCGGGGGCTGGTTGCCTTTTCACTCTGGTAGTGACCTTTGACACACACAAGTTTTTAATTTTGATGAAATATTAATTTGCCTATTTTTTCCTTTGTTGTCTATACTTTTGGTGTCGTATCCAAGAAACCATTAACAAATCCAGGGTCATAAAACTTGTTCCCCTGTATTTTCTTTTATGAGTTTTACAGTTTTAGGTCTTATATTTAGGCCTTTGATACACTTTGAATTTAGTTTCGTATATGGTGTAAGTTGCGGGTCCCAACTTCATTCTTTTGCTTATTGATATTTGGTATGCCCAACACTATTTGTTGAAAAGACTTCTTTCCCCCATTGAATGGGCTTGGTACTCTTGTCAGAGCACTTGTCAGATGCATGCAAGGGGTTATTTCTTGGCTCTGGATTCTGTTTTATTTGCGTATGTTTTTTTATGCCAGTGGCACACACTGTTTTGATTATTGTAGCTTTGTAATAAGTTTTGAAAGCAGGAAGTAAGTATGAATCTTCCAACTTTGTACTTTTTCAAGATCATTTTTGGCTGTTTAGGGTCCCTTGAGATTACATATGAATTTTAGGGATGGGTTTTTCTATGTGTGCAAAAGATGTTACTAGGATTTCAGTGCTCTAGCAGTATAGCTTTTTTTTTTTTTTAATGTTTATTTTGAGAGAGAGAGCATGCGCAAGTAGGGGAGGGGCAAAGAGGGAGAGAGAATATCCCAAGCAGGCACTGTGCTGTCAGCACAGAGCCTAGAGCGGGGCTCAGTCTCTCAGACCGTGGTGAGATCATGACTTCAGCTGAAGTCAAGAGTGACTGAGCCTCCCAGGCACCCTAGCAGTATAGCTTTTTGAGATTTTAAGGTCTCTATAGAATTTATAATTAAGGCTTCTACAGGGTAATACATATTCTCCAAAATCATCATCCTTCTTGGATTTAGATTATGCATAAGAGATTCCAGTTTCAGATCTTTTGCCTAAATCTCCTCTTTTGGTGAGAATATATTAGAAACTATACAGCCTCTTATTGGGGGAAAATAATATTTGACAGCAATATTAGGGATTGTGTTTCTTTTTCTAAGTAATTTATGAATTTGTGTAGGCCTTAGCATGGGGATGATTTCAGGACGATTGCTTTAAAACTTTCAGATTATAAAAATGACACTGAAAATTGAGAAAAATAAAGTCATTTTTAGAGAATATTAAGCTATAATTGGTGGTAGTGTGTAAATTTAAAATTTTTTCCATTGTAGCATGCCAATGAAGATGTGGAAAGAATGTTACTAGGAAACAAATGTGATATGGATGATAAAAGAGTTGTACCTAAAGGAAAAGGAGAACAGGTAAAAAGCTCTGAATGAAACTAATATGCTTTCTTTGTAAAGATGGTATTGCTTTAGATCGGCTGGTACTGGTAATGGAGGATGCTGAGCTATTCACAATGTTTTATAAATGCTGTGGGAAACAGTAGTTTATCCTTTGAGTGAATTTTTTCAGTCCAACATGTATGGGAGAATCAAACCTGTGGTGGTAGTATTGTTAACCTTATTTAAATTACAAAGAGGTTCTCAATTTTTAAACTTCAGACTTTAAGTACCTCACTTAGGCTATCTGAAGTAAACTCCTGAAGTGAGAAGAGGATTCTTTTAGTATTTTTGTTTACTTATTTATTTTTGAAAGAACTTGACCATTTGAATCTTGACCCATCGAAATAACTTTGTTTTATATAACCTAGTAGAGACTGCCGCCTTTAGAATAATATTTTTTCCTCCAGGATACTAACGTCAGCAGTCAGCACCCTATGCTTGATAATTTTATGATGACCTTTTGCTTCTGTTTTAGATTGCAAGGGAGCATGGTATTAGATTTTTTGAGACTAGTGCAAAAGCAAATATAAACATCGAAAAGGCTTTTCTCACATTAGCTGAAGATATCCTTCGAAAGGTAAGATCGTATTTTTACTTTTGAATTCTAAGGTGCCAGTGTCACAATTGAGCATTTAGTCTTTTTTGAAGTACTAGATTAACATACAGAAATTAGATTTGGGTGGTATTGTTCGTAACTGTTTACCTATCACCAACATCTAACCCTCCAAAGTGAAGTAGGACCTGGGGAGAACAGAGAGCCACTAGAAATCTGTGGCTTCTGGTCAGTGGTAACACTGTTCTGAACTCCCACACTGACTCTCAGGTCCCTAATTTCATGCTCGATTTTTCAACTTTTTGTCCGGTCCATGGTGTTGTGGCTCTTTTGTTTACTTTTGGACTCATTTCTCTTAATACATTCTTTGCATTTCCATAGGTAATTTCTTAAAATTTAAGCTAATGGTGATTTGTACAGACTCATTTTTTTTCTATATAGTCATTTCTCAGATATGCCAGTAAAGGGCACATATCTGTTATATACTGAATAAATACAGTAAATCCATCTCTATATTTCTTTTAGCCAATCATTTCAATCTGTGATGTGTTAAAAATGATAAAATGTAAATCTCAGGGAATTAACTTTGCCTCAAGATTAGTTTCTGGGTTTAATTTGTGAAACTCACCACTACAAGTAACTTGTAGCAAAATTGGGAAATCTGATTTTCATATTTTTCCTCAGATGGTTAGATACAATACACAGATTTGGTTATGAATCCTGAGTTCTCTATTCACTCTATAGTACATTTAAATGCACATAAAAACAGAACAAATCTGTTTTTACACAAATCCTATAGGAGAAGCAAGCATTGTATAGGAGAAAATTTAATTGCTCTGGTAACTTTTCTATTTTTATAATTGAAATAATATTTTTTTCAAAAAACCAATCCTGGAATTTATCATTTATGTATATATAATTTATGTGTGTGTATATATATACATACATAGATATAAAACACAAGGTGTAATAGAAATGGTATCTCAAATACAAATCTAGTGAAATTTCAGAGAAATCAAACAACTTACTTTTGTATATAGCAAAATGTAGTTGTCAACTATAATTGTGTGTTCAAACTGGAAAAAAGTCATCAGTTATTGCTATCAGAGTGACTGTAAAACAAACTAACAAAAATGAAGTTAAGGATATAATTCCATTTACAGTAGCATCAAAAAGAAGAAAAACAAACAGTAAATTTAAAAAATAAGAAAAACCAGTTATGAAAGTAAAATACTAGGTGGACAAGGAAAAATGTTTGTACTTTTTAATTTAAAGTTTATTTATTTTGAGAAGGACAAAGCACAGGCGCTGAAGGGGCGGAGAGGGTGGGGGAGGGAGAATCCCAGGCAGGCTCCACAGTGTCAGCACAGAGACCAGTGCAGGGCTCAAACTCATAAACTGGGAGATCCTTATCTGAGCCGAAACCCGGAGTCAGACAGTTAACTAACCAATGGAACCACCCAGGCACCCCAAAATGTTTGCATTTTTAGTTACATGAAGGGAATAACAGGGATAGAAAAATATTTTTTTTTAAATTTTTTTAAATACTTATTTTTGAGAGAGAGAGAGCATGCGACCATATGTGAGCATGCGCGAGCAGAGGAGGGGCAGAGAGAGAGGGAGACACAAAATCCAAAGCAGGCTCCAGGCTCTGAGCTGTCAGCACAGAGCCCAACGCAGAGCTCGAACTTGTGAACCGCGAGATCATGAAGATGGACTGAGCTGCCTAGGTGCCCCACAAAATACTTTTTAAGTTAGTGATAATATACTTTGTATTTCAGGGCTTTGTGGGTCACAGTGAAAAATTATTCCAGTACCCATAAGATTTACCGTAACACTTGTTAATATTCTTTTGTGTTCTTTCTCTTTCTGGATTTTTTAGTTTTCTCCATGGTTTCTGATTTCTTTCTGTCCATACTGTAGCCCTCAACTTCTCACTAATCTTGGAATTTAAAAAAAATGCTTATATAATCATATAATCTGTTTCCCTAAGAAATAGGTTTTCCTTGTTCTCATATTAAAGGCTCAAAAGTATGGATATACCAATACAGAAAGATCTCAGTCTGGAGTCTTCCCCATGTAGGCAGGCCCAAATGTGAGGTTACACTTTTTTTCTATGCACGTACATAATGCTTTTCATTGTGGTCAGGTTATGAGTTAAAACATCAAACATGAACTTGTTTTACATTGGAATATGGGAAACAGGAGTGATGCTTGAGAGAGAGACAGAGAGAGAGCAAACAGGGTAGGGGCAGAAAGAGAGAGAGAATCCCAAGCAGGCTCCACACTGTCACCATGGAGCCTGATGTGGGGCTTGAACCCACACGAAATCATGACCTGAGCTGAAGTCGGACACTCAACTGGCTGAGCCACCCAGGTGCTCCAAGAAAAATTAACTTCAGAGTGAAAGCAATTTAAACCATTTTTTTAACTTAATTATTAGACTAGGTAATTCATTCTCATGGTTCAAACATTTAAAATAAAGAGAGTGAAAGTGCAGAGAAGTTTCCCACTGCATTCCCCCAACTCCTCATTTCTCCCCCACAGGTAACCAGTTTAACCTCTTAGTTATTAATATAGGTGTTAATATGAATATATTTTTATTCCCACTCTTTGGGTAAGGCAGCGTGTACACTGTTTGGCACTTTAAATGTATACGTAAAGTCCACTTTTTAAATAATTGAATGCTACTCCCTTGAGTTGATTTGTCATAATTA
This sequence comes from Lynx canadensis, assembly GCF_007474595.2. Taxonomy (NCBI): domain Eukaryota; kingdom Metazoa; phylum Chordata; class Mammalia; order Carnivora; family Felidae; genus Lynx; species Lynx canadensis. The sequence continues at coordinate 119,297,817 of NC_044305.1, read as the reverse complement.
AACAGGTTTTCTCAAGGACATTTGAGTGATTTTCAACCTTATGATCTCATAAATTGTATTGCAGTGAATAATCCTGTATTTAAATCATTTTGTTAAGTACATGATTATGTGCAAATATATGAAGGACAGATACCTGGAAGTGGCCAAAGAGAAAATATACGTGTTTTTTAATAATTGTGATACATGGCGCCACATGCTGTCCTGAGGGTTGTACCCATTAACATTCCTGCTAGCAGTGTATGGGGACATCTGTTTACTCACACTCTGACCACATAGTGGGTTGTAAGACCTTCAGATCTTCCCCAACCTGACAGGTTTAAAAACAAGAAACAAAGGTGGATTTAATTTGCAGCTCTCTTGAGTAAGGTGAGCATTTTTAAAGAATCTGTTTAACAATCACTTTTGTATTTCCTTTTCTGTAAACTTCTTTTATTCTTTCCCTCACTTTTTAAATGTAGTTATTGGCCTTTCTCTTATTCTTGGCTGGGAACAGCTTGGAGTTGTACTTAATAAACTTGATTAATACTTTTGGCTCTAAAATGTTTTGCTCTGCATAGAATAATTCCCTTTTTTAGGGAGTCTCTTTCAAGGCTCTAAGTTAAATTGTGAAGGGATGGACTGTGAATGAAGTGCTAAGTGAATAGATATAGTGACCTCCCTGCTTACAAGCACCCATGTTTGTTTGTTTTTAAGCACCCATGTACTTTTAACTGACCCACACCTGGAAGTTACCAGAGAAAGAGTATTTCCTGTGCAATCATATTCTTCTGCTATGGGCGAGGTGCTGACTGACCTCTTTCTCTTCTGTTCATTTTTCTCAAGATCTGCAATAGGAATAAAGTTAGTTCAGGAAAACTCACAAAGGTTTTTTAAATGCAAAGCTTGTAGCTATAACGTACAATGAGGAGAAGAATCCCATAAAGCAGTGAGAATAGGTAGGTGACCTCGAAGTGCAAGTTGAAATTTCACCTCAGTATTAGTTAAGCAGATTTCTCTTGGTCTACATGCCTTTAAAATATTTTTCCCCCCCTGGGTTACCTTAACTTTATATTGTTTCTAGGAGAGAATATATTCCCAGTTACACCCTAGCTTTTAAATTTTCACTCATGATGAGCTACTGTTAACACACAAAACAATCTGGATACATTTCCCAGACTGATACTGAGTAAAGGGAGTCATGCATAAAAGAATACATAAAACATGGTTCCGTGTATATGAAGGTCAAGAACAGAAAAAAACCTAATCTCCGGTGACAGAAATGAGAGTACTGGTTACGTTTAGTAGGGTAGTACTGGCTAGAAAGGGATATAAGGGAGCCTTCTGGGAGTATTACATTCTAGATTTTGATCTGATAGTTTCACATTATATACTAAGCACAGTTAAGATTTGGTGGCTCAGTCGGTTAAGCATCTGACTGCGACTAGGTAATGATTTTGTGGTTCGTGAGTTCGAGCCCTGTGTCAGGCTCTGTGCTGACAGCTCAGAGCCTGGAGCCTGCTTCAGATTCTGTGTCTCCCTTTCTCTCTGCCCCTCCCCTGCTCGTGTTCTGTCTCTATAAAAAGTAAACATTAAAAAAACAAAAAAAAATTGTATACTTTACTAAATACAAGCTGTTGCTAAAAAATGTTCCTTTCATACATAGAGTGTAGGCTGTCCATTGAGAAGATGATACTCTTATGATTTTAAAAGTACTATTTAGGATATTGGGGAAATACAGGAGTATTCATAGAAGAAAATAAAATCACTCAACCCCACTACCTAAGGGTTACTGCTGTTGACATTTGATGTCTCTCCTTTTGACTTTTTTCTGTGTCCATCTTTAACATGAATTCTACAACTTTGTGTTCTGCCCCACCCATTTCCTTCCACTTAATGTTAGCATATCATTGTTGAGACTGCCTTTTTAAAGGTATGGTAAAGTATCACAAGCTTCAGTCTCAAAAGGCAAGTTAACTAGACAGAAAAGGGCTGGTTCACTTCTCTGAGGTTAGACTCGACCCAACATTGGTTTTGTACATTTGCCTGATAATGCTTTTTAAGTCCTAAACACTCAGGGGTCAGGGCTAAGAAAAACCTCTGTGCAAACAGCAGAAAGGATATTGGAAGCTTTATTAAAAGGATGCCAGGAGGCCTCTAGACATTCACAGCTTGGAGTGAGCAGGCAAAATGTAGATCAGAAACAAAGCTGCCAAATGTTTACTTTTTGCGTGGGAGAGAACACCTATCTTATGTGACCGCAATTACGTTTTGTTACATTTATGAGAATATTTGTGTTGAATCTTGATTTTTTCATAGCAGTGTTTATTCATGGGTTACTTTCCTTGTGTGTGTGTTCCAGACCCCTGTAAAAGAGCCCAACAGTGAGAATGTAGATATCAGCAGTGGAGGAGGCGTGACAGGCTGGAAGAGCAAATGTTGCTGAACATCCTCCTGTTCCGTCAGTTGCCATCCACCACCCTGTTGGCTCCTCTTGCTGCAAAATAAACCACTCTGTCCATTTTTAACTCGAAACAGATACTTTTGTTCCTCATCTTAATTATCCAATCCACCTATTTTATTTGTTCTTTCATCTGTGACTGCTTGCTGACTTTATAATTTTCTTCCAAAAAAAAATGTATAGAAAAATCATGTCTGTGACTTCATTTTTAAATGTACTTGCTCAGCTCACCACTGCATTTCAGTTGTATTATAGTCCAGTTCTTCTTATCAACATTAAAACCTATAGCAATCATTTCAACTCTATTCTGCAAATTGTATAAGAATAAAAGTTAGAATTAACAATTTTATTTTGTACAACAGTGGAATTTTCTGTCATGGATAATGTGCTTGAGTCCCTATAATCTATAGACATGTGATAGCAAAAGAAACAAAAGCCAGGAAAACACTCATTTTCGCCTTGAATATGTAAATGGGATTAATTTTGTCCTGTGCCTTATGTGGAAAGGAACCGCTTTGGTTTTTCTTTTGTGTTTTGTTTTGTTTTGTTTTGTTTTGTCTTGTTTTGTTTTGTTTTGGTGGAAGCATGTGCAGGAGACATACATATCATCCAAACATAAACCATTCAAATGTTTGTGGTTTGCTTGGCTATAATTTTCAAAGTAGTTAACTGAGGACAAAGGGTAATGCAGAAATGATAGCTTTGGTTTGCTGAGTCTTAATTTCAAGTGGCCTTGATACTTCAAATTGTTCCTGCCACCAGTTCTTCTGTTTGGCCACTTTCTCCTCGCTGTCTTCCTGCATGCTGCTTTATTTGCTCCCCCGCCCCCCACCACCACCCAATGGTATGAGTTATTTAAAAATGAAAGGGGCAAACTAGTAGGTTTTTCAAGTTTAACATAAAGTACTGATTTAACTTGCTAAGTAAACTGAAAGAGAAATTCTAACTGCCTACTACTATCTAATGTCTTTCCCTCATTTTCTCTTTCCCCTAAAACTGCCCCAGGTTCCTTCATCAGCTCTTTTACTTCATGCTCCTCTTCCCTCTCTGTTCCCTTTCTATCCATTGAGTTTATGAAATGGAAGAGTTAATTGCATGCACTAGTGTTTGGAGGGTGTTGTGGTTTGTCTTTCTAATTAGGTGTATAGCCTATTCACTTTCCTAGAATAAATCTCTTAACCTAAATTTGAAGAGTCTCCATTTTGGCAACTCCTCTAGCAGTTTGGTAGCCCAGTAAAAGTTATGTTTTTTGTTTTGTTTTTTTGTTTGTTTGTTTGTTTGGTTTTCTTTTTTTTTTAAGGTGGGAAGGAGGAGTGAGATTTATTAACATGTTTGCCAAATATACTGAGATTTGGCCTTTGAAGAACACTTTTTCAGTGTTAAGTTGTCTTTACCTTAAGATTAGAAGTACTTTAGAGTATTATTAATTTTAAGTCCTATCTTCACATCCCTTTGGAAAACTTGTATTACCATGGATTTGGGAAAAGGACAACAAAAGGCTTTTCATGTACAGATCAGATCTCTGGCTATCTCTAACCCTGTCCTTTTTCACTTCATTTTTCTAGTTTCGCTTCATTGCTTATCAGGATAGGGTAAGTTAAGTTTGCTACGCTGCTAGCATCCTAAGATGATACCTTTGTTGAAATAATTGTGAATAGCATGATTCATTTCTAGCAGAGGCTGAGTTTAGGACAGCAGCTTCCATTGAAAAGTCTTTCTGTGTCGTGGGTAGCATTTTAATGCCCTCTTGGCTCACATCACCAACATAGGGACGTATCTGCTCTGAACATCCATGAATTTTTCAGATAGTGCCCTAAAAACAATTTTATATGCCTCACTGGTGGTTGTTCTTAGGTTTTTTCCTTCACTTGACTTTATCATTGTTTACTAGTAAAAGCAGCATTGCCAAATAATCCCTAATTTTCCACTAAAAATAATAATGAAATGAGGTTAAGCTTCTCGAAAAGTTATAGGTTAAACCTACTGTCGTTAGATTAATTTTAATGTATGTGTTGCTTTCCTTTATCTGGAATGTGGCAATAGCTTTTTTATTTTTTAACCCTCTTTAATCCTGATTCAATTCAGTGACTTAAGGTTTGAGAGCTAAACACTGGGATTTTTGGGTAACAGACTGACAGTTTTGTTGTTTGCATAATTATAATCGGCATTGTACATAGAAAGGATATGGCTACCTTTTGTTAAATCTGCACTTTCTAAATATCAAAAAAAAAAAAAGGGAAATGGAGTATAAATCAATTTTTGTATAACCTGTTTGAAACATGAGTTTTATTTGCTTAATATTAGGGCTTTGCCCCTTTTTCTGTAAGTCTCTTGGGATCCTGTGTAGAAGCTGTTCTCATTAAACACCAAACAGTTAAGTCCATTCTCTGGTACTAGCTACAAATTCGGTTTCATATTCTACTTAACAATTTAAATAAACTGAAATATTTCTAGATGGTCTACTTCTGTTCATATAAAAACAAAACTTGATTTCCAACTGTGTGGCTTGGTTTTCATTTATTTATGGAGTTGGAGGATTACTTCTGAAAACAATGCAAAATAGCAAACTGAGTATCAGAGGGGCAGAAAGTTCAAGAACTACCTTTGGTAAGAAACTGCTTAAAAAACGGAGCTCTCTGGGGCACTAAAGCAGCATCGTCCTGGTGTCCAAAGAGACGCCACGGTCCTAGGGTCATGGTCCCTCTGCGGCTGACAGCGCTGGACTCTGCCGAAGGCCAGCTGCCACCGAACGCAGCAGACTCCCCGGGGGCACTGCGGTGGGCTCCCACGCTGGAGGGCCGAGCACTTGCTGCGGCAGTGACCATCCTCTTGTCCGAAAAAAAAGTATTTCCTTTTTTGTGAACCATCAGCAACAGCTTTGTTTTATAGAGAGAAAACGCTTGATCCCGTATTAGGGTGTTATTAGTAGAGATAAATGTTGACGAGATGATCTCTGCTGGCAGGGTAATGAGTAGTTTTCTCCTACTGCGATGTTGATAGGAGCCCCCGAGCCCCCGAGAGTGTTTTTAATGATTCCCTATTCACTCCAACTGTCTCTGTTTTGTACGTCTAGGATGAGGCCCACGATTCTCTTTTTGATATTGGTATGGGAAGATAGAACATGGTCTCTGCCCTTAAGTGTATGATTTTGTTTAGAAAGCAAAAGCAGTAATGAGGTAAGCAGACGTAAGAGCCAACTAGGGGTGCCTGGCTGGCTCAGTCGGTGGAGCACGCAGCTCTTGATCTCGGGGAGTCATGAGTTGAGGCCCCACATTGGATGTAGAGCTTACCCAATTAGATGTGATTCAGGTATTAAGTGCTGTATTGTATTTAAAACTTTAAAAAATTTTTTTTATTTATTATTTTTGAGAGAGAGAGCAAAGCAGGGAAGGGTCAGAGAGGGAGAAACAGAATCGGCAGCAGGCTCCAGGCTCTGAGCTCTCAGGACAGAACCCGACGCGGGGCTCGAACCCACAGACCGTGAGATCATGACCTGAGCTGTAGTCGGCCGCCCAGCCGACTGAGCCACCCAGGCGCCTCAAGTGCTGTATTAATATTTAAGAGCAAGTTCAGTTGGTGGGTAATAGTTGGGGTGGCTTTTGAGGGAATAGGGACATGAATTGGTTCTTAAATAAGTGAATTGTTTAAGGGGGAGGGGAAGGAGGGTCCACAAGTAAATTTGTAACAGGCTTTGCTTACGTGAGAAACCAGAAGCCCAACCGGTCGATGATTGGCAGTGGGGAATCCTGGTAAGCTCTCGGAGGTGGCAAGAGAGAAATGTGTCTGAGGAAAACAAGTCTGGAGGTGTTGGAAACGGAGAAAAAGCAGGAGGGTCCTAGAGATTGATCACCTAGGAAGTTAGGTGAATTGAGATTTGAATAGGACCAGGCTAAAATGATGGCAGAGGGCAATGCAGGGTTTTCAGTTCCAGTAGGTGAAAGGGAAAGAATATTTCTTGCCTACCAAGGAGTCTGATAGATACTGTGACGTGGTTCTACGTTCTTTGGGTTATGTCCACAACTACCTGGTGAAATGGTATCCATTTTACAAAATAAAACATCTCAGATTAAGTCTTACGGTTGCACATCCAGTTGGTGCTGGAGTTGGGTTTGGAAAACAAGCGTGATGCCAGTGCTCCTTCTTTTCATCTTCACTTTACCAGTTTCTCAGGATAAGAGTCTTAGGGTTTGGTTATAGTGATTATAATGGGGGTGATCAACACGTGCCAGAGCCCACAGAAAGAGTGCTGGAGTGTAGTCTTAACCTAGTTTTTAAAAAACAATTTTATTTACTTAATCTCTACACCCAACACGGGGCTCGAACTCACAACCCTGGGATTAAGGAGACACGTGCTCTTCTTACAGCCAGCCGGGTGCCCCAGGTCTTACCGAGCTAATGTTAACCATTGAGCTTAACCTTGACACTTTTCTAACAGAGTAAAGTCCTTGTTAGTTTAAACCTATATTCCCCCTTGCCACCCGACCAATTTTATGTTTCCTCCTCCTTCCAGACGTCTTTAGCCTGAAGGTCAACAATAAGGCAGTTGCTTTTCACATTTCTCTTAACTGGCTTTCTAAGGGTAGACTTTGAGAGGGACCTGGGTTGCTTATGAATTGCTACCACAAGTAATGGTGAAATAAAATACAGGAGAAGGGAAGGAAGGTAGCTGGATATAGTTTTTGCCAAATTCTTAGGTGGATTTGAGATCGTTTGTAACAAATGACTAGTACGGTATAACTTCATATAAGATTAAGTCATACAAGCTTTTCTGGGACACTGAATTTAGGTCTGAGATTTCCAGCACGGAGGTAAAAAGGTGTGTAGTCTTGTTACATCTTAAAGAGAATGGTTGCTAAGGAAAAAATCTCTGGCACAAAATTCAGAAATTCCCGCCATTAAGGTTTAGTGGCCTACAAGTGAAAATGTCTCCAATGCAAGTTCCTAAAATGCATACATTTGCCTGTATACTTCTACCCTTTTTGTGAATTTCCGTAAAACAGTAAATTGAAAACCAGTGGTGACATTTGTAGCTTTCTGGTGATTTGACTTACTGTTTATTTAAAGGTTCTTCAAGAGAGGGTAATTCACGTTCTCATTTGATTCAGAAATGGGCTCAGCTCGTCTTTTGACTGAAGCTAGAGAGTAGTCAATCCAAGATTGCGGTCTCCCGTGACTGCTTGAAGTGCAGGGTCTTGGTGTTCGGTGAGAATGGTCCATTTACTTTCGACCAGATGTGCAGGTAACAGAGTGGATATTGCTTTGAACACATGATCGGACTCCAAGGAGAGGCCCTCCACCCGGGCCTCTTCCGAAGTGCTTCAGGTATTCCGTTAAAGCCTCTTGAGTTTCATGAATTACAGAAACCACTTACAGAAACCACTTAGGTCTGGCAGATTTTGGAGGCGGATGCTGCAGCGAGCTGTGCCTGTGAGGTGAAGGCACTGACTTTCTCCCCGGCGAGCTGTGGGATGAGATCGAGCTCTGGAGTGACTGTAGGTCGCGGGGCCGCGCGGCTGGGCGCCTTTCTCTGTGGCGCCTCCCCCGGGCCGCCGCGTGAACAGCCGAGCGAGGGCTGCGCCCTCCTCCCATTCCGCGTCATCAGCACAGCCCTCCCTCCCCGCTCCCTCCCTCCTCGCATCCGCTCTCTCCTTCCTCCCATCCTGCGTCAACACAGGCCACGCGCTCTGCTTTCTAACCGGCCGATGAAGTATTTCCTAGGAAAGAAATGTTTGAAGAGAACTGTGTAAAGAATAAATTCCTAGGACAGGGATCACTTTTCTGCTTTCAGCCCGAGGTCCCTCGTGTGGGAGGTTACATTCCTATTTTTCTTATTAATCACCCAGCTTTGAGACCTCAGCTGCTGCCCGCCCTTCCTCTCCCCGTCACCACATACTGTTCAGTCTCTCCCACTCCGCCCCCATTACTGCCCGCCTTCCCCTTCATACTCCCACCGCTCTAGTTTTGGTGCTCGGTCCTCTCCTCTGGACACTGCACCACTTTCCGGGCCCATCACCCCGTGTTGGCCTACCTCTCACACACCCCTTGTCCATCTTGCACGCATCAGAAGTTCACCTTCTGAACCCCCCTGCTCAGGAATCTCCAGTGGCCCAGTTGCCTACAGCAAGGATGTGTCCTGTGCTTTGATCACAGTTTGTCACCATCCAAGCTTCCGGGGAAATAAAACGGTAAGTCGACCTAATCCGACAGTTGAAGACCTTCTCCAGGCCCCAACCCATGTTACAGCCTTAACTGTCAACCAAAGTGCTACACAAATGTACTTAGCTCTTTGGAGGCTTCAAAACAGGTCAGGTGACAAATCCTTGCCTCTGCCATCCCTTTGCTTTAAGACCCCTCTGTATCCGTTTTGGTTCTTTGCCGCGAATGGTAAAAACCAGTGTGGCTTCACTTACACGATGGAGGACATTTGTTACGAGGTTGTTAAAGGTGCATTTTTATAAGAAGGTGGTAGCAAGTGGCATAATTTTCCATTTTCCACAAAGGCCGCCATAAAAACACAGCACGTAGGACAGCAAAACTCACGAACGATGTATACAGCCAAAGTAGTTGATGACGTTCCCCCACAAGCCTCCAAATCTGACAGAAACGGGAGCTGCATAATAGCATCTGCGCAGAAGAAAACGGGGAAGAAGTGGGGCATCTGATGGATCGAAGAACTCCAAGATAACCAGCAAGCGCTTGGAAACTCTGCCAGCCAGTGTTGGAGCCGTGGCTGACACTCACATGGGCTTGCACACTCCCAACAGCAAATGCAGGGAATCTTCTATAAACCGAGGGCTACCACAGACTGGGCCCTCAGAAGTTCCTTTTTCCCACTAAAAGAAACCAGAGTTTTGTGAAGAAATGGCAGAGTCCATGTTTGTGACAGGAAATGTATAAGATGAACCAGAAAATGTCATACCAGAGAAGTTCTGAAAATCTAAGCGATGAAGTTTTAGGGTGGTGGGGGGTGGGGGGGTTAGTTCCGGAGCCGATGGCCAAGAAAGAATTCTTGAAGAGGTCTTTGCTGCAAAAAGGTGATTTTTATTAAAGCACGGGGACTGGACCCGTGGGCAGGAATTGCTACACTGCGGTTTTGACAGGTCACTCATTACATACCCTCGGGTTGGGTGGGGGTCAGGGATGGAGTAAGTCTCTAAGGTATTTTGGAAGCAAGGTTTCCAGGACCTAGAGGGGTGAGCTGTGCTAGGAAAACGCCATTTATTACCATTTAGCAAAACCTCAGTCATGAGACCCTTCAGGTGTATATCAGGGGGCCATAAGCGTGGAGTATGATTGCCAACATATATCTTGGGGCAATTGAGATAACGGAGGTTTCCAAAGGAATTTTTATATGTTAAGGTAGACTTGCAGGTTCCTGGTGGGGGGGGGGGTCAGGATAATGTTAAGCCAAGGTTCTCTTTGGCCACTAGCAGTGTCATCATGCAGGCAGCTGAGCTCGTAGAAGGTGGTCACTCTGCCAGTTTCAAGGGCTTGTCAGTGGACTATAGACAGCAAGGGAATTTAATGTTTCATTTGCCTTAGTTTCCCACATCATCGTGGCAAGCACTTACACCCCTTTCCTTTGTTCGTGGGTAGCCAGGAGTGTCCGGGGAATATCACACAGATCCCACCTGGGGTGGGGGACGGGGCGGGGTTTGCTGTGAACTGCACTTGGCTCTCGGCCTGCCCCACGCTCCCTCATCATAAGGATGTATGGCTTGGATGCCAGCTTGAAGAAGCTCACTCTGGCCAGAGAGAGGACATCTCAAACACATCAAATACTGTTAAATCTGTGTTTCCATAATGATGTGATACACATGTACGTGCACACACGCCCCTAATTGGTCGCTACTGGAGGTTGCTTGGGAAACAGCTCTCTCCTCCCAACCACACCTCTCCCTGGTAAAGAAAACAATCAAGAATTTACCTTGATTTCCCCATGCAGACTATATCACTGGGTGAGTAAAAGAGTGAAGGGGCCAGAATAAGCCACTGTGGCCTAAAAATTATTTTGAACTTAAAAGTATCCGAGTTTCTGAAATCCCTTATCTGCCTAAAAACATAGCTTCCCAAAAGAAGTCACTTGTCACTAAGGAGCAACTCAGCTTTTGGACAGATTTGTATCACATCCAAATACATCGTCGCAGGACTATTTTACCCCCTGTCCTCCTAAGGGATCATTTATCTTTCCAAAAAGTCACTTAAGTGCCCCTTCTCCCCCTCCCCCCATAAGAAGTCATTTGTCCCCTTAGAAGTGCCTCTCTGCCCTTCCCTATCCTCCATTAAAGTGGTATATATAAACCCCAAATTCTAAGAGACACATTCTTCTGTGAACGCACAGATACATAGTGAATAAAAATCTGCTTTTCTCTTGCTAATGTGTCTTTTGGTTGAGTTTGCAAGTTTCCCAACAACTGCCCCTAGGAGGACAGAGAACATTTTTCTTCTCAATAAATAACAAGGTGAAGTTAGTCTACAGAGAAGTATTCCACCAAAGAAGAGAGAGGCAACAGAATTTTACTGTTTTGAAACTGCTAATCAATTAATGGATCTAGGAATGACTAATGGCTAACATCACAAAGGGAGATTCAACAAAACAGAGACAGCCAGACATGTACTTCTGACCATTAACAGAGTGCTTCCTGTGATGAGGCCATACCAAAAAATCTCAAGCCTCAGATCAAACCTTTGGTTTGGATGCAACTGCCAGTTTCTAGGAAATCTGAGGATGGAGGAACACACTGAACTGCATCAATCAACAAAATCCAGACCGGTAAATTTTACAAGACAACTGATCCAGTCTCTTCAAACCATTAAATTTCAGTGGGGGCAGAGAGAGAGAGAGAGATTCTAAATGAATCAAAGACTGAAAGGGGAAAAGAAAAGGCAAAACTAAACTATAAGGTGTTTAGGGAACCACAGAGGTTATATACTATAAAGAAAATTAATGAAATGATTACTCTAAAAGTCAGGACAGGAATATTCTTAGCAGGGAGCGAGGAGTTATAAGTGAGGTTCGGGGACAGCACAATCATCTGGCATGGGTGTTTACAAGGGTGTTTGCCTTGTAACAATTCATTAACCCATGCATTTGTTTTCTGGTGTTTTAAAGTGTATATTATATTTAATCATAAAGCCTCTGTGTGGGTTTAAACTTACAGTGGGTAGCCCCCGATCTCTGGGACCACAGAAGCAACTTCAGAGGCTGTGCAGCCCAGTCCCCTGCTCAAAATCAGGCTGAGCAGAATTGGTCTGCTAAGGTCTGACGGTTCCTGCTGCTGCACGTCGTGCCCCAGGAATCGTCACCGCTGCCTCTGGGAACAATGTAGCTGCCACCACTGCCAGAATCCTGGCTAAGGTCAATACCGTGCAGCCTCCGCTCCTTTCAGTGGCTCTTGCTGCGAAGTCTGAGATGGTTAAGTTGGTTGGGGAAGCCCAAAGTGCACACTTGTGCCCCCCGATGCTTGGGAAGTGGGGGAAAGGGTATCTCTTGATTTTAGCTTCAGTAGTGTGGGGGTGGGCTCTGACTCTAGGTGTGTGGGTGGGGGTGGGGGTTTCAGGTGCTGGGTAGAAAGAGTGACAAATGTCCCCCACATCAGTGATGTTCACACCTTACTCTGCATTAGAATCACCTGGGAAGTGCTCTTATTTATTTTTTTAATTTTTTAATGCTTATTTTTTATAGAGAGAGGCAGAGTGCCAGTGGGGGAAGAGCAGACAGAGAGGGAGACAGAGTCCGAAGCAGGCTCCAGGCTCCGAGCTGTCAGCACAGAGCCCAAGGCGGAGCTCGAACTCACAAACTGCGAGAGCGTGACCTGAGCCAAAGTCGGACGCTTAACTGACTGGGCCACCCAGGTGCCCCTGGGAAGTGCTTTTAAAAATACCAATGCCAGGGGCGCCTGGGTGGCGCAGTCGGTTAAGCGTCCGACTTCAGCCAGGTCACGATCTCGCGGTCCGTGAGTTCGAGCCCCGCGTCGGGCTCTGGGCTGATGGCTCGGAGCCTGGAGCCTGTTTCCGATTCTGTGTCTCCCTCTCTCTCTGCCCCTCGCCCGTTCATGCTCTGTCTCTCTCTGTCCCAAAAATAAATAAACGTTGAAAAAAAAATTTAAAAATACCAATGCCAAAGTCACACCCTAGCCCAATTAACACAGTATCTCTCAGGTGAGACTGGAGTGTTAGTGGTTTTTTGTTCAAGAACCAGTGCCTCCAGCCTTGCTGTTCGTTCAGGTAGGCCACACCGGAATCACCTGGGAGCCTGGGAGAAATGCCGAATCTCAGCACACACAATCTTACTGAGATCCAATCTGCGTCTAAACAAAAGCCCTAGGCGCAGCAGATCCCAATTTGAGAAGGGTTGACTTCCACTGTTCTTCCAGAGCCAGCCCAAATCCCACCAGCAAGGGCACCCGCTCCTGAACTGGGAAGGGGCTTCTGCTCCGTATTGAGAGGAGCCCTTGTGACCTACCTTCCCCCGGGGCAGACTTCCTTGGTTGCAGTTCACTGTCTCCTGTTGGCTCATCTCATTACCAGACTGTAAACTCTGCAGGGCGGGGACCCTGTCTTCTTGTCCCCTTCGTGTCTTCACAACACTTCACACACTGTGGCAAGAGCTCAGGACGTGGGGTAAGTGAACCAGTGACTTTTACTTCTGTTTCTTTCAGGCCACCTCATTCCGCAGGGACTGCACTGGCCTCCTCGTTCCTACGGCCACTTTCATGCACTCACTTTTGTATTACAATTTGAAGGCAACTCTGAATATGACTTTAAGAGAATTTTAAAATTCAAGCCTAGGGTCTGTTCCAATTGACCACCTCCGGATATAGGACAGATTGGTTGATTCCTGTGGATCTCCATTCCCTTGTCTCTAAAAGTGGGTGGACCAGAAAGTAATCTGAGACTCCTTCCCGCAGAAATATCCTAGATTGCTGGCTCCCTTCTGCTGGATTTAACCAAGATTCACAGTACTTTTAACTCTTGCCGGTTGGCTGGGGTAGTGCGGAGAAACTAGAAATTAAATGTAGAGTCACCGCGCCACCTTGTGACCATTTCTGGGAACTGCATGTCTCCATTGTGTCCATGAGAAATTTTCCCAGAGCCCATCAGTGTGAGATCCCGTCTTGTCGAATTTATGGTAAACATAGCCACACAAAATTAAGTGGGAGATGCAGACTTCCAGTTATGGAATAAATAAGTCATGGGAATGAAAGGTACAGCTTAGGGAATATAGTCAATGATATTGTAACAGTGTCGCATGGTGACAGATGGGAGCTACACACCCGTGGTGAGCACAGCATAAGTATAGGCTTCTCGAATCACCATGTTGTGCACCTGAAACTAATGTAACACTTTGTGTCGTTTGTACCCAAATTTAGAAAATATATTCAAAGGCAAGTGACATCTGTGAGGATTAAAAGTTTTATTTATGCAAATATTGAACTAAGTCTTCTAAAAATGAGAGATGGGGAACAGAGCTAAAATGTCCTAGAGCAGAAGTTACAACCTCAATGTTTTCAGAGAAGAATGCCAAAAAAGAGTGAGATTTGCCCTGAATCCCCAGTTCCAGGATTTAGGAGCACCGGGTACCATTGAGATGTCAAGCATGTGGCCATAGATGGAACGGGACAGGTAGAGAGTCCGTATAAGAAATAATGGGGGGCATCTGGCTGGCTTGGTCGGTAGCGCGTACGACACTTGACCTCAGGATTCTGAGTTCGAGTCCCATGTTGGGCGCAGAGATTACTTAAAAGAATAAAATGTATGTATTTTTTCATGTTTGTTTATTTTTGACAGAGTGAGAGCCAGCAGGGGAGGGGCGGAGAGAGAGGAGGACAGAGCAGGCTCTGTGCTGACAGCAGAGAGCCCAACGCGGGGCTTGAACTCCCAAATGACCTGAGCCAAAGTCAGAAGCTCGACTGACTGAGCCACCTAGGTGCCCCCCCCCCATAAAATCTTTTTAAAAAAAGGAATAATGGGGTCCCCAGGTGTCCCTGATCATACCTTGCAGCTGGGAGTTGCAGGTTTTTATCTTGAAGGTTTATTATCTGCAGAAATGGAGTGACAGAGGTTCTGGACTCAAGGGCACCAGGCATAGGGAAAGGTGGGGATGAGGTGCAGGGTCAAAAGCAGGGCAGTGAACGGCTGCATCTTGAATGATGGGTTCCTCAGACTCTTGCCTTCTCGCCTCCATTCCCCCAGAATTTGGGGGTGTCCAGGCAGAAGATGAGAAGATCTGCTCTGGGAAACCTGGCGCAAGAGAATACTGTCGCTTGGAGTTATACCACATAAAAGGCCAGCTCGCTGTGGCTTATGCTGTGCTGAAGGTTTCCAGTCACCTAGTCGGACATACATGAAGTTTTCAATCTACCTGAAACATATATGAAATCGCTCAAGCATACAGAAAAGTATAGAAAAACGAATAAAAATCCACGTACCTGATACCCAGACTTAACCGATACTTGCATTGAATCAGATATTCAGTTCTTCGTGGTGACATAAAAGAGAATAAAACAACCAACAGAGAGACAGGAAAAGGAAACAAAACAAAACAAAAAAAAAAACCTGGAGAAAACCAAAGAAAAACCTCAAATGCACTTTAATGAATATCCTTGGATACAACATGATGTTGAATTCATAAAGCAACTGTAGGATGCTGGGGCGCCTGGCTCACTCAGTCTGTAGAGTGCGTGACTCTTGATCTCAGGGTTGTAAGATCCCTGTGTTGGGGGTAGAGGTTACTTAAATAAATAAGAATAGGATGCTATATTTTAAATGTTTATTTATTTTGAGAGACAGAACAAGAGGGGAAGGGGCAGAGAGAGAGGGAGAGAGAATCCCAAGTAGGCTCCACCCTGCCAGCACAGAGCCCTACTCCTCCTCGGGGCTCAAACAACCAACCTACCTGTGCCGAAACCAAGAGTCAGATGCTTAACGGACTGAGCCACCCAGGTGCTTCAGGATGCTATTTTAAAAAACAAAACAAGACGAAACAAAAACAATGAGAAAGAATTCACAAAAATAAAAATGGTCAACTGAAATAAAAGATTCAAGAGAAGAATTAGAAGGTGAAAATGAGGGAAATCTCCCAGAAAGTAAAACACACAAACTAGCAAAAGATGGGGGGGGGGGGGGGGGGGAGAGGGAAATTGAGACATGGAGACAGAAAAGTGGAAGAAATGGTAAGGAATTCAGAGGGCGAATCCAAAGGCCACAATCGGATTAATTGGAGGTCCAGAAAAAGAAAATAGGAAAAATAGAAGGACGGTGATCATTGGAGAGAGAATGCAAGAAAACTGCCCCAAACTGAGAGATACTAGTCTCCAGATTGAAAGGGCCTGGCACAGAATGAAAAACTACCTGCACCAAGGGACGTCATCATGGCATTTCAGAACCGCAAGGATAAAAGAAAAGATTAAGAAAAAATAAAAAGTATTGGGGGAGGAATACAAAGGATCAAGAACCTGAATGATATACATTGTCCTAAAGTAATGCAGGCAGTATCTTCAAAATTCTGAACGAAAGGGATGTTCTATGTAGAATTCTGTACTTACTCAATTTACTGTCAAATACAAAATGACATACTCAGATATACAAAGAGGTAAATTTTTCCTTCCCTTGATCACCTCAGGAATCTATTACAGGACATTCTTGCAAAATGAAAAAGTGCCCCAAGAAAGAGGGAGCCCCGAGTCCCAGGAAGCCAGCCCTGGACGGCTGTGCAGCTGGCCCAGGAAGCAAGCCGCCTCCAGTGGACCCGGAGGACGTGGTCTCCAGAACAAGCAGGAGGAATCATATTAGTGCATTGTAAGAACTGTAAGTGCGTAGCTAAATTCTCAAGAAAGCAAGCACAATCTGAGGGACAGATAGGTCATCTAGAGATCTGGTTGTGGTGCTTTAATTTACAGACGCCGAGAGATGCCGCCGGACATACTCATGGTCACACAGCTGATGGGACCTGAGCTGCAGGGGGGCCCAGGTCGCTCTCTCTTCCCCATCAAGGCCATTTCCACTTTGTCCTGGCGCCTCTACTCTTACTGGGGAACGAGCAGGATGAAGTGCAGGCTTGTGGTGACCTGAAACCTTCCCATCAGGGCTGTGATTAATCCTCACACGCAGTAAGAGGCAGAAAGCAGGGGTGCAAAACTCCAGCCCCTGGAACCTCCCTTTTTAAACTGGCTGCCACAATTAGGAAGCCGTTACTCTGGGCAAATTCTCAGCGTTGACAAAAATGGACTGGATAACTCAGAGGGAAAATGTTTTCTGGAGAAATGGCTCCAAACCACCTAGAACGGGGAATCTCTTCTAAGGGCACAATATTGCACACAAGGGCAGGAAGACCACAACTTGAAACATGCTGAAATATCTCTAATACTTAGCAAAAAATACAAGCCCTCTCCTTGGGATGCCCGGCTCCAACAGCCATTTCTCTGCTCTGCTTTATGCCAAATTCTCCGAAAGCACCATGTGTACTTGTCCCCAACCCTTCTAGAGCATTCCCTCAGGGCTCCTTCCCCTCCACCCCAGCCAGAGAGCTCCTGCCAAGGTCAGAGTGGCCGCTCACTCTTGAGATGTTGCCTCAATCTCTCCTTCCTGAAACACTTGCTTCACCTGGCTTCCAGAACCCTGCTCTCCATTCCCTCCCCTTCCCCCTCAGTCTTGCTGGTGTCTTCCTCTTGACCTCCAAGTGTCAGAGTGTCTCAGAACTCAGTTCTCAGAGTACTTGTCTCCCCTTTATCTGCACTCATGCCCCAGGGAATGCCATCAAACTCCTGGCTTCAGACACCATGTTTGTCCTTTTATTTTTAAAGTTTATTTATGTATTTTGAGAGAGAGAGAGAGAGAGAGAGAGCCAGCAGGGGAGGGGCAGAGAGAAAGGGAGAGAGAGAATCCCAAGCAGGCTCCACACTGTCGGCACAGAACCCCACGAGGGGCTCGAACTCATGAACTGTGAGATCATGACCTGAGCTGAAGTCAGATGTTCAACCGACTGAGCCTCCTAGGCGCCCCTGCCAGCCACCTTTTATAATCTGATTTCAACTAATCCTGACTTAGGATATATACTCGTTGCATCATTGTCCCCATTTGGCACATAAATAAATGCAAGCTCAGCAAAGTTATGTAATTTTCCAAGGTCACACAGCAGGGAGAAAAACTTTGGTTCAGTCCCAGGCGGGTCTGACTCACAGAAGTCTATGCCCTCATGAAGGGCTATTTTCACTCCTTGATATTTATAGTAAAATTAAGCAGTACTGGGGACCTGGATGGCTCAGTCCATGGAGCGTGTGGCTCTTGATCTCAGGTCGTGGGTTTGAGACCCATGATGGGTATAGAGATTACTTAAAAATAAAGTCTTAAAAAAAATGAAGCAGTACTTTAGGAAATGATATAAAAAGTATATACGCTACGATATCAAAATGGGACTTTGCATCACACAGAGGTGTAGGTATACAATTGATTAGCGTTTACAATTCTCTTTTACAGAACCAATTGTCTTTATTAACATTTAATTTCCCAGAATACTGTAATAATAAGAATTCACATTAAAAAAACAAGTAGATTCGTGTCATTTCCAAAATAGCACTACATTAAACAAGTTTCAATACATTTAAAAACATTGAAATCATCAAAAAGCCCCTTCTGTCTTGAAAATTACAATGAGATACCACTTCACACCCGTTAGGATGGCTGTAACAAAAACAAACAAACAAAACCAACCAAAAACCCCACCGAGAAGACAAGTGTTGCTTAAGATGTGGAGGACCTGGAACCCAGGTACCTGGCTAGTGGGAACGTAAAATGGTGCAGCCACCGTGGAAAACAGTTTGGTGGCTCCTTGAGAAATGAAACATAGACCTACCAGATGACTCAGCAATTCCACTCCTAAGTCTGTAACCAAAAGAAATGAAACAAACAAGAACCTGTTCCCAACCACTAAAGCAGCACTGCTCACAATAGCCAACAGGAAGAAAGTACCCAAATGTCCGTCAGTTGGTGAGTGGATAAACAGAATGTGGTCTGTGTATACATTGGGCTATTTTTCAGCCTCAAAAAGGAACGAAGTACTCATATGCGACAAAAGGGATGAAATCTAGAAGACATTGTGGTTAAGTGAATGAAGCCAGACACAGAAGACCACGTGTGGTGTAGGAGCCATTTATATGATACATTCAGAATAGAACAATCCTAGGGGCGCCTGGTGGCTCAGTGGGTTAAGCATCTGCCTCTTGATTTGGGCTCAGGTCATGAGCTCGTGGTTGATGATATCGAGCCCGCGTCTGGCTCTGTGCTGACAACAGAGCCTGCTGGGATTCTCCCTCTCCCCCTCCCCCCGCCCCCCCCCCCCCCCCCCCAACATAAATATTAAAAAAAAAAAAGAAAGAAAAATCCCAGAGACAGAAAGTAGATTAGTGGTTGCCAGGGCTGGGGAAGAGAGGGCCTGGGGAAGGACTGCTTAGGGGGTGTGGAGTTTCCTCTTAGGGAGATGAAAATGTTCTGGAACTAGATAGCAGTGATGGGCACACAATGTTGTGAATGTACTAAATGCCACCGAATTGTACACTTTAAAATGGTAAATTTTAGGGGCGCCCTGGGTGGCTCAGTTGGTCTTGATTTTGGCTCAGGTCATGATCTCATGGTTCGTGGGTTCAAGCCCTGTGTCGGGCTCCGTGCTGACATTGCGGAGTCTGCTTGGGATTCTCTCTCTCTCCCTCTCTCTCTGTCCCTCCCTGCCCCCCACTCCTTCTCAAAAATACATAAGTAAACATAAAAAAAAATTAAAATGGTAAACTTTATGTTGTGTTACCACAAGTTTTTTTGTTACCATAGTTTTCAACAATAGCATTATATCGTTTTTCATTTTATCAGTGGTTCAGTAGTAAATTAAATGCTTTTCTTCAATAGAATTCCACTTAGAACACAAATAAGTTGAAATACATAATTTGCTAAAAACTTTGAAATTCTCATGTAACTGCCAGTGATTTCACAGTGAGTTTGGAGTTTCTGCCTTGATTGGGTATCTACTTGTGAGGCCGCGATGTCTACTTGTGACATGAGGATCGATCCAACTTACCAGGAGGGCGGTCCAGTCACTGTGTAGGTGACTGGGTAGGAGCTCAAGTTCTGGAAACTCCTTGGCTTGACTAGATCAGTTGCCGGGCCTCTCAGTTGCCGCCTTCCACCCCTGCTGCCAGGTGGCTGGAATCCTTGTTGTAAACAGCTGCAAAGCAGTGTCAGGGTAAATTTGTGGTTGATTTTCCTGGTTATGAAAGTATCAGCCATGTTGTACTTTTTTTTGTGATGGGAATAATTCCATTTCCCAAGGAAAAGGGGAAGCTGCCCTTTTCCTGTTCTGATTCAGATGTAGGCCCATATGTTAGTTCCTAGGATTTGTTGCCTTCTTCAAAATGTCAGATTTAAATCTGGAGAAGGAAGCTAACACTCTTTGGTAACCGTGAATATTGTCCACGCTCTATCCACTGCTCAGATTGGTAGAACAGAAGTTTGTAATTTTACTGAAGTCCAATTTCTCTTCCATGAATTTTTTCTTTCATGAATTGTGCTTTCGATGTCGTATCTAAAAAGTCATCGCCCACCCCAAGTCACTTACGTTTTCTCCTGTGTTAACTTCTATGAAATCTATAGTTTTGTATTGTGCATTTGGATCTAGAATCCATTTTGAATTAATTTTTGTGAAGGGTGTAAGGTCTGTGTCTAGATTCTTTCTGTATTTTTTTTACAATTTATTTTTAAAGTAATTTCTACACCCAACTGGGGCTCGAACCTACAACCCTGAGATCAAGAATCACGCGCTGCATGGTCTGAGCCAGCCAAGAGCCTCTAGATTTTTTTTTTTTTTTTTTTGCGTGTGGATGTCCTGTTGGTCCAGCAGCATTTGTTGAAAAGACTATTCTTTCGTTTGCCATTGAATGCCTTTGCTCTTTTGTCAAAGATCAGCTGAGTATATTTGTATGGGTCTATTTCTGGCTCTCTATTCTCTTCCATCGATCTAATTGTCTCATTGCTCAGATGGGAATTTCATTGGAATTATTGGACGGTCCGTCTCAGCAGACAAAGGCAAAGCTGTTAGATGCTCAGCTAATTCATCGACTTGATTCACACAAAAGATGTTGGACAGTTTCTACAGTTTTGCTTCATCGTTTGCTGTCGCTTGGGCCCAGATGACACAAAGTCCATCCGAAATGTTTATTCAGGCAAATGTGGTTCTGAACAGTATGAACGACACCCAGCGCAAAATCTCTCTTTTAGAAAACAATTTGAATGAAGACATTCTTTTTTTTTTTTTAATTTTTTTTTAACATTTATTTATTTTTGAGACAGAGAGAGACAGAGCATGAACGGGGGAGGGGCAGAGAGAGAGGGAGACACAGAATGGGAAGCAGGCTCCAGGCTCTGGGCTGATGGCTCCCGGACCGCAAGATCGTGACCTGAGCCGAAGTCGGACGCTCAACCGACTGAGCCACCCAGGCGCCCCTTGAATGAAGTCATTCTTAAAGGATTCTGAAACTTGTCATATTGTGAAAATAAAAATATTTAAAAGCAAGACACAAAAAGGATAATGAAACATCAGATGTAAAAACGCCTTAGTGGGGGGGCACCTGGCTGGCTCACTGGGCAGAGGTTGCAATGGGATGGGGGGCGGCGGGGGGTGGGTTCTGAATTCAAGCTGCACCTTGGGCATAGAGCTTACTTAAAAACAAAACAAACAAAAAAAAAAGTCAGGCACCTGGGTGGCTCAGTCAGAATGCCAGATCTAGATTTCAGCTCAGGTCATGACTGTAGGGTCATGGGATCGAGCCCCCACGTGGAGTCTGCTTAAGATTCTCTTTCTTCTGCCTGCACTTGCTGGTCTGACGGCCAAGGGTGGGCACAGGTCCTTGAAGGCCCACAGCTGCAGACCAGACAAAAAGAAACCTTGGAGCCCCTGGAGTGCGGGCTGTCGGGGCGTTGGGTTGGCTTTTCGTGCGTGGTCTTGAGGCTCCTCTGCTGTTCAAGGGAGCGCGATGATGTCAAAGCGGCCACCCGCACTGGTCAAACCAGGGCCAGTTACAGTGTTCAGATCTCTGCATACGTTTGAACCCAGAGCTGCAGATGAACTGTACTTTGAGGAGGGGCGTATTGTCTACACGACTGACCTGAGAGGTACCAGCTGGTGGAAAGGCACCTCCAAAGGCAGGACCGGATTAATCCCAGGCAACTGTGTGGCCAAGCGGGCAGAATCCATCGCACGAGGCTGCAAACAGAGACGATTTGCGCTGGTTGAGAGAGCGTTTGGACAACCGGGTCGGTGTTAATGGCTCAGACAAAGCCAGAAGCACTACTCTATACCGGGCCTGCCATGGGGGCCACACAGATACAGCGGGAATGCTGTTCATTCAGCCAAACATCGAACTGAACCAACAGAACAAGTTGGGAGACACAGCTTTGCAGGCCACAGCCTGGAGGGGTCATGCAGATATTGTCCAAGAACAGACTTCAGAAACGATGAGAAGGAGCTGGCCCTGGACCCGGCCACTAACACTGCCTTTGCCTCTGTGCCGAAAAAGACACGGGGAGCAGATGCTGAAGAGACTCATAAATATGGAGAACAAACTGAGGGTTACTGAGGGGTTGTGGGAGGGGGAGATGGGCTAAATGGGTCAGGGGCACTAAGGAATCTACTCCTGAAACCATTGTTGCAATATATGCTAACTAATTTGGATGTAAATTAAAAAAAATAAAAATAAATAAAACAAGTTAAAATTAAAAAAAAAATGAACCAAAAGACAACAGAAAATCATCGGCTATTCTGAGAAAAATAGACATTTTAAGAAACTGCTAAAAAAAAAAAAAAGATTCTCTCCCTCTCTCTCTGCCCTCTCCCCCCAACTCTCTCTCTATCTCTTTGTCTAAACAAACAAACAAATAAATAGTTTTGTAAAAAAAACTTTTAGTGAGGGCGCCTGGGTGGCTCAGTCAGCTAAGCGTCTAACTTCGGCTCAAGTCATGATCTCATGTTTCATGAGTTCGAGCCCTGAGTCAGGCTCTGTGCTGACAGCTCAGAGCCTGGAGCCTGCTTCGGATTATGTGTGTGTCTCTCTCTCTGTCCCACCCCTCCTCATGCTCTGTCTCTCTCTGCTTCAAAAATAAACATTAAAAAAAAAAAAACAACAAGTCTTAGTAAGAGTGAAGTTTAATTAGAAGAAATTTTACAAAATAAAAAATA
This sequence comes from Lynx canadensis, assembly GCF_007474595.2. NCBI lineage: Eukaryota > Metazoa > Chordata > Mammalia > Carnivora > Felidae > Lynx > Lynx canadensis. Next base: position 119,275,162 of record NC_044305.1, on the reverse strand, counting down.
GGGATTAAGAAAAGTAATGAAACGTATTGATCACTTAGGACTTTCTTAAGCTTAAAATACTATTTAGAGTCAAAATGTTTTGTTTAGGATAAACATGTATTATTTATTTTTGTAAAAAAAAAAATTTATGTTTATTTACTTTTGAGAGAGACAGAGTGCAAGCTGGGGAGAGGCAGAGAGAGGGAAACACAGAATCCGAAGCAGGCTCCAGGCTCCGAGCTGTCAGCACAGAGCCCAATGCCTGGCTTGAACTCACAAACTGTGAGATCACGATCTGAGCCGAAGTTGGACGCTTAACCCCACTGAGCCACCCAGGTGCCCCTAAACATGTATTATTTAGTTAAAAATAATAACTAAATGAAAATGAATAAAGAAACATATTCATTTAAAAAATACACAACTTATAAGAGGCATAGTATGATTTACTGTGTTCGACACTATTGACCCCAAACTTAAAATTCTAGCTTCCTGAGGTAAATATTTCATGAGTTATTTATTTTTAGGAAGGAGCATTTCAGAGACAGCCTATAGATAAGGATTAGGTTTCAATTCCTCTTTCTCCTTACAATAGTCTCTTTTTTATGATAAACCATAAACACACAAAAGAAAAAAAGCCCCTTGATGGGTTCCTTTCCATGTTTTCTTTTGTAATAACAAGCTACGTTCGGTAAATTGCCAGTCAATCAAATGGTGGTTCTTTTATATCTTGCTGTGTTCTAAGTAATTTCCTAATTCACACCACAGAAATAAGAAGGAAAATCTTCAGTGAACTATTCTTAACTGTAGAGGATGAATAAAAGTGAAACCACCACAGTGTTATGTCCTGACTTGAATGAGGACTGAAAGTCAACAAATTAAACTCAGTTTTTAAATGTCCTTACGAATGGCTCAGCTAAACTTTTTAAGATTATTTATCTATTTTAAGTTGTATTTATTTAAGAAATCTCTACACCCAACGCGGGGCTCAAACTCACAACCCCCAGATCAAGAGTCCCCCACAACTCCGATGTGGCTCAGCTTTTTTTGTTTTTTTTTTTAAGTGTATATATTTATTTTGAGAGAGACAGAGACAGCGCGAGTGAGGGAAGGGTAGAGAGAACCCCAAGCAGGCTTCACACCCCCAACGCGGAGCCTGACGTGGGGCTTGAACCCATGAAACCGTGAGATCATGACCTGAGCCAAAATCAAGAGGCGAACACCTAACCAATTGAGCCACCCAGGCGCCCCTGGCTCAGCTTGTTGTAAGAACACGTGGTGACAGTACCCACATGGCACTCCAATCATGAGCAGTAAGAAAGACTTTCAGACTGTTCTTTGGTCTATGCAGCCTGCCAGCAGAGAGGGCAGTGATTATTATGGTGTTGCATCCACAGAGATAAGCAGCAGGTGGGCAGGATTGTGGACACTTTTCCCTCAGGTGACAACACAAGCTTCTTACTTGTTGTCATCTCTGATGAGCATCTCTCCTCTGGACTCAAGATAGTACTGCCCTAGAGTACCATCCACGGATCACTAACAGGAAGCAGCACTTCTTGAATAAATGGCTGAGTCCATTCTTAGGTGAGGCAGGGAATGCGCGGAATGACCCTGGAACGTCCTGTTGCTCCAGAAAGTAAGAAAAGTTCCAAAGAATTATGGGACCATGACAGTGGAACCCAGGAACTAGCTGAAAGACGCTCCCACTGGTCAAATAGACTTCAGTGTGAGCATCACAATAAATGAAGAATTTAGAAGAATTCGTGAATTGTTAATAAGTAAAGGGAGGGTGGAGGGCAAGGTCCTCTTACCGTAGAATGCCAACTGATTCATGAGGAAATGATATAGTTAGGAAATCAGCATGTGGCAACCATCACAGTGGTAGCTGGCCGAGGAACCAGCAATGGATGCTATCATGGGATGTGAGAGTGTACTGGAAACAGCATGCCGACTCAGTCAACATTTTCCCACCAATTCTTCATTAATCACAAAGGGGAAAAAGGTGCCTTTGCAGTGGGGACACCCAGCAGACACCGCCTTAACCAAGTGATCCGAGTTAATATCATGAAAAATGGGACAAACTGACATCACCTGTCTCCTGATGCAACGTGCTGAGTATTCCTGACAGTGATGCATCAGCCCAGACTGATCATTCTGCAGAGCAAAGGGTCTGTATTCTTGGAGATGGTCAGTTTCATAGAAGTTCGACAAAGGCTGAGAAACTGTTCTAGATTAGAGACATAACAACGAATTACATACAATGCATGAGCCTAGATCTTAATCTTGAAAAAAAAAAAAGAACTCTATGCAGTATAAAGGTCAATATTGGATAATAAAAATTAGATATGAACTGAATATTATGTATTAAGATTAAATTTCCTGAATTTAGTAATTGAATTCTAGCTGTGTAAGAGAATGTTCTAGTTCTTAGGAAACACATGCTGGGCAAAGCAGCATGATGTCTAGAACTTGCTTTCAAATGGTTCAGAAAAAAGAAAGAATAATAGGTATACGTGGTGAATATGGGACTTTGTGGTAATATTCTTGCAACTTTCCTATTGGTTTAACTTAAAAAAAAAAGGCTTAATTGAAAATTAAGTTGGGATACATCGTCTACTTTGGTGATGGTTGAGTAAGATCCTGCCAGAGCAACTTTACACAGGAAAGAAAAAAAAAGAGAAACTCTGGATTTAACACACACACACACACACACACACACACACACACACAGCTAAATTAAGCCCCTAGGGAGTGGACTGTAAATACCAAACAAAAGTAAAAGGATATTTTTAAAGGCTGAAAAAAAAAAGTGTGTCAACTCAAAATTCTATATCCAGCAAAAACGTCTTTCAAGAATAAAGGTAAAATAGACATTCTTAGAGAAAAGATAAGAGAATTCACAGATTTGCACACGATAATTGCTAAAGAAAGTCCTACAGACTGAAGGGAAATAATATCAGGTGGAAACTTAGATCCTTAGGAGTAAAAGACCATCAGTGGGTAAGTGTGAAGGTCTGTTATTTTCTTCTTAATTTCATTATATGTGTCACTCTTTTTAAAATCTTTTTTAATTTTTAAAAAAATTGTTCATGTTTTTATTTATTTTTGAAGGAGAGAGACAGAGCATGAGTGGGGGAGGAGCAGAGAGAGAGGGAGACATAGAATTTGAAGCAGGCTCCAGGCTCTAAGCTGTCAGCACAGAGCCCAATGCAGGGCTCGCACTCACGAACTGTGAGATCATGACCTGAGCCAAAGTTGGACGCTTAACTGACTGAGCCACCCAGGCGCCCCTAAAAAAATTTTTTTTAATATTTATTTTTTTTTGAGAGAGACAGAGTGTGAGTGGGGGAAGGGCAGAGAGAGCCTGACATGGGGCTTGAACTCACGAACTATGAGATCATGACCTGAGCTGAAGTGGGAGGCTAAACTGACTGAGCCACCCAGGCGCCCCTATATGTGTGACTCTTTAAAGTAAAAGCAACGACATTGTCTTGTGGGGTCAATAAGATGTATCTAGGAATCCATCTAGCACTATAATATATCGGAGAGGGGATAGATGGGTTTATATGTTACAGGTTTTCTACATTTAGTATGGAACAGTACTGGGTAAATGTAAGAATGAATAATGTAATTCCTAGAACACACACACACACACACACACACACACACACACACACATTGGAAAGAAGTATAGTTAAAAAGCCAGTAGAAAACTTAAAAAAAAAATCTTTAAATAGAAAGAAAAAGAGGCAGGAAAGGAAGAACAGAGAACAAAAAATAGAGGGGACAAACAGAAACAAAATATTAGGACTAGAAGGGAACTGCCTCACCTGATAAGTCACCTACAAAAACTCTACAACTAACATCGTACTCAATGGTGAAAGACGAGAGACTTTCCTTCTAGAAAATCAGGAACAAGGCAAAGATGTCCACTTTCAGCTTTCTGATTCAACCCAGGACTAGAGGTCCTAGCTGGTGTAGTGAGACACAAAATAAAGGGCATACAGATTGGAGACAATCAAATAAAATTGTCTTTGTTTACATAGGCAAGCAATTATGTGCATAGAAAAATCCCAAGGAAACTACAAAAACAGAAATGAAAACTGGTAAGTAAATTTAAGAAGGTTGAAGTTCGCTGTATACAAATCAACAATGTCTATACAGTAGCAACGAACAATTGGAAAAATTGTCAGCCGACAGACATGTAAGGACACGGTCACAATTCTGAGTCTGTACAACACGTAGCTAGAGTCACTCACTGGAATAGTTATATTATTTATTTAAAAAGATTTTTTTTTTTTTTATTTTGGGGCACCTGGGTGGCTCAGTCGGTTGAGCATCCGACTCTTGATTTTGGCTCAGGTCATGATCTCATATTTGTTTCAAATAAACACTTAAAAAAAAAAAGATTTCTTTTTTTATTTTTAACTAATCTACACCCAAGGTGGGGCTCAAACTCATGACCCCAAGATCAAGAGTTGCATGTTCTACCAACTGAGCGAGCCAGATGCTCCATATTATTATTTAAAAATTTTTAATGTTTTATTTATTTTTGAGAGAGAGAGACAGAGCACGAGTCTCGGGGAGGGACAGAGAGAGAGGGAGATACAGAATCCGAAGCACGCTCCAGGCTCTGAGCTGTCAGCACAGAATCTGATGTGGGGCTTGAATCTACAAACTGTGAGATCATGACCTGAGCTGAAGTGGGACGCTTAATCGACTGAGCCACCCAGGTTGCCCCCCCTTTAAAAAATTTTATTCAATAATTAACTCATATACCCCTTTAAATGACGAATCACTAAATTTTATTCCTGAAATCGTTATTACAATATATGTTTTGTAGCTTGTATTTAAATGAGAAAAATAAGTCATATACCCCATAAGGAGCGAGTTGGGGAGGGGCAGGGAGAGAGGGAGAGCGAGAATTTTAAGCAGATTTCACACTCATCAAGGAACCCAATGCGGGGTTCAGTCCTACAACCCTGGGATCATGACCTGACTGGAAATCAAGAGTCCGCGGCCCAGGCACCCCAGTTGTCTGATTCTTAATGTTGCAAAAGACAATCTGCAACAACCTGTAAACACAGGTTGAACAAAATGTTGGGGCTGTATCCATGGAAATTACTTAGGGATTGTAAGTGAAATGAAAGGCAACTCCAAATAAAGCAAACGGTTATGTATGTTTAGTGCATGTAGTAAGTGCCTGAATTTGAAATAAAGAGGTAGTGAAAGAATTTTTCTTTTTTTCTCTGAAAGTATTTCTTTTATCAAAGAAACAGGTTGAGTGAGGACACTCCCTGGGTGTCCTATGAGGAGGGAAGTTGGCTGCTACCCCCAGAACCCTCATGTGGTCCCTGTCCCCCCATCGGAGGCCTTCTCCCACCCCAGAGGGCGCTCGCCCTGCTGCTGTGAGGTCCCGCTGCTCCCTCTGGTGGGCAACATTCTCCATGCCTGCTTGGAGAATATTCACATACCAGAATCTTCGAGGTGAGCAGGGCCTGGGATACCGTCAGGTCCTACTCCCTCATTTGTATGCAAAGTTTAAACTGGCTTCTAACAAAAAATGCCTCTTCACTGTATAAAACTTCGAATATTTTAAATTTAGAGAAACAATATCACTTACTCCAGGACCCAGACACAAACATTTTAACATTAGAGCCTGTTCCCTTTGATTGTTTCTTTTCCTTATTTTCATCCATTCATGAAATGCTATCCTGGCTTTTTTTTACATTAACACTATACAATGAGAATTTCCCCAAATCATTGCAATTCTTTTGTAAGCATCCTTTCTAATGGGTGCGTGGCCTTAGACATGCCTAATGACAGTACAGCTGCCCAGTCCGGATACAAATGAGGAGACACAAATCATATTTATGGCAAAATCATGGTGATGGTGGCACAAGATGATGAATACGCTGAAAACATTGAATTGTATGATTTATTAAAAATGTTTTATTTATTTTTGAGAGAAAGACAGCATGAGCAGGTGAGGGGCAGAGAGAGGGGGAGACACAGAATCCAAAGACAGGCTCCGGGCTCCAGGCTGGCAGCACAGAGCCTGACATGGGGCTCGAGCTCACGAACCGTGAGATCATGACCTGAGCCAAAGTCGGACGCTTAACCGACTGAGCCACCCAGGGGCCCCTGAATTGTCTACTTTAAATGGATGAGTTGTTACAGTATGTGAATTAGATATCTCAGTAACACTTTTAAAAAACTTATCAGGAGGGGGAGTAAGCAGCTACATAGAAATACGGGGGTTCATAAGCATATTACCTCTACCTTTGTGTACGCTTCGAATTTTCTAAAAGAAAAAGTTGGATGCAATATTTCCAAGATTTCTCAGAGGTGCTTACCCAAATGCTCTCTGGCCTCCCCCAGTTCATGGACTCAGAGACGGCTCTCTGTCCGCTAGATGGGATGGGGCAGGGCTGTTGCACACACCTCCCCAGCCACTTCAGGCCCCTTTTGCCATCTTTCTACTCCGTTGACCTCTGTGCCCCACTCGAGGCCTGCTCCGCTAACCCCTGCCGCTGCCTGGCCTCTGGGCCAACCGCGGGCCTCTACCAGGCTGTGTCCCCCGCCCTGCCCCCTACCTCCCTCACCGTACTTCCTGGCTGTGTCCTGCCAGCCATCTTCCAGAAACCTCAGCCTAAGAGCTAAGAAGTTCTGACTCTAAGCGAGGCCGCGTTCCTTCCTACATGGCTCCTGAGGCCCAAGCAAATCAAGGGCTATATGCATCTGGGCACTTGTGTGGGGTCCCTGGGAGGTTGGCCAACCGTTCAAAAGCCCTGGAGAGACTCCGGAACATTTTACAAAAGTTAGGAAATGGGTCCAACAGGTTAGGCGGTTCTGCCCGACGTCTCACACCAGTGTGGCCCCTGACTCAGCCCAAATCCAGAGCTTCTGGGGCTTTGGGCATGGAAGATGAAGGGTGGCCCAGGGGAGAGAAGATTGGAGGAGGCACCACCGAAGGCACAAGCAGGGCTGGCGAGGAGGAAGGGCGACTCGTGACGCACGGTGGGAGCACAAGCGCCGCCGCGGGGACTTGGCGACCAGGTGGATGTAAGTAAGGGTTAAGGAGATTTCCAGGTTGGGGGCCAGGTGAAAGGTGTTTCCTTAGTCGGGATGGAAGATAAAGGAGGAGCAAGTTCTGGCGGGCTTGTTGAAATGGAAGGTCTCTGAATGCCGCTGGAGGGGTGAGGGCGCCTGGCTGGAAGCTGAGGTCCAGAGCTGAGGTGGGACGGTACACGGGGCGTCTACATCCGGGGCTCACAGGTGTCCCTCGGGGATGGGGTGACCACATGGCCCAGTCCTGGTTTGCACTCTGTCCTAGAGTCTGGTTTATGCCTCTCGTTCCAGTTAGTTAGCACCTCTTTCACTCTCAAAAGTGTCCTCGTTCGGGTGACAAATTATATGGCCGTCCTACTCAAGAGAGGGCCTGCGGGGAGGGAAAGAAAAGTGACTAAGCCAGGCTCCTTTCCCTCACTTCCTTCTTTTGGCCTCCTCATCCTCCCACCTTCATCCCCTCTTTAGACACTCGTATTTCCCCCTTTCTCTACCTCCTCCTTCCCTTCTGCCCTGTCTCTCTTTCCCACTTCCCCAGGAAAGAACTCACCCCCACCCCCACAGACCACCCCAAGTCACAACTCTGGTGGCTGAAGGAAGAGCGAGCCGGGGGACCCCCTGCCCAGGCTGCGCAGTGGACAGCGGGCCTGGGGTGAGGCGGCCTGGGCGGGACAGGGAGCGGGGCCAGCGGGGTTGTGGGGTTAGCCCTGGCTGGAGGCCTGCTTCCTAGTCCTAGTCCGGCTTTCCTGTTTTGTTGTCTCGGAGCGAAGCATCCTGCCCTTGGAGTCTCCCGTTCTGACCTCCGCAAAATATGGAGATTGAACAAGTGACCGGACGTGAATCTTCGCAAGGAGAAGTTGTGTTCATCTTATTTGATGCCAATTTTTATGGTGGTCGGGTCACACGATGTGGGAGGTTAGTCACCCTGAAGAGATGGTTTGTGTTGAATGTGTGTGGGGGTGGGGTGGGGTGGGGGGGGGCTCCCTGGGTGCAGAGGCTGAGAACTAGGGTCCATGGGGCCCTTTAAGGACCAACCTAGGGCCCACGGCCCCTCGGGAGCCCTGCACCAGCCCCTGGTCACCTGCAGAAGGCGGGCAGACACATTGAGGGCCAAGGGGGTCCTCTGGTAGGGTGGCCCTGCTGAAGTCACCGCAGCTTCTGAGAAGGGGCTTCCCACGAGGAACTCCGGAGCTGGAACCACGAGGGGTTGGGAGGAGGAGGTGAGGACAGCAGAAAAGGAAGCAGGACTTCAGGGCCTGAGAGCGGGGACGAGGGGTTCGGTAACTGCCTGAGAGAGAGGACTCCACCAACGGTCACCCACCCGGAGCTGTCTCCTGGGCAGAGCAGGAGCAGCTTACACCGCATGTGTGTGTTCTGGAGCTCTCTGGCCCCCGGGACTTGGGAAAAGCGGTAAGAAGGCAGGGGGAACCTGGCAAGTGCTCTTTAGTTGGGGTTCAGGGGGGTGAGTACCGGGAAGGCAGTAGGTTTTGAAGCCAAACCAGAATTCAAGGCCGAGCTGCCACTTGACCTCTCTGAGCCTCAGTTTGCTCATCAGCAAAATGGGGTTCGTGAGGCGGCCTCGCAGGCTGTTTGAAGCCGGCGGTGATAAATGCCCTGGAGACCACGACCGCAGCTGCCGAAGATCAGGAGCTTCAGGGGCCGGGGCAGGGCCGGGGCAGGGCCGGGGCAGGGCCGGCGGCGACTCCAGGAGGCCACCGCACGAGGGGCTGAGGAGAGGCGCCGCTGCCGGCGGGGAAAAGGGGTCCAGATCCACCCGCCGGGGTGCAGGAGGCTGACCCCCGCCGCGCCCCCGCCCCGGAGGTGCCGCCGCGCGTCTTCCTTTTCCCTCCAGGCGCGCGCCCGGGGTTCTCCGAGCCGGGCTGTCACCTGGACGCCCGGGCAGAGGGGCGGGCGCGCGGGGTCGGGCGGGGAGGCGGGACTTGGCGGCGGGCGCGGGCCGGGGGGTGGGGCGAGGGCCGGGGGGCGGGGGCCGGCGCCCCGCGGGGAGGCCGGCCACGTGACGCCTGCAGCCCCGGCCGGGCCACCAGGCGGGGAGCGCCGCGGCGGCCCCAGGAGGTGGCGGCGGGGCGCGGGAGCCCGGGCCGCGCGGTACTGGCCGTCGGGGCCCCGGGACGGTGGCCCCGGGGGCGCCAATGCCATGGAGAAGCTGGCGGCCGGGCTGGCCGGCCTGCGCTGGAGCATGGGCGCCTTCCCGCTTGACCTCATCGTCAGCCGCTGCCGCCTGCCCACGCTCGCCTGCCTCGGGCCAGGTACTGGGGTGCGGGAAGGGGGGCTGGGGGTCCGCGGGGAAATCGGGGGCTCTCTGGGCAGGTGCTAAGGGGGCCGTGACGATGTGGCCCCTGCCCTCCCGCTCCCGGCTTCGGCCTCGCGCGGCTCCCGGCACGCCTTCCCTGGAGACCCAGGGCCCACGAGCCGAGGGTCCGCCGCCTCCTGGGCCCTGCTCACGGGCACCGGACAGAGATCTGGGACAGGGACTGAGACCAGGCCGGGACAGAGTTTTCCCGGCCAGCTAGAAGCCGGAGCGCGGCGGAGGCCCCGCGGCCGCCCCGTCGGTGCATCCCTTTCCCTGCAGCCCTCAGACCCCCCGCCTGGGCCGCGCCCCCCTCCGTCCCTTTGTCTCCCGCTTCTCACCTCGATCCTCCCGCATCCCCTGGGCCTCGGACTGCGTCTTCCTACCGCCGCCACCACCCCCCAGCCCCGATCGGCCCCTGTTGGCACCCTTCTTGCGCTCTCCTTTCGCATCCCGGGGAGCAGTCTGCGGCCCCCGGCGGGCAGGTCACCTCGGGGAGAGGCCCGAATGATCGGGCCCTCCCGCCGGCCGTGCCCCCAAGTCCCGGCCCTCCCTCATGTTTTGCCCCACTTCCCAGGGGCCCAGGCTGCTCTGCCGATGGGACTGTGCGTGGGGGCCCGAGAGGGGACGCCTGGAGGCCGCACGGAGCGAGGGGACCGTTTGGAGGAAGGGGGGGGGGCGACTGCTTGGCTGGAGGAGGGGCGGGAGCCGGGGCTGGCAGCCAGGCCGGGGGTTTTGTGTGCGAGAAGAATAGGGGTTTGGCCCGCGTTGGCACACTCGCTTCCCTGAATGCTAATGGGGCCCGCGGCCACAGGCTCCTCTCCCCTCCATGGGGCCCGCAGCCCCTCCTCCGACCCGCGGCGGGGTGGAATGGGCACCGTGAGCGGCAGCGTGTCCCTCGACCGACCGGGCTGCGTGTCAGTTTCCGAGCCCGGGGCCGTCGGGCAGGAGAGCTCAGCAGCCCAACCTCTTGCTCTCCAGATCGTTAGCGAGTGATCCCGAGGCTGTCCGCGTCAGCATCAAGGCTGTCCCCTTCTGCGTGTGAATGGGATAAGCTGGCCCTAGGTTCTGCCTGGCCACTTCCCACACGTCCTCTTTGGCATCTCCCTTTCCTGGGGGTCCTTTCTGAGCTCCCCAGTCCCAGCAGGCCTCCTCTGGGCTCCCGTGGCGCCTCAGCACCCCTGACTTGAATCTGTACACGCGTTTTTATAGTTTATTGCCTTCACACTGGGCTCCAGGCTCCTTGAAGGAGGATATCCCGCTTAACAAAGATTCTGGACTTACCGGAGGGATGAGTGAATGGACAACTGGTGTGATGGCCCAGCTGTCTGCCTGTCTGTGACCTGTCTGTGGTGGCTATGGCTGTGGTCACTGTGAGTGCGAATACGTGAACAAAAATGTGTCTTTAGTCTTAAAGGCCCTACAGCCTATGCATTTGGGAGAGGCCCCTGTAGTTGCAGCCATGGGACTGAGTTGTGTCAGTGGGGTGACAAGCTCCTGTCACTAGGCCCAGGGGCTGTGCTGGCTCAACTGTTGGGGGCCATGAACCATAGCCTTTGGTGTGTGCCTTTTGTGGTTGTGAAGGGTTGCAGAGTAGGAGGGCTTCCTCTGCCCCAGGACATGAGGGGTTGAGGAGGAAAGCTCTGACCCCCTCCAATGCAGTGGGAGCCCGCCCCACTCAAAGGGCCTGAGCACATCCTCCCCACACCCTTCATGGAGCCCTCAGTCATCAGGATAATCAGGATAAACCACTTCCCATTTGCTTGGGTGGCAGCAATTTAGTAAGTTGTGTCTGAGAGGGCTGGGAAGGAGGCGTCCCCCCACCTTCCCCCTGCCCACCAGCTGCATCCAGGAGACCAGGCCCCCTGGAAGCTGGGCCAGCCCCTCCTGCTCTCCTGGAAACCGTTGCTGGGGTTGGAGCCTTCTGGGCCCAGGCCCCTCCCAACACCTCTGCCCTAGTGCAGCTTCCCCCAGAACTAGGTTCCCCCTTCAAGCTCCCCCCCACCTCATCACTGTGTTTCGAAGACGGGGGGGGGGGGGGGGGAGGGGCTGACAAAGGGAGAGCCAAGAAACAGCTTCTCTGAGAGGGGCTAGGGGTTATCGGAGACTTTGTCCCCTCTCCTTTGAGGTCCCCTGCATGTAGGAGACCCTTGTGGCAGTGGGTGAAGAGGGGCCGCCCAGGAGAGAGCCAGGAATCTCTGGGGGCCCCTCAAGCAGGGATCCACAACGGATAGCCCGTCTCAGCCCTGTCTGTGCCCCCGACAAGGCCCTCCTCGCCTGGCTTAGGCACTGACTTGGGGGCTGAGAATTCTGCTGGTGGTCCTGAGGCCCAGCTCTAGTGTCTGCTCAGGGAAGACCTCACCTAGTTTGCTCCTCCCGTCTGGGAGTACCCAGACACCCTCCACTCAGCACCTCCAACGTGGCCTGTTTTCTGCGTTCACCTCTCTTCCCACCTCCCCATGGGCCCAAGTGCTCTGGGAGGGCGGGGCTGGCTCATCTGCCAGAACCCCGGCTCGCAGCACAGGGCCTGGGACAGCAGGCCGTCCAGGCGAGTGGTGAATGAAGGACTGTGGCCGGGGTGGTTGCTGGGGCCCCGTCAGGAGCCAGAGCCCTGGGAGACCAGGCGTGACTCACAGCCCTGAGGCCACAGCTGGCAGCGCGCCTGTCCCCTGAGCGGTGTTGACCTGGACAGGGATCGTGGGCAGCCGTCCCCAGTCGGGGTCTTGGTGAAGACGTTAGCCTCCCTCGTCCCTCCTAATGTTCACTTTACCTTTCCTTCCTCTTCCCAGGGGAGTATGCTGAGGGTGTCAGTGAGAGAGACATCCTGCTCATTCACTCCTGCCGCCAGTGGACAACGGTGACAGCCCATACCCTGGAGGAGGGCCACTACGTCATCGGACCCAAGATTGACATCCCCCTGCAGTACCCAGGTGTGCCCAGCCAGGGACAGATGACACAGAGCCACTGGGGGATGCAGGCAGGAGGGTAGGGGGTAGGCCTTGGGGGAAACTGTTAGTGACCACCCTTTGCCTGGAGCCACAGGGATGAACGAGGACATGGCTGGCCGGGTGGCGGTTAGGGCCCTGTGGTTTTCATACCGTTTCGGGGGGAGTCCTGGGTTTCTGGTTGCAAAATTTTGATTCACATTTTGTTTCGTTTAGCTTTGTAAACGTTTATTTTTGAGAGAGGGTGAGCGCGAGTGGGGGAAGGGCAGAAAGAGAGGGAGACGCAGAATCCGAAGGAGGCTCCAGGCTCTGAGCTGTCAGCACAGAGCCCGACGTGGGGCTCGAACTCCCAGACTGCGAGATCATGACCTGAGCCAGAGTCAGACACTCAATGGACTGAGCCCCCCAGGTGCCCCATTCACATTTTATTTTAAACTGATGATCTAAAAATTAACCCCACTCTCACACTGCTGCAAATCAAACCTTAACCCTAACTAGAGACCTTGGGTGTGTACTGTGAGCTGCCTCATTAAGGCTTTTTTTTGTCCAGACCCTCGAAGAGAATGTCTCGTGCGGGGATCTTCTCAGTGGTTGGTGTGCAACCAAAATTCTTCAGAAACAAAGGGATGCTCAGGCTGATTTTAGAACTGCACTCGTCCACTCTAATCCTGATTTTTCCCAATTTTTGTGTTAAACTCCTTGTTTTCACTGACTGGCTTTATCAGCGAATGTGAAAATTTTACACTTAGATGATGCTAATGAACTCGTACTTTTATCTGTTATATGTATGATGTTGATATCTTACATACGATTTTGTTTGAAGAGAGGATTCTGCTGCTGGAAAGCACAGCCCTTGTATTTTACACGTGACAGAACAGAGGCTCTAAGAGGGAGGTGATTTGCCCAGGGTCACACAGCTAGGAAGCAGCGGAGCAAGGGCTAGAACCCAGGTGACCGGACTCCTGGGCTGATGCTTGCTTGCACCACACCAGCCACGCAGGGCTGTTGTCACCTGGGTGGGAAGGGTGGGAATCAGGTGGCCCCCTCCAGAGATGCCCCTATGTGCCCCAAAGATCCCACAGCTCCTTCGTGTTAAGCACACGCCGCCCTCCAGATGCTGAGCTGAGTGTTTCGTCATAACATGCTCACGGCAGCCGTGTGAGAAAGTCTTATTAGCTCCCTCTAACTCACAAAGTGAGGCTCCGAGAGCTCTGGTAGCTTGCCCAGTTCTGTGTTTGTGACTGCTAGTAGAAGTTGGGAACTGCCCTAGTAGAAGTTGGGAACTCCTGAGCTGGAGCTGGGAAGGCTCCCATTCCTTTCCTCCCAGGTATTGGGGTCCCCAGCCCTTCTTGGGTCTCCTCTGAGCCAGGGGGACAGGACTAAGGCTTCTGCTCTTTACAAACAACGCTGTGAAGTTGGTACCCCCGTAGCTCCCACACCCCATCTAAAAGATGAGGAAACACTCTGGTGTCTTTCTGACTCGGGGTTAGGCCCTGAGCCTGGAGCCCTTGAAAGGCCTGCTTAGCAGCTAGAAACTTCCCAGCCTGGCTATCTGGTATTGGTCCAGGAAGGGGCCCCAGATCTTCTTGGGATGAAAAAAACAAAAGATTGGAAAAAGCCCTCGCTGACAGAAGTGTGACTTTACTGTCCCATTTCAGTTGTGTTATTAAACATCGGGGAAACCAAGGCACAGAGCCTCCTAGGGAAGAGTGAGTGAGTGCAGGAGGCCTGGGGCCCTTTCCCTTATGCAATCTTCTGGTGCCCCTGTGTGCATGTGGACGGTGTGGTCATGGGGCGACGGCTGGCCTGCAGGGGAGTCGCATCCCTAGCCGCATCTTTCCGGTGGGTGGCTCGGTGGCCCTAGTGGGGGAGGGGAGGGACGGGGTTAGAGCCTGGAAGCGGAGCGCGCAGCCCGACGCTAGTTCCTCCTAATGAATTAATAATGACGTGGGCGGGGGCAGTGGCGAGACCCGGGAGCCTCAGGGAAGGCGGGGGGAGGGGAGTGCAGTGCAGCGCCCGTGGATTCGGGGGACCTGGCTGCCCGGAGAAGGCCCCCACCGCCCCGCACAAGGGGCTAGGTGGCTCAGGTCAGCGTTGGCCGGCATTCTGGGAGCTAAGCCGTGTGCTTCCATTTCACAGATGGGAAAACTGAAGCCCGGAGAGATTAAATAATTCGCCCAGGTCGCGCGGCTGGTTGGTGCCAGAGATGGGATTCAACTAGGTCTGTCCGACCCCAAGCCTGTACATTTACTCGCCATTCTTTAGGGAACGGCGCGGCCGGGGTCGGGTGCTAAGAGGAGGGGGAGACTGCTCTGGCTGGAAGGGACGCCAGGGAGCGCGAATGTGACGTAGGAGGGAAAGGGCAGGGAGCAGGGGCAGGCTGGGGTGGGGCAGGTCCCTAGGGTGCGGGGGCGCTTGGGGTCTCACTACGGGGGAGGCAGGAGAGGAAGCTGCCGGGGGGAGCGAAGGCTTCCAGGGGCTGGCGCATCGCTCCCGGGAGGTCTCCCTTCCTTCCTCCCGCGGTAATGACCGGTGCTGGGCCCGCGCTGCGGCGGAGGGGGTGGTGCTGGCTACCATGGTTACATCGATCCGCCGGCCACATCCTCTCCCGGCTGCAGCCCTGACTTGGCTCCAGCTCTCCCCACAGGGGGCAGCGGGCAGCTCTCCCCGCTTGGCTGCTTGTGGTGGGGGGCTTGTGGGGGGGGGGGGAGGCTGCGGGAGGGAGGGGTGGCACCCGCAGTGGGATGGTAGCCGCTGTGCGGCCCCTGCTGCCCGACCCCCCCCCACCCCAGACCCCCGTTCCTTGCCAGGCGCCTCCCCAGTTTCTCGCCGCTGCCCTGGAGGGCTGTGGCACATTTTCTTACAAGGGTCTCCTCTTTCTCCTGGGCACTTTCCCTTCCCTTTCTCAAGCTTCACTTCTTTCCCGCCTCTAGGTGCTGACGGGCCCTTGGTTTCTTCATTCTCAGCACGTTGGGGCAGGGGCGGTGTCCTCAGTCTGGATTCTGGCTGGGTCTGGGGGCTCCAGGACCCACATACTGTATACAACGCGGTGTTTGTGTTCATGCCAGGAGGACGCTGACATCTTTTTCTGGGAGGAGAGTTCCCAAAGGGTTGAGATCCGCCCTAGCTGAAGGACCCACCTGCGGGTTCAGTCTGTACCTCCACCCGGAGTCCTTAAGCCCTGCCCAGGCGCGCTTGCTCACCCCCCTAGGAGCACCCCCTGGGGGGCCTCACTTGGCCTCCAAAGGACTGGCTCCTGCCCCACATGTTACTTCCAGGTTCCCAGTTTTGACTAGCAGCTCTGCCTGCTCCGCGTCGCGTTGGTTTTTCTGGGTTTTTTTTTTTTGGTAGTGCCAGGTTTTTATTTAAATTCCAGTCAGGTAACATACAGCGCAATATTAGTTTCAGGAGTAGAATGTAGTTGAGCGCCCGGTGCTCAACACAAGTGCCTTCCTTAACACCCATCCCCCATCGAGCGCATCCCCTCCCCTCCACCCCCCAGCCTCCCCCAGTAACCTTCAGTTTGTTCTCTGTAGTTAAGGGTCTGTTTTGCCAGCTCCATTTCTGACCCGGCTGGTGGCCCGCGTCCTTTCCTCCCCCTACCTGCACCTAATCCGCTGCCCCGGTCTGCCTCTTGGTCTGCTTGATTTTGCCATTTCCCCAGTGGCTGTCCCGGCTCTCCTGCAGAATGACCTCTCTGCTTTCTTTATGGAGCTCAACTTGGAGCTTGGCATTTTCTTGCTCAAAACGCTGCGACGGCTTTCATTTCTTTTTTGGGCTGTGAGATGACCGTTTATTGAGATACTTTCCTTTGTAGTTCTTAGCCAGCTGGGTAGTCCACTGCATCACGTCATACAGGCTGTCCTGAAGGGGGCAGCCTTCAGCATTGCAGCCTACAGACTAGGCAGTCCCCAAGATCTCTTTAGTGGTTCTAGAGCATTCTCTAGCTAAAGATGCATGCTGCTTTTGTTGGGCAACGTGACACTTTCGTCAAAGTGAGACTTCCACCGTGCGTGGTGTTTTCTGCTTCTCTCTGTGTCTTGGTGGGTCCTTGAGGGCTTTGATGATCAGAGCGTAGGCGAAAGAAGGTCCCGCTTCAGTGTGGGCCTGTTTGTTCTGAGTGGTCAGTTTCGCCGTCGTCCTCAGACCTTTCTGATCACCACTTGCCTTGGCGATGTCCTCACTAACCTTTTTGGGACGCGTACCCAGGGGGCCAGTCTTGGGGGCTCTGCAGACATGGCAGTGACTACCCCACCAGGGCACCTTCCGTACGTGACTTCGATCTTTTGGGCGTCGGACTTAGGTGGCCTGGCGGAGGTGGCTGGTGTCAGGTGAATCCGGATTCAGGACGATGGGAGAAAGTGGCACCTTGGCTTCCTCTGAGCTGAAAGCCAAAAGCTCATTTCCTACTGAGCAAAGTCTTTCTGCCTTAACCTGGCATTTAGAGCCTTTCATAACCTGGTTACTGCTTCACATGCCGTTGGCACTTTCCTCAAGTCCTGGGCATAGGCACTCACCATTTCGGGCAGGCAATCTGCTCTCGTGACTCCTGTTTTTAAAAAAATTTTTTAAGTTTATTTATTTATTTAGAGAGAGAGAGAGAGAGCAGAGGAGGGGCAGAGAGAGAGGGAGAGAGAATCCCAAGCAGGCTCCACACCATCAGCACGGAGCCCGACGTGGGGCTCGAACTCACGAACCGCAAGATCATGACCTGAGCCTTACCCGACTGAGCCGCCCCGGTGACCCTGTCTTGTCCGTGCTATTTCTTCCATGTGGACTGTCTGTTCTATAAAACTTTTTTTTTTAATGTTTATTTTTTTATTTGGAGAGAGAGAGAGAGAGAGAGCACAAGCAGAAGAGGGGCAAGAGAGAGGGAGAGAGAGAATCCTAAGCAGGCTCCACAGTGTGGAACCTGGTGTGGGGCCCGATCTCACCACTATGAGATCATGACTTGAGCCGAAGTCAAGAGACGGTCGCCTAACTGACTGAGCCACCTAGGCGCCCCTGTAAAACACTTTTCATTCTTAAGATCCCCTCGGACCGTCAGGCGGGTCTTTGGCTCTTCAGTCACGAGTCTGTTGTAGCAGCTGTCCCATCCTGCCATCATTGGGTGCTTTGTGTCGCACCAACTCTATCTGGGTCATCTAGGCTGTACCCTCTGTCTCAGGGCACATAAAGGGTGTATGTGACCGGTGAGGTGAGACAGTTTATACAAGGGGGTCAGCTTCATGGATTATCCTCGTTCTTTTAAAGTCTGTGCCTGCTGGGGGCATCTGCCGGGCCAGCTTAAAACAGCCCCCGACCGCAGGTTAGGAAGGCCTCGTCGGAGGGAGGGAGGGAGGGAGGCGGTTTTGTCGGGCTCAGGTCAGAGGCCTCTGGGATGTTGCACCAGGGGCTGAATGTTGGACCAGGGCAGGGTCTGGGAACAGAGCTGGAGTCTGAGCAGCCCTCCTGGGGTCTCCAAGGCCCGGGGCTGAGCCCCTGGTCTGCCAGGTGCATCGGTAGGGATCGGCAACCCGAGGTACGTGCGTTGGATGCCAGATCCACACAGGACCCCAGATCGTCTGCTCCATTGCCCTCCGACGAGGACCCCGAGAGGGGAAGGTCACAGCAAGTCAGTGGGGCTGGGACGAAGCCAGGAGCCAGCATCTCCAGTGCGACACTGATGGTTGGAGGCCAGTTTTGTCTGCAAGCATTTGGCTGCCAATGTGCATTCGGATTTCTCTGGGCAGGCAGCTGCGGACCTCCTCACCCACCCACAAGCTCTCCATGGGGTTCTGGTTGCTAGGTCTGTGCTCACCTGCCCCCCTTGAGCCAGCTGCCTGGCCCCTTCCACCTCAGGCTGTGCAAACCTGCCTTTCTGCAGTCTCGGTTCCAGAGGGGCTGGCTGACGCGAGGGGAGCAAGAAGGGGGGACCGGCGGGCAGGCCTGCCCTAGCAGCCTGTGTTTGTCCTTCGTAGGGAAGTTCAAGCTCCTGGAGCAGGCCCGGGACGTGCGGGAGCCGGTGAGGTACTTCAGCAGCGTGGAAGAGGTGGCCAGCGTCTTCCCTGACCGCATCTTTGTGATGGAAGCTATCACCTTCAGTGTCAAGGTCAGTCCTTGCCACACCAGGCCTGGTGTCCCCACGCTGGTTGGAGGGTTGTCCTTAGGGTCCAGGAGGCAGAAGGTGTCACAGTGCCCCTTGAGGGCCTTGGGCCATGTCGGAAGAGCCAGGTGTATGACCCACTGGCCTGCAGAACTTCCTGGAATAGGTGGCGAAGTGTGTGCGGAGGGTCCTGCCCTGACTTGGAGATCCTCAGGGCAGCCCGTCCCTTCCGTAGGAAGAGTGGTCGTTGGGGGCACACAGTCCCGGCAGACCCCCACTGGTGTACGGATGGCTCGTTTCTGTTTACAAACCCTTATCCACCAGTTCATTCCTCTTCACAGTAGCCTTGAGTAGATGGAGTATTGTTACTGCCCAGATCGTATAGGCAATGATAATAAAAGTTGCCATCTACTGGATATTTTAAAAGTATGGCACACCAACATGTTGCAGTTCTTCCAAGTAAGAGTTAACACACGAGGCAACTCAGGCCCCAGAAGTAGCTCATTTAAGGTTGCACTGCTGCTACGTGGCCTCTCCGGGAGGGAAGGTGGGTCTCCTGATCCTGCAGTCCGGTGCTCTTGATCTGGTCTCAGCCTGGGAAAGGCTCCCGGGTCGGGGAGCGCGGGGGTGTGCGCGCGCCTCAAAGGAGAGCTTTGCCTGGGCCACCGGCTAAAGCCCCACCCGGTCTCTGGGATCCGCAGGTGGTGTCGGGTGAGTTCAGCGAGGACAGCGAGGTGTACAACTTCACGCTGCATGCGGGCGACGAGCTCACGCTCATGGGCCAGGCGGAGATCCTGTGTGCCAAGACCACCAAGGAGCGCTCGCGCTTCACCACGCTGCTGCGCAAGCTGGGCCGGGCCGGGGCGCTGGCCGGGGTGGGAGGCGGCGGCCCCGGGGGTGCGGGGGCCGCGGGCGGCGGCGGCGGCGGCGGCGCCAGGCCCATCAAGGGCAAGATGCCCTGCCTCATCTGCATGAACCACCGCACCAACGAGAGCCTGAGCCTGCCCTTCCAGTGCCAGGGCCGCTTCAGCACGCGCAGCCCGCTGGAGCTGCAGATGCAGGAGGGCGAGCACACGGTGCGCGCCATCATCGAGCGCGTGCGGCTCCCCGTGAACGTGCTGGTGCCCAGCCGGCCGCCGCGCAACCCCTACGACCTGCACCCGGTGCGGGAGGGCCACTGCTACAAGCTGGTCAGCATCATCTCCAAGACCGTGGTGCTGGGGCTGGCGCTGCGCCGCGAGGGCCCGGCGCCGCTGCACTTCCTGCTGCTCACCGACACCCGGCTTCGCGCTGCCGCAGGGCCTGCTGGCCGGGGACCCGCGCGTGGAGCGCCTGGTGCGCGACAAGCGCCTCCTCTGCCGCGGAGCGCTTCGACCCGACGAGTACTCACAAAGCCGTGCGGGAGGCGCCCGCGAGGAGCTGGCCGACGACGCGGCAGCCCGCGCCGCGCGCGCCTCTGCCTGCCGCGCCCCGCGCGCCCGGCGCCCGCCGCGCCCCCCGGCCCGCCCCGGCGCCGCGCGGCAGGAGTACGTGAGCCCCGACTGGGCCGGCCCGCCAGACCCCGGCGCGCCGCCCGCCGAGATCCCCTACGAGGAGCTGTGGACGCACCAGGCGGCCGAGGGCCTCGCCGAGGGCCGGACGCGGCCGCCCCCCGGGCCCGACCTCATCTCCTTCGGGGCCGCCGGGCCGCCCCGCCTGGAGCCGGAGGCGCCGCCGCCTCCCGTCCCTCCCAAGTCCGAGGCGGTGAGTGGCCGGGGGTGGGAGGCAGGGAGGGGGGCTGGGGGTCTCTGCTCCAGGGAGGTGGCCGGCCAGAAGCAAGTTCTCCTGCGCCCCAGCCTCGTAGCTCCGCCTCCAGCCCCTGGAGCGTGTGACAGAAGGTGTCCCAGGGGTGGGGGAAGGAGAGGACAAGGAGAAGGACGCTGGAGCGTTTGTGGTATACCAGGGCCGGTGTGGATACCAGGGACGTAGATATGTATGGTATGTAGATAAGCAGGGACGGTGGCACTGGGAGTTCTGGAGACAAAGATGCTCGTAGGTCTCTAGCTTGAGAGAGTTTGGGGATGCGCTCAGAAGGCTCCACAGAACAGGAGTCCTTTAAGTTGTCCGGGGGAAAAGAAGGTCCCGTGGTGGAATAAGTTTAGAAAATGTAGTGGATGATTCCTAACCCACCGCCTCCTCACTTAAGAACCACAGAACGCTGGTTCATTAAAGGCTCTGAGAAGTCCTGCACTAAGGAACCCTCTCTGTGCCTACTGCAGAATTTTGCAACCGCACTGGTCCACAGCAGTGGACTGCAGCCGTTAACGTCCCAGGGAGTCCACTTGGAGTATTTGACCTATAAGGAAGGGATCTTGATGACCGATGGCCCTTTCTTCTCCTTGTCACACCATTTTCTTCCTCTCCTTTTCCTTGAGGAGGGACTAGGTTTACTTATCTGTTTTGGATCTCCTCATATATACATATTCTTATATTCACGATGGCTTTCCAAGGCCACAGGAGATGGTGTGTATGTCATGGGCTCTCGTGGAGTGAAACAGGCTGGAGAGACTTAGAGGGCCGGGGTGGGTGAATGGCAGAGGTGAGTAAGGCGGAGATAGCCTCTTGGCAAAGTGGGGCAGTGTCCATCCCAGACACCCTCCTCGCCCAGCTGCTTGGGAAGGGCGAGGCAAGGGGTGTCCGCCGCCTGGGGACAGGACGCGGAGTCACGGCCCTCTGCCTGCAGGTGAAGGAGGAGTGCCGCCTGCTCAACGCCCCACCTGTGCCTCCCCGGGGTGGCAATGGCAGCGGCCGGCCCTCGGGCAGCCCCCCGGTGCCCCCTCGCTTCCCCAAGCTGCAGCCCATCCACTCCCCCAGCTCCAGCCTCTCCTACTACTCCTCTGGCCTCCAGGATGGGTGAGCCCCCCTCCTTCTCTCGGTGCTGGGTCCTCCGGAAGAGGCCTGGGGAGGGGAGCCGGTGCTGAGGAAGAGTCCAGGCCTGGGGGTTCGGAGGGCGTCCGTTCCTGAGCAGTACCTGAGCTTGAGGGCGCTGGGGGCTGGGGGCTGGGGCCACGCCTTGCTTTCCACCTTCAGTTTGTTCCTTTCCTAACTAGTGTTGGTTGGGTGGGGACACGGCCCGGGTTCCCTCCAGACTGGGATCTGCCACGGGATGGAGTGCTCCTTGCCGTATGAAAATTTTACGTGATTCAGCGTAGTCTCATTTTCCCGGGGGCGGGAGAGGCTGGAAGGAAGACTGGGGCAGTCCCGGGCGGGGGGGGGGGGTGCCTCAGGCCTTGGGGGCCGGGGCGCGAGCCGGCGTTGCTGAGATCAGCGTGGCAGTCTCTGCCCTGGCAGAGCGGCCTGTCGCATTTCCGCGCGTATCTGTGTCTCTGCCCGCAGGGCAGCCTCCCGCAGCGGCAGCGGCTCACCGTCACCGGATGCCTACTCCCTTTACTGCTACCCGTGCACCTGGGGAGACTGCAAGGCCGGCGAGGCCTCCGGCCGCCCACCCCCGGGACCCCTGCCCTCCACCACGCAGCCCAGCCAGGCCGCGCGGGCCCTCGCAGAGCCCCCGAGCAGTCGGGCTGCCTCCGTCTTGGGGGCTGACACCCCCGTCAAGGCGTACCACGGCTGCCCGCCTCTGTTCAAGCCCTCTCACCCACAGAAACGCTTTGCTCCTTTCGGAGCTCTCAACCCCTTTTCGGGGCCTGCCTACCCCTCGGGCCCTTCCGTGGCCGCCTCTCCTGGGCCCACGACCACCTCGGGCCCCCTGGCTACCTCCAGCCCTGCCTTTTCTCCAGGCCCAGGCTCACCAGGCCAGGCCTACTCAGCTGCTCCCCCCTCCTGTCCCACCTCCTCCTCCTCTTCTTCCGAGTGGCCGGAACCAGCCCTGGAACCCTTTGAGCTGGGCCAGGGCGGTTCCCCGGAGCCCGAGCTGCTGCGCTGTCAGGAGCCCAGAGCTGTGGGGGCACCTGGGCCCGGACCCGGCCTCTCGCCACTCGGACCCCCCCAAGGCCTTTGAACCAGAAGGTCTGGTGCTGCGGCAGGTCCCCACCCCACTGTCACCGGTGGCCCTGCAGGGGCCTGAGGCGGGCGGAGCTCGGCTCCTTCTCGCCCAAGGGCGCCTGGAGGGGCCTCCTGCCAGTCCCCGGGAGGGGGTCGCAGGCTGGGGAGGCCGGGATGCCTCCTCCTGGCAGCCCCCCGCTGACCTGTCTGCACTCTCCCTGGAAGAAGTCTCTCGAAGTCTGCGTTTCATCGGGCTCTCAGAGGACGTGGTGAGCTTCTTTGCCAGAGAACGCATTGACGGCAGCATCTTCGTGCAGCTCAGCGAGGACATCCTGGCCGATGACTTCCACCTCACCAAGCTGCAGGTCAAGAAGATCATGCAGTTCATCAAAGGCTGGCGGCCCAAGATCTGATGTTCCCGGCTCGTAGCTGCGCAACTGGAAGCTGGCACGGAGGCCCCGGGGCTGCAGGGGGACAGCCTGCGGGACCCAGGAGCCGGTCCCGCCTGCGAGGAGAATCTATGCCAAGACTGAGGCGGCCAGGCAGCCCCTCAGAGTGAATCCAGACACACTTGGAAGTGGGGGACTCTGGGGTCAGACCCCTACACGGGGACATCTGGCCTTTGTGCAGAGTATGTGGGGAGGAGGCTGGAGGCACCGGGGCACACCTGGGCCTGGGGCCACACTGCTGTGATTCCCGTGGAGGAAGGGCATCAAAAGCTGGCCTTCGTGGTGACCTAACATCTTCCCGTGTCCTTGTGCAGAACTTCACAGGCCTCTTGCACTTCTCAAGCTTGTAGGTTGAGGTTAGAGACCAGGGAAGAAGATGGTCCGTAACTTAAGCACAAATTCCCCAAGTGCCCTCTCCCCTCTGCCCTGTGGGCTTTTGGCCTAAGCTGCCCCAGAGCCTGGGTGCCGTTTCTGTATCTCTGGGACGCCCTTCCTTCCCCCTTCTGTGAATCAGGGCCCTGGCCCCGAGCACTGGGGTAGCGAGTACAAGCCTGTGCCACCGTGCCTCGGGGGCTCCAGCTCTCGGGGCCGGTTTGCGGGTGAAGACCCTCGACGAGAACGGCCCTGCTGTTGACGTGCTCTAGTCGGGGAGCCGGGTGGTCCCCTGACGTCTCCGGTGCCCAGGCTTCTGCCTTCCATCTTGCCAGGCTGGGTCCGGTCTGCGAAGTTTCTCACTCCGCCGAGGAGCAGGTAGATTTAGGTCAGCCGCTCCTGGATTCTGGAGGCGAGTGGCCTTCAGTCTCTCCCACTTCCCCTCTGCTCCCACTTCGCTTGATTCTGGCCAGCACACGGTGCCGTCCTCTTGCTCTCTGTAGCTGGCACAGGTGGGGTGGGTGGGGAGAAAGCACGGTGGTTTGGGGAAACCTGCTCGTTCCCCGTTCCTGGAGCCCAGGCCTCCTGCACTTGCTCATGTGCCTCACAGCAGGCCCTCGTCCCCCAGATCTCGGGCACGACGACCTGCTTGGCACCCGGAGGCTGGCCATGGTGTACGAGCACCCATTACTCCCCAGCCCCCGGGCTCTCCGTCTCCTCACCCAGGACCACACTAACTCTCGTGCCGCTGGCCTCAGGCCCCGGGTTACAGGCCTTCTCTTCTGCCTTACCTAGCCTTCCTAGATATTTATTTCCTGTTTTTCTCTTAAGAGTAGTGAAGCCATGCTGGTGCTCAGGCCCTGAGCTGATGCCTCCGCTCCAGGGCAAGGGGAGTCGGGAAGCAGGACACACAAACTGACGCTGAAGCATTTGGTTTCCTTGTCGATCCCTTAGTGAATCCTCCGGGACTAGTGAAATAAATGCTAGAGCACTGGACAGTGCAGGTGGAATGCTGGGTGTCGGCGGCTCTCTTCTTCCGGACCACGGGGACCGACAGGTACAATGTGTAGGCCTCCAGGCAGAAGGCTCTGGAATGGGTGTGCCCGTGGCCCACTCCTGGGTTCTCTTCTGAAAACCCCTCATCAGCCCCTACCCTACAAGAACCCTCTAGCTCCCTCAAAGGTTTCAACATCATTCCTACTTTCCATTGCTGCTGAGTGGAAAACTCCAGCTCGCCAGCCAGGCCCCACCAGGGTTTTCCTGCACTGGCCAAATGCCTGCCTGAGGCTCTCCCAGAGCGCCCTTTAGAGCCCGTTAATGGCTCTGGTGTGAGGACCCGTTCTCTTTTGGTCACCTGAGAACCCCTAGCACCGAGCTGGCTTGATTTTAGAGTCTGGCTTTGTGGCAACCAACCAACCAACGGTGAGTAGTCAGTCAAGCCGGAGCTAAGCTCCCTGCCCACTGGTCCCGGCAGAGCTGGGCCCGGGATGGTGTCTGGAGTCCCGGCAGCTGGAGCAGATGCAGGAGCAATGGGTCACGGTTCAGAGCCCGACACGGTGTGACTTGTTAGGATCCTGTGCACACGCGGTGGGGGTCCTTCTGCCAGGCTGGTCGGGGGCCCCCTAGCCGCTTACACAGACTGGGTAGTGCTTCTGCCGGAAGGTGAGCGTAGGGCCTCTCCGGCCCAGGGGGCACCGCGAGGGCGGAGGGGGGGGCTCTCGCAGCGTGTGGTGCTGGCGGGCCGCTCGGCCTTCGTCCCGCTCGTTGCGCTGATCATCCACGCATCCATCCTTCCGTGCTCTGGGGCAGCCAAGACGTGCAGTATCTATTGGCCAGGAAAATATTCATTCCTGTGCCTCATGCCCATGCTGACATCCTGAATATGCGTCCTGCCACACACACAATAAACCCTGGATGACATTGTGCCATGAGGAAACGCCGTCTGGGGAAAGAAGCCTCTTAAACCCCGGCCTCCAGGCCTCTCGCCCTTCACCTGCTCTGGTCAGTCGGGCCTCTTTCCCACGGCAAGCAGAAGCCTGCCCGAGTCTGTAAACACAGCCGGGTTTCGAAGGGTTTAGTTTGTGAAGTCCCCTAAATCCCCCCGTGTCACGGTCTCTCTCTCTCTCTCTCTCAAGGGGCTGTCTAGAACTCTCCCAACACATGCACACCCCGAGAGCCCGAGGCTTTATTCCGACTCCTTGAAGGACGGGTTTAAACCAGAAGGGCAAAGAGCGAAGAAAAAGGAGCATGCAGACAGGCTGAGAAGAGTTGGGTTTTATTGTTCTCGTGTACTGGGTAGGGTGCAAAACTGCCCTCCCCGCCACTGGCCCGGGGGCGGGGGCAGGATGGTTCCGGAGACTCTGCCATTTTGAGCGTCAAGGCTTATGGGTTCACGAGCACGGTGGGTTCCACCTTCTAACATGAAGTGCAAACTAATTCACAGCCACATTTCACCAGGAGGGAGAGACAGTCCTAGCTGAAGGCACTTGAATCCCAGCACACCCCAATGCCAGAATTTGTTTTCCTTCTGGTTACCCTGATAAATCTAGATGCCACTCTCCTGGAGAGCCAGCACCGCCGGCAGCTGTGTTAGCCGGGGGGCAGGGTGTGAGGGCCTGTCACTGGTAGAACTTCTTGTTGGGGCTGTTAGCGTGGTCGATGAGCAGCTGGCACGGGGTGAATGGTTTTCCGTAGGCAGCCTCGTACTTCCTGAGCCTGTCCACTATCTTCTGGGCGCCATACAGATCCACATAGCGGAAGGGCCCTAAATGGAGAAACAGGACTTCGTTGAAGGCGACAGCAAAACGAGCTCTGGGGTAAAACAAGCTACTTTCCCAACTTGCGAGACCAACCTCCAAGGCACGGGGGAAAGCCAAGCCCGAAGACGGCTCCGATGTCTCCCTCTGTGGGCGTGGCCAGGATCCCTTCCTGCAGGCACATGATGGCCTCATTCACAAATCTTGTCACCAGGCGGTACTGGAGGTCTTCGTCAGAGCAGCTGCCGAGAGAGAGAGGGACGCTGAGGTAGATGAAGCGTCACGGGAGGGACGCGGGAACTGCGCGTGCGGGAAAGAGGGTTGCTGCCGCCAGAGCCCAGAGGGTCAGCCAGGACAGAACTTCCAATGCTGGAGAGAAGGCCCTTCCAATGCTGGGAAGCCGCCCTTGCCCTTGGAATAGAGTCTTAGGGCTGCTTGTCCTAGTCGGCCTGAAACTGGCGCTTAGAACAGGGGAGGGGAGGGTGGACAGAATCTCTTGACATCATCAGCTGCCAATTACAAATGATAAAAAAATGGTCTGGGGCTTGAAGGGACCCAGGACAATCGTCTTTCTAGTTCTCTCCAGACCTTCAGAGGGAAGGCTGGAACAGGGGTCTTTCCAAGGCTTGGCTGCAGTCCCCACCCCGATGCCTGGCAGAAAGCGAGGAGGCACGTGGAAGGGCAGGAGTATTCTGGTCAGGCCAGGTGAGTGTAACAAAGACGGAAGAGGACTGAGAAACTTTGGGCTGAAGAGAAACACGTTTCCACACTATTAGCTATTCGAGTTAACTCACACGTCAGACTTAGGAGGCACCTTCAGACTTGCCAAAATACCATCCATGTCAGAATTCAAACTCTTATTCTTCACGCCCTCCTGGTAGATGTAAAAGCCCTTCCCAGACTTGCGACCTAAAAGAAGCCGGAAAAGGGAGGATTACCATTTCTCAGAGCGCCAGCCTGAGGATTCTCTCCTCCGCTAGTCTGCTGCGAAGCTCTAACCTCTCGACCGTACTCCTGACCTGGCTGGCTGGCTGGCTAACCCTGGAAATTCGGGGTTTGCCAGCAGCGTTGGCAGAGAAGGAAAAATGACGTTGTGTTTCCCGGAGCTTGGAACTCTGTGTATGTGGCTGGGAAAGGCCACCTGGATCAGCTTTAAAGTCCAGACACGCAACGCCAGGCCCTAGTATGCCGTGCTCCCGGTGCCGATTTTGCCGCGGCTTCGACGAGAGAGAGAGAGAGCCACCTCTCCCGGGCCTCCCTCATATCCTCTGTGTTAGAAGCATCACCTTCTCTGCACGGGTGGCCAGACAGCATGGTGACGCCTGGGTGCAGAACTTGCTCCTGCAGGATGACAGGTGTATTCCAGGCCTTGGGCCCCGACGAAAGTGCCCGTCAGTCTTGCATACCTTGGGAGGTGGCAGAGCCTCAGGCCAGAGTCCTGCCTTTGTCTGTAATCTACGGGCCCAGCCTAAGGGCTTGTCATGAAATCATTTAAAAAACTCCCCGTGACAGTGGGCTCTGTGTCTAGGAAGAACTCTTCCACACGGGCCTTCTGTGACTGTGTCTCAGGAAACTAGAATTACGTGTCTCTGAGGCTACTCACCTAGGAAGCCCCTGGCCACCATCTGCTTCAGCAGCTCTACGCTTCCACTTTCAAACCGCTCCCCAAAGGCTTTGCCTAGATCTTCTGCCACGTGTTTTGCCACGTCCACGCCAACTTCATCGACCAGTGTGGCAGCACCCACGGGAAAGCCAAAGCTTGTGGTAAGGGAATCCACCTTCTTAGGGTCAACTCCTTCCTGAATGGGAGGTAAGCAGGGACCTCAAGGAAAGGCATTCTGGGCCCTCCCACAAAGGCTCCCCATGCGGGCCCTCCGAGACCGGGCTGCCGCAACGCCCGCTTCTCTCCCGGGCGCCCGCCTGGCCAGGCCCAGGACTGGGGCTGTTCCACCCAGGGAGGCAAAGGAGCTTTGGGAGTCAGCAGGGGGAAAGTCTGAGGCTTCCCGAACCCACAGCACTTTAAGGAATGAACAAATTCATTTAGAGATGAACACACTGTTCATTCCCTTCTCGTTTGCAATTCTGAATCTCGGGAGTAATGAGATCCTGCGGCGCACGGGGCGAAGTCCCCCATAACCAAGAGAAGAGGCCTCGCCACGGAGCAGTGCTGCGGAGCCCCCGAGCCAGCGTCTGACGAGTGCCCGGCGAGGGGGTGCCACCGGAGGGGTGTGTGCAGCAGAAGCCGGTCCAGCACCCATCAGGCCAGTGGGCCTGCGTGTTCTGGATGGTCCCTGCCTCCAAGGGGATGCAGAAACCGTGAAGAGCATGTCGGGAGGCCCTGGGCCTAGTGGAGCGGGGAGGCGGGTTAAGGGAGCGGAGCTAAAATTCTGCCCACTGTAGGGCAGCAAAGCCCATGATTTCCAACCACCGTGTGGAAGGACCAGGCAAAAAGATCCCCAGGCATCTTGGGGATGCACCAGGACTTAGTGTATTAGAAGGAAGCCTGTTCCTCATCCCGACAGAACCAATTTGGAGGACTGGTGTAAGGGGTGGAAGATGCCTCCGACATTCCAAGAGCGGGTACCAACCTGGAGGATTCGGAGGACTTCAGACATCATGGGTGCGAGACACCGGGTGGTATAGAAGCCAGGTCCGTCCTGCCAAGGGAGAGAACGTGAGCTCAGCGGCTCCTCTGCTTCAGGTGCCCCCCAAGTTGTGAAAGCAGGCTCCCTTCCCCAGGTGTCGCTTCAAAATTCAAGGCGGTTTATACTTTCAAACAGAATCGTTAAAATTACATTGCAGGGGAAGCCACAGCCAGAGCAGCGTGGCTTCAACCAAACGGCACAGCACAGGGTTTCACAGTCACCTGAAAGGTCTGGAATGGCTGGGAGAACCCGCCGTGTCCCAGACACTCCCCTCTCAGACCGTGACTCAGCAGTACCGTCCACAGCACTGCCCATGAGGCAGACAACCAAGGGGAAATCATACCCAAAGGTGACGTATTTGCCCCAGAATAGGTGTAAACAAGCCCGGAGGTGTAAGGAGTCTTAACAGAACTTTCCCCAAATCTGCTGCTCTGTTTCACAGCTCTTTACCTTAACCACAATGATGACCTTCCCCTGCTTGAGCCCGACTGCCACGACGGAAGCAGTTGTGTCCTTAGAAGTTTTCTCGGTTGTGATAATCTCCAGCAGTTGCATCTTGTCCACCGGAGAGAAGTAGTGCATGCCGATCACCTGGCAAGGGGAAGGCAAAGCCGACAGATCTAAGAACACCGAGGAGAGAACCCGCCAGCACGCACGCTTTGCTAGGAGAGCAAGGGAGAGAAAGGCAGTTGGATACAGGAACGCTGCTCGGCACCGCCGAGCCGTGTGGCGCTGTGGTTCTCTGAGAAAAAGTTCAGTATGTTCATAGGGCTCATTGGAATCCTCTTCTTCCATCTGCTTCTAGGGCTTTTCACTGAGGGCAACAGATCCTACTGACAATTAGCACCAAATACAGCGAATGGCCAGATTAGATTTACCAGGGAAGAATGAACGAAGGTTCCACTCATATTGATGGCACTGAGTTTAGGTGAGAGGGCCCACTTTTTCTGGTGGGGAGGCAGAGGGAGGCAGAAGAGTCAGTATGCAGACTGTCAGAGCTAGATCTCGAGTTTACAGATGGGCCTCACCACCAGGATACCGGGTTTAAATAACATTTATCAACATTCAAATGCACCTGAAGACTCATTAAACCGATGATTCTCAAAGTGAAGTACTGGACCAGTAGCATTAACATCGCCTGGGAAATGTTCGAACTGCAAATTCTCAGGCCCGTCCCAGACTCACATCTACTGAATGAGAGACTGGGGGCAGGGTCCAGATCTGTGCTCAAGAAGTCTTCCAGGTGATTGATTCATGCTGAAGTTGAGAACCTCCTTCTTAAGCTAACAATTGGTCCTTCCAAACTGAACTGCCGTGGGAGAGAACAATTTAACCATAGAACTTAGTTTTGCTCCCCCTACCCTCACCTTAATTGTAAGATATAACTAATAATATCTAATAATATAACTAATATAATAACAGCAATACTGATTGCTGGCTATGCACTGTTCTTTAATACATTTGCCATTACTCCTTACACTTAATCCATCGCTCTGTGAACTAGCCAGTCTTATCTAGATGAGGAAAAAAGACATCAGGAGGTTAAAAGTGGTAGCTCAGGGTCAGTTAGTGAATGGCAGTGGGATTCTATCACAGTTGGCCTGTTTCCAAAGCCTGCCTACCCTCCATTATGTAATACACACATCAGTTACATGTTCCATAAACGTTACCAATCCAAAAGTTACTTTTCACCCCTCAACTGTTCTTTAACTGATGTCTAAAGCATTTAAAAAGGCAGGTCCTTATTCAGACTCAGTACTTCTGAGCAAAAGGAATTAGCCTATATGACCTATAATTTATACACAAAATGTACAGACTTTAAAGTGTTCATATTGATGGGTTTTAACAACTGCATATACACTCGTGTAATTACTACCCTAAGCAAAATGTATTTACATCACTCAAGAAAGTTGTGCCAAAGGTGACCAACTTGTCCCGGACTGCCGGGACTTTCCTTGGTTGGAGCACTGGAGGTCCTACGTCCCAGGAAAGCCAACAGATGGCTGGTGACCTACCTATGCCCTTTGACCTTAATTTTATATAGCAAAGGAGAAGCAGGTGGCAGAAGCTATCCAAGATACCTGGAGGCCAGGACTGCAAAGCATGATGCTTGTTCCACTCCACTGGGAAGATGAGAAGTTAGCATCGAAGATTCTCCTTTATGGACTTTATTCATTTATTTCTTTTAATGTTTACTTATTTATTTTTGAGAGAGACAGAGAGCACAAGCAGGGGATTGGCAAAGAGAGAGGTGAAGAGAGAATCCCAAGCAGGCTCTGTGCTGACAGAGGGCTTGAACTCACGAACTGTGAGATCATGACCCGAGCCCAAAATCGGGAGTCAGATGTTCAACCAACTGAGCCACCAGGGCGCCCCTCCTTTATGGACTTTCAATGTTGCAGAGGTGCTCAGAGTGATATGACATGGCCAGACTGTCCATCTACCTTTATACTGTTTTTGTGTCTCCCTCAGTGTCACACTATCAGCTGCCACTTCTCCCTATGACCTTCTCCTGCCATCCCTGAACCTGCCTCTATCAGGTCCTACAATCACTTCCGATCTGCTGTGTGCTAGGAAATGAGATTACCTTGCATTAGCAAACTATTAGAATAGGAATAAACAGACTTTTGTGTTTTCAGTACAAGGACTTTGTGTTAACAAATCCAGCTGCTTAAAGGTCCTTTATATTTCTTGCCTACTTTTGGCTGACTCTGGCTAGCTGAGGCTAATTGCTATCCTCCAGAGAGGTGAGGTGTTTTATTTCTCCTTGGGTGATTTCACTTTCCTAGTGTTACTCCGGTAGACAGAAGCCCAAAGATGAATCTCTAAGCATCATTCCAAATGCTCACTGAAGTGCTTCTACACCTTTCGTGTCCTGGTGGGAGGTCTGAGTGAACCCACAGGCGGACACATCTCAACACACCTCCTGATTTTCCATTCCTGGATATGAAGTTGGAACCAAACAGGTCTCAGTCACCGGTGTCTGCTCTGTAGCTTATGTGAGATTTTGAAGTATCCCCCTCTTATTTGGGGTCTATTTTTATTTTTAAAAGTTTTTCTTTTTAATTTTAAAGATATTATTTAAGGTGATCTCTACACCCAATATGGTGCTCAAATTCACAACCCAAGATCATGAGTCACACATCACAAGCTCTACAGAGCTGAGCCAACCAGGTGCCCCTTGGGCCTATCTTAAATACCTTATTATAGGGCACCTGGGTGGCTCAGTCAAACATCTGACTTTGGCTCAGGTCGTGATTCTCACAGTTCGAGGCTGCTTGGGGATTCTGTCTCCCTCTCTCTCTCAAAATAAATAGACATTATTTATTTAAAAAAAGATTTTTTAAGTGTTTATTCACTTTTGAGAGACACGGAGAATCAGACCGCAAATGGGGGAAGGGCAGAGGGAGAGGGAGACATAGAATCCGAAGCAGAATCCAGGCTCTGAGCTGTCAGCACAGAGCCTGATGTGGGGCTCGAACCTCACCAACTGTGAGATCATGACCTGAGCCAATGTCGGACACCCAACCGCATGAGCCACCCAGGTGCCCCCAAAATAAATAGACGTTAAAAAAACCCTATCGTATAAAGGTAGGTTTCATTATCTTTTATGTTTATTTTTGAATGAGAGTAAGCGGGGTAGGGGCAGAGAGAGAGAGGGAGACAGAGAATCCCAGGTAGGCTTCGTGCTGTCAGCGCAGAGGCCCGATGTGGGACTCAATCTCACAACCATGAGATTGTGACCTGAGCTGAAATCAAGAGTTGGATGCTTCACTGACTCAGCCACCCAAGCGCCCCAAAGAAGGTAGGTTTTATAGTCTGAACCTAAAAAATCAGAGTCGTTAGGGATGCAAATCACCTGTGAAAGTACACTTTCACTGTGCTTCCCTTACGCCAGCATCTCACAGTGGTCATGGGATGATCTGCTCTGTGCCCAGTTTTTGGGGAGACCCCACCACCCCTCTACTTCACAGTCCACACCAGTCCCTTCTCATGCTCTAAGTCTTCCTCAGGGAGCCTGTGGTGGGAAAACATTTCAGGGTTTTCCCTCTGTTCAGAATTTACCTTCTCAGGTCTTTTGCTGACAGAGGCAATTTGACGGATGGGGAGAGCAGATGTGTTACTGGCAAAGACACAGTGATCCGGAACCACCTGCAAAGGAAAAGCATTTAAGAACGTGTCCTGTAGGCCTGAGAGATGACTGCAGTCCAAAGCAAAGCTAAAGTGACACCTGGGTCCAGCCCTGCTCTCCCACAGAACCACTCAGACAGTGGATACTATTTGCCCAGGGCTTCCGAGATGGGGAGTGTGTCGGCCTTGTTCTCTTTCCCATTCAGCTGCCTTCTAGCTCTGGCCCGGCATCCTAACCTGGAGACTACACCTCGGCAGTTAGGTAAATGAGACAGCTCAGATAAACACTGACAAGATGGCTTTGAATCAAATCTCATTCGTTCAAGATCTGGCATGGGTGCCAATTCCTCTTCTTGTCTGGATCTGCACTCAAGTCTGAAAGCTCATGATACCCCCACCCTTCACTTTGATAAGAACAAGCCATACAGTGCGTGCCTAGCTCATTTTATGGTGTTATTGGAAAACGGTGCACCACGGTAATTAATCTATGGCACGTGATACTATTAACTATTAGCTTTATCAACTGGAGAATAGTCTTTAATACAGGACTGTGTCATCATTCTGTCCATGATCGCAAGTTATTCATGTTTTATTCAGCTGCTTATATAAAAACATGGACAGCGCATCTGTCAAATTTGTGCAAACTGGGACAGGCAAATTTTAACATCAGAGATGGGAATCAGGTTCAAGACACATTCAACACACTGAAAGGTGAGTATAAAATATTGTAACCCGGCAAAATACTGCATTAAGATTTTTTTAAAAAGAAAAAAGGGAAAACTCTAGAGAGGCCCCTGGTGGACGAAGCCTGGCTTAGCGGTCAGCTTGTGGTGAGGCCCCCAGGATCTCAGTTAATCAGCAGTGAGTTGACGCAGAGCGTAAGTGCAAGGAGCTAACGGACTCTCCGGGGGCATGTCTTGGCGGTGAGGCGTTTCATGCTGGTGGTGAAACTCTCTATGAAGAGCAAACCAGTGTCTCCAAAGGCGGTTGGCAACACTCCCCCCGCTCCTCATTCCGGCGTCTCTCCTCCCATCCAGAGGTGGAGACTGCTTCCTCCTCGAGTCTCGTGACTTGCTTTTACCAACGGAAAGCAGCAGTGAGGTGCTGAGCTCCAGGCCAGGCCCTGAGAAGCCCCCACCGCTTCTGCTTTTGCTCGCTCGGCAGCCAGAGGCACCACTGTACAGGGCTCGTTCCAGTCTGCACTTCTCTTGATCTGATCCCTCCTCCCTCTCTTCTCCTTGGCCGCTAGTTTCCAACCGCTAAAACTAACAAACCTTTCTCCGTGCCGGCACTACCCAAACCCAGACACCTCCGGAAGCAAATACCATCAACCGGTCACCCCGGCAGACGCTCTTCTCTCCATGTTGCCTGTGTCTGCCTTTTTGCCGGTCCTGAGGGTCTACCTGCCACTGCCTCGGCAGTGCCCCCGGAGCCGTGGGAACACCACCTACACACGTGAGCTGAACATGCCACCCGGCACAGGATGGAACATAAATCTACCCGGCTCTTTGAACTTTTCCCCTCAGCTAATCGACATCACAACTTTGTCAAAAGGGAAGATTTTGCAACGTATGGACTTTCAAAGTGGAAGCTGTCCCCAAAAGAGCTGCTTGTCTTTAGTTTCTAAACCCCCCTTAGGTTCAGTCTATCACACAGCAGCGACCGTCCTCACACAAAAGGGCGTCGTGAGGGTACAGCCACTACTCAAGACACCCAGAGTACTGCCAAGTCTGTGCCATTTCATTTGCACAATTTATTAGCCTACATTCTATTGATATAACTATAGGCTGGTCAAGACCCCCGGTTCTATCTTGTGTCCGGATTATTGTCATTTCTTCTCTGGGCCTTTCTTATACCACCCACTAGAACACTTGTTTTATTTATGGGAGGTAGAGCATTTGGGGTCAAAAACCAAAGCAGCATTTCCACAAAGTGAGCATCTGAAACCTGCCAGGGGAAAATTTCTCCCCTACTTCCTTTGTGGACTAGACCTGAAGAAGTATAGTTACGGCTTGTAGCCAACCAAAAACGTCAAGAAAGCTGGCTATACTCCATGAGGTATCTGTAGGTCTGGGTGACTGAACTCCCACGAATGCTAATGAACCCTGTGCTTAGGTTAATAAACTACTTGATTTTCTTCCCTCAGGACTCAGATTTGACTTTGTAACTACGTAGTGTGCACGAATTGACATAAAACTGATGTTTGGAAATGAACAGCCCTATAAAGGGAACCATGAGTTTCTGTTTAAAAAACAAAACAAAAAACAGCCCGTGTCCTCCACTCACTGGGATTCAAGTACAACAGGCCTCTTACTTACCGCTTCTACTTCCTTTAACACTCTGTGTTTAACATTAAGATCCTCAAAAACAGCTTCAATCAACCATGTCGGCCTTTTCAAAACCACTGGTAATCGAGCTGTCCAGTCAAGTTGCTGAAAATGGAGTCCCTTTCAAATGATGTTAGAGCTTTCTTCTTCACTTTATCATTCAATCTAGAAGAAACACAGTCCTAGTCAGAGGGGAAGAATAGGAAACTTAACATCTACTGAGAGTCCATGGGCCAGACGGTACACTATGTATTTTCAACCAATACTGTGAGGCAGTTCTTTTACTCCCGTTTTGACAAAGAAGAGTTCCTCAAACAGGCTCAAAGGGATTCACGGGCAAATGGCTAGGTACTAGGGGGCCAAAGACAGGCTGGCCCCCAAATCCACATTCTTTCTCCTAGAAGATGCCTCTAAATGCAGAACTTACATAAACTCTATTACTCCTGAAACAGTTAAATTTGTCCAGAAGAGTAAACACAAACACTAGAGTGGCAAAACAAAGGAGCAGCTCTAGTAACTCTCTAACAGAGGGAACACCCCACACGTGTCCTAGACCACATGGACTTCTACCTGATTACGCATCATTCTGTTATTCTATAATTAGAACCTTCTGGAAAAGAGACCAAGCATGACTTCTTATATTCTTTCTCATTTATTTATAAGTTTATTTATTTATTTTGAGAGAAGAAGAGAGTGCATAAGCAGGGGAGAAGGGCAGAGAGAGAGA
Organism: Lynx canadensis; assembly: GCF_007474595.2. Lineage (NCBI taxonomy): Eukaryota > Metazoa > Chordata > Mammalia > Carnivora > Felidae > Lynx > Lynx canadensis. Next base: position 119,239,389 of record NC_044305.1, on the reverse strand, counting down.
GAGAGGAAGAGAGAATCCAAAGCAGGCTCTGTGCTGTCAGCATGGAGACTGAGGCAGGGCTCAAACTCACAGTGAGATCACGATCTGAGCTGAAATTGAGACTCAGATGCTTAACTGACTAAGCCACTCAGGCACCCCTATTTCTTTTATTCTTAAATCCACTTCCCAGTTAGCATGTGGTAGCACATTGTATTGATACATAAAATATTAACTCAAGGTTCTTATTTCCCATAGGGAGTTAAAAGGATTTCTGCGATTTAGACATTTAACTGATTACTTTTCACTGCCAAGAAAAACAGGCTCTCTTAGGTTTTAATCTGACCACACTTTCAGAATAACTGACCTAGAGTTTTCCTCTGAAGGAAGAACGGAGCTAAATCACATTCACTAATTTCCTTAACCAAAAGAAAAATTCAAGCCACAGGGTAAGTTCAGACAAGTATTCAATCAAATTTCTTGGTTTCTGACAACCGTGTCAGCAGTCAGCAAACTAAATGCTCATCAGAGTTCAAAACATCATTAGTTGCTCTAATTCTTTTTTTTTTTTTTAATTTTTTTTCCCAACGTTTATTTATTTTTGGGACAGAGAGAGACAGAGCATGAACGGGGGAGGGGCAGAGAGAGAGGGAGACACAGAATCCAAAACAGGTTCCAGACTCTGAGCTGTCAGCCCAGAGCCTGACGCGGGGCTCGAACTCAGGGACCGCGAGATCGTGACCTGGCTGAAGTCGGACGCTTAACCGACTGCGCCACCCAGGCGCCCCAGTTGCTCTAATTCTAATGCCGAATCTTGAAACTGTCTTCAAGAGAGGCTAGGAAACACGTGTATGCCCAGTCAGCAGTATGGTGAGGGGCACTTGCCAGAGGCTGACGTTTCTGAAGCACAGAGGGAAACCTGGGACACCTAACTCCAAGAGAGACAGAGTGGCACCTGTTCTCGAGCAGCAATTTCTCATTTCAGTGACCGTAGGAGATGGTGTTTGGGGATGCTTACATGCTAGTCTCAGGGCAACGCTGTTATCTAGCTAGCACATGCCAATTTTGGGGGGGGGGGGGCTCAGAATCGTTTACTCCAACTCCTTGCTATCTTACAATAATCTGCCAAAATGATTAAACCTGCCATGTCTTGGGTAGCACAGTAGTAGCAGCAGAAGACGCTCTGCAGAAAAGAGGTCAAACATGATTAAGCTACATAACGCATTGATGAAAAAAGCTCATTCAACTACAAGTCACGTGTAGGGCAGTCCAAGTGCAGCAAGCTTATTCATTACACTGGAGCGGAGAACTGAGCTGAAACCAGTTCCTAGTTTGGCCAAGCTGCTGCTCTGCTTTTCCCCCTCTGCAAAACAGGGAGTGGGGACCAGGGGAGGAGGAGGAGGATGTGGGCAGAAGGGAGAATAATATTCACCTTTTATTAATTCAAAGGTAAGATGGAGACACATTCTGTAAAGACTCAGACATTGTGCAACCAAATCTGTTACCTGCTTCTCCACAGTAACGCAGCCAAGAAATATAAGGTACACGAGTTTTGATCCCAGCCCCAACCTTCAATTTGCAGTTACGACACATTTCCTCACATACTCTTCTTCCACAGAGTCATGCTGTTTCAATGTTCCATGACAATACAGCAGTGAAATGGAAACTATCAAAATTCACAAACACGAGGATTTCTAGTCTTGATACCAAAGCATAAAATAAATGGCATTTAAAAATATCTGATAGTTTTCTCTTCTGCATTCAGACATTACAGATTCCAGTGATGTTCATGGTTTATAATATGTACAACAATATGAAGGGAAAGGAATCACGGTTTCTAAAAATCAAAGGAAACAGCTTAACTACTGAGCATCCAGTACTCACCACGTTCAGGAAACAGGAACCTGTAATGGCAAAAAACAAACAGCATTCTGCTGACAGAGGCGGAGAGCTGGCTCACCCTTTGAACACTTGCTGCTGTCCTCGGTCCAGGCCGGCTAGTGTAGCATCTTTAAGGATGGTCTTTATGCCCTTATCCACAGACACCTGGGCGATGCCGGCCCCCATCAGCCCTGCACCAAGAATGGCTAGGTGCCTAGAAGGAAAGCATAAATGACTTTTGGTAAACTTATCACTTCAGTAAAAGTGGGAGACTGTCCAAGTTATAATCCAGTACACCAACTAAAGTGGGCACAACGATAAGGTATTTTAAACAATTTTTATCTGTAAAAATATGCCTTTAATAAGTGATTTTCGGAGTTAAATGCAAAAATCCATTGGGTCTACAAGAGTTGGCCTACACAAGAAGACAGAACTATATTGATCTTCAATCATACCTTAAGATCACTGAGAACAAAACAACCTGGTTTATTCTGAAGTCAACATGAGTATTTCTGTTTTCCAAACAAAAGCCAATTTGCAGTGATGTGTCCAAAGACATACCACTTCTTCCACTTAACTTGTTAGTGATTTTACCATTTTCCAGTAAGTTTTCATTTCTCCTGAAATTTGTGCCAATTTTACTCCTTATATGGATTAGATCAAAATTCTCCCGGATGGCTTCTTTGCTTCTAGACCTAACCCCGCTATCCCCCAATAATACCTCCATATATCCACATTATTTTTGTCCTCTCAATTACATTCTAAGCATTTCATGGGCCAGAGATCATACCTGATTACTCTTTTTAAATTTTTTTTTTTAATTTTTTTTAATGTTTATTTATTTTTGAGACAGAGAGAGACACAGCATGAGCAGGGAAGGGGCAGAGAGAGAGGGAGACACAGAATGGGAAGCAGGCTCCAGGCTCTGAGCTGTCAGCACAGAGCCCGACGCGGGGCTCGAACTCACGAACTGTGAGATCATGACCTGAGCTGAAGTCGGACGCTTAACCGACTGAGCCACCCAGGCGCCCCTCTTTTTAAATTTTTAAAAATGTTTTATTTATTTTTGAGACAGAGAGAGACAGAGCGTGAGCAGGGGAGGGGTAGAGAGAGAGCGAAACACAGAATCCAAAGCAGGCTCCAGGCTCTGAGTTGTCAGCACAGAGCCCGACGCGGGGCTCCAACTCACAAACTGTGAGATCATGACCTGAGCCGAAGACGGACGCTTAACTGACTGAGCCACCCAGGCGCCCCTCTTTTTAATTTTCCATAGTTCCGGAGCAATGTGCCATACTCCCAGAGCAAATAAAAAATTTTTTCCAGAACGATTTCCTTCAAAAAAGACGCCTAAATTTACAGCACTATGTAGACATAAATTAGAGTTGTAATACAGGTTAAAGTTTCATTCCTAACAATTCTGATTATAATGTTCAGAAATCATATTTATGACCCAAAAAAGGAAACCTAATTTCAAGTCCTGGAAGCAACTTCCAAATGTAACTTTGTAGTAACACACTTACATGGTTAATGTTAAGAAACTGGAGAACAATGAGAAAACAGGATAGAGACATACATAGAAAGAACAGACTGAGGGGCGCCTGGGTGGCTCACTTGGTTAAACATCTGACTCTTGATTTCAGCTCAGGTCATGATCTCACATTTCATGATCGAGCCCTGCACGGGGCTCTGTGCGGACAGCGCAGAGCCTGCTTGGGATTTTCCTTCTCTCTCTGCCCCTCCCCACTCATGCTCAGTCTGTCTGTCTGTCTGTCTGTCTCTCTCTCTCTCTCAAAAAAACACAAAAAACAAAAAACAGGGACTGAAAAGATTGATACATTTATTGTGTGAAAACTAAAAATTTCTGTTACACAAATGACCGCACAAAATTAAGATAAACATAGGATAGGAGGAAATCTGCAACATATAGCAGCAAAGAATTACAACTTGGGAAATAAAGAACATGCATATTATCAATTAAAAAAAGACAACCCAGTGGTACCTGGCTGCCTTACTCAGTGGAGTGTGTGACTTTTGATCTCACCGTCATGAGTTTGAGCCCCAAGTTGGCCATGGAGATTACTTAAAAAACAACAAAAAAGGACGGGATGCCCGAGTGTCTCAGTTAAGCATGACTCTTGATTTTGGCTCAGGTCATGATCTCATGGTTTGTGGGCTTGAGCCCTGCATTGGGCTCTGCATTGACAGCATGGAGCCTGCTTGGGATTCTCTCTCTCCAGCCCCCTCTCAAAATACTTAAAAAAAACAAAAAACAAAACAAAATGGACAACCCAGTAAAATGGGCAAGGGCTTATATAAAGCAATTCACTAAAGAAAAAAACTCAAACTGCCAATAAAGATGCTCAACTTCCCTGGGAAATGCAAATTAAAATGGGATATTCTTCCCCTACCAGATTAGCAAAAAGTTTAAAAGCATCAGTGAGGGGCGCCTGGGTGGCTCAGTCGGTTGGGCGGCCGACTTCGGCTCAGGTCACGATCTCGCGGTCCGTGAGTTCGAGCCCCACGTCGGGCTCTGGGCTGATGGCTCGGAGCCTGGAGCCTGTTTCCAATTCTGTGTCTTCCTCTCTCTCTGCCCCTCCCCCGTTCATGCTCTGTCTCTCTCTGTCTCAAAAATGAATGAAACGTTAAAAAAAAAAAAATTAAAAAAAAAAGCATCAGTGAAGATGTACAAAAACTGCTTTTTTCACTGCATGGCTGATGGAAGTATGCATTTGCCCTACTTTGGAGGGCAAATTTCTTACAGCTAAAAATCACATACTCTATGACCCAATGATTCTACATCTCATTCTGTACTCTAGTGAAATGCACTTATGTACACAATGACAGGCTGTGATGAACAGTTGTGCAATGTTTGTAATAATGAAAAATCAGAAACAGCCATCAATCCAGCAGTAAAAGATTAAGAGGAAGGAGTTAATTGATATGTACCAATATACATAGTCTCCAAGTCATACTACTGAATAAAAAGAGCAAGTTACAGGCTTTATACCGAAGGGTCCCTTTTATATTACAACATTCAAACCATAAACACAAAAGAGTATCAGTTAATATTTAATCTCATTTAAAACAGTTTTCTTAACATTTATTTATTTTTGAGACAGAGCATGAACGGGGGAGGGGCAGAGAGAGAGGGAGACACAGAATCAGAAGCAGGCTCCAGGCTCCGAGCCATCAGCCCAGAGTCCAACACGGGGCTCGAACTCACGGACTGCGAGATCGTGACCTGAGCTGAAGTCGGACGCTTAACCGACTGAGCCACCCAGGCGCCCCTAAAACAGTTTTCTTAGAATAAGAATGCATTCTCTGCATAGAGAAATTAATTTATAAAAAGAGAACACAGATAAGGAACTCAAGTCATTATCCAAGGTGAGGGGGAAGAGCCCAGAGAGACAGAAGTGGAGGAAGCAGAGGTGTTACAACTGGGAGAGCAGGAAAAAGGATCCCCTTTCTTCAGTTCTTCGAGGTTCTTTATTCAATTCTGTTCAACCTATTCTGCCCTGAGTACCCTATAATGAATTCCCAATTAAATCCTCATTTCTAAGATGATGTTACCTTTTTCCTCAATTGATTTCCCAAGTTAGATCAACTCTTATATCATCCTATTTTTCTGCCCATTTAGTTCTAAGTTTTTGAATGTCTTAAAAAATTTTTTGTTTTAATGTTTGTTTTTGAGACAGACAGAGAGACAGAGCATGAACGGGGGAGGGGCAGAGAGAGAGGGAGACACAGAATCAGAAGCAGGTTCCAGGCTCTGAGCTGTCAGCACAGAGTTTGATGCGGGGCTCGAACTTACGAACTGTGAGATCGTGACCTGAGCCGAAGTCAGACGCTTAACCTACTAAGCTATCCAGGCGTCCCTAAGTTTTTGCATTTCTGAGCCAAGGTGATTTTTTCTTATCTGCAAATACTTATTTAAGGATATTTAATTCAAGTTTGGAAGTGTTGTGTTACAGTTTTCTTCTGTATTATGGTTGTTTTTTGTATTTTGATTCTCTTTTTTTTTTTTAATTTTTTTTTTTTTTCAACGTTTATTTATTTTGGGGACAGAGAGAGACAGAGCATGAACGGGGGAGGGGCAGAGAGAGAGGGAGACACAGAATCGGAAACAGGCTCCAGGCTCTGAGCCATCAGCCCAGAGCCTGACGCGGGGCTCGAACTCCCGGACCGCGAGATCGTGACCTGGCTGAAGTCGGACGCTTAACCGACTGCGCCACTGAGGCGCCCGATTCTCATTTTTTAATTTCTTCTTATAGGAGATTCATGTGGATGTTGCCTGTCTTTTTTGTGTATTTGGTATAACAACTTTCCAGATGGTATATGCTATCTACATATGACAGTACAAAGTATATGCAGACAGGGGTCTGCATATATGAATCATACTCATATATGAGTTTGGAGTGGCTCATTAGGTTTCTTTCTTTTTTTTTTATTAAAACTTTTTTTTTTTTTTTTTAAGATTTATTCATTTTTGAGAGACAGAGAGAGAGCGTTGAGCAGGGGTGGAGCAGAGAGAGGAGACACAGAATCTGAAGCAGGCTCCAGGCTCTGAACTGGCAGCACAGAGCTCGACACGGGGTTTGAACTCACTGACCACAATGACCTGAGCCGAAGTCAGACGCTTAACCGACTGAACCACCTAGGCACCCGTTTATTTTTTATTTTTTTAATGTTTATTTTTGAGAGAGACAGAACATGAGCAGGGGAGGGGCAGAGAGAGAGAGAGAGAGAGGGAGACACAGAATCTGAAGCAGGTTCCAGGCTCTGAGCTGTCAGCCCAGAGTCTGACACGGGGCTCGAACTCACAAACCACGAGATCATGACCTGAGCCAAAGTTGGACACTTACCGACTGAGTCACCCAGGCGCCCCAGACTAGAGGCCTGTTTCATGCACTGTAGGGTGTTTAGTAGCATCCCTGACCTCTGGCTCATTAGATGCCAGTAGCAGCTGTGACAACCAAAAATGTTTCCAGACATCTTCAAATGATGCTGTGGGGTGGGGGGGCAACAATGCCCAGGATGGAAACCACTGAGCTAGAAGATGAGTCTAGGAGCATTATTAAATTTTGTTTTTTAAATGTTTATTTATTTTTGAAAGAGAGAGAGAGACAGAGAGACAGAGTGCAAGCAGGGAAGGGGCAGAGAGAGAGAGGGAGACACAGAATCTGAAACAGGCTCTGGGCTCTGACCCGTCAGCACAGAGCCCAATGCCAGGCTCAAACCCACAAACTGTGAGATCATGACCTGTGCCGAAGTCGGATACTTAACCAACTGAGCCACCCAGGCACCCCGGAGCATTATTAAATTTAAAATGCTGAAGAGCTATTGGGCAGTGTAGCATTGAAAGGCTTTCTGAAAAGAAGAGACATGAAACAGGCAAGTAGAATCTTTAATGTTTAGGCTGTAAGCTAGAGGAAGGAAAAGCCTTTAATAATCTGAACGAGGCTTTATTTTTTTTAATGAGAAAGTATGAGTTCCCAGAGATGGTATCTCAAGTCACAGGGAGAGACAAGACCATTAAACAGTGCAGAGTGTGTTTGGTTTGGGAACAGGGGATGTAAACCAGACTTCCAGGGGACATCAATAGTGAGACAAGAAAGCCTCTATAGAAGCCCTTTTGTGGGGGGGGCGGGGGGGGGGGGGGGCCTGGAGAAAACTCAGCCCAGGCAGCACTTTGAAAGTCAAAAATTTCTTAGTAGGAAAAGGGATCTAATGTGCTCAGGACAGAGGAGGCGTAGGGAAGACCGAAGGTATAAATCTAGCTCTGTAGAGAAACCCACAAAGGCGCCCTAGGTGGCATTTAACTTACTTCACGTCTTTCTGCGGAGTTCCAAATTTATTCTTCTTACACAGGACCTGACCATGATAAAGTCCCATCAAGGCCTTTGATTCTTTGGTCATTGCAAGCTCTCCAAATTTCTGAAAAGTAAAGGAGAACAAGAAAAGGTGGAACTTCACAGTCTCAGTGACGGGGGTTCCTTCGGTCAGGTTTGTCTGCAGAACAGAGGTAACACACGTGAAGCCCTGGGTGCTCTGGGGTGCGGTGGGGCCTTCTCACCTGCAGCACTTTCTGACAACTGTTTTGAAGACGCTATGGATACATTGGAGCTCTCAGACTATGTACACCAGAGGTGGCAGTAACCAACCTTTTTCATGGAACTGGAGTGTCAGGGCCCAAACAGACCTGCACAGTCATCTCAACCAACCTTCTCATTTTAAAGGCTGGAAAGAGGAGGCCCGGACAAATTAAGCTTAAGACCACACCACCTAGAGTGACAGAAATCGAACTCACACCCAGGCGGTAGGACTCCCAACTCTGGTCCACCCCACGTGACAACTGCTACTTTGAAAAGTGCCCTAACACTTATGGAGAGCAAATCTCAGCATGAGACTTAGAGTCTGGGTTTGACAGAACCGGGTTTGAATCCTGACCCTGCCATTTCCCAGTTGTGAAGCTTTCTTTATCCTTAAACGGGAAAAACAACACTTATTTTACAGTATTGCTGGAATTAAATGAGAATGCTAGTCAAGTGACTAGGGTCTCAATGTCAGCTATCATCATCATCAATATTACTAGAATTAACTGGTATGGTTACAGATAGCACTTCAAAGGAGGAATCCCCATAATAAAGTTGTTCTCATGTCCTAATATAACATGAAACAATAGAACATAAAACAATGTTCTACTAATTTTTGTTTAATTACAAAAAATTTTTTTTAACGTTTATTCATTTTTTGATAGAGACAGAGCGTGAGTGGGGGAAGGGCAGAGAGAGAGGGAGACACAGAATCTGAAGCACGCTCCGGGCTCTGAACTGATAGCACAGAGCCCGATGTGGGGCTTGAACTCACGGACGGTGAGATCATGACCTGAGCTGAAATCGGATGCCTAACCGACTGAGCCACCCAGGCACCCCTAATAATGTGGAGTCTATTCAATAAACCAGTGATATTCAAAGTGCAGGTAGAGATCCATCAGTTGTCGTAAATTTAGTGGGCTGTGGTAAGTAGAACAGATAGGACATACTGCATACAACGTACGTGGTGAGGCCAACAATTGATCTGTGAAACCTATGCTTCAATTTTTCTGTACATATGTATACATGTACCTGGATCAGAGACAAAAGTCTAAATCAGAGTGGACTGTAATAAGCGACCCAGTACAATACATGTTTTCTCTTGAACTAGTCCCAAGCTCTTCAGATACCTTTTGTCTTATTATCAGATAGCAATCCATTCTTCAAGGACTGCTTAAAACTTAAAAAACAACCCACACCACTTAAATCTGCAATATCACCAACTTGTTGGAAAAGTGGGAAGAGGTAAGGCTGGTTCATATGCCCCTCTGTCTTCTTTTAGTGGGTATGCGACAGTTCCTTCCATTTTCTAATTCACCAAGAGAGGCTGGCCTTCAAAGTCTTACCTCAAGGCCCTAACAAGTAAGAAACATAATTTTCTAACAATGTATTCATTTTATCACAACAAAACCACCTCAACTCAGAACAAAAACATCTAAGTGATTCATTTTGAACGGATTAGAAGTCTGGCCCTGCTCTCCCTAGTTAAACCCTCATTACTGAAAGGAAGTTGGAACAGCTGGGACCACCAAGGTGTTCTTTAGCATCTACTCACTCATTGAGATTAATCAATCCTAAGCAGTGATAACCACTGGAAGAAAAAAATTTGGGATAGGCTTTGGGCACTTTTTCTTTTTTCAGCTTTATACAGAGTTTTAGATCTTGGCTTTCCTGTATCCAGTAATAAAAAGTTGAAAGGAAATAACTTTACCTGAGATTCAGAGACATAGCCAGCATCATTCCCTTGCTCAATTCCAGTCTTTACCGCCTAAAAAATACATAAAGCACCTGTTCATTGTTGCGATGGGTAGGCAAGATGTCTAATAATGCTGAATAAAATTGGTAGTTTGTTAGTATTCAAAGAGTATGTCAAAAGTCTGGAATTGGAGTAAGAGAGCCAGGAGGACTGAGCGGCTGCTTAAGACTGACTTTATTGTCCATCTCCGAGGCCTTGCATAAAATCCAAGGAAATGAAACAGAAGGGAATAAATAAAAGTCAGAGTAGGAAAGGAAGACAGAGTTTCCACAGCTCAAACTCTACCTCCTTATCCACCTCTAGACCCTGTTATCTTGTCAGAGAGAGAGAGAGCTGCCATCAGCTCTGTCCATTTCTTGGATTTGGAGCGCTGCCCAGTCCAAGAAAAGATTTCCCTTTTCTTCTTAATTCCCTTCCCTCCTGCTTAAATTGCTCTTCCAGACTGTCCCCTGCTTTCCTAACACAGGCACGTCCCCAGAGGTCCCCCCCTGAGCCCTTTTCTCCCTCTGTGCATTCTTCCCCAGGCACATCATCTAGTTTATCACGTGGCTCATGAACTCTATAGATTCAACTTAACGTTTGGGGGAAGTACTATCTCAAGTACAATGGCAAGTATAAACGACGAAGAAGTGACCCTGTAATCACTCACCATAATTTATGGGAAAGACAAATTGACTAAAAACAAACAAACAGATAAATAAACCTACATTCTTAATTGACTTGTGTACACTCCTGTTGCTTGAGTTTCCTGAAACATCTAAACTCAACACTTCTAAAATTTAACTCACAATCTCTTCTCTTTGGCAATTCTGTTACTACCTTCGTGTTTTTACTATTCAACCTTGGGGTCTCACTCTAACATCAAGTGTGAGTTACCAAGATGGCTTCCGACTTCAGGTGTCTACTTTGTCTCTCCTTCTAACCTGTTTTTACTTGCTACTACCATGATCTCTATGATCTATCCAGAACAAAAGTCAAATTTCCAAACTCATTACTTGTCAATCTTCTAAAATCTAGGCTCATTCTGCCTTCTGGCAGACATTTCACTATTCTCCTACAAAAACGACCTCATGAAATGTTCCCTGTAGAGCCTCATGCTTTCTGGCTTCTGTAACTTTGCTCAAAATGCCCATCCTACCAGGTACTACTTTCTTTGCCTACTCTCTATACATTTTTCAGGGCTCAGGTCAAATTCTATGAGGCTCTTCCTAATCTCTCTGGTTCATAGTGATTGTTCCCTCTGTGCATTTAACAATCTTCCTCTTTCCCCATTATCTGTGATCCCATGCTGGCATCTAATGCCTCTTGTACTCCAGTTACCTGCCTTACCACATACACATGTCTAATCTCCCCAGCCCAGGCTGGGAGATGAATGGGGGAAGGGAATTACGTGTCATATTTTACACATTTTGGTGTCTTTTCCTCAAAACATATCTGTTGACTGATTTATTCTCCATATTTGAAGTCTTTGATTATATGTTCTCTTAATCTTCGACTTTCTGGATTGAAGACTGAAGAGTTTTAGACAGAAGTTCTTAACCCTGGGATCATTTTAATTATCCTCCTTGACCTTTTCTTTTTAAAGTTTATTTACTTTGTGGGGGGAAGAGAGAGAATGCGTGAGCGAGCGCAGGGGAGGGGCAGAGAGAGGGACAGAGAGAGAATCCCAAGCAGGCTCTGCATTGCCAGCACAGAGCCTGACGTAGGGCTCGAAACCACGAACCAAGAGATCATGACTTGAGCTGAAATCAAGAATAGGAGGCTTCACTGACTGAGCCATCCAGGCACCCCCTCCTTGATCTTTTTCAGAACTTTTCTGTATCACTACATCTTTTTTATAATAATGGCAAAGGAGAAGTCAATGAAATATTTTAGGTACTGACAATGGTTTAGACTGAGGCCATCAATTTTGTTTTGACTACCTCTTAATTAATGCCCAATCTTTTACTGGCCTTGTTATACTGATATTATATAGGTTCCTTTCCTGGTTTATAACCGGTAGTTAGTTTTAAACGCATTATGCCTGGCACTACTTATTACCAAATATGTCAGTTTATGAGCCCTCACATAGCTTGCTATGCTCCTCCTTCATTTTTAGTGAGTACTGCACTAGCAGAATTAAGAACTTTAGTACTGGAACACATGGTTCAGAATGGCAATAAAGGATACTGCTCTATTCAAAGGGAGGAAATATGAGAAATGTGGGAATATGGGGTGAAGACTCACATCGATTATTTTCAGAGGTGCAGGATAAAGGCCTTTGGTCTGTTTTCGTACTTTTTCTTCCACCTTTTTATAAATCTGTTGCCTGACAAATGGAATGCTCATGGCATATGATGTCAATTCTGTAAAAAAAAAAAAAAAAAAAAAATGCTTTTAGATACTTCATGGAAAAAGCCTAGCCTTCCTTGTTAGTTTGTTCTGTAAACTCCATAAAAATGCAATAACTGCAGCTATCTGAAAGAACTTCTCTTTACTCTGATATAAAAAATCCAAATTGCAACCTAAGCACTTCTATACACATGGTTTAATTAGTTGATAAATGCTAAAGCTGGGTGTTGGGTGCACGGGTATTTATTACACTATTATACTATTATTCCACTCTCGTATTAATGCTTAAAAGTTTCCAAAATAAAAAGTTTAAAAAAAACGGCTTTAACCAACCAGTGTAAGGTTCAGAACCCTAGAGCAGAGTTGTTGTTACACTCCTTAAGGATGCCTCTATGCTTGGAGTAGATAATGCATTTATTACCTCTTTCTCATTTCAAATTTACAGCAAATAAAATTAAACTCCCTGGAAAGAACCTTTGTCTCTGTTCTTTAATAAAGACACTCACTTTCTACTAATCCTTTGTCTCTCTTTAGAGAGATTTTCTTATCAGATAGTTCTTTGGCAAAAGTAACTGCAACTTCTTCTAGATATTCAATTGTCCGTTCCTCTGAAGGTTTTAGTCCTGGTCCTGTAAAAATGAACACAATAGATTGGAATGTAAATCACTTTCAGCACAGCTTTCCAAGTCAGACAAGAGTCCTGAACTATGGACTCAAAAAACAAACAAACAAAAAAACACCTGAGCAATGGTGCAACAATGTCCTCTAGATAGAAAACAATGTCTTAAGCCCTTTCAGTCTGGCTTCCAACAATTCTGAGTCAGATGAAGAAGGTCTCATTAGGCCTGTATTCTTGCTGCAAAACTGGACAAAAATGAATAAATCGTAAAATCACATTTGTAAAGAAACTAGAGAGTGGTGGAAGCAATGAGGACCATATGAACTAAAATTCCAGAGAGAGAAAAGCCTGTCTGAGGTGAACTGATGATTGCTGGACATTTTCTTTTCTGAGGGTATGTTATGCTTTTGGGTGTCGGCTGAAGATTAGACTTGGCTCAAGCAGAAGGATGCTCCTGTGGGCAAGTGAAATGATCAGTTTTTGGTGGTCATGCACAAAAGATCAGAAACTAGAAGAAGCCAAATGCAAAGCTAGTCTTCCTCAGGGAACATTTGTGGAATTCTAAGGTGATAGAGGAAGCTGGAAGAGCTGTGTCAAAAAACTAGAGAGAAATTTCAGTTATCATAAAATTTAGTACACAAAGTACACTTCTATACGGAAAGGGGCATGCTAAAAATATGGAACTCATTTTCCACTTCAGGCATCTGCCCAATATTGAACTTGCTTGAGGCAAGAGACTAAAGAGCTAGGCCCCCAAAATTCAAAGGCTCTTTCTACAGAGCTGTAAAAACAGACATCTATCAGGCTCTCAGTCAAAAGCCTGGAAGGAGGGGATAGCTGCAGTTGAAAAGGCAATCTTGTGCAATCTTGCAGTATTTAGGAAACAAAATCCTGAGAGTGGAGGAGGCTGAAACAAATACACAAGCAATCTCTCCCTTAAGACATCTGCACTATTTTAAAAGTATGTGAAGGAGGAAGAGAAAGAACTAAGCCCCAAACTTCTGAATGGCAAATGTGCACAAGGCCCACGAAAGTCACAATGAGCTTGTAGAGAGGCCAACGCAACTGGAATTTGTGAAGGAGAATATCGAGAGTAGCTGCTCCACGAAAAGAGAGCTCCAGAGATCTACAGAGGGGCCCTCGAAACTTTGGCCGAATACTGTTCTCCACATGCATGAAACGAAACTACCTGAGGCTTCTTTTTATAAAGGCATGAAAAGAAGCATGAAAAAAATGGCCTAAAGACAAGACGCAAATTGACTGATAGAAACAGATGCATAAATGAAGATAGAATTAACAGACACAATGTTAGAAAGGCTATTGTAAATTCATGCCATATGTTCAAGAAGGTAGAGGAAAACAGAGACGTATGAAGAGAAATTGAATACATAAAAGTGAGTCAAATATTACTTCTAGATATGAAAAAACCCAACACCTGAAATGAAAAATACACAGGAGTGGATTAATAGATTATAATCAGGAAACTTGAATACATGGCAAGTATTCTGTATATATATTCTCTATATAGAATATATGTTTCATTCTATTTCTATATATTCTATTCTATTTCTATATATAGAAAATATATACACTGAAAAAGAAAAACTGCTTCATTTTAGGACAATATCAAGTAATCTAACATACGTGAAATTGGAACCCCAGAAAAAGGGTGGGGGGAGATAGGAAAAATTGGAAGAAATAGCCAAAATTTTCCAATTTAATGAAAACTAGAAGCCCACTATCCGAGAAACTCAATGAGTCCCATGCCTAACAAACATTAACAGACAACAGCAACAATAACAAAGCCAGGCACATCATAAATAAATAAGACCAGTAATAAAGGGAAAGTCTGAGAGCAGCTGCGGGGGGTGAGGGGGGAGAGAGACATACTATACACAGAAGAACAAAGATAAAAACAACAGACTTTCTATTAGGAATTATGCAAGCCACATCATAACATTGACATCTATAAAGTGCTAAAAGAAAAATACTAGAAACGTGGAATTCTATAGCCATCAAGAATATTTTGGGGGGCACCTGGGTGGCTCAGGTCAGTTAAGCATCCGACTTGGGCTCAGGTCATGATCTCATGGTTCATGAGTTTGAGCCCCGCCTGGGGCTCTGTGCTGACAGCTCAGGGCCTGGAGGCTGCTTCAGATTCTGTGTCTCCCTCTCCCTCTCTGCCCCTTCCCCACTTGCACTCTGTCACTTTCACTCTTTCAAAAATAAACATTAAAAAAAAAAAAAAAGAATATCTTTGAAAAATGAAGTTGAAATAAAGACTTAAACAAACCAAAAGGTGAGAATTAATTGTCAGCAGACCTACTCTACAGAATATGTCAAGTGAAGCTCTTCATGTTGGAATAATATCAAACCAAAAGGGAACGTGGAACTACACAAAGAAGAAAGAGCACCAAAAATGCTAAATATGTGGGTAAATATGAAAGACTCCTTTCTCACTTTTAATCTCTTTAAAAGATAACTGTTTTGTTTTTGAAATGTTTATTGCCCTTCCCTTCCACAAGATATCATGCTGTTCATTATATTGATGGTATTATCCTAAATGAATCTGGTGAACAGGAAGTACCAACTACTCTAGACATATCCAACTAAGTGAAATTTCTAAGGGTCCAGTGGTGTGGGCATGGTGACATCCCTTCCAAGGTGAAGGATAAATTGTCACACCCGGCCCATCCTACCACATAAAACAAGGCACAACGCCTACTGGGCCTTTTTGGATTTTAGAGGCAACATTTCATTTGGGTGTGCTACTCTAGCTCCTTTACTGAGTAACTCAGAGGCTGCTAGTTTTGAGCGGGGCCTAGGAAGAAAAATTATTTGGACCATATGATTCAGATCTGATGGGGCATGAAGTGTCAGTGCTAGATAGAGATGCTGTTTGGAGTACAGACACTTAGGAATTTGGAGCAAAGCCCTACCATTCTCTGTGAATAACTACTGTCCTACTGACAGGTAGCTTTTGGCTTGTTAGCGGGCCTAAGTAGAGACTCAAAGCTTAACCATGGGCCAGCAAATCACCACGTGACCTGAGCTGCCCATCACGAAACGGATGCTGTCTGGCCCACTAAACCATAAAGTTCCGTGTGTGCAACAGTACTCCATTATGGAATGGAAGTGGTATATGGGAAAATGGGCTTGAGGAGACCCTAAAGGCACAAGTTGTATGAAAAGGTGGCCAAAATATCCCTGCTCATTCTCTGTCCCAGTCTGCCCCTAGGGCCTCACAGGGAGTTTCTTATGACCAGATAGATGACTGGGGAAGAGAAAACTCAGGCCCGGTTTGTCCACAGCTCTGTGTGATATGCAGGCGCCATCTGAAAGTGCACTGCTGCAGTCCCTTTCCAGGACGACGAACCCTGGTCACCAAGGGGGTGCGGGCTGCTACTGCACAATGGGAGTAAGGAAGAGTATGGCTTGACTGTGACAGATCTCTTCGGGGGTCTCTTAGTGCTACAAGGACCTGTAATTAGTTAATGGAAAACTACAACAACTCAATTCACGCAGTACTGCTAGTGGCCCAGACCTTCTAGGAACGAAAGTCACCCTACTAGGCAAAGAACCATGACCAACTGAGGTACTTCCTGGGGGCAAAAGGAATATGGAACGGGAAACAGAAATAGGTAGTTATAAACCCCTGCTATGGCCACATGACTATTTGTAGAAATTGAGGCATCCAGCCCCTGGCCAAAAACCGTTAAGTGTGATTTTTCAGGCCCAACCACAGGCAATTAGAAAGGCTTTTACCCAGCAGGCCTCACTGGGAAAGCTGTCCTTCCCACAATCGACTTGGGGCACAGCCAATGCATCACAGACTTTCATGGGACTTGTAGTCAGTAACTCAGGTACCTCTTGCAGGCTATGCTCTTCCATATATTTGCCTTTTTTGCCCAAGTGCCTCATTTCTGTCTGTTTGGGACCTCCTCCAATCAGGGTCGTCTTCAGGTGCCTCTGATGAGGCCTCCTTATTGGGGGAAGAAAGAGAAACCTTAAAGATACTTCTACTCTTGAGTCAGTACTTTTCCACTCCTAGCTCTCACCATTTTAAATAGCGAAATCACAACCGAAAAGCACACACACACACAAAGAGAAGAGCATGGCACTAAACGGACCATGAAAAGGATACTTGTTGGCTCTAAGAGCTGAAATAAGAAGCAAAATGTTGCCTTGTTTGACTTCAGCTGGAACACGTGCACTGGGAGATGTGAAATTTTCACCACTCTGTATGTGTCTCTTAATGACTGCAAAAGCACCATAAGTATTATTTTGGGGTCACAACAGATTTTAGTGAGTAGGTAAGTTTACAGATAAGGAACTTGTAAATAATAAGGCTCGACTGTAATCATGACAAAATTAAACCAGAAATCAGTAACAGAAAGATATCTGAAACATCTGCAAATATTTGGAAATTAGGTAACACACTCGCAAATCACACATGGGTCAAAAAAATAATGAGAAATCTTAAAATATTCTGACCTTCATGGAAGTGAGAACATAATATTAAAATATGCAGATAAATAAAGCAATGCTAAGAGGGAAGCTGATCGTTTCAAATGCTTATGTTAGGAAAAAGGCCTGAAATCAATGATCTAAACTTCTACCTTAAGAAACTAGAAACAGAAAAAAAAAAAAAAAAAAAAAAAAAAAAGGGGGGGGGCGCCTGGGTGGCGCAGTCGGTTAAGCGTCCGACTTCAGCCAGGTCACGATCTCGCGGTCCGTGAGTTCGAGCCCCGCGTCAGGCTCTGGGCTGATGGCTCAGAGCCTGGAGCCTGTTTCCGATTCTGTGTCTCCCTCTCTCTCTGCCCCTCCCCCGTTCATGCTCTGTCTCTCTCTGTCCCAAAAATAAATAAAAAAAAAAACGAAAAAAAAAAAAAAAAAAAAGAAACTAGAAAGAGAACAAATTAAACCCAAAAGCAAGCAGAAATAATGACAGCCGAAAACAATAAAACAGCAAACAAACAAACAAAAAACAGAAAAACCAGAGGCGCTTGGGTGGCTCAGCTGGTTGAGCGTCTGACTTCGGCTCAGGTCATGATCTCAAGGTCACGATCTTCGTGAGTTTGAGCCCTGCATTGGGCTCTGTGCTGATAGCTGGGAGCCTGGAGCCTGCTTCTGATTCTGTGTCTCCCTCTCTCTCTCTCTAACCCCTCCTCTGCTCAGCTCTGACTCTCCCTCTCTCAAAAAATAAATAAACATAAAAAAAACAAAAACAAAAACAGAGAAAAACCAATGAAACTAAAAGCTACTTCTTGATAAATTTCTAGCCAGACTTCTCAAGGAAATAATAGAAAACACACAAATTACCAATATCAGGAATGAAAGAGTATAAATGATATATATCATTACAGAGCATAAAGATATCGAAGGAATAATAATGAAGTATTTTCAACAACTGCACTGTAACAAATTTGGAAAGTTAAATAAAAGGGACAAAATATTTTTTTTCCTTTTTTAAAAATTATTTATTTCTTATTTTTTTAAATGTTTTATTTTTGAGAGTGAGACAGAGACAGAGTGTGAGCGGGGTAGGGGCAGAGAGAGAGAGAGAGAGAGAGAGAGACAGAGAGAGAGACAGAAACACAGAATCCAAAGCAGGCTCCAGGCTCCGAGCTGTCAGCACAGAGCCCAATGCAGGGCTCAAACTCATGAGCCATGACATCATATGCTGAGCTGAAGTCGACGCTTAACCGACTGAGCCACCCAGGCGCCCCCAAAATGGACAAAATCTTTGAGAAACAAACTACTACAGCTCTCACTCAAAAGCAAAACAACTGGAGAACCTTATTCAATAACCCTATATCTATAAAAGAAAGTGAATTTGTATATATATAAAAAAAAAAACAAACCTTCCCAAAAAAGAAAACTCCACATCCACCTGACTTCACTGGTGAATTCTATCAAGTAAAGAAGAAATAATACCAATTCTACAAATATTCTTCCAGAAAATAGAAAAAATAATTCCAATTCATTTTATGAAGCCAGCATTATTCTGATACCAACACCAAGCAAAAATATCACAAGAAAATTATCCTTGAGACCATTAGCTCTCATGACCAGACATAAAAGTCCTGTACAAAATGTTATACAAAGGATAATACATTATGACCAAGTGAAGTTTATTTCAGGAATGCAAGTCTGGTTGAATAATCAAAACTCAGTATAACTGATATTACTAACAGACTAAAAAAGACAAAAACCACACAATCATCTTATTAGATGCAGAAAGGCTCAACTGTACTCTGCATTTGACAAAATTCAACATCTATTTTCAGCGAACTGTAGATAAAGGGAAATGTCTGTAATCTGATAAAGGGCATATATAAAAAAGCTATAGCTGGGGCGCCTGGGTGGCGCAGTCGGTTAAGCGTCCGACTTCAGCCAGGTCACGATCTTGCGGTCCGTGAGTTCGAGCCCCGCGTCGGGCTCTGGGCTGATGGCTCAGAGCCTGGAGCCTGCTTCCGATTCTGTGTCTCCCTCTCTCTCTGCCCCTCCCCCGTTCATGCTCTGTCTCTCTCTGTCCCAAAAATAAATAAACGTTGAAAAAAAAAAAAAAAAAAAGCTATAGCTAACACTATACACTCCACAGCATCAGAGTGAATGTTCTTCCCCTAAGATAGTACCTGCTTTTACCACCTCTACCCAATACTGTACTATGGATCTTAGCCACTACAGTAAGTTAAGAAAAAAATAACAAATGCCAACCAGATGGGGAAGGAAAAAGCCAAAATGTCTATATTTATAGACAACATTATTTACATAGAAACTCCTTAGAAGTCTATAGAAAAAGCTACTAGAATAAATTTAGCAAAGTTACAGAATACAAGGTCCATGTACAAAAGTCAATTATATTTACATATACTAGTGATTAGCAATGAGAAATTAAAGTTAAAATAGCATGATGTCCTAAATGTATGAAGCACTAAGGTATAAATTTAACAAAATGTAAGATATATTCAATGAAAAGTGTAGAACACCGCTGAGAGAAAATAAAGACGAACTAAATGAAGTTATACCATACCCATGATGAAAAGACTCAATATTTTAAAGATGTTAATTCTCCTCAAATTGATACAATGATTCAGTGCAATTTCAATCAAAATCCTAGCATGTATTTTTGTAGACATGGATGAGAGGATTATAAAATTTGTATGCAAATGCAAAGAAACTAGTATAGGCAAAATAAATTTTGAAAGAGAACCATGATAGAGGGGGTCATACAACCCGATTTCAAGATTTACTAAAACACAATAATGAAGACAGTATGCTATTGGCTTAAGTAAAGACATTTAGATAACTGGAGACAGGAAATCCAGATACAGACCCAAACACCTGATTTTTGACCAAGGTGTCAAGGTAACTCAAGGGAGAAAGAAGAGTCTTCTCAATAAACTGTGTCAAGAGATTGGATATTCATTTGCAAAAAAAAAAAAAAAAAAAACCCAAACAAAACTCAATCTACCTCATATCATCATAAAGTTAACTTGAAATGGGTCACAGACCAAAATGAAAGAGCTAAACCACAAAACTTCCAGAAGAAAATACAGGAGAAAATCTTTGTGGTCTTGTTAAGAAAAGATTTCTTAGAGGTGCCTGGGTGGCTCAGTTGGTTAAGAATCTGACTTCGCTCAGGTTATGATCTCACGTTTCTTGAGTTTGAGCCCTGCATCTGGCTCTCTGCTGTCAGCACAGAGCCCCCTTTGCACCCCTCTCTCTCTAAAATAAATAAACATTAAAAAAAAAAAGAAAAAAAATTTCTTAGATACAACACCAACAGCATGATTCATGAAAGAAGATCCTGATACAATGGGCTTCCTTCAAAATTAAGAATTTCTGCATTTAGAAATGAAAAGACAAGCTGCAGACAAGGAGAAAATATTTGCGGATCTCACAAAGGATTTGTATCCTAATAAAAAGAACTCCAAAACCTCAATAATAAGAGGGGGCACCTGGGTGGCTCAGTCGGTTAAATGGCTGACTTCGGCTCAGGTTATGATCTCACAGTTCACGAGTTTGAGCCCCGCATCGAGCTCTGTGCTGACAGCTCAGAGCCTGGAGCCTATTTCAGATTCTGTGTCCTGCTCACACTCTGTCTCTCTCTCAAAAATAAATTTAAAAAACATTAAAAAAAAAACCTCAAAAAGAAAAACTCAATCAAAATGGGCAAAACATCTCAACAGACACTTTGCCAGAATATATACAGAAGGCATATAAACACATGAAAGAAACTTAATGACTTTGGTCATCAGAGTAATATAAATTAAAACCACAATGAGATATTACTACACTTCTATTGGAAGGTCTAAAATTAGGGGTGCCTGGCGTCCAACTCTTAATTTCAGTTCAGGTCATGATCTCGTGATTGTGAGACTGAGCCCCGCATTGGGCTCTACACTTAGCTTAAGATTCAGTCTCTCTCACTCTGCTCCTCCCCTGCTCATGCTCGCGCTCGCTCTCTCTCTTAAAAAAAAAAAGAAAAGAAAAGAAAAGAAAAAGCTCTAAAATTAAAAAGACTGACCTTGCAAAGTGGTGGGTAACTAGAACTCTCGTACACTGCTGGTAGGAATGCAAAATGGTATAACCACTTTGAGAAAACAGTTTGACAGTTTCTTAAAAGCTAAACACACATCTATCATATGATCCAGCCAATGTACGCTTTGGTATTTGTCCAAGAGAAATGAAATATACATCCACGTAAAGACTTGTGGATGAACGTTCACAGCAGCTTTATTTTGAACGGCCCCAAATTGGAAACACTTAATTTCCATCATTTACTGAATGGATAAACAAATTATGGTATACCTGTACAATGGCATAACGTTGAGCAATGGGAAGGAATTGTTGATATATGTGACAACTTGGATGAATCTCAAAAACATTAGGCTAAATGAGAGAAGACACAAAAAGCTATATACTAAAAACATCCTATTATATGATTGGGGTAGTGTTTACACAGCTATATACACTTGTCAAAACTCAAAGTGTACATTAAAAATTGGTAAATTTATTGTCACATAAATAACATCTCAATAATGCTGTGTTGTTTTTTTTTTAAAGAGAGAAAGTGCACATGCACGAGAGGGAGAGGGGCAGAGAGACAGAGTACCTCAGGCAGGCTCCACCCAGTGTGGAGCCCGATACAAGGCTTGCTCTTATGACCACAACCACGACCACGAGATTATGACCCGAGCTGAAATCAAGAGTTGGATGCTTAACTGACTGAGCCACCCAGGTGTCCCTCAGTAATGCTGATTTTTAAGAAATGCAAGACAGTGACAAACACACAATGTGGAATAGTGGTTTCCTTGGGTCAGAGGAGGAAAAGATGCTGTATGGAGGAAGTGGCACACTGTAGATGTCAACTGCTGTTAATATCCTCAGGTTGTTTCATACATGTTTATTGTAGTATTAAAACAGATGCATAAAACTGAAGGAAGGTTTTTATGAATAATGATACAGGTAATTTAAGAACCAAAAATAATGACTTGATTCAATTCTGTACTCTTGATGTGCAATTTATAAAATAAAACAAGAAGTTGGGGTGATGTTGGAAATGATTTAGTATTAGCTATACTTAGAAAACTTCACTCTTCAGAATGACTCATTTCTTAAGAGTATGAATTTTACTCTAACCAATATTCAAGACTTTAACTCTTTAATAAATAAATTCATAAGGCCCAACTCTGAGGCACGCTACCACTTACCCAGGGGTTCCACCAATTGGTCAACTAGTCCCATTTTCTTTGCTCTGTCTGCACGAATGTTTCTACCAGTCAACATCATGTCAAAAGCAGCAGGCACACCCACCTAACATGCAAGCAAGGATCAGAGTACAGGGGAAAAAATATGAGAGTGACAATTACAGTTTACAATTCATTCAACTGAGCAAATATTAAAATGAGAAAAATCAAACCAGATTTCTATGCTATCTACCAATCAGTTAATTTTTACACACCAATACACGTTTTAGGTAACTGTGGGATTAGACACCTCCAGTGGAAGCTAAAATGTCTGTATTTCTTCTTTCAATTCAAATGTTAAGATTTCTGTCTTATGAAATAGATAAGGTGGAGAAATAATTTCATGTTTCCTAAAATTCTGCACTTACATATTATGTCATTTATATAATACTTAAAATTCCTTTTTTTTTTTTTAAATCTTTATTTATTTTTTAGAAAGAGAGACAGAGCATGAGCAGGGGAGGAACAGAGAGAGAGAGAGAGAGAGAGAGAGAGAGAGAGAATCGGAAACAGGCTCCAGGCTCTGAGCTGTCAGCACAGAGCCCAACGTGGGGCTCGAACTCACGAACTGCGAGATCATGACCTGAGCTGAAGCCGGATGCTTAGCTGACTGAACCACCCATGTGCCCCGATACTTAAAATTCCTTTATTGGAATTAGTGGAGGTTGAGAAACCTGGTAGTTTTGATAATGTCTTCGATAAAGAACTTTAGGCTTAAATGGGTGCCTGGGCGGCTCAGTTGGTTGAATTGACCAAACCAACTCAGTTGGTTTGACTCTTGATTTCAGCTCAGATCACAATCTCACAGTTTAGGGTACTGAGCCTCATGTTGGACTCTGCCCTGACAGCATGGAGCTGCATGAGATTCTCTTCCTCTCTCTCTGCCCTTCCCCTGCTTGTGCACACTTTCTCTCTCTCTTTCAAAATAAATACACACTTAAAAAAATGTAAAAAGCATTTTAGGCTTAAAAACAAAACTCAGCCAGGGCTTCTTATGCAGTTACTAGAAGAATGGTTTCTAGCAACATACCAATTAAACAACAAAAGAAACTCAGCAGTATTTTCTATACCCATATCAATTCTTTCAATAAATTCTCTTGAAAATTTCAGTAAAGGAATGCACACCTATTATCAGAAAATTAACACCATAAATCTTCCCATTTTTCTGTGCCCAGCTGATATCAACTTCCCTACAAAGAGTATTTCTGCGGAGCCTTGTTTTCACTGAGCAGTCAATGGTGCCCAAAGCTGTAAGGCTCAGCGGGCCCTCAAGTCGGATATTAAGATTGCTCTGCGGCCTCCAGGTCTGATATGCTTCCCTTCTCCTTAAGAATTCAGAAGTCTGGTTGGTTGCTGGTTCTACAGAATACAGCAATGAGATCATCCAAGTCAGGAGAAAGGGCTGCCTCTTATATTTATCATGAAATATGACCCATGGATTTGAAAAACCGGTAAAATGGTACTGTGCACAGAAGGAACAAAGTAAACCGTAAGCTCAAAGGGCACTGGACTGGCTTAGTCGGTAGAGCATGCAACTCTTGATTTTGGGGCTGGAAATTTAAACCCCTTCATGGGTATAGAGATCACTTAAAAATAAAATCTTAGGCGCCTGGGTGGCTCAGCCAGTTACGTATCTGACTTCAGCTCAGGTCATGATCTCACAGTTCGTGAGTCTGTTGAGTCCCACATCCGGGTCTTTGCTGTCAGGACAGAGCCCACTTCAGACCTTCTGTCCCCCTCTCTCTTTGCCCCTCCCTGCCTATGCTCTCTCTCAAAATAAATAAACTTTAAAAAAAAAAATCTTAAAAAAAAAATCTTTAAAAAGGTAAAAAAAAAAAAAAAGGTAAAAAGGTAAAAAATAAATAAAACCTCTAAAAAACTGCAAGTTCCAGAAAGACAAACATATATCTTATTTATCTTTATACTTCCTCAGAGACTAACAAAGAACCTTGATCAAATAAATAAATAATTAAAAAACATTTTTTTAAGTTTTAAAAATGTTATTATTTATTTATTTTGAGAGAGAGCACGTGCATAAGCAGGGGAGGGGCAGAGAGAGGGAGAGAGAGAATCTCAAGCAAGCCTGATGCGGGTTCAATCCCATGAACTGTGAAATTATGACCTGAGCCAAAATCAAGAGTTGGACACTTAACCGACTGAGTCAGCCAGGTGCCCCCTTGATCAATCATTTTGATCAAGGAATTAAAAAAATAAAAAGTGGAATTGAAAAACTAAACACCAGGAATAAAATTTGTTATTTTTTTAAAAGTTTATTTGTGCACACATACACACAAGTGGGGAAGGGGCAGAGAGAAGTGGTTGAGGCAGAGAGAGGGAGAGAGAGACTCCCAAGCAGGTTCTGCATTGTCAGTGCAAAGCCCGACATGGGGCTTTGAACTCACGAACCAGGAAATCATGACCTGAGCCAAAGCTGGATGCTTAACTGACTGAGCCACCCAGGTGCCCCTAAAATTTGTTGTGGATCCTATACACTCGTATTTTATTTTGGTTCTAAATTCTACAATGAATACCCATGTTATACCTTTTGTACCAGAGGAAATAGATCTAAAGGGGCCTATAGGTAACGAGGTTCTAAAGGTCACAAGGGGGCTTATACTCACCATTTTGGGCAGCCTTTGTGTGCCTCCTGCTCCTGGTAAGATCCCCAGCAAGACTTCAGGGGTACCTAATACTGTTTTCCTATCTTTTGTCGCTATTCTGTATTGGCAGGAAATGGCAAGCTTCAAACAAATGAAAGAAAACCAGAATGTTAGAAAATGTACATTTATAAAACCTTAGGTTATGTGAGGGTCTAAAGATTACTTAATGCAGGAATGTGCCCACAGAATAAATGGAAATTCACTAGGCTGGCATTTGATGCTTTCTATAATTTCTCTTTCTAGCCTTATTTCATACTTTCCCCTTAATTTATTAACCTTTTTTTGGGGGGGTGTGGATCTCCCTAAAAATCTGCTGAAAGCTATGGAAGCTCTCAGTAGAAAAGTGCACACACCATGTCCATTGCATGCCAAGTTAAGAAGGCCTGTACCATCTAGAGACCCTCCTTTTCAATCAAGAAGGCCTACTTATGATGTCCTAATAAGTTTTGCTTACCTTTGTCTTTGCTCATACCATACCCATAGGTGGAATGATTTTGTCTTTTAGGACCAGGCATATGTTTCCTTAATTAATATATATCAAAGTGTTTATCACAGAGCTCAGCATGTGATAAATGCTCAATAAATGTTATTTTATTTTTCCCTCTCTTTTCCTACATGCTCCAGTCTAGTAAGCATCTCTTCTCAGATCTGACATTATTCACCATCTTTACTATTTACAAAGCACTTACACACATATTATGCTCTGTGTGTCTCATCTAGACTTCAGTAGCTCAAGAGCATGAATCACACTTCTGAATCTTTGCCCTGCAAACCTGAACCAGGTTTTTGGAATTGAAAGAGACCTTACAGATCTAGTTCAAAACTTCTAAATTTATAAAAATGAATACATCACACTTTGGTTTACTTGCTCTGTGCCATGAGGATGACTAAAAAGCTGATTCTCCTCCAAGAACTTTTTGCAGGCAAAACAGTAGCCTACAGGTTAGCAGTTTGTAATTCCCACCAACATGCTCAACAGTGTCTCAAAGACTTTGGAATAAATCTATACCTCAAGTCCTCCTCCTAAGCAGGATCCACTGATGGCAGCCACAATAGGCTTTGTGGACTTCTCAAGTTTCTCAAACATTCTCTGGCCTTCCTGCGATAGCTGCGTTACCTCTTCCGCGCTCTTACAAGAGGCTAACATGCTGCAGCAAACAAGAAAGCAGAGAAAAGAAACAAAGATGAAATTATACCCTACTTTGGTTCAATATGTCATCCACTGTATCCTTACCCTATCATATGTCAATACTTGATAGTGAATCTTCAAATACTCAGAAGTTTAAGAATGGTTTTGCCTCAGATAGCACTAATATCAGCTACATCATCTCTCCATAAAGAATGTTAGATTTCCGGATTCAGAGAACACGAAAGAAAACATGTTGCAAAATTTTATTTTCTATTAAAAAAATCATTAGATTACAAAACTCTGTACATGAGAAAAATCATCTTCTGGTAAATATTTTCCTATCACATTAAACATGTTCACTATAAGTAACCCTCAGATTGAAAGCTAATCAAAATGACAGTGGAAAAAAAAACGCTTTCAAGTTGTTTTTAGATCTCCTAATGATTAAAAAAGATTCACCACACTAATGTTGCATTCAATGTCCTTTCATTTCAGTTTGTTTCACTTGTTACTTTGGTCTTGAAAACATTTAAACTGTGAATTTTGTATGTTTGGTCAAAGATAACAAGTTTTTGTCATTTTATATACTGGGAGCTGCTCAGCTAGCTTCACAGAAGCTGCAAGTATTTTCCCATGGATACAGAAAGCTACAGCCAAGTAGCTTAGTGAGACATCCGTGTCTTTTTTTTTTTTTTCAATGTTTTTATTTATTTTTGAGACAGAAAGAGAGCATGTGCAGGGGAGGGGCAGAGAGAGAAGGACACACAGAATCTGCAACAGGCTCCAGGCTCTGAGCTGTCAGCACAGGGCCCGACGCGGGGCTCGAACTCCCAGACTATGAAATCATGACCTGAGCTGAAGTCGGACGCTTAACCGACTGAGCCACCCAGGCACCCTGAGACATCAGTGTCTTGCTAGGCTCAAATAACTGAGCTAGAATAAAAAGCACTTGATACAGATAATTTTGCTTTTTCTAAGAAATACACATTAAATATTTATAAATTCTTAATTACTATGCACAAACAAAAAGAGTACACAATGTGGAGCAAGGTTTGAAACTATACAGACACCTTAGGTACAAATTACTCAGCCTATAATGCAGGCTATCGTTGTATAAGGTACAAAGAATAATATAACAAATACTCATGTTTTGACAGAATTAACAACTGTTAACATTTTAAGCCATTAAACTAACACTAAGCATCTCACCTGCTTATAAATGCTTTAAAAATTTTTTTTAATGTTTATTTATTTTTGAGAGACAGACAGAGTGCGGGCAGGAGAGGGGCAGAGAGAGAGGGAGACACAGAATCCGAAGCAGGCTCCAGGCTCTGAGCTGTCAGCACAGAGCCCGATGCGGGCTCGAACTCACACACTGTGAGATCGTGACATGAGCCAAAGTCGGACGCTTAACCGACTGAGTACCCAGGCGCCCGTTTTTAAAAAAAAAATTTTTTAATGTTTATTTTTGAGAGACAGAGTCCTTATAAATGCTTTAAAGAACTGTAAACAAATTATATATGCATAAATCTTACCATTAAAAAATAACAAAATATTAGCTGCATCACTAAAGTTCACTCTGACAAACTCAAGTTTTTAACAGTCACTTCATTTACCCTGAAACAACCATTTTCGAATGTTTGCAGTGTATCCTTCCAGACCAACGACACATTTGTATCCATAAATAACATAACACATTTTATGTGTGATTTTAAAATGTTTACATAAAGTAGGGCGCCCGGGTGGCTCAGTCGGTTAAGCTTCCAACTCTTGATTTTAGCTCAGGCCATGATCTCCACGGTTCATTGAGTTCGAACCCTGCGTCAGGCTCTGCACTGTCAGTGCTTGGGATTCTCTCTCTCAAAATAAATAAACTTAAAAAATATTAAAATGTTTACATACTGTATAGAACATTCTACAACTTGCTTTTTTTTTTTTAAACTTAACATTATGTCTTTAAGTTCTAACATTATGTTGTGGATCTAGTTAATTCCTTTGAATCATTTTGTAGTATTTTATCATGTGAAAATACCACAGTTTACTTATCCACTTCCCTACGGACTGACACTTAATTGCTTTAAATTCTTCATTATTTTAGGGGCGCCTGGGTGGCGCAGTCGGTTAAGCGTCCGACTTCAGCCAGGTCACGATCTCGCGGTCCGTGAGTTCGAGCCCCGCGTCGGGCTCTGGGCTGAGGCTCAGAGCCTGGAGCCTGTTTCCGATTCTGTGTCTCCCTCTCTCTCTGCCCCTCCCCTGTTCATGCTCTGTCTCTCTCTGTCCCAAAAATAAATAAAACGTTGAAAAAAAAAATTTTTTTTTAAAAATAAAAATAAAAAAATAAATTCTTCATTATTTTAACTACACAGGGCTGAACATCCTCATAAATGGGTCCTTAAAAACAAAGGGTGGATGGGGCGCCTGGGTGGCGCAGTCGGTTAAGCGTCCGACTTCAGCCAGGTCACGATCTCGCGTTCCGTGAGTTCGAGCCCCGCGTCAGGCTCTGGGCTGATGGCTCAGAGCCTGGAGCCTGTTTCCGATTCTGTGTCTCCCTCTCTCTCTGCCCCTCGCCCGTTCATGCTCTGTCTCTCTCTCTGTCCCAAAAATAAATAAACGTTGAAAAAAAAAAAAAAAATTAAAAAAAAAAAAAAAAAAAAAAAAAGGGTGGGATTTCTCTAGCATGTATAGCTAGAAGAATATCACTGAATTATATGATACATGCATTTTCAATTTTATTAAATGCTGCCAAAATGTTTTCCAAAGTTGCTATCCCAACTGGCATTCCTACTAGTAATATATTAACTGTCTCATTTCTCCAAGTCCTTGTTAACATGGTATTTTCAAACTTTTAAATATTTAATGGTCTGTTGGGTTTAAAAAAAAAAAAGAGGGGCACCACATTGTTAGCTTAATTTTATAGTATTTTTTTATTCCACTCAAATATTTTTCTTAGAACTGCTTTCAACTTCTTTAAGGAAAGGTTAGTCTTACATGGTTTAAGCAACAAGCCCCCCCCCCTTTTTTTTTTTTTTTACCAACTTTAACACATTTGTGTAAATAATTTTAAAAAAGAAAACTTTCAGAGAATTTACTTCTGTCTTCTTTTAAATGGAGGAATGATTAGGCCTAAGAAACATACTATTAGCCAAGATCAAAGGTGACTTCAAATTTCTGAAAACTTACTTGATGTCAGCACCTGCAATAAAGCAGCCTGGCTTTGATGAGATAAGGACGGCACTTCTGATTTGATCATTAGCCCAGATTTCATTCATTACTTCTATGAACTCTGATTGCAGTTCTCTGCTTAGTGTATTTACCTGCCAAAGGGAAATACATATAAATCTAAGGGTTTAAATCTGAAGTACCAGATGTGCAAATCACCATGAAATGCTATTTTGATCGTAGGAAATTTGTTTATCCAGCAGAAATATATTGTTAGAAGCAAGAGAGGCAGGGGGAAAAAATCTAAACCCAGTAGTTTTCTATTCAGCTTTGGCCAACCATAAGCACCCTCCCTTTAAAAATAGATCTACTCAAAGAAGCAACTCAGGGTCATACTCTTAAAGAGTTCAAAACATATGCAGGCTACAAATAAGTCTATGGAATTTGTTGGTATGGAAAAGTTTGTATAACATTAAGAATAAAAGAACTCAAAATTAAACCTATAGTATGATTTTACTTTGTAAATATTATATGTTGAAACTAGATTAAATGTTAAAAGTGGTTATCTTTGGGTCTGTAGTATGAATGATTTGTTATTTTCTTCTTTATAGCTTTAAAACTTCCCACTGTAGGCATGTGTTGTTTTGTGTTCAGAAAAAATGGTCAACTTAGAAAATTTGGAAAAAATAGCTTAAGTTTGAATCATTGGTCAGTGGGCACCAAAATTTACTCTAGTGAGGAAGACTGGCTCTTGTTTTCCTTAATTTGTGATAGTTGTTAATTGCCTCCATTTAGGTACTGTTGTTCCCTCTAGACCTCTAATAACAAAACTTGACACCCATTTTAGATGGGGGAAAAGCATGAGCTCCTGCAACAGAGGTCTTCTTGGCAAAGACTGGATTAATGCTTTGTTGAAGTTGCCAAAAACAAATGAAGCTCCACTTGGAACAGAACTTGACTTCCAACATGTGAACTGCACTGTCATTCCAGTTCCTCAGGAATCTTAACACCCACATTTAACCCATGCAATTTTCTATGAATAATGACTACAGCGGGCAGGTAATGAAGAATGCCTGTTTAACAATCTGGTAGTTAAGATGGATAGGTGAGTTCTGACTCTTATAAACAGAGCGTGCGCTTTGGTTCTTATCTAGTAAATCACCTCCATATTCTACACAGTAACAGAAGGCTAATTTCACTAATCCTTGATGTTAACCTGACACTTAAGGTCAACTAGAAGGAATTCTTAGTCAAGGACCTCTGCTCCAGAAAACTGTATTCCTTGAGCAATTTGTCAAACTATTACAACTACAAATTCATATAAGATTACTGTCAGACTGGTGGATTTCTCTTTCTTTCTTATTTAGCACTGGATTCATGAATGTAGTTAGTAGACATAGATTGCAGCAAGTTAAATTAGGTACCTTTGAATTGGGTGAGTTAATTCGAACAACAGCCACATCCCCTTTGACTCCATAGTTAATATGGGTTCTGGCTAAAAAGAGAAGGATAATTTATTCGTAAACATGTTTATTGCTAAACAAATCTAAAAAGCAATGTAAGCATGTCGACAAGAAATTAAACTTACTTAGCAAAGCAGAGGATGCTGAAAAGTTGCGGCAGGTATAACCTGCAAGAGAAAGGTATTCAAGTTTAATTACTATTTTGATTCAAATTCAATTACAAAATTAAGAGTTTCTGTAGTACCTGCTAAATGTAACAAAGCTGGAGTTTATAACCACAAAAAACCAAAATGAGATTAATGTATTCTGGGCCATGATTGTGACTACTACCATACCTTTTTCATTTTAATTATCAGCTTATAAAATTATTTAGATATTAAATGTGGTAGGTAGAAGAATCCCCCCTCAAAGATGTCCAGGTCCCTGGGGCACCTGGGTGGCTCGGTCGGTTAAGCATCCAACTTCTGCTCAGGGCATGATCTATCTCATGGTTCACGAGTTCGAGCCCCACATTGGGCTCTCTGCTGTCAGTGCACAGCCCACTTCCGATCTTCTCTCTCTGCCCCTTCCTCGTTTGTGTGCGTGTTCCCTCTCTCTCTCTTGCTCAAAAATATATAAACATTAAAAAAAAAAAAAAGATGTCCAGGTCCCAGAAACTGTAAATATGTTAGGTTATACGGCAAAGGAAATCATGGGTACGAATGGAATTAAAATTGACCCAAACATAGGGAGAGTAGCCCGGATTATCCAGATGGGCCCGATGTAATCACAAAGAGAGAGTCAAAGAGGACCATACAGATGGCAACATGAGAACTTAGCCCTACTTTGCGGGCTTTGAAGAAGTCAAGGAATACAGGTGGCCTTGGAAGCTAGGAAAGACAAGGAAATGACTTCTCCAGAATGAACACAGAGCATCCTGAATGAACACAGCCCTGGCAACACCTCTGATTTTAGCCCAATGAGACTCGTTTCTGACATACATAATAAATTTGTATTGCTTCAGACACTGAATTTGTGGGAATCTGTTAGAGCAGCAATAGGAAAGAATTCCAAGAAGGCTCCATGCACAGCACGGAGCCTGACACGGGGCTAGATCCCATGATCCTGGGATCATGACCTGAGCCGAAATCAAGAGTTGGACGCTCAACTGACTAAGCCACCTGGGCACCCCACATCCTCTTGTATTTTTATGGAGAAATGATCCAAAGTAAAATTACATAGAATGGAATATTAGCCCTAAAAAAGAATGAAATCTTGCCATCTGCAACCATACGGTTGGAGCCAGAGAGTACTATGCTAAGCAAAATAAGTCAGAGAAAGACAAATACTGCATGATTTCACTCTTATGTGGGATTTAACAAACGAAACAAATGAGCAAAGGGAAAAAAAAGAGAGAGGCAAACCAAGAAACAGATTCTTAATTACAGAGAACTGATGGTTACCAAAAGGGGGTAAGTGGGAGAATGGGTTAAATAGGTGATGGGGATTAAGGAATGTACTTGTGATGAGCACTGGGTGATGTATGGAAGTGCTGAATCACTATATTGTACACCTGAAACTAATATTACACTGTATGTTAGCTAAACTCAAATAAGTTAAAATAAAAATAAAATAAGAAAATAAACTCAAACAAAATTCAAGTAAAAACTTTAAAAAGAAAGTGAAATCAACGGGCACTAGTGGCCATTTATGGAATAGTCCAGTCATACTCTTAAGAATTTCCAACTGAACAGGTCCATATTGCACTCCACCAAGGATATTCCTACCCTGGAGATGACACAGACCAGCTCCTCTTCTCCCTTTTTCCTAGTCACTTCACTACTTCATGCTCTCCTGCATAACACTGATGAGATGACATACTGAGCACAAGTCATCACGAGAGGAGTCCTGACAGGGGGTCTTTCAAACTGGACTACAGATAGAAAGTAAGGAACACTGGGAAATTCCTACGCAAAAATTCAGTTTGTTCTGGGCCTTACTATACGTCCTTTCTAGCACTGAAGGGTCACCTTTGCCCCGCTCTCATACAAACGTCTTGCTCTAAGCAGTAACCAAGCTATTCTGGAGGCCAGCACTGGGTCCATATCTGTTAGTTACAACTTCCAAACTTCTTTAAAAACACCTTGCTCTTTCTTCCTTTCTCTTTCATATTCATGCTGCACTTCAGACCACATGTCACTTCAAACCATATTAAACCACTTCAAACTACGCCTCTTTAATTGCTTTCTCCTCCCTACCCACATCTTCCAAACCTTGTCCAATATCTTAGAGAAGTTTTCTCTTTAGCTCTAAAAATTAAAAAAAATCATCCCTTAATAATTATTAACCATAATAGCAGTACACAGGAAACACATGTATCCAGGAAAAGGCATAAGTTTTAAAGTAATATCAAATACAATAAAGAATTAGTGCTTTATTATTTTTTAAATGTTTATTTTTCAGAGAGAGATAGAACATGAACGAGGGAGGGGCAGAGAGAGGGAGACACAGAATCCGAAGCAGGCTTCAGGCTCTGAGCTGTCAGCACAGAGCCCGATTCTGGGAGCTGTGAGATCACGACCTGAGCTTAAGTAGGACGCTTAACTGACTGAGCCATGCAGGTGCCCCAAGAATTGGTACGTTAATAATATCCAGTGGCTCCTTCATGTATCCCTCTGTGCTAGCTTTCCCTCAGTATTTATTTCCTTCTTTTTAAAATAACTTATGTACATTTACCTTTATCAATTCATACACTAAATATTAGTAAATTTAATTTCTTTCCTTTTATATATTTTTTCACGATAAGTGCACTCTTTAATCCCTATCACCTATTTCACCCATCCCTTCTACCATCTCCCCTCTGGTAACCATCGGTTTGTTTTCTATAGTTATGAGTCTGTTTCTTGGTTTGTCGCTTTTTTCTTTTGGTTGTTTGTTCTTTAAAAAATTTTTTTTAAATGTTTATTTATTTTTGAGAGAGAGCACAAGCAGGGGAGGGGCAGAGAGACAGGGAGACACAATCTGAAGCAGGCTCCAGGCTCCGCGCTATCAGCACAGAGCCTGACACGGGGCTCAATCCCACAAACTATGAGTCATAACCTGAGCTGAAGTCGGCACACTTAACCAACTGGGCCACCCAGGCGCCCGTTTGGTCTGTTCCCTAAATTCCACATGAGTGAGTTCATATGGTATCTTTCTCTGACTTATTTCACTTAGCATTATACTCTCTAGCACTACTCACGTTATTGCAAGTGGTTAAGATTTTATTCTTTACAGTTGAATAATATTCCATCATTATTTCATTCTTAGTTACTAGTATTAAAACTTTTTTTATGTCTAATTTTCAGTGAAACCATACTGCATTTGGACTACATTAGGGGCTATATACAGTCTTGGAATCCACAAGCATAATTAAAGAGAGTGTGGAGTGCGCGCCTAACTTAGGAGTGCATTAAAAAAAAAAAAAAAGGTTGGGGCACCTGGGTGGCTCAGCTGAGCCTCCAACTTCAGCTCAGGTCTTGATCTCTCAGTTTGAGAGTTCGAGCCCCACATCGGGCTCACTGCTGTCAGCCTGTCAGGGCAGAGCTTGCTTGGGATCCTCTGTCCTCCTCTCTCTGCCCCTCCCCAACTTGTGCTCTCCAAAAAAAAAAAAAAAAAAGAATACTACCATGACATAAAATGACCAACATGGTTTAATTTTATTGTTCATTACCTTTGATTATCACTGCATGCTAAGGCAGTCTTAGACTCTTGAGATCCCTCAAAGTCTAAGCCAGATAACGGTAAGGGATTTGGAGAATGAGAGAGTAGTCACAGAGAAAGACAGATGGTCACAGGCTGGTGGAAAGGTTCAGCTGTTGAGAGGTTACTAGGGATTTTAACCTTTTTTTTTTTTTTAACTTTGAGAGAGAGAAAGAGAACATGATTTGGGGGAGAGGCAAAGAGAGAATCCCAATCAGGCTCTGTGCTGTTAGCACAGATCCCAACATGGGGCTTATGTTGAGGGTGGTCTATATTTGACAAGGAGGCGGGGACCCTTCTGGATTAGGGAACTAATACACACGGCCAAAGCAGGACCCAAGAGACAATGCACCATATCTAGCTGGACTGGGATTCCCACAGCAGTATTGAGAAGTGATTCCAGACATTAGAATCAGCTGGGGAGGCTCAAATATACTCACAGATGTCTGGGCGACATACAACCTAGAACCACAGGATCAGAATTTAAGGGGGCTGGGCCTCAGAATCTGCAGTTTTTAGAAAGGAGACTGAAACAGCAAACAAGTGGGCATGTGGGAGCCACTGATTTGGAGAACCCACTGATGGTGCAGTGGATTAGGAGAGGGACCATCACGGTAGCCAAGCCTCTTGCTTCCTCTTTCTTTCCCTCTATCCTGCAGTTCTTTAAGGGAGAGGAAGAGAAAGCGCAGAAAATAGCAGCTTTACACTGGTCTGAAAGGCAAGCAACATGTTAAAGAAAACTGTGTGGATGACACAAGCACCAGAGTCAGGTGATCTTTGGCTCTGTCTGCATTTTTCCTTTAAGCAATCCAAATCAGCAAAGACAAAGGACCTGAGAGTTAAAAGACTTGGGTTCAAACATCAAGTTTATCATGTACTAGCTGTATGAACAAGTCTCTTAGAGCATTTTGGCATTCTTATAAAGATAGAAGTAAAAGTAATATAATAATTATAAACGTATCTGTAAGTCACAGGGCTACAACCAAATAAATTAAGATAGGAGAAGCCGGCCAGCCATCTCCTTAACCCCCATGCCTCTACCTCACTAATGATATATTTCCCTTCTCTGCTTTCCCATCTTTTAAAATCTGTACCATCTGTATTTACCAGTCTTCTTTCTTTATGTTTTGTATCATGGCCCCAACCTTTTCCACAAGGTGTTATCAAGAGATTCCATCTGTAATGATCTTTCTCTCCCCCACCAGTTTTGATCCTTATTGTTAACTACTTTGTTCTTTAATCACTGCATTCCCCCAACTAAAGAGTATGCTCTTCCAACATCATCTCACAATCATTCATTGATTCAGCAACACCAAAAAAATCACTGTGGCCTGCCATGCACTGTTCTAGGCACTTGGACTGAAC
Organism: Lynx canadensis; assembly: GCF_007474595.2. NCBI lineage: Eukaryota > Metazoa > Chordata > Mammalia > Carnivora > Felidae > Lynx > Lynx canadensis. Next base: position 119,203,483 of record NC_044305.1, on the reverse strand, counting down.
AAAAAGATAAAAATCCTGGTCTTTGTGGTGCTTATATTCTACAGCAGCAGGGGATTATATATATCAGGAAGAATATCATAGGAAGAATCACTTCCTCCTCAGTAGAGATAAATGAAGAAGTGAAAATAGGTCTGGCATAAAAAGAACTTTGCCCGTAGGGTGGAAATTCCAGTGGGAGGGGAACAGGGAATAGAACAGGGTAGAGTGGATGAGAGTGGGGATGGACTGACTAGGAATGCAGGGTGGGAGGGACAGGGTGGAAAAACAGCCGAAAAACAAGAAACATAAATACATGTAAAAAAAGTAAGTTAGGAGGTAAGTGCTAAGCAAAAAGAAAATAGAGCAGGTGCCAGGGCTCGGGCATGGGTTGCATTTTTAAAGACCAACTATTTGAGACAACAGGTTGGTGCTCATTAGCTTATGGATTAAACCATTTTTCAATGTTTTAAAATGTTTATTTATTCTTGAGGGAGAGGGAGAGACAGAGTGTGAGTGGGGGAGGGGCAGAGAGAGAGGGAGACAGATTCTGAAGCAGGCTCCAGGCTCTGAGCTGTCAGCACAGAGCCAGACGCGGGGCTTGCCGTTAGATCATGACCTGAGCTGAACTCGGACACTTAATGGACTGAGCCACACAGGCGCCCCATGGGTCAAACCATTTTAAACTCTTACCACTAATCTGCCTATGCTGCACACACACCCATATACATATACACAAAACACCTCCTCCAAATCAATAAAGACAAAAAAACGAAGGGGAAAATAAGGGTACAAACATATCTTGAAACGAATTCAAGCCATAGAGACCAAAAAAAAAAAAAAAAAAAAAAAAGAACCAAGAGAAAATAAGTGTATAAATGTATCTTGAATTCAAACCACAGGCAACTAAATTAAGTCGGTAGCCACAAGGTAGCTTTGCTTTTGGAATCTAGCCGTATCCATTACCAAATCTGGACAGCTTACTCCATAGCAGCTAGGTGAACTTTAGCCTATATCAACTGTGCCAGCAAAAGAGATAAGCCTTTGTCCTACTTCTTAATCATCCCAATAACTTAACTCAAAAGATACCTACAAGACCTAAAACTACAGCAGTGGAGAGAGTTGGATTACAAGGACACAAATTTCAATACAAAAATGTTACTTGGGTTATACAATCAAAAGCTTTTCTCCATATTCAACCTGGGGGAAGACATAGGATTAAGGAAGTGAATCAAATTTGTTTATTTATTTATTTTTTAAATGTTTATTTATTTTAGAGAGAGAGAGCGCGAGTGAGCGAGCAGGGGAGGAGTAGAGAGAGAGGGAGACACAGAATCGGAAGCAGGCTCCAGGCTTTGAGCTGTCAGCACGGGGCCTGACACTAGGCTCAAACTCTCTAACCACGAGATCATGACCTGAGCCAAAGTTGGACACTTAACCAACTGAGCCACCAGGCACCCCGGGAAGTGAGTCAAATTTAAATACACATCTTCTACTATGGTATTTGCCTCTAATTCATTTCCTGTGAAATTATTTTACCACTTACATATTAGAAATCGAGACTGAGGGGCGCCTGGGTGGCTCAGTGGGTTAAGCGGCTGACTTTGGCTCAGGTCATGATCTCACGGTCCCTGAGTTCGAGCCCCGCGTCGGGCTCTGTGCTGACAGCTCAGAGCCTGGAGCCTGTTTCAGATTCTGTGTCTCCCTCTCTCTGACCCTCCCCCATTCATGCTTTGTCTCTCTCTGTCTCAAAAATAAATAAACGTTAAAAAAAAAAAAAAAAGAAATCGAGACTGAGGAGTAGGAATTAAATAAAATATCTTGGTCAGGTTGTGGCTTTCATTTCACAGTCATATTCATAATTACAGAATTTGTGGAGGAGGAATGGGTTAGAACTTTGAGGATTAGAAATCAGTTTCAAGAAAATTTACCCATCCACCAGTAAATGTTATAATCTCATTAAACATTTATTAATGACCGTGGCACAGACTTTCATTTAGACTCAGTATTATGTTGAGTCTAAATGGCAATCCAGGTCGCAGGCAACTTTGAATTCACTTTCTAGACATGTTTTCAAAATTCCTAAGTTGCTATTCAAAGGGGTAATAACCATAATAAGCCACATTTTCTTATTGGTGAAAGCAATGCAAAATATATAAACATTTATATGGGTATATATATTTCTGTACAAAAAATATAGAAAAGTTAAGCTTGTCATTTATTCTCAGATATACAGAATCCTAGTTCTTTAGGGCAGGAAAGAGTTAATAGCAGCATGTACCGAGAATTAATGAAAAATTGCTTTTAACCTAAAATAACTCCTTTGAAGTTCTCAAAAGTATTACTCCCCATTTCACAAATGAGAAAACAGACATAGAAATTAATTGTCCCAGGTCACTAAAGAATAAAAGGCAGAGCCAGATTCAAGCCTAAAAGACTCCAAATTTAAATGCTTTGAATTGCTCTTTCATGGTATTTCTAATGTCTAAGAAAATCCAAAAGTCTCATTCATTTCACAGGTGAGGAAAATAAAGCTCGGTTACACTAACATATTTGTTCAAAGTTACACAGCTAGTTAGTGACCAGAAATCACACGACCTGACCACCACCTCAGTGTTACACAAGCTGCTAATCCATAAGAAGTACCTTAAAACCAATGAGGAAGCTAGTTCAAACATACGTATTTGATTTCCAGAAAGCCTTAAGCCACAAATGTGGAAAAGAAAACAAGACAAAACTGTAAGGTAACATATCCAAATGCTAACAATTAACGTATGTATTAAGAGAATGGGTGACTCTTTTTTCTTAACCCTTCCCCAAACTTTACATTTCAATTTTTTGTAATATAATGATTGGTATATACACACACAGCAGTCCGGGGGAGACTAAAATCACACGTTGAAATAAGAAGGCAGAAAAAGACTGACTCATCCAAAATTAATCCCTTACAGCAGACCCCAGCTACGTCTACAAAAAGCATACTATTTCGGTGGTCCAGGAGGAAGGCATATTACGAGTTAAAATTCAAACTAGCCGGTATTAAGTGTAACATGCAGTAAAAAGTCACTTTTCACCTTACAGATTTGAGATGGGAGGAAAATGCTTGATTTTCCCTAGGCACCCACTTTAACCCTTTCACTGCCAGTCTGAAAAGAAAAAAGATAATATAGCTAACGCAAGCCTAACTGGGTACCATCAGAAACAAAATTAGAACAGTTCTTAAAATTATCTAACATTTTATTCCTTAAGGTACAGGTATCTTATTTTTTCGACACTCCGCCCCCAGTGTGTCCACAGGCAGGACAGTGGTATTTGAGTATTTTTTAAAAAAATGTTTCTTCTGGTAAACTGCAGAACCTTCCCTTGAAATTTAACATACTATACATTCACACCGGGATTATTGGAACTGCAAGAGTCGAGCTCTCTATTGAAATGTGGTAATAGGCACACCAAAAAAAAGGTTTTGTGGGGAAGCAGCGGGGAGTGGCAGTAATTTGCAAAGCTGGTTAATACCACCTAAGAAGCTTTTAAGACAGCTCTTGTTAAGAGTAAGGTGCGGTGGGGCCACAAACATGTGACGGATTTGGATTGCCCCAGTCCTCCTGGAACTCCTGATCTAGAAGGGACAGGTCCGAGGCCATCGTAAAAGAAAAGAAGATGGGCATGAGCACAGAAGTGCCACGAGAATTGCGGAAGGTGCCAGACCCGGGAGACAGGACTCATAAACGTTAGGGGTTACGGAGCCTGAAATCGTTGCAGGGCATGGGAGCAGTGAGAGAAGAGGTGTCAGTGTGCGCAAGGACACAGGAAGGGGGTCCAAGAGGGGCATCCTTTCCCTGCAGCCAGGACAGAGTTTCCCAGGCGGGGCTGGAAGGCGACAGCGAAAGGGAGACGCGCCTCCCCAAGAGTTCTGCCTGGGGCTGCGGGGTGCTGCCACCCAGGTCTCACCTGGGCAGCGAAGCGTCCTGGAGGCAGTGAAGCGGCGGAGACTGCCTATCGCCCGGGAGGCCACCATCTTGAGCTGAAGAGGACGAGTGGAAAGCACTCAGGTGGGGGCTGCGGGTGGAGGATTTTTCTCCTTCAGCCTGGCCCCACCCAGGCGCCCGACATACTGCCTGACTAAAACCCCCAATGTCGAATTGCCCTGGCTCCTTGCCGTGCCGTTCGCTTCCAGCTAACAGGGCGGGGAGGACTCTTTCTCCGCTGGAAGGAAGGAGGCCCATGGAGGAGGAGGCGCAGTGCTCGCTTTTCCATACAGGCGGCCAGTGGGCAGCCCGTGGAGTTCGCTGGCGGGAGTGAGGGGTCCTTTTGGGCAGGACCCGCCCCTTGGTCACGTCTAGTCCAGGCACTTGGGTTAAAACCTTGCTTGCCCGCAGCGAGAGCCGGAGAGGACTGAGGCTAAGGTGAGTCGAGGCGTGCGCTTGGCTTTCCGCCTGGTCTTTCCCAGCGGCGACATCTGCCTTTTCTTTCCCGTCTACTGCATCAGTAGCCGCGGCCGCCTCCGTTCTCGCGGGGAGGGGAGTTCCAGGGAGCGAAAGGAGGCCCCTCGGACAGGGTCTCCAGGACCAGTGCAATAAGGACAGTAACTGGGACTTGCTCGAAGTCGGTAGCTCTGAGTAGCGGTGTCATCTGTGTCTTTAAACTTATCACCGCAAGTTAACGAATTCTTTGCTCGTGTGTCGGCATAAAGCGCTGGGCTATGTTGCGTTGTGTGTTTTTGTTTCATCCGTTTTGCCTGTAGCCAGGTCAGCGGCAATAGAAATTTAGAACGGGGAGTTGGGATTACCTTACACCAGCTACCTGGAGCGGGGCTTGGTCACGTGACCTTTCGGGCCTCCAGTGTGGGAGGAGTAGAGCTATTCTTCTATCCTGCTGGGAGAGCCAGGGCTCCAGAGGATTTTCCAACGTCGGAGGGGCCTGGCCATCATCTGGTCATTTATCCACTTTATCGATGAAGCCCGTGAATCAGCGTCAGCGGGCTCATCCATGGCCACAGGTGGTGGAAATAGCACTAGAGCCGCTCTACTAACTTCTAGTCACGAGCTCTACATTGCATAATAGTTTTTTGTGTGTTGAAAAGAAGGGTTCGAGGCCTTAATGCAATTGATTCCAAAACGAAATAACGTTAATTTGCAAAAAGGATTCTTGATGATCTCCAGAAGCCCTCCAGCTCATAAGATTTTTTTTTTTACAGTTAAAAGCTTGTCTCCTGCCGTCATAATGCGATCTTCTGCATATAATTACGTTTAGCCACGTTATTTAGATAAACGGTGGCAAATTCTTATATTAAGGGCTAGATAGTAAATAGTTTAAGTTTTGCAGACCCATATTGATCTCTCATATATTCGTTGTTTCGTTTTCTTCAGTTCTACAATTCTTTAAAAGTATAAAAACTCTTCTTAGCTAAAGGCCTGTGGACTGTAGTTTGCCATCCCTTTTGGCTCTTGACTTTTTTGTTCCCTGTACTCTCAAAATCATAAGTTCCATCAGAGCAGAAATGTTATGCTTATTGTGGCTTACATAGAGAGGAACTAAGTGTATTTCTACCACCATCCATTAATATTAATAACAAACATCTTTGACCCTTACTGTGCATATCAGGCACCGTTCTGATTGCTTGTCTGTATTATTTAGTTATTCCTCACAGCAACCCTGTGAGGTATGTACTGGAATTATCTACATCTTACTCTAAGAAAGATTAATTTGCTTAAGGTCAGAAAACTAGGGTGGAGCCAGGATTTGGCTTTAGGCTGATTTTAGAGTCTGTGCCTTCCATTATATTGTCTTTTTTTTTTTCTCTATTTCATTTCATTTTTTACTTTATTTATTTAATTTTATTTCTTAATTTACATCCAAATTAGTTAGCATCTAGTGCAACAATGATTTCAGGAGTAGATTCCTTAATGCCCCTGACCCATTTAGCCCACCCCCCCCAACCCCTCCAGTAACGCTCTATTTGTTCTCCGTATTTAAGAGTCTCATGTTTTGTCCCCTTCCCTGTTTTTATTTTTCTTCCCTTCCCTTATGTTCATCTGTCCTGTGTCTTAAAGTCCTCATATGAATGAAGTCGTATGATATTTGTCTTTCTCTGACTAATTTCGCTTAGTATAATACCCTCTAATTCTATCCATGTAGTTGCAAATGACAAGATTTCATTCTTTTTGATTGCCGAGTAACACTCCATTGTATATATATATATACTACATCTTTATCCATTCATCCATCGATGGACTTTTGGGCTCTTTCCATACTTTGGCTATTGTCGATAGCACTGCTATAAACATGGGGGTGCATGTGTCCCTTTGAAACAGCATACCTATATCCCTTGGATAAATACCTAATAGTGCAATTGCTGGGTCGTAGGGTAGTTCTATTTTTAATTTTTTGAGGAACCTCCGTACTGTTTTCCAGAGCGGCCGCACCAGCTTGCATTCCCACCAGCAACGCAGAAGAGATCCCCTTTCTCCGCATCCTCACCAGCATCTGTTGCCTGAGTTGTTCATGTTAGCCATTCTGACAGGTGTGAGGTGGTATCTCGTTGTGGTTTTGATTTGTGCTTCCCTGATGATGAGTGATGTGGAGCATGTTCTCATGTGTCGGTTGGCCATCTGGACGTCTTCTTTGGAGAAGTGTCTATTCCTGTCTTTTGCCCATTTCTTCACTGGATTATTTGTTTTTTGGGTGTTGAGTTTGATAAGTTCTTTATGGATTTTGGATACTAACCCTTTATCTGATGTGTCATTTGCAAATATCTTCTCCCATTCTGCCAGTTGCCTTTTAGTTTTGCTGATTGTTTCCTTTGTTGTGCAGAAGGTTTTTATTTTGATGAGTCCCAATGGTTCATTTTTGCTTTTGTTTCCCTTGCCTCCGGAGACGTGTTGAGTAAGAAGTTGCTGCGGCCAAGGTCAAAGAGGTTTTTGCCTGTTTTCTCCTAGGATTTTGATGGCTTCCTATCTTACATTTAGGTCTTTTCATCCATTTTGAGTTTATTTTTGGGTATGGTGTAAGAAAGTGATCCAGGTTCATTTTTCTGCCTGTCGTTGTCCAGTTTTCCCAGCATCGCTTGCTGAAGAAACTGTCTTTATTCCATTGGCTCTTCTTTCCTGCTTTGTCAAAGATTAGTTGGCCATACGTTTGTGGGTCCATTTCTGGGTTCTCTATTGTGTTCCATTGATCTGAGTGTCTGTTTTTGTGCCACCATTATATTGTCTTAATGACACTGTAACGGTGAACTGTTAAGCCGCTCCATTTGGCTTTCATTACTTACCTAGGGTGTTTTTCCTTTTCTTTACACCTAGGTGCCTGTAACTTCATGCATCTTTCTATAGTTCCACACCCAGCTCTAGACTACTCTGCTGAGTTTCCACGCTTCCCAAATTCTTGAGTTCAAATGTCTCTTTCCTAAAGGTTAGAGCAAATGACAGTAAACGTCAGCCTTCCATAGGGTAGTTTGCTTTGTCTCTTTTTTTAAAATATATTTTTAATTATTTCATAATATTAAGTATTTTTCAGAAACTACAGAGAATAAAATAAATATACCTATAATTCCACTACCCAGAGATAACTACTGTTAACATTTTGCAATGTATTTGTCTGGACATTTTTTATGCATTTGTGTACTTACATGTATATAAATATTTATGTAGACTTTAAAACTAGAATTAAACTGTACATAAAAAGTAAAATGCTCATTGTAACAAAATTTTTTTGAGAAGACAGAAGAATATAAAATGAAAGCCCTTTATTCATTCCGTGTGTAGACTCGTAGCTTTATGGACTTGTTTCTCCCTCTGCAATAAGAGGGTGTCTTACTGTATATATTGTTCTGCACCTTGCTTTTTCATTTAATATATATTGCGGACATCTTTCTACTGTCAGTATTTACATGTATACTGTGTTTCATTTTTCTTCCAAACTGCTGTGCAGTGTTCCATGGTATATTTGTAGTGTATTTAACCATTTCCTACTGGTGTGCTTTTACATTAGTTCCAGTGTTCCACTGAGGCAAACGGTGCTACAATGAACATCTTGACTATTTCTGTAGGCCAGAGATCTGTGTATGCTACATATACGTCTTGAGTATTTCTACAGGTTAAAGACCAATTCGAGGATTCACAGTTCAGATTTTGTCAGATGACTAAAAAGTGCCTGCCAAAAAGGCCTTAGCAGTTTGCACCACTACCAACTGTATATGGAAGTGCTCAAATAGATCCGTTCTTACTAGAGTTATGTATTAACCATATTTTTAATTTTTGCTAATCTTACAACCCCACAATGATACCTTGTTTTGATTTTAAAAATATTTTTATTGTTAGTGAGGTTGAACATTTAATATTTTGTTTATTTGACATTTTTACTTCTGTGAATTGTTCATTTGTTTTTGTCTTTTTAGTGGTGTATCAGTAAGGAGGCTTTTAGTTTCAAAGAACAAAATTAAACTCAGCTTGGCTTATTAAAGGGGATTTACTGACTGATAGCTGAAAAGCACAAAGGGAGGATGGACTTCAGATATGATGCAGTTTTCCTTTTTTCTAGTTTCCTTTTGTGAAAGTCTCGGCTCTGTCCTCTTTTGGGGGTCAGCTCTCTATGCTTAGGCTAACTTTTTTCATGTTTGCAAACTGTGGTAGCTGTGCCAAGCTGCAGAAGGAAAGATTTATATTCCAGAATTCCAGGCAGAAGATATGCCTTGGGTGGAAGCCACCCAAGTGTCAGACTTACTAGATTATCCCTAAGTCAATACCAGCGGTCAAGTCAATACCATGCACAATTGTTTTAGGCCTCGGTTATCCGAACCAATGATCTTGACAAAGAAAATGAAATTATTCTAATTGGTTTAAACCCTGGAGTTGGGCTGGATTCAATCCCATGTAAACGACATATGGCAACTGCATAGCGGGGTGAAATGGATATTTGGGTGAAAACCACAGATTCCATTGTATATTATTTCTCTTTTTTCTGTCATTTGTAACAGTTCTTCATGGATTATGGATACTAACCCTTTGTTTTACTTAAACCTTTGTTTTATGTGTTACAAATATTTTTTCTGAATCTATTGTTTGCCTTTTAACTTTCTTTTAGTATCTTTGCTGTGTAGATCTTTACATGTTAATTTAATCATATCCATTAGTTTCTCTTTTCCTTTATGCCTTCTGGATTTTATGGCATATGTTGGAAGCCTTGCCCCATATAAGATTACGAAAATATTCTCTGACACTTTTTTCTAGTACTTTTATAGTTAACTTATGAATAATTAGGTTAATCTGTCTGGACTTGATTTGTGCATGTATGAGTTATGGACCTAAAGTTTTTTCCAAATGATTAGCCATTTCCCCCAACGAATCCATTGAATAATTCATCTTTCTCTTGTTTATTTGAAATGTTATCTTTATTACATACTTAATTCTTTTGCACTTGAGTGTGCTTCTGAACTTGCTACATCCTGTTCTATTGACTAGTTTTATTGGCTCCTGTGGCAGCGTTGCACTACTAGTTCCTCGTGTTGTTTTTTAATTTTTTAATGTTTATTTTATTTAAAAAAAATTTTTTTAACGTTTATTTTTGAGACAGAGAGAGACAAAGCATGAATGGGGGAGGGTCAGAGAGAGGGAGACACAGAATCTGAAACAGGCTCCAGGCTCCGAGCTGTCAGCACAGAGCCTGATGTGGGGCTCGAACTCACGGACCGCGAGATTGTGACCTGAGCCAAAGTTGGCCGCTCAACCGACTGAGCCACCCAGGCGCCCCAATGTTTATTTTTTTTTTTTGAGAGAGAGAGCGTGAGCGTGAGTGGGGGAGGGGGAGACACAGAATCCGAAGCAGGCTCCAGACTCTGCTGTCAGCACAGAGCCCGATGCAGGGCTCAAACTCATGAACAGCAAGATCATGACCTGAGCTGAAGTTGGATGCTTAACTGACTGAGCCACCCAAGTGCCCCAGTTCCTGGTATTTCTATAGAAAGTTTTGGTATCTGTTGGAGCAAGGTCCACTCCTTTTTCTTTATCGACATTTGCTTGATTATTTTTATGATGCTTAAGATGAACTTAAGGGCATTTGTATCCAGGACTCATGTGGCATCATGGGTAGCTTCTGGAAACAGTGGTGCTCATCTCATGGGCCAGTTTGTCTCTCCCTGGCCAAAGTCTTTTGAGCATCCCTAGGCTGGTGAGCCTGGAGTTTGGATTCCTTCATCTCTTTTCAATCCATATATCTGGAAAAATGTGATTTTTTTTCCTTTATTGAAGTCATAGGGCATCCTCTTTTTAGTCTGTAAAGACCCAAGAGAAGTTAAACAAGGCTTTTGTATTTTCTATTGTATTTTTGTAACAAATTACCCCAAAATTTAGCAGATTAAAACAAAAATTTATTATTTCATACAGTTTTTGGGGGGTGACTTAGTTCGGTGGTTCTGACTTAATTTCTCATGAGGTTGCAATCAGAATGTTGCCCAGAGCTGTCATCATCTGAGAGCTTGCCTCTGCTTGAGGGTCCACGTCCAAGCTCATGTGACTGTTGGCAGGAGGTGGCAGTTCCTCACCATGTGAATCCTTTCACAGGTGTTGGCTCGAGATGTGCCAGCTGGCTCCCCCCCGGAGTGAGGGATCAGAAGGACCAAGAGCAAAGTTGCAGTGTTTCTTATAGCCTGATCTCAGAAATGACACAGTCACTTGTGTTGTGTTCTTTTGTTTACATGGGCCACCTGCTGTATGATGTGGGAGGCAACTGTACAAGGATGGGAATACCAAAAGGTGGAGGTTATTGGGAGCCGTCTTGGAGGCTGGCTACCACAGTCTTCATAGGCAAATCTCACCAGCTTTTTTTTTTTTTTTTTAAATTAAAACATGTTTCAAAATTGAGAAATTATAAAAGACAAACAAATGACAATTCTTCCTTACACCTTGCCCCCTACTCACTCAGTTTCTTTCCTCTTTTTTTATTTTTTAGGTTTATTTACTTATTTTGAGAGAGAGAGAGGTGGGGAGGGGCAGAGAAAGAGGGAGAGAGAATCCCAAGCAGGCTCCACACTGTCAATGCAGTGACACTCACAAACCGTGCCCAGCGAACTCACGAACCGTGAGATCGTGACCTGAGCCGAAATCAAGAGTCGGACACTTAACCAACTAAGCCACCTAGGCGCTCCTCAGTTTTCTTCCTTTTTAATGTGTTTTTCTACTTTCAGGGATATTTTTACACAGATACAAGGAAATAACATACATTATTTTTTCTCCTTTTAACATGAACAATACCTGCTGTCCCCTATTTTACACTTTTTCCATTTAATACTGGTTACCAATATACTATATGGTACATAACCATTTCCTTATCTTTCATAGCTGCATAATATTTCACTGGGTGGTGGTTGTTTGGTTTACTTAACCAATTCCCTATTGACTCTTCTAATCTTTCACTGTTACACGCAGTAATGAAATGCATCCTGTCTCGTGTGTAGGTAACGTCCTTGAAATAGATTCATGGAAGTGGAATTGCTGGGACAAAAGTTCTAGGCAATTGTAGTTGTGACAGTGAATTGCCCAATTGCCCTCTGTAGGGATTGCCCCAGTTTGCCCTCTCTACAGTAGTATGGAGAGCTCCTGCTTGTGCATACTCTTAGCACACAGTATATCAAACCTTCCAGCCTTTGCCAGTTTCACAGGTCAAATATTCTGTCTCTATGGTTTCAATTTGCCTTTTCCTTAGTAACTTCTCTTCATGTATTTAAGAGCCATTTGTATTTCTGTTTTTATGAATAGTGTGTGCATATCTTTTGTCCATTTTTCTTACTGATTTGTAGGAATTCATTTTTGAAGAATTTAGGGAAGCAGTGTATTTTAAATATTTTTAATATCTAGGGTCTTTTCATTTTTTTGTTATTTTGAAACAATAGCGAGCTTATTAAAAATAGCAAGTGCAAGGGCACCTGGGTGGCTCCGTTAAGCTTCCAGCTCTTGGTTTTTGCTCAGATCAGGATTTGTGGGTTCAAGCCCTGCACTGGGCTCCTTGCTGACAGCAAGGAGCCTGCTTGGGAGTCTCTCCTCTCTCTGCCCTTCCCCAGCTCGCTCACGCTCTCTCTCGCTCTCTCTCTCTCTCTCTCTCACACACACACACAAAATAAATAAACTTAAAAAAAAAGTCGCAAGTACAATACATGACCTTTTTTTTCTTACAGCAGTTGGTAGTAAGTTGTTGACATGACACTACACCATTCCTAAATTCTTTAGTGTACATTTCTTCACATACAAACATTGCACAAGACATTATATCTAATCACAGCATAACCTTCAAAGTCAACAAATTAACATTGGTGGCTTCATGGTCATGTCCAGCAATCTCTCTACTCCTTTGACCCTAGAGAAGGATGTAACCTCTGGAGCTGGACTGCCTGGCTTCAGATCCCAGCTCTGCCCCTTACCTGCTGTGCATCTTTGGGCAAATCACTCAGTCCCTGTGTGCTTCATTTTTCTCGTCCCTACAAAGAGTGTAATAATAATGCTTAAAATAGTGGTTTACGCACTATGAAAGCCATGTCAATGTAGCTATATTATCAGAGAAAGGATAGTTTGTAATACAGTAATTTTATAGTACTTTATAGCCACCATGGATAAGATGAGATCATAGACTATAAGCCACAAAATTGTTCAAGTAACCCAGGATATATTTTTGGTCTCCTCTTTTTAGATTTCAGAATGACTTCCATCTTGACTTACACACTTAAAAATCTTCCCAGTACATCAAAATGGGCCCTCAGATTTTGTAAGTATTTCTTCTTTCTTTTTAAGATTAGAGTTGGATTTATAAGTAACTTACACAGACATTGAATTGTTCTGCTTTTTGTAAACAGTCTGTTTTTATCTTCCAGCTTTAAGACCTCTAAGCTGTTCCTCCCAGCTACGAGCTGCCCCAGGTACAGTAATTTATAAAATAAACATTTCTGGTTTAAAAGTTAGATTCTAGATTTGTGATTTATGAATAAAAACCAAGACTAATTTGCCAATTCTCTCTTTTTTCTGAGCAATAGGAACATCACAATTGCCTTCACATTAAAACAATATAGGGCTAGCCAGTAATAACGTTACATGGTGTAGGGTTGCCAGGAGGCTACTGATGGACTCACGGCAGTTCCGTGTACCTGCTGGTCAGTGTAGTCGGCTGTCAGTCCTGGAGATGATTAGAATACAGACATTTTGAGACAAAGTTCGCTTTTTTACATTTGCGGTGAATGATGTGGGCTTCTCTGTCAATCCACATGTGGGAGAGGACCCATTCCTGAAATAGGGGTGATTGGGGAAGTCATTAATAGAAGAATGTTGTTTAGTCGGGAAATGTGTTGAATTTATATGGTCATGTAGACCCTTGGTAAGCCCAGTGTAGGTATGTAAATCTGCTGTAGGTATGTATCTTCACTGACCAGAGCTAAAAACACTCTGACGTGTTCATGCCATTATTCTCTTTGCCCGGATCCTATACTGACCTATGATTTAACGATTTTGGTTTTATTATGCTATTTCTACTTGGACGATAGCTTAATAGAAAAGCATCTTGCCAGGATTCAGAAGACCTTTACTCTGTTCCATCCAGTTCTGTCTCAAGTCACTGTGACCTTGAACTGGTCATTTTACTTCCCTGTGCTTTTAATTTCTTTGTCTAAAAAAGAATAACAATTGTAGTCTTGTTAGAGTCTCAGATAGTTATGAAGGTATCTCAAAGCACTTTGAAAACTAAACTCAATATAAGTGAAAAATGGTATTTTTAGATACATATATATTTTTACAGTTTTTTAAAATGTTTTTTTAAGTTTGTTTTTTTTTAATTTATTTGAGAGAGACAGACAGCAGGAGTGGGGGAGGGACAGAGAGAGAGAGGGAGAAAGAGAATCCCAAGCAGGCTCCATACTGCTGGTGCAGAGCCCCACGTGAGGCGCGAACCCACAAAACCACGAGATCATGACCTGAGCCAAAACCAAGAGTTGGATGTTTAAATGACTGAGCCACCCAGGCACCCCTATATTTTTACAATTAAAAAAAATTTTTTTAAAGCAGGATCCCTGCGCAACATGGGGCTTGAACTCATAACCCTGAGATCAAGAGTTGCATGCTCCACTGGCTGAGCAGCCAGGCACCCCGATATTTTTATATTTTACATATAGTATATTCTCAGAGGTCTATTGCCTAATCCCATCTAGCGAAGTTTAATGTTGTCATATAACAAATAGATTTCTTCTAGCCTCTGAAGTCTAGCTAGAGTATCGATTTGTTTTAGTCTCATGAAGAATAATTCCTTTCTGTCTCATTTACCTTTTCCCTAATTCAGATGCTTGCCCTGATGCCTTTGCTATGCAGTCACATAAATAGACCTGATTCTTGCCAACTGGGAGAAGGTCAAACCGAATACCAACAGAGGGAAAGCATTTACCCAGCATTTAGACTATTTTTCTTTACACTTGTTTCTATCTCCACAACTGTATTGCAAGCCCTTGTGAGACCTGAACCTTTTTACATCCCTGGTGTCTAACAGTGATTTCTTTTTTTTTTTTTTTTTTTTTATATAATTTAACTTTATTTTTTATTTTTAAAAATTTACATCCAAATTAGTTCGTATATAGTGAAGCGATGATTTCAGGAGTAGATTCCTTAATGCCCCTGACCCATTTAGCCCATCCCCCCTCCCACAATCCCTCCAGCAACCCTCGATTTGTTCTCCATATTTATGAGTCTCTTTTGTTTTGTCCCCTTCCCTGTTTTTATATTATTTTTGTTTCCCTTCCCCTTATGTTCATCTGTCCTGTGTCTTAAAGTCCTCATATGAGTGAAGTCATACGATTTTTGTCTTTCTCTGACTAATTTCACTTAGCATAATACCCTCCAGTTCCATCCACGGAGTTGCAAATGGCAAGATTTCATTCTTTTTGATTGCCGAGTAATACTCCGTTGTATTACACCATACCACATCTTTATCCATTCATCCATCGATGGACTTTTGGGCTCTTTCCATACTTTGGCTATTGTCGATAGCACTGCTATAAACATGGGGGTGCATGTGTCCCTTTGAAACAGCATACCTATATCCCTTGGATAAATACCTAATAGTGCAATTGCTGGGTCGTAGGGTAGTTCTATTTTTAATTTTTTGAGGAACCTCCGTACTGTTTTCCAGAGCGGCCGCACCAGCTTGCATTCCCACCAGCAACGCAGAAGAGATCCCCTTTCTCCGCATCCTCACCAGCATCTGTTGCCTGAGTTGTTCATGTTAGCCATTCTGACAGGTGTGAGGTGGTATCTCGTTGTGGTTTTGATTTGTGCTTCCCTGATGATGAGTGATGTGGAGCATGTTCTCATGTGTCGGTTGGCCATCTGGACGTCTTCTTTGGAGAAGTGTCTATTCCTGTCTTTTGCCCATTTCTTCACTGGATTATTTGTTTTTTGGGTGTTGAGTTTGATAAGTTCTTTATGGATTTTGGATACTAACCCTTTATCTGATGTGTCATTTGCAAATATCTTCTCCCATTCTGCCAGTTGCCTTTTAGTTTTGCTGATTGTTTCCTTTGCTGTGCAGAAGGTTTTTATTTTGGTGAGGTCCCTGTAGTTCATTTTTGCTTTTGTTTCCCTTGCCTCCGGAGACGTGTTGAGTAAGAAGTTGCTGCGGCCAAGGTCAAAGAGGTTTTTGCCTGTTTTCTCCTCTAGGATTTTGATGCCTTCCTATCTTACATTTAGGTCTTTTCATCCATTTTGAGTTTATTTTTGGGTATGGTGTAAGAAAGTGATCCAGGTTCATTTTTCTGCATGTCGCTGTCCGGTTTTCCCAGCACCATTTGCTGAAGAGACAGACTGTCTTTATTCCATTGGCCCTTCTTTCCTGCTTTGTCAAAGGTTAGTTGGCCATACGTTTGTGGGTCCATTTCTGGGTTCTCTATTGTGTTCCATTGATCTGAGTGTCTGTTTTTGTGCCATAACAGTGATTTCTGTTGATGATGATCGTGTGCAGGAAGGCACATGATAAGACAAAGGAATGTGACCAGCTGGTGGGGGTGGGGTGGGGGTGGGAGGCATATGCTGAACAGGTTTTAGGTTGCAGTAATTTTATAACTTACTCCTCTTGAAGCTCACGTGAATGTCCTTGCTTGACAGAACTCTTAGGATGAAGGATTTAGAATAGAGGGATACAGAATTTGTTGGTGTTTTCAGTCATTAGACAGACTGGAGAATATGGGCTGGTTCAGTGTTTATATCTATATGTTATGTGTCTATATACACACGTGTGTATACCACTGGGATAATATGTAACACATATCTGCTTTGACTTTAATTATATATGTAAAATATAGAATGTGTATCAGCCATAAAATCCTAGGTTTTGGAGTTGGGAGGAGCCTTTTGAGGCCATCTAGTTCAGCAAATAGTAAAGTTTTGGCAGGGCAGGGACTTGAACCCAGATATTTTAATCCCCAACTCAGTTTCTTAGAATACATTGTGGAATACATAAAAAGGAGCCTTTGAGAAAATTCTGATGTGGTTGGGAGCCAGTGTGCACAAGAAACAGAATGAGAGACCGTTGGGTGACTCCAGTACATAATGAGTAGCAAATATTATTTTTAAATGTGGCTTGTAACATTAGTTTAATTGCTTTATAATATGCCAAATTGTTTTGAATAGCCAATTTTTTCCCCAGAGGTTGCCAGAAGTTCAGAGGCAAGAACCATAGGTAACCTTAGTTATCAGGGACAGGTTTCCTAGGAGGTGGAATGTGAACCAGCCTTGAGGGATAAGAAAGAATTAGCAGAGGCCACTCGGATGGGAGGATACATGAATGAAGGCAGGGAGGTTGAAATGAACCCACGAGCAGTGTGAGGGACTGGGGCTCACTCTTCTTGTTATGTGTTGAATAGGGGAAAATGCTTTGGGAGAGTTGAGGTGGAACCTAGTGAAGCCGGGAATTCATTAGAAGAGTTAGGAATTTGAATTGTATCTGGAAGTGTATAAAAGGGACATGTGGTCAGTGGAAGGACACGATGGCATGTCATCTGACTTCCCCTTATTTCTTTATTGTCTCCAAGGTCAGTCACGAGTAATCTGCACATCTTCCAATTTCATGGCCTCTTTCCAGTCCTCATTCTCCTTGAGTATTGAATCATTTGACCATCTTGTGCTCCTTGATTCTCTCCTCTTTTGCTGTCAGGCATTGATCTCTACTGACTCTCCTGCTGTCTCTCAAGTTCACCTTCTGTCCCACACCTTCCCCCTGCCCTCTGAATGTAGGGAGGTCAACAGATCCAAGTCCTTAATTGTGAGTAATGGACCTGCTCAAGTGAAGGATAAGAGGGCTTGAGTGTGCTGCAGCTGGGAAGGCGGTAGGAACCAGGAAGCCCTAGGGGCCAGCTACGCTGTCTTCTCCTGGACATGTGGTGTGTTCTTTCCTGGCTTTTCTCTTCTTTCTTTACATCCTTCTTCATTCTGCCTGCTGGCTTCTTTGCTCACTCAAGGTTTTTGCTTCCCCATAACTGGCTTACAAGTGACTTCAGTTTACCAGTGCTCTGGTTTTCCCTCAGCATCCTTTCAGCTTCCACTAATTAGTATTTGTCTTCATGCTTCTTTGCATAGATTCCTAAGAGAGAGAATCTGACTGGCACAGCTTATCACTTACAGGCAGGTGACATGGGTTACTGGCTGGCCACTCTCTGGATTGTCCTTTGGTGGTCCAGGACCCACCTGGAATCTAATCAGCTTTGGCCGTGGGCTCAGGGATGAGGTGTCTGTGGCTGCCCAGCTCCCTTTAGAGGGGGGATGGGTGAGCTGCTGCTGTCAAACCTGCCTCTTGTTCTTCCGTGTTCCGAACCGCAAGTACTTCATGGGTCTCCCACCTACACCCCATTTGTCTTCAGAGCTTTACCTCGTCAAGCGGACATACCCACCTGGGTGTCTCTCTGTCACTTCGAAGTCAGCATATTTAGGAGTGAAGTCATTTTTCTTCCCAAACCAGTTGTTACTCTGTGTAGAATAGTTAGGTTTTCTTAGTCTCTAAGCTTCCTTTGTAATCCTGTTGTCCTTTCTTTCCATATCTGATTGGTCACCAGGATGCCTCGTCTTCCTTGATAAAATCTCTTGTCTAGGTCCCTTCCTTCCATTCATACACTGATACTGCCTGTATCCTGGCTTTTAGCACCACATGCTTGAGTCTGCCAGAGTCTCCTTGCTGATCTCCCTGTGCCTTTGTGTCCTGCACCAGCACACCTCTGTTAGAGCTGACGGGGGAATCTGTACCCCATTTTATCATGGTTCTTAGCTCTGACCACTGTTGCCTTCAAGTTGATTGTGGATATTTATCATAAATAGTTCTCTATGATATCAGTAGGTGTGGTCAGGTCAGAAGACTGTACATAACACATAAGTGTATGCATGTATGTAACTTCAAAGAGAAAAAAGTTTGAAAGTTATACACCAAATTAGCAGTATCTCCTTCAAAGGAAATGATAGGACAGGGGAGGGCATCAAGAGGGAACTTTAGTTTTACTCTCCATCTTTTAGAGTTGTGTGTTTTTGTTTTTGTGTCTTTGCCACAAGCATGTATTCATGTTTGTTTGTTTTTTTAATTAAAAAATTAGAGAAAGGTTGCTCTTTTTTTATTGAAGTATAATTAACTGTTATATTAGGGTAAGGTGTGCAACGTGATGATTCGGCAGTTCTGTACTTAGTGCTCATCAAGATAAGTGTATGCTCAATCCCTTTCGTCTACTTTACCCATTTCCCCCACCTACCTCCCCTCTGGCAACCCACCAGTTCTCTGTATTTAAGAGTCTGGTTTTTTGTTTGTCTCTTCTTGTCTTTGTTCATTCGTTTTGTTTCTTAAATTCCACATATGAGTGAAATAATATGGTATTTGTCTTTCTCTGACTTACTTCACTTGGCATTATACCCTCTAGGTTCATCCATGTCGCAGATGCCAAGATATCATTCTTTTTTTATGGCTGAGTAATATTTGATTGAGTGCGTGTATGTGTGTGTACACATCACATCTTCATTCATGTATGGGTGGGCGCTTGCGTTGCTTCTGTATTTTGGCTATTCTCAGTAATGCTGCAGTATACACAGGGGTGTGTATATCTTTTTGAATTAGTGTTTTTGTATTCTTTGGGTATGTACCCAGAAGTGGAATTCCTAGGTCGTATGGTATGTCTTGTCTTTTCTTTTTTCTTGTCTTGTCTTTTCTTCTCTCTTCTTTTCTTCATTGCTTATTTATTTTTGAGAGAGAGACAGAGTGTGAGTGGGGAGGGGCAGAGAGAGAGGGAGATACAGAATCCAAAGCAGGCCTTAGGCTCCAGGCTGTCAGCACAGAGTCCAATGCACAGTTCAGACTCACGAATCGTGAGATCATGACCTGAGCCGAAGTTGGGCACATAACTGACTGAGCCACCCAGGTGACCCTAGATCATACGGTATTTCTGTTTTTAATTTTTTGAAGAACCTCCATAATGTTTTCCACAGTGGCTGCACCAATTTGCGATTTTCCCAGTAGTGCACAAGGGTTCCTTTTTCTCCACATCCTCATTAACACTTGTTATTTCTTGTCTTTTTGATTTTAGCCATTCTGACAGGTGTAAGGTGATCTCATTGTAGTTTTGATTTGCATTTGTCTGATGATTAGTGGTGTTGAGCATCTTTTCACGTGTCCATTGGCCATTTGTATGTCTTTTTTGGAAAAATGTTCAGACCCTCTATCATTTTTAATCAGATTATTTGGGGTTTTTTTGGTGTTGAGTTGTATAAATTCTTTATATATTTTGGATATTAACCTCTTACCGGATGTATCATTTGCAAATATCTTCTTCCATTCAGTAAGTTGCCTTGTTTCGTTGATGTTTTCCTTTGCTGTGTAAAAACTTTTGATTTTGATGTAGTCCCAATAGTTTATTTTTGCTTTTGTTTCCCTTGCCTCAGGAGACATATCTAGAAACGTACCGCTACAGCCAATATCAAAGAAATTACTTCTTGTGCTCTCTTCTAGGAACTTCATGGTTTTGGGTCTCACATTTAGGTCTTTAACTCATCAAAGTTTATTTTTGTGTGTGGTGTAAGAAAAAGTAGTCCAGTTTCAATTTTTTGCATGTCGTTTGATTTTCCCAACACCATTTGTTGAAGAAACTGTCTTTTCCCCATTGTATATTCTTGCCTCCATTGTCATAGATTAATTGACCATATAAGCATGGGTCTATTTCTGGGCTCTCTGTTGTGTTCCATGGGCTCTGAGTCTATTTTTGTGCCAGTCCTATACTGGCATGAGGGTTGCTCTTTTGATGTTGGAAAGTAACTATATAAATTGAGTCAAACAGAATCAGGAGGCATTCTAGGTTTTTGCAGAATGGCGATAATCACCAACCAAATGGCTTTTATTTCTACATAAAAAACAAGAATACTAAGCTATGTGAAGAGTAGATATCGTTTATTGAGACTCCTTTTTTTTTTTTTTTTGAGATTTTTATTTTTTAAAGTAATCTCTATACCCAATGTGGGGCTCAAACCTAACAACCCTGATATCAAGAGTTGCATGCTCTCAGTTGCAGGACTAAGCCATCCAGGCACCCCGGGACCTCTAATATTAAGGGAAGACCTGTGACACATTGGCTGCTCTCAATGTGATTGTCAAACACTTGATAAAAAGAAACAATTTTGTTAATGGCATGAATACTCTCATTAATGAATATACCATTATTAGGTATAATCTCTGTATTTACCTTAAATATCGTTTGGAAACTTGTAAATGCTAGTCAGTTTCTTAGCCTTTTTAAAAAATTTTTAATTGAACTGGTTTGGTAAGTGGCAAATGCAGCTTGGCATTGAATGTTGTAATTCTTCTTAGAATGTCTATTTTTGAAAATGTAAAAAGTCATCTGACTTCATATATTTGAATTAATAGTTCTTTGAACTTTACCTTAAAGCCGCCCAGACCAAGTCGAAGAAAACCTTAGCCAAACCCAATATAAGGAATATTGTGGTGGTGGAGGGTGTTCGCATTCCATTTTTGCAGTCGGGCACTTCGTAAGTATTAAATGATTGTGTTCTCTTCTTTTTTTCTTTTTTCTTTTCCAGCTTTATTCAGGGTATCACTGGGAAATAAAAATTGTATATATTTAGGTTGTACGACATGATTTTTTATGGTATACAATGTGATGATTTCATACGTGTATACGTTGTGAAATGATTACTAAAATCCGGTTAATTAACACGTAACTTTATTTATTTCTTCTTTTAAGACACTTTCGGAAGTGGTCTTTGCAAATGTAACCCAGTCGGTAATACTGTCGCTAGTGGGTTAATGTACGCATAGCATTCTTTATGAAATTAATACAGAATAAGTCAGGCCAGTGCTAAAATAAAATGGCAAAATTTGTTTTTCATCCTTTCTCATGAACAAGCCTATTATAGTTTTAGATTGAACCAGGCCAATTTTGAAAACCTAGTGTGGATCCAGATGCCTTGGTTCCAGCAGAGGTATGCTTTCCTTGTCTGGAGATAAGTACCTTGTTTCTGTCCTTGTTCAGAAGTTTGAATACTGAGGCTGTGGGCCAGTGGGTATTCAGAAGGGCCTTTAATTCATTGCTTTGGCTTCCTGATCAGAATTGCAGTTGACAGGCTGGTCGAAATCCCAGCATAGCACAACCCCAAGTAAATAGAACCAGAATGATCCTAGATGAGCACAGAAATCTCCCAGAACCAAACTGCTGTTCTCCTTAGACTTGTCTGCTGCTTTGTATCCCCAAGTGGGGCCTAGTCTGTCCAAAAGCTGATAATGGGCTTTGGTAACTAGGTTCAAACTAAGTGAAACACTAGTTCTGTTTTGTTTAGGTTGTTTTGATACTCATATTTTGAACAAGCAGTCACTATACTGCCCTGGGGAATGTTGGGCATCTGCTAAGAGGAGTGAGGCCTATCAATATATACTAATATAGAAAGTTTCTGAGGATGTGTTAAGTGTAAAGAGCAAGGTGCAGAGCAGTGTGTTTGTCAAAGATGCATACCTTTGTGTGTGTGTGTACATACACAAACAGTAAACGTTCTTTTTTAAACATATGGTTTAGAACCTAGAGAGTATTTTCTTACAGAATTAATGCTGTAAGTGAGTGGTGGTGAAGATTCTTCACTCACCCTCTTGTCTCAACATCGTAAAGCCATTTTTCTCTATAATCTTTTCCTCTACTGACAAGAGCAGTAAAAGTAAGAATCTGAAGCTATAGCAGCAGGAAAGTGAGGACAGGAGAGCCTTGTACTTTGCAGCAGCAGGGTAGAAAAAGAAAGTTCTGTCAAGAGCAGAAAGTTCTAGGCTAGGAAGACGATTCTTTTTTTGTAAGGGTTGCTTATATACTATGTAGGTATTTGTTTCCAGCTGTTTTACTAGTTATTAAGAAATTTGAACACGTTCAGCTATATCATTTAC
The DNA here is from genome assembly GCF_007474595.2 of Lynx canadensis. Classification (NCBI taxonomy): domain Eukaryota; kingdom Metazoa; phylum Chordata; class Mammalia; order Carnivora; family Felidae; genus Lynx; species Lynx canadensis. The sequence goes on along the minus strand of NC_044305.1, from coordinate 119,181,091 downwards.
TTACGTTATTTAAACACTTTCTTTGGTAATTGGTATTTGCCTAAAGTTTGATTTGAGATATTCAGCACATTGGTATGGGGTTCCTTTTGTTGTTTGTGGTTGTGTTTTAGTTTAATTCAGGATCTTAACTGACTGAGATGACAAAGTACGTGGGCAACTTAGTGGTACAGAGAAGAGATAAACTTGGAATAACATAAGAAATTAAAGTTGATAGAAAAGAAGGAAAAAATTTCAAGGTAATATTTATGTAAAGAACAAAAGTGACAATATAGCGAGAAGAATTTATAAAGAAGACAAATAATCAAGTCATGAGATTGATGTTATGATTGAGGTGACAAATAGGTCTTCTATATATAATAAATGATTTTCTAGGTGGAAAAAGATCTTCTGTTCAATTTGAGGAAACTTTGCTTTTAACTTGAGTGCTATTTGGAAGACAAGGTTCTTAAAAGGGGAGGGCATTTGGGAAGCACTCGTAGGAATGGATGCCAGCAGTGGGATTTGGGAATCTGCTAATCATCCTTGTAGAGAAGGGTGTGGGAATGTGAGCGTTAACATTGTAAAATGATAATTTAGTGTTTGGACATTTTAAAATTGACACACAATGTTTCCCCAGATTATTCTGTTCTAAATTTGAGGGAACTCATTTTACCTCTGAAAGATTTGGAAAATTACAGATAATTCTTCTGTGATTCAGAGTTAAAATAAAAACATTTTTGGATTTTTAGGTTTTGATTTTCAGGAACTTGTAGAATGAACTTATTCAATCCAGTGGCCTAATCTTTGACTTAAAGGGAATTTATTTTTGACATTTAAACAGAGTTTGCATGCAGAGCTTGGTTTCTAAATACCGTTCTTCAGTATAAGGAGCCAGGCCTGCCTAGAAGAATGACCAGGGCTGAGCCAGAGAAAATACAAGATGAGGCTGGAGCATTTTGTAGTGCCTGGAAGTGAAGAAGTGCTTTAAGAAAAAAAAAAAATGACATGAGAAAAGGACAAGGGACCAATCTGAAATAACTTCCAATGATGAAAGCTAGAACAATTTGACCAATAAAATAGAGTATTACATCATAACCCAAAGAATAAATATTTATGTGAGTCCCATCTTACATAAATAAATAAATAATTGAATAAATACATAAATGAGAGAGAAGGGACACATCATCTTTACCAAAGAATTTCAGCTAATAAATATAGAAGGAATGATGAAAAGAAATGAATCACCATTGGAACACCACAGTAATAATTGCTGCAAGGAGGGTCTATGAATGAATGCTAAAATTAGGAGGTGAGAAACGTTGAGAAACGAGATACTTGCGTTGCCTCAACTCTTTCCCCCTAAATATTTATTAATTACTGTGGTGCTTTTAACATGTCCACAAATCCTTTGTTACTCCTTCCAGTAGGAAGTAGAGCTGAATTCTCCTCCCTTCGAGCGAGGTCCAGACTGGTGACTCACTTCTATACTCAACTTGAGTACAGAAAGGGAAAAATAGTGATGAAAACTGGCAGATACTGCTTTAACCAAGTGATTCACTAGTAATAAGTCATGTTGCTATCATGCACGTTCTGATATGAAGCAATGAGAAGGGCACTTCACTTCTCTCGTAGTCTTCCCCCAAACCCATGACCCTAGTCTTCAAATGTCAAGGTCACAAAGACCAGGAAAGGCTGAGAAACTGTCACAGATTGGAGGAAACAAAGGCATGACAACTAAGTACATGGATTTGGTATTAGAACAGAACAGGAAGCAGGCATTAGTAGAAAAACTGGTGAGATCCAGATAAAGTTAGCAGCTTAGTGAATGTTGTAGCAGTACCAATTTCTTAGTGTCGACGGGTGCATCATGGTTGGATAAGATATTAGCATTAGAGGAAGCCAGGCAAAGGGTATTCAGGATGTCTGTTCCGTCTTTCCAGTTCTGTCGTAGATCTTAAATGACTTCAAAAAGTTTCCGAAAAAGTCCTAATACATCCCTCAGGTCCCTTTGGACGTTGAAAAATAATCTATTTTAAAAAATGAAGTAAAGAGAACTGAGAAGATGGAGTTTAGTTTTAAAGAGCGTGCAACATATGTCATGATGAACAATAAGATACTGGGCCACATCTTGGTTAGATTCTTAGCCAGCTCAGTAAGAGTTCAGGCCCGCCAGGTTGCGAAGGATGACAAATAGTAGTCACAATATTGCTTCATTTGGAATGCTGGACTGCCTTAGATCATGAAGTGCATTTGCAGGAGCATATTAGATGGTATCTCTAGGTATTTCAAATAGAATGAAAACACTGTTAATGTTCTAGGCTTTTAGTTTAAATTGTTTCTTTTCTTTCCTCAGATATAAGGAACTGATGCCACATGATTTGGCTAGAGCAGCACTTTTGTAAGTAAATGCAGTTCTATTTTAGTTGTTACTCTAGTTTTTACATGCGAAACATGTTTAATAGGATTTCCATATCTAGGATATATTACCTTTTATGTGGTGAGAAACACACACCTACTAGCTTTTTCAAGATTTACTGACGCTCCATTTTGGCCATGTGTGCAAAACAAATTCAAGCAGCTGGTAGGTGTCAGCAGTGTTTATTTTGCGGGCTTGACAAACAGTTTCTTAGTGTGACAGTATTCCTTCACGAGCACTGTAGCTAGGTAGCTAGTTATAACCGATCAATGCAAATACAATGTATGTATTTGGTGATTATTTTATTTTATTTTATTTATTTATTTTGAGAGAGAGAGAGACAGAATGTAAGCGGGGGAGAGGCAGAGAGAGGGAGACACAGAATCAGAAGCACGCTCCGAGCTCTGAGCTGTCAGCGCAGAGCCCGACATGGGGCTCAAACTTACAAACCGGGAGATCATGACCTGAGCCGACTAAGTCAGACACTTAACCGACTGAACCACCCAGGCGCCCCTGATGATTGTTTTAGATGGGAGCTAATATTTATCTACAAAGAAGCCTAGAATGAGACTTGAAGATCCATGTGTAAGCCAAGTAAGAATGTAAAATTAGGTATGGTTACAGGAGATTGAGCCAGGTGAGTAATTTGGTGAAAGTCCTACAATGTGTGGCTGTTTCTGCAGTGGGAGTAGCATGTGAAGCATCACCTCATTCATTTTTCATCAGTGCCTTGTTTCTGTGTCTTCAGAAACCAGCCACAGGTCTCTTCTAGTTTGAAAAAACCCTCAGGTGACATTTCTGCCCATCTGATTCTTTTTCTTCTCTTCCTGCCAGACTTTAAAAATGAATGAAAGCAGCAGTTGCTTCTCTTTTCTTACCATTCATTTCCTTGAATCTCATAATAATTATTTCCATTCCTACTGTTCTTCAGTAACCATACTTTGGGGAGCTTCTCTCTGTAATGGCTTTTGTGGTCACTAAATGCACAGGCCTTTCCCCAGGCCTTGGTCTCTTTGTATTCTCTAGCATTGACCTGTCAGCTGTACTTGACCCCGTCTTCCTTTGACTTATTCATATTATGCCTTTAAGATTTTCCTTCCATCTTCTGAATGATTTTTCCCTACTTTAAAAAACTGGATCTTTTTAACTTTCCTACAAGTATTTCGCAAGTTTTAGTTCTTACAGCATTGCATTTCTATGTATGCATGCTTTTCCTTAAAAAAAATCTCATCTACTTAATGTTTATTTTGTTATGTGGAGGGTTCCCAAATCTCTAAACTTGACCCCTTAGACACTTCCAAGTGCAGTGTATCAAAAATAAAACTTACCAGGGTGCCTGGACTCAGTAGAGCGCGTGACTCTTGATCTCAGGGTTGTGAGTTTGAACCCCACATTGGGTATGGAGCCTACTCAAAAAAAAAAACAAAAATTGAAAAATAAAAATTATCTTTTCCCTAAAACTAGCTTGTTTTTCCATTAAAAAATGTTTTTAGTGTTCATTTTTGAGACAGAATGCGAGTGGGATGGGGGTAGCGGGGGGGCGGGGGCGCTCAGGCAGAGACAGAGGGAGGCACAGAATCTGAAGCAGGCTCTAGGCTCCCAGCTGTCAGCACAGAGCCCGACATGGAGTCAAGCTCAGCGAACCGTGAGATCATGACCTGAGCTGAAGTCGGATGGATGGTTAAGCAACTGAGCCACCCGGTTACCCCTTGTTTTCCTATGTCTTTTTTTTTTTTTTATTGTTTTTTAATGTTTTATTTTTGAGACAGAGAGAGACAGAGCATGAACAGGGGAGGGGCAGAGAGAGGGAGACACAGAATCTGAAACAGACTCCAGGCTCTGAGCTGTCAGCACAGAGCCTGATGCGGGGCTCGAACCCACGGACCGTGAGATCATGACCTGAGCCACTTATAAGCTGGCCACTTAACCGACTGAGCCACCCAGGCGCCCCGTCCTATTTCTGATTATGATCCCAGACTGGTGCTTTGCAAGTTTTTCCACAACTTCTTGTTTTAAAAACTGTCAAGTGTACAATAAAATTGAAAGGATAATATAGTGAGCACCTAAATACCTCCCACCTAGATTTAATAATTGTTAACCATTTGGCCATGTCTATATAGTTTAATAAAGCATTTGACAGTGAGTTGCAGACATCTTGAAACTTCAGCCCTAAATACTTCAAGTGTTTATCTCCTGAGCATAAGGACCTCCAGGATGTTGTTACTACAGCTAAAACAGTAACAGTGATTCCATAACTAGTAATGTTCAGTTCATAGTCAATTCCCCCATAATTGTTCCAAGAATGTCTTTTCTTTCATTAGTTTTTTTTTTACCCCCAAACCAGGACGCAGTCGAGGTTCATATTACAAATGGATAGGTCTCTTTTAGTCTCTTCAGTTTAGAACATTTTCTTTCTCCCCCAACATTCCCGTGCCCCAAAGGACAGGGACTTTTGAAAACTCTAGGCCACCTGTTTGGTGGAATGTCCCGTATTCTCAATGTTTCTTCATGGTGATATTTAACTTCCCTTATAAATTTCCTGTAAACTGGAGATGCGTTCTAGAGGCTTGATTAGTTTCAGGTTAAACAGTATTTGGGAAGAATGCTTTATGGGTTTACGCACGTGGTATTCTGTCATGTCAGGAGGCACATGATATGCGATACTAAATCTAACCACTCAGTCATGGTCAGACTGCCAGGTCTTTTGATTATAAAGGTACATTTTTTTCTTTTGCAATTAGTAATCTGTAAAGTGGTATCATAGCACCGTGTGACTAGCCCGTTCCCCAACGGTCTTTCACCAGATGGTTTTTAGCATTCATTGACAGTTTTGCCTGAATCAGTTTTATTACATCAGAGGTTACAAATTTATGATTTTTCTAATTTTGTTATTCCTCCTACATTTATCGGCTGGTATTTTTCTGTAAAGAACAGCTTTTCTTTGTTTTAAGACTTACGAAGTTTTACTTACTGTGTTTTTTTGAAGATTTTATTTTTGGACTGCCTGGGTGACTCAGTCAGTTGGGCATCTGACTCTTGATTTTGGCTCAGGTCACGGTCTCACAGTTCATGAGTTTGAGCCCTGCGACGGGCTCTGCACTGACGGTGTGGAGCCTGCTTGGGATTCTCTGTCTCTCTCTCTCTCTGCCCCACCCTTCCTCTCTCTCTCAAAAAATAAAATATATAACCATTTAAAAAGATTGTTTTATTTTTAAGTAAGCTCTATACCCAACATGGGGCTCAAACTTCCAACCCCAAAATCAAGAGTCGAATGCTCCACTGACTGAGCCAGCCAGGTGCCCCATTTTACTTACTGTGTCATAGCTAAGGTTAGTCAATATTCTTTTTGAAGCTCACGCATTTTATCTGTGGGAGCTCCTGTCAAGTTGTTTCTTTTTTTTTTTTTAAGTTAGCTCTCCACCCATTGTGGGGCTTAAACTCACGACTCTGAGATCAAGAGTCGCATGCTCTACTAATTGAGCCAACCAGGCACCCCCAAGTTCTTATGTCCCTTTGTTTTTTAGCATAATGTTATTTTCTGAGGTATAACTTGAGTATAATAAAATGCACAGATTTAAGTGTATAGTATGATGAACTTTGACAAATGTGTACACCCATGTTCCTGTTTTTGATATCCCATTAGTCTTTAAGTACTTTCTTATTTTTGGCACAAAAAAGATCAGTGAGATTTACTTTGTACTTGTCTTGCCTTAGACCTAGCCTCAGTCATTTTTTTTAAAAAGCTTATTCCTGGGGCACCTGGCTGGCTCAGTTGGTAGAGCATGTGACTCTTGATCTCAGGGTTGTAAGTAAGTTTGAGCCCAGTGTTGGGTGGAGAGATTAATTACAAATAAAATATTTAGGCACCTGGGAGGCTCGGTCAGTTAAGTGCCCGACTCTTGGTTTAGGCTCAGGTCATGATCTCATGGTTCATGAGATCAAGCCCTGCCTCGGGCTCTAGACTGACACCAGGGAAGCTGCTTGGGATTCTCTCTCTCTCTCTCTCTCTCTCTCTTTCTCCTCATTCTCTCTTTCTCTTTCTCTCTCTCTCTCTTGCTCCTCCCCCACTCTCTCAAATAAGTAAACTTAAAAAACAAAATAAAATCTTTAAAAAAAAAAAAAGTAAATAAGCTGATTCCTTTAGTGGGGAATGGCATTTAGAAACCAAGTCTGAAAAAAAAAAAAAAAAGAACCAAGTCTGAGTTCAAGATTGGCTCATTCCTGGGGCGCTTGGGTGGCTCAGTCGGTTGGGCGTCCGACTTCGGCTCAGGTCATGATCTCGCAGTTCATGAGTTTGGGCCCCGCGTCGGGCTCTGTGCTGACAGCTCAGAGCCTGGAGCCTGCTTCGGATTCTGTGTCTCCCTCTCTCTCTGCCCCTCCCCTGCTTGCGCTCTCTCTCAAAAATAAAATAAACATTTAAAAAAAACCCAAAAGATTGACTCCTTCCTTTCCTACTGGAATGTGACTGCTTCTAGTCTCTATCAGTGGGTAAAACTAGACAAATGTATAGCTTCAATTATGGGTTTATATTGGTACTCCAAATTTAAATTTAATATACCTGGGATTTTATTTCATCTCTTTGATTTTACACTTGTCTCTCTTTTCTCTTTTGACTGAAACTTTGGTTCCTATTAACATTACTATATTTATGTATCTGCTTTATCCTTTTCTAAATTATTTAATGTTTTATTTTTGAGAGAATGCGTGCAAATGGGGAGGGGCAGAGAGAGAAAGGGGACAGAGAATCTAAAGTGGACTCCACACTGACAGCAGTGAGCCCGATGCGGGGCTTGAACCCATGAACCACGAGATCATGACCTGAGCCAAAGTCAGACGCTCAGCCAACTGAGCCACGCAGGCACCCCTCAAAATGATTTTTGATTCTTCCTATTTAGCTTGTCATTTTAAAAGAATTACAATGTTTTATGTGATGACCTGCAGCACTGTCTCGGTTTTTATTGCTTTGGACTTCTCTCAGGGGTTTGCTGCATCGGACCAATGTCCCGAAGGATGTTGTTGATTATATCATCCTTGGCACAGTTATACAGGAAGTGAAGACTAGCAATGTGGCTAGAGAGGTGAGTAAAACGAACTTCATGTTGTTCCGAGAGATTGATAGGAGAATCGATTGAATTTCAGTGACCAGAATTATTCTTCAAAAGTTATTAAAAAGTTTTAAGTAAGGTTATATTTGACTTAAAATGTGATTTTACAATTTGAATAATGAATGTTATTTAATGTTTGAGAGAATTATAGTATAAACCAAATGACTTGCCCTGTAGTAGTGTATATTCATACTATAAGTCAAATCAATTATTTGAGCTGCTTTGGGATATGTTCATTTTTCTATCCCTTAGGATAATAGAGATCGTAGGGAAGTATGGCTGATGTGACCTTGATAATGTTATGGTGGCTACTAATTAACTCAGAATTTCAACACTATGCAAAGAACTTATTTCACAACATGGTTTTTGTTGGAGGTGGCATTGCTGATTCATTTGTTCCCATTAACGACACGACACATAGGGTGTGTGTTTAAAACCATCTCATAGGAGTTTACCTTTACCCTAGTTGGCGTAGCTCCAGGTAGTGTTCACTGGTGGCAACTGAGATTATAACAGACCTTAAAACTTGTGTGACACGTCACACAGGCATTTCCTGGTGAAGAGTCCAAACACATCTTCTGGGCTTTGTTTCAATTTGAAAGTGATTATTTGGATAAAGTTGGCTCCAAAGCACATTTCAGCGTGTTAAGCATTTTCTTTATTTCTAGCTTTGTGCCTGCCGTATCTCTGTGTTCAGTACAGTTGTGGGGGCAATAATTTCCATCACTATCAGCCAGGAGGGGACATGAGCAGGGCCGGAAGTATTCGTTCTGCCCCACATTTTTACCTGCCAGTAAATGCTAATATTGCTGAACATCTGGTGTTACTTAAGCCCACAGAATCGACTGTAGGATGTTAGGGAGGCAGAAAAAAAATTATGAACAGAAAATGGTTTTTTTCCCGTCCTGATTTTTTTGGTTTTTCCCTGGGCTTTCACGTTTCTGACTGGGTCAAATATGACAATTTTACGACTGCATCAAGCTAGTCATAATACATTTGCAACTTTTATATTCTGCAAAAAGCAAAGTGGCTCTTATAAGAGCACTTGAAAACTAAATACCAAGCGTTTCAGTTTTTTCAGTATTTCTGTTCTAATACTTAAAGGCATAATGTTTTTCCCTAAATTCTGTCAGAAAATTTTACATCTATGTGCAAATCACAGCTATGAATTGACGTGTGGTAGTTGCCTCTCCCTGCCCTGTACCAATACCAGGGGCATTCACTCCAGGGGAAGGTTGCCCTGGGGGAGGATGTTATGAGGATGTCTCTCCGTAGTTGTATTGTAACCTAAAAGCTAATGTACCTTCCAACTAGAGAGCTTTTGAAGGACCTGTTGTCTGTATTCGTCATGTTTATAGGAAATGCTAAAGACTTCTGTTGCTGAGTTCCCATGAGCCTGACTTTACTTAAAGGCCTCTGCAGATTTCCCTGCTCTCCTCCTTGACTGAGAGGCGTCTTCCTCCTTTTCTCTTAGTGTGCTATCTAGAGCCTAAGCGTGCCTTGAGAGCTGTTCAAGCTTTAAATAGAAGCATGTGGACGAGGTTCCCCAGAAACCACTTCTATTTAAAGCTCTTTCAGGGCTGAGAGTCAACTGGGGCCAAGGGTGGGATACGTGCTAGAAAGGACCTTATGAGGATCGGGCCATACGACCTGAGTGCCCTTTACACTTGCCCCACTGGTGTGCTCTCCTCCCTTGGCCCCTGGAGATTTGCTTCTTTCTTCCTTTTTTGAATTGGTCTTCATTGAGAGGCTGACGTGCCGTTGCCAGGGTGTAGTTTTCAGCAGAGTAGGTTGGGCACTGAGTATCAAGTCTACCTGGAAAGACCAGAATAAGGTTATACTGTATGTATGGTACTATGACGTACTTCTATTTCTACAGATGATGATATATGGGTAGTGTAAATATAAAAGTGGGGCGCCTGGGTGGCTCAGTTGGTTAAGCGGCCGGCTCTTGGTTTCAGCTCAGGTCATGATCTCACGGCGTTTGAGTTTGAGCCCCATGTCGGGCTCCACACTGACAGTGTGGAGCCTGCTTGAGATTCTTTCTCTGCCCCTCACCCACTCTCATGCGTCCTCAGGCGCTCCCATGCGCGGGCTCTCTCTCTCTCTCTCTCTCTAAATAAGCTTTAAAAAAGTAAAACTTATTTAAGAAACATTCAGCCTCCTTCATCTCGACTTTCGAAACAGGTTTATTTTACCAAATTACAGGAGATCTTGTATTCTGAGCATAGTTAAATAGTTTCAGAAAAGGGCCACTAAAAAAGAATTCCCCTCATGGGAACCAGAATCTCATAGTTAAATAGTGGTGGTGGTGGCTGGTGGGGGGATAGTGAGAGCATTATTTTTAAAACGTAACTTTAATGTTATGAAATATTTTGTTATTGTATCTATGCATTAATTCTTAAGCAAAAATGGAATCAGACATTGATTTTTTTTTTGGCAGCATTATTTTCCCCAATAAGTATTATAATAAAATAATAGGTGTCTTCATGTTATGTGTAACGTTTACTGTGCCATAGAGATAGAGGCCATTTTGCAAGATTAATGGAGGGCCTCAGTTCTTTTTTTTTTTTTTTTAATTTTTTTACATTTATTCATTTTTGAGAGACAGAGAGAGAGAGACAGAGCACAAGCAGGGGAGGGGCAGAGAGAGAGGGAGACACAGAATCCGAAGCAGGCTCCAGGCTCCCAGCTGTAAGCACAGAGCCCGACGCGGGGCTCGAACTCAGAAACCGCGAGATCATGACCTGAGCTGAAGTTGGATGCTCAACCGACTGAGCCACTCAGGCGCCCCTGGAGAGCCTCAGTTCTTGTCAAGACCCCTCAAATTGTTCTCTTTTGAAGCGACTATTGTGTCATCATCCTGGACAGGTTTGTCTTTTTCCAGTTGGTTAGCTGGTCTGACCTTATTTCAAAGATGCTTACTTGGGGCTTAGGCACTTTTGCAAAGTGTCTTTCATCAACTTGAACTCCTCCTCAATGGCAAGTTTTCCAAGTTGCCTTTGCATTGGGTCTTCAGGGTGCTGTCTGAATTCTGTGGCAGTCACAAAGAGAGACGGACTAGCAGTGGGAGGAATGAGTGGAGAGCAGGCAGGGACCTGAGTGGGAAGGCTGTTAGGGGAGTGGTTGGTTCTTTAGAAATCACTTTCTGCTTTGGTAACTTTTGCTTTGCCACCAAGCCTTTCTTTTTTTTTTTTTAATTTTTTTTTCAACGTTTTTTTATTTATTTTTGGGACAGAGAGAGACAGAGCGTGAACGGGGGAGGGGCAGAGAGAGAGGGAGACACAGAATCGGAAACAGGCTCCAGGCTCCGAGCCGTCAGCCCAGAGCCCGACGCAGGGCTCGAACTCACGGACCGCGAGATCGTGACCTGGCTGAAGTCGGACGCTTAACCGACTGCGCCACCCAGGCGCCCCGCCACCAAGCCTTTCAAGTGCAGGAACACAGATCGTGAGGATCTTACTCCATGACCTATTTCATCCTTCCACCAGGTGGATTTAAAAGGCTTACTTCAAGGCTATTTGGAAATTTAGATTAAAATCCAGTTATGTATTGATATTCTCGAAGGCCCAGAGCACAGCATTGCTAAGGAATTAGGTGACCTGTAGCCTGTTCACCACACTGGAAACCGGCTACCAAGAATTTCGTAGAGCGCTTGTCGGTTAACGGCTAGATGAAAAATGAGTGGGCCGTTTCCATGATGGGCCTAATTTCATTCTGAATATTACTCTGTAGAGTATTAACCTCAAACCCTTTCCTGATTCACCACACGGAGAAGTGGTGCTCACGTGACATCATTTCCGCGTAACGCTTCCTTTAGAAGTGACCGTTTCGTTCCTGTATTTCCTGAAGGCTGCCCTGGGAGCTGGCTTCTCTGACAAGACTCCTGCTCACACTGTCACCATGGCTTGCATCTCTGCCAACCAAGCCATGACCACAGGTATGTTTACTTGAAAGCAGAAGGCACATGTTAATTCTCCTTGGTCGTTTATACGATCATAAAAAAAAGCACTCTTAACAAAAGTATATGATCAGCAGAGATCTCTGAATTTGTGTCGTTTTTCAAAAATAAGGTCATATTTAACATTTTCGATTTCTGGAGTAGTTCTCATCTTTTCTTGCTGTCTGTGCCTGAGGGACACAACCATTCATGTAGTTTCTCCATCAGTAATGTGGCTGGCCACAGCAGGGATTATCAGCTGGAGAAGTATGTTTCTAGGAGGGTGCTTCTGAATTTGACCCATGAATAATTTATAACCTGTTGGGTTTTTTGTTTTTTTTTTTTAATTTTTTTTTAACGTTTATTTATTTTTGAGACAGATAGAGACAGAGCATGAACGGGGGAGGGTCAGAGAGAAGGAGACACAGAATCTGAAACAGGCTCCAGGCTCTGAGCTGTCAGCACAGAGCCCGACGCGGGGCTCGAACTCACGGACCGTGAGATCATGACCTGAGCCGAAGTCGGCCGCTTAACCGACTGAGCCACCCAGGCGCCCCTAACCTGTTGGGTTTTAAAGTCAGGTGAATCCCAGGGCGGCTGGGTGGCTCAGTCAGTTAAGCATCTGACTTTGGCTCAGGTCATGATCTCACGGTCCATGGGTTCAGGCCTTGCATTGGGCTCTGTGCTGACAGCTCAGAGCCTGCAGCCTGCTTCGGATTCTTTGTCTCCCTCTCTCTCTCTCTCTCTGCTCCCCTCTCCTCTCAAAAATAAATAAACATTAAAAAAAAAAAATTAGAAAAAAAATGGTTAAGTTAGGGGAGTCGAATACACCCCCATGAAGGTTGTGGCCCAAGTGATAAATCACTGTGTAAGAAGTACAGACTCTTTCCTCTGCTTTCTCCCCACACCTGTGGAATTTTAATAATTAGTTACAAATTCTCCTGACAAACTCTAGCAAAATAGTGGGACATTTTGCAGTGGCAGTGCCTGTTGTGCAAAGACCGAAACCTGAAAGATGACTGTGCTCTTTTAGTAACATCAAGGCCAGGTTGCAGCCTGCCTCATGAGTGGCAGAAAATGATGCCACAGGCTGTGATTGGGGGCATTCACCACTGTATGAAGCATGTGACAACTTCCAGATAGAGCAACAAAATACTCGCCAGTGGCCAGAAAGAGGAGCAGAGGCTGCCTTACATCTTCAAAAGCTAGACTTTCTCTAGCTTGTAGTAAAAATTCCTGTTGTAGGGATAAAAATCTTTCTGAAAACTAAAGCTGGGAGTTTGTAAAATATGCAGAATGTTCTGGTTTAGACTGATTTGAGGGTTGGTCCAGTGGATATTTCCAGAAGCTGTTGTCCATATGGACTGAATGAAACTTGTTTTTCTCTAGTGCATTGAAATACAGTTTTAGTCATTCAAAAAAATTATCTTAATCCCTCTGAAAAAGTTAAAATCGTAATTACACATGTTATAGAATGCTGATAACTGTCATACAACAGGAATTTAATCAAGAAGCTTCAATTATCAGTGGTCTGTTAATTTCTGCAAAAGATGCTCATGTTCCTGTAACCTGTGCCCTGTAGGTGTTGGCTTGATCGCCTCCGGGCAGTGCGATGTGGTCGTGGCAGGTGGTGTAGAGTTAATGTCTGATATCCCTATTCGTCATTCAAGGAAAATGAGGAAGATGTTGCTTGATCTCAATAAGGCCAAGACTCTGGGTCAGCGGCTGTCTTTAATCTCTAAATTCAGATTGAATTTCCTGTCACCTGAGGTAAGACTTGGGACCTCTTATGTAAAGACCTGTGCTTCCAAAGCATCCCACTGCAAAGATACATAATTGGTTATACGGTCGGTTATGCTCATTTGTAGATTCTATTAGTTACAGGGAAAGGTTAATTATTTGCTCAAGATGGGGAAAAAAGATGGTGCTTAGAAAATTTGAATTTGTAAGCCCTCCTGAGAGACGCCCTGCTCACAAAAAGCTTCTCCTGTCTTGGTCTTGACTTTCCCAGATAACCCTGGGCATGGTATAACACCTGTTGACAGCGTACCTGATCCTGTACGTTCCCTTCCCCAGCTCCCTGCGGTGGCCGAGTTCTCCACCAGTGAGACCATGGGCCACTCTGCAGACCGACTGGCCGCTGCCTTTGCTGTTTCTCGACTGGACCAGGATGAGTACGCGCTGCGCTCTCACAGCCTGGCCAAGAAGGCCCAGGATGAAGGACTCCTGTCTGATGTTGTGCCCTTCAAAGTACCAGGTAAAATGGTTTCCTCAGCTTTATAAAGGAGGATGCTTCGTGCCACCTGTTAGGGAGTTCTGAGAGTTCTGAATCGCTTCTGAAACTCCAAAAGCCCCAAATGACTTCTCAGTAAGTATGTTGGTTCTGTTTCCAGAACACTCACTTTTAAACATGGGTCAAGGTTCGATTTATGTTGTAATAGGTCAATATTTTATTTTTTTTAATGTTTATTTATTTTGACAGAGAGCATGTGCACAAGTGGGGGTGGGGGCGGAGGGGGAGAGAGAGAGGGGGAGGGAAGGAGACAATGAATCCCAAGCAGGCTCTGCACTGCCAGTGCAGAAGAGTGCAAGGGGTGGGGCTTGATCTCACAACCGTGAGCATGACCTGAGCCGAAACCAAGAGTCAGACATTTAACCAATTGAGCCACCCAGGTGCTCTACAACATTTTAAAGAGAAGTTTTCATAAGAGTCTGCTTTTACGTCTTCCTGCTGTATTTTAGTTTTTATGTAGATGCCCATTTAAAAATTCTTCATTCATGTGATTTCTGAATAGAAGAATAGCCAAATGTGAATAAATACCTCAAGAAAGTAGGGTGTCCTGGGCACCTGGGTGGCTTAGTCGGTTAAACGTCTAACTTCAGCTCAGGTTGTGATCTCACGGTTCGTGAGTTCGAGCCCCGCATCGGGCTCTGTGCTGACAGCTCAGAGCCTGGAGCCTGCTTCGGATTCTGTGTCTCCCTCTCTCTGCCCCTTCCCCGCTCATACTCTGTCTCTCTCAAAAATAAATGAACATTTAAAAAAAAAAAGAAAGTAGGGTGTCCTTTTGTTAGATCATTTAGATTATTTCCCAGATGTCTTAAAAATATAGTTCAGGGGTGCCTGACTGGCTCAGTTGGTAGAGCATGCTACTCTTGATCTCAGGGTTGTAGGTTCAAGCCCCATGTTAGGGATAAAGATTACTTAAAAAAAAAAAAAAATCTAAAACAAAGTATTGATTAAGATTCGATGACATCTTAATAACTGTAAAAGATTTTCTTTTTAGTAAATAGCTATGGGTTACATTTCATTTGTTCTTATAGTTTTTAAAACATTTCTCTGGAGAAGATATATAAAGCTTGTACTTCTTTAGAGTTAAAAAGTTCATGTTTCTTTTAGGAAAAGATACAGTTACCAAAGATAATGGCATTCGTCCTTCGTCTCTGGAGCAGATGGCCAAACTAAAACCTGCATTCATCAAGCCCTATGGCACAGTGACGGCTGCAAATTCTTCTTTCCTGGTAATTATGTGTGCTCTATGTGTTTACTAGTGACTTTTGTATCTGTGGCCTTTCAGTAGAAAAGCCTACAATAGATCTATTTATATGTATTATAGAGGCGTAAACATCTAAGTTATTCATTATAAAAATATTAAAATGGGATTATTAAAAAAACAAAAAGAAGCCTAGTTTTAAGGCCTTCACAGTCACCTAATCTAGCCACCATTCTGATACAAAAAGCTGTTCACTTCAGGCATTTAACCAGTCAGGAAGCTCTGATTAGCTCTCCTAGGCACTGGGGGTAGAAAGGCCAGTGATGATAATGCCAGGAGAAGATGCGATGGAGGTTGTAAGCGCAGGCTAACAGAGAAGACGCACACGGGAGGAGTCAGAGAGGCTCCGTAGAGGAGGTAGCATCTGAGCAGCAAATCTTGAAGGAAGGGTACAAGCCAGTTCAAGAAGTGTAATAAATGCATTCTAGGCAAGGGGAACAGCAAAGAGGTATGAGAGCGAGGGTTTCTTTGGGGAAAAGCTTGGTTGGAGCATAGGATGTGAATTTGAGGAGTTGTATGAGATGTGGAAAGTAGGCAGAGAGTGTGACAAGTTATCTTTTAGCTCCGCTTGTTAGAAAATGATGCTCTAGGGGCGCCTGGGTGGCGCAGTCGGTTACGCGTCCGACTTCAGCCAGGTCACGATCTCGCGGTCCGTGAGTTCGAGCCCCACGTCAGGCTCTGGGCTGATGGCTCAGAGCCTGGAGCCTGTTTCCGATTCTGTGTCTCCCTCTCTCTCTGCCCCTCCCCCGTTCATGCTCTGTCTCTCTCTGTCCCAAAAATAAATAAAAAACGTTGAAAAAAAAATTAAAAAAAAAAAAGAAAATGATGCTCTATACTGGTCCCCAGTTACGTTACTATAAGCGATTTCTATAAGCGTTTTCCTATAAAACCTATAGAATAAGTATATCTACCTTCATTTCTTGGGGTGGTGGTTTTATTTATCAGCATATAGCTTCATATCCTTCCTTGTTTTTTGGCTCCTCCTTAACTAAACATCCCTTTGATTCTGTTTCTGCTCATAAGATGTGGTTTCTTTTCTCCTACCACCTTGGGGTATAGTCCTCTGGATAGAGTCTAGCTGGTCAGCATTTCTTTTACAATGTATCTTCCTTACCTGCATGGGTAACATGGGTACATGTTGACATGTTTGACCTTGTTAAGTGACTACTTAACGCCCACTCTTGGGCTAGGGGAGGGGTGCCTGGAATGGTTCCAGCAGGATGGTACGCCACCATCTTGTTAGGCGTGAGCAGTGAAGGACTGGTTAGATAATCATTTCCACCACCAAATTGAATGATAGGGCCATATGGGGTGGGCTATACTCTTGCCAGATCTGAACTTCCTTGATTACTTCTGGTGTGTGCTAAAGGGGCAGGTTTAGTCATTGGAAGTCAGAAATGCAAATCATCAGAGGCAGCACATCACAGATAGGTGGGTTTTGGGCAATGTGTTGATGCACCACATTCATTGTAACTTTGCACAATGGCACATTGAACATATTAATGTAATGTCCATAAATCATTATTATGTATGGTCACCGCTGTTTCCAGACCTTATGGCTCCTCTGTTGGTGGTAAGGTAGCTCCACCGTGACTTCAGGGTTACTAAGTTAAAATAATATCATAGAATGTGGTAGAAATTGTTCTTTCCATCGTGATTTCAGGGTTACTAAGTTAAAATAATATCATAGAATGTGGTAGAAATTGTTCTTATGTTGCAAACTCCGAAGTAGTGGGTTTTGGATTTTTTTTTTCTTTTTAATGTTTATTTTTGAGAGAAAGAGAGGGCGAGCAGGGGAGGGACAAAGAGAAAGGGAGACACAGAATCCGAAGCAGGCTCCAGCTGTCAGCACAGAGCCCAACGTGGGGCTCAAACTCATGAACCATGAGATCATGACCTGAGCTGAAGTTGAACACTTAAACAACTGAACCACCTAGGTGCCCCTGGATTTTTTTTTTTTTTTTTTTTTTGAGCTTTCTTTTAGTCATGGTATAAGGCTTTTTTTCAGTGGTAGCTCTTTGTCTCTCAACTTGATTTCTCAGTTGGTAAGAAGTATATGGGGTGTGTCCAGAGAGGAAAGACCATGGTTCTAATGTTCTCAGCGGCCTGCCTGTTTCTTTCATATCACCTCGAAGCCTGTGTTTCCTTCCACAGGCAGGAAACAAGTTCAGAAACAGTCTATAAAATGTAAAAATAAGTAAGTAAATGAGAGACTATTTTAATTCATAAGATTTCTCATATTCTGTGCCAAAAGCAAAAATCTTTTGGCTTAAGTTTATTATGAATACATACTTCTCATGTTACCTATTCTCTTTGTCCATTTTGATAACGATGGTACTTTTGGACAGGTTTTTCTACCCTCTTCCTTAAAACAATGGGTCAGTGTGTGTATTTGGGTCGCCCATTAATTATGGATAAAATGAAAATAGTTTTGTTTTATAAAATCTCTGTATACAGTGTAATTAGTTGATAGATTCAGGAACACTACATAGAAAATGGTTGTACAGAGACTTCCAGAAAGGCTGAAGAATTTAATGTTATTGTTCTGCTTAACATTTCAGACTGATGGTGCATCTGCAATGCTGATAATGGCAGAGGAGAAAGCTCTGGCCATGGGTTATAAGCCAAAGGCATATTTGAGGTAAAGTAAATGTTCAAATAAATGGCCGCCTCGGTTTCTTTATTTTATTACTGGAGCTAACCCCTCTGTTTTTTACCTAGGGATTTTGTGTATGTGTCTCAGGATCCAAAAGATCAACTTTTACTTGGGTAGGTAACAGTGTAGAAATATCCTAGGACTATCATTAGAAGTATTTGATTACCCACATTTATTATATAGATTTTAAAGTACATTAAGTTCTGAGTTCATAATTGTTTTGTGTGTTGGATTCTTAAAAATAATCCTTTATGTTGGTATATTATTTTACAGTTTTGGATTTTTTTCCCTCTTTTTCGTATACATTTCTACATATATATATAATGTATTCTTTTTTCATTAAGGTGTCATAAGCATTTTTTCATATTGCTACATAGTCTTTATAATGGCCTTTTATGAAAGCCTCCTGGTGTTTAGACTGTCTTCCCATCCCTCACAGCTCTGTGTTTTTCTAATTCTTCACATTATTTGTTTGCCCATCTCTTTCATAGTTTGTTTATTAGCTATATCCCTGACTCTAGAATGTAAACTTTGTAAGGAGAGAGGCTATGTCTGTTTAGTTCACTATTGTGTCCCCAATACTTAATATTTGTACAGAAGCAGTGAATGAGTGGAGGGCACGATAATACCTTATGTAAAACTCACCTTGGAGAATAAGGAGTTCTTAGATTAAAAAATTAAACTTTTAACACATTACTTATTTTTTCTTTTTAGACCAACTTACGCTACTCCAAAAGTTCTGGAAAGGGCAGGATTAACAATGACTGATATCGATGCTTTTGAATTTCATGAAGCATTCTCAGTAAGTCACTTAAAAGATACATATCAAAGGACTGTAATCATAAAAAATGTATTGTGTTGGGGAGATCCAAGTGTGTTTTATGATAGTGTTATGAAACACAAGTAGAGCTTTATATTTGAAATACTGACTATACTGTTGGAAGGGGTGTTAAATGGGGGGAATCCAGTCGTGCAGTTTTGAAGATATACCTTTTGCTGTGATCTCTTAGAGGCCCTTCAAAAGAAGCAAATGTTTCCTTAGGAAGATTTCACTGAAAACTGATGTAAAGATTTGCTCAACTTTAATGTCAAGGGACATTAATAACAAGGTCCTTTCCCTTGTAGGGTCAGATTTTGGCTAATTTTAAAGCCATGGATTCTGATTGGTTTGCACAAAATTACATGGGTAGAAAAACCAAGGTAAGTGATTAAAAGTATGCTTGAATTTCCAAAGCACAGTAATATTTGGGCTGTTAATAAAAATATGAAGGGGAAAACAATTCCTTTTTATGAAGAATTTTTTATTTTATTAAATGTATTTATTTCTTAGTTGGAAAATAGTTCCTGGAAATCTTTAGAAAAAATGAAAGTAAAATTCTATATTGTCTTTTGTTGTTCTAGTTCTGGTGTTAGGTGAAGGTAAATAGACAGTGGCTTTCAGAATTGACCTAGAATTTCTTTCTTTACGATAAAGTAATACGTGACGTGTCTCAAGTTAGTCATTTTCTCCATCTCTGTTACCTTCCTCTTGCTAGGAGTCTGGCCTGATTCTTAACCTTAAGTAAACTCATCATTATATTTGTGTCTGTTTTTGTGGGAGCCAGGTTGGGTCACCTCCTTTGGAGAAGTTTAACAACTGGGGTGGATCGCTGTCCCTGGGACACCCATTTGGAGCTACTGGCTGCCGGTTGGTCATGGCAGCTGCCAACAGATTACGGAAGGAGGGAGGCCAGTATGGCTTGGTGGCTGCCTGTGCCGCTGGAGGGCAGGTATGTCACAGCAGCTTCAGAGGTGCTTCTGGAAAGTCATTTTCTTGGAAACCAAACCAGCTCATTCCAAGCACGTTTCATTTGGTTCACTTTGAAACATCCTTAGAGCAGTATTTCTGATGACAGACAACTAAAAAAAAGCAGCCTATTTTGAGGGAGGAGGGTACAACTTTAATTCTTGATAGTACTTTGGAAGGAAGATAGTTTTTAAACTCGAGCTATTTCTATTCCTAAAATAATGTTTATATATATTTTTTAATTTTCAAAGGAATACATCCTCATTATGTTTCTATATACAAAAAGCGTGTAGAAAAAAATGAGAGTCAGGGCACCTGAGTGGTTTAGTCGGTTAAGCGTCTGACTCTTGGTTTCAGCTCAGGTCATGATCTCATGGTTTCGTGGGTTCAAGCCCCACATCGGCCTCTGTGCTGAGTGCGAAGAGCGATCCTCTCTCTACTTCTCTCTCTGCTCCTCCCCCAGTTGCACTGTCTCTGTCTTAAACTTAAAAAAATTTTTTTTTTTTAGATAAAATTTTACTCATTTATCTAGTCACCCTGAGGTCATATTTATAAAATCTCTCCGAAAAGTAAATTATCTTTCCTGAAAACTGAATTATACCTTAATTAGAAAATTAATTTACTGCTGGGTAACTTATTGCTGTTTATTTGGGGGGAATTTGTTATTCTACAGATTTCTTTCATTGGCCTTACTTGCATTACAGACACAACTTCCTACCTGCTACATATGGCATTTCACTCTGGGAATAAAATCCAAAAGGAGGGCTGATTGTAATCTTTTTGTCCCCAGTCTGAAGGAAACAGATCTGGTTTTCTTCCAGATTACAGAAACTTTCTGTTGCTGATCAAGATAAATAATAAGCTATATAAAAGTTTAAACATCTTGCATTTAAAAGCCTTTATTTATGACCTATCTCAGAAACTGAAGAAACAAGGGGTCAGTTATTTGTAGGCTAGAGTATTTCAGACTTCATGATGAAAAGCACTTTTCAGTCTGTGTACCTTTGTACAGAGAAAACCATAGTCAGGACTGGAGCCCCCCCCTCCCCCCGCCATCTGTCTGTGCCAGGTTTAACTGAGGGAGATAACGAGGGCACAGTATCGTGCGGGGTGGGCAGCCCACGTGGGTTAGTGTCTTGTGGTTTCTAGTGTGTGCTCCCTGGTTGTTCACCTAGCACACAGAGTAAAACCCAATACCGGATGCTTTTGTGGATGAATGAAGAATACCACCCGGTACCTTTCTTCTAGAAGTTTACAGTCTGGTGAAGGCGAGAGGAGATGATTAAAAAGTAGATTAAACTTGGCATTGTTTCATCAAGAGCCAAATAAGTGATGCAAATGTGACTGGGAGACCAGAGGAGGAATCCCACATTGTGGATATAGAATAGAGTGTCTCAGCGTTGTCTCTATTAACATTTGGGGCCAGATAATTATTTGTTATGGGGGGGTTGTGTTCCGTGTTGTAGGATGTTTAGCGGGATCTCTACCCACTAGATGCCAGTGGCAACACTCCCCTTGCCCATACACACACAAGATCACACAGTGTTTGAAAGGCAGGCCCAGGATTGGACTCCAAAGCCCGTACTTTTCCCATTGTTCCCTTTTGCCTCAGGACTGGCTGGATTCATTGCCTTCCGTTGCTCTAACGGAGCTCTTTTTTTTTCTCCTTTACAGGGCCATGCGATGATAGTGGAAGCTTATCCAAAATAATAAAGGAGAGGTGACCTGGAGTTTCTGCGCAACACTCGCACTAGGCAATGCCATTCCAATGCATTACTAACTGACATCCTTAGTTCCTATCTCCTCTTAGGAAAAGACAATTTGTGGCCTTCTGTTCAATACTTTGCAATTAAGCCTTGCTAGTATTCTGAGCTTTCCAGTAATCACGGCTTACTACTCTTTCAGGGATTTCTTAATCAGCAGAATCTCTCAGTGTTATGTTTAAACAGTTGTTTGGGGGCTCTATTTTCGTTAAATACTTAAATGAGTGGTTGCAATTCAGGAGAGAGGTTTTCTGAGATTTGGAATCATCTTTGTAACATTTGCAAAGTATACTCCTTCCTATTTGTGACCTAAAGATGTGTGTTTTCTATAAAATACAAACCAATGTGCCTAAAGAAACTTAATTATGGAAAGGTAATTCAGAGTTTAAATGTCACTGAAAACTTACAGTAAATGTTTAGATATATAAGTACCTTGTTACACTTAATAAAGTGAGGGAGTATTGAAGAACTGTTTGCCTTAGTTTTTACCAGAGGTAAAGGGTGGTTCCCTTGGCCTGGGGGCAGATTTTGCCTTTAATTACTCATTTGTAACTTTTAGCCATTTTAGTCAGTCATGTGGCTGCTAGGGGTATAAAGAGGGTCCTGCTTTAGAATAACACCTTTTTGGGACTCCTGGGTGGCTCATTCGGTTGAGCATCCGACTTCTGCTCAGGTTACGATCCCACGGTTCGTTGGGTTTGAGCCCCGCGTTGGGCTCTGTGCTGACAGCTCAGACCCTGGAGGCTGCTTCTGATTCTGTGTCTCCCTCTCTCTCTGCCCCTCCCCTGCTCATGCTCTGTCTCTCAAAAATAAATGTTAAAAAAAAAAAAAAAAAAAAAAAAAAAAAACACGTTTTAGAATAACACTTTTTTCCCCATTGCTCCTTGGGGGTAAATTTATTTCACTGTTTGGAGATGTCTCTGCCACGATTTAAGTCAAGTGTAAAGAAATTTTATAAATAAAAACATTAAAAACCTTTTTAAAAGACGGGTGCCTGGGGGGCTCAGTTAGTTAAGTGTCCGACTTTGGCTCAAGTGATGGTCTCACAGTTCATGGGTTCGAGCCCCACGCTGGGCTCTGCTGACAGCTCCAGGCTGGAACCTGCTGCGGGTTCTGTCTCCTTCTCTCTCTTTGCCGCCCCTCCCCCCCGCCTGCCCGCCGTTTGCGCTCTGTCTTTCTCAAAAATAAACCTTAAAAAAAAAAAATGCCTATGTTGAAATAAGAACTTTTGTTTATGTGACAGAATGGAAAGACAAACCACAAAAGGGACAAAGATAAGATACATCCTACAAAGGAGATACGTCTCTCTCTCTCACAATCTATGTCACCCTGATATAGATCTATCTTTCAAGGGATCCAGGTTATATGAAGAATTCCCATACATCAGAAAGAAGAAAGATGACTTACAAAATAATGGGCAAAAGATATGAACCGGCATTTTTTAGAAAATAATGTAGAAATGGAGAATAAACATGAAAAGAGGCTCATTAGTAATGAAAAATCAAATTAGGATCATAATGAGCTATTCTTTTACACCCATCAGGAAAAATGAAGACTCAATATCAGGTGTTGATGAGGATGTGGAACAATAGGAATGATCACACACCACTGGTGAGAATACAAATTGATATGAACCACTTGGAAAACAGCTTGGCATCTTGCACATTTGAATAGAACACACGGTCTGTGACCCAGCACAGGAATGCCAGGAGACGTGTGCAAGAGAGTGCATAGCACCATTGTTCTTTAATAGCAAAATATTGTAAATAACAAATGTTCATTGACAGGACAGGTTCAAAAACAGGCAAAACTTAAGTCTGTTTCTGAGATGCCTACGTATGAGATAAAAATGTTTTCTAAAACAGTTAAGGGAAGAGAAAAGAGGTCTTTCATACAGAAGAATTCCAAATAATACGTGTAGACTCTGTGCTCCAGGAAGTGGGACATGTCCATCCTCGGTTGAGTGTGGGCTGGACTTCATGTCTCAACTCCAGCAAATAGAGTATGAGAAGGGAAAACAAGGCATCTTTACAGTGGAGAAACATGGCAAGCACTAATTTCACTAAGTGGCCAAGGTTAACATCAGTGCTGGCATGTAGATACCACATACTTCCGGCATAATGTGATCAAAGGGGCACTTCACTTCAGGGGTATTCTTTCCAAATACCCATTAGCCCAGTTGGGTCATAAAAAAAACATGCAACACAAACTGAGGGACATCTGCACAGAATGTGTTCAAAACTATCAAGTTCACAAAAAATAAGAGAATACGGAGAAACTCGGACCAGAGGAAGCTAGGGAGACATGACAAATGTACTATGGTATCATGGGTTGGATTTGAAACAGAAAAAGGACATTAGTGGAAAGATCTGGAAATAATGGTGTTTTGTTTTTTACCTCTTTATCCTCTTTAATCCTATAATCACAAAATAAGAAAAGTTTAGATTTCAGTTGATGTTAAAGTCCGTTTCTATTTCTAGTGGCTTTTAAAAATGTACATACTAGATACATATTTTGTAAAAAATCAAATGAATACTTACAGGCGCGCCTGGGTGGCTTAGTTGAGCATCAGCTCTTGCCTCTGGCTCAGGTCGTGACCCCAGGGTCATAGGATTGAGCATTGGGCTCCACACTGAGTATGGAGCCTACGTAGGATTCTCTCTCTTTCTCTCTCTCTCCCCCTCCCTCCCTCCCTCTGCCACTCTTTTCTGCTCACTTGCATTTTCTCTCTCTGTCTCTAAAATAGTAAAAAAGAAAATGTCATTGCCAATCCAGTGTACGTACTATAGGGAAAAAAAAAAGCATAGCTTGAGATTGATTTTTCTGTTAACTCATTCACTTTAGTAGACCAGTCCCAGTGACCATCTGAAGTATATGAAACTCAAAGACTTACAGGCTCTTCAGCTCTTCCTCAGACTCTGGTTGCTACTGGTCACTGTCAAAGATGGACTTTCAGACACATCTTTCCTAAGGTTCAAAAATGGCACCTGGGTGGCTCAGTCGGTTAAGCCTCTGACTCTTGATTAAGGCTCAGGTCATCATCTCACAGTTTGTGGGCTCAACCCTGAGTTGGGATTCTCTCCCTTTCTGCCCCTCCCCCGCTCATGCACTCCTGTGAAGGATCTCTCTCAAGCCTTTGTTTTCTTGTTCGAGTTGAAATATTTGTTCCAGTACCTTGCACCCCTGTTGCTTTTCAGTTTCAATGGCTTTCCTCGTTACTGCTGTCATTTCCGTTATCTGATCAACATGCAGTTGGAATTTCTGATTTGCTTCCAAGTGCCTCCTCTCCCGTCCATGTTGCGATGTTTCAAAGATGTGTCAAGATGCATCAAGGAAGACTCCAGAGCTGTTACAACAACCCATGTCAGTCTGGGAGTTTTGCTCTTTTGACTTCATCATTATATCCAGATCATCTTTTTTGCTAGCCGTTAGCAGTCTAACTATGGATGTTCTTCCAGAGATGTATGCAATTCTTTGTTCTTTGGTTGTACTTCTCTGATTTGTCTGCTTTCTTGCTGGATTCCCATAACCAACGCAGACTGTGGCCGATGCCTTGCAACTTCGTTAAGCTCTTGAATTTCTTCCTGATCCTGCTCATCACGTCTGCTCACTTGTTGAGAGCGGTGGTTTGCTCGGTCGGAGATTCTGCTGCGTCATCATGATCTCTCAGTCTTTCAGCAAGAACATCAGCATCAGTGAGTGCCTTGTCAGTTGTGCAACTCATTTCTAAAGGAGTATTCTGGTCTCCCTCCCCTGCAGCCATCAGCTGTGGTGTTAGGACCCAAAGCCCCTGCTAACTGGGGCCCATGCGCCCAAGGGAAGAGACTCCTCTCGCCTGTTCAGCTTCTTCAGCGAGCACAGAACCCAGCAGAGGCAGTCAGTGGAGGGGCGGCTGGAGGGGGCAGCAGGGCTGAGCCCCATCACTGGCCCAAGGAGAACCTTCTGGAGATAAGTTGGTTTTTGTTTAAGCCCAGAAATAAATCTGATGTGGTCCAATGATTTTTGGCAAGAGTGCTAAGACCGTTTAATGGAGAAAGGACAGTCTTGTCCGCAAATGGTGTTGGGAAAATGGGCCACCTGCAAAAGAATGAACGTTGGACCCTTACCTTACACCATGTACAAAAATTAACTCAAAGTGAATCAAAGACCTAAACATAAGAGCTAATTTGATAAACTTCTTAGAAGAAAACAGGAAAAGCTACATGACATTAGATTTGGCAATACTTTCTTGGCCGTGACACCAAAAACACTGGCAACAACAGCAACTAAATAGGTTGGACTTCATCAAAATTAAAAATTTCTGTGCATCAGGGGCGCCTGGGTGGCTCAGTTGGTTAGGCATCCGGCTTCGGCTCAGGTCATGATCTCATGGTCCGTGAGTTCAAGCCCTGCGTCAGGCTCTGTGCTGACAGCTCAGAGCCTGGAGCCTGTTTCAGATTCTGTGTCTCCCTCTCTCTCTGCCCCTCCCCTGTTCATGCTCTGTCTCTCTCTGTCTCAAAAATAAATAAACGTTAAAAAATTTAAAAAATAAAAAATTTCTGTGCATCAAAGGGCAACCTATGGGAGAAAATATTTGCAAGTCATATATCTGATAATATCCAAAACATACAAAGAACTCGTACAACTCAACAACCAAGAAATAACCCAGTTTAAAAATGGGCAAAGGATTTAAATAGGCCTTTCTCTAAAAAATATATACAGATGACCGATAAGCACATGAAAAGATGTTCAATATCACTAGTCAACTAGTTCAACATCATTAATCAAAACTACACCGAGATACCACCTCACATCCATCAGGATACCTGTTATCAAAAAACCAGAAAATAGGGGCACCTGGGTGGCTCAGTCTATTGAGCATCTGGCTTCGGCTCAGGTTATGATCTTGTAGTTTGTGAGTTCAAGCCCCGCGTCGGACTCTGTGCTGACAGGTCAGAGCCTAGATCCTGCTTCTGAATCTGTGTCTCCCTCTGTGCCCCTTCCCTGCTCGCTCGCTCGCTTGCTCTCTCTCTCAAAAATAAATAAAAATATTTTTTTAAAAAACCCACAGAAAATAGCACACGGTGGTGAGGATGTAAGAGAAACCAGAGCCTTTGTACCCTGTTGGTGGGAATATAAAATGGTCCAGCTGCTATGGAAAACAGTATGATCGTTCCTCAAAAGATTAAAAATAGAATTATTATATGATCTAGCAACTCCATGTCTAGGTACGTACCCCAAAGAATTGAAAGCAGGGATTTGTGCACCCACATTCATAGTGGCATTATTCACAAGAGCCAATAGGGGAAAGCGACCCGAATGTGCATTGACAGCTGAATGTGTGTATACGTATACACACGGTAGAGTACTATTCAGCCTCAAAAAGGGAGGCAGTCCTATCACGTGCTACAACATGGATGAACCTTAAGTGAAATAAACCAGTCACCAAAGGACAAACACTGTATGGTTCTACTTCTACAAGGTATACAAAATAGTCACCTTCGTTGAGACAGGAAGTAGAACGACGGTTACCAGGGACTGGAGTGGGGGGAATGGGGAGTTGCTGAATAGGTATAGAGTTTCAGTTTCAAAAGATGAGTTCTGGAGATTGGTCGCACAGCACTGTGAATGCACCTTCCACTGTGCAACTGTACGCTTGGTTAAAGTGGTAAATTTTCCGTGTTTCACCACAAAAAATTTTTCTTAGTGTTACGTTGATCACATTCAGAGTAGAAGTTACCTCTGGGCGGGAGGCAGTGGGATCGGATTGGAGAGGGCTTTCGTGGCGTCTCTGAAGTTCTAGGTCTGCAGTTAAGTCACGTTCACCCAGCTTTACATAAGTTATATGCTATTTCTAAACATTCTTTTTTTTATATTAAATATAATTTATTGTCAGATTGGTTCCCATACAATGCCCAGTGCTCATCCCAACAGGTGCCCTCCTCAGTGCCCTCCCCACCCTCAGTTTGTTCTCAGTGTTTAAGAGTCTCTTATGGTTTGCCTCCCTCCCTCTCTGTAACTTTTTTTCGCCCTTCCCCTCCCCCATGGTCTTCTGTTGAGTTTCTCAGGATCCACGTATGAGTGAAAACATATGGTATCTGTCTTTCTAAAAATCTGGAACGCTGCACGAATTTGTGTGTCCTCCTTGCACAGGGGCTGTGCTAATCTCTGTATGGTTTCAATTTTAGTATATGTGCTGCCGGAGCGAGCACTGTTTCTAAACATTCTATGCGTAAGAGAAACTGAGCGATTTTCGGTAGTGTGACTGCTACAAAAGACGACCCTTGGCTGTCATGGTTACAGATGCCTCCATCTAAAGTACACATTGCTGGGGCACCTGGGTGGCTCAGTCGGTTAAGCGTCTGACTTTGGCTCAGGTCATGATCTCACAGTTCGTGAGTTCGAGCCCTGCATTGGGCTCTGTGCTGACAGCTCAGAGCCTGGATCCTGCTTCGGATTCTGTGTCTTCTCTCTGCTCCTCCCCTGCTCATGCTCTGTCTCTCTCTCCTTCAAAAGTAAATAATAACATTAAAAAAAAAATAAAGTACACATTGCTGTTTGTTCTCAGGTACCTCGAACTGGTTACGCTATTTTTTTAATGTTTATTCATTTTTGAGAGACAGAGAGGGAGAGAGTACAAGTGGAGGAGAGACAAAGAGTGGGGGACAGAGGATCCAAAGCGGGCTCTGCCCCGACAGCAGACAGCCCGACGTAGGCGGGGCCGGAACTCACAAGCCGTTGGATCAGGACCTGAGCCAAAGTCAGATGCTCAACCCAGTGAACCGCCCAGGTGCCTGCCTCTCTCCCCCTTTATGCTCTTCTTAAAGATCCCAACTTAAGTGCCTCCCTTTTCATGTAAAACTTTAATTAGACCCTTTGTTCCACCAAATAACCATTTGGGAGGAGAGCCTTGACTTGCCCTCATCTTTCATTCACACTTCAGAAGTGCACTTCCCCCCTGTGCTCCCCTCCCTCACCGGCCCTCCAGCTGTTTGCTTCTCATGGTCTCTGATTCTGAGCAAAAGTCCATGTTCTTGCTGTGGTCTGTATAGTTCATTCATTCAATAAATACTTAAACTGAGTGCCTGTTACATGTCAAGCATATTTTAGATGCTGAAGCTACAGCAACCAGCAAACCAGACACATTCTTTGCACCTTTGCATCCATCTTTCCAGAGAGGGGAATCCTAATTCTCAGCCTATCTTCTCCCCCTACCCTTTCTCATTTACGTTTTAAATTTTTTTCTCCAGGTCTCTCCAATTCCAGTCTCTCTCAAGGAATGAAAAGCCGTAGCAGAGTCTCCAGTCTTCTTCTGGGACTTAATGGATGACTCAGAGGTCCTCTGTCTGTGTCCGCTGTGGTTTATCTGGGACTCTGAACTGGTATGTTATGCTCTTTCAATGAAGAGGGATCATTGGTTGAGTGGAAATGGGAGAATGTGGGGATGAAGGACAAAAACACTGAGGAAAAATACTACTCTGGAAAGAAATGCATCATTGTGAAAGAGACCAAGCATTTAGACATGTTAGCAATGTTTGTGCCTGCCCTAAACTCAACCAGGAGCCCCTTTCCCCCTCCACGCTTAGGGAACTGTCAGCCATCAGACAGAATTGATTCCCAAAACAGAAGTCCAAGCTTCCTCGAGAACCTCTAATGTAGTCCACCCTTCTGTACAAATCTAAATTCCAGGGGGTATTTTGTTTATGGGTTTGTTTTTTGTTGTTGTGTTTTTTTTTTGTTTTTTTTTTTGTTTTTTTTTTTGCTTGACAAGTTTCTATTTTTAAATATGCAAAATGTTCAGAAGAACTCTTTCTTTTAAATTTTTTTTTCTTCGTTTTTCTTTATTTTTGGGACAGAGAGAGACAGAGCATGAACGGGGGAGGGGCAGAGAGAGAGGGAGACACAGAATCGGAAACAGGCTCCAGGCTCTGAGCCATCAGCCCAGAGCCTGACGCGGGGCTCGAACTCCCGGACCGCGAGATCGTGACCTGGCTGAAGTCCGACGCTTAACCGACTGCGCCACCCAGGCGCCCTAGGGAAGAACTCTTTCAAAATAACGTTTTTTCTACCATAGAAACACATGCTCATTGTAAAAAATAATTCAAATAATATTTACAGAGCAAGAAAAAAGTGAAAAATCAAGTAGCAAGATACCGTTAATATTTTGATATCTCTCTTTTTCAGTGCACACATATTTGGACACAAAGGGACCCAATTTTGGTATGGACCAAAATTGGCTGGTATAATGCTGTTCTGGAACCCTTTTGTCTTACTTAGCTGTAGAGCCTAAACATTTTCCCGTATCAGTAGGTGTAGCTATACGTCGTCATTTTAAATGACCACATAGCACTCCTTTGGTAAATATATCCTCATTGCGCTTTGTGGAGGATATAAACACACTGGAACGCACATCCTTGGTACATTCATCTGCTCACTTGTCTGCTTATTTCTTTAGGCCGTCTTTTTAGAAATGGAATTTAGAAATGAAATCTTTACTTTCTTATATTTACTTCCAGAACTTTCTTTTCAGTCTTTCTTTATGTGACAACCAAGGGAACGAAGGCTTAATGTCACTTCATTTGTCAATCCTAACGTGTGTTTTTAGCAGCAAAGCATGCATTGAGTGCCGTCATTTGAGAAGGAAATATGAGAACGTATATTTCTACAGAAGCACACTCAGGGGTCTCTGCTGCTTTTAAAGCGAACGTGTATTATTTGAACTCTTCACAAATAATTTTATAATTTAAAAAATTGAGACTGGGGGCGCCTGGGTGGCGCAGTCGGTTAAGCGTCCGACTTCAGCCAGGTCACGATCTCGCGGTCCGTGAGTTCCAGCCCCGCGTCGGGCTCTGGGCTGATGGCTCGGAGCCTGGAGCCTGTTTCCGATTCTGTGTCTCCCTCTCTCTCTGCCCCTCCCCCGTTCATGCTCTGTCTCTCTCTGTCCCAAAAATAAATAAACGTTGAAAAAAAAATTTAAAAAAATTGAGCCTGTAAATATTAATGAAGTACAAGGGCAATTGAGACAGGACCCTGTGGCCAGGGAAACCAGCAGGCAAAGCCCTCACTGTTTCGGTGGCTGCCCGCCTCCGGTGGGGGCTGGAACAAGTCCGAGGCATAGAACGGTTACAAGTGCCCTGCTGAGTTGGTATCTTCTATTTGAACGAAACAATTGAATCCATGTAGGGAACTATTCAGGCTGACTTCTGTACAATGAAAATACACAGATCCATGTTTATAAGAAAACTGTTTTCAAGAGCATATTCATTTCAACAGAAAGCACTCCCATTCCATTTTATAAAAATAGCCATGACTTTTGTAATTTAACAAAGGCTCATTCATAAGAATTTTTTTCCATTTCTCTAGTTGAAAAATTTTTCAGAACCCTCCCATCATCTTGTGGATTCCATGAGTTAATTCAACTAGATGTCTTGGTATCCTCTCAAGGCTTAAAAAAATTTTTTTTTTCTTCTCCATATCTAGTCTTAGCTTGAGCCTGTCACATTTATTGATTGATTGATTGATTGATTTGTTAGTTTATGTTTTTGTTTACTTTTTGAGAGAAAGAGAGCAAGGGAGGGGCAGAGAGAGAGGGAGACACAGAATCCCAAGCAGGCTTTTTTGCACTGTCAGCGCAGAGTCTGATGTGGGGCTCGAACTCATGAACCTCGAGATCATGACCTGAGCCCAAATCAAGAGTCAGATACTGAACCGACTGAGCCACCCAGGGGACCTGAGCCTGTCACTTTTAAATGCCCCTTTTTGTCATCTTGTTGCCTTAATTCTTAGCGGTCTGTGGCAACTTCCTCTCTACTTTAAAATCATTAATGCGCTCTTACAAAGGTTCTTAGATCGGTGATTGTATACATTCGTACATCGATGAAACTTACAGTTATACTGATATTGTTGGAAAAGTTAAAGAAAGAGGGACCTATTAACTTCACCTTTTCCTAAACTTTGAAAAGAAACGAACCAAAATCTGTCCTTCACCTTTAATGTTTGCAAGAGTAGAGTTCCTGTCATCAGTCATCCTTTCATCATAGCTATGGAGAAGAAATAATCAGAAAAGAAATCACTGAGTAGTTAAAAATAAAACAATTTTTAGCAAATCTATCTGTACCAGGAACTGTCGATTGGTCAAAAACTGGCTGAGACGGTTTTACTTGCAATTATTTTGAACTTTAATATCTGTCGATTACGTTTACAGCAAAGGCAGGCTTATTCAACAGGTAGCTTTAGCTAGTTTTTCATGCTCTTTTTGCTTGGATAGTTTAGGGGTGTGGGCAGGTGACCTGCGAGAGAAGGGAACGTGACGAGTGGAGACATTAGCCTGTCTGTGCGGGGGCGCTGAGCTCTCGGATGGCGGAAGGGCTCAGAGCCCCGGGCCATGGCTCATCCTGGTGGATTCTGGCACATTCCCCCAACTCCCTCGGATGGGCTCTGCGTGTGGTTCACTCAAAGCCTCTGCCTTCTCCGCGAAAGGGCTCGCCCTGAAGCTCTGGGCTGGTGAAGCAGACCTTTCACCGCCTCTGCAGGCTGCCCACCCCTCTGGACACCAAGCCCACCAATGACGATTCCTTCAAGGCAAGGGTTTTCCAGGACGATTAAGAATTTGACAGCGCACAAAGGAATTTTCAGAGTGGACTGAACCAAGGCTTGGTGGTGGTAAAACTCCCTGCTCTCTGAGGTCTCCACCTTCCCCGTCCCATCAAGAAATGTCTCTGCTGGAAAAGTCTGTTTTCCACCCGTGGGCCGGGACCGCCAATCACGTGAAGAGGAGCCTTCTTGGCCAGGAAGCCCTTTGCTAGCCTCCGCTTCCGTCCATGCCACGCACGCTGCCCCCAGGAAGGCCTGCTTCTCACCTGGTGTCTTCACTTCTTCCTTTGCTCTGCTCCGGGATGTAGGTTTCATATGTAGCCTAGGAAGGGGCCGGAAGGCCCAATTGCAGGGCGACTATTATTATTATCGACTCTCTTTTGATGAGCTTGTGCCCATTTTCACGTTCTCACCTGCCTGGGGCCCTAAGGAACTTGGTTCTCAGCTATGCTGACTCCCATGCTTACCGATCCTACATTTCCCTTCATATAGTAACTGGAGGCAGATTTTCAAATGGAGAAACCAGGGGCTAAGAGAGTCCCCAGCAGTCCAGGTTGTAATCAGGAGCCCAGGAACCTGACTCCGACTGCTCTGATGGAGCTCCTGTCTCCATCGTTGGGGACTTCGAGCCTGGAAAGTGCTCATTCTAGAAGACAATCCCAAGCTTCTCTCAGCCTCTAGCTGTGCCTGTCTCCTCTCGGGAAGGCTGTGGAACGGCTGCGTCTGACCCCGTAGTGGGAGAACTGAGAATTTGAAGCCAATAACTCACCAGGGAGATGGTGGAGTTGGGGGACTGGGAGCGGCAGAAGCGTTTGAGTAAAGCCTCTCGTATCTGCAGGACAGGTAACGCCCTCGTTACACCAGCCAAAGTCCTGGCCTGGGCACCGCAAGTTGGGCGGAGGTTAGGTGGGCAGACTCACCTTCTTGTCCATGAGGCAACCAAACAGTAAGATGAAGACACCCTTAACGGGGGGATACGGGGATAAGTTAGTCATGGAGGAAGGAATCAACCGAAATCGACTCCCTCCCCTCCTCTTCCTTCAGCCTCTGTCATCCTGTCTAAGTTGTGTCCCGAGGCTTCCCATCTAGGGTTTTCTGGGCATTAGCACCGCTCGGTGCATAGAATCCATTTCAGGTGCTTCTCTGACCGCTTTGGTTACCAAGGGAATATCAATATCAGTTTGGGTACTGACAATTCCCTGACGTCTCTGCCCAAACCAGATACTGTTTCGCAGATGAGAAAACCAGAGCTCCCAGAGGTTTGTCCAAAGTCCTCCAGCGAGTCCGTGGAGGGACTCTGGCCCAGACCTACGTCTCCTAAAATTCCTGAGACTGCTTCTCCTGCTCCACCTCGACCCCTCCTCGAGAAGGCACTGGCAGTGACCTAGACCATCTAAAAGGGCAAAAGCACAGCCGGCGCTTTATCACCCACCTGGGTGGTGTTGAGAATCGTGAAGATGTAGTGAGGCACTGCGGAGACTTCCTCCAGCAGGGTGGCCAGGCCCAGCCCCCAGGTGAGGCCGAAGATGGGCGTGAGAACGAGCAGGGCTTTGATCACCGCCAGAAGGGCTTGGCGCCTCTCCGCCCGGGGCCCCTCTGACGGCGAAGGCCTCAGGAGCTTCCGCACGGCCATGGCGAGTACCAGCCCGTTCACGCCCACTATGGCCAGCACTGGCCCCACGAAGGTGTAGAGCGCCCCTCCCTTCCCACTTAACCAGCATGCCCCCTCCCTCAGGTATTGCCCTCGGGGTAGGTAGAGGGCCAGGGCGGCACCTGCAAACCCCATCGGGCACACGTAGCCGAGGACCACCATCAGGGAGAGTACTCGGCACTGGGACAGCTGATCGAAGACGAAGAGCAGCTGGTGGGCCAGCATCAGGGCCTGAGCCAGCATCCAGAAAAAGGTGGCCAGGTAGAGGAAATGACAGAGGAAGGCAGCGGCCAGGCAGAGCGGGCTTCGGGGCCCCGGAGGAAGCAGTGGGGCTCCCAGGAAGCAGGCGTCTGCGGCCAAAAGGCAGAGCACCACGTTGAGCAGGGCCGTGTGGCGTAAGTAGGCGACTTTGCTCTGTACCACCACTCTCCAAACCAGCCTGTACACACCTAGGCACACAAGCAGTGCCACGATGGAGGCCCCCAAGCCCACCTGACTCAGCCGCTCCAGGGTGAGGTTTTCCGGAACAGTGTTTGGGGACGTGAGGACGGAGAAAGCGGTGAGGTGCCGACAGACGCACCGGGTGGTGGGGCTGGCACGAGCTGTCTGCACCTGGCACCCTTCGTCCGACCAGCCCCCCTTGCCCCGGAAGAGGCTGTGGTCCCAGAAGACACAGTGCGGAGTGCTACCCGTGCCCCCGAAGTCCATGATGACTTCTCCCTGGCCGAAGGCCTGCCCACCTGCCATGACGGAGATGGCGAGGACCAGGCCGGGAGTGGCATAGACGGAGTCCCCCAGCCCCTGCCCGTAGCTTGAGGGCAGAAGGCGGTCCAGTTTCTGCAGCACCAGGCTAGTAATACTGACGTTGGTGCCGTTACGGCCCAGCGGGGCCAGGGAGCACCTGGGAATGTGGGCCCGCAGTGGGGGCTGAGTGTGGAAGGAGACTCTGTAGTCAGCGGGAAACGGCCCAAGCAGCTGGGTCTGCAGCCGCACGTTTTGCAAGCTGAAGGAGAAGGGGTGATCCTGAGGGCACAGACTGCGTGCCAGGGTCTCTACAGCCAGCAGGAGATCTGAGCCTGTCGAGGGCTTCTGGGCCTGGGCTGGGGTCCACAGAGAGCTGGTGTCCAGGTCTAGGACCTTGTCTGTGGTTTTCAGGAGAGCCTGCGGCACCCAACAGAGAGCCCAGCAAAGAGATGAGCGCTGGCCGCTAGAACCCAGGGCGCCGTGTCAGGGGCGCTGGGAACCAGAGGCCCCAGACCTACCTTTCCTAGGCTTGCACAAGAGACCCAAGAGGGGAGGGAAAGGGGAAGGGGAAGACAGGCCCGAGAAGGGAGAGTTTCTAGATGGGAAGAACGGGCAGCCGTTGGGCTAACCACCGGGGTGGCTTCAAGTACGTGGTCTCCCGATGCGCATCCAGCGCCTCCATCTGACGACCTTTCTCTCGCCTCCATCCCTTGGGCCACCCAGGGTGAAGGGGGCCCCTCTCCAATGCCTTGACCCCAACAGGTCTGTAAAGCTAGGAGTGGGGCCCAGTGGTTAGCGGGCACGATGTTCTGAAGTGGAAGGCCACATGCATGTCTGTCCACCCACATGTAACATACATTCCCGGATGGAGGGCGCAATGTCATTGGCGCTGGTTATTCTCTTGGATGCAGCTTAATGGTCGTCAGTCGTTGCCCACGCTGGGAGCTGGTTCAGGTGAGTCCAGCAAAAGCTGAGGGCGTGGGGACCTCCATGTAGGTATCGTGTGTGTGCGTGTGTCTGTTTGGGCACGTGAGTTTACCCCATATCCACCCATCTCTGCGTGTACATAAATGCTTCTGAACTCGTGTCTTCTCATCCCTTCCTGCCTTCCCCGACCTCCCACGTGTTCCCAGCCTCAGACCTTGTCCATATTCCATGGCCTTGGAAACTGATGTCCAAGGGGCGAGATGGACCAGGAGAGCAGACACTCAGACTCTCTCGAAAGGTCTGCCTTCTGACAGCCCATGGTGATGCCAGAGGGACAGAAGTGCCCAGAGGTAAAGAGCTTCGGGCCCCCACCACCCCGGCGGCCCCCCGCCGTGGCTCAGAGATCTCACCTCCAGGGCGCTGCGGTTAAGCTGTATTCTGGCATCCACCACCACCTTGGCCAGGAAGGATATGGTGCCCAGCAGTGCCAACAAGTCAGAGGGCGAGCTCACCGCCTTCGCCTGCTCCGACAGCTCAGCCAGGATCTGTGGCGCCTCCACAGCAGGCCAGCCCTGGCCTGCCCGCAGCAGCTGAGACAGACCAGACACAGCAGGAAGTGGGGGGGGGGGGGGGGGAGGGGGGGATGGGCGAGTCGTCACAAGGGAGGGGCCGCTCCTCCCCCATCCAGCTCTTTCCTCCCCAGCCCTGCTCCAGTCCCCGGGGGAGCGGGAAGCCACGCGGAAGGAACTCACACCCGTGTTAGTGGGCTGGACACTTGGTGGGACTAGGATTGGAGGAGAGCGCCCTCCCCACCATGAGAGTCCCGGGCATCTGTGGCCCCCACCCTCACACCCTGGCTCTGCCAGGCTCCGGTTCAGGGAAGGTGAGGGGCCTCCAGGCCAGGCCTCAGGGGGAAAGGGTTCTAAAGCTAGGTCCCGAGCGAGAAAGGGGTAGGTCATGGAGGGCGAGGCCCGGAGCAGCGGGGCCTGAAGCTTTACCCAGGCTCTGTGAAACAAGGCCAGGACCCCTGCGTCCGTGCAGCCGCCGTGGATGGGCTCCCAACTGCCATCAGGCCCGCAGGTCCGCTTCACCACACCTGTCCTGTTCACTGGACACGGGGCCTGTGCCACGTGGCCAGCCTTGGTGACATTCCAGGCAACAGCTGAGGAGTCCTCAGGGCAGGTGGCGTCTCCGTCTGAAGAATGATATCAAGGAGGCTCAGCAACCGTGGTCTAGCCCCAGCCTCCCCCGCGTTTGGGGTCTGGAGACTGGCCGTGTGGCCCAGTGTAGGGGAAACGTCGAGGAGCTCCCAGGGCGAGCAGGTGAGAGCTTGGACCCAACCAGCTGGACCCCGAGCCCCACGTACCCTGGATGATGGTGACAGAGACGGGGACCCTGAGAGGGGTCAGTCCTGGGCTCTGCAGCTCACAAGTATACGTGGTGTCAGCGGCAGGGCAGCGCTGAACGGTCAGCACGAGGCACCAGGAGCCTGGCGTGTTGACTAAGGAGGCTGAAGGTGACACGAGAGAGAGGGGAGCGGTTACCGGGCCTGGAGCAGACCCAGAACCCGGCCGGCCCAGAGATGCCCTTTCAGTCTCTCTAGCAACTTCGGAAGCAGATGATGCCGTGGGGCAGAGCGGAGTTGTGTGCGAGCATCAAACTGCAGAGGCGGAGCTTGGATCTTGGTGAAGGGCACCTGGGGGTCTCTAACCAGCCCCAGGACTCGAAGCCAGGTTGCAAAATGGGGACTATCACCAAAGGAACTTCACAGAGTGTGTGGCCAGAGTTCATTAAGGTCGTGGGAAAACATTTTGTGAGCAGTTATCTACACTCATGCGGTTACTGCTGTATCAGGAGGGTTAGGATCGCTCACGGGGTAACCACGGTATTGAATGAACTTGGA
This sequence comes from Lynx canadensis, assembly GCF_007474595.2. Classification (NCBI taxonomy): domain Eukaryota; kingdom Metazoa; phylum Chordata; class Mammalia; order Carnivora; family Felidae; genus Lynx; species Lynx canadensis. The sequence goes on along the minus strand of NC_044305.1, from coordinate 119,144,098 downwards.
CCCGGAGCCCCACGTTGAACTGCAGCCTCTCTGCTTCCTGGGAGTTGAACAGCCAGCTGCTTGGAGGACACCAGCTGCCCCTTGTCCCCTGAGCCAGACACAGCGCTCCTTGTACCTTTGCTGCCCTCTGCGGGGCTCCAGGAAGCCGTGTAGACCAGGTGTGTGCTGGGGAGGCAGCAGCTCAGCTGGAAACCGGGGCTGGTGGTGCAGGAGATGGAGAGCTGGTCTGGAAGCCGGGCCACGTCTGTCGCCTGCAGGGGCACCTTCACCACCTGGTACAGCTCCCACCTGAATCCCTGAGCTTCGAAGCGGCACATGTACTCACCTGCAGATACACACCTGCTGTACCTCCCAGCTCCTCCGGCCCCACCCCTGCGCCGCAGAAGCTCTCCTGCCAGGTCTGGCCTCTGCTTAAGCCCAGCAAGAAAGATCCCTGCCTGGGTGGCTCAGTCGGTTGCACATCTGACTTCGGCTCAGGTCATGATCTCACAGCTCGTGGGTTCGAGCCCCACTTCGGGCTCCGTGCCGACAGCTCAGAGCCTGGAGCCTGCTTCGGATTCTGTGTCTCCCTGTCTCTCTGCCCCTCCCCCACTTGTGTGCGTGCACTCGGGCTCTCTCGCTCTCAAAAATAAATATTAAAAATTTAAGAAAGAGAGAGAGAGAGAGATCCCTGCCTTGGAAGGGGTTTCTAGGAGGAAAAGGACTGGAGAAGAGGCTCCTAACTTTTGTTTTTAATAGCCTGGAACCTCGAATCCTAAGGTGAACGTCTTCTCCACCAGGAGATGCCTTTCCAGCACTGCCCGCTGCTACTGCAACATCTTGAAGAAAAACAGGCGTCTGTTCTCTGCTGAAATGGAAGCCCATTCTCTGGATTGTTCACCTCCGGGCCTTTGTTTCCCCAGAATGGGTAAATGGGAAGATGAAAAGGGAAAAGAAGGGGAGAGAAGAAGAGCAGGAAGGAGAGGAGAGGGAGGAGGGGGAAGGCAAGGTGCGGGAGGAAGGACAGAGAGAAGAGGAGGACGGAGAAGAGAGATGAGCGGAAGGGCAGGCTGGCTACCTGCCCATTTATGCGAGATGTTGAGGATGCTGAGGACAGCCTGGCCCGGGCTGGAGGTCAGGGACACCTGTGTCCCCGGCTGCAGGAGGATGGGTCTGGGGCTCCCCGCAGGCCGCAGGAACCAGTTTAGGTTGGTGGTCTCATGGCTCGTGACGAGGGTCAGGTTCAGCGTGTTGCCAGGCATCTGCACCTGGGAGTTCAGGCTCAGTGTTCCGGGGACTGTGGGGAGGCAGGAGGCAGGGGCCGCTTAGAGGATGAATTGTGGCCCTCCACGTGGCTAAGCTCTCACTCCTTCCCCATCGTCCGAAACCCATTCCTCCTCGCTTCCTCCCCACGCCCCCAATACTGTTTTGTTTTGTCCCTGGCTGCTGCAGTCCAGACCTATCTGTCATTGGGAACCAACGGGGAAGCCTTTTGGCCGGTGATTTCCACTCCCCTAGGTAACCTGGGGCCGCCGGAGCCCCTTCCTGGCCTTCCGGGGTCAACAGCAGTCACTCTAGCACTTTCTCTCCGTGTCCATATGTCTCAGGAGCTCTGTTGTTCATTCGTCTCCCTACTCGGGCCCCAGGCTCAGGGCTGTGATCTGCCCGGATAACTGGCATTTCTCCCACCACCGGGAGCCACTGGGCTTGGGCCGGCTGGCAGAAACACAAGGGTCAGAGAGGAGAAAACACGGGCTTTCTTTCACTTGGGCCCATTGGTTTCCAAGTTCCCAAACCTCCTCACCAGGTGGCAGCAGCTGGCAGTACCCGGCTTCAGGAGGGCTGAAGACCAGACAGCCACAGGGCCCGCGGCTGCGGGGACTCCCGCAGGGACGGCGACGGAAGCAGACGCTGGCATTCCACTGGTACCCAGGGAGGCAGGCACAGTAGGTGCGGCCATCGTGGTGGACATTACACTCTGGGGCAGAAGGAGGGGACGAGAAGTGGGCAGCCTGTGTGAGACAGCCAGGTAGTCAGGACCCGATGCCCGAGAGGCTCTAGGGCTGGGTGCCTGGAACAATCCCGAAGTCACAAGAGCCTCAGCCATCCGGGACTGCCTCCTCAGGCCAGGGTTCAAAGCAGCAAAGGTCCTGCTGGGCAAAGTCCTCAAGGGTTGGGGGCGGAGAAGTGCCAGCCCACCACCGGCTGCCTCTTGGGCCTCTGCAGAGTTTCGAAGAGGGGGGCATAGAACAGGAAGGAAAGGGTCTGTCTGGGGAGGGAGATGGGGAAGGAGCTGGGCCATGCAGACCCTCCAGGAAATGGAAAGGGGCAGCCGTTCAGGCAAGCTGGCCGCAGGCCTGGGAAGCCCAGGTTCCTTTCCGTCTGAGCCTCCTTCCCCCACAAGCAGTGTAAGGGCCGCTGAGAGCTGAGAGGCAGGGCTCCGTAGAATCCCCCCTACCTGTGGTGAGGCCGAGGCCAGCGAGAGTTGCTGGGGGAGAGGAGGCCGAGGCAAAGGGGGGAGTCAGGGTCCTGGAGAGTGTCAATGGCCAGGTCTGATTTGAAAAGTCCAGCTGTACGTAGACTGAGACCAAGACTGATTCTACAGAGGAGAGACAGCAAGGCCAGGGTCCCCTTCTGCCTCCCACACCTGGCTGGTGACTGCCAGGACCCAGGGCAGGCCCCACCTCCCATAGGCCAGCTAGGAGCTGACAAGCCTCAAGAGGGCCATAGCCCTCACTAGCTGGGGTGCGGTCACACGCAGCTCCACGCCACCCTTCCCCCCAAACCCTCAGCTCACAGACGAGCCTCTCCAAGATGGAGGATTTTCTCAAGGCCTCTCAGCCAGAGAACTGGAATCTGGACCTGTGCGGCCGCCATGACCAGCCGTGGATCGGTACCTCCACAAGTGCGCCCTCTTCAGCCTCATTCCCCGCTCCCTCTGCTCCCCCCCCCCCCCCCCCGCTTCCCCTCCCTCCCCTCACCCCTTCCTCCTCCTCTCCACTCCATCCACTCACCACCTGCTCCACTCTTTTGGTTCAGTTGCTGCCCCGATTCCCCTCCAGCCTGACTCTGTCCCTGGAACAGAGCACGAGGAGAGACCTCTGAGAGGGGGCTGACCCCACATTTCTTCCAGGGACACCTTCTTCCCCAAGCAACTTGGGGACTAGCCTGAGTCATTTGGCATGACTCTACCTCTTTGAAGCTCTTCTCTCTCTTTTTTAATGTTTACGTTTGAGAGAGAGAAAGAGAGAATGGGGGAGGGGCCGAGAGAGGGTGGGGGGACAGAGGATCTAAATTGGGCACCGTGCTGACAGCAGTGAGCCCCAATGTGGGGCTCGAACTCATGAACTGAACTGTGAAATCATGACCTGAGCCGAAGTCAGACGCTCAACCGACTGAACTCAGACGCCCCCTTGAAGCCCTTCTTTTTGCCTGTAATCCAGCAGGCACATCAGGAGGGGAAAGCAGGCTTCTGGGAGGAGGCGGCAGGGATACAGCCCCAAGGACCCCGCCAGGCCCTGCAAACGCCACCTGAACCCAGGAACCAGGCACACCCTGGAGAGTCAACATGCTTTGCTTAATTCCTTCCTGAATTTACCTGTCCCTGGGCCTCTAGGCTAATTGAAACGCTGTGTCTGGAACACCGGTGGGGAGGGCTGGGCAGAGCTGGCTGGGGCTCAGAGGCTTGGGGACTTCTATTCCCTCCAAAGGAACTGTGACCGAGGGTGGGCATAAGGCAGCATCTTCCCTCGGTCTCTTGTTCCTGTAAATTACTTCCTCACCAACTCCTCCCTCTCCCAAAGTTGTACGTGAATGTGGGTATCTATCCAGATACAGATACAGATACAGATACAGATACAGATACAAATACAGGTACAGAGAGATACAGATATAGACGCTACCTGGGAGAAAACAGATCAAAAAGTGCTAACTTCAACTCTGCTGTCTTTCTTCAGATTCTCTCCTGTCCTCTATGCCGGTGGTTCCCAAATCTGGAAAATTTTTCTTTTCTTTTCATTTTTTATTTTTAATTTATTTTGAAAGTGAGACAATGTGAGCAGAGGAAGGACAGAGAGAGGGAGACACGATCCGAAGCAGGCTCCAGGCTCCGAGCTGTCAGCACAGAGCCCGATGCGGAGCTCAAATCCACAGACTGGGTGATCATGACCTGAGCCGAAGTCAGACACTCAACCGACTGAGCCACCCGGGCGCCCCTTTTCTTTTAATTCTTAAAGGGCAAGCTTGACTGGGAGAGCCTTCTGGCATCACTGGAGTTCACAGTGACTCAAAGAAATAAAAGCTATCCCACAGCCTGGAAAATGAGACTGACCTCTCAGAGATTTTACAACAAACTGGCCTTTCTTTTTTACATGACTTCTCCCCCTGACCCTTGCCCCTCCACCTGTCCCTTCATCCACAGCTTGCTGCGTCTTACCTGGGCCCTCCCCCCGGTTTTACTCACAGGTTGGCATACTTGAGCAGCTGGTGACCCCACCAGAGGGAGAGTCACAGCCAGGAGTAGCAGGGGGACAGCCGAGTAGATCATGCCTCAGTGGATCAGTCCTCCTGAGTCCTCAGGCTGCTGCATGATGCAAATTTCCTCCAAGAGTTGTTGGCGAGGCCCAACACAGCCGCGATGGGAGGGAAGAGGGGGCAGGAGTCGCCAAATTTACAGAGGAAGTGCTGCAGCCTGTGACTAAGTCACATGGGCATCTAGGTCCCTGTGGGGCCACCTGGAACCCACATGCCCCAGTGAGAATGGTCTGCTCAGGTTCTGGGGTCTGAACCAAGAACTCAGTGAAGTGGAGACGGCTTGGGGGGGGGGGCGCGGCTCCTAGGTCACAGCCAGCAATGTGTCAATAAGCTAGGTTCAGTCATGTCTCCAGGATTGTCCTGAAACTTCCAGGAAGCTGGGTCATTGATCCCAGAGCCCAGAAAAGACGAACATTAGGGCTGTATGTATCATACAGCCTAAGATAATTTCCAGAGTCTTAAATTTAACAAAGAACCTGGGAAAATGCTGGGAGAGATTATCAAGGAATTTCACAAAATGGTTTTGAAGTGTGGATGGCTTTTCTAAACAAGACACAAAACCCAGAAAGCCAAAAAGAAAATGAAGCTTTAATTTGGGGATGAAAAGGGCATTAGGATAAAAAGGCAAAAGATAACATGTTTGTAGTATGATGACTGAATAAAGGGCCAAACTTAACATAAGAAATTTTTATCTTACAGCATTAAGATAGAACATGGATAAAAATAAGAAAAAAAAATCAGTTTACTGAAAAAGCAATGTCAATAGTTTGATATACATAAAAATCCACATTGAAATAAGAAAATACTGTCATCTACTAATTATCAAAAGACAAGATATGTATTGATCATATTCAGTGTTGACAGAAGTGTAGTGATACGTGGGTACAAAAATGTGTGTATAAGGATGTTCAAGGCAGAGTTATTTGTGATAGTAAATGAGTTAAACAACCAAAATATCCATTCAAAAGGGACCATTCCAAACAACAAGACATTGTTGTGGAAAAAAAGTCAAGTAAACTCTATTTTGGACTGCATCTCAATATATATGGTGAAGTTTAAAGTGTATATTATGCTCACCTTTATGTAAAAAAAGGGAATCTATATTAAATACTTGTGCTTTCTATACCTAGAAAAGATATTTCTAGAATGGCTATTTCTGGAAAAACACATCAGAAAGTTGGCGAGTGTTGCTTCTGGGAAGGGGAGTAAGGATCTGGGTGTGTCTGTTTGGCATATATTTTTTCTAAACAGAGGCATGTATTTTTGTAATCAAAACAAAAAAAAAAAAAAGAAAGGGTTGATTTAAACACACACACACACACACACACACACACACACAGATCCTAGAGTAAAAATCCAGTCTCAGTACATTTCTACTTCACTACCTCCTCAAGTCTCCCCTTGCTAGACAGCTATGGAAGGCATAGGGGACACATAGAACAAATACGTGCATGGGAAACAAAGACTTTGTAAGTAATTCATTTCAGAAAGCTTGAAAACGGTGAAGAATCGGGTTTGAGAACCAGAGTGAGAAGCTACGATGCTGGGCGTGGGATGCTATCAGCATGGCGAGAACCGTGCAGTGTAGCGGCAGGTGGTCTGAGACGCTCCTGGGGGATACAGGACACTAACAGCATCTGCCACGGTCACCAAAGTGCACCAGTCAAAGCATGAAGTGGCCCCGGACAATGCTCGACAGGGGCTCCCGAGGAGCAGGGACTACAGAAGAGAGAAATGGAGCTGTTTCCATAATTTTAGAGAAGTTCAACACATCCGTGCCGGCACAAAACAATGCCTAGAAAAGATTGGAAGGAAATGCTACAGGCTCTACAACGCATCCGTTGGCTTGACCTCAGGATTCCCCAGGACCTAGTACCATGCACCAGAGGCCTTAAGTAACATTTGTTTCAAGTGAATCAATCCACAGATGAAACACACCAAGATGTTAAGGGTGGTTCTAACTAAATGGTAGGATTTGGCATGTTTTTCTGTGTTTCTGTATTTTTTAATTTGGTACTCCATAATGGAAAAAAAGCCTTAATAAAAATGTCAAATCTTACAGTCTCAACTCCTTTATGTACCAATCGGGTTCAGAGTTCTTCATGTTTGCCCAGGTGTCCTCAGTTGCCAGGAAGCACCTGCAGGTTGACTCAGGTCTCAGGCTTAGGGTGGGGTTCAGACAAACAGGTACTTATTGCTGCCACCAATGTACTCCCCAAGTCCAAGGCCAACCATATGGCTATTGGCCTCTATTGGCGTCTGCCCTGCCGGCAGCTTTTCGGTTGCACCCTGGGGCAAAGAAATTTCTTTTCCGTTCCTTTGGGCTTTGAGCCCTCCAGGACACGTCAGCAGGGTCTTCGATAACAAAGGTTTGCGATCTGGGCTTCTCTTATCTGTATCCAAGCAGGTTATCTTAAAACCTCCTTTACTGGGGCGCCTGGGTGGCGCAGTCGGTTAAGCGTCCGACTTCAGCCAGGTCACGATCTCGCGGTCCGTGAGTTCGAGCCCCGCATCAGGCTCTGGGCTGATGGCTCGGAGCCTGGAGCCTGTTTCCGATTCTGTGTCTCCCTCTCTCTCTGCCCCTCCCCCGTTCATGCTCTGTCTCTCTCTGTCCCAAAAATAAATAAACGTTGAAAAAAAATTTTTTTAAAAAAAACCTCCTTTACTATATAAACTACTAATAGGTTACTAAAGAATAAATGTAGCTTAGACCTTTATCCCATGAGAATCCTAACTTCTTATTCTCTTTCCACCAGACATGGCATTACATTATTGGCAACAGTAAATGATAGATTGTTAGATTGGGAAGGGAACTTAGCTGAGATATTGATGCAGGCAGGCTGGGTCCAAGGATCCATCGTGGGGGGTAGGGGAGGGGGGGGGGGTCCTGCAGGACCAGGCAAGAGGCTACAGGGTAGAAGTCAAATGCAAGCTAGGAAGAAGTGAAAACAGAGTTTACTGAATAGCACGAGTGACAGAATAACAGATGAGTGCCTGGTAGACTCAGAAAGGAAAGGAGAGTTAGTCTCATTGTAGCTTGGGGTTAGCGGTTTATATTGGAAAGGGGTCCTGTATACGTGTTCCTTCAGGAATCCAGGGTTGGTCCGTCAAAGGTGAGTGACCGGTGAATAATAGGTTTTCTCCCTTCCGTCCTTCCTTCCTTCCTTTCTTTTAAATATATTTATTTATTTTGAGAGAGACAGAGACAGCATGAGTGGGGGAGGGGCAGAGAGAGAGGGAGACAGAGAATCCCAAGCAGCCTCCATATTGTCAGCAAGGAGCCCGATGCAGAACTCGAACTCATGAAACTATGAGATCATGACCTGAGCGAAACCAAGAGTTGGATGCTCAATCAACTGAGCCACCCAGGCGCCCCTATTATTTATGGAATAGGTGGTATTCCATAAATCGGTGAAGGTGGGGACTACCGATGCCACCTTCAGCCAGGTTTGTTTGACGCTAACGTTCTGGAACATATTTGGGATCCGGCTCTTCTTAGATCCTGTCAGGTGTTTGGGGCCTGAGGACCAAAAATGATTAACTCTCTTGCTTTCCCCCTTGGAGTGGAAACCCGGGTAGCTTCTCTGGTTTTTACTCAGATGCAAATAGAAATACAGAACATGAGTCAATAGGGCCGAGCAGGAAAACGGAGATGGAGCCTTTTAAATTTTTTTTTTTAACGTTTATTTATTTTTGAGACAGAGAGAGACACAGCATGAATGGGGGAGGGGCAGAGAGAGAGGGAAACACAGAATCGGAAGCAGGCTCCAGGCTCTGAGCCATCAGCCCAGAGCCCGACGCGGGGCTCGAACTCGAGGACCGCGAGATCGTGACCTGAGCCGAAGTCGGACGCTTAACCGACTGAGGCGCCCCGAGATGGAGCCTTTTAAAAATGGAGTCTCTTCCTCTTAAATACAGAGAACAAACTGAGGGCTGCTGGAGGGGAGGTGGGCGGGGGGGGGGGGGGGTTAAATGGGGGATGGGCACTAAGGAGGGCACTTGTTGGGATGAGCACTGGGTGTCATAAGTAAGAGACGAATCACTGGGTTCTGCTCCTGAAGTCAAAACTGCACTGTATGTTAACTAACTTGAATTTAAGTAAGTAAATAAATAAATAAACAAACAAATAAATGGAGTCTCCTCAGTTTCCCTATCTCAGTATTATCTACTTCAGCCTTCTCACTTATAGAGGAGGAAAAGGAGCCCAGAGGAGAAACTGACTTGGCAAAGATCACACAATTAGTGGATGGCCGAGCCAAAGCTTGAAGCCAGGTGTTCTGACTTTGAATTGAGGGAATTTCGATACAGGGAATTAAGCTGGATTAATTTTAAATATAGAATAACTAGAACTTCTGGCTACAAAAATGAATTAAAGATAATATGAGATAGCATTGATCCCACAAAGAAAGCAGTTCTTCAAAAAGGCTTCTTTTCCTAAGGAGGAGAGGAAAATAAATACAATCTAAAACCAGGCAAGGGTAGGAGGGTATGAATCAGGCAGTTTCTTTGGAAGTCAGCTCACGAATACCTTACTTATCTAGAGGTCCTTATTTGGCAAATGTGACCATTGGGAATAAACCTGTGATCTACAAGGAAAAATACGAAATACCTTACACAAATCACCAAAGGCTTCCAGATGGTAATATAACTCCGCGAAAGAAGTTTTGTTTTGTTTTGTTTTGTTTTTTCTTTTTCTCCTCTGAGTGAACAGCTATGTATTAAGGTTTGATGAGGGGCAACTAATGGAGAAGCAGACACAGGAGTCAGACAGCTGGGGATCCAAATCGGCTTCATTACGGGAAGAGCTGAGTGGGAGAAGGTGGTTTGGATCTCAGCCAGATGCACTTCCCAATACATCCTCCTCGAACTGAATTTGCGAAGCTGGACCCTGATACAGCCAGGCATCTCCGGGTGTCCCTTGCGGGGACGGGCTTGCTGAGAGCGAGTCTGGAGGACGGGCCACTCCCAAAGAGGGTACACCCAGAGCCTGTTCTGCATGTCTTATCAAGCAGTTAAACCACTTTTTTGCTTGGGGAAGAGGTTGGGGGGTGAGGGGGGAACAAACGGTTTATCCTTCCGGGGAGGAGAATTTCCCTCCCTTCAGTGGAAAGAAAGGGGAGAAGAATTGAAGAAGCTTCCTTGCCAGCACCATCCAAGATGATAACAAGGTTTGTTTCAATATTCTAGTGAAAGAGAAAACTGGAAAACTTCACTTAACTAATTGACGAAATATACAAATGGGTAGATTTTATCAAGTCAGTAAACCTAGAAAATGCGTTTCAATATAAGCCATATAGGAAGGTGTGCGAGAGCAAAACATAGTAGGTACTTGTACTGGAAAACCTACTTTCATGCTTATATTCTACTTACTTTTTGACTCGCTTCCTAGAATTACCTTCCATCCATAATCCCCGGTTTACTGTGGAACTAGTCGTTTTACACCGTCATGCTGCTCTCTGATCACAGTGGAGTCAGTGAGGACACATCTAATGCCACCTTGGGAACATTTCTCTCTTCTGAGATATTCTAGGAGATGGGACCTAGTAAGAGCCTGAGGTTGGACCTGCAACATGTAAAACTCAGCAGCTACTGTTTTTCGGCTGCGTGGACTGGGGAGATGGTCCGGGCTTAAAGGAAGAGTGAGACTAACGTGTGGACGGAAACAGAAGAAGGGAAAATTGGAAGGTGTGTGGAAGAGGGAAGGAAACGGACAGTCCATCGTTTCAACTTTAGTTTATCCTTTCTTTTTTTCTTTTAATGTTTCTTTATTTTTGACAGACAGAGCGAGCAGAGGAGGGGCAGAGAGAGAGGGAGACAGAGGATCCGAAGCAGGCTCTGCGCTGTCAGCGGGCGATGCGGGGCTCGAACTCACCAACCTCGAGATCACGATCCCAGCCAAAGTCCGACGCTTAACTGACTGAGACACGCAGGTGCCCCCAACTTGAGTTTATTCTGGATGCTTATTTGCACTCCTGATCTTGAGTCCCATCAGGGACCCCAACTTCTTTCAATGATTTCCCTTCTTGCTTGAGCTAGTTAGGGCAGGTTTCTGTTATTTATAATTAAAGGAATGTGTATGGACACGTGCTCAGAAAAGCCAAGGAAGCTATAATAATAGTGGAAAAGCGGTTATTGTATTAAACTACAGGATTACAGGACCTTGTGATTCAAGACAATCACTTCATCTTTCTAGAGACCTCACTTTTCACATCAGTACAATGAAGGAGTTGAATTATATGATCTTTGGAGCACAGTTGACCCTTGAACACCATGAGTTTGAACTGCGCGGGTCCACTTATATGCAATTTTTTTTCAGGGCGCCTGGGTGGTTCAGTCAATTAAGTGTCCGACTTCGGCTCAGGTCACGAGCTTGTAGTCCGTGAGTTCGAGCCTCACGTTGCCCTGTGCTCTACCTTTTATTCCCATGACCTATTCATCCCATACCTGGAAGTCTGTACCTTCCATTCCCTTTCACCCCTTTCACCCATCCCCCTCCATTCCCTTTCTTATGATTTTCTCAAGATTTCACTTTCTCTAAGTTACTTTATTATAAGAATGTAGTATATAATATATGCAACACACAAAATATATGTTAATTGACTGTTTATATGATCAATAAGGCTTGCCCTCAACAGTAGGCTATTTGTGGTTAAGTTTCTGGGGAGTCAAACGGTATACGTGGATTTTGGACTGTGCTAGGGGTCAGCACCCCTAACCCTTGAGTTGTTCAAAGGTCAACTGTACTTTATTTTTTTTTTAATTTTTATTTTTCAACGTTTATTTATTTTTTTGGGGACAGAGAGAGACAGAGCATGAATGGGGGAGGGGCAGAGAGAGAGGGAGACACAGAATCGGAAACAGGCTCCAGGCTCTGAGCCATCAGCCCAGAGCCCGACGCCGGGCTCGAACTCACAGACCGAGAGATCGTGACCTGGCTGAAGTCGGACGCTTAACCGACTGCACCACCCAGGCGCCCCAAAGGTCAACTGTACTTTAAAAATGTTGTTCCACTTCTTTCTGGCCTTCATGGTTTCTGATGAAAAATCCATGGTTATTGTTCCCTTGTAAGTAATGTATCATTTCTATGGCTGCTTTCAAGGTTTTTTCTTTGTCTTTAATTTTTAGCTGTTACAAGGTGGCTAGGCTGGGCCTTTTTTTAAGGCTTACCCTGTTTTGGATTCACTGAGCCTTTTCCATACGTAGCTTTATGTGTCCCATCAAATTTGAGCCATTATTTCTTCAAATAGTTTATCTGCACCACGTTCTTTCTCCTCTCTTTCTTGGACTCTAATGCCAAATATTAGACTTTTATTTTCTGTATTTTTTCGTAGACCTGTGTTCAGGTTTTCAAATTTTTTCCCTCTGTTGTGAATAACAGGTGTGATTTAGTTAAGGATGTTGAGATAGGAAAATCATCCTGGATTATCTGGGTGGGCCCAATGTAATCACACACTTCCTTATAAAAGGACGACAGGAGTGTGAGGGACAAAAAAACACAAAAAACAAAAAAAAAACCAATCTACAACAGAAGCAGAGGTTGGAGTGATGCACTTCGAAGCTGGAGAAAGGGACCACGAGCCAAAGAACACAGGCAGCCGCTAGAAGCTGGAAGAAGGAAGGAAATGGATTCTTCTCTGGAACCTTCAGAAGAAATGCAGCCCTACCGGCATCTTGATGTTAACCCTGCAACATTCCTTCAGACTTCTGATCCTCATAACTGTAAGATACGACGTTTGTTTTGTTTTAAATCCTTACGTTTGTAGTAATTTGTTACAGAAGCAATAGGAAACCAATACAGAGTCTATGCAGTAATTTAAAAAAAAATTATGATTACGGCATTACCATTTGGTTCTTTATATTTTCTATGTCTTCGCTGAGACTTCTCATCTTCTCATTCAACAATGTTCATACGACATTTTTAAAATACTTGCCTTAATGTCTTCTTTTTGATCATTCCAACGTCTGCGTCATTTCAGCATTGGTGCCTGTTGATTGTTGTTTTTTTTCTTTTTTTTCCCCATGTGAGTTGAGATTTCCTATTTTTTTATATGCCAAGTAATTTTGGATTGTATCTGGACATGTGATATTATGTTATGAGACTGCAGGGACGCCTGTGTGGCTCAGTTGGTTGAGCGACCAACTTCGGCTCAGGTCATGATCTCACGGTTTGTGAGTTTGAGCCCCGTGTCCAGCTCTGTGCTGACAGCTCAGAGCCTGGAGCCTGCTACGGATTCTGGGTCTCCCTCGCTCTCTGCCCCTCCCCCACTCACGCTCTGTCTCTCTCTGTCTCAGAAATAAATAAACATTAAAAAAATTTTTTTAATTTCAACCCTATAGAAAATGTTGCTATTTTTGTGTAAGCGGGCAATTGACTGGTTTGGTTCATGTCATGAGATCTGCCCAACCTACCGTGGATTGTATTTTTCACATCAGTTCCCTTTTCACCAGCCGGCACAGTGCTCTTCAGATCTGCTGCGAATATGCCCCCTAGTGGTCAGTTTGCGCCCTGGTGACGGTCTGTCTCTTACTGTAGTTCTATCTACGGTACGCCGTTTGGGGTCAGATTCATGCAGGCACAACTGGAAGATGAACTCAGGAGTTCATAAAACTCAATGGGGTCGTTTTTCTAAACTCCTTCTCGCTCAAGTTAGTCAAATGACTCTGGAATGATACTCTTGTCAAAGTAGCAGGCACGTAGCACACTTACAACGGTCTCCATTGCATGTGTTTAAAAACATTGTAAAGAGCATTGCAGAATGTTTATCACACCGATTCTCTTAAGTAGCACTCTTCTCAAAGTAGCACAGCACTCTTATAACCATCTTTATTACATTTTTTAATTTATTTTTTTTAATATAATGTACTGTTAAATTAGCTAACATACAGGGTGTACGGAGTGCTCTTGGTTTTGGGGTAGATTCCTGTGATTCGTCACTTACATACAGCCCCCAGTGCTCATCCCAACAAGTGCCCTCCTCAATGCCCATCACCCATTTTCCCCCTCTCCCCCCACCCATCAACCCTCAGCTTGTTCTCTGCATTTAAGAGTCACTTATGGGGGCGCCTGGGTGGCGCAGTCGGTTAAGCGTCCGACTTCAGCCAGGTCACGATCTCGCGGTCCGTGAGTTCGAGCCCCGCGTCGGGCTCTGGGCTGATGGCTCGGAGCCTGGAGCCTGTTTCCGATTCTGTGTCTCCCTCTCTCTCTGCCCCTCCCCCGTTCATGCTCTGTCTCTCTCTGTCCCAAAAATAAATAAACGTTGAAAAAAAAAATTAAAAAAAAAAAAAAAGTCACTTATGGTTTGCCTCCCTCCCTCTCTGTTTGTAACGATTTTTCCCCCTTCCCTTCCCCCATGGTCTTCTGTTAAGTTTCTCAAGATCCACATATGAGTGAAAACATGATATCCGTCTTTCTCTGACTGACTTATTTCAATCAGTATAATAGCTTCCAGTTCCATCCACGTTGCTGCAAATGGCATAATTTCATTCTTTCTCATTGCCAAGTAGTATTCCACTGTATATATAAACCACATCTTCTTTATCCATTCATCAGTTGATGGACATGTAGGCTCTTTCCATAATTTGGCTATTGTTGAAAGTGCTGCTATTAACATTGGGGTACATGTGCCCCTATGCATCAGCACTCCTGTACCCTTTGGATAAATTCCCAGTAGTGCTATTGCTGGGTCGTAGGGCAGTTCTATTACATTTGTCTGTGTTTTTTAAATTTTCTAAATGAATTCTAGAATGACAATCATATCCATCTCCTTAAAACATTTTCTTTATAGCAGGTGAGTGGCACTTTTACAGTCATCATTATTACATGTGTTTTTAAACACTTTTCTAAATTTAGAAGAGCTAAGTATTCTTAGAACACTCAAGGGGCACCTGGGTGGCTCAGTCAGTTGAGCTTCTGACTTCGGCTCAGGTCATGATCTCACGGTCTGTGAGTTCGAGCCCTGTGTCGGGCTCTGTGCTGACAGCTCAGAGCCTGGAGCCTGCTTCGGATTCTGTGTCTCCCTCTCTCTCCCCATCCTTGCTCACGTTCTGTCTCTCTCTGTTTCTCAAAAATGAATAAACATAAAACATTTTTTGAAAAAAAAAAAAGGAATAATTCTTCAGCAGGACCAGGGTGACAGTGACCATGGCTGCCAGGGACCCCAGCCACAGGCACCTTCTTCATGAGAGAATTATTTCTTCTAATATATACCTAGGCTTTCATTTCTCAAATGAAATTTCTAGCACTGCATACAATTTAAAGGCTGTGCCTGGATAAAGATGGGATTTTTAGAAATAACCTATCAAGAGTGCTTTATCCTACTTAATTCTCCCTTGGCTTTTTACCTATTGCCTTAGTTGCAAGCCTTATTCCTTTATTTATCCATTCCCACTTTATAAAATGTTAGAACTGTATGGTTTTATGCTAAATTGTAGGACTTTACAGTTCTACGGTGTTAGCTCTGCACACTTTGCTATAATCTGGCAGATATGTCTTTAAAGGTAGTACATTTGAAGCAACTCTACCAAAATAATAAAAGGCCCGATAATAATAATAAATAAAGTAATAAAACACCCAATTCCTGGTATTCTTCTGTCTTTCCCTACTGGCCACCAATACATTTTTGGTTGGAAGAGATTTGTATGTGTTATTTTGTGCTTTTCTTTTAAATACCATGCTGTTTTACCTTTTTAAGTTGAGATAAAAATTCACTTCATATAAAATTTTAAAGGGTACATTTCAATAGTTTTTAATATATTCCCAAGGTTGTGCCACAACTATCTAATTCCAGAACATTTTCATCACCCCGAAAGAAACCCCATGCCTGTTAGAAGTTATTCTCAGTCCTCCTCACCCTCATTGCCTGGCAATCACTAATCCACTTTCTGTCTCTATGGGTTTACCTGTTCTGGAAATTTCATACAAATGGAACCATACAATATATGGTCCTTTGTGCCTGGCCTCTTTCACACAGCATAATGGTTAAAGGTTCATCCACGTTGCAGCTCGGATCAGGCCGCCATTCCTTTTTTGTGGCTGAATAATATTCCACCGTGTGGATATACACATTTTGTTCATCCATTCATCAGTTGAAAGACATTTAGGTTATTTCCATTTTTTGGCTATTATAAATAATGCTCCTGTGAGCATCATGTACAGGTTTTGGGGTATATTCCCAGGAGTGGAATTGCTAGGTCATATGGTAACTCCATGGTTAACTTTTTGGGGAACTGTCCAACATTTTTGCATAGGTGCTGCATCATTTTGTAATTCTACCAGCAACACACGCAAGAATTCCAGTTTCTCCTCATCTTTGCCAACAACTGTTATTTTCTGCGTTTTCCTCCTTTTTTTTTTTTTTTTTTTTTTTTCAACCACTCACCTTTCTTTTTAATGACTGTATATTTTACCACATTGGTTTACCATTGTTTACAGTTTGGGTCCTTAATTCACTGGACATTTTGATTGCCTGCATTTTCCCCCTCCAGTGATAAATATGGCTCTTTAAAATCTTGGCAATAAAGATTCTTTTCTTTCAGCTTACTTCCTGGAAGTATATTCTTCCAGTGTGGGGTCACTAGGGTAATGAATACGAAGAGTTTTATAGGACTTCCTGGTGACAGCAACACATATTTCTTTATCCCCTCACAGTTCATTTAATTCAGTGAAAGCTTAACGAAGCCCCTCTCTTCCTCGCCGCTCACTGGGGGTGAGCAGCCATCTCCTACTTGGCATCACGGCTGCCCTCAGACCTTTGGTGAAGCCCGAGATCATTAAAAAGAGGACCAAAAAGTTCATCCGGCACCAGTCAGACCGATCTGTCAAAATCAAGTGTGACTCGTGGAAACCCAGAGGCATTGACAATAGGGTACCCAGAAGTCGATGCCCAGCACTGGTTATGGGAGCGTCAAGAAAGCCAAGCATGTGCTGCCCAGTGGCTTCTGGAAGTTCCGAGTCCACAACGCCAGGGAGCTTGAAGTGCTGCTGATGCGCAGCAAATCTCACTGTGCAGGGATTGTCTACAATGTGTCCCCCCCGGAGACCCGCGAAGCCATGGTGGAAAGAACAGCCCAACTGTCCATCAGAGTCACCAGTCCTGATGCCAGGCTGCACGACGAAGAAAAGTGAATAGACAGCTCATATGCATATTGTGCTTATGTTAATAAAACCATAAAAGTACCAAGGCGGGGGCGGGGGGGCGGCGAAGGGACTTACTGAGGACTTGCTGAGTACAAGGCATTATGCTAGGTTCTGGGGTTTACAGTTGTGGTCCTTACCCTCAAGGCACTCAGAATCCAGTAAGACAGATAAGACAATAGAAAATTTCTGGGGCGCCTGGATGGCTCAGTCGGTTAAGCATCCGACTTCGGCTCAGGTCACGATCTCGCAGTTCGTGACTTCGAGCCCCCGCGTCGGGCTCTGTGCTGTCACCCTGGAGCCCGCTTTGGATCCTCTGTTCCACCCCTCTCTCTGTCCCTCCCCAGCTCGTGCTCTCTCTCTCAAAAATAAATAAACATTAGGGGGTGCCTGGGTGCCTCAGTTGGTTAAGTGTCTGACTCTTGATTTCGGCTCAGGCCGTGATCTCACAGTTTCATGGGTTCAAGCCCTGTGTCAGGCTCTGCGCTGACAGCATGGAGCCTGCTTAGGATTCTCTCTCTTCCATTCTCTCTACCCCTCCCCCACTCAGGCTCACTTGCTCTCTCTCTCTCTCTCTCTCTCCCTCTCTTTCTCTCAAAATAAAGAAATAAACTTAAAAAATAAATACACATTAAAAATAGAGGATTTATAACATGTAAGTGTGAAGAAAGAGGTATGTACAGTGAGAAGGGAAACAAAGGCAAGAGAAATGTAGCTGAAATTAAATCTCTTTACAGCCTGCAGCCCACTGATAGACACCTGAAACACGCAGAGCGTGACCTTCCTCAAGCAACTCATGGCTGCCTTACTTCCTTCATGGTTTTGTTTTATTAAAGACTAAAAGTAACCTTATCTTAACAGTAGCTAGCCCCTCAAGGTCCTAAAAGCCTTGCTTTCAAGTTTCTTAGAGATCTATGCGATCCCTAACCCCCACTAACTTAAAAGTATATAATCAGTCACTCCTCACAACCCCAGTGCAGCTCTTTCTGCCCGCAGGTCCTGTCCCCGTGCTTTAATAAAATCACCTTTTTGCACCAAAGATGTCTCAAGAATTCTTTCTTAGCCATTTGCTCAAGAGTCCCATCACACAGGATGCTCTAGAAGCGCAGAGAAACAGTGGGATCAAGCCCGTGTGTGTGTGTGTGTGCGCGCGCGCGTGTGAGTTAAGAGGAGTCAGAATAAAAACAGAATTCAGAGCAATCACGGGAGGAAGATGTTTCAAGGAAAGACAGCAGGCAGTGTAAGCCGATGAAAAGTCAGATATGAAGTCTTAAAGAGTCTATCTGATTTAACAACAAAGTGAGGAGCCCCGAGGCAACCATTTCAGGAGAGCTGGTGAGGTTGGAAACCAGAGTGGAGAGGGTTGAGAGTGGGTGGGAGATTTGGAAGCAAGAGACAGCTTATGTTAATTAAAGCCTTGGGACAAGGGGTTTTACTGTTTTAGTTTGTTTTGACTTCTTTTTGATCAATACCTTAAAAGAATTCACGGGCAATTTAGTGGTTTTGAAATCTTTTCCTGATGAAGCTTACCTTACTGTCTCGTCTTCATTCTAGCTAATCTGGGGTGGTAGAGTGTTTGCAAAGATGATTGCAATAATGCCCTCCCATTCTGTGCAGGCCCCCTTGCCAGGTGACTTTGCCATTCCATCCATTAAGAAGTGAAATCTAGAGGCGTCTGTGTGGCTCAGTCGGGGTTAAGCATCCGACTTTGACTCAGGTCATGATCTCGCGGTTTGTGGGTTCGAGCCCCGCGTTGGGCTCTGTGCTGACAGCTCAGAGCCTGGAGCCTCCTTCGGATTCTGGGTCTCCTTCTCTCTCTGCAAGAAGTGAAATCTATTTTCCTTCCCACGAATCTGGGCTGGCCTTGTGATTTACTTTGTCCAGGAGAATGAGACAGAAGTGACACTGTGTGATTTCTGAGCCTAGGCTTTGAAAGGCCTTGCAGCTCCTACTTACCCCCTCTTGAAACAGCCCAGCTAAGCCCACTCCAAATTGCTGACCCACAGAATTATAAGCAAATAAAATGGCTGTTATTTTAAGCTACTAGGTTTTGCATGATCTGTTATGTGGTGATAAATAACTTTTACATCTGCTTCACCTTTTATTTTCTTAGGGCACCTGGGGGGCTCAGTTGGTTAATCATCCAACTCCGGCGCAGGTTATGATCTCACGGTTTGTAGTTCGAGCCCCGCGTCCAGCTCTGTGCTGACAGCTCAGAGCCTGGAGCCTGGTTCGGATTCTGTGTGTGTGTGTCTCTCTCTCTGCCTCTCCCCCACTCATGCTCTGTCTCTGTCTCTCTCAAATATAAATAAACATTAAAGAAAAAACCTTTTATTTTCTTGCAGCTTATGCCAACTGATACAGAATTTCATTATGAAAGACTATCATAGTATCATTAGTACACTTGAAGAGCTGTTTCTGTATCTCATCCTCTAGATTATTTATTTAAATTTTTTTTCCATTTATTTAGTTTTGAGAAACAGAGTGAGACAAAGCGTGAGCGGGGGAGGGGCAGAGACAGAAGGAAACACAGAATCTGAAGCAGGCTCCAGGCTCTGTGCTGACCGCTTGCTCGGAGCAAGCGGTCAGCACAGAGCCTGATGTGGGGCTTGAACCCATGAACTGTGAGATCATGACCTGAGCCGAAGTCAGACACTCAACCGACTGAGGCACCCAGGCGCCCCTAGATTATTTATTTAAATGTTAAATCAACATCTATGAGATTTCAGAGTTTTTAGAAAGTTTAGTTTTGGTTCCAACCCTTTGTTTCCAATCTTCAAGTCAATTCTCTGAAACAAAATATCTCAAACTTTTAACAGTGAACTTTTCTTTTTTTTTTTTTTTAACGTTTATTCATTTTTGAGAGACAGAGAGACAGAGCGTGAGTGAGTGGGGGAGGAGCAGAGACAGAGGGAGACACAGAATCCCAAGCAGGCTCCAGGCTCTGAGCTGTTAGCACAGAGCCCAATGCGGGGCTCGAACACACTGACCACGAGATCATGACCTGAGCTAAAGTCGGACGCTTAACCGACTGAGCCAGCCAGGTGCCCCTAACAGTGAACTTTTTTTTTTTTTTTTTTTTTAACGTTTATTTATTTTTGGGACAGAGAGAGACGGAGCATGAACGGGGGAGGGGCAGAGAGAGGGGGAGACACAGAATCAGAAACAGGCTCCAGGCTCTGAGCCATCAGCCCAGAGCCCGACGCGGGGCTCGAACTCATGGACCGCGAGATCGTGACCTGAGCTGAAGTCGGATGCTTAACCGACTGCGCCACTCAGGCGCCCCAACAGTGAACTTTTTAAAGGGGGTGTGGTGGGAGGCGGGAAGAGAGAAGCTTTGAAGAGCTAGGGCATTGGATGGTACTGGTCATTCACAGAATGCAGTAATAATGTATCGCTTGTGTGGCATCCACGTTTTATTCCATTTTGCATCTCCATGGTCTATAATGGTATCTGTATTTGGCACATGGCTGGAGTGCAACAAGGATACAGGAGGAGATAACGAACTGCTATTTCTACACATTGTTTCATATTTGTAAGCCTTGTTTCCTGAAAATAGAACCAGCTTCTGCTAGAGTTCTGGTCTAGCAGGCGGCACAGCCTTGGGTATATCAAGGAAGATCTCAAAGCCCTATGCAGTAGATATCTATGTTGACAACTATTGCCTGAACTCCTGCCCTAGATTTCTGGGGATTCTTACAGGAAAATGAATTACAGCAATATTCCCTTCTCTCTTGCTCCTCTTAGGTTTCTCTGCTAGTATCTTTCTCTTCCACGGAAAACTAAATAACTGTTGATCTCAACTCCAATGACTCAAAGTTTTAGGAAGACAAAAATAATCCTCAAAAATGGGGTGTCTTGTATGGCTCTATGTCCAAACTGAAATAATAATAATAATAATAATAATAATAATAAATGAAGAGAATAGTGGTTATATTTGGTTGTATCTGCAGACCTGGCATTAGATGAAGCAAAAAGGAATAAGGAGATGGGGTGATGGCACTCTGGCTACCCATCTGAATGATTTGTACTTGGTTCACCTAGAGTTCTGCTTCCATTCTAGTGCGATAACGATGGGGCGGGGGGATGTTTGTGTAGGAGGGGTATCAACTCTCTGCTTGGAAAATCAAATGCTGGGTCATTGCCAGAACTTCAAGAATGCTCAAAATAAGAGTTTTCCCACTATAAAATTTTGCCTGAGATCAATTTTTAAAAAAGATTTTATATTTAAGTAATCTCTACACCCAACATAGGGCTTGAACTCATGACCCCGAGAACAAGCGTTGCATGTTCCACCGACTGAGCCAGCCAGGTGCCCCTGCCTGAGATCAGTTTTTTTTTTTTAAGTTTATTTATTTTTGAGAGAGAGAGAGAGAGTGAGCGAGAGAGTGAGCAGGGGGAAGGGCAGAGAGAGAGGGAGACAGAATTGCAAGCAGGCTCCGTGATGTCAGCACAGGGCCCATTGAAGAGCTTGAACTCACGAAGGGTGAGATCAGGACCCGAGCTGAAGCTAAGAGTCGGATGCTTAACCCATTGAGCCACCCAGGTGCCCCTGAGATCAGTTTTTTAAAAATAACTCTCCTTTTATGTATAACAGCCATGCTCATGAATAATGGCTATAAAAGAATAATCATTCATCTCCAAAACAAAGAATGGTAAGTATGTAGAGAGTGTAAATAAATTACTAGACCGTCATTTTATTCTTTAAAAAAAAAAGGTTTTTTTGACATTTATTTCTGAGAGACAGAGCGTGAGTGGGGGAGGGGCAGAGAGAGAGAGAGGGAGACAGAATCGGAAGCAGGCTCCAGGCTCTGAGCTGTCAGCACAGAGCCCGACACGGGGCTCGAACTCATGAACTGTGAGATCATGACCTGAGCCAAATCCACACACTTAACCAACTGAGCCACCCAGGCGCCCCTGTCATTTTATTCTTACTTCATATGACACTAGGTTGAAACTTTACAGTGATTATCTGGGTTTTGAACGACTATGGACACAATTGAATTTGTATTCAAAGGTTAAGGGAACAAAAATGACCAGAAAACCATTGGGAGGCAGGTGGGATGACAAGTCACAGAACAGCAGAGAGCCTCTCCTGACTTGGGGAGTGGGAAGTACAAAGCAGTATTAGCTTATACTGAATCTCAGTATGTTGCACAGATCTTTTCTGTGATAATTGATTGATGACCCATTCAAATAGAGTTCTCTACACATTTTTACTTAGGATTATGTTTTTGAAAAATGTGAAAAACAGCAAAAACCAAACAGACAAAACTTAACTAGAGAAGGTTCACTCTAGCAAGGGAATTCTATTTTTAGGAAACAATAAGCAATTTAATGAGTCTGTTCAGTTCTTTCCTAGTTTTTTTTTTTTTTTTACCCCCCCTCTAGCCTTGATTTAAAACTGACTTGTGAATTTTCCCTTTTTAAATATCTTTTATTTATTTATTTGCTTTATTTTATTTTTAAATTTTCTTTTTTTTTAACGTTTATTTTTGAGACAGAGAGACACAGAGCATGAACGGGGGAGGGGCAGAGAGAAAGGGAGACACAGAACCAGAAGCAGGTTCCAGACTCTGAGCCATCAGCCCAGAGCCCCAGGCGGGGCTTGAACTCACAGACTGTGAGATCGTGACCTGAGCTGAAGTCGGACGCTTAACTGAATGAGCCACCCAGGCGCCCCTCCCTTTTTAAATATCTTACTGTGGTAACTTGTAGAAGCAAGGTGTAGTGGAAAAATTATTTTAAAATTATTTAAAAATTTGATGACCCTGCTCTTATTCCAATTTTACCACAAACTGGGTAATTTTTGCGTGAGATATAATAGAATACTTCTGCCGTTCTGTTCTGTACAATTAGAACAACTATCTGGCCCATGGCTCAGGCTTGTTAAGCTGATCTAGTGAGATACCAAATTCCTTTGAAAATCATAGAACTTATTACTATAAGGCATCAGAACTATTTTAAAATGCAAACCAAATCAGTATCTTTTTATAACCTTCCTTGGGAAACCTCAGCCATTTTTATGGCTTTAATAACTTATGTTGGAGTTTTAAACTATGTTAGTCCTTAACTTCCAATTTTCTAGGTATCTATTTATCTGACACCCTCATACTTAAAACTAAATAAAGCAGGAATGCCACGAATGAAAACACTTTTTTTTTCCCCAGTTTATATTACAAAGGTGGTAACATTGCTTCTAGCACAAATATTTTCTATGATGATTATTTTGGAAAGCAGAAAGCGTGGTCAGTGTATGAGATAGAGAGGACAGATAAGCGTCAGTGGGTGATGGATAAGCACAGGCCTTATATCAACAAGCATTTGATGCGAAGATTTTTTTTTCCTCTTCATATTGATTAGAAGAAACACAGCAGATGAAATCTGTAGCGTATTACTTGGGACGGTAGCCTCAGTCTGATTAATACATTGTCCAAAACACATATTTAGGGCAGAGACCTTGTCAATTCAGTTTTCTTATCAGTACACAGAAGGGATTTAAATACAGTACATGCACAAGGGAAATACTTTTACACGTCGAAGAAGGTGGTTTCATAGTTTTCCTTTCATTAGAGGCAATTTTCTTCCTAGATTAAAGGGAGATCCACATTTCTAATGTCCTCAAAGTAGACACCGCACAGCATAGCAAAGAGATCGCTGCTCATTCATTCAAGGAAAGGTATTGACCATGTATTATCTGCAAGGCACTGGACTATAAGGACAAGGGAAAATTAAGGTGTACAAGATACAGGTCCTTTCCTCAGGACAAGTGAAGGAAAATGATGTTCAAGTTTATTGATCATCTGCCATGTATCAGGTGTGATGATAGATGCTTTATATCTATTACCTCATAAGAACCTTGTACTTTAGAAAGTGAGATGAGACACACGCAGAAATAATAACATTCTTGGCATATATTGAGCACCCGATAATTATGTTTAACGAGTTAATATAAGGAACATAAGAGATCTTAAAAGAATCACCCTTGTTTCAGAGACCCAGAGACTGAGAATCTTTCTTAGGTAGTGTTTTCCGACACCAAGAACCTCATTTCGTGTTGGGTTGACCACTTCCGAGCTGTATAATTAATGGCCTGATCCTGGGCAAGTTAGGTAATCTCAATTTTTATTTCCTAATCTGCGAAATAGGGAAAGTGCCTTCCACTTAATAGTATTGTTATGGGGTTGGTGATAATGTATATAAAGTTCCCCTTATAGTTGGTGCTCAAAAAAAGAAAAGGGAGCAATTATTACTATTATTAAATTTTATTATTAGCTTGATACACACTTAGCCATTGATCCAGTGTTCTTTCTACTATTGGCTCCAGTTACGTGCATGCACTTCCTGCAAACGCACTTAAAGATCCCTAGAGACTCAGAGACCAGTGCTTTTATCTGGTTGGAGACGTGAGCAATTTCAATTTGCAACAGTTTGACAGACCGGAGAGCGAAGAGGTCTGAGGGGTTCGTCTCCAGCGCCCTTCCACGCCACTTTACAGACGGAAAAAGCCTTTCCCCGAGGCTCCCCACTGGTTTCTCTACGTCCAATCACCTTCCTGAGCTCCTACAGCCTGCCAGGAGCCGCAGCGCGCCGGGCACACACCCTTTCTCTGGCAAGTTCACGTCACTGCTCCTTCCTGGGTACTTCTGAACTGGTTCGCAGACAACCACCGCAACCCGAACGAAACCAGAGAACCGCCCCAACCCCCGGAGGGAGGAGCAAGGCCCCCTGGGAAATTGACCTTTTACCTCCACTCTCGCCTTACTTCAGCTCACCAATTTTGACGTTAGCGAATGAAGAGACGAGAAGACCTGGAAGGCGGGACTTCGTGTTGTCCGATCCACGCTGATTGGACTGCGACGGCGTGAGGGGGCGGACCTCGTGGGCAGGCTAGCGATCCTCCCTTGGTGGGCGGGGAGAGGTGGAGGCTGCGCTTGCACCCTGGGAGGCGGCGGAAGTGGCCTGAGGCCGCTACGCGTGCGCGGTGGGCGGAGCGCAGCTCTCTTACCACCTTTGCCTGCCCAAGCCTTCCCATCCTTGCTCTGCCGGTGTGGTGCTCGTGTTTCCGCACCTCGTCGCGGAGAGTCGCTGCCGAGTGGGCGCTCGGTGTTCGGGTCGTCATGGCTGGTTACGAATACGTGAGCCCGGAGCAGCTGGCTGGCTTTGATAAGTACAAGGTAGCGCGGGGCCCCGCGGACGTCCCTCTCCCTTCTCGTCCCGGCCTCTCCCTGGCGGCTGAGGGGCAGGCGCGGTCCGTGTCACCTTGTGCCGCGTGGCCCTGGGCGGGCGGGCTGGCCGGCGTTTCCCCGGGGGTCCTGCCGAGACCTGGGGCTTAGGGGTCAAGGTGCGTGGGAGCATCCTAGGGCCGCCGCCTTGACTCGGTACCCTCCCCGGGGGATTGCCTCTACCTTGGGAGACCTCTCCACGGGAGTGGAACCAGAGAATTCCCTGCGCTTCTTTACTTCATCTTCATCATCACCACCACCACCATCATCATTATTAGCTGATGCAGGTCCTTTCGTGGTGTCTTAGTTGTCTTCATTTTAATGAAATCTCCACCCGCCTCTTGCACACAACTTCAGATGGAGCTAGTCTTTGGCAGATGAGGCCCGGGGAGTAGGAGTAACTACTGAGGTCGCACTGCTGATGCACTCCACTTCAGTAGCTTGTGGCGCTTGGGCTGCCAGATGAAGTAAATGTGTACCGAACAAACTGTGTAGTAGAAAGAGCGCGGGCTTTGGAGCACATAGAAACCTGATCCCAAACTCTAATTTCTTTACTTGGCTTTGGGCCAAATAATAGTCTCTATGGTGCAAAATGATTATAGGAATTTGCGAAGGGCCTGACACGTAATGAGCCTCCAGTCAATGCTGGTTGTTAACTTTCCTCCAAATCTGGTTTTACTCCGCTGCTCCCTTATCAGTGAATGACTCCCCTGCCCATCCAGTTTTCCTAGCCTGAAATCTGGGCTGTAACCTTTCATCCTTGCTCTCTGTGTCGCTTTCACTCTCAATTCCTCCACCTCACCCACCAACTAGTGAATCACTAGGTCCTGTACCTTCTATCATTTTTAGCCAAAGCTAGACGAGTGGTTCCATTACCACTCTTCCCACGTACGCTTTAAGTCATCTTTTTATTTTAGAATACTTTTAGAATAGATTCACAGAAAAATTGTGAAGATAGTAGAGTTCCCCTATGCTTCATACCCAGTTTTCTCTATTAACATCTCAGATTAGTATGGTACATTTGTCACAATTAACCAATATTTACACATTATTAACTGAGGTCTGTACTCAGATCTTCTTAGTTTCTACCCAATGCTCTTTTTCTGTTGTGGGATCTCATCTAGGAGATCACATTTCATTTAGTCGTCCTGTCTCCTTAGGCTCCTCTCGGCTGTGACGATTTCTCAGACTTCCCTTGTTTTTGGTAACCTGGATAGTTTTGAGGAGTTCTGGCTGTGTATTTTGTAGAATGTCCCTCACTTGGGATTTGTCTGATGTTCTCATGATTAGGTAAGGGTTATGGGGTTTGGGGAGGAAGAGCATTAGATGAAGTGCCATTTCATTGCGTCATGTGATAAGTACGTGCTATCAGTATGATTTGTCACTCACTGTTGATATTGATTTGGACCACCTGACCAACGTAGTGTTTGTTAGATTTCTCCCTGTAAGGTTACTCTCTTTGGAAGGAACTCACTCTGCACAGACCTCACTTGAGAGTGGAGAGGTATGCCCTCCCTCCTTGAGGGCAGAGTAGTGACATAATTTGTTTGCAATTATGTACGGGAGATTTGTCTTTTCTTCCCATTGTATATTTATCCAACTATTTATATCAATGTGGATTCATGAATATTTAGTTTATACTTGGGGTTATAATCTGGTACTACTTTATTTGGTTGCTTGCCCACATTCCCTTTTTCCCTCATAGTCTTTTCTCTGGTTCATAGTGATCTTTAAAAAAAAAAAATGTGCATCTGGTCACATCACTCCTTTGCTTAAAACCCACTACTGTCCTCTCATTGCTCTTGGAATGAAGTCCAAACAGTCCATAACATGATCTACATGACTCTGAATGTCATGGTCCTTGCTGGTCTTCAGCTTCATGTCCATGTCATGCCTCTCACTCTCTGCCCCTGACAGCATTAGTAGCCGTCTCCTCCCTCCTGCCATTTTTTTTTTTTTTTTTTTTTTTTTCAGATCTTTAAGTAACGTTGTTACTTCCGCCAGGAATGTAGCTTCCCTTCCCGTTTATGTTCATCTTCATGTCTTTTTTTTTTAAAAATTTTTTTTTTCCAACGTTTATTTATTTTTGGGACAGAGAGAGACAGAGCATGAACGGGGGAGGGGCAGAGAGAGAGGGAGACACAGAATCTGAAACAGGCTCCAGGCTCCGAGCCATCAGCCCAGAGCCTGATGCGGGGCTCGAACTCACGGACCGCGAGATCGTGACCTGGCTGAAGTCGGACGCTTAACCGACTGCGCCACCCAGGCGCCCCTCATCTTCATGTCTTAAATGTTACTTCCTCAGAGAAGCATTCCCTAAGCTCTCCTCTCTTCTCTTTTCAAAAAAACAAAATGTTTATTTTTTGAGAGAGAGAGACAGAGCACATGCAGGGGAGGGGCAGAGAGAGCCGGAGACACAGAATCCGAAGCAGGCTCTGGGCTTCGAGCTATCAGCACAGAGCCTGATGCAGGGCTCAAACCCACGAACAGTGAGATTATGACCTGAGCTGAAGTTGGACGCTTAACCAACTTGGCCACCCAGGTGCCCCTCTCCTCTCCCCTTAAGTGTGCTGTCAGAGCACCCTCTGCTCCCTTATGGAATTTGTTAGTGTGTTTCCCTATTAGAATGTAATATCCAAGGTTAGACTTGTACGGACCACCACGACCTGAGCACAGTACTGTTGTGCATACTAAGAACCCATTAAACATATGTAGAATGAATGGATTGCTGAAGGAAATCATAATGGATTTGGCCTAGTTGGAATTGGAAAAACTGTAAAGGACCGTAGCAAGTCATATAATACATTCCAATGCTTTCAGGCAATGTAGTATCATACAATTTTGACCTGGGGTGCTGACATGTCTTAAAACTTAAGTGGAAAGAAGTTCCAGAGCCTTCTCGGTAACCATGACTGGGGCTTTACAACTTCATTAAAGAAGGTCATTAACCCAGATGCCTCCTGTTTTGCCTTCAGCTCTACCCCCCTTTCTGTTATCTCTTCTGCACTGTAAATATTGACATATAAAACTTTTTCTGGGAGGGGGGAGAGCGGAAAATGGGTGATGGGCATTGAGGATGGCACTTGTTGGGATGAGCACTGGGTGTTGTATGTGAGCCAATTTGACAATTATGTTAAAAAAACCGAAAACCAAAAAACAAACTTTTTTCCCCTACTAGGATCTGCTTTCTGGGTAAGTGCCAGTAGGATAGCTGTTTCCTTTGCAGCAGTGTCTGTAATATGGAATCTACTTTTTCTTATAAGCAGAGTTCCCTAAATTTATATTTCCAACTAGGTAGGTGTTCTAGTCTACAGGAGATTTTAGTGTGCTTTTCTATTCCTATCTTTTCCACTCTTCCATTATCTGACTCACTTCCTGTGTCTGACAGCAGATTTCCTATCATCCTGGAAAACAAAGGTCATTTTAACAAGGGTCCAACGTTCACGAAAATATAGTGCGTTGATGTTATTTTAAAAGAAGGAGGGTCACAAATGTATAACCTCAGCTTCTTCTAGTAGAGGGTTCCTTACTGAGTATTGTGTTTATATTAAAAATATGAATCTAAAGGTGTTTCAGGAAGAATCTGTGTAGTCAGTTTCACTGGAATGTGAATTGCCCTAGAGACACTTCCTTCCTAAAGATCACACATTCCCATTGTGTGGTCTTCACCAGTAAGTGCTTTATAAATGCTTATTGAATTAAAACAGCTTTTTTTTTTTTTAAAGTTTATTTTTTTATTTTGAGAGAGAGCACAAATTGAGGAGGGGCAGAGAGAGGAAGAGACAGAATCCCAAGCAGGCTCTGCACCATCAGCACAGCCTGATGTGGGGCTCAAACTCACAAACTGTGAGATCATGACCTGAGCCGAGCTCAAGAGTCAGGCACTTGACCGACTGCGCCATCCAGACGCCCCTAAAGCAGCTTAAAAAAAAAGAAGTTTATTTTTGAGAGACAGAGACCGCGCATGCGTGCGCGCATGCGAGCTGTGTAGGGACAGAGAGAGAGGGGGACAGAGGATCCAAGGCGGG
This sequence comes from Lynx canadensis, assembly GCF_007474595.2. Taxonomy (NCBI): domain Eukaryota; kingdom Metazoa; phylum Chordata; class Mammalia; order Carnivora; family Felidae; genus Lynx; species Lynx canadensis. The sequence goes on along the minus strand of NC_044305.1, from coordinate 119,115,200 downwards.
CTCCACGCTGATAGCAGAGAGCCCGATGTGGGGCTTGAACTCATGAACCATCAAATCATGATCTGAGCCGAAGTTGGACGCTTAATCGACTGAGCTACCCAGGCGCCTCTAAAACAGCTTCTGAAGAAGATCATCCCATAAATGGGTGAAGACTCAAAACAGTCAAGAGATTTTTATTCCCTAAGGTGACCCTGTATATGACAGCAAAGAGATGTAGAGAAAACTTGATAGTATAAAAGCTGCTGGTGGCAAAATTACTTTTGGTTAGTTTAATTTCTTTGTCTCCCTAGAGGTACATCTGAGAGCTACAGTTGGGAACCTGGCTGTTATTCAGAATAACTGCGGATAGGTTGTGCACACGTAGAGTGGTAATTAGATTTCAGTAGTAAGCAACTAAGACAGTTGCTTTTCGGTGCAGAAGAAAGCATGGGATGGATTGTATGTTATGTGCTGTCCTAACACCTGTGTTCTCCATCGAGTTACCACAGTTTTATTAAGCAGGAGAATCATTACTTGAGAGTCTGCCTTCTCTGTTAGAATATGAGCTCTGGGAGGGTGGGGCCTATGCTGTCTTATTCAACATGACCGCGGTCTAGCGTATGAACAGAATAGGCGCTCAAGAAGTATTTATCGAAGGAATGAAAGTGTAGAAGAATATAAAACATTTTGGAAGTGTGGTAAAAGGGAGCTGTCCATCTCCTGGATATCAGAAGGATACTTCTGTATTTTGAATGTGAAGATGTCAGGGGTTTAACTGCCAATTTCTCTGTTGCTTATTCATGTACCTTTGGACAATTATATTGAGGGATTTTACCTTTGTGAGGCTTAGTCCTCCTTTCTACCTGTCCTTTCTTTGGACAGGTCTTTATAGTTGAAGGATTTTGCCACTTAGCTAAGGGTGAAACGTCTATGGTGGTTTATGTAATCTGGCCTGGGGGAGGCATAGTTTAATTGACAGTGTAACAGTCAATTTCAAATTGTATCATTTTGCTTCAGAGAGGAGGTAAGTGTGCTTTGAAATATCTTGTTTGGTTTCATGCGAATAATTTTATGATGAATTGGTTTCTGCTGTTACGGTAGTTCTACCTTGCATGTCAACAACAGCCTGATTACGGGACCTATGATAATTGTGAATTAATTAGTATATCGCAGTTAACAGGTTGTAAAGAGAGACTGTGTGCATCCTGATGGAAATGCTCAAAGAATCTAGCCTTCACCCTTACTGGTTCATACAGTTGGATTCCGAGTGTTCAGTAAGCATCTATTGAGGGCCTGGTCTGTGTCAGGCATAGCACTGGGGCTGCAAAATTAAGCTAGTGGCATATGGGCAAGTAGATAGACAGCTATAGATAGTAAATGCAGTTAGGTAAGTGCCGGACACGGTGGGAGAGGATAGGGAAGCAGCTCCAGGGAGTGAGGGTTAAAGCTGAGAAAGGCTTCAGGGAGAGGATGGAGGGAAAGGCAGAGCTCAATCTAGAAAGATCAAGCTGAGTGAGTCTCACGTGACCAGATGATGAATCCGGAGTAAAGGAACAGAGGAGCAGTGGATTGTAAAAGGAGTGAAGGTCCGGGAGTATTTGCTGGGAACCCTAAGAAGGCAGATTTTAGGCATAATGGTGGAGGGGCAGGAGATGAGGCTGAAGAGAGGGAGGTGGGGCTCTGTCACAGGGGATGCTTTGGTGGAAAGGGCTTCTAGATTTTATCCTTTAGGGAGATCTGTGGCCTAAGGACTATCAGCATCAGCATCGCCTGGGAAAGTGTTTAAATAGCAGATTCCTAGTCTGACTTTGGGAGATCCAGATTAGGTAGATTACTGTTATCAGCATGTTAAATACCTCAGGTGATTTTTAGGCACATTGTCATGCTCTAGGCTTGGGGCAGCTGTTTGATTTTAAACAGGAGCAGATTTTAATTTTAGGAAGGTTGCCTTGGCAGCTTCCTAAACGGATGGAGTAATCTGGAGACCTTTTAGAATCCTTCTGCATAAACTTAGGTAAGAAATGAGGAAGGCCTGAATCTAAAAGCAGTGGCGTGGGTATTTTAAAGATAGAAGTAAAAGCTGGTTAACCTGCCCACTGAATTTGGCCAGCAGATATGTTTAATTTGGCCCACGCGTACTTTGTTTCAAAAATTGGCGTCATCCCCATAAAAAATCCAGATTTCTGGGCTAGTTTGAAAAACCAGAATAGTGAGGGGCGACTGGGTGGCCTGGTTGAGCGGCCGACTCTTGATCTCAGCTCAGGTCTTGATCTCAGGGTCATGAGTTCAAGCCCCATGATGGGCTCTGTGCTGGGCCTGAACCTACTTAAAAAAAGAAAAAAGGAAAACTAGAAGAGCGGAAACATCGGCCCAGAACTTCCTCTTGGCAAGACTCCCCTGGAGCTAAATAGTGCCTGCCCTCTTTTCAAAAAGGTATTTGCTCTCCAGTTTGCCATCTCCCTACCAGTCCGCAAACTTCATTCAGGCCTGCTATGTTCAGTTTATCCTCCCGATCCCTGTTTGTGATCCCTGATTTAAGATCGCAAACTGACAGAACACGATGAGTGACCAGCTGGAGGTGTTGGTGGTGTGAGGGAAGGGATGAGGGATGGGGGGGTAGGTGTCTGGGATGACTCAGGTTCTCTGGTAAGATGACTGGGTGGGTAGAGGCAGCAGTCACCGCAATAAGGGTTTTGTGAAGCATTAACTCTGGAAAGGCACCTTGGCAAGAATAGCACCTGACATTTGTTTTGTCTAAGATTTAACCTTCTTGATTTCCTATCTCCTGAGTAAACAAACTCATGAGAGACTGACCCTTCTAGCACAGAAGCATAAGTATAATTTAAGTGATAAATGATGCTGAATCTGGCCGGATAACAGAAATCTTTTGCGCAGGGCTCTTCTCTTGGATGGGGCCCTGTGAAGGTATGGTTTGTGGACAGGGAGTTGAAACAAAGAAAACTTCATGTTGTAAAGAAATAGCACTTATGGATGCATTATTCTCTACTAGAGGACTATTCTGTAATGATATCAAAGATCAGAACGCTTTTCTTCTGGGCCACAGTAGACACATGAGAAATTCTTAAACCTGATTTTCACTTACAGCTGCAGGCCAGCTATAGTATGGCATGTTAGTGATGGCATTATCTAGATACGTTACAGTTAGTTCAGACGTAACTCATCTTTAGTTGTGCGTGGTCTCCTTGAGTAGATCGGGGGAGCTGCCCATTCCCACTGATAAACACATTTATAAGGCTTGAAAAGCATTTTAGTGGCCTTAGGTATAGATTTGTAAATGGCTCACGGAGAGAATTATTTTTGTAGTTGGCAGAGGCAGAGGAGTCTCTCAGAAGGAGCGAAAGAGGGCTGGGTGGGGGACTGCTGCAGAATGACGGAGAAAAGTCAAGGTGGTGGGAAGAAGGTAGGTCTACTTTTAGGTACTATTTGGAAGAAACATCTTGGTTGTTTTACTCTTTTCTGAAATATCAATTCACTGATGATGGCTTGTTTTCCTAACTCCTGTAATGTTAAAATGCGAAGAACTTTGCTGAAAAAGAATTTGCCCAGCGCATCAGGGAGAGTTGGAGAAATGTTCTAGAGAAACTGGTAGTGGGAACCAAGGCACAGAGACCAGGAAGACCATGGTAAATTAGGCATAAGGAAGTGGCTCTGTGAGGTACTGGGCTGAGCCTGGTGAGCCCAGTGAAGGAAAGTTGAAATGGCAAGGGCAATATTGTTGTAAATACTGAGTAATAATAATGACAGTGATAGCAGACATTTATATAGCATTTACTATATGACAGGCATTGCTTTAAGTGCTTTACGTATATTATCTCATTTAATGTTCACAAGTGCCTCTTGAGGCGTAGGTACTAGTACTTTACTGAGACACAGAGATTTTAAGTAACTTGTTCAAGGTCCCAAAGCTGAGATTTGAACCCAGGCGGTCTGGGTTCGGAGCCCATTTTCTTCATGCTTTGCTTCCTCTCAAATCTAAGAATGAAAGGTAGGCTTTGCCTTGCAGTTCCTGGGTGTTTTGTAGCAGATATAGAAACATCCAATAAAGACCTTCAATGACATGCCTGATTGGGTTTGTGTCTAATATTTGCAGATGGGCAATATGCACAGTGAAAAAGAAAGACATGTTTTTGTTTTCTTTTCCCCTCATTTAAAAATTATTACCAGAGGTGAGTAGATGACTGTAAATTTACTAGTCTTAACATTTTGTTGAGTATTAAGAACATTTCATATAGTATTAGCTTTAATTGAGGTAAATGTCTTTTGATTAAATAAGTAGCTTTGGGTCTAATTTTTGTTTTTTGTTTTTTTTAGTATTTATTTTAAGAGAGACAGCGCAAGTCGGGGAGGGGCAGAGAGAGAGAGGGAGAGAGGGAGAATCCCAAGCAGGCTCCGCCTGGTCAGTGTGCAGAGCCCCACACAGGGCTCGCACTCATGAAACTGTGAGATCGTGACCTGAGCCAAAATCAAGAGTCGGACGCTTAACTGACTGAGCCACCCAGACACCCCGGGACTAATATTAAGTTAGAAACTCCATACTAGCGTTATGACCGTGAGTAACAGTGTCTTCTCTGACCAGGTTTCCTCATCTGTGAATAGATCACAGATTGTAACATTTACAAATAGTAACTCACTCAATTTTGATAACGATCTGCCTCATAGGATCATTATCAAAATTGAGTGAGTTACTATTTGTTTTTTTTTTTTTAATTTTTTTTTCAACGTTTTTATTTATTTTTGGGACAGAGACAGAGCATGAACGGGGGAGGGGCAGAGAGAGAGGGAGACACAGAATCGGAAACAGGCTCCAGGCTCTGAGCCATCAGCCCAGAGCCTGACGCGGGGCTCAAACTCACAGACCGCGAGACCGTGACCTGGCTGAAGTCGGACGCTTAACTGACTGCGCCACCCAGGCGCCCCGAGTGAGTTACTATTTGTAAAGCACCTGGCACATAGTGCTATATTAATGTTAAGTAAATAGGAAATAAAACTTGACATTTGTGCTTCCCTGTTTGTCAGCATTGTCTAACATAAATGGACATGTGAACCCACACCACAAGAACTTATAAGAGAAAGGGTATTTTAAGAAAGTAAGTTAAGGGTGACAACTTAATGAATGGGAAGAGTAACTGACAGGTCACTGTCTAGCTTGGGTCCCACTGATAGTCTTGGCCTTCAGATTTCGCCTCTATTTAGTCATATCAACTGGCAGAGTAGGTAAATCTTCTCAAATGTTACTCTCCTGTTTAAGAATCTGCAGTACCTTCTGTGTGTTTCCCATGCATTTGATCATACAGATTTCCTCTGTAAGGATTTCTAGTTTCTTCACTACATGACCCCTGCTTTTGTCCTCTCTTAGAATTTATTATAGATTATTTAAGTTTGGCAAGCAAATCTGTCATCATGACTTGCTTGTTCTTGCTGCTCTAGCTTCTCCAATCTTCTGTCACCACCTTCCCTCTGACTTGTTAGCAGATGGAAATGATAATATTGACTGAAATGAGATCTCCTTGCCCACGGAGTCATGTTCTGTTATTGTAGTTCTTAAAATCTTGTATTGATAAAAAAGTCTTTTAAGAAATTAAAAAATTTTGTCCTTGGGTTGGTTGGTCCCTCCCTCCCATCCTGTTTCTTTGTTTTCCTTCCTTCCTTCCTTCCTTCCTTCCTTCCTTCCTTCCTTCCTTCCTTCTTTCCTTCTCTTCTTGCCTTCCTTCTCTTTTCCTTCTCTTCCTTCTCTTCCTTTCTATCCTCCCTTCCTTCCTTTCCTCCCTTCCTCCCTTTCTTTTGCATTTTAAGTTTAGCTTTGGTGTTTTTATACCACAGATTGTTCTAGCACAATGCCTTGTACTCAGTAAATTTAGTGAGTACTTGCTGAATTTTATTATATCGTGTCTCGTGCTTGCACTGCAGTATTTGAAGTTACCATAAGGAGGAAAAGGCGTTGGTCACTAGACTAATGGTGTGGTTTATCCCTCAGCCGCGGAGTGGTGGAAGTGCCATTAATGTTTGTTTTCAACATTGAGGAGAGCAGTGCTCCTCAAACCTAGGCGTGCTTCCGAATCACCAGGAGGGTCCGATAAAAGAGATGGCTGGGCTGTGCTCAGAGTGTCTGATTCCGTATGTCTGGGGCAGGGCCCGAGAATTTGGGTTCAGTTTGGTGATTACAGTTTGAGAACACCTCATCAAAGAGATATTCAATTCTATTGCAATCTGAAGAGCAGTTGAAACCAAGAAACGGATGTAGAGCAGTAAGAAACTCTGTTACCGTAATGTAGTATGGCAGCTCTCAGGCATCAGGTGTTCTTGATTTTGTGGGTAGGAGCCTCAAGATGGCTCTTTGTAGAAAAGATGACGTAGTGCTTTCCGAACTGTGCACTAGTTTCCTATTGCTGGGTAACGAATTGTCACAGACTTGGTGGCATAAGACAGCACACATTTATGATCTCACATCCTCTGTTGGGAGTCTGGGCATCATTGTTAGCCAGAGCTTCTGGTCAGGGTCTCACCAGGCTGCAGTGAAGGTGTCATCTGGGCTATATTCTCATCTGGAGCTTGGGGCCCTCATCCAGGCTTGTGTGGTTGTTGGGAGTCTTCAGTTCTTTCCAGCTCTAGGGCTGAGGCTCTTAGCTCCTAGAGCTTTCCCATTTTTCCCTGCCCCATGGCCCTCACCACAGGCAGTTCACATCCTTGCTGTTTCCTTCATAAAAGTCAGCAAGAGACTCCTCCAAACTGCTAAGATGAAGACTTACATAATGAAATGTATCATGGAAGGGATATCTCATCACCTTTGTCGTAGAGTGTATCCTAATAGGCAGCGCCATCTGTCACCTTTGCTATATTCTGTTGGTTAGAAACGAGTCACAGGGTCCACCTCAGGGGAGTGGAATGAACCATCAAGGGGAAGGGATTGCTTATACAAGGGCTCGACTCACTGGGGATTACTTTAGGTTGTGCCTGCCACAAATTGGAAGACAAAAAGTGTGTTTTGGAGGATATTATGAGAATAATGATTTCAGTAAATTGGGTTTAGGTAGGTCACGATTGTATTTGAGCCAAGGAAGTGTAGTCTGGTTTCAAACAAAGTGATCAATTTCATAGACGTGTTTCAGGATGAATCAGAAAGGACTCACAGTTTGGACCTTTCTGTTTATTAGCTATTGGGATCTTTGAATTTTACAGTCTTTTACACTCCCCAAAACGTGAATAATTTTGGAACTCAAGAATTTTGGAAATAATTTTTAAAAATTAGAAATGTCATTTTGAGTTTGCTTGCATTCTGAAGTGATTAACATGAAGTGCAGTTTATGAGCTACTGTTAACTTGTACTTGAGCCACATTTTGTGGATTACTGCAGCAAACTAAATGTGTTTTATAAGTGTAAAGCTTATATTTCAGGTGGGTAAGGACGGGCCTTATATTAAAATTGATTTGACGGTAAGAGCCCAGTTCTCCTTATGCTGTTTTTTTTTTTTTTTAATTTTTTTTTTCAACGTTTATTTATTTTTGGGACAGAGAGAGACAGAGCATGAACAGGGGAGGGGCAGAGAGAGAGGGAGACACAGAATCGGAAACAGGCTCCAGGCTCTGAGCAGTCAGCACAGAGCCCGACGCGGGGCTCGAACTCACGGACCGCGAGATCGTGACCTGGCTGAAGTCGGACGCTTAACCGACTGCGCCACCCAGGCGCCCCTCTCCTTATGCTGTTTAGAAGACAAACGAAGCAGGGGAAATCTGCTGCTGATTGTAGATAGTAGAGCATTACTTGGGACAGTGGCCTCAGTCTAATTAATCATTTGTCCAAAGCTCTGTATTTGGTGCAAAGGTGTGTCAGTTCATATCCGTTTTCTTATCAGTACAGAGAAGGGATTTAAAATACAGTACCTTTATAAAGGAAATATTCCTATGTCTAAGGAGGTGGTTTCATAGTTTTCCTTTCATTAGAGCCCATTTCATTCTTAAATTAAGGGGAGTCTCACATTTTTACTGTCCTCAAAAATGTGTACCTCACAGCATATTTGGAAATAATGTAGAAGTTACTGTACTGCTACTAGCCTAACCCATAATCCTCTCTGCCTGATGTACCGTAAGTCTCATAACTGGTCTCTGTTTGCACTTTGGTACCCTTCCAGTCCATTTTCTGCACTGTAGTCAGTATGACCCTTTAAAAATGTAAAGCAGGACATGCACTGGGTTTACAATAAAATCTGGCTCACTGTGGTCTGGCCGGATGTTGCAGGCCCACCTCTCCAGTCTCATTTACATACCTCTCTTCCTTGCTCACTAGACCATAGCTGCACTGGCCTTCTTCCAGTATTCAAAGTATTTCTAGCTTTGTGGTCTTTGCAGATTTTGTTCTCTCTGCTTGGAAGGTAGCTTGGCACGCACTCCCCTCCCTGCAATATGCGTGGGTGTGTGCATGCACACACGCACGCGCTGGCACACACGTATTCTTTATTTTCTATTTCATTTCAGGTATAAGTTACATATAGATGCACAGATCTTAAGTGTCTAATTTAATGACATTAAATTTTTTTTTTTGATTTTATTATTTTTGAGAGAGAGAGGGAGAGAGAGAATCCCAAGCAGGCTCCGCGCTGCAGACTCGATCCCACAAACCGTGAGATCATGACCTGAAATCAAGAGTCAGATGTTCAACTGACTGAGCCACCCACGCGCCCCTAATTTCATGAATTTTTACACATGTATGTACCCATATAACCACCACTGCGATCAAGATAATCGAATTGATTCTGGCAACTCAGAAGGCCCCCTTTCAGTCTTTCTCATCAAACTACTGTTATGACTTCTTTCGCCATAAGTTAATTTGTCTGTTTTTGAACTTCATATAAATGGAATCTACAACAGCATGTTCTCTTTAGTGTCTCACTTCTTCACTCCCTATAATATCTCATATGTTCCTTGCCGGTCTTCTCATCTTTTAGGACCCAGCCGAAGTGTCCCTTCCTTAGTGAAGCTTTCTCTGACCACTCAGACTAGGCATACTCCCTACCCCTTGGCCTCTTGCAAAATACCCTCTTATTCCTTCACAGTATTTAACACAACGTGTGATTTTTCTTTATGTTTGGGCTTATCGTCTATCTCACAAAAGACCATAGACTTGGTGAGCATAGGGAACGTTTTAGTCTTGTTCATCATTCTCTTCACTGGGCCTAGCAAAAAGTTGCCTGGTACAATCATAGGTATTCAATCATAAATATTTGTTGGCTTTCTGAATGAATGAATGAGTGAAGAATGAACGCTGCTCTATTTTTTGCCTTGTACTGAAGTAAAAAAAAAAAGTTCTGAAACTTTCTGATTTTTGGCAAAAGGTAATCTAAAGTAATTCTGATCTTACTAAGATGGTAAGAAAATTTCTTCTCATGGGCAAGATGGACTAATTGCCATAGGTGACGGTACCGAATTCTATACCTAAGTAACAATTACTCAGTATACTAAGAGCAATCTTGAGGGAAATGTTCGGAAGTTCTATCTTGATCAGCATTTTTACAGAGACTTCAGTGAATGTACTATTATTAGCATGACACATTGACATGCTGAGGGTTTGGCGAGGCATAACTATCACCTTGATAAGTGAGTCTGAATCTGAAGAGATCTGGAAGGGATAGAAGGATGAGTTGAATCTAATAAGATAAAATGTGATAAGATAAATGTAGAGTCTAATACTGGGTTCCAACAGTCATCATATTAGTGTAGAGAAAGGTAGTTTAACTGTGCGGTTGTGTTTAACTCTGCAGAATGCTTTTGTTGCCATAGGAAAGTAATATGTTGGGCATCAGAGAAACAAGTCATTGAGGAAGAGGGGCTTATGGTCATGTTCTTTCTACTCCTGCACCACACGAAATGTTTCTTTTGCCCCGATCACATGTTCGTGTTGGCTTAACAACATTTTGGGTCGTGTGGAGTATAGATTGCCAAACTAAAGCCCTCAGGCACTTGTTTTTGTGAATAAAATTTTACTGGACCACAGCCGTGCCCATTTGTGTACTTACTTTCTGTGACTGCTTGCTTGCTTCAGTGGTAGTGTTTGTTACAGAGACTGTATGGCCTGCAGAGCCTAAAATATTTAGTATCTGATGCTTTCCGGAAAAGCTTTCCAACCTCTGGTCTAAAGACTAGACCTAGGTGAGGAAGAAGATTGAAGGCATGGCAAGAGGAGCAGCAAGAGGGACATGAGATGTTTAAGCAGGTGAAGAGAAGAAGTGGGCAGGACAGGGAGAGAGCAGTCTTCAAATATTTGAAGCACTATTGTTCGGAAGAAAAATTGGACCCCTGTCTGCTTAACTTCGTAAGACAAAATGAAAACAGGATAGAAAATACGGGGCAAGGGGAGGATCTTGTTAGTGTATAGAGAAGTTAGTTTAACATGGGTTGCGTTGCTTGTGGAAATAATGAGTTTTTTGCCCCAGAGGCATTTAAAAGGAGGCCAGATGATTGTTGTACCTGTTTGCATAGGCGAGGGTCAGGCACATAAGACCTAGACATCTCCTGAACGCTTATGATTCTGAGATTTTCTCAAACCCAGGCTATGGTTTTCAGCCATTTCTCCAGGGTGATAGCTTCATCCAGCCTTGCAGTCTGGAGATCAAGCAAGTCACAGTGAGCTTAACGGTGGATTGCCTACTGGGTTAAGATACTCGGATATATACCATTCCAATAGAAAATAAAAATATGTTTACTGAGCATTAACAAATACCTAAATCTAGTTTAACATCTTTAAAAGTGTATGTTTTACTTATTTTTTCATGCATGTGGAAGGTCTGAATCATTTTTTTTCCTCCTGTTGACTCACAAGACAGTTTTAAGTTTCTTTGCTTATACTAAGTGATACGTGATCTTGAAAAATACTCAGGTGTGTAAGGCTAGAGCACGGAGTGTTCTTTAGGTTTATTGGTTGCTACCTTTTGTGATCTCCTATTACATTTTCTTGCTTACTTGAGCTTAAATGTGGAAGATCCATTTAGGCAGACTGACTTTCTTATATTTAGCTGTTTGTTCTTTTCATACTACTGATCTCCTGAAGTAGAAGTTTAATGGTAAAACTTGAGGGTTTAAAAAGAGGAGCTTTTCAGGGGCGCCTGGGTGGCGCAGTCGGTTAAGCGTCCGACCTCAGCCAGGTCACGATCTCGCGGTCCGTGAGTTCGAGCCCCGCGTCAGGCTCTGGGCTGATGGCTCGGAGCCTGGAGCCTGTTTCCGATTCTGTGTCTCCCTCTCTCTCTGCCCCTCCCCCGTTCATGCTGTGTCTCTCTCTGTCCCAAAAATAAATAAAAAAAAACGTTGAAAAAAAAAATTAAAAAAAAAAACAACAACAAAAAAAAACCCCAAAAAACAGTTTCCTTCTGATTTGGACTTCTTACAACTTTTGTACTTTGCAGTAGATGGTGGACTTGAAATGTGTGGTTTCCCCGTTTATCTGACCCGCTGGCTACATCAAGTGGGTCTGGGTGTGGCCAGGGCCTCCCCCTTGTTATTGGCAGCTGCCAGGGGCTCCTACTCGATCTGTGTCCTCAGGTGCAGAGACTTAAATCCAAGCAGTCCTGTCAGTTGAGGACCCCTCATTCTGCAGAGGTGTAGATGTAGCTGTGTCTATTATGTGGAAAGGCTTTGTGGCCTGTAGAGAGCCGTGCAAGTACCAGTTTTATTTTATTTTATTTTATTTTATTTTATTTTATTTTATTTTATTTTATTTTATTATTTTATTTTTTTATTTTATTTAAAAAAACTTTTTTAGAGAAAACTTCTTTTTTTTTTTTTTTTTTAGGTTTATTTTTTTAAGTATCTCTCTGCACCCAATGTGGGGCTTGAACTCGTGACCCTGAGATCAAGAGTCCCATGCTTTTCCAACTGAACCAGCTGGGTGCCCCACAAATTGATTGTAGTCAGAACAGTAACATGCATTTAAGCAGGCTCCCGCCTGGAGTCTGGCTGAAGCCGCACAGCCTCTCACTGTGGCTGGCAGAGTTCTCCGTTTTCCTCCCACCGTCTAGCTCAGGTCCTTTGTCCCACTGATCCCATTTCAGTCGGAATGGGTTGGAGAAATGAAGGTACTCAGACATGGAGTCTGTTCGATCATTTTGACTTAACTAGTTATCTGTCTTTGCTCCAGTATTTTAAGTTATTTCTGTTTATTTACTATTTTTGTTCCATCACACTTGTGAGTCTTGAAACACTGATGAGAAAACACTTCCTGTGTATTCAAAAGCATTCAGGGAGAAATTTGACCTTTATGATTTTTAAAAAATTAGATATTCAAACGCTTACTACCAATTTTATGTACATACTAAGCATAAATGTAAAATACAAAACTTTTCGGGGGGGGGGTGGGTGTTCCTGGGTGGCTAAGCCAGTTGAGCATTCAACTCTTGATTTTGGCTCAGGTCATGATCTCACGGTTTGTGGGTTTGAGCCCCACGTTGGGCTCTGTGCTGACAGCGGAGCCTGTGTGAGATTCTCCCTCTCTCTCTCTGCCCCTCCCCTGCTTGCTGTCTCTTTCAAAATTAATTAAACAAAACCCAAAACTTTTTGGGGTGTCTGGGTGGCTCAGTCCGTTAAGTGTCTGACTCTTGATTGAGGCTCAAGTCATGATCTCACCGTCGTGTGGCTGAGCACCGCATCGGAGCCTACCTGGGATTCTTTCCCTCTCTCTCTGCCCCTCCCCTGCTGTCTCTTGCACACACTCTCTCTCAAGATAAATAAATAGACTTAATTTAAAAAAAACAACAACACAAACTTTTTTTCAGACATTTGACTCTTTGTGACATTGTGTAAATGTCAACTGGACGAATTAGGTAATATTCCCACTCTTTGAGGTGGGAATGATCCCTTACCAATTAAGTATCCCTTCTTCCCCACACCTAGTGGAGTGCTTCCAGCATGCCAGGTACTCCAGTATGTGTGTGTCTATTTGTTAAAATCTCCTTTGAATTTTTACTGAGTAACTCCATAATTAGGGAATAAACTTGATTGCCACAGAACCCTAACCTATTGTTGTCTTCCGTTGCTTATGTATGTGATCCGTTTTTCTGCTGTAAAGGGATCTGTCATCCTTTGGTGGTTAAAGCACAGTTAGTAATATCTAATACGTAGCACTCATGCGTATGGTTAATTTGCCTAATTTTTATGGCAGACCTTTGGGGTAGAAGCTATCATCCTCATTTACAAGCGGACAAACTAAGGCGGAGATGAAGTAACTTGCCTGAGGTTGCACACTTAGTAAGCGTATTCGAAGGAGGTTGAGAAAGTCAGTGTTTGAATGTACACAGTGGGAGCGTTTTTGATCTTGCATTGTGAGTGAGACCTTGTAAGCAATATAAATCTCCCCACCGAAACAGTGTAACACTATAAAAGTTGGTTGAGTGAAACAGAGAAACGTGGCTGTACTTGACTGTCTTTGCCCTATTTATATTGTTCCTCCAGTTCTGTTATATAGACCAGGACATCATGTAAACAGACATGTTCTCTGGGTTATTTTTGTAGTATTACTTCCGCTCCAGGATTATTGTACTACTTGCCAGTGTGCAAGGAGAACTGAATATTTTCTTTTCATTTCTTAACAGTACAGTGCTGTGGATACCAATCCACTCTCTCTGTATGTCATGCATCCATTTTGGAATACTATAGTAAAGGTAAGACGATTAATAGGCTTGTACTTACGTTTTAGTAAGTTGTAAGTATTTTAAGGAGTGTTATGGATACAAGTGTTTGTTTAGTAAGATGTCTAGAGAAATTACTCTCTCATTCTCCTTTCCCTTAGTCACATACCTTTTGATTTATTTTATTGTTGAAGTGTAAGTTTATATTCTTATACTAGAATTTATCATTTTTATAAAATGCATTTAAACATTTTCTAAAATAAATAATATGATTATAAGTTTGTTGATTATAGAATGCTTATTTCTATCAACTGAACATTGTGGTTTACATTTTAATATATATACCTCCTAGATATGATCTGTCAAGTTTATAGCTTTTATTATGACTTAAATTTCATATTGCATAGTGGCCAGAGCGCTTCCTTTACTTTAATTATTTTGTAATTATTTTGAAACAAATAGGTATTTCCTACTTGGCTGGCTCCAAATCTGATAACCTTCTCTGGCTTTCTGCTGGTTGTGTTCAATTTCCTACTCATGGCATACTTTGATCCTGACTTTTATGCTTCAGGTAAGATTATTACTTTAATATAAAATTTAAAATGCCTAAATGGAGAAAAATGACATGTGGTTATTTTCTGGTTCAATTGATATGCTTGTCTGTTGGAGAAGTTCTGGATATTTTAAAGGTATGTAAAATGTTAGAATTGGGTGTAAAACCTAAGTTGTGTTTTCACAATCTGTTATGCATATTTCCATTAAGTTCTAGAAACCAAATTGGCTACTTAATGTAGATGGGCTGTCTAAAAAGCAGTGGGGTTTTGATACATAAAGAATAATTGGATTTACAAGAAGACAAAATATTTAGGACTGTGACACTTTGCCTGAAAGTGAGTATAAGCAGGGTCCAACGTATTTATACCAGTTCCAGAAATATCCCTTCTCTTTTTCTTTTTAAAATTTTTTTTTTTTAACGTTTATTTATTTTTGAGACAGAGAGAGACAAAGCATGAACGGGGGAGGGTCAGAGAGAGGGAGACACAGAATCTGAAACAGGCTCCAGGCTCTGAACTGTCAGCACAGAGCCTGACGCGGGGCTCGAACTCACGGACCGCCAGATCATGACCTGGGCCGAAGTCGGCCGCTTAACCAACTGAGCCACCCAGGCACCCCTCCCTTCTCTTTTTCTAATGATGCAAGAAAAATCACCCCCCGCCTTTGACGGGAATGTGATCTCTCTTTCCCTCTGCTCAGCATCCACATTTGCCTTGAATAACTCCAAGTTTCCTGTGAAAATGGTTCTTAGACCGTGGACGTTTATTGACAGAAGTCAGTTGGGGAAGGGAGAAGAGAAATGCTTTTGGAGGCAGTTGTTGGCCTGCTTCCACCCCAGACTCCAGTGTTTTCTTTCATAGTTGTTCCTGTCTTCACATTCCCTTGCCCTGTTTCTGCCCCAGGCCATAGGACAGAATCTGGCTGTATTTGGGATGAGGGGGGATAAATGGCCGATTGAGTTTATTTTCATTGCTCAGCCGGTTGATAGGGTTGAGAGGAATAGAAAGATGGAGGTGGATGAATAATTTTTGCATTCTAAGTCAGAGTATGTATTTTCCAGTAAGAATATTTATCAATGATGTAGTAAATAGTCTTAGTGTTATAATTCACTGGTGTTGTGGGGTTAGCAGACTTTTGTGGACTGACCTGGAGAAATTAAGTCACCAACAACATTGTTTTTTTAGGAAAGTTCAGAGTTTCAAAAACTTACAACTTGATCCTATAGAAATTCTGAATATTGAAACTGTATGTATGCCTACCTTTAGCAATTGAAATTTTAAGCCATAGCTTTTGTACATGTAATAAAATGACAATCGAAGATCATAAGGTACTATGTGGATAATAAGATTAAATTTTATCAAGCATGGTTTTGATATTAAGCGGCTTTTAAAAATTTGTATTTTAATCTTTAGAACGTCTTCAAAAGTTTCTTTCATAACTAGAAATACTAATTTTTCTAACTACTCTAACATTATTTACTAGTTATTAAGAGGGCTAAAAATATGTAAATATTATGTGTATTTCCCCAAATCATAGAAACTAGAGGACCAGATAAACCATCTAGTCCTGGTATATTTGGGAAATGGAAGATAGGAAAGGCTAAACGATCTATTCATGGTCGCACGGCTGCTTGAATATAGAGCCAGGACTGGAACCCAGACCTTCTGATACTTAGTCACCCAAATGAAAAGGTCTTTTGTTTAGCTAGTTAATAATGTAGTGAGAAAATATAGATTGAAGGTTCAATACGTGTTTGTAGGATATTCGTCAACAGTGAAGATCAGATTAAACACAAGCATCTTTTAAGTTCCAAAAACATTACTTTTCATTCTTAGCATATAAGTAATTTTCAGGTAGAGATGAACAGTCAGTTTTGAGTTATGATTAAAGCTCAAAATAAGTGCCTATTGCTTATGAGGGGTTGGGCAGTTACTTCTTTGGTTTTGTCAGTGTCCTGATGTATTTTAATATTTACCTAAATCTGCATTAAAAGTGTATTGTAAACTTCTATTTAACTTCTATTTAATAGAACTTCTATTTAATAGAAATATTTCTCAATGGCAGTGGGTGCTGTAGTAAGAATGATCATACTTTGTATTGAAGTCTGAGTGTTTTCCTTTGCAGCACCGGGTCACAAGCATGTACCCGACTGGGTTTGGATTGTGGTGGGAATCCTCAACTTCATAGCCTACACTCTAGGTAAGAAATTGGCAAATATTCATTTTAGTCAATGGCTGGTGACTCTTTCAGCAAGGATAGCCATCCACTAAATTAACATTTTCTCCTATGCTTAATTCATTTTAACTAGGGCTTACTGATTTCCTATTCAGTATAATAAATATGTTTTTGAGTTTCTCTCTGGAAAATATTGTCATTCATTGCTAGGGATGCAGAGAATAAGATATGAGTTGGCAAACTGCCTCTTGCAGGCCGACTCTGTCCTATTTTTATAAGTAAAGTTTTGTTGGAACACTGCTATATTCATTCCTTTACTTGTTGTCTATGCCTGCCTGCCTGCTTGCTTTCTTGCTTGCTTTCTGTCTTTTTTTTTTTTTAACGTCACAAATAAGACTTCTTATTTGTCACCATTAAATGACTGAATTTTAAACAGGTTCTTGGACTGGTGGCTCATATCCATCAGCTCGTTCAACTTTAGCACTGGTCTCATCCCCAGTAGCGCTTCTAGAACTACTACCTTCACCATGAAGCTCCATGAGCTTTCCCAACTCAAACCTGGGCTTCTTTAGCACTTTTACTTTTCTAATGAAGATATCATGGAGTGGATAAATAGATGGACATGCCTTTCTGTGTCTTTTCCGATGCTGTCTGGAATCAGTTTATTGACCAGTGCTTTCAAGTCATTTGTCTGCACCTCTCGGATTATGATTTCCATTGTCTTTTTCTGAACACGGTGGACCTGTTGGTGCTGAGCCTAAAGGTCTTCCAAATCTAAATTTGGTTTTTTTAGTAAAACCAACACAAAATAGATGAAGCAAATAACTGTCGGTGGCTTGACATCAACATGAGCTTCAATCGTGGTCTGCCATTTTGTGACCATGGAACTTTCCTAGAATTCCACGGGTGAGATCCACACAATAGAACTTAGGCAGTTTCTGCCCTGAACATCCTCAGTTATTAGCTTGGATTTTCTAAATGCAACTTCATCATTCTGTAGATCAGCAAGGCTCACTTAAAAAACACAACGCTTGAGGCCATCAGATGCAGTTTTGGCTCCCTGAGTTCTCGTGACTAGTGTTTTTCCAATATTTCTTTTTTTTTTTTTTTTTTTTTTTTTTTTTTAACGTTTATTTATTTTTGAGACAGAGAGAGGCAGAGCATGAACGGGGGAGGGTCAGTCTTATATCAAGCATAGCTGGTGCTTTCACTTCATACTGATCTTTCCTAGCAAATGGATCAATCACTTTCTTCTTGGCCCCCTTTTTTGCTGCCTTTTGTAAGGCCCTTCTTACTGATTGCCATGGCTCTGCTCGGGGAGCCAAAAGGGCTCTATGCTTGCTTTTTGCAACAAAGACAAGGTTGAGTAGTAGCAACGGTGTCTCCTGATGACCCATAATGCCTCAACTATATACTATCTGGCTCCTTACAAAAAATATTTACCAGCAACTGGAATAAGACGTCATTTTTGCCTTCAGTTTGGGAAACAATGCCGACCTGTCAGATAATTGTGGAGTATGGAGAGAGCTGCTACAATAGAGCACAGCGGGGAAACAGGAATGAGTGGGAGAATAAGAAAGTAATTAATTCTTATTTGGTGCGGGAGGTGGTGAGGGAGGTCCCTGTGCTAGGCCATAACTGTCTATGTTGCCAAGAATGCTTTTTGTTGGTTCTGTTTGCGTGGCTTGTCCTGCATTCTCCTATTCTCCTTCCCTGCTTTATTTTTCTCCATAGCACTCAAAACCTTATGACCTACTTGTCTCTCTACTCTAAAGCGTACATTCTTTGAGGACTGTGTGCCCAGTATTTAGAACAGTACCTAACACATAGTAGGTAGTCAGTATATAGTTTTCATTTTTATTTATAAAGTTTATTTTTTTATTAGTTTTTAAAATGATTTTTGTAAAGTTTATTCATTTATTGTTTCTGAGAGAGAGAGAGAGAGAGAGAGAGAGAGAACACAAGTGAGGGAAGGTCAGAGAGAGAGAGGAAGACCCAGAATCCAAAGCAGGCTCTAGGCTCTGAGCTGTCAGCACAGAGGCCTACACAGGGCTTGAGCTCATAAACCGCGAGATCGTGGTCTGAGCCGAAGTTGGACGCTCAACCGACTGAGCCACCCTGCCCACCCCTCCCCCCCAGCTTTTCATGATTTTTTTTAAGTATATAGTTTTTAAGTGAATATAAAATACCAGACCCTGACTTAAAGTTGCTTAGATCTCTCAGATAAAAATGACTCATAAAACCAGTATAATCTGGTATATGATTACATGCTGACATTGCAGGTGACCAGAACTGCAAGAATTTGGGGAAGGAAGAGAGTGAAGTCCAGAAGAATTAGGAGAAAGCTTAGTGAAAAATTACATTTTAGGCAGAAGCTTTTGCGTATTTGTTCTTAAAGATGAGCAGGTTTAAAAATTCTGCTGTAGGGGCGCCTGGGTGGATCAGTCAGTTTAGTGTCCCTCTTCAGCTCAGGTCATGATCTCATGTTCAGTTCATGTATTCGAGCCCCACGTCAGGGCTCTGTGCTGACAGCTCAGAGCCTGGAGCCTGCTTCAGATTCTGTCTGTCTGTCTGTCTGTCTCTCTGCCCTTCCCCCGCTCACACTGTCTCTCTCTCAAAAATAAAAACATTAAAAAATTAAAAATAAAAAAATTCTGCTGCAGGGGTGGCTCAGTCAGTTAAGCATCTGACTCTTGATTTTGGCTCATGATCTTACGGTTCATGGGGTCGAGCCCCTCTGTGTTGACAGCATAGAGCCTGCTTGGGATTCCCTCTCTCCCTCTTTGTCAAAATAAATAAATAAACATTTCGAAACATTAAAAAAAAAATCTGCTCTAGGGTTTGGTTGCCAAGGGCAGGGAGGAATAGGGAAAAAGGTGAGAGTGGCCTGAGGGCTCTGACTTTTAACGGCAGGTCATAAGAGCTTTTTGATATACCATATTATCTACCTTTTTCACATCCACAGTTTTGGCAAAAATCCTGACCGAACGTGAACTATTTGTTGCAAAACTGCCTTGAACCAACATGAGGCAACTTTTAAACTATATTCTACTAGTGTGATTGTTCTTACATTTTGCTGCAGAAATACTAATGTGTTTGATCACAGGGTGCTGCTCTGGGTCCGCCTGAGGTGTTTTTGTTTTGTTTTGTTTTGTTCTTTTGTCATAATATATGCTATATACCCGGAATTACCTTTCTGAAAAAACATTGTGTAACTTCGCACACCCCAGACTGGTGGAGCTGGAATGGGTTCAGTGGGAAGATGTACAAGACCTAATTAGTATGCAGTTCACGGATTTAGTATTTGTAACAAATGCACAGGAGTTGCCCTGCAAATAGTAAATTAAGCCAGCAAATAATGAGAAAAGACTTTTTGGAAATACTTCAGCTAGCAGAAATGTTCCTAACGCTATATAACAGAGATCTGCAGTATTTGGGCAGGAATCTGGGATTCGTCCTCTCATGTGTTCCTTCAACAATATTTTTAAAGGCCTTCTTTTTGAAAAAAAAAAAAAAAAAAAAAAAAAAGATTTTTTAAAGTTTATTTATTTATTTTGAGACAGAGAGCACAAGCAGGGTAGGGGCAGAGGGAGGAGGGGGAGAGGGAATCCCGAGCAGGCTCTCCACTATCAGCACAGAGCCCGACGCGGGGCTTGAACTCCCTAACTGTGAGATTATGTCCTAAGCTGAAATCAGGAGTCAGACACTTAACCCAGGTGCCCCTAAAGGCCTTCTTTGCAACAAACTGAGCTAGACACTGGGATAATACTATAGTGAGCCAGATAAGCACAGGTAATTATAGGAATTTTTAATTCCTGAATCTTTACTATTAGCCTAATCCTGCTGCACTTGTTAATAGAACTGTTTCTTTTGGGGAGAAATTTTTATAGTTCAGATTTTTTTTTTTTCCTTAATATTGTCTCTCCTACTAGACTCTTTGGTTCCTGAGAGACCACAGGAATTGTGTCTTATTTATAGCAGGGTGGTTGGTTCTTGCACAAGCGTGTAGAGCAATGCTTCAGACTCTTTTTTTTTTTTTAAGTTTTATTTAAGTAATCTCTACACCCAACATGGGGCTCGAACTCACAACCCTGAGATCAAGAGTCACGTGCCCCTCCGACTGAGTCAGCCAGGCGCCCCTCAGACTCTTCTTTTTAACTAGGTTTTACTGTTCTCCCTCTCTTTTTCTCTCCCTACACCCCTCACGCCCCAGCTCCTCTGTTTCTGCCCCTAAATGAAGGTGTTTCACTGTGCTGTATCCTCAACTTTCCCTTTCCTCTTATTCCCTCGATAATTCTTACCACTATTGAGATGACTCTTGTGTTTCTATCTAGCCCTCATATATTTTCTGAGTTGTTAGTAAGTACCTGAGGTTGAGTTGCTTGACATGACCATGTGGATAATTCTGCCAACAGTTCAGTTTTAGCATCTAAACTTGTACTCAGCATCTTTTCCGTCAGGCAGGCTCTTTGGACTTCCCCATTTCTACCACTCTCTTAGTTACCCAGACGGGAAATCGGGAGGATCTTCTGGTCCTTTAGCCTCACCGCTCATCTTTTGCTGCATTGCCAGTTTGACTTTCTTAATATCTCACCTGCCTCCAGCCTTTCATTCCTGCTGTATTCCATGTCAGTGCGGGCCTTACTGGTTAGTGTTCTCTCTCTAGCCTGCCATTCACACTGCTGCCAGGTGAATCTTCCTGAAGCACGTCACTACCTTTACCCCTGTCATTCCCCTACTCACATCCTTCTCGTAGCTCCCCGTACTCCCTGAAACTTCTGAGCTGGCTCCAGCCTCCCTTCTGGCCTCTCTACCGCCCTCTTTACCTACTGGTTTCCTCTGGTCGACATAAACTACTTTGGCATTCTCTGAACACGCATGTGCTTTTCCATCTTGGTGTTTTTGCTGATAGCACTCCCTCCTCTTGAAACAGCATACTCTTATCTACTGAAATCCAACTCATTCTTTATGTCCCCACTCAGGTTTCATCTGGTCTGGAAGGCCGTTCTTGATTATCTTAGCCTGAAGAGTGCTTGTCCCTTTTCCGAACTCTTTTGTGGTTTGGGATGTACTGTATCTTTAATCGCCATGTTTTGTCTCCATTCTCAGTTATAAACACTGAGGACGCAAACTTACTTTATTTGGAGATTATTCTTATGATAATCTTCACAGCATCAGGAACAGTGCCTTGCACAGTTTCAATACGTTTAATTCTTGTATTTACTGAACACCTGCTGTGTGCAAAGCCTTTTCTGAAAGCACTTAAAATCGGGGAAGGAGCACATCTGTAACAAAGTGACTGTAATTTCAAACAAGATGAAATAGGTGTTACGACTGAAGTTCGGGATGTTTTTGGATCCTAGAGCAAGGAGTGGTTAGATCAGTTGTGATGAATAACTATTGCATATTCTCTGGAGGCCTGAGAATTTGTGGCTAGCAGAACAACTCAGTTGTTAGTCCGATTTGGAAGAATTCAGAGTCCAACTACAATGCTTTGTCCTCACATCTAAAATTGACACCATTTAGTTGATGTAATATACTTTAAGTTTTAGGTTAAACTCTAAGAAATTAAGGTGGGTTTTTTTGTTTGTTTGTTTGTTTTCTGAAATCTTTGAATTGTAGAAATTAGAGGTTGGATTTTTACAGTCCTGGCTGGTCGCTGTACTTTAGTTCATCAACATTCCTATGATACACTGATTTGTTTTGTGTTTCTCCAGTTTGTTAAAGAAGATTTTCTCCCTGCGGTACCGATGTTGACCTTTTCCCATGGTAATGTGTTTCTGTTGCAGATGGTGTGGATGGAAAGCAGGCCCGGAGAACCAATTCCAGCACCCCTTTAGGGGAGCTTTTTGACCATGGCCTTGATAGTTGGTCATGTGTTTACTTTGTTGTGACTGTGTATTCCATCTTTGGACGAGGACCATCTGGTGTCCGTGTTTTTGTTCTTTATCTCCTACTATGGGTAGTTTTGTTTTCTTTTATCCTGTCCCACTGGGAAAAGTATAATACAGGGATTCTTTTCCTGCCGTGGGGATATGACATTAGCCAGGTGGTAAGTATGTGTTCTGCCTTAAATTTTCAACAGTGCTATGAATTTTTTGGGGGGAGGGGGAAGGGAGTAGTCTTTGTCATTGTCATTCCTTCTTTATTGCCCTTATGCTTTTTTGGCCAGAACTGATGTGTGCTTTTAAAAAAATTTCCTTTTTATCTCGTATTATTTGTTGCTTATTTATGAAAATCTCAAGCACATAAAAAAGTAGGGATAGCATAGTGAACCCTTATGTACCTGTTCCTTAGGTTCAACAGCTATGTGGCCAGTCTAGTTTCATGTATACCCTTCCTCCCAATTATTTTAAAGGAAATTCCTGATATTATGTGATCAACATTTTCCCATCTATCTCTAAGTAGTAAAAGCACTTTTAAAAAGACATAATCACAATGTCATTATTAACTAAAAAATGAGCAGTTTCTAAATGTTAATAAATATTCCTTTGAACTGTTGATTTTGTAAAGAGAGAGATGCACATATAATTGTTGCTTTTTTGTCTTTACTGGGAGCTTTCAATGAGTAGAGATACTTGTTTTCTTTTACTTAAGAGGCTTGCTATTAAGTCTCCCTGCCTTCGAATCCCAGCTTTTTGTGTTGCCATTTTGCCCATTTGTACCTAAGGTCCCAGTAAAGCCTCAGACATTGGAATGTTTGAAGAAAGTGATCGGGTAGGCAAATTGGACCGTGTCGTACCTTAACCGATTCCTGAAGTGCCTTAAAGTGTTCTAAATTATGGCCAGTTGTTTGCATTGTGTAGAAGTTAGTTATTTTATGGCATCGTTGGCTAAAAAAACCGCAACTTTTAAAGGGAAGAAGACTTGCCACATTATCAAATTTAAGTGTACTTCTTGCTTTTACTAAAACTACGAGATTTAACGCTGCATACAGCATTGCGGGCTCCTTGACCTTTCCAGCTGTTAATGCCTCTGTATGCTTTTGTCTGCATTTTCCTTCCAGACTATATCTTTTGTCTACATAGTGACTGCGATTGTGGGAGTTGAGGCCTGGTATGAACCTTTCCTGTTTAATTTCTTATATAGAGACCTATTCACTGCAATGATTATTGGTAAGAAGCTCCATGTTGAAGCCTGTTTTAACATCACTTTGTTATCCAAGCCAGTGTTTGATTGATTACGAGCAGTAACACCTGTCCCTCTTTCCCGTTCCCTCCAGCGAGCAGAACAGCCCTATAGCCCTGTAGGGTTTCAACCAAACCAGTTAAGGAAAACAAAATTCCTGTGTTGTGGTTTTTTTGTGTGTGGCACCAAGCTGTTTCTAGTCCGAAGAAAATAAATACCAAAATCGCATAAACCTCGTGAACTAACTGTTTAAATGAATCTAGACTGTTTGAGAGGATCCACATTTAGGTGGACATTTGGTGTAGATTTCGTGCCTATCTCAGAATTGAAGACCATTAGTTTGTAGGAAATAGATGACACAGATTACTTTGTAATACATTCATTGGAAAGTTGTGCTATTCTCCTCCCCTACTCTCTTTTGCCACCGGATATTAGGTAAAGGATTTTGGTAACAATGTTTTATTTGGTAAAAAATTTGGATTGTGGTAATGTTTCCCTTTTGATTTTAGCCAGAGGGAATATCTACGGGATGATTAACTGAGTGGGGCAGTGTTTTCTATGCAAAGAGGAAGTTATCTGGGCTGTTACTCCGGGGCACTAGGAGTGGCATTAGGACCTCTGTAGAAGAAAAAAAAAAAAAAGCAAAAAAAAAAGCAAGCTGTCGGCTATTGCTCTGTTCCCTTATCTGAAAAATAACCCCCTCACTACCCAGTGCACCTTGCTAATAGAATGGGCGTTAGATAAAGCTTAGAAACGGCTGGCTTTTAGGCAGTGGTTTGGGCCGTTCTCTGTTGCTCTGGTCTACAGATATTTTAGAACCCTGCTGTAATCTTCCAAATGTTTTTTCGGGGTTTTTGTAAGAACGGATTTCTTTAGCCTGACAAGGCTAGCTTCTTTTCACTCCCACCACATAGTGAACCTTCTGATTTAAGTGGCTAGTCTTGTGGATGGATTGTTGCATTTTACGTTGAAGTGTTCAACTTAACGAGAAGATGGAATCCTCTGAGGTGTGAGATATATTTGGGGATGGCAAAGTGGATACTTTTAATAGGCACATAATTTTCCATGTAACTTACGAGTTTACCTGAATTCTTCTTTCTGAAATAAAACAAAAGCCCACACGTTTCTGTATAAGTAAATAACACAGCTTTCCCCATACAGGCATACCTTGTTTTATTGCACTTTATTGTGCTTTGCAGATACTTGTCTCTTTTACAAATTGAAGGCTTGTGGCAGCCCTTTGTCGGGCAAGTCTGTCAGCACCATTTTCCCAACAGCGTTGGCTCCCTTCATGTCTCTGTCTGTCAGATTTTGGTAATTCTCACAGTATTTCACACTTCTTCATCATTATTGTATTCGCTATGGTGGTCTGTGACGCGCGGTCTTTGATGTTACTGTTGGAATTGTTTTGGGCCCACGGAAGACGGCCATTTAATAGACGATTGTGTGTGTCTGACTGTGCCACCCACCCTCCGCTCTCCCTCTCATCGGGCCTCCCTGTTTCCTGAGACACAGTATTGAAATTAGGCCAATTAATGACCCTCCAGTGGCTTCTGAGTGCTCAAGTGAAAGGAAGAGTCACATGTCTCCCTCTTTAAATTACAAACTAGAAGTGACGAAGCTTAGTAAGGGGGGTATGTCGAAAGCCGAGATAGGCCCAAAGCCAGGCCCTTTGCGCCACACATTTAGCTAAGTTTGTAAATGCAGTGGAAAAGCTCTTGAAGAAAATGAAAAGTGCTCCTTCCTAAACACAAGAATGATACGAAAGCGAGAAGCAGCCTTATTGTGACATGGAGGAAGTTTTAGTGGTCTGAATAGGAGATCAAGGCAGCCACAACATTCCCTTGAGCCAAAGCCTAATTCAGAACAAGGCCCTAGCTCTCTTTACTTCTAGGAAAACCAAGGGAGGGGAAGAAGCTGCAGGAGAAGCGTGAAGCTCGCAGAGGTTGGTTGGTGAGGTTTAAAGGAAAGAAGCCTTGGGGCGCCTGAGTGGCTCAGTCGGTTAAGGAAAGAAGACTTCTCTGTGTCGTAAAAGTGCAGGATGAGGCAGCAAGTGCTGATGTAGGAGCCGCGGCAAGTTCTCCGGATGATCTGCCTCAGATAATTCAAGAACGTGGCTACACGACACAACAGATTTTGAGTGTACCTGTAGCAGCCTTAATATCGGAAGGAGATGCCATCTAGGACTTTCATAGCTAGAGAGGAGACGTCAGTGCCTGGTTTCAGGGCTTCAAAGGACAGGCTGACTCTCACGGTAGGGGCTAATGCAGCTGGTGACTTGAACGTGAAGCCAGTGCTGATCGACTATTCTGAAAATCCTAGGGCCCTTAAGAATTTGCCAAATCCACCCTGCCCGTCCTCTATACATGGAACAACAAAGCCTGGACAGTAGCACATCTGTTTACAACATGGTTTGCTGAGTGTTTTAAGCCCCCTATTGAGATCTGCTCAGAAAAAAAGGATTCCTTTCAAAATATTACTGCTCATTGACAAGCACCTAGTCGCCCAAGAGCTCTGATTACAGTGTACAATGGGATTAACGTTGTTTTCCTGCTTGCTAACAAAGCATCCATCCTGCAGGAGCTTGAAGAATAATTTGAACTTTCAAGTCTTATTATTGAAGAAATAAATACAGATTTATAAGGCTGTAAGATCTGATGGATCTAGGCAAAGTAAATTGAAAACCTGGAAAGGATTCAGTATTGTAGATGCCACTAAGAACATTTGTGATTCATGGGGAGAGGTCAGAATATCAACATTGACAGGAATTTGGAAGAAGTTGATTCCAGCCTTTATGGATGGATGACTTTGAGGGGTTCGAGACTTCAGCGAAGGAAGTAACTAGCTGTGGCGGAAACAGCAAGAGAACTGTAATTCGAAGTGGAGCCTGAAGCTGGGACTGAGTTACTGCAATCTGGTGCTCAAACTTTGTAGCAGATGAGTTACTTCTTATGGATGAAAAAACAACATGGTCTTCTTGAGATAGTATCTACTGGTGAAGATGCCCTGAAGATTGTTGAAACGACAACAAAGGATTTCGCGTATTGCATAAACTAAGTTGAAACAAAGCGGTGGCAGGATTAGAGAGGATTGACTATTTTGAAAGAAGTTCTGCAGTGGATAAAACCCTATCAGACAGCCTCACATACTGTAGAGAAATTGTGAAAGGAGGAGTGAGAAGCTTCACTGGGAAGCTTCATTGTGTCTTGTTTTGAGAACTTGCCACAGCCGCCCCGATCTTCAGCAGCCACCCCCCTGAAGAGTCAGGAGCCATCAGCCTCAAGACAAGACCCTCCACCAGCAAAAAGCTTGCACCTCGCCGAAAGCTCAGATGATGGTTAGAGTCTTAGAGCCATAAAGTATTTTTAAATTAAGGCAAGCACATTTGTTTTAGACATAATGCCATTGCGCTCTTAATAGACTACATTATAGTATAAACGTAACTGGGAAACCAAAAAATTCACGTGACTTTCTTGTGCTGTTCGATGTTTGTTTTGTTGCGGTGGTACGGAGTCGACCTGTAATATCTCTGAGATATGCCCGTCCTTTTTATGGAAAGCACATTAGGTGCCGTTGAGAGGAGTAAGAGAAGATGTGGTATGTCTTTTTGGCAACCCGTATAGAGCTCAAGCTTCCCACATGCTTGCTGTATTTAAGCTAGAGCTATTTCAAGATATTTTAAACTAAAAATACTCTTGGTAGCAAATCTTTTGCCAGTTTGTGTCAGCCTGCTTTCAACACCTCAGCGTCACAGTGATTCTGGGTCAATTGATTCAGCCCTGGCTCCCTACCTGTGCTTCCCAGCACGAGGCCAAGTCACCTGCTAGAGATTTCTGAGGACACCAGCCTGTCTTCTCCTTCTCTCTAAGCTCTTCTAACTTGAGGAACTTTGTTCCAGTTGGGCTCGGGAGTGGCAGAGTAATTCATCTTCCCAGATGGGATTTCTGTTTGGTGGGTTCCAGTCTTTTCCATCTCATTTTAGCAAAATGTCTTAGGAGCTGTTTTGAAGGAATCTCTTTCTGTCGTTGATCCTTCAGGCCACAGCTGCACTGACCACCTTCTCACCCCAGGCCAAGTGTGGTCAGTGGGAGTCTGGAGTGCGTAAGCTGGGGCTCATCTGTTGAGTGACAGTGAAATATCCAAATGAAGTATCCAACTTGCCACATGTGTTGATTTGGAGTTTGACAGAGAGAAAGATCAGGAAGTTACATCTCTATAATCTGTAGAATCAGAGAGTTTTATTTTTGTTTATTTATTTTTAAATATTTGTTTATTTTGAGGGAGGGAGAGAGAGTACATGCACGTGCATGGGGGGGGAGGAGAGAGAGAGAGAGAGAGAGAGAGACAGACAGACAGACAGACAGAATCCCAAGCAGACTCCATGCTGTCAGTGCATCGGGCTCAGACAAACAGTGAGATCATGACTTGAGCTGAAATCAGGAGTTAGATGCTAAACTGACTGAGCCACTCAGGTGCCCCAGATCAGAGAGTTTTAATGTTTATTTATTTTTGAGGCAGAGCATGAATGAGGGAGGGTCAGAGAGAGAGGGAGACCCAGAATCCGAAGCAGGCTGCAGGCTCTGAGCTGTCAGCACAGAGCCGGACGTGGGGCTCGAACTCACAGACCATGAGATCATGACCTGAGCCGAAGTCGGAAGCTCAACTGACTGAGCCATCCAGGTGCCGCCACCGCCCCCCCCCCCCCCCCCCCAGCAAATCAGAGAATTTTAAAACTGCAAGGGACATTAGGAAATCATTGAACCCATCCACATTGGACAACTGTGGAGTCTGAAGCTCAGAGAGATTGTCTGATTTGCCCAAGAGTACATTGCCAGCTTTTGGAGTCATCTGCAAGAAGCTTCTAGTTAAAGCTGTAAGAGAGGATTCTCTGAGGGAGGATAGAAGCACAGGTGAATGCCCAGTTAGGAATGCGCAGGAGACAGAGTTGCCAATAAAGGACACCACACGTAGTAGCTGGATGGCTGACAGGAACATTGGGAGGATGGAGTCACAAAGGCAAAGGGAGGAAAGAATTACAGTTAGTGGGGAGTCAATGGAGTCCTCTCACTTAGAAGTCAGGAATGAAGAAAGAATATCGAATTTGATCATTAGGAGAACTTGGTAAATTCAAGAGTGCAGTTTCTGCAGAGGGAAGGCAGAAGGAATAAAAGAGTACTGAGGAAGGCCATGGAAAAGTCTGGCGAGTGATTGGGAATAGCAGAGTCAGCTAGCAGAGAGCGAGGGCAGCAGAAGCAATGGTAGGGCTTCCTGGGAGGGCTGTCCTTGTTAGGTCTGAGGGGAAAGAACTGGTGTCTGTGGGCGGAGCGGGCGGAGAAATGAAGAATGCTTGGGAAAGAAAAATCAGTGGCAATGGGAAACCGCGGAATCCATCGGTAACT
Organism: Lynx canadensis; assembly: GCF_007474595.2. Lineage (NCBI taxonomy): Eukaryota > Metazoa > Chordata > Mammalia > Carnivora > Felidae > Lynx > Lynx canadensis. The sequence goes on along the minus strand of NC_044305.1, from coordinate 119,086,336 downwards.
CACACTCGTGCGATTTACTGTATGCCAAGCCCTGCTCCAGGTGTCTTTATGTGTAATAACTCCCTTATTTCTCAAAAACCCTGCAGGGCCAATTCTATCTCTGGCTTATAAAAGAGGAAATTGAGGCACGGAAGCGTTAATCTGCCTGAAATCACATAACCTGTTGGCACAACCGAGATTCGAGCCCAGTCTGGCTCCCGAGCTTCCGCACTGAACCACCAGACTGCCCTGCTGCTCTTCCGGTTGTCACTGTTGTTCAGAAATGTATTTAATTTCATTACAGAAGTAAACCCGAACCTGCGAATTACTGGGTCTAAAACTATTACATATTTTGTATGTATTCGATAATTATCAAAATCCCTCTTGAATAACAATTCACAGTAACTTAAATATTCTCCCTTTTAGGCTGTGCATTATGTGTGACTCTTCCGATGAGTTTATTGAACTTTTTCAGGTAAGTACCTTATTTATTCGGGCAAGAAGTGTGACAGTTGTTAGATGAATTTTAGGATCTGTTTTGCTTTTGGAATCTGGACATTTTGAGAAGGTCATAAAAGCTGTATTTTGAATCTGGGATGAGTTTAGGACCATTTAGGGTATCTACGGTGGCTGTGTGGTCATTTCAACTACAGCACAAACTACTAGTTCTTTTGTTACAGTTTTTGGTTCACCAGACAAGTCTTCTAATTTGTCATTTTTTGTGAGTGAATTGGGAAGGAGTGTGTTCCCGTTGAATAGTGACAGGTTTACGTCCTTTTTAGAAATTGATGGTAAGTTTTTATGAATTGATTCTGTGTAAGTTTAGTCAGCATGATCATAAAATTAAATTTCTGAATTTGTGTAGTTTAGGACCAAACCCCGGATCTATGCTGACTTCCAAGTCGCACTATATAAAAATTCCCGCCCCGAGGAGGGGGGCCGGGGATACTGTGGGAGTTGCCTGGGCAGAGTTTCATTTCTCTGATCTGCACTTCACCTTTGCTCAGCCACGCTGAATTTTCTTACGGGCCCTGAAAGTACTTTGCTGTTTTCTCTCCTTGGTAATTTGGCCCCCACCTCCCTCTAGTGCTGTCTCCTTTTCGTGAAACACTTGTACTTCCCACTTCATCCTTCAGTTCTCAGATCTGTCTTGCAGAATCCTGTCAGGCCACACTCTGTGAATCTTCCCTGTCGATGGCAGCTGGCAGCCATTCATAGAAACCATAACATTTAAAGCTCTGAAGACCTTAGAGATTGAGACATTTCCTCTTCTTCCAAGGATGAGGTCCTCATCAGGCAAAATATCTTGTCCAGAATCATGTTGTCAGTGACAGAACCAAGACAAGAATTTGGGGCTTTGTTCAGATGAGCAAACATGTATGGGAGTGTGTGGCCAGAGACAGTGAGATATGCTAGGACAGTCTCAGTGCAGAGTCGTGCGCTCTTAGATTCTCTGTCACTTGGTATCATAATAACACAGCCAGGTACTTGCTAGTGCTGTTTTGTGTTCATTTTATTTCCCCTCGTAGAGCATAAGCCTTGTAAAACAAAAGATCAGGTTTTATTTATCTTTACGTTCTGGAGGCCCCGGGGTCAGAACGCTTCCATTCTAGTCCTGGCCCTGCCACTTGGTAGGAAGTTATATAAATTTGAGTTCTCACGTTGTCACTTAACCTGTCTGTAAAATGGGGTTTAGTAATGTTGGTTCTATGTATGCTGTGGGATTATTGTGAGTGTAAATTAAGAGGATAAGTGTGAAAAAAGTTTCAAAACTACAAAAGTTACAAATACGGAATGATTTTTATATTGTAATAATGTTCTTTGTATTACTTGATTTTTTTTTTCCAGAAGCTATAAAAATAACACCTTGAAACACAATTCAGTCTATGAAGCTATGGTTCCCTTTTTTTCTCCATGTTTGCTCTTCATTTTGTCTACAGCATGGATCCTTCAGTCACCTTCAGATATTTTAGAGATACATCCTAGACTATTCTACTTTATGGTTGGAACAGCCTTTGCCAACATCACAGTAAGGTTTTTTCTTTTTCTTTTTTTTAATGTTTATTATTTTGAGTGAGAGAGAGCACATGCAAGGGAGGGGCAGAGAGAGAGAGGGAGAGAGAGAGAATCCCAAGCAGTCTCCTGGCTGTCAGCGCTGAGCCCAACGTAAGGCTCAATCTCACTAACTGTGAGATCATGATCTGAGCCGAAGCCAGGAGCCAGTTGCTTAAGCTGAGTGACTCAGGCGCCCCAGGTTTTTTTTCATTTAAGTCATATCTAAGGAATATATGACAAAATGTGATAATTGGAGAAATCTTTAGAATTAAAAATAAACAGATTTTAATTTAAAGATATTTTATAGTAGAAACTTTAAAGAGTAATAAACCCAAAAACAGAACATGCTAAAAATTATTTTTTCCTTTTCCAGATGACTGCAGATCTAATGATTAGTTTAGGGAAACTAAAAAGGGTTTTTGAGAAAACACACACACACACACACACACACACACACACACACACACACACATTTTTAAATCAGCTGATTTTAAAATTAAGAACAGGTGTAAAAACTTTGTAATAAATACAACATATTTTTCAAAAGCCCTTTCTCTGCCATGGCCCAGCAAGACAGCAGCCAGGAGAGATCGGGTGCAGTTGAGAAAAGACCTTAATAGTCCTGACAACCCGGGAGCATGTGCTCTAGCTCCGGTCAGGTCCTTAATAAGTTTTTACTTTAAAAGCTAGCCACTGAGCTTATGTTTCCATGTGTGTAATATGTGTTCATGATCACCGGTCCTACTGATTTCGCAGGGTTTAAAGATCTGAAAATAATACATTGTATTAAAAAATTATCTCTGAAGGAATAAAAGTAGATTTGAGTAAGGTATTGGCAGTAAAGGAAGCCAGAGAGGTTTTGAGGTGTTAAAATGACAATATGACTGAATTGGAGATAGCATCTCTTCATCACTATAAAGAAACTTAGGTGTGTGGAGCTATACAAGGCTATTTTGAAAGTTCTTTTCTGTTATCACGCCATCTTAAAATCGGGAGAAATTCCTTTTATCCAAACTGTTACCTAGCGGAAGAATGCCTTCTATAGCATCCTCACTAAATTATTTTCCAGCCTTGTCTGACACTCGGAGAGTCCACGGGTTTGGAGGTGGGACAGGGGTTCCGTTGGGCTTCTGAGCAGTTGAGAACTTCTGAACTTAATAATGTTGTGTAACTGTGTTGGCTCAAGTACTGGAATGCTTTTATTTTATTTTATTTTTTTTTTAATTTTTTTTTTCAACGTTTTTTATTTATTTTTGGGACAGAGAGAGACAGAGCATGAACAGGGGAGGGGCAGAGAGAGAGGGAGACACAGAATCGGAAACAGGCTCCAGGCTCCGAGCCATCAGCCCAGAGCCCGACGCGGGGCTCGAACTCACGGACCGCGAGATCGTGACCTGGCTGAAGTCGGACGCTTAACCGACTGCGCCACCCAGGCGCCCCTGGAATGCTTTTAAATGTTGGAGTGACTTGTTTTGAAGTGCTTTGCTAAATGACATAGCAGATAAAGGGCTAGTATCCAAAATCTATAAAGAACTCACCAAACTTCACACCCGAAAAACAAATAATCCAGTGAAGAAATGCGCAGAAGACATGAATAGACACTTTTCCAAAGATGACATCCAGATGGCCAACAGACACATGAAATGATGCTCAACATCACTTCTCATCAGGGAAATACAAATCAAAACCACACTCAGATACCACCTCACGCCAGTCAGAGTGGCCAAAATTAACAAATCAGGAGACTATAGATGCTGGTGAGGATGTGGAGAAACGGGAACCCTCTGGCACTGCTGCTGGGAATGCAAACTGGTGCAGCCACTCTGGAAAACGGTGTGGAGGTGCCTCAAAAGATTAAAAATAGATCAACCCTACAACCCAGCAATAGCACTGCTAGGAATTTACCCAAGGGATACAGGAGTGCTGATGCATAGGGGCACTTGTACCCCAATGTTTATAGCAGCACTTTCAACAATAGCCAAATTATGGAAAGAGCCTAAATGTACTTCAACTGATGAATGGATAAAGAAGATGTGGTTTATATATACAGTGGAATACTACTTGGCAGTGAGAAAGAATGAAATCATGCCATTTGTAGCAATGTGGATGGAACCTGGAGGGTATTATGCTAAGTGAAATAAGTCAGGCAGAGAAAGACGGATACCATATGTTTTCACTCATATGTGGATCTTGAGAAACTTAACAGAAGACCATGGGGGAGTGGCAGGGGGAAAAAAAGTTACAGAGAGGGAAGGAGGCAAACCATAAGAGACTCTTAAATACAGAGAACAAACTGAGGGTTGATGGGGGTTGGGGTAGAGGGGAAAGTGGGTGATGGGCATTGAGGAGGGCACTTGTTGGATTGAGCACTGAGTGTTGCATGGAAGCCAATTTGACAATAAATTATATTTTAAGAAAATGAAGTGCTTTGCTAATTAAACTTTCATTCTTTTTTTTTTTTTTTTCCTTTTCCCTAACTTCAAGTGTCAGCTGATTGTTTGTCAAATGAGCAGTACTCGGTGCCCAACTTTGAATTGGTTGCTGGTTCCTCTTTTCTTGGTTGTCCTGGTGGTAAACTTAGGAGTAGCCTCTTACGTTGAGAGCATTCTCCTGTATACCTTAACAGCTGTTTTCACTCTGGCCCACATCCATTATGGAGTACGAGTGGTGAGTCATCTAGAGCAAAATTGGTTCTATTTGGTTCTTGTAAGTAGTAGAAAAGTGGCGAAGGAAAAATTTCAAAAGAAAGTTGCTTATGAAAGTAGCTGGAAGAATTGGGATAGTCCCTATAAATATTGGATAATATCCAGGTACATAATATCAGATATTGTTTCTCTGATGAGTATGTTACAGTAACTACAAATAACTTTAAAACTCAATAGTTACTATGAGGAGTTCTTGTTTTTAGGTACAAATGTGAACTGTTTTCTTGGTGAATGGAATTGTAAGCTCTTGTGTGCTTTTAGTTATATGAGACCAAGTAATCCCATTTGTTGATTATCTATTTCTATACTTTTTTAAAAATTTTATTTATTTATTTTTAATGTTTATTTAATTTTGAGAGACAGAGAGAGACAGAGACAGAGCACAAATGGGGAGGGGCAGGGAGAGAGGGAGACACAGAATCCAAAGCAGGTTCCAGGCTCTGCACTGTCAGCACAGAGCCCGATGTGGGGCTCGAACTCGTAAACCATGAGATCGTGACCTGAGCCAAAGTCAGACGCTTAACCGACTGAGCCACCCATGCGCCCCTATTTATTTATTTTGAGAGAGAGAGATAGAGAGTGTGAACAGGGAAGGGGCAGAGCGAAGGAGAGAGAGAGAATCCTAATCCTGACATGGAGCTCGAACTCACAGACGGTGAGATCATGACCTGAGCTGAAGTCAAGAATCGGATGTGCAACCGAGTGAGCCCCCTCAGGTGTCCCTCTATACTTGCTTCTTTAGCTTTAGGGGACTTTTTATTAAGAGAATTATAGAAGAGAATGGATTTAAGAAGTATTTTGCAAACCTTAATATTCTCTTCTAAAAAGAGGCTAGTTTCAGGGCAAATGGACTAAGGTAGATATAATAAAATGAAAATCAGAGCCATGCAATTTATTTTCTTTTCCTCACACTTTAACATTCTTTTCTAATCATGTATTTTAGCATGGTCTTATAATTATGGTTTTTAATTGTACAGTATTCCAGCAAGGAGATTACTTAATAATTACCCAGTTTACTTAATTATGATCCAGTTATTTTAATCATCTAGGTTGTTTCCAGATTTTCACCATTACAAATAAGGTTGGAATAACAACAACAAGAACAACAATAACAATCTGGAGTAATATATTTTTCTTTATTTTATTTTCTGAGGATAATTTCATAGCAATGAGGTTATGTAAAAGGGTATTCATGTTTTTCTGGCTCTTAAAATACTGCTTTTATTTGGTATGCTTGTTTTGAAAGGAACTCTACCATGACTCAGTTTGAGACACATGTCTTCTGTCATAATATTTTAAAATGAGCGCACGTAGGGGCACCTGGGTGGCTTGGTCGGTTACGTGTCCGACTTCAGCTCAGGTCACGATCTTGTGGTTCGTGAGTTCGAGCCCTGTGTCGGGCTCTGTGCTGACAGCTCAGAGCCTGGAGCCTGCTTGGGATTCTGTGTGTGTGTGTGTGTCTCTCCCTCTCTGCCCCTCCCCCACTCAACGCTCTGTCTCTCCTTCAAAATAAACATTAAAAAAAAAAAATTTTAAATGAGCACACCTGTCATGCCTTTTACCTTGTATATGTTGCTAAACTTAGGTTTCTTCCCTTAGTGTTCTCCCCAAAGCGGCCTACATTTGTTAGAACAAAGTAGATGAAAAAAATCCACGATAACTATGGATTGTGACATGAGGACATAATCATTTATGTTTTTATTTATGCATACTTAACATAAATGCTTTATTTTATGTCAACGCTCTTAGGCTTTTATATTTCACATGCATGAAGTAGAATATAGTTGTAAATGTCTTTTATACTTGTTCTAATTTTTTACAACCCTTCAAAAGCATATCTTTAGGAAACCGTACATATACCAAACCAAACCAAAAACCCTTTTTCGTTAAATTACAAAGGCAGTATATTTTCACTGTTAAAAATCTGGAAAATAAATCAAAGTAATTGAAAAAAATTCTAGGAATATCTTTTTTGTCAGTCTTTGTGCTCTCTTGCCACGTTTTGCAACTTCTGACCAGAAGGTGAAACTTGCAAGCTACACAGAACATTCATTTGAACTATTGGAATACAAATGACAGCAACAGAACTAGAACTTTGGTAACTGACACATAACCAAGGTCTTGCCTGCCCACTAGGGATACCCTAACCTAAAATGTAGAGATCTGCTTTTCTACTGTTTCATCAGGATTAGGAATGATTATCTAGAAATGCTGTAAGCAGTTGAATAGAGAGTCTATATATGTAAATATTTGAGCTACTAGATATTATTGTGTCAACTAACCCAGTAGATTTGGGTGTGAATCTGGGTGGTCTGGAGGGCTCTGGAAGAAATTCTAGATTTGGGAGTTAGGCAGACCCATGTTAAGTCCTAACTCTCCCAGGGTAGTTCTAGTATTCTGTAGAATTCTATGGCCCTCTAGCTCTGTAGCTATCCTAGTCCACAAAAGCCTCTTCGTTATTTCTGCTGAGTTTTGCTGTTACAGTCGGTAAATTGTTGTCTCCAGTGGGTGAATTTTGTGTGCTTTTTAAAAATAATTAGGAATGTATTTGTCACCGTCTCATGTTCTGATTTTCTATATAGGTAAAGCAGCTGAGCAACCATTTTCAGATTTATCCCTTCTCATTGAGGAAACCAAACTCGGATTGACTAGGAACGGAAGAAAAGAGTATTGGCCTGTAATCTACAGAAGGAAGTACTGTAAATAAGATGCTTGTAAATATTTCATCCATCACCATTGAACTAAACTGATCTGCTTAACAGACACGGGAACTCAGTGTGTATAGTACTTGGACAAATGATCTGAATTTACGAAATTTTGGACCTACTAATTCCCAACTTACTTTTTATAAAACTGTGTGGCATTTTGGTTAGGCATAATGTACTTTAGACCAGCAAAATGTTTCTAGTGATGTTAGCTTCATGAGTCCATGATGTTTTGGTTCGTACAGAGTTAAAGATGCTTTGTTTTTATTTTTGGAGCCCCCAGATTGGTTTAGGAACACTGATAACATTAAGAAAACCACAAGATGTTTTCATATTTGATACTGTTTCAGTGGTAGGTCTTTCGCTATGGAAGTTATCAATAGCCCAAATCTAATACGGGGAAAAGATAAGAGGAAGTTACTGTTAGCCGGAGATGCCAAATGATTACAGAACAATATACAGTTGCCAAATACTCATTTCTCCTTCCCATGGAAATGCCTTTTGTCCTCATGTGCTAAGAGAGCTAATATATATATTTAGATTCTCTAGTATTCTGGCTCTCTTTCTTGGGAACAGATCTTGACAAATGGTTTAATTTAATTTAATTAAAAAAAAATTTTTTTAAGTTTATCTAGTTGGAGAGAGAGAGAGAGAAAGAGAGCACAAGCGGAGGAGGGGCAGAGAGAAGGAGAGACAGAATCCCAAGCAGGCTCCACGCAATCAGCACAGAGCCTGATGTGGGGCTCGAACTCACGAACTGCCAAGATCATGACCTGAGCTGAGATCAAGAGTCAGACGCTTAACCGACTGCACCACCCGGGCGCCCCCGGTTTAATTTTCTTTTAAAGAGAAATATTCTACTGAGACTTAGTAGAGAATGGATCATAATTGTAGCTCACACATTAACATGGTTCATCGTTTAAATGTGGTATTTTCCCCCTCAGCGGCAAGTTGGTGAGATTTGGTGCCTGCGAACTATGATTATATGAATGCATGTGACAGTCCCAGTCCTGTGATAATTACTCGTAAGGAACACAGATAAACTTCCTTATAAGAGAAATTTACCTTGGAGTTAGGAATCTCACGAACCTCCCTATGAATTACTGCTATGAACCTCACTCTGAAATTAGTTTCCTGATTCAATTTGTTCTTCCGTTCGTCCGTCCTGTCTCTTTTTTGTGGAAGAGAGAGTGCTGTGTTTTTATTTCATACAGGATAAGGAAGTAGACATTCTTTCTTCCCCAACTTGCCCACTTCTCCACTTCCCCAGTTGAAGAAAACTTTTTTTTTTTTTTTAAATTTTTTTTTTTTTTTCAACGTTTATCTATTTTTGGGACAGAGAGAGACAGAGCATGAACGGGGGAGGGGCAGAGAGAGAGGGAGACACAGAATCGGAAACAGGCTCCAGGCTCTGAGCCATCAGCCCAGAGCCCGACGCGGGGCTCGAACTCGTGGACCGCGAGATCGTGACCTGGCTGAAGTCGGACGCTTAACCGACTGCGCCACCCAGGCGCCCCGAAAACTTTTGAGATATATGCCTTACTTAGTATCTACTCTCTTTAAAATGACTTGGAATAATTTTTGAGGTTTACTGACAGAGGTAAAAATCCCTTTGACTTCAATGTGGTTGTTTTTTACATGACACCTTCTCATGACTTTCTTTTTGACTTTGTCTCCGTGTAGTTTGGTGGTGGGATATTTACTTGCTGATTTTCCTTTATTTTCCACTGAATGAAGTTTGTGCTTGAATGAAGAGTGTATCTTAAACCCTTTTTTTTTTGGATGGATTGCACTTGGATAAAACTGGCACCACTGTGTTGATATGTAATTAAATTCTTTACCATTATTTATCTATGAATGTGACCATCGTTAAATTTAATTATAATGTATTCCTTTTTAAATTTCAGTCTGCTGCTTTGTAAAAATAACTATAATTGATATTTCAGTTTTTAAATTTGTAAATTCTAATCATTGTCATCCAGTGTATTAGAAATGAGGAGTCAAGGAGCTAACTCATGGTTCTGTACTCATTTTTAAAAACGGCTTGTAAAGGTTGAGATATATCTGGTGACTTTTTCTGAGACTGAAAATAGGTGAGAAATTGATGCAGGAAAATGTGGGTAGTGATTCCATGTTTGTTAGTAACTTGCCATCATGGAGGTCAGAGAATGAATGAAGTAACGGTAACTCTATTTTTTGTATACCTTGTTCTTTGTCATCTGCAAAATTGAACTGGATCAAGTGTTATTTTGGGCCGGGAACAAAGCTTCATTCAAAGGTTTCTGAGCTAATCATTTTACCATTTTGTTGACCTTGTACACAGAATGAGAGTAATCTGTATTATATAAGGAAAGAACTGATAAATATTTATTAAATGACAAATTTGGACCACAGGCTTTCTTCACCTTGTACAGTATAGTTACACACACACACACACACACACACACACACACACACACACCCTTTCTGGCATGGGGTCGTGTCCTGTACTTCTGGGGCTATTTTACCTCAAAGTGTGTTCTGTTCTCTTTCTACTGCATTAAGTTTATTTGAAATTATTTGTGCCTGTACTGTATATTTCCCTACAGTGGTAAAGAATTATGCCATAGTTTCATTGGCACCGTTAGATGAAAGAAAGGTGGCCGTCAGCAAGATAAAAGTGAAACTGAGTAACTGTTTCAGAATACTGTGGACTTGTGCATCGTTAGTATACTGCTGACGTTTTCTTGGTTTCGTCTGCCATCTTGAAGTGCATCTCGAAAGCCCCATTTGTTACGTAGTGATACAGCAGCTGAAGCAGGACTTCATTACAAATAGCTCTGAGCATTTGTGTCATGCCAATTACCACCGCATTTCCAAAGTATAAATATAAATATACAAGATCTTTCAGGCTTCTGCATGATACTTTGGGGGTGAGTGGACCACCCCAGCCTTTCTCCCAGCATACGCTGAGCTGCCTTTAGGGGAGCAATGGCGTGGTTGGCCACACATGCATGTTTTCTGTCCATTTCAGAGTAGAGTGCCTTAGCCAGGCCGGAGGTTTCCTTTGTGTCTCTGCTGACCAGAGTTACCCAGACCTGTGAGAAGTTTCTTGTCAGGTTATGGTATGAAACATGCCCTTTGGTGCTTGACAGAAATTAATTCCCCCACATTTGAGGGGAGCATGGGATAGAAAAATCTTTACCTGACTAGAGTATGTTATTGCCGTCTTTCCCAGTCCTTTACTAACATTCGTGACCGTCAGTGCATCGCACAGTTTAAAATTGTCACGGGTTACGGCAGCGCTCCTCCATTCGCACACAACCGATGCACACAGCCGGGTAATACACAAACAGCAAAATCGTCCTTGGCATTTGAATCGCACCATGCTTAAAATGCTCTTAATTCTAATTTTAAAAAAGCTCCATGCTGATTAGTCTAGAATGTACTTGTACTACTACCAACATGTCACTTATTTTAGTAGAGGTTTGGGGAAGAGGAGTGTACGTCTCGGGTTGCCCACATTCTAAGTAGGTACCAAAAGAGTATTGATCATGACCCGGAGTCTGGGCTCTGGGGGAACATGCAAGAGAAAAAGCAGGCATCGGGTCCACTTTAAGGAGAAAAAGGGGTCACCTTAGTGCCCAGTGATCCTAGTGCAATACAGAATTTAAACTTCTCACATTTCAATTTAAATCGTCATTCCGCCACTAATTTCAAATTCAAATGTGAATTTGGAAGTTTCCTAAATGCTCAGTTTTCCAAGAATTTATTTCGTAGTCCGTTGAAAAACCTTTGGAATGTACCTTGCTTGCCAAAGTAGACTTTGATTCTATCACCTGTGGAAAATAAAAAGGTAAACTGAAGGTGTTTGAGTCAAAGGCTCCATTTCCCCTTTCTATTCTAACTAGAAGCCTGTGTGTGACTCTTCCTTTCATTCTTCTCCTGGGCTTCCTTTGAACTTGCCACCACCGAGGACAGAGGCGCCAACTTGCTCTGTAGCGCCTAGATATTGCCACATTCCAATCTCCTTGATTGCCTTAGATCTCTTTGCTGGTCTAGGACTGGGAATGTGCTGGAGGCAACAGAATGAAGCCGATGGGCTAGAACTTTTGGCTGTGGGTCCCCAGAAAGGCCAAAAATAAATACAGAAATCTTTGGTTGCGTTGATTCCTATGTTCAGAGTGGCCTTTAGCAGTTCTGGACTTGGTTGAGCACTCTGTGGGAGATTTGTGAAGTCCAGTTAGAATTTTCTTTTTCTTCTCAAGTGTCTTTGTAAGGCAGCATGCCCTTTCTTGAACACCCTGTGGGTGAATAACCTTCCTAAATTAGCTGCTGGTACTGGAACCTTCCAAGAGGAATTTTAATTAGTGTGCTGCATTTGAAGCACTTTGACATGTATATTTTAACTGACAGTTTTAACAGGCAAATGGTGTGAAACTAATCACCGTGAAACTTGGAAGTGTGATGCTCTCTCTGTTTTAGGAAGCTTAAGTAAATTTCTGATTTTTCTTTTATTAATTTTGTGACCCATGTGACTTGCGTAGTTTACTTTCCGTCTTTGACAGTGGCCCAGATGACTGGCATTGGCAGGCAGTTACACTAGGGTTTCTGGTAAATCCTGGTTGTCGAGCTTTTCCAGAGAGAGTGGCGACACGTACCTTCTTCCTCGTGTGAAGCCATGGGAGTGGAAGCTGCTGGCTGATTCGTTGCAGGGCTTCCACAGTGCAAAATAAATGTAACCTTACTTTCTAACCCACATGCTAGTACTACGCTTTGCTCTTCAATAAACAAATATGCGAGAGATAGTAATCCAGCGGATTTTTCTGGTTTGTTTTTAAGCGGGGACCTGCTCTTAAGACAGAGAGATCTTCAATGAGCTAATATTTAGGGAAGCAGAAAATGTTCTGCCATCTGTAGCCTTCTCACAGGTGGCCGGAGTGAGGAGACTGTGTTGCATTCGGTCAGAAAGGCCGGGTTCCCAGAATTGGAAAGTGGCACGTGGACGGATTTTAGAATATCTTAACGAGGGCTTATCTCTATAGGAAAGTCCATGTGGACCTAACAGAAGGATTGTGTGGTCCATTCACATTGTCTTACTCTTCACAGAATCATTTGTAGAAAGGTAGGCTAAAACAAAGTGGTGCTGTTTTTAAAGCTTGTGAATTGGATCATGGCCATAGAGTACCTAATGCTACATGGAACTTAAAGTCAGTATTAAAGATACCAGGATTGGCTAAATGCTGGGGATGCTTTATGGCTCTTTGGCTAAAGTCTTCTCTTGAGCAGTTTCTATGGGTAACCATTAAAATTTGGAATTGATTTTGTTTTTTTTATTAAAGCATACACAACTTGCCATGAGCCCAAGATTCTTCTATTCTTGACGAGCACTTTTTAATTCCAAGGAGTAAGTTCTTGACCTTACGTGGAACACGTTTAGTTAGTACTTGATATTACTAACTCGGTACTGGAGGAATGTTCATTTCACAAGATCTGTGAATGTTGCATTTTATATCTGTGTGAATTACTGGTATCATTCAGCATCAGACTTTAACAACTGCTGATTGAAACTGCCCACAGTATTAACATTGTAGGTTTTGTTTAGATAACTTAAACGAAATGAGTCAGCTTTCGGGAGACAAAGACCCAGCTACATGTAATGACATGCTCGTTCCAAAACGTGCCAAGAAAGCAGACTTCAGTGTTACACTCCAAATTTTAGTTGTTTTATGAAAGTAGCATTTCCTCTGGGTAGTGGGGAAGCAGTGAATTACTGCCCAGGTGCAGACTCCCTGACCCCTACCTCGTCCCCTTCCCCTCCCGTAGGACAAAACAGGTTAAATTTGTAGCCACCTGTAGGAAAAGAAATGGCTACTTTTCTGAGTAAGACTTCGTGCCCTGTGACTAAGGACAGGTGGCAGGCATCCTGCCGAATCAGTTAGTACCTTGTGTGGCTCAGACCCGTTGCAGTTTGCTGTGTGTGGTATTCTGGAACAAGGACGGCTCCGTGCCTTCTCAGGTACCTATTAGCAACACCACTTACGCAACTGGAACGTGTGTGCCACAAGCAGAGTGTGTCAGTGAGATAAAGGGGAACACAAAGTCTTTCATTTCCTCTTTCAGATAGTTGAATGGAGCATATTCTTAATGGGTCTGTCTAGAACTTGCTGTGTTCGTGGTAAATGTAGCATTTATCTGGTTATGTGTGGTGTGTGTGTATATACGTATTTAATATGTACACATAGGTTTTCTGCATATCTATGTATGATATATTCATATATACATGCAGTGTGCTCTTGATTATCTGCAAAATGGTACACCCTCGTTAGATTGTCTCTTCCTGTTGACCTAATCGGCACGTAGCCCCTAACTCCGAAGCCTCTTCCTCCTCTAGAGCCACAGTCGTTCCTAGTTGCAGTTCATCTCAATCCCCACGGAAGGCCCTTGTGAAATACGTCTCTTTCTGTTTCCCTTCCACCGGGGATTGTGAGCCAGAAAGACAGTTTTTGAAGAAGACGGCTGCTTCCATCAGGTTTCAGTCTTCTGGCTCTGAATGGTGTTGGGGCCCATCCCTGGCCAGAAGGCAGCTCTGGGAGCAGTTGTTGTGCTCAAGAGCTCGAGGGGGGAAGAGATCTAGCTCTTGCAGAAATGGGGCTTTACAACTTGCTTAAAAGTTCCTTATCTGCAGGGTTGTGAAGTCGTAGACAGTTTGGTCCACAAATAGATCCTATCACTGTTACTTTTGCATCGTTGGTGTTACTGTTCCCCATTGCTGGCCCCGATAATCAAGACCTGACTGTTTCTTGCCAGTGGATTCTGGAAGCCTTGCCTTCTGAACTGGATTTATGTTTATTTCTGCTGCTGTGAACCCCAAAAGTAATGCAGTAGGTTTTAATTTAAAATTGTTTCATTCTATTATTGATAAATATTTATTGTAATAAAAGTAAAGAGTAAATAATTTTTAAATCCTTTTAACTGTTTTCGGATTGTCTTCTTTATTTTTCCTTGGTAGATGCAAGAGGGGAGGGTGCTCTGAGGGGGAAGAATGCTGTCTCAGAATCACTGATTACTTTAGAGGAGCATAGTGCAAGGTTTTTTGTTTTGTGTGTTTAAAGAGTGATCCGCCTGCTTGCTCCTGGGTGTTCTACAACCCTGTGACTTGCTTGAGAAAGCCGAGTACCAGGCAGGTGGCAGTAATAGCTGTTCATAGTGTCCTGCTCTTGACTGCCCCAGAACTGGGTGCTGGGCAGTGTATAATAATAACTGGGTCACACTTCAATTAGTTGGGAAGGTGGTTGTCTTAAACACATTTTCTCACAGAAAAATGTATGGTGTTAATTTCCCAGGCTAATTCCACAAGAATCTAATGACATACACTTAGTACACCCACACTTTAGTTCAGCTTATAAATCACAAGCTTTTATTTTAAAAAACTCCTATTTTCTAACATTGCTTCTGAGAATATTTCCTATCTTTTACATCGGAAGTGGTTCCCAGCTCTGGCAGCAGGCATTTAAAGTTTTTGTCTCTAACAGGCTTTGAAGAAGGTGAGGGGAAGATGCCCCGTATTTTGCCCCGGGGCTGCCTCTCCAGCGGTGTGCTTTTAATCCCCTGCGCCACCCAGCCTCTCGGTTGCCCCAGCGGTTCCTCCTACCCTTCTGTCCGCAAATCTCGAACACCCAGCGGGTACCTGACACATAGCAGGCACGCACCAGGTAAGCAGCTTGGGTCCGTCCAGGCTTGGACCCTGCACCTCCAAAGTGTCTTTGCTTTTCTTCCTACTTTGCATCTTTTTTCCTTGCTCCCAAATTTCCTTGAGGAGAACTTGGTATCTGCTCCTTCCACTTGTCTTTTTGCTTTCATTCTGAAAGTTGCTCAAGACCTCCCAAACTTTTAATGCCATGACTGTTTCTTAGTCATGTTCAGCTTGGCAAGCTTTGGCCCAGGGCAAGTTACTTATTTTTTCTAAGCCTCCAATTCTTCGCTTATAAAATGGGATTAGTAACATTACTGTGATCATGCACATGTGCTGTGAATGATGCACGGAGGTATTTGGCACAGTGGGTGGGCGGTCTGAGGTAGGTGCTCAGTTTCTACTAACATCTAGTTCTCTATTTTTTTTGCCTCTGAACTTTTCCCTAAGCCTGATGACCTACTCATGACTTCCCTTCTTTCCTTCTCTGTACCATCCTTTGTACCTTTTGTTGTCAGTACGTGATGATGGTGAGGCAGTTCCAAAATAACTTGAATAAGATTGCCTGCTGAGAATCGTAGTAAAATTCACACAAATTGGGAGACAAGACTAAGCCAAGAAATTATGTAAATGTCTGATGAATCCCCAAACCCCAATTAAGGCGATCTGGTGTAATTTTATGGATGTGGAATTAAGTATGTGACTGGACTTGGTATACTAAAATCTAGTCTGGAAAAAGACTGTACGTTGAAGGTAGACGGCCAGCCTGTAGCCTGGCAAAGGAAGCCCATATAGCCAGAAGGGTTTGCATGTATTACCCCAAACTTACCCAGGGATGGGGGTGAAAGGACTTGACCTACCTAGTCTTTGTGGCAAGTTATACCCACTGTGGACCCTTGAGTTCCTTACAGCCAATCGCACAGCATCAAGAAACTTGCCAGTTATAGTTGGATTCCATTTGTAGATCAGCCACAGACATATGCTGGTCTCAAGCCATAAATAAACAAGCTTTGTATGTCAATTGCAGTGTCCTGCTCGAATTAGGGTATCCTTTTTTTCTTTCATGAGCTCATTAGTGTAAGTCCATTCTCAAATCAGCTCTGCTTTTGGAGTAGTGCCTACCAAGGCGGACCAGACTCTGGATGCTTGTGAGTCATCACGGCAGACATCACCTACAACCCTCCCCCACAACCCTCTCACCCGTGACATTGGCCTGCTGCAGTCTCTTCAGGATCTCCTGTTACGACCCTTTAAAGACAACAACACAACAACTGTTTTATTATGTCAAAAGTGATTTGTTATTTGTAAGCTTTTTTTAATTAAAAAAAAATTTTTTTTGAGTTTATTTCAAGAGAGACAGAGTAAGCAGGGAAGGGGCAGAGAGGGAGGGGGAGAGAGAATCCCGAGCAGGCTCCACACTGTCAGTGCAGAGAGGGGTGTGGGGCTCAAACTTCCAAACCCGTGAGACCATGACCTGAGCCGAAACTAAGAGTTGGAGGTTCAACCAACTAAGCCACCCAGGTGCCTCGGTAAACTTTTTGTTTAGAATAGAAAGTTAAAACCGCCTGTGGACCCAGCCCCCCGAGATACCCACTACTTTGTGTTCTTTTTCTTTTCTTGCCAAATCGAAAGCTTTATGAAAGCACTGTATATTTAGGCAAATATACATTTTAATTCTTTCTCCCCCTCCACCCCCCCATGTTTTTATTTGAATTCCAATTAGTTAACATGCAGTGTACCATACAGTGATTCAAAACTTGCATATAATGCCCGGTGATCATTACAACAAGTACACTCCTTAATCCCCATCACCTATTAACCACCCCCTCCCCCCACCTCCCCTCTGGTAACCATCTATTTGTTCTCTATATAGTTAAGAGTCTACTTCTTGGTTTGCCCCCCCACCCCTTTGCTTGTTTGTTTTGTTTCTTAAATTCCACATATGAGAGAAATCATATGATATTTGTCTTTCTGACTTATTTTGCTTAACATAATACTCTATCCATATCGTTGCAAGTGGCAAGGTTTCATTACTTTTATGGCTGAGTAATAATCCATTGTATATATACCACATCTTCTTTTTCCATTCATCAGTTGATGGACCCTTGGGCTGTTTCCATAATTTGACTATTGTAGAAAATGCTGCTATGAACATTGGGGTGCATGTATCCATTTTTTTTTTTAATTTTTTATTTAAATTCCAGCTGGTTAACATACAGTGTAATATTAGTTTCAGATGTACAATACAGTGATTCAACACTTGCATGCAACACATAGGATACAAAATCAATGTATAGAAATCTGTTGCATTTCTGTATACCAATAATGAAGCAGCAGAAAGAAAAATTGAGGAATCAATCCCATTTACAGTTGCACCAAAACCAATAAGTTACCTAGACATAAACCAAAGAGGAGAAAGACCTATACTCTGAAAACTATAACACAAAGATAGATATTCCATGCTCCTGGATAGGAAGAACAAAGATTGTTAAAATGTCTATCCTACCCAAAGCAATCTACACGTTTAATGCAATCCCTATCAGAATACCAACAGCATTTTTCACAGAGCGAGAACAAGCAATCCTGAAATTTGTATGGAACCACAAAAGGCCCCGAGTAGCCAAAGCAACCTTGAAAAAGAAAAGCAAAGCTGGAGGCATCACAATTCTGGACTTCAAGTTATATTACAGAGCTGTAGTCCTCAAAACACTATGGTACTGGCATGAAAATAGACAAATAGATCAATGGAACAGAATAGAAAACCCAGAAATGAACCCAGAACTAGATGGTCAATTAATCTTCTACAAAGCAGTAAAGAATACTCAATGGGAAAAAGAAGTCTCTTCAACAAATGATGTTGGAAAACTGGACAGCAACATGCAAAAGAAGGTAACTGGACCACTTTCTTGCACCACACACAAAAATGAATTCAAACTGGACTAAAAACCTAAATGCGAGAACTGAAACCATAAAGATCCTAGAAGAGAACACAGGCAGTAACTTGATATTGGCCCTGCTTTGTGTTCATTTTTCTCGTGTAGGTACTATATATATTTCAAGTAAAATTTAGATCACATTCCATATACTGGGCTGCATCTCTCCCTCATGTAACATAGCTTTATGCCTTTCTAGGTCAGCCCCATTCTTGGTGGCTGCCTTGGCTTCTATCCAATGAAAGCTGGAGCAGTTCCCTTACTGATGGATGGACTTTGGGGTCATGCCAGTTTTTTAATATAATAACTGCAGGGAGCATACAGATACATCTGTACCTGTCATTCAGCAAACACTGGTTGAGCACTTACTACACATTAGGTGTTATGCTAGGCGCTATTTGTACAGGGCTGAGTGATGTAATTTTCACCCCTCCAAGGTGGAGCCTCGGGCGCATTATCTCCAGGATAAAAACCACCAACTGGCACCACGTTCTGGATGCCGGTAGGCGGAGCCTGAGGAGGCCTGCGCGCGCACGCCAGCTGCAGGTCAGGTGACTGCACCCTGGCAACGGCTTGTTGCTGGCAACCGGGCGGTGGTCTCGCGGTGTTCCTTAGGCAGCTGCCTGCGGCGGGAGGCACCTGCCATGAATCCGCCGGGGCCCTTGGGGGCCCTGGAGAAGGAGGAGGAACACTCGTCCACCCCGATTCTCGGGCCGTCCATACACTCCAACAACCCTCAGGAGCGGATCCAGGCCCGGCGTCTCCGCATCGCGGCGCGCCTGGAAGCCCGGAGGCGGTGAGCCGGGGGTCCGGGCGGGTCCGCAGCGGAGCGCCCGGGGTGACGGAGTCGCAGGGCGGGGACGAGGCGGGCGCCTTCCTGGGGCGGGAGGTCCTGCGGGGAGGGGCCGGCGGGCCCCACGTGTGAGCGGGACTTGTTTCTCGATGAGATAGGAAAAGTTTCTTCCAGAGGGCTCAAGCAAAGTACGGGATATTAAGACATTCAATACACCTGTAAAGTCAAAGACGGAAATAATAGTCCCTTCAGCACTTTTATTGAGACGCTGCTATGCCATGCACTGTGAGCAATACACTGAAGACACAGGCCGTCCGTGAACTGCCCTCAGAGGTCTTTCTTTCCTCCTTCCATCCCAACCTGCCTGCCTTCCACACGCATTTCTGGAGTGGACCTCAGCTGTCACTTCTGCTGGTCCCAGGGGCTTATCTGGTTGTGTGACACACAACCTCGTTCCCTCGTTCCTGAAGGGTCTGAGACTGATAATCATGACCTTCTCAGGCTAGGGTTGTTGCACCTGTCCGTTCACAGACACAGCGGGCTGTCATAAGGGGGTGCCAAGAGGCACCTGCATAATCTTCTGAATTCCTGAACACCATCACTGCCTAACAGCACTTATACCCTGTCCTGCTGCTCGGGGTCAGCTACCCTACCATGGTGACTTCTTGTCTGCTGGCCACTGGACACAAGGGGCCCAGAGTGGTGTGGCTGTGTTCCAACAAAACTTTATTTATGGACACTGAAATTTGAATGTCGTGTAATGTTCATGTGTCACAAAACATTCTTAGTATTTTGATCTTGCTTTTCAACGTTAGTAAGCTTTACTTTTTAAGAGAAGTTTTAGGCTCACAGCAAAATTGAATGGAAAGCACAGGAATTTCCCATATACCTTCTGCCTCCACACACGCACAGCCTGTCCCACTATCAACATCCCCCACCAGAGTGGTACCTTTGTTACAAATGATGAACTTGCCTTGACACATCATCATTACCCGGTGTTCATAGTTTACATTATAATTCACTCTTGGTGTTCTGTGGATTTGGACAAAGACGGAGTGACAAGTATCTACCATTATAATGTCATACAGAATAGTTTCAATGCCCTAAAAATCCTTTGTGCTCTGCCTATTCATCTGATCTTTTTCTTTAACCATTAAAAAGTGTAAAATGCATTCTTTTCTTGTGAGCCCTACAAAAACAGGTGGGTCATATTTGACTCACCTGCCAGTCTGAATGTATTGGATCCGTGTGATGTTTTGTGGGATATCTAGATGGTCCCGATCTATTCAGACTATATTTTGACAGCGATTAGAATTAACATGACCCTGTGAATGTGAGGATTATATGAGTATACATTATTATCTATTCCATGTAGATGTGAACTTCCTGATCCTTTTTCCCGACCGAGGTAGAAAATAATACATTTGGCCCGATCAGCGGCCACCTTGTATGTACCTAAGGCCACTCTAATCTGCTCTAGCAAAGATACCACACTTGTGTGGCAGCAGCAATCAGGGCTGCTACTTGGGTGAACTTGCAGAATTGACAATCATTTTCTCAGAGCCATCCAGTTTTCACAGTGGCCAGACCCATGACTTAAATGGAGACTTGATAGGGACCACCCCTCCTGCATCCTTGAGATCCCTAAGGGTGACGCTAACACCCACCATACCCCCCCCCCCACTTCTGGTTTTTGATTGTTTTTATGTACTCAGGTGCAGTTGTAGAGGTGTCCATTTGTCCTTCCCTGCCATGATAACTCTTACAGGTCAAGGACTAATGTGGGAATTTCTCAAATTTCTAAGTATGTTGAGGTCACTCTGGTTGCTCTTTGAGGGTATAGTTGGAGAAGCTAGAAGTGCAAGTAAGGAGACCAGTTGGGAAGCAGTTGCGTTGGTCCAGGTGAGGGATGGCTGGTCTGGACTAGTTAGTGGCAGTGGGTTTGGAGAGAAAGCGGATGTTACTCAAGACATATTTTAGAGCTTAAATTTCTTGGATTTAACTGACTTTGGATATGCTGGTCAGAGATCGGGGAAAAAACAAGAATGGCTTGAACAGCCAAGTAGATGGTAGTGCCTTTTATTGAGATAATGAAGACAGTGATGGGGAAAGTGAGGCAGGATTTGGAAATCAAGAGTTTGGCTTTGGACATATTAAGTGAAGCTGGATTTGGGGAAGGCATTAAAACCTAGCCGTCCATTAGACAGTTGGACGTGGGTCTTAAACTCAGAAGAGGATTCTGGATTAGGGATGTCAGTTAAAAGAGTCAGTAGCATTATGATTGTATTTAAAACCATGGGAATGGATTAAATTACACCGGAAAAGAGGATAAAAAGAGATGAGAAGAGAGCTCAGGCCACGCCCTAGGAAAGGTCTGCATTTAGAAATGGATAGAAAAGGAAACTCTGGCAAAGGGCTGTCTCCATTTTATAAGGATGACACAGAAGGGCCAGTTGGTGCTCGTGGGAAATAAGTGATGTGCACCTAATTTAACACCTGGAGCCGGTAATTTTTATAACACAGCTAATAATAATAGCCTGGAAAGAAAAGCAGACAGTGAACGTTTTCTTTGACTGAACTATGGATATAAACAGGCCAGCAAAATAATTCTACAAATAAAAGTAAAATTCGCAATACGAAATAAGAAAATAGCAATGGATCAATACCTTTTAATTATGTTAATGTATTTTTTTTTTGGCGGCTGAGAGGGGGAGGAAGAAAAGAACACGAAGGAAAGTTTCCACAAGTGTTTTCAAAAGAATTCCGCACGATGTAGAGAAATGATTGTACATAAATGGCAGAACTGAGCTAACTCGGCTACGTGCATGGCTGTCACAGGCCAACTCTATTCTCCTTCTCCATGTTCTGTGAATTAACTTCCTTGTTAGTTTAAAGGATAACAGACAGAAAGGTGCTATATCGAAGCCTACACATATATTATTAAAAGTCAACAGTAACTGCAGAAATTGTTTAGAACTTAGTGCAACAAAAGATTTTTCAGAAAAGAGTGTTTTTGTCACTGATCTTGTTTTGTTCCTGGCACATGTTGGTAATAAAAAGCGGACTTTTAGTCCCTTGTGTTGTTTTAAATTATTTAGAGGCTCCTTGACTGCCTCTGGTGCCCACTGCCCTAATTGCTTGGGTCTTGATATGCCACGGAGGTGGAGCTTTTGGGAAGAAGCTATTAATAGAATCAAATGTCATATAGAAATAACAGAATTAATAGGCTAAAGCTCCTGGAAATCCCAATCTCTACCGTCTCGGTTGAAATTTGAAATTCCTGGGAGATGTGATTCTGGAGTAAAAATGACAGATGGAACACATACATTTATCTTGGATCTCTATCAAAACTCCATTAGCGTGACATTTAAAGGGATTAAATAAAAAAGACATAAACCCACGAAGTCAAGCAAAACAGAAGGACTCAATAGCAACAACACTTTGGGAGCTGAGAAGCATAAGGACAGATGGTAGATGGCTTAGCAGATTCAAGAATATGGAAATATAAACTGGTAGTGAGGAAAGCTGAGCGCCCCCTTGATTTACTCTGCAGTAAGTCTGCAAAAGGCCAGGAGATCGGAAGCATCACCTTCATATGGAAGAAGAGGAGAAGAAGGGGGCTAAAATAAGGTTTGGAAAGTTAATAGTTGGGTGTCAAGAACCTTTTTCCCACCTTGCACAAAAGACTGGGAGTCTGGAGGAAGTAAAATGGAGGATCTGTGGTTTGGGGCATGCTGGACAGAGAAGAGGCAAGAGCATTGTCCTCAAAGCAAAGGGGGGCACCTGGGTGGCTCAGTCGGCTGAGCGTCTGACTCTTGATTTTGGCTCAGGTCATGATACCAGAGTCGTGGGATTGAGCTCTGTGTCTGGCCGAGCATAGAGCCTACTTAAGATTCTCTCTCTCTCTCTCTCTCTCTCTCTCTCTCTCTCTCTTCTGCCCCCCTCTCCTGCTCACACACACCCACTCTCTTTCTCTCAAATAAAAAAGAATTTAAAAAAAAAGCAAGGGGGTTCTGTGACCATGTGCACACTGGAGATGAGACCTTGCTTTCCTTCTGCCCATTCCAGAAATTTGGGCAGTTGGAGCTTCACCTCGCAGGCAGGAGATTGACATCTCTCTGTAGAACCTGACCAGCCTGCAAGGAAGGATTTAAAGGCATTGAAAGCCAGATTTGCACACCAGGCCATCCAAGTAGATTGTCCTGCACTGAAGTTCACTGTTAAGCTACACCCTTGCATTCAGAGCTTTCGTTCAGCTTTTCAGTCTTACGGGGATAAGGTAGCCAATGATTTCTAGATGTCTGAGGAAAGTCTTTACCATGAAAGGTAGACACCAAAATGAACACACAGAAAAAGCAACTTAGAGGAACTTGAGACTATGTAGGAAGAAAGGGCAGTCAATACTGATGCAACAGCCTATCATTAAGATGATCCAAGGAGAAAAAAGAAATGATATTGCAATCATGGAACAAGAATGGGATGCTGTTGAAAGAACAAAATAGAGCTCTTAGAAATTGAAAAATGTGATAGAAATGGAAAACTCTAGAAGAGTTGGGAAGTAAAGGTTGTGGAATCACATAGAAGATAGAGCAAAAAGAGAAACCAGTAGAAAAAAAGATTTTTGAAAATTAGAGGACTAGTCCCAGGAGATCTAGTATTTCTTTCTATTCTTTAAATGTTTATTTTTGAGCAAAAGGGAGAGAAAGTGTGAGTGGGGGAGAGGCAGAGAGAGAAGGGCCAGAGGATCCAAAGGGGGCTCTGCGCTGACAGCAGAGAGCCTGATGAGTGGTTCAAACTCGAGAACCGAACCATGAGATCATGACCTGAGCCAAAGTCGAACACTTAACCAACTGAGCCACCCAGGTGCCCCTAGTATCTCCTTTCTGGATCCTTAAAGAAAGGGCAGAGCAAACAGAGGGGAGGAAATTATCACTGAAAGTATTTGAGAAAATTTATTAGAACTGAAGTTTATGAGTTTTCCAGCTGGGGGGGAACACCTGACTGAAAATGTGCAGCCAATGGATGAAAGTAGACCCACGCACAGGCACACCATCGAGAAAGTTCAGTGTTACCAAAAAAACCCAAGTTTCAGCTGCCTGTAGCTTGAAAAGCCAATACTCAAGAGACAAGTTTTGATTGGAAAAGAATATGAGCTTTATTCAGAGGGCTGGTCACCTGGGGAGAGGGCAGACTCTAGTTCAAAAACCACCTCAGGTTTCTGCCTGGCCCAAAGATTTTTAGAGTAACTTTAGCGCAGTGAATCAGTAAAAGGAGAACACAGTGGTCCCTAACACTTCTTCATTGCGAGCAGACGCAATGGTGCCAGCTAGACATTATCATGGCAGTGAGAGGTCAGAGGTGGTGCCTGGGGTGGAGGGGTGGGGGAAGGTTGTGTGAGAGGGTTTGGTCCAGAGTCTTTCTAGGAAACAATGCAATGCATAATCTATAGATACACAAAGAAAGGTTTAATTAATCGATCACTCAGGCTAAAGGAGCTTGCTAAAATGTAAAGACTACTAAGGTGGCTGGAGGGGCCGAGGCAGTGGCTTCAAGAGCACTGAGAACCAAGAGAAGGAGCCTACAAGTTTCCAGAGTGGAAACAACTGTCACATGCAAAGAAAGGATTAAGACACAGGGCGACTTCAGGTTTTTGAAGTAGCAATGATTTCCAACCCAGCCAAACAATCAATGAAGTTCCAACTTTTTTACTCCTGAGAAGGGACTTTGATTGGTCAGGAGGTGGGATATTCAAGAAGATGGCAGCTTCATTGAGACCACATGTATGGCAGCAGTGAGGAAGCAGTTTCCCGAAAGAGGGATTCCACTCAAACCCGAGGAGAGAGAAGCCTGGGACAACTCCTTTGGAATATGCTAGGTCAGCATCAAACAATAGAAATACAACATGAGGGGCGCCTGGGTGGCTCAGTTGGTTGAGCAACCGGCTCGCAGCTCAGGTCATGATCTCATGGTTCGTGAGTTCGAGCCCCGCATGGGGCTCTGTGCTGGTGGTGCAGAGCCTGCTTGGGATTTTCTCTCTCCCTTCTTTCTCACTCCTACCCCGCTTGTTCTCTCTCTCAAAATAAATAAATAAACTTTTAAAAAAAGGCATACACAGTCAGAGTGGCCAAAATGAACAAATCAGGAGACTATAGATGCTGGAGAGGATGTGGAGAAACGGGAACCCTCTTGCACTGTTGGTAGGAATGCAAATTGGTGCAGCCGCTCTGGAAAGCAGTGTGGAGGTTCCTCAGAAAATTAAAAATAGACCTACCCTATGACCCAGCAATAGCACTGCTAGGAATCTACCCAAGGGATACAGGAGTACTGATGCATAGGGGCACTTGTACCCCAATGTTCATAGCAGCACTCTCAACAATAGCCAAATTATGGAAAGAGCCTAAATGTCCATCAACTGATGAATGGATAAAGAAATTGTGGTTTATATACACAATGGAATACTACGTGGCAATGAGAAAAAATGAAATATGGCCTTTTGTAGCAACGTGGATGGAACTGGAGAGTGTGATGCTAAGTGAAATAAGCCATACAGAGAAAGACAGATACCATATGGTTTCACTCTTATGTGGATCCTGAGAAACTTAACAGGAACCCATGGGGGAGGGGAAGGAAAAAAAAAAAAAAAAAAAAAAAGGACGTTAGAGTGGGAGAGAGCCAAAGCATAAGAGACTGTTAAAAACTGAGAACAAACTGAGGGTTGATGGGGGGTGGGAGGGAGGGGCGGGTGGGTGATGGGTATTGAGGAGGGCACCTTTTGGGATGAGCACTGGGTGTTGTATGGAAACCAATTTGTCAATAAACTTCATATAAAAAAAAAAAAGTATAATGGTACTAAAAAATAAATAAATAAATAAATAAAATTAAAAAAGGCATACAATATGAGCCACATATGTAATTAAAATTTTCTGCTGAACCAAGCTTATAAGTAAATTTCTCAAAACACAAAACAAAACAAAAAATTTTTCTAGTAGCCCCATTAAAGTGAACAAAAGAGGTGAAATTAAATTTTGTAATTTGTTTTATTTAATCTTCTATATAAAAATATTGTTTTAACATGTGATCAGTATAAATCATATTGAGATAGTTTGCTTTTTTTATTTGTTTGTTTTTCATTCAAAGTCTCCAAAATCCATGTAGTTTGTATTTTATACTCACAGCATATTTCGGTTTGGATCAGCCGGCTACCTTATTGAACAGTGGCTACCATATTGGACAGTGGCTACCATATTGGACAGTGCAGTGCTAAGAAAGTTAAAAATGATAAGTAAAAGGAAGCAATGGGATTCACATTAAAACTAGGTAATAAGAGTTGGTAGCATAGTTATTTTTCTTTCTGGAGCACTGGTCTTTGCTTCAGGAAGTTGTTGGAAGGCTTTTTAAATAGAGTTGGTAATTAATTGGTGGTTTAAGTAGAAAGTCAAGAGAATGAGTGCTTTTTGTCTGATAATGGGAAAGTCATTAACCTGCAACGTCTGAAGACCTGAGTAAAATGGAACAGTTAGTTTTCTTAGTAATGGCAAAGAGTAGGTCCAATAAGAACAGGGAAGTGAATGAAATGACAAGAAAGAAAATGAGTTTTTGGTTTGATTTGGAGTTGGGGGGTGGTGGTATCTCAACTCCAGATTTCAAAAATGATGTAACACTATGTAGAGCTGTGCTGAACTTTGAACAAGGGAGTGGAAATGGAAGTCAGTATTAGGGAAAAAATTTAAGAGTCGCCTGGATGACTCAGTTGGTTGAGCATCTGACTCTTTTTTTTAATTCTTTTTATTTTATATGTATATAATTTATTGTCATATTGGTTTTCATACAATACCCAGTGCTCATCCCAACAGGTGCCCTCCTCGATGCCCATCACCCACTTTCCCCTCTACCCCAACCCCCATCAACCCTCAGTTTGTTCTCTGTATTTAAGAGTCTCTTATGGTTTGCCTCCTTCCCTCTCTGTAACTTTTTTTCCCCCTGCCACTCCCCCATGGTCTTCTGCTAAGTTTCTCAGGATCCACATATGAGTGAAAACATATGGTATCTGTCTTTCTCTGCCTGACTTATTTCACTTAGCATAATACCCTCCAGGTTCCATCCACATTGCTACAAATGGCATGATTTCGTTCTTTCTCATTGCCAAATAGTATTCCACTGTATATATAAACCATATCTTCTTTATCCATTCATCAGTTGAAGTACATTTAGGCTCTTTCCATAATTTGGCTATTGTTGAAAGTGCTGCTATAAACATTGGGGTACAAGTGCCCCTATGCATCAGCACTCCTGTATCCCTTGGGTAGATTCCTAGCAGTGCTATTGTTGGGTCGTAGGGTAGATCTATTTTTAATCTTTTGAGGCACCTCCACACTGTTTTCCAGAGCGGCTGTACCAGTTTGCATTCCCACCAGCAGTGCAAGAGGGTTCCTGTTTCTCCACATCCTCGCCAGCATCTATAGTCTCCCGATTTGTTCATTTTAGCCACTCTGACTGGCGTGAGGTGACATCTGAGTGTGGTTGTGATTTGTATTTCCCTGATGAGTGACGTTGAGCATCTTTTCATGTGCCTGTTGGCCATCTGGATGTCTTCTTTAGAAAAGTGTCTATTCATGTCTTTTTCCCATTTCTTCACTGGATTGTTTGTTTTTCGGGTGTGGAGTTTGGTGAGTTCTTTATAGATTTTGGATACTAGCCCTTTATCTGATATGTCATTGAACATATGACTCTTGATTTCAGCTCAGGTCACGTTGTGGCTCACGAGATCGAGCCTGGAGTTGGGCTCCGAGCTGAGTGTGAAGCCTGCTTGGGATTCTTTCTCTTCCTCTGTCTTACATCTCTTTCTTTCTCTCCCTCTTTCTCCTTCAAAATAAATAAATAAACATTTAAAAAAAAAGAAAAGAAAAAAGGGGCTCTTGGGTGGCTCAGTCATTAAGTGTCTGACTCTTGATTTCAGGTCAGGTCACGATCTCCTGGTCTGTGGGTTTGAGTCCCGTTTCCGGCTCTGTGCTGCCAGTTCAGAGCCTGGAGCCTGCTTCAGATTCTCTGTCTCCCTCTCTCTCTGCCCCTCCCCTTATGCTCTCTCTCTCTCTCTCTCTCTCTCTTTCTCTCTCTGTCCCTCTCTCCCTCCCTATCTCTCAAAAATAAACATTTAAAAAAATCAAGAAAAAATGAGACAAAGGGATCTGCTTATTTCATTGTGGATGAGATGCTAAGATGATGGTTTCATTTTTCTTTCTTTTTTTTTTTTTAGAGGATTTTTAAAAAGGTTGTTTATTTATTTTGAGAGAGAGAGAGAGAGAGCATGCACAAGTAGGGGAGGGGCAGGGAGAGAGGGAGAGAGGGAGAGAGAGAATCCCAGGCAAGCTCCACGCTGTCATGGAAGAACCTAATGCGGGGCTCGATCTCATGAACCCTGAGATCATGACCTGAACCAAAATCAAGAGTCATGGACTTAACCAATTGATCCACCCAGGTGCCCCATCATTTGTCTTAAGGCAGTACTGGGAGTCCTGGTGGTCACTGTTCACCAGAGGAGAGAGTGGACCTCCATGCTGTAATGGTGTGGTTGGTGGGGTCATGCCCCCATGCCTCCTCTAAAGAAGCCCATAATCTAGAACCTTGTTTTACCCCCTTCGCTTTGGTCTCATTTTCTGATTAACACACACGCGCACACACGTACACACTGTTTGTAAAATTCAAGTAATACAAAAATATAGAAAATAGAAGTCCTCAGTAAAGTTCCCTTTCCTTAAATAACTACTGTCACCTTCCAAAAATATTCCTATGTGTACATAAGCCTACTTTAAAAAGAAAATTGATGTTATAGTTTACATATTGTTCTACAACTGGCTCTTTTTACTTAACTATTGTGGACATCTTTGCTTACTGCTAGATATCACATAGTACTCTTTATAGGCTACAAAATACTTTCCTCTATTGGCTCCTAAACTCTTTTTTTTTTTTTTTCAACGTTTATTTATTTTTGGGACAGAGAGAGACAGAGCATGAACGGGGGAGGGGCAGAGAGAGAGGGAGACACAGAATCCGAAACAGGCTCCAGGCTCTGAGCCATCAGCCCAGAGCCCGACGTGGGGCTCGAACTCACGGACCGCGAGATCGTGACCTGGCTGAAGTCGGACGCTTAACCGACTGCGCCACCCAGGCACCCCATCTATTGGCTCCTAAACTCTTAAACAGGCCGGTCTTGATATGTGTGTAAGAATGTTTCCATATTCCTGCTAGTGTAGTCAGTGCTGTAATAATCATTCTGCACGTTTCTCAGAGTACTTGCACAGATTTCTTCGAGTTCTTTCTGTAGAGAATTCTTGATGGTTGGGTCAGAAGGGAGGCATATTTAAGTTTGCGATAAATCTTGCCAAGGCACCTTTTAGACACACTGTTACAGTTCACACCCTCAGCCGTGGAGTGATAAGAATAGTTGGGCACCCACACCATAGCCCACACCTGATGTTATTAATCACCTTTTAAATCTTTTCTCGTCTGATGGGAATGCAAGCTGGTGCAGCCACTCTGGAAAACAGTACGGAGGTTCCTCAAAAAACTAAAAATAGAACTACCCTACGATCCAGCAATTGCACTACTAGGCATTTATCCACGGGATACAGGTGTGTTGTTTTGAAGGGACACATGCACCCCCATGTTTATAGCAGCACTATCAACAATAGCCAAAGTATGGAAAGAGCCCAAATGTCCATCGATGGATGAATGGATAAAGAAGATGTGGATGGATGAATGGATAAAGAAGGTACACACACACACACACACACAATGGAATATTACTCGACAATCAAAAAGAACGAAATCTCGGGGCGCCTGGGTGGCTCAGTCGGTTAAGCGTCCAACTTCAGCTCAGGTCATGATCTCACAGTCCGTGAGTTCGAGCCCTGCATCGGGCTCTGTGCTGACAGCTCAGAGTCTGGAGCCCATTTCAGATTCTGTGTCTCCCTCTCTCTCTGCTCCTCCCCTGTTCATGCTCTGTCTCTCTCTGTCTCAAAAATAAATAAATGTTAAAAAAAAAAAAAAAGAATGAAATTTTGCCATTTGCAACTACGTAGATGGAACTGGAGGGTATCATGCTAAGTGAAATTAGTCAGAGAAAGACAAAAATCCTATGACTTCACTCATAGGAGGACTTTAAGAGACAAAACAGATGAACATAAGGGAAGGGAAACAAAAATAATATAAAAACAGGGAGGGGGACAAAACAGAAGAGACTCATAATTATGGAGAACAGACGGAGGGTTGCTGGAGGGGTTGTGGGAGGGGGGATGGGCTAAACAGGTAAGGGACCCTAAGGAATCCACTCCTGAAATCATTGTTGCACTATATGCTAACTAATTTGGATGTAAATTTTAAAAAATAAAAAATAAAATTAAAATAAATAAAAAAAATCTTTTCTCGTCTGATATGGAGAGAAATAATACCTCACAGGCTTTTCAATTTCATTTCTCTGGTTCTGCGTGAAGTTGAACATATTCCCAAATGTCTGTTTACTATATGTGTTTCTTCTGTAAAATCCTTGTCCATATCCTTTGCCGGTTTTTCTAATTGGTATTTTATCTTTTTTGTGTTGATTTGAAGGAGCCCATACTATTTTCTAGGTGGCAAAATTTTGTTAAGTATCTTTTACCGGTTTATGCCTTGATTTTCAAGAAGAGTTTTAAATGTTAGGAAGTAAAGTCTTTCAATTTCCCTCCCCCCGCCTTTAGTCTTACTCTCAGATGGGTTCCCTCCTGTGTTTACTTCTAGTGTTTTTATAATTGCGCGTTTTAAAAATATTTAACTTTTTATCCATGTGGGATGTATTTTTGTATATGCGTGACGTGCTGTGGAAACTCTAAATATAGAATCTATGTACTAGAAATAACTTCAGTTTTTCCACTGTCTCCCATCATAGGGAAGCGCTTGGAGAATATTTAGATGGAAAGAAAGAGAGTGAGGAAGATCAAAGCAAGAGCTACAAGCAGAAAGAAGAAAGCAGACTGGTATGAGCTGGGTGGCAGATGGGTCCCATCAGCCTGGGACACTAGGGAGCTGGGTGTGATGTCATGGCTTTCGTACTTTGCTAGAAGAATCTCAATAGAGATCCCATGTTCCTGCCTGTAGGCGGAAGTGAATTTGAACCTTTCCCATTTTGAGAGCTCTCTAGGAGTGAGCTTTCATGTTATCTGATGGACTGTTCATAAGCTCAAGTCCAAATGTTTAGGCTGCCCATTCAGGGCCTACCGTTCCCATCCTAATGTCACAGTCTTCGGTCCCACTGGTACCTACCTTGGGCCTTGGCTCTGGCTTGGCTGATCCACTCGCTGACCTCCAGTGGGGCTCTGCTCTTCCGGTTGTGTGCCTCTGATCATCCAGAACGCTAAGCCCCTCCCCTCCTCTCTTCCCCCCTCTCCTCTACCTTTCTTTTCTCATCTCCTCTCATCAGGATGCCTTCCCGTATTTCAAGACCGTCTCAAGTCCCAACTTGATACACGTCCAATACTTCTTTGTGCCACGCCTTTAATTTTAGACCATTTTCTCCCTTCTGTGACTTCAAATGTGTGTGCCTGCAGTGTCCCCAGTGTGTACACTCTATATGCCTGTGGAGTAGTACAGAGCTCGGACTCCATATCAAAAGAAATTTATTGATGGCTCTCCCACGGCAATGCCAGGGCTCCTGGGATACTTAATAAAGGACTTGGAACAAGAGGTGCAGGAAGAATAAACAACAGTTGCAAACAACAAGCAGAACTGGCAAAGTGCTGCGTTTAATTAATTGCTAAATGAATATCAGAGGCACTGGGACTGTAGGAATTGGGGTAAGGAGGAGGGGTCCCCAAGGGGGGGCTGATTGGGAAAGGTTATATGGAGAAAGTGGGATGTGGGCTGCGTCTTGGGAAAAAAAGTGGGACTGATAAAAACAGAGAGGAGAGAGATGATTCCTGGCAGAAATCGAAGTGCACTTGGAGAAAAAAAATATTCAACTTACTGCAGGTCATTACAGAGCATAGAGATACATGGAGAGCACTGCACGGTATGGTGTTAAGGATAAGATACTTTACGGCCGTGGAAAGAAGACCGCAGTGCTGTGTGCTTTTGTTCCAGATCTGGTGCTTCCTGTGAAATAGAGTCACGCCATGTGTTTTTACTGATGGTACTTCATCAAAGGGTCGAGGATCTCTGGGCATTGCTGGTTAGGATAAAAAGGATATTGTATTAATCTGGAATGTACTGTTATAGTTTCTACTGATGTGATCTTGAAACTACTGATACACGGTTCATCCTGAGTACTCTTTGAGCGTAAACCAGAAGAGATAATATTGTTTTCATTAGCAGTTTCTCTAGCTCCCTTTCACTTGGGACTTAAGTCATGTAACGTGTTGGCATAGAAAAGAAATGTATAAAAACCAAATGCTCCCTTCCTCAATATCCAGATATTAATCACCAGTTTTGCCCTAAGACTTGGACAGGAAGGGCCCCTGTCGTTGGCTTTGCACCTTATCAATCATTTTTAACCGTGATTCTTTTGTTTCCTGTTTAATCTTGGTCTGCTCCAATTTTGTAAACATGTCTTTCCAAGTTTTCTCTTAGCAGCTTTATTGTTCTACCATTTACATTTTGGTCCATAATCTATCTAGAATTGATTTTTTTTTTAATGTTTATTTTTGAGACAGAGAGAGACAGAGCATGAACGGGGGAGGGTCAGAGAGAGAGGGAGACACAGAATCGGAAACAGGCTCCAGGCTCTGAGCTGTCAGCACAGAGCCCGATGCGGGGCTCGAACTCACAGACCGCGAGATCATGACCTGAGCCGAAGTCGGCCGCTTAACCGACTGAGCCACCCAGGCACCCCTAGAATTGATTTTTGTATGTGGTGTAAAGGTCAGGGTCAAAGTTCACTGCTTTGTTTATGGATTTTTAATGGACCCAGCACCATTTATTGAAAAGATCATCCTAAAAAAAAAAAAAAGAAGAAGAAGAAAAAGAATGTATCATCCTTTCCCCACTGCATCATTTTCCCCATCTTTGTTGTGATCAGGCGATCACATATGTGGGTTTGTTTCTAGATTCTGTATTCTGTTCTATTGGCCTATTTGTCTGACTTTATTACAATTCCACATGATTTTAACTACTGTAGCCTTATGACAGATCTTGACATCTGGTAAGGTAGGCCCTCCAGCTTTGTGGTTCGTTCTTCAGGATTGTTTTGGCTAGTCTTGAACCTCTGGATTTCCATATAAATTTTACAAATCAGCTTGTCAATTGCCACCAAAAAACCTGCTGGGGTTTTAATTGAGGTCAGATGGGATCTATAGATCAATTTGGGAAAGAATTAATATCGACAATGAGATTTGTGATCCATGAGTATAAAATAGCCCTCCACTTATTTAGGTATTCTTCAATTTTGCTCAACAATGTTTCACACACTGTGTTGAGGCTATAACTCTATACTGCTGGTATATAAAAGTATAATTGTTTTTTTTTTTATTTTTTTAATGTTTATTTATTTTTGAGAGAGACAGAGTGACAGAGCGTGAGTGGGGGAAGGGCAGAGAAAGAGAGAGACACAGAATCCGAAGCAGGCTCCAGGCTCTGAGCTGTCAGCACAGAGCCTGACGCAGGGCTCAAACTCACGAACTGCGAGATCATGACCTGAGCTGAATGCTTAACCTTAAGACTGAGCTAGCTACCCAGGCGCCCCAATAAAAGTACAGTTGGTTTTTATATAGTGACCTGATGTTCAGTTAACCCTGTCAAATTCACTTGTTAATTCTAAGAGTTTACCTGTGGTTTCTTTTGTTTGTGTGTTTATTTTTTATATATAGAATCGTGTCATCTGAAAATGACAGTTTTAGCTTTTCCTAGGTCTGTTGATCTGTTGGTGACTGTAGCATTTTCAGTTTTACTTTGAGTCTGAGATACTCGATGCAGAAATTTCTCATGTTTGCATCGTCTGAGCAGACAACAGAGAATCGCTCAAAACTACAGGAAAGCCTTTACTTCCATAGGCATGGAAAACCATTTGGTACCAGTGATAAAACTGCAGCCATTTAAAAAAAAGTCTGGAATACCCCGGATATCCAGGTGAAGGCTCCGTTCTGTATTCAATAAAAGCGCATTTCCAGATG
The DNA here is from genome assembly GCF_007474595.2 of Lynx canadensis. Classification (NCBI taxonomy): domain Eukaryota; kingdom Metazoa; phylum Chordata; class Mammalia; order Carnivora; family Felidae; genus Lynx; species Lynx canadensis. The sequence continues at coordinate 119,052,360 of NC_044305.1, read as the reverse complement.
TCTTTAGAAGGATGAGATGAGATAGAACCTCTGATCGTCTCAATGACTCCTTCGTGCGGTGATGTTTATTGGTTCTCGTTCAGAAACGATTTGAGAGCTGGAGAATTTGTGAGTTCCAAAACAGACTTGGAAAAACCCAGGCATAGCCTAAGGATACCTGAACTTTTTGTTGAAAGCGCGTGGTCACCCAAAGGCCAGGAGTAAAGACACGGAGTGTGGAATTCAAAGAGGGAGTTAATGGGGGGGGGGTGGGGGGGGTCCGAATCGCAAACTTCCTGAGCCATTATTGGCGACAGCGGGGCGGCCAGCAGCAGCGATTCTCTCCTGTTTCAGAGACTCTCAGAAGATCCCACGTAACATGAGCTGAAACCTGGAAGCTCATTCCCTTGGCTTACTTAATAGTTCGGAGCATAAGTACACTGTCCAGGGCTGATATGGGGGCTCCTGGATACTGGGGCCCTCATCTCCTGCCTGTCCTTAGGTGGCTTTCATCTGCCCATCGCGTCGTACTCGAGCACCACACGCCAGCTCGGGAGAAGGGGGGACGGGGCAGCAGAGGGTACGCCTCCTCCCTTCACCGCACGATTCAGAAGCAGCACACATCAGTCGGGCTCGTGTCCTGTTGATCGGACTGTATTCTAGCGGCAGAGGAGGTTGGGAAGTGTATCCGCTTGGGGAAGCCAAATGTCCAGCTAACGTCGGGGGTTCTGTTGCTCAAAGAAGAGGAGGGATGTCGGAGGATGACTGCCATTTTCTGCCTCACCCCTCCCGCTGAATTCTCAGAAAGACCCCTGGCCGTGTCACTCACTTTGGAGGCGTACCGGGGGCGAGTGCTGAGATGCGCCCGGAGGACCCGCTGGCGTGCAGGTTGGCTGGTCCACACTGTAACGAGAATACACAGCGGTGCCTCTGGAGTCACGTGTGCTGTGAAATCGTCAGCCCTGACACCACACCCCAGACGTCCTGAGGGAAATGGATTGCCAAATAGATGCTACTCTTAAGGGTCTTAAGGTAGCTTTTGATCCCTGCGTGGCTGCATAGAACGGCTGCAGACAGTTGTGCAAAGTGTTTCCAATTCCGTAAATTCTTACCTGTTTTCAGAAACTGGCGAAGCTGCTGCTCTGTGGCACTGAGCTGGTGACAAATATCCAGGTGGCCGCGGATATCAGGGAGATCCACAGGAGAGTGGAAGAAGGGGAGATAAGGCGTCAGAGGTGAGGACCCCGTGCTCTGCAGCCTGGGGACATGAGTGCATCTCCTCTGTGGCTCCCCGAATTCTCCCCAGTTATGGGAAAGCAGCTGTGTCGAACAGTCTAGTAGAATCCTTTTACGGCCCCTTCGGAATCCCTTCCGTTCCTCCTTCCTTGCTTTCCTCCCTTCTTCCTCCTTTCCCCACCGGACCGCTGTGGCTCATGTCCACGAGTACATACACAGTATGATCTTTTTTTTTTTTTTTTAAATTTTTTTTTCAACGTTTATTTATTTTTGGGACAGAGAGAGACAGAGCATGAACGGGGGAGGGGCAGAGAGAGAGGGAGACACAGAATCGGAAACAGGCTCCAGGCTCCGAGCCATCAGCCCAGAGCCTGACGCGGGGCTCGAACTCACGGACCGCGAGATCGTGACCTGGCTGAAGTCGGACGCTTAACCGACTGCGCCACCCAGGCGCCCCCATACACAGTATGATCTTAACAAGATTTTTAGTTGTCCAGCATAAGGAATTCTGTCAGCAACTTGACTAGCTTTACCAGTATACAGTTGGTGACTTTATTCTTGCACCTTCCCTCTGCCTCTCTTGGGCTGTGGCCAGAACTGACTTGGTTGATTCCCAGCCCTGCCAAAGAGTTAGGCTTTGATCTGTAACCACTGAGGAAAAACTGAAGGTCTTTTTTAAAAATATAATTCTTTTAATGTTTATTTATTTTTGAGAGATAGAGAGACAGACTGCGAGTGGGGGGAGGGGCAGAGAGAGAGGGAGACACAGAGTCCGAAGCAGGCTCCAGGCTCTGAGCCAACAGCACAGAGCCCGATGCAGGACTCGAACTCACGAACCACGAGATCATGACCTGAGTTGAAGTCAGATGCTTAGCCGACTGAGCCACCCAGGCGCCCCAGAAAAACTGAAGGTCTTAGGTGGTAGAGTTACAGGATCAGTGTGGGTTTTTCGAAAGATGACCCGGCTCTTTTTCATTTTCTGAGGAAAAAAGTCAAGTGCAATGTAACATGCTCTCTGTGCTCTAGCTCGGAGGGAAGGAGAAAGGGGAGCACGAAATGGTTCAGTGGTGATTCCTGTCCCTCAGGGGTTTGAACTGTTGTTTGGAGGCAGTCTCATAGGCTCACAGTGTGGTTAAGGTAGACAGAGAGTCTCTGCATCTGTCCTAGCGCCTGTGCTCAGGAGGGGTCTCGTCTCTCAGCCTTCATGCCTTCTTCTTTCGGTCTGGTCCCATCCTCAGAATACTCCATCACAGAGTCTCTTTGGAATTTCTGGAAAGGCCATCCCTATTCTCCATTGCTAATTGTGGAGTTTCCCTGTTTGTGTGTCCCGCTATTCATTTCTTAATAATTTGGGAGAGGAGGGGCACCGGGGTGACTCAGTCAGTTAAGTGTCGGACTTCGGCTCAGGTCATGATCTCACGGTTTGCGAGTTCAGGCTCTGTGCTGACGGCTCAGAGCCTGCTTTGGATTCTGTGTCTGCCTCTCTCTCTGCCCCGCCCCGCTTGCACTCTGTCTCTCTCTCTCTGTCTCTCAAAAATAAACATTAAAAAATTTTTTTTTAAATTTGGGAGAGGAATGGCCAGACACTTGAGGTCATGTCGATAATCAAAAATAATAATGTGGGGACTGTCGTGCTGAGCACCTGTGCTGAGCATCACCTCACTTAATGCCACAGCAGCCGTGTGAAAGTAGATTTTTTTCATCCTCTCCATTTCACAGGTGAGAAAAATGCAGCTTGCAGAGGTTAAGTGACTTGTCTAAAGTTGAGAGCCACTCAGTAGCAAAGTCAGGCCTTGAACACAAGCTGTACGACTCCAGAGATCAAGTGTGTGTGTCACAGAGGGATGTGGCAAAGTGACTCTTGATCTGCATGTGTGTGTGTGTGTGTGCACGTGTGTGTGTAAGTAGGTGTAGCTTTAAGGTTGATCTGTTTTTGTAATGTGCTGCTTTGTTTATTTGATCTCTTACTGATAGTCAAGCGTTAAACTTAAAGAAGATTACTGACAGCCTGGTTTGATTGTGGGTGAGGGTATCTGGAGGCAGTGCTTGGTACCTGGATCTCGTATTACAGACTCTCGAGAACCCACCTGCCCTAGCCGGAGGTAGGGCCACAGCTGGGCTGGCGTGGCGAGCGTGTTTGTATTTGCAGACTTGAAAAGCTGGAGAACGAAGTCAAGAGCAGCCAGGACAAATTTGATGAAATCACCATGAAGTGGGAGGAGGGCAAACGGAAGAGAATTCCCCAGGACCTGTGGGACATGCTCAACACCCAGCAGGTGCACTGCGCTGGGCTGATAGAAGACAAGAACAAGCTTATCAGCGAGTTACAGCAGGCAAGGGTCCGGGGCCCCTCGCCCCCAGCCACATGGGCTCTGATGGGGGGAATTGACTGCCTTATTGGTTTGCTCTTCCTGAATGGAAAAATGTGGAGGTCTTACTTCATTACTCAGATTATCGCACACCTCGGGCAACAAACTCACCCAGAGGGAAAAGCTTTTTAGCAATTTGAGAATCACTGGTGACCTTTGAAAGACGTACGTTCACAGCGAATGCTCTTTCAGGTTTCGTCTTCTCTGTTAAGGAATGGAGTTTAGTCTGCAGGAGCTGTGCTCCCGTGCTGGAACCTGGGTGTTAATGGCTCAGCTGGGATGCCTTAGCTCTCTGGGAGCTTACAGGGAGATTTGCAGCAAGTGGTCACGGATGGTTTGATCCCGTGCTGCTCATTCGGGCTTTGCCCTGCGCTGAGGCCACTCTGCTCCATCTGCCTGTGCCTTCTCCCAGGCGTCCTCAGATTCTTCTGAAGCCACTTTTGCTTTGTACAGTTGCGATTCCTAGTGTTCTCGAATATTGATGAGCGAGGTCCAGGTGGAGCGTGCTTGGCACCTCTTGCTTTTGTCTCACTTTGCGACCAACCTTTGACGTGCTCTTTTCTAGGAGTTAAAAACAAAAGATGACCAGTATGTGAAGGATTTGAAGAAGCAGTCAGATGACATCTGCCTGCTCCTGGAGAGGATGGAAGAGCAAGTGAGGAATGTGATGAAAACCTTCCGTCAGGAGCTCAATTCCATTGAGGTAACGGGGTGTGAAAGAACTGCTTTCTGGGAGGAGAGCTGGGTCTGTCCGGGATGTCCGGGACATCTGGGAGGGGCCCGATTGTCTTGTCCTCTGCTTTCTGCCCCTTAACGTATTTACCCATTCATTCACTCGTCCAACAAATATTCTTCACGTGGCTACTATGCCAAGCACTGTACCAGGGGCTGGGGATACAGCCACGGACAAAACAAAGTCCTCGAGGGAATCTGTATTCTAGTAGAAGACAGCTAGGCCACAAACAGATAAACCGCTAAATATATCCTTGGACAGGTGGAGATTAGTGTTTTGAAAGAAAATAAAACCATGTGAGGGTAAGAAGAGTGGAGGAGGGGGGTATGTGAGCTGTTTGCTGTATTTATGGCAGCCAGGGCTGGGGCATGGGAAAGCGGGGGGTCACACAGGTTCAGAAATCAATACTTGGAATTTGAGTGAAATGTTAAGGATTGAGATTGAGACCGGCCTTCCAAAATGGAAGGGAGCCAAGAGGGTGGAGACTTCTCTCCTTGGATTATTGTAGACCCATTTCTGCATTCCCAGGCCTACCCCTTGTGAGCAACGTGCTCCTTTGTTTTCGTGGGAACCCCAGCCATAGCAATGCAGCGGCCCTGGGCATGACTGAGTTGTATGCCAGGCTTTGCCCTGTGACTGCCACCAAGGGCACACGGCCCTTCCTCCAGCTCCTTCCTCAGAGACCGACTGAGCCACAGGACAGGTGGTACATTTCCTCCCTAAATTTGTGTGAAGCCCAGACTTGATAACACTAATTAACACGCAACTCCTTCCATAGCCATTTGGTTCCGTGAGACTTGGCAAGTCTGCATTTGGCTCTGACTGTGCCATTACTTATGAGTTGTTTGATGCTGTGGGACCTGCCTAATCGAAACAGACACCAGGCCCTCTTCCTTCTTGGTCATAGAAAGCATTTGAGGCGGAACGACGAGAACTGCTGACCAGTAATAAGAAGAAATGGGAGCGGGCCCTGCAGGCTCACAACGCCAAAGAGGTAAAGGGGCGGCGGGTAGGGGAGGGGCTGGCGGACGCGTCAAGGGCGACCCATGGAGCTGGGACAATTTCTACTGGGACTGAATTTGCTAGCCTTTCTGTGTCTTGGGGAGGATTGCCATGGCAGACACTTACCACTGCCCTTCACGGTTAATCAGTGTGGCCCTGCGGATGGTGGCTGCTTCTGGTGGTGACATTTGTCTCTGGTGGTGGTGAATACCATGGTCCTGTGGCTCTCTTCTTTTCAACCTGGGCATCGACTCCAGCCACGGATGTTTGTGGCCCAGCAAGATGTTTTAAGATGTTTCAAAGGGTGTGGGGTTATCACTTTACTTGGGAGGCACAAAGAACAAAGAAATAGCTTGACCCGGATCCAGTGGGTCCTTTGTGAGAAATACAAACGTCTGACCGCAGCGTCTGTGTCTGATTTCTATTTTTTTAAAAAATTTTAATGTTTATTTTTGAGAGAGAGAGAGAGAGAGAGAGAGAGAGAGAGAGGCAGAGAGAGACACACACACACACACTGTGAAACAGGCTGCAAGCTCCGAGCTATCAGCACAGAGTCCGACCTGGGGCTCAAATTCACAAACTGCAAGATCATGACCTGAGCCGAAGTCGGACACTTACCCGACTGAGCCACCCAGGCGCCCCCGTGTCTGATTTCTTAAGGAACATTCCTCTTGGAGTTTCTCAAGTAAGGAAGCTCCAGATTAAGTGAAACAATACAAAGTCTTGGGGGCACAGGAGCTTCTGAGGGCCGACCAGCTCTCTCTAGGGCCATGACACTTTGAGACCCTTCCCTGTGTCATGCTTGTCAGGCCCCCTGAGTCGGGGCAGGGACAGGGCTGACTTTTCCCTTGTCTTCCTGTGCCTTCAGCTGGAGTATCTTCTGAGCCGCATCAAGAAGGTAGAGGACTATGAGAAGCAGCTGAACAAGCAGCGGGTGTGGGACTGCGAAGAGTACAACACGATCAAGATCAAGTTGGAGCAGGACGTGCAGGTCTGACTTGTTGCTCGGCGTCTGGGTGGCAGAGCAGACGGGAGCGCCTGTGCGTTTTATCCTTGGTGATTGCCCCGCGTGTTCTAGAGTTAATCTGTTCAACAGATAGGTATTCGTTATCTGCTCTCTTTCAAGGGATGCTCTCTGAAGGAGCTCATGGGCAGAATGTATGTGGAGGAATTCTTTCCTTAATGAACCATGGAGAGCTGCCAGGAGGCAACACTGGCAACCGTGACCTGAGGAATCGCTGAGAGGATTGTGCATTTTAGCCGAGCAAAGGGAAGGTATCCCCAGGGCAAGTTTATCCCCAGTCACCATCTACTGAGTCACCACCTGCTTAAGGCACAGTATCTCCAGTCCTCAACTAACATGCAGGAGAGGAATCACAGTGTTTTATATGCCAGGAAATAGACTCAGGACAAGGCTGCTTACTTAGTAAATGGTGGGTCCTGGAATCAAACCCAGCTCTGTCTGGCTCAGTAACCGATAATGTTCCTAATATTCCAAACAGCCCCCGGCTGATGGGTGGACATCTCAGTAGGGCAGATTTCGACTTGCCATCAGAAAGAACTTTCTAGGGGCATCTGGCTGGCTCAGCCAATTAAACTTCCGACTTTGGCTCAGGTCATGATCTCACGGCTTGTGAGTTCGAGCCCCGCGTCGGGCTCTGTGCTGACAGCTCAGGAGCCTGGAGCCTGCTTCAGATTCTGTGTCTCCCTCTCTCTCTCTGCCCCTCCCCCACTTTCACTCTGTCTCTCTTTTTCAAAAATAAATAAATATGAAAAAAAATAAATAGTGGAAAAAAAAGAGCTTTCTAATAGACCTATCCCCCATACAGAAAGGGTCATCCCACAAAACAAGGCTTCTTTTCTCTCATAAAGTATTTAAAGGCCACATGAATGTGTCTGTCTTCACTGCTGAGGAAGGATTCTTGTAGCTGGAAGGAGGTTAGATTTTCTGGTTTCTAAAGTTCTTTCTAAGCCTAGGATTCCGTGCTTCAAAGTTAGTTAAAAAAAGCTCATCTCTAATTACATTTAGGTGCGATGTAATTACCTCCTAATATTTAAGCACGGTCTATTCAGTTGAATTTCTGTCTTGACAAATGTGTTAGACTAAAGCTTTTCCACATGGCCTTTGGGGGAATTTCAGGTCTTACTACTCCTGTGGCTTTATCTAACAGGGTTGAATCAACACCCCACCAGACTACAAATATTCTTACCAGCCTTGAGAATTTTCCCGGGCCTTTCTCATATCAATGTCATGAAAATGAGAGTCACTGACAAAGAACAGTGGAGGTCTGTGAGGGCAGCGCCGTTTATGTGGGCTGTATACATTACACGTTTAATAAAAATGGCTATTGTTCTGCTTTCTTAAGTTATTTTGGTTCTATGATAATTTATGTGACAACACTCCGTGTCCCTGGCCGCAAACAGTGAAATAATGGCAACTCATGTTCTTTTATTTGTTGCTTTGTTTTTCCTTTTGTGTTAAGAGCGTGTAACACAAGATCTACTGTCTTAGCAAATTTTTAAACGTACAATAACAGCACTGTTACTCATAGACTTTCTGTTGTACCGTTAGAGATCCCCAGAACTTATTCATCTCGTCCCGTAACTGAAACTTTGTGCCCTTTGACCAACACCTCCCTGTTTCCTCACCCCCGGCCCCTGGCAGCCCCTGGTAGCAGAAATTCCACCCTATGCGTCTACGAGTCTGGCTGTTTTAGATCCCACATACAAGTGAGGCCATGCAGTATTGGTCTTTCTGTGTCTGGCTTATTTCACTTAGCGTAATGTCCTCCACATCCATCCATGTTGCAAATGGCAGAATTTCCTTTTTTTTTTTTTTTTTTTTTTTTTTTTTTAAGGCTGAATAATATTTCACTGTGTGCATATACCACATTTTCTTTTCCGGTTAGCCCCTCGATGGACATTTAGGTTGTTTCTTTATCTTGACTATTGTGAACGGTGTTGCAATGAACATGGCAGTGCAGATACCTCTTCAAGATCCAGATTTCAATTCCTTTGAATCTATAGCCGGAAGGGGGGTTACTGGATCAAATGGTAGTTCTATTTTTTTTTTTTAATCTCTTGAGGAACTTGTATATTGTTTCCATAGGGGCTGCAACAGTTTACATTCCTACCAACAGCGCGCAGGGTTGTCTCCTCCGTATCCTTGCCAGCACTTGTTGTCTCTGACAATAACTATCCTAAGAGGTGTGAGGTGATATATCACTGTGGTTTTGATTTGCATTTCCCTTTCTATAAACTTATTGGTCATTTGTATGTCTTTTTTGGGAGAAATGTCTATTCAAGTCCTTTGCCTATTTTTTAAAAATTGTATTTATTTATTTGGAGAGAGAGAGTGTGTGCATGCGAGTGGGGGATGGAGAGGAAGGGAGGGAGGGAGGGAGAGAGAGAGAGAGAGAGAGAGAGAGAGAGAGAGAGAGAATCCCAAGCAGGCTCCGCACTGTCAGTACAGAGCACGATGAGGAGCTCAGACTCACGAATCATGAGATCATGACCTGAGCCGAAACCAGGGGTTGGACGCTCAACAAACTGAGCCACCCAGGCGCCCCACCTTTGCCTATTTTCTAATTGGTTAATTTATTATTATTATTATTTTTGCTACTGAGTTGTAGGAGTGCAACCTCATGTTGTTACTCTAATCTTCAAAGGCTTGAACAAAGCCAAAAAATCCTGGAATGTGGGGAGTTTTTGGGGGTGGGGAGTGATGTAAGACTAGGGAGATGAGGGACAGAGAGGCAGAGTCTGGGGGACCAGATCTCCTGGCTCACCCTGTCTGGTTGGACGCCCCCTGTGGAGTGTGGGTGTGCAGGAGGTGGGCAGGTGGAGATAATCAGAGTGGGGAAGTGTGTGCAGTTCCTGTGCACAACAGTTCTTTCCTGTGTTAGAACGGAAACCAGGAGTACACTGTACCCTCCTACCCTTTAACCAGGAACAGGTGGTCAAATCGGGGATCACCATATTGCAATATGTGGGATATTTTAATAGATCAAACTTTATCCTCGTGCCTCTTAGGTATACTTTCACTAGCCAGGAAAGTCAGATAGCAGCGATTTTTGTCAAGAAGATACAACTTGCAGCTCACGTGAGATTCACCCTTCCTAAGTCATTCGTGGCACTGGCTCCGTTCTAAAATACAGAAGTAAAAGCTTGCAAACCGCAAAAGTACGAAGGATCCAATGCGCATAGATTTGGTTTGATGGGTAAAGTACAAGAAGTAAGAAAGAGAATGTATACTTCTCGAGCGCTTCCTGCCAGCAAGATTGCATTATTAACAAACAGAGAGAAGCCTATAGACATGATGCCCTCGAGAAGGATTTTAGCACACTGCCCCCCCCCCCCCCCCAAATAAGACTACTGGAAACACTTGGTTCTTAATGCAGGAAGCAAATGGTTTTTTTGTTTTTGTTGTTTTTTTTTTTTTTTTTTTACGTTTATTTTATTTTTGGGACAGAGAGAGACAGAGCATGAACGGGCGAGGGGCAGAGAGAGAGGGAGACACAGAATCGGAAACAGGCTCCAGGCTCCGAGCCATCAGCCCAGAGCCCGACGCGGGGCTCGAACTCACGGACCGCGAGATCGTGACCTGGCTGAAGTCGGACGCTTAACCGACTGCGCCACCCAGGCGCCCCTGGAAGCAAATGTTTTTATTTTAGATCCTATATGTGCTCTTAAGGTTGGAAAGTGGTTTTAGTTCAACTTCAGGGACTGTTAACGTTAACTGTTACGTAAAGATCGTAATCTTTGTACATTATTTACAAAAACCAAACACAAGGGGTCACCATCCGTCTTGGGAACATAAAGTACAACTTGGCAAAAATACCTTTGGGTAATTGAAGAATAAGTCCAGACGGCGAACACAATCAATTACAACTTTAAAGGTATAAAACTATCTTCGGTGTGTGGCCACCAAGGATGGCTTTACGGTGAGACTCAAACCTGAGATAGTTAACGACAGAGTCCCTGGGAGCAAAATTATCTTGAGCGGAAGGTGTTGAAAACAAGTAGTGGGTGATGTAATTCATAGAACATCCTGCCGCGGTTGCTGTTCTGTGAGACTACAAGCCTGTTAGTTCTGAAAGTTCGTTGACTGCACTGCCAATCACTCCCAAGTGGCATCATGACTGGGGGGCCAGCAGAGGTCTTGGACCAGAGTTGGGGGGACAGAGGGGCTGATCTGTGATCCGGTCGAGATCTCATAGTGCATGTTGCATTGCTAGTCCTTTTAGGCACCGGTCTCCTGGGGACATAGTCTAGCGAAGAGCAGGAGTTGATGTGTTCCACAAGGGAAAGCTAATAAATATTTAACCACTGGCTCAGGCAGAGACATGCAAATTAACACAGTCAGGTGACAGGGCTTCTTTGTGTGTTGTTTTGCCTATAAGATCGGATCAGAAGTGAGTTCTTTCAGGCCACGACGGAAAAGACGTGGCCTGATTACTTCAGTTCAGAGTTTTGAACTCTGAACTGCGTTCGGCTACGTGAGGTACTGGTGGTAGTTTCATAAAACGAACAAAGAAAGTGAGCCGGTGCTTTTCTTTTTTGTCCTTTCAAGATGTATTATGTAGGAAAACTACAGAGTCCATTTTCATGGTGTTATCTAACAATCTGCCTGCAAGAGTGGAATTTACACGAATGTTCACGTGATGGAGCTTGTATTTGTAACTCGCGTGCTCTCACTTTGCTACAAACACAAAAACTGTTCCATGGCCAGATCCCTTTGGGAAATGTGTGATAGTGACAGGGGCTTATTGCAAAGCTGCAAGAAAAAAAGAGGTCCCTGGACGTCACCAGAGGAAACACCAGGGTCTCTCTCACCCTGGGTCTCAGGGTCCCTGACACGTCAGTCAAGACCGAACAACCACTCATCGTCATTCCAAGTCAGAGCAGCTCTGGAGACCTTCCTTCTCTGTGGGTGTTCGTGCCTTCCCAGATTGTCTCCACCCAACAAGAAGCTTTTCTATTGGACTTTGTCCTGAGCCAACTCACAGGTCAGTGGCCTCCCGGTGTTCAGGGCTGACCACATTTAAAGCAGTGGCACTGTTTTCATTTGGAGCACGGGGGCATAAATCATTGCGAGTTTGCAGGAAGAGGTGCTGAGATTCCCTTTCCCTTGAACACACGCAGGCCCATCCCTAGAAGGGGACAAGGCCGAGAGTGATTCAGCCTGGGACCACCCAGGACAATCACACTCGAAATGAGGCAGTTTCTGAACTGTCGGCATATTTGCCACTTCGGGAAGTTGTTCAAGTCCACGCCCTACCTGAGGGCTGAGGGCCTGTGCTTGGAGCTTCACGGCCGGCCCCTCACCGTGCTCCGTGCCCATGGGGTGTGCAAAAGCGGGCGCTTGCACGCACGGCCAGTGGGAGTGGAAACTGTAGACCGCTTTTTGGAAAGCAATTTGTTGACAGCCTTTGACCTAGTAATTCTACCTCTGAGAATCTACCTTAAGAAAATAAACGAAATACCCCAAAAGTTTTAAATAGAATTGGTCCCAGCATTATTTTTATAATATCAAGAATTATCAAAACAATGTAAATGTACAACAGTAGGGAAATGGTAAAATAGTATGGCATATGATAAATATTGCAAGTATTTTATATATGATAAACTGTATATATATAGTATATAAAATATAGTATATAAAAATATTACACACCATTAAAATAACATCGCCAAAACTAACATGGAAAATTCTCGTTATAATATTAAGGGAGAAAAATAGCATATAAAATTGTAGCTATGGTTTCATCTCAGCTATGTAAAGAACACTGGAAAGAAACATGCTGATATGTTAACAGAAGATGCCTCTTTGAGATGGAACTTGGGTAATTTTTCTTCCCCTTCTGTGTCTTCTTCTTTCTCCTTTACTGTACTTTCCACATTTTCTACGAGCAAATATTACTTTCACAAGCAGGAAAACTTTTTATACAGAAAAGCGTATAATTAGAAGAAAGTAACTAAAAAGTTGACTAAGCCAGTATGGAAATTGAGAGGTACAGTTAGTTATAATCCCGGCGACCTGTATGTTCATTGGCCACCTGTGATAGGTATCACAGGCTTCTGTTCTGAAAAGACATCCAAATGCCTGCCCCATAACGGAGATTTAGAACTCCCTGGGATAGGTAGATATTTGGATACTCTGGACTAATTCTCTTGTTTACAACAGGGGATCAGTGTCAGTGCTTTTGTTCTCTGCATCACCTCCTAGCCAGTTACTTTCCTTGAGGATGACCCAGGGGTCTAGGGGGAGCTGCCTGGAACCACTCCTATGTGTTTTTTAAAACGTTATTTATTTAGAGAGGCAGAGAGGGCAGGCAGGGAAGGGGCAAAGAGAGAGGGAGAGAGAGAGTCCCAAGCAGGCTCCGCGCTCAGTGCAAAGCCCGACGTGGGGGTCTATCTCACAACCGTGAGATCATGACCTGAGCCGAAATCACGAGTGAGATGCTTAACTGACTGAACCACCCAGGCGCTCCAATCACTTGCTATGTTGATTCCTTGGCAAGGCTCTGTAGCCCTGTGGAGGCAGATGAGGGAGAAGGAGGCTTGAAAGAGCGCCACATGTCACATGTCCCTGCTTTGCCAAGATCTGATTACGCTTAATTGCACCCTCTGTTCCTGCATTTCCACTTGGAGAGGCAGGACCGAGCTTGCCTGGTTTTGCCCTGCCTCTAGCCTTGCCCTGCTCTCAGCAGTTTTTGTTTGTTTGGTTTTGTTTTTTTTTTTTTAACCAACTGTCAAAGTAATCATTCTATACTGCCCGGACTGGTCACTGCCCTTTCCTGCTTGAGATCTTTCGTGGCCCTCCATGGTTCTCAGGATAAAGCTTTAAGTCCTCACTTGATAGGGCCCTGCTCTTCGGTCAACCTCTTTTCTGACCGTTCCCAGCCTCGTACCTCACACCCTACCTTGCTCGTGATTTCCCCAAAGCACCTCACTCCCCTTGCCTCTCTGGAGTAAGTGTCCCTTCGAGCAGCCACCTGAGTCACTCCTGCTCGTTTTCTGGGTCTCGGTTAGACACGCTCATGCCAACTGTTCAGGGATGCCTGCCTGGCCTTCGAGGCCACAGAGAGTCGCATGCCGCCCTGCGCCTACCCCACCTCTTACTTCTTGTCCCCACCGCTTGTTAATATCTCCTAGCGAGGGCTAGACTGTGCCTTTTCCACCAGCGTTTCCTCAGCAGCACCTGGAGAAGTGTCGACTTTTATCAGGCACTGAAATATTTGCTGAATGAATGAACATAGCTAACAGAAATCCAGAAAGAAGGAATGGTTGTATCCGTCCTCCTTTAAAATGAACACCATTTGCTAAACACTAACACGGCCAATGGAAGGTCCGAGTGGGACGTTGTAAGAGTCTGTGGCAATATTGTATGGTGTTTTCAGTGGGGCGCCGTGTATCTCCAGAGGATCTGGTGCAGAGCAGCAGAGGGGGCCACACTTGAAGGATCTGTCCCCTCTCTTAGGCTTTAGGGACATAGGCTTCAGCTCGCAGCCAAATGATGTATTTTTTTTTCTGGCTGGCCTTTCATTTGCCTCTACTGACAGATTTTCTAAGAATTCAGGTGGAGACACCTGTGCCTCTGTGTCGTCTGACGTGACTCCAGAATCAAGTATCAGGGACCCCCGGGCACGGCAAATGATACCAGGGCCAGTCCGAATTATTATTGTTTTTTAACCTTTAGATTCTTGAGCAACAGCTTCAGCAGATGAAAGCAACCTACCAGCTAAACCAAGAGAAGTTGGAGTACAACTTCCAAGTGCTGAAGAAGAGAGACGAAGAGAGTGTGGTGATCAAATCCCAGCAGAAGAGGAAGATCAGTCGGTGAGCTAGCCCGTAGACCATCGACCCTTCCATGCTGAAAACGGGGTTGGGGATGAAGCCTTCCCTTCCGGAGGAGCGGAAGCTGTTAAAAACTTAGCTAATTCTTCATTAAAAGAGTTCTTTTAGCAAAAGGTAATACTTTCAGCGGCTCCCCGCCCCCGACCCTCCGGAAGGAATGTGCAGCAAAAAGTCTGTCTCTGATCCCCCATTTTGTGTGGTCCCTCTTTCCCACCTCTGTAATCGTTATTCATTTCTTTTGTTTCTTCCAGAATTTCTTGAACCACATACCAGCACAAATCCTCTCACCACCCCCCCTCTGTTTTTAAGCCAAATGATAGCCTTCCGTACACGCCGTTTTATATCCCGACGGTGTTTCCATACCGGTTTGTAAAGAGTTTTCACGTTATTTCTTAGGTTGCCTAACCTCCACTTGCATATACTGGTACTTAATGTCCCCGTGGATGGACGTTTCGATTGCTTCTAATCCTTTGCTATCGCAAATGATACCGACGTAGGTACTCGTGTCGCTGTCTCACGTTGCATACGCACAGAGCTGTCTGTAGAATACATTCTCAACTTGTCATTACAGAAGTGGTACATGTGCATTTTAGAGAGTTAGGAAGTACCCCAAGTGAAAGGAAGATAAAAACGTAAAAAACACCATATTCCTACCACCAGGGATTGTGTAGTGTGTATCTTTCTGTATCTCTCCTCTCCCTCGCCCTCTCTCGCCCTCTCTCCATCCATCTGTGATGGCCACACATCTGTACAGTCAGTGAGAAGGAGTTCCCTGGGAAGGATTCCAGAAGAAGTGAAACAGGGAAGGGGGGGGGATGCGAATTGGGAAAAAGGAGTTAAGCCTCTGGGGTTGGCGGTGCGAGAGCCAGGAATGAAGGTCTGAAGGCAAGGAAGCAGGAGGCAGGAAGAGCCTGCATCCTGGGAGAGGGGAGGTTGGTAGGACGGGAGGTGGGCCGAGGTACGTGAGGCAAACCTTGGTTTTGATCCGAAGGGCAGAAGGACGAGTGGCATCATCCCCACCCTCCCTTCCCTGGTTCTGTCCTCTGACTTTGAGCTGGCGTCTCCCTTATCAGCAGACCCTGCTGCTGCCCGGTCAGGCCTCATCCGGTTGTTGTTGGTACCGAATCTCCGAATTTTTCTGCTTTGGCTTTTATGACTCTAAAATACCTACTCTTCTTTCTCAGCGGATTCCTAATTGGCTTCCTTTGGTGGTTCTGCGTTTTCTTGCCTGATAGGATATTCCAGAAAGCATCTCCCCCCTTTTGCTTTCTGGTTGTATCCCATCCACCCTCTACACTAGTCTCATGGCTTTGAGTAGGACTTCTTTCTCGATGACTCCAGCTCATCTCCCCAGTCCCGACCCCACCTCCTCGCTTTGTCTGGGACTTCCAGGAGACATTGCAGCTTGGACAGTTGCTGTCAAGGCCAGTGGACAAGTTTTGAAACCAAGTTTGCCTACCTTCCCGGCTTCCCCCTCCTCCACCCCTGCCCCCTCCATCTCTAGCTGCCAGCCAGTCACTAAGGACGATGTGTGATGTTTTCTTGAGCTCCTTCCCCCTTGCGGCCACCTGTTCCTGTCTGTCCCCTGCCCTGCCCAGACCTGCAGCATGCACCTGGAGTTATGTTTTGGTTTTATTAGCTTCTGTGGTTAGATGACACATAGGCGCTCCTTTACCGGGTGACATTGGGAAAAAGACTTTGGGATGGCTACCTAAAAACATTTTTTTTTACACCTATATGTGGATCGTCTCCTAGAATGCCGTAGTTAAGAAAATGAACTAGATATTGCTTTTAAAAACAATTTTTTTTTAATGTTTATTTATTTTTGAGAGACAGAGCCCGAGCAGGGGAGGGGCAGGGAGAGAGGGAGACACAGAATTTGAAGAAGGCTCCAGGCTCCGAGCTGTCAGCACGGAGCCTGACATGGGGCTCAAACCCACAAACCTCGAGATCATGATGAGCCGAGGTCGGAGGCTCAACCAACGGAGCCACCCAGGCGCCCCTACATGCTGCTTTTTATCAGAGTCCAAGTTAAGTTGTTTTTGCATTTTATTAAGGATAAAAACACGAAGGATGGGTGTTTGTGTGTTTAGGGAGCTTATGATTCTTTCAGAATGGTGCTTAAGAGAGAAAACCTTATTTTTAGAATTTTTAAACTGAAATGTAGGCCTTCAGACTCTCTATGCCCGTGTAAATGGGACGCTGACATCAGACACCTGTGCACTGGTCTAAAGTCTGAAGTATGGTCCTGGGTCT
Organism: Lynx canadensis; assembly: GCF_007474595.2. Classification (NCBI taxonomy): domain Eukaryota; kingdom Metazoa; phylum Chordata; class Mammalia; order Carnivora; family Felidae; genus Lynx; species Lynx canadensis. Next base: position 119,035,926 of record NC_044305.1, on the reverse strand, counting down.
AAAGGCCATGCCTGCCACGCATATTTCATGAGACGAGTCTCCACGCACAGAGCTCCCAGAGCAGTGAGATGTGGACCCGTGGCATGCCCGGACTCCCAGTGCCCTTGACCAGGCTGTCACTGTCTCTCTCCGTGCTGGAACCTTCGACCACTCCCCTTGCCTCCAGGCCGGGATAAGTTCCCTGCCTCACCTCTGGGCTCCCCTGGCATCCTGTGTAAACCACCCCCACGGTGCTTTCACTCCACTGCGACTAGTGTTTGTTTTTCTTTGTTTCTGGCTGAACCGATAGTGCCTTTTGTCCAAACATATGCCTTGTATTCATCTTTTGGATTCAAACAGATCTTGGCGTGCGAGAGATCTTTCAAGTGAATGAATGAATGAATGAATGAATGAATGAGTTATTGGGCTTGTGACCTGTGTCAGCTTTTTGAGGATGGAGAACTCATATATCATAGACTTGTGCCGTGAAGTTTTAATTTTTTTCCTTTCTAGTTTTCTTGTTTTAGAAGTGAAATGAACATCCAAATCACGGCAGTGAAATAGTTGAGATACGCTTTGTAAATACTGTGAGGTTGAGGATGTGGACACACTCCCAGATGGCGTGTTGTGAAGGATTCAGTCACACTCCTGAGCAGGAGACTGCCCCTCAGTGGGTCTGGGCTTCTGGACTGTTCTAAATGAGTTTAGTTCTGGACAATCCCCTCACCTCCTGCTGCCTTCCTTTCTTTGATCGCAATCAGGGCAGCTGGGTTTTGGAACAAATGGGAGGATCTTCGGCGCTTGCGCTAACCTGACCCTGGGTTCTGTAGAACCGTGTGAAGCAGCTGAGGGGAGCGTACGTCACGGCTTCTGTTCAGCTACAGATGAACTTCTCTCCCCTTCCTCCCAGCCTGCATGATATACTTAACAACCTGAGATCAAAATACACCAGGCAGATCAGACAGTTTGAGGAGGAGAACCAGTCACTAACCTCCGACTACATACGCCTGGTGACGCAGTTCAAGGAGCTACAGAAAGCCATGAGGTATCTCGGGGACCTGGCTCCCACGGCATGTGCCCTAGAACAGAGGTGGGCCCAGGCACTAAGAGTCTTAGCGGGCTGTCTTCTCCGCCCCCTGTACTGGCTTGTCACCCGCCTTCTCTTGAGACTTGTGGGGATGGCCTCCAGGCTATCATGGGTGAGGCCCGGCGGCCCCGGGCCCGGGTTGCACCCTGGCGCTGCCCCAGCTCTCGCCCTACTGCTAACGGAGGGCACCCTGGCCAGGCCCCGAGGTCCGCTGAGCAACTCTCCTTCACAGGCATTTTGCTCTTCTTGATGACAAGCGGTTTCGAGAGATTTGGTTGATGAATGAAGAAGAGGCAAAGGATCTGATAAGCAAAGCCTTTGATGTGGACAGGATCATCCACACCCAGCATCTGGGGCTCCCCTGGACCGCACCTGATTTCTGGTTCCTGAGGAATGTGGGACCTATATCTCAGCAGCAGCAGAGGTCTGCTACACAGATATTAGAAGAAGTGCTCATTCAAACAGGTATCTGGAATGGAGTCCTGGAGCTGGGGGGCCCGTAAAACTGTAGGGTCAACACATTCATCTCACAGACAAGCCAACTGAAGGCCAGAGAAGGGGGAGAAGAGGTCTCGTAGCTGGGAGGTCCAGAGTCTCTAATTTAACCTATAGCTTTACCCTCTTCCCTCCATTATAATCTGGTAGTTCTATCTAGAAGTTTGATCAGGTTCAGGGTCAGTGTAGTTTTGCTAAGTGCACTGTGGCATGCTTCCATTGGGATAAACTAACATCAGGGTGTCTCTTTGCGAGGCTAGCAACCATTGGGAGTCCTTGTCTAAGATCCATTAATGGCCTTAGGGGTTGCAAAACGGTGACACTCTAAATTCTATCAGATGTCTTCATTTATTAGCTGGAATACTTCTGAAAAGAGACTCTTCTCATCAGCTATTTGCTACCCCGAGGTACAGTTCATACAGGAAAAGCAGAATAGATGCTTGTCCTTTCTCTATCTGGTAGCTTTCAGAATAAATGGGTTGGGTCTCTAGCATCTTCCAAGAGTGACCAATGGCATTTTCTAAAGCGAGTATCATTACGAACAGATTGGATTTAAACACATCTGATGTGTTTTGGTTTATTGCACTTATTTTCCCTTACTGGTGCCCAAATTGTCCCATTTTCGGCCAGTGGGAGTCTCTTCGTGTTGGCTTGCGGGTCCCTGTGGCACACCCAGGTGCCCCACAGATGGCTGTCTCTTGAAGTCACTTCGAATAGTTTCTATTTGGTTAGGTCACCATCTGAATACATATTTAGGTCCTTTTGTTTTGTTTTACTTTTGATAATTAGGGATTGCTTTTTACAACTTAATTTTGTTTTATAGTTATGTAGAATACTGACATGTTTCCAAAGTCAAATGCACAGAACAAGGTATACTCAAAGAAGCTTTATCCTCTCTCTTCTATTTTATCCCTCTCCTATAGGTAGTTATCTAAAAATGTATGGTTTCTCTTTCCATTGCTTTTTAAAACAAATATGTATATGTATGTATGTATGTATGTATGTATGTATGTATATTTGTTTATATTTATGTAGACCCACTTTAAAAAAATTTTTTTTTAACATTTATTTATTTTTGAGAGACAGAGTGTGAGTGGGGGAGGGGCAGGAGAGAGGGAGACAGAATCCGAAGCAGGCTCCAGTCTCCGAGCTGTCAGCACAGAGCCCAACGCGGGACTTGAACCCACGAACCATGAGATTCATGGCCTGAGCCGAAGTCGGACGCTCCACCGACTGAGCCACCCAGGCGCCCCACATAGACCCACTTTTTAAATGACGCTTTTCTCCGTCTTGCTTTTTTCACTTACAAAATATCTTGGAGAAGATCAGTTTATGGTAGTGAGAAGAAACATTCTTTCCTCCATTTTTATTTGGTATGGTGTCGTGTGGCCGTGCTATGACTTATCCCAATAGTGTTCTGTTGGTGGCCACTTGGGATATTGCCAGGTTTTTGTCTGCTTGTTTGTGCTATTGCGAACAATGCAGCGATAAATAGCTGCGTGCGTTTGTGTTCGCATGTTTTTCCTGGTGAATTGTTGGGCTAGCCCCTTAAAAGCAGGACTGCTGGATCAAAGGGCAAATGCCTCTGTGACGTTACTGGGTGTTGTTCCATACGGATGGCGCCATTTTGTAGTTCCACCAGCAAGTTGGCATCTTATACTTTTCAAAATATTTTCATTTATCTTATCTCATTTTATCTTTTGAGCAAACTAGTAAAACCTATAAATAGGTTCATCCTTTCCCTTCCACTCCCCGGTCACGGCCGGGTTTTGAGTATGATGTTTCCAGGTCGATGAAACTTAGGAAAGTGAAGGGTTATAGAATGGCAGAATTCTCCAGCTAGTCTCTTATTCCAATCCCCAGCCTTCCTGTTTTTCCCCACACACCAGGCTTTCTTCGGCTTTTTAAGAGGTAAATTTTCTCAAGGAAGGACGTTCGGCTGTTTCTCAAAGTCAACAAGGCCAAGCAGTTATCTTCTTTTTCTCTCCCACCCTCTCTTCTCTCTGCCCCACCTGCAGAAGAGGAGGGGATGGAGGAGGCCACCTCAGAAACAGAGTCTTACCTCGACCTGCCAAAGCAAGTTTCCATGAAAACAACCAGAAAGATCCTGATGCTCCTGTGTGACGAGTCGGTGAGGCCGGCTGCACGGGGCTGCGCCACAGGGACTCCCGGCCGGTGGCTTTGCTGACCTTCTGCCCTTGCTTCTCGTGTGCTGCTTCTGACGACCCTGGCCTGGCCGGACGTGGCCCGGAGGCAGGGGTGCACAGGCATTCGGGAGCAGAGCTGGGGTCGTTTACCCCGAGAGGCCATGCTTCAGAGCTGCCCCAGCTGCCAACTGGGTCCTCCCTTAGTGGGTCGGCCAGGTGTGGGCCAGGTCGGTCCACAGGCACCTTGCTGATAAAAAAAATAAACTCATTCTGCAAGAGAAGGGGCGCCAGCCTCCCATCTGTGAACCCACCTGCCAAGTAGTGTGGCCACAACTGATGTGGCCTTTGTCTGGGAGCTCAGTCTGTGATGACTCTGGGTGTGTCAGGCTTTGGCCACCCGCTCTGTGTGTTAGCAAACCCACCAGATTTAGTGTGAAGGGTGTGCTGGGCTGGCTCAGCTTGGGGGGGTGGGGGGAGGCATCACGGGACGTGACTGGTGTGCGTTTAGGTCCTGCAGTTCTGAGCGGAGATTAAAGGAGATGCAAGGCCTGCCGGCCTCCCGTCCCCTTGGGACAGTTGTCTTTGGCCAAGAGCCGACTCTTGCCGCTGAGGGGGCTCCCGCTGAACGGGACGGCAGGCAGGTACTCCTCTCTCTATTTGCAGGCTTGTGCCGGTGGCCCCCTCTGCCAGGGGCCCTCCCCCAGGCGTTCCCAGCTCAGAGTGGGTGCCAGGCCCCCAGTCTTCCCACTCCCAACTTTGCGTGCACCGTGTTGTGACACGGCGTGTTCATCTGCCTCCGTGCCTTCCCCTCCTCCAGCTCTGTGCCTACCGCCCCGTCCTGTAGATATCTGAGGGCTAGCACAGGAGTGCAGTGACACTGGACGGGTGAGAATCTGTGACTCGATGAGGTCTGGGTGGCTGTGGAGAACTCAGGTGTTTGCCCAGTGGCTTGTGGGTGAGATGAGGCAGCACCCTTTCTTAGGTGGGGATGGGGGGGGGGACTAAATCCATGGTGAGCATTGGGTTTGCCCCTGGGAAGGGCCCCTTAGGCATCCTAGGAAGGCCTTCCTCTGGGGCCCCTGCTGCCCCAGTCTCATCCCTGAGGTCCTGCTCTGTGGAGTCACCGCTGGCTCGTCACACAGAGGTAGGCTGCACACCCGAGCACTGGTTTCCGAAACCTGTGTCTGACTGGAGATACCCTCTTCCCTCTCAGGGTTTCCTCATAGAGAGCAAGCTGCTGAACCTTCTCCGTCCCCTGGAGAAGAGCGAGTGCTATCTGCTCAAGTTGGACGCCATCTTCTCAGTGAGTCCCACTGGGCTGAGTTGACGGCGGGTGGCGGGGGCCTCATTCCAAGACAGCCCCCTATGTTTTTTGCAACATTTCCTCAGTCCTGGGAGTAGATATGGGTCTTCCGGGGCTTCCCTGGGCTGGCACATCTTTCCCTTTCCTTATTCTCCATGCGACAAATTGGCCATGGAGTTTAGATGTCTCCCACCCCGGACGCTTCCTCTACCAGCTTCTCTCCCTCACGACCCAGCTCTCAGACTGTGGGTTCTCTCCTACACCCTTAAAGTCGGATGTGTGTTCAGCCTCCTTTAGCATTCTTACACCCACCAGGCCTGTATCGGGCTGTTCCTGACTCTGAGCAACGTTGCTCTGTTCTGCCGTGGTCTCGCTGTGCTTCCCCGGTGTTGAATGGCCTCACTCTGGGCCATGGCGGGTGCTGGGGATGTTCAGGGGAACAAGACAAGCCTCCCGCTCTTAGGAGCTGAGGGTCTCTGAACTCCCGCAGCAGCCGGGGGCCTTCTTGCTCTGGTGTTTGAGCCATCCTCCTGTTTTCCCCCAGGCCCTTGGGATTGAAAGTGAGGACGACTTGTACAAACTGGTGAACTTCTTCCTCAAATACCGAGTTCATCATTCACCCTCCAGTCAGGTAATGTGAAGTTCAATCAAAAAGAGAGCATTTGAAATTCTGGAAGCCCCCAGAGGGCATTGTTGTCTTTGAGTAATACCCCTGGAAAAATAGGGCTTTATGTCAGAGAGAGCTAACTTAGTGTTTTCCTTAATATTGTCACTTTTTCTATTTGCGGTGGGAAGGATGGCTGGGGATGAGAGGCTGTTCTCCCTCACAGCCAGGCCTCAGCCACTATGAGCCCTGGGCCCACCAAGTTCTGAATCTTTTGATCCCTAACACTTGACTAAAAATTATTTTTAGTATTGCTGGCCCCTGGGGGGAGAATCCTGACATGCTTTCAAAAAGGGTTGGCTGGGCCTCCTGGGTGACTCAGTCAGCGAAGCATCAGATTTCCGCTCAGGTCACGAGCTCGTGGTTTGTGGGATCGAGCCCCACGTCAGGCTCCATACTGACAGCTCAGAGCCTGCTTGAGATTCTCTCTCTCCCTCTCTCTGTCCTCCCATGTGCACACGCTCTCTCTCTCAAAATAAACTTAATTTACACTTAATTTAAACTTAATTTAAAAAAAGGATTGAAAAAAAAAATGAAAAAGAGTTGCCTGAGTGAACAAAACCTAGAAGCCGTAAAGAGGGAAAACTAAGATCTATTTGATGACATTAACAAAAAAATCCTGTAAGGCAAAAATCACTATAAGCAAAGTGAAGATACAGATGAAAGTTGGGGGGAATTAAAAAAAAAATTTTTTTTTAATGTTTGTTTATTTTTGAGAGAGAGCAAGGGAGGAGCAGAGAGAGGGAGACACAGAATCCAAAGCAGGCTCCAGGCTGCGAGCTGTCAGCACAGAGCCCGACATGGGGCTCGAACCCTCGAGCCAGGAGATCATGACCTGAGCCGAAGTCGGACGCTTAACCGACGGAGCCACCCAGGCGTGGGGGGAAATATTTTTTAACTTACATTGCAGTTAAGGGCCAGTTTCCTTAATATACAAAGAACTCATATAAACCAATCAGGAAAAAACAGCCACAACTTTATGGAACAGATAAGGGATATGAACAAATATCTCCTGTAAGAGGCAATACAGATAACTTTTAAACATATGAAAAGGTAAGCAGGCCTCTCGTAATAAAAGAAGTGCAAATTAAAACTGCCCCAATTCCATTTTCACCTGTCAGGTCGGCAAGACTCTGCCAGTTTGACTGCACAGAGTGATGGCCGAGGTGTGGGAAACAGGCACTGCTGGGAGAGTAGATTGTTGCAGCCTCCGTGGAGGGGTGGAGGGCCGTTCGGTGGCACCAATTACAAAACTGTATTTACCCTGCAATTCTTCCAGGATTTCATTCTGCAGATATGTCTCAATACATTTGAAAGAATGTGTTTATTTGTAGCTTATACACTGCAGCCCTGCTCGAAATGGGAGAATAGTGAGAACAACCTACAATTCCATCTTGAAGGACTTGATTACCTACTAAGTAGTGCATCTACAAAACAGAATATTAATGCAATTAAAAAAAAAAGAACAGGGGCGCCTGGGTGGCTCGGTTGGTTAAGCGTCCGACTTCGGCTCAGGTCCTGATCTCACGGTTTGTGAGTTCGAGCCCCGCACCGGGCTCTGTGCTGATGGCTCAGAGCCTGGAGCCTGCTTCGGATTCTGTGTCTCCTTCTCTCTCTGCCCCTCCCCAACTTGTGCTCTGTCTCTCTCTGTCTCTCAAAAATAAATAAATGTAAAAAAAAAAAAAAAAAAGAAGAACAAAGCAGTTCTTTACGTATTTATGCGAAAAGATCTCTAAGGTTTATTGGTATGTGAAAAACGCAACGTGCAGACCTGTGCATGTAGCAGAGTATCGTTTTGTCAAAACAGGAGGGAAAGCGTGAGAGTATCGTTTTGTCAAAACAGGAGGGAAAGCGTGGACCGTAGTATTTCTTTGGAAGGATACATAAGAAACAGATGACGTAGGTTTGCCTGTGGGGTTTGAACTGAATGAACTACAAGACAGGAGTAGGAGGAAGACTTCTTTTGAATTTAAAAATTCAAGAGTAACATGTATTATGATTCAAAAATATACATACATACAGCATAAGCCTTATGAATTTCAATAGAATGGACACCTATGAATCCCGATCTAGAAATAGAAGATTATCACTGTTTGGAAGATCCCATGCCCCCTCTTTTCCACTCTTTCCCCTCACCATTTCTTCCTTCCTGAAAACATCTACCTTTGCATCTGTTCTGTAACTTTCTGTAAACTTTTCTCCGGTTTTTTTTTCCTCTGTCTTCATACACTTAGACTTGTTGAGTGCCCCAATCCATAGTCACCCTGGCGCCTTTCTCCAGATCAGCCCCTGGAATCTTTCACTCCCACAGGAGCGAACAAGCCCGATGTCGGCCCTGGACCCAGGAGAGCAGACAGACCTCGAGAGACAGAAGGAGGGAAGCCTTGTGGGAGGGGAGCCAGAAGAGAAGGAGGTCCCCCCTTCTCCCACGCTCATCCACCCCAACGACGTCCTCAAGATCCTGGAGGCCTTTGTCATGGGTCTGAGGAAGCCCAGGTGTGGTGCTGGAGGGCTTGCCCGAGGCCTGGGGAAGCCAGGCTGGGCCGGGCCGAGCAGATCCCAGTGCCGGGCAAGCACCTGGGCAGGAGGAAAGGGATGGGGAGGGCTGGAGGCGTCAGTGGACACGGATGAAAGGAAGGGGCGTAGAAGCGATTTGCATTTTCTCATTCGTCGTTCATTCCACGGCCATTCACTGGGGTCTGCACTGTGTCGGCCCATGGAGATCACACCTTGTGATCGGAACCATGGTCAGAGCCTATGCCAGGTGTCACCAACGGCAGTCAGAGAGGGCTTTACGAAGAGACGCACCAGAACCGGGTTTTCCTACATGGATACAGTGGGGGAGAGAGCATTTCAAGGTGTCACAGTGTGGGGGAAAGGCCTGGTGTGTTCGAGAATCGTGGCAGAGAGGTGTGGCTGGTGTCAGGGTCTTCCCTGGGAAGTGGGACCGGTGGGTAGGGGAGCCGGGCCAAATCTTGGAGAGCCGCGCCTGCCATGGCCGGGACCTTTGCCTTTACTCTTGGGTGGACCGGAGCCACGACATGGTCTTAAGCGGTGGGGGAGCCATGATTAGGCTTGCATGTTAGAAAGATCCATTTGGTGGCAGGGATGGGGGTGACGCTGGCTACAAGGAGAGCAGCCAGAAGGTTCGTCTAGGTGGAGGCGTTGATATCCTGGGTCAAGGCTATCCTCGAGGGGATGCCGGAATTTGAGAGCCGTTTGGATGCACTAGTGAAGGAAACGGGCATCGTAGTGGGATGTAAAGCCAATGAGGTAAACTGGCTGAGAGAAGGGGGGTGGATAGAACCCCAGTGATGCTTTCACAAAGGTGACAATGGCACCAGAATCAGGGACACTGATGATAGGCATGTGCACTTTCTGAGAATCAGCGGTAAACCGAGACACTCGCACAGCTGAGTGGGAAGGGGACAGGTCTGCAGGCAGCAAATCCAGGAGGGACAGGCACCGTGGCTGGCGCTGCGTGGGAGCCCGGGGGGGGGTGCCAGGTGGGGGTGACGGTACTGCTGCTCTTAACCCCCAGGGACCCCCCGGCCCCAGTGAAGGTGGTGAAGTATGTGCGAGATACCTCGAAGGACTCTGCGTATTGGGAGGCCCTGGCCACGGTTCTCCCTTACGCCACGCAGAACCTCTGGGACGCTCTGTACACGGCCTTGGAGAAATACCAGTAAGTGTGTAGGTCACAGCCCAGGAGAAGGAGGGAGCCAGGCAGTTGCTGGAGAAGGGTCCTGCTTGCGGTGGCCACATTTGCCACCCCCCTGGCTTGGAGACAAAAGCTGTCTTTGGAGGGAAAGCTCCTGTTGGGGGGTCATGTGGCGTTGGGTGGCTGGCCCCTCGCTCCTTATTCGGTTCCTAGCCCGGTGTGTTAGGTCCTAACACCGGGGCAGGAAGGTTGCTCGGGTGGGTGAAGCTTCAGGGCTCCTCTCCCAGCTCCAACCGGCACAGAGACATAGAGATCCTGGCCCCTGCCTGGTAGATTTGGAGGGTTCGATGAGACTCTAATGGATTTTTCCGCCCAAAGCCTCGTCCTGACGCAGAGGGCCAAGCTGCTGATAGAAAACAACTCCCTGGAGAAGCAGAACACAGAGCTCCAGATGCTGCTTCAGCAGTATCTGGATTCCAAGGTGGGCGACGGGGACGAGGAGGGTGGGCAGGAGGCCGTGGCAGGAAGCGGGACTGGAGCCGATGTTAGGAAGTGGAGTCCCACCCCTCACTGGAAGCAAGGGAGGCTTGGGATGTGCCATGACATAGCAACCGTCACACCTCAAGTTGGGCCCGAATTATCGGACAAGGGAGTCCTTTGGACTTTGGACGCTGCCCGAAGTCTCCTCCAGGACGTGTGGGTTGTAATAGTGCCCTTTTGATGCCCATGGTCCTTGGTGCCAGATGCTTGTTGGACGTCTCTCGGAAGCGGGACCCGACCCCGCCGAGAGCGTCACAGCCCAGAGAGCCCTTCCTTATGGAGTTTCTTCTTTGGTCTTAACATCCCCTCTGTGAGGTCGATAGGGCACAAGTCCTTCTCCCAGAGAGGAGAATCGAAACTGGGAGACTCTTGCCCACTCTGCTGGGCCACATTGTCTGGCCCGGGATGTGACATGGCGAGAGGAGGCTCCAGCTGGGGCAGGTATTCCCCGGTCCTCACTCCTGCCCACTCCGGTGGTATTTGGGGCAACTTCCCCATGGCCTGCAAGGGAAGAATCTCACCGTCTCTGCTTCTAAGGTTAGAATCCCTTCGTAACGGAGTTGCTGGCTCTGCTGTGCTAGTGTGGGATGCTTCACGCGGCGCTGAGACCGTGGGCCGGGAGGGTCATGACACCCTGGGCTGGGGGTACGCCCTCCATCATCAGCTGTGTGTGTGAGAGGTGACCGAGGCCAGCCACAAGCCCGGGAACTGGGGATGTGTGGCCCCGTAACAGTCATTGGAGGACTGTCCATGCTGTCGTCGATGCCGCTGTGTGCAGAGGATGGGGGGGGAGGAAGGAAGGGCAGGGCTAGACTGGGGACGGGATGCGCAGGTGGTGGGAGGGGGTGGAGGGAAGATGTAAGAGAGTGGCTCAGGGCAGAAGGTTCAGAACGTTACCAGAGGTCAGCCAGCTGGAGCAGAAGCCAAACAAGAAACCTTAGGACTCCTCTTCCAAAGGAAGGCAGACCGTGGGCTTTCCCAGGCATCCGGAAGCGCTTGGCGGGGGGGAAACGCTTGCCGAGGTTTGGAGCCCTTAGGAGAGCCGACATATGCACCTGACCCGCAGAGGTCGTGAAGCAGGAGGGCCCTGGGGAAACTGTAATGACCTTTACTCTCTCTTTTCCAGATAAACTCTGAATTGCATGTCCCACCAACTCAGGTGTTACGGGCGCCCACCAAATAGAGCCGGACCTCCAAAGGCTGCTGTTACGGTGTATGCGGGTGCCGGGGCTGGCACGTTTCACCTGGGGAGCTGCCTGGGACTACTCTGGATTTTCCAGAGCTACTGGGATAGGGCCTGTCCAAATAAGGCCACGGCAGGGGTTACCTGTATCCTGTAGTCGTGATTAATTAAAGTCTTTAAAAGGTTGTGGCTGAATCTTTTCAGAGAGGTCGGGTCCAGTGAGACCCTGGCCCATGACCCCACCTCTGTGTCACGAGGGGACTTTGTCTCCACCTCAGATTGTGGTATGAGAACGGCGTGTCCCTGTGAGACTGGACCCAGGCCGGTGGCATGGGACTTCCTTCTTGCATTTGGAGCAGGTCTGTGAGTGGAGGCTGGAGCTTTGGGGCTCTTGCAAGGTCTTAAGCGTTCTGACTGTCCTGGGTCCCTGGGACCCTTTTTGTGAGTTTTTGGGGTCCCTGGTCCCACCTGGTATAGTGTGAGGCTCCTCCTGTGGGCAGCCTGCAGGTGCCCTGGGCAGGTGTCCTGGGCAGGTGGCCCAGTGCCTTAGGCCCTCCTTCAACCCTGGGCCTTGAGGCCACTTACCCAAAGGGGAAAAGCCAGAGGGGCCCAGCTGGTCCTGAGTTTGCCATCCTCAGAGTGCTCACAGACCTCGCGCCCCTATCCTGGTCCCCCAGCTTGGCCAACTGGAGACCTGTCAGCTCCGTGTTTCATTCTTTTATTATTAAGAGAAAAATCACCACGCAAGAAAGGAACAACAGCCGAGAGAAACCCAGCTCTCACTGCAAGTACCATCCCCCTGCCTGGCCGAAATGAGGTCCTGGCAGGGCGGGGCGGGTCGGCACTGGGGTGGGGGTGGGGCACAGGGGTTCACTCTCACTGCTCCTCATCTAGGCTCCTGAGCACTGGTCCGGGCGGAGGAAGCTCTGGGAAGCGATAAAAACCCACAGGCAGGGCCGGGACTGGGCTTGTGCTCCCACCAGGGTGTCTCCCGGGCAGCGGGCAGCGGGAAGAAGATCCACTCTCAGAGGGGGGCAGGGAGGAAGAAGCCACCTCCCCACCATTGGTAGGAAGGGCCTGGCCCACGTTTGCAGAACAGACTGGTGGTGTGGCTGTCCTCACAGGATTCTGTTGGGGAGGGAGGGTGATGCTTTCTGCTTACTCATTTCTTTTTTATAGCTCTGGGCACTGGCCCACGATGGGATTCTCAGTCAATTCCATTAAAGTTTTACTCTTCCACTGGAGGGCCTTGGGGGCATCTGGGGTGGCCTCCCCGGAGCCAGGGCCTGAAGAAAGTGGTGCCTCAGCAAGGAGGGGCAGACCCCCACCCCTGCCCACACTTCCCACCCCTCGGGCAGGGGCCGGAGGGGTGGGGTGAGGCCCGCAGCCGGCTCAGGTGGAGCAGGGGCAGGGGTGTCACCAGCCCAGCAAGCAGGAGGCTGCAAGGGGAGGGGGGACACTGGGCTTCTCGAGCTCCCCAGGGAGAGTGCAAGGTCCACGCCAGAGGAGGGGCAAAGGCACGGGTCCAGGCGGGAGGGGGGAGTGGGGGGCGGTAGTGGTGGGAGTGGTGCTTCACGCCCCCAGGAGCTTCTTGACCATGTAGCCAGGGAGGCTGTAGAGGAAGAGGGCCAGCATGAGCAGCCCCAGCAGCGCCAGCACGATCTTGATGATGAGCCACTTGTACCGCGTGCAGATGAGGTACTTGATGGACTTGAGGGGGTTGAGGAACCAGACGAAGGCGGTGTCAGGCCGGCTGGGGGAGGGGAAGCCGCGGTCAGGCAGCGGGCCTCTCCAGGGCACCCCAGGCCCTCAGCCTTCTTAGACTCCCACGGGCCCTGACACAGCCCCGGTCCCCAAAGTAGTGAGTGCCGGAGCCAGGTTCTAGCCCTTTCTGAGCACTAGGTTTGCTGCTTGCGTTCCTGTGCGCTTGGTGGGACTCTTTGGCCCCCAGCCTCCTCCCCAGGCCCGGAGGGCTTTCTGGCAGTCGGGCAGCCGTCCAGCTAACACCTGGACGATGGCGGCCTTGGCCTTGGCCTTGGCCGCTCACCATGTGAAGACGCAGCCGCAGGGCTGCAGGCTGTTCTGATTCCCGGGAACCTCGTCTACTTAGCGGCTCGTTGTACGTGCTCCAGGCTCGGCCCCCGTTGTCTTTCTGTGAATCCGTGTTCCTCAACCTCTCCCCCTTTTCTGAGGAACAGGGGCTTCTGGCCCCACCAGGCCCTGCCCAGGGTCTGAGGAGCCCCGGTTGGGGCGCCAGCCACACTCAACCACCTGCCCGCTGTCGGGGTGGGGTTACGGCTCTGCCTTCTGCACAGACTCCCGGCCAAAAGGGGCTTGCTAAGCTTTACCTTCTGTGGTTTACGTTACAGGAACGGTAGGTTTTGTAAGATGTCAAGATATAAAATTCCAGTATGCTTTTTCAACCTCCTGGGCCAGCGGCCGCCGGAGGACACAGACCGTGCCCTCCCAGAGCCAGGCGCAGGGCACCTGGTTTCCAGCCTTAGCGGTGACGGGCAAGTTGGACGCCTGTCTGAGCCTCAGTTTCCTCCTTTACGCAGTGGGGTGCCTAGTGGACCCTGCCTCCGGGGTCAGTGAGAGGGTAAGGAGAGAAAGTGCATGTGAAACGCTAGGCGCGGTGCCCGGGCCCTGAATAGCCGCTCAGCTGGCTGCAAAAATGTGGGAACTGGATGGGGTTCCTTACCGCCCTGCCTGGCAGAAAATGGCTCTGGGCCCGGAGGGGAATGCTGGTAGGAACTAGTCAGGCCTCGCTGGCTAATCCTAGCCAAACCCTCTCCCCGTTCCCTGTCCTCATGTCAACTCTTTCTGCCAATGGCCCTGGGTTAGTATCTGTTGGTCTGTCACGAGGACAGGAGGTGGGGTGGTGCTCAGAAGACTGGGTGGCAATTTGAAAGCCGAGGCTGAGTCTTAGCCCTAATCTGCTGGGCGACCTTAGGCGAGTTGCTTCGCCTCTCTGGCCTGACACGCACTCATGTAAAACAGTGATTTGAGTTCTGAGAGCCCGTGGTACCGTTTGACAGCTTGCAAGTTGCTGTGTGTGTGTGCATGCCCTGTGTGTGTGTGCGTGCCCTGTGTGTGTGTGCATGTGTGTGTGCGTGTGTGCGTGTGCGTGTGTGTGTGTGTGTGTTCCGCATGCTGCCAAGCTCATCGGCCCTGGGTCCGGAGGAAGAAGTGAGGAGGACCAGAGCCAGCAGGATGCCAGGCTCAGGCCCCCAGGGTCTTCCTGACCAGGTAGCCAGGCACAGAGCAGAGGAAGAGGGCGAGGAGGAGGAGCAGTTTGAGGAACCGCCAGCGGCTTGTGTGCCACAGGAAGTAGCGGGCAGACTTGAGAGGGTTCAAGAACCAGATGAAGCTCGTGTCTGGCCGCCTGGAGCAGCGAGAGGGCGGAGGGAGCACGGAGAGAGGACACAGAGGATGAAGGCTCAGGGTGTGGTCAGGGGTCTTGCAACAGGGGGGCGACCCTGGGCTGAGCACCCTGGGCTGAGCGTGCGCACTTCCCGGCACCTCCCCAGCCATCAGGGCCCCCCTGGGGCCCCAGCCCGCTCGCTTCTGGCAAAAACGAGGAAGAGCGTTTCAGTCTGTGAAATGGGGCCTTCCCCGGGAGAGGGGCTGATGCCCTGCACGGAAGCCCGGTCGCCCGTGCCCCGGTTCAGAGCGAGGGGTGCATTCCAGGCGGAAGCGGAGAAGGGAGGAGGCTGCCTCGCAATGAGGCTACCGCCCTGAAAGGGCTGGAGAACGCCAGAGGTGCCTGCAGCGTGGGAGCAAGAAGTCCAGAAGGTTCTGGCCCCTCCTTCCTGCCCCCGTGGCCCCAGGGACCAGCGTGGCAGGGGCGCCAGGCAAGGCAGCATACTCACTTGGGTTTCTCTAGAGGGTCAGGTTCATTGCGGGCCAGGCCCACCGGATTCTTCTCTGCCTCCTCCGCTGTCAGTAGATGCAATTCTGCCTCCACCTTGCCCTGCGGAAAGGAACAGAAGGATCCTAGGGCTCAGGCGGGGTGCGGTGCGCGGCCCAGCCCTGCCCCGCCCTCTGCGGGAGCCGTGGCGGTCCCCACCGTGAGCTCGAACTCATCGTTCTCATTGCGGGCCAGGAGGGGCCACCAGCCTTTGACGCGCTTCTGCTTGAAGATGGAAACCAGGGGCACGTCCACCTCCCCCGTGGCCATCTCCATGGTGCACTGCTTGGCTGTCTTGGCGCCCCGGGGAAAGCGGTTGAGGTCCAGCTCGATGGCCCCTGTGGCAACCTTGGAGTCAGCTCTGACAGCCTGGGTCCCGTTGATCCCCACCGGGGTGGGCTCCCTCCCCCCCTGCCTCCCCCTGCCCTACCCCTCCGCTCCCCAGCCCTGCACCCAGGAAGTCGTCCGCGGAGAAGTGGTCCGCGTCCCAGATCTGCAGGGTGAGCCGCGCGGGGATCTTGTACTCGGTCTCGTCCCAGGAGAACATGGACTCCTTCTTGGAGATGACAATCCTTTCCTCAGCGGCCAGGTAGTCGAAGGGGAACAGGTAGCGCCAGTTGAAGTTGCCTTCGCCGGTGAGGGAATGATAGTGGACGTCCGTGTCCTGCTTGTCCTCCTGCTGGCCCTTCAGCCACCTGCGGGGTGCCATTAGCTCCAGACCCGCGGCCACCCGCAGGGAGCCCCTTCCCTCCTCCCTGGCCTCCTGGGAAGGTGGGCTCACCCGTCCCAGCACCCCTACCCCCCAGCCAGGGGCCCTCTCACCCACCCCCGCACAAAAATGTCGCTGGACTTCTCCCCAGTAAAGAAGTCATCGTCCTCCAGGACCACCTCGTCTGTGTTCCACACGATGACCCGGAGCTCATACCTGGGCAGGGGAGAGGCTGGCTCGCAGTCTGGGGGTGGGGGCGGCCCCAGGGTCTTGGTGTAGATGGGGCAGGTACCTGAGGGGAGTGCTGGGACTCGTGAGCATGGGAGCTGGCCCAGGCTGGGGTGCAGAGAGCCCATTCGGGTAAGAGGGCAAGGAGGGGAGCGGAGGGGACCCGGGTGAGGGAGAGAGGGTCAGCCGGCCGGCATGGCTGTCGTGAGGAGAACCCTAGGGGAAGCCCGTCTGGCCGGCTCTCCAGGACAGAGCACGCTCCCGGGCAGGGAGGCTGACTCAGGCCTGGGAGGGGCAGGGGTGGCTGCTGCGGGGTGGCTCAGCAGGAACTCGGTCTCCAGAGGCCGGAAGACACTGTGTCTAACACAAGTTTACGTGTGGGCCCAGCAGCTGGCACGCTCATGGCATCTGGTTTCCTTTAGGTCCTTGTCCCAGAAGAGGATTTTCCCCCTTGCGGTGTAATTGTCATTATAAATAGGTACATTTCAGCCTTTACGAGTGAGGTTGGGTCGCCCCCTCCGCCTTCCTCAGAGTGGGGCTCTCGCCCGGACTGCAAGTCCCAGGTGACACAATGGGGTCGGGTGTCCCCTGGTGGCCATCCCTGGGACAGCACACCTGTGACCTCAGACCTGGAGGCGATTCCAGGCAGAATTTGCCGTATGATTTGCAGGGCCCGGTGCAAAGTGGAAAGGTGGGGCCCTTTATTAAAAAAATCATTAAGAATTTAAATATTGCCATTTTGAAGTGAGCGTGGGGCCCCTCTGAGTGTGGGGTCTGTGCAACTTCCCCACCCATGCAGTTGGCCCTGGTTCCAGGCACTAGGATGTTAGAAGCGGCAGGAACTCCATCCTGCCGCCTTCCAGATGGGAAAACCAAGGACCAGAGAGGTAAAATGACCTGGCCAGGGCCAACTAGGAGAGGCAGGTGGCCTGGCTCCTGATCCAGTGCTCTTTCCACTCTATCAACGCCCCCCCTCTTCCAGGCGCTCACTCCTACATACCTCCTCGGCAAGGGTTTTAAAGAAAACCTGGCAGAGCTTGGGGAGCCTGGGTGGCTCAGTCGGTTAGGTGTCCGACTTTGGCTCAGGTCATGACCTCAGTTCGTGAGTTCGGGCCCCATGTCCGGCTCTGTGCTGACAGCTCGGAGCCCGGATCCTGCTTCGGATTCTGTGTCTCCCTCTCTCTCTGCCCCTCCCCTGCTCATATTCTGTTCTCTTTCTCTCAAAAATAAATAAACATTAAATACTTGTAAAGAAAACCTGGCAGAGCTTAATGACAGCCTGGAGTGGGGACAAGGGGAGCGGGCTCTCAGGGGTGATGCCGCTGTGAGGAAGAGAGTCCCCTGGAGGGTGCTGGTGAGTACACATCACCTCATTGCCCGCACACTGGGGGGGGTGGCTGTGCCTTGGCAAAGGGGACCCACCTAGGGTAGGCCCCATAGCTGTCTCCATGGGTTGCCCTGTTCCCCCCCTGAAGGCCACATGGGAAACACCACTGACCAAGGTGATGCAGGTGGTCTGGGCCTGGGGATCCCACGGGAATGAAGGCCACGGGGGGAGGGACGAGAGATGGGGGAGGTAGTGCTGGGCCCCAGAAGCTCACTTCTTGGGCTTCCGGGGGGAGATGTCCAGAGGCGTCCCAGGGGCCGGCATGTCCATGGGGAACATGTCCACCCACAGCTCCAGGCGGCCCTATGGAAGAGAGGGCGTGGCAGATCTCCCCAGGGACTCCCTCCCTGCCCAGGAAGGCCAGCTCTCCTCCCTCCCAACCTTTGTTCCCTCAGGACCCGGTTCATCAGTTTTCGTCCTTGGACGCCAGAATCCCTATGACCTCACCAACAGCCAATCACAGCGTCTAAGGGAGACACTGCAGGCTGCACCTGAGCTCACGGGGCTCACACTCAAAGGAAAGACACAGGCCCCTGGAGTTACCGTGAGGGGCCATGCTAGGAAAGTGCCTTCCAGGCTTTTGGGAAGGCAGCGAATAGTTGGAGGACCCATTTTTATGGGCCCAGGTAGGGACTCCCTGATCCCAGATACCAAAGAACCTCAGATCTAGGCCTGGCGAGCATCACCTGCTCGATGCCTGGCTTGTCAGGGTTGAGCAGGGGCCGGGTTTCCACGTGTTCGGGCACCAGGCGGCAGCCCACGCGGGGGATGTCCTCCCAGTGCCTCAGAGCAGATAGAGCCACATGCTCTTCCGTAGGCTTCCTCTGACCTGTGGGTGCCGGTGGGTCAGCGGCACATAGGGCCTCAGCACAGCAAGAGACCCGTGCTGGGGCTAGACTCGGGGGCACAGAGCGGCCCCTGAGCCATCACTCATCCATACTGTCTCCTTTTACTGTTGGGGAAACTGAGGCACGGGGGCAGCGTGGCTTGCCCGAGTTCTCAGCTGCCCCATGGGGCCCAGCGGGACCTGTGCTCTTGGGTTTCCCCTGCCTGGGGAATCTGACCAGAGAATCCTGCTGGGCTGTGAGGGCAGGGAGGGGAGGAATCCGCTTCCTGTCTCAGCACCCTGCGGGGCCGCAGCATGAGTTCCGCAGCACGCGTCTCCTGTTCTCTGGAAGTGCCACGTGACAAAGGAGTGGGGCGAGTCAGCTGGGACCTGGGCCCACACCCTCACTCTGCCCCCGAAGGGCCACGTGACTTTGGGCAAATCACTGTAGAATGGGAAGAACCTCCCTACCCCACAGGAATTCTGGGAGGGAGAGAGAAGGCAACAAGTGTGCAGGAGCTTGTGCCGGAGGGCAGAGGCTGGGCAGAGGGGAGCGGGGCGCTAGGCTGATGGGCAGAGGGTCTAAGGACGCCCCAGTCTAGGCCTTGAAGTCCTGCCGCAGGAAGCGTGGGTCCCTCTTGGCCTCTGACACCCCCCGTGTCCAGCGCCTCGTTACCGTTCTCGTCCTCGATCTCGGAGGGCCCAGTGAAGACACGGTTGGACACCTTCACTCTCCCGGGGGGCCCAAAGTGGGGGCCGTCCACTTTGCCCTCCTTGCAGAGGCGGGTCAGAATCTGGCTGGGCTTCATGGGGTCCCGCCAGATATTGTAGCCATGTCTGTGGGAGGGGGCACACAGGTTTCGTGGGGCTCAGGGTGGGGCTGGGGCCCATCCCCCGGTGGCAGCTGGTTCCCGCCAGTTCTCTTAAGTTGGCTGCTGCCCCATGTCAGCAAGCAGGCCCTGCCCGAGACACTAGGGCTGCTCGAGGCTGATCCCTCTTACCCCAGGCTCCAGCCTCACATGTCCCGTGTCCTGAGGATGAGCTTTCAGCCTCCCTCAACACAGCCCAATCCATTCCCCAACTGTGCCCTCTCCTCTGGAGCTTCAGAGACTCCCACGAGGACACTGGTAACCAGAGAGTTTGGGGACGTGTCGAAAGTCACACAGCCTGTCAGTGGCAGAGACTGGCTGGATCCCCAGTGGCCTCTGCCTGGCCTCTTCCCAGCCCTGGGGTTCTCTCCTTGCCCGGCCTCCCCTGTCCTAGAAGCCCCACCCCGCCCCCGCCCCCGGCTCTCTCCTTGTGTTAGCATCTGTGGTCTGCTCGGTCTGTACGGATGGACGCCTGGACTGGGACCGAAACTGTAATATATCCACCTTCCCAGACCACGATCTCTGAGTCTTGGGTTTCGGAGTCAAGATGCTGCAGGTGCGCCCGCCCCGCCCCTGCCCCGCCCCTGCCCCCCGCCCCACGCACATGGAGTAGGTC
The DNA here is from genome assembly GCF_007474595.2 of Lynx canadensis. Lineage (NCBI taxonomy): Eukaryota > Metazoa > Chordata > Mammalia > Carnivora > Felidae > Lynx > Lynx canadensis. The sequence goes on along the minus strand of NC_044305.1, from coordinate 119,016,322 downwards.
TGGGCGATGCCACAGGTGGCCCGGTGTTTGCTGTAGAAGCGGTTCTCCAGGTCAATCTTGGTTTCCCCGATGAGGTCATCGGTGCCTACCAGATCCCAGTCATACACGGCCACTGTCAGCATGGATTCCATGGGGAAGGAGGCCTCGATGTCAAAGGACCTGGCGGGGTGGGGGTTAGAAGGACTGAGGGTGTCTGGCCGGGGAAGCCGGGTGGGGCCAGTGGGGGCGGTGGCCCGTGGGCCGCCAGGAGGCCTTACTTCCCAAAGACAGGGTTGAGCTGCTTGGAGATGTAGTTCTCCTTGTCTCGGATGTCAGTTTTGCCCAGCCGGATGGCAATGTAGGGGTCGGCTTTGCCGTTAATGTCTGCGGGGTGCAGGTCCGTGGCCTGGGGTGGGGGAGGGGTGCTCCTGAGCAGGCTTCCCACACACCCTCTTCGCCTTCCAGTGCCCTCACCCCTCTCTGATGGTCCCGTGATAGCAAAGGGCGGGAGCACTGGACCGGAGAAAGGAGAGTTGCTGTGTCACCTGGGGCAAAAGTCGTCGCCCATCTCAGGTCTTGGCTTCCTCCTCTAGAGAAGGTGGGAACTAGGCCAGGTGACTTCTGTGGTGCCTCCCAGTTGGGGCTGTGACACTTTACACTGACACTTTAGAGCGCTGCTTTAGCGCCTCCTGGGCAGGAGGACTGGGAGACCGGGGGGAGGGGATTCGAGGGGAGTCTTACCCTGACCACATAGACTCGGACCAGCACATTGATGGGGTCGTTGCTGGGGATGCCCTGGAACATGCCGTAGGTGGGGTCGTAGCCGGCTTCCCGGGACACGTCCTCCGGGAGTGGCACTTTATACACGCAGAGGGAGCCCTGGGGCAAGGCAGGGGCTCAGGCGAGGGTAGCGTTCCAAACGGTCCACAGTACAGAGGGATGGCATCCTGTGCTCAGGGTTGATGGATCTGAGGGGGTCCAGGGGCTCAGGAGGGAGTGGCCAGGGCAACGTTGGGGGTGGGGCACTCAGGGCAGATGCTTTTTTTTAAGCAGCATAGAAATATTTTCATGTTTACGAATCAGGGCAGCTGACAGTTCCACTTGACTGTCGGCCCTGGGCTTGGGGTGGGGAGAAGAGCTGGTGGGCAAGGGGTACGATGTTCAGGGCCTGGGCGCACACTCCTTGCCTCACCTTGAACCGGCCCACGATGCGCTCCTCCTCCGTGGAACCGTCCTCGTCATCCCCCGTCTTGCCCCGCAGCAGATTGAAAGTGTGCAGCCAGTCCTCAAAGTTGTCAAACTCAGACTCCAGCTCCTTGGGGTACACCTGAGCCAGGCCAGGCCATCAGGGGGACACGGCACGACCACTGCGCCCCGTCTTGTCCCATCTGCCCCCCCCCCCCCGCCCCAGGCAGGACCCCACACCCCTGGTGGGTCTGCCCCCAGACCCTCACCTTAAGCTCATCAATCTTGGGTTTCTTCTTCTCTGGGGCCTCAGGCCCCTGACCAGTGCCGGGGCTCTGGGTTCTCTTTTTCTTCTCCTCCTTCGCCGCCTTTGCCTTCTCCTTGCCCTTCATCGGCCCCTTTAGGCCTGGCCAGAACCAGAAAAGGAGGCCCTGGTCAGTTTGGGGCAGAAACGATGAAGCAGGAAGTTCTGGGTTAGAGACCCAGATCGGCTGCTAATTGACTTTGCTGATGTAACTCCTCTGGGCCCTGTGTACTCATCGGTAAGATGCAGACAGTACTCCCTGGCATGGCTGTCTCCCACGGGTGGGTGCAGGGCACCCATAAAGCCACACTGGGACTGTGTACAAAGACCGCTGCCGTGCCCTCTGGCAGAGCAGAGCAGGGAAGGAGCGTGGGTCTTGAGTTGGGAGGCCTGAGCCACACAGCACTTTCCTCTCTGGCCTCAATCTGCTCGTCTGTCATATCCAGAGGGCTATTCTACACCAGCATTTCCCAAACCGCACTCAGTGGAACAGCCGCTGTGGATGTTCTTGGAATGTGTTAGAAGAGAGTGCCTATTGCGGTCAAAGAAGCTGGGGAAATATTTTATATTCTATCTTCCTTTTAGAGACTTATAATAACATTTGCATATTAAAGGCACTGGGAAGTCCTGTGCCAAGAGACCTGTTTAATCCATTTGACCAAAGAATCCTCTTCTCCCTCTGGAATACCCATTAATAGCGTTCCATGGAAAAGGCCTGGAAAACGCTGAAGCTCTGTTGTTCTGTGGCTGTAAATGTCTCTCACCATGGTGGCTGAACCGGTCACTCTAGATTAGAGCCCACGCCTGCCCCCTGGTGCCCAGGGATGGCTGGTGATAGCTGCCCTTGGCTGCTAGAGCCGCGCAGGGCCCTGGGCTGGGAAAGACAAGCAGCTGGGGTGGCGGGTCGAGGAACCAGCCCTCCAGGGCAGCAGGGAGGCAGAGACCCAGGGTCCCGGGCTCACCCTCCGTGTTCTCCACCTCCTCCTTCTCCTCCAAGTCAATGCCGGAGGCCTCTTGCTGTCGAAGTTGCTGCCAAAAGATGAGGTGAAGAGGAGAGAAGGTCGGCTTCCTGGGGAGGGGTCTTTCGACCCCATCCTGTGGTCTCAGACCAGTCTTAAATGCTTAGAAACTTTTGGGGGTGCTTGGGTGGCTCAGTTGGTTGGGTCTTGGCCTTTCGGTTTTGGCTCAGGTCATGATCTCGCGGTTTGTGAGTTCTAGCCCCACATCGGGCTCTGCACTGACGGCACGGAGCCTGCTTGGGATTTCTCTCTCCCTCTCGCTCTGCCCCTCCCCGGCCTGCACTCTCTCTCTCCCTTTCTCTCTCTCTTAAAAAATAAACAAATAAAAATAATTTAAAAAAAAGAAACAGACGCTTTTTCCTATTGGGGTTCAAACCCATCATGCACTCTGTGTAAGTGGGTTAAAAAAGTTTATGATATTGTGTACAGTATGACCAACTGTGGTCAGGAGTTTATGATTCTTTAAATTGTGCACCACTTAAAAATAAAATGCCCTTTAATGTTGATTCTTAGTGGTATTCTTTTTTTTTTTAATAGAAAAAGTATAGTAGAAAAGCATAACTGAATACGAAAAAATGTGCTCTCTGTTCTACCCAGTTCACTGCACCTGCTGGGAACTAAATCCCCGGGTTTCAACCAAGGTGCCACCTGGTGGTAACCTATGCAAATTACAGGATTAGACACCAGGAGTCAACAGGCAGCCCCTTGGAGCTCGAGCCTGGCCAGCTTGAATCCAGGAGATGATGTTGGGAGAAGATACTACTAGGCGACCCCCAATTATCTGCCTTCCTTAGTTTTAGAAGCTTTTCTGGACACACAGGCATGTAGGTAAAGATTACATTTCCCAGCCTCCCTAGCAGCTAAGTGTGGCTACAGGGACTAGATTTAGGCCAACATGAGTGGAAGTGATATGTGCAACCTCTAGGTTGGGGCTTTAAGAGGAAAGGGCTATGCTTCCTTCTCTTCTCTTTGCCCTTTCCTGAGTACTGGTGTTCGGACGTGAGGGTGAGTCATCTCCAACCACACAGATGCCAGTAACAAGTGGCAGGGTCTTAGTGCCTGCCACCATTATGTCACCATACCAGCCTAACTCCACTCTCTGAGACATTATGTGAGACAGAAAGAAGCTTCTGTCTTGTTCACACCAATCTAACTTGCTAAAGCAGCTTAGCCTGCTAACTAACGTGCATCGGAAACCTTGCACACAGCCTGGGCCACAGAAAGGGCCTGGGGAGAGAGGATGACTGGATCAGCTCAGGTCCTACTGAGGAAGCACAATCATGGGCACATGTCCCTCCTGGTCGGTCAGTAAGTCGGGGAGTGCCCTGAGCTAGGGAGTGCCCTGAGCCAGGGAGAGGGACACGTGAGGAAGAAGAGAAATGCACTTTCTGGAACTTGCAGTCAGTGTCAGCAGACAGAAGCTGAACGCGCACAGTCGGGGAAGAATATTTCACAGCCACAGTGACTGAGATGTGCAGAATGAAGCATTGTGAGGAGGTGCAGGAACTACTAAGAAACCATTGCTCCCTTTCGGCCTCGGCGTACATGTTTCTCTTCTTCCTCAGAGGTCACCTTCCCCGGGAAGCCTTCTCTGACTCCCCCAGGCATTGCTCTGGCTTTGTCATCACACTGTAGTGTAGCAGCTTCCGTGTCCATTTGCCCAGTAGACCGAGGGCTCCTTAGGGCAGGTATGGACTTATCTTCGGCTCCCACAGTACCTAGGAAGGTGTCTGACTCATCATACATACTCAAGAGATGTTTGTGGAGTGAGTGAGTGAAGACAAGAGGAAACCTGGCCAGGGAAGGTAGACTGGACCGCCATTTTGGAAGAGGTGGGGCCTGAGCTAGAACTTGAAGGATGTGAAACAAGTGTGCTCCAAGCTCATGTTGATGGAGTCGGGGAACTGGCCCTGGTGGGGATGGGAAAGAAGCTGGATTGGAGGGGCCGATGTGGAGTTTGGGTCACCTCCCCTAGCCCCATTCCTCCTTGGCTCCCCAGCCCGGGCCTGAGGCCTCACCTCCTTCATGGTATCGATGGAGGCAAAGTACTTGGACCACCAGTCCAGCATGCTCTCATCGGGCTCCTCCTCCTCTGGCTCTTCTGAGCTGCCCTTTTTCTTCTTTTTCTTCTTCTCTTTCTCCTCGTCAGCCTGGAGGGGTGGCCAGGTCCAGAGTCCCGCATACATCCCTGCTCCCTGGCCTTTCCCAGGGCCCTAGACCATCCAGGGGTCCCCCATCCATTCTGACCATCTGATTCTGGGAAGCCTTAGACTCCGTGAGGCTTCTTGGGGCCACCAATGTCAAAGGGTCAAGGGCCATGTTTTGTGGAGGAGGATGCCATGGCCCAGAGAGGCTCATGACCTGTCAATGTGAGGGGCTTTGCTGCCTGAGTAGTTCTCTCCTTCTGCCTCTTCAGAAGGGTGTGCTGGCCCCGAGCATCCAGGGGCTGGGGAGTGACTCAGTCCCTGATGTCAGGCCCCTTGGCCTGATACCCTATGTCACTGCAGGGTCCTCTCTCCCCAAAGCTCCCGATGGGCCCGCACTCACCACATCCACCTTGATGACGGCATCAGAAGTCTGCAGAGGGGAACCAAGGAGACAGGGGCAGAATTAGCTACCAAGGGCGTGAAGCGGCTGGTGGTGTCCATCCAGGAGAGGAGAGGAGAAGAGCGGGAGCTGAGAGGCACCTCGTGCAGGGCCATTCACCACGAGCCCCTGTGCTCTGTGGGCCTTGCCCTGACATGAGCACACTGCCTGGTGAACCTGAAAAAGGTCTGCTTGGCAGATGTCTCCTCAGACTTTCAAGGATGGTGGCTCTCAATCCCGGCTACACGTCAGAATCGCCGGGGGTGGGGGGGGGCTTTATAAACGATCAGTGCCACGTTGCCACTGAGTCCAAATGTGGGGGCTGGGCACCTGCACAGTTGTAAACCCCCCAGATGGTTTCGGTGGGCATTGAGGGTTGGGCAGGGAGCCTGACCCACATGTGCTGGGAGTTCGGTAACGATGGCCGGACAGGGTCAACTTCAACCCTACTCTCCCCCCTTACCAGGGCAAGGGCTTTAAAAATTTAGCGGAGGCACACGCAAATGCGTAGCTGAAGAGGGCCCTGGTGAAAACGCCCCAGCAGAGCCCAGGGCCTGGGGAAAGGTGGCGAAGCTTGGGCCTGTGCTGTCCTCTGTCTTGTTCACTGATGGTCTGAAATGACAGGGCCCACCCCCAGCCCCAGGAGGAGCCCCCGGGGAGGGAGCCGAGGGGTCGTGGGATCTCCAGGCCCAGCCCCCCAGCAGCGGGCTTTCCCGGCAGTGCTGTGGGCCAGGCCCTGGCCCGTACCTGCTCCCCTTTCCTGAGAACCATGCCCAGTGCTAACTCAGCCAGCCGGCGGGGACTCTGTGGGGTTAAGTAAGGACTGTGGGCCAAGGGAAGGTCATTTCAGACCAAGCTCAGACCTCAGAAGCTAGGAGGAGCCCCAGGCTGTGTGGAGCACGTGAGGTCAGGAACGGGATGGAGATAATGTGGTAGGGAAGAAGCCCACATCCAGCCCCTTGGTGCTGTCTGGACTCAGGATGGCCTGGTTCAGGCCTTCTCTCTGCAGGTGCCATCTCTCCCCTGCAGGTGCCATCTCTGCATCTAAACCCCAGAGGCCAGGTCCCCCTCTGGCAGATAAACGTCCCCTAGTCCCAAGACCAAGAGGAAGAAGGAGCTTCCACCTGGAAATCCTTCCCCAGCCCAGGCCTAGGCAGGGCTGCTCTTTAAAGGCTGGGATGGAAACCCAGGGACCTTCTGGAAAGAACGCTGGTGTTCACACAAGGAGCCTAGTGTCTACGTGGTGTGGCTTGTTGGAGTAAAAATAATTACAGGCTATCACCTCAAACGGTCACTGCTCCCTCTGTCTCTCGTACGTGCACACCACTCGCTCGTGCACGTGCGCACGTTCACATGCACACTCAGGCATGCACACGCAGGACCGACAGTCTTACATTCCAGGACAGTGTTTGGATGGACCGCTTGCACACGTAGCCAGGGTGGGCCCTCGACCGTGACATGCCAAAGGAGGCGGCCCCGCTCTCGAGAAGTGTCACACATTCCCAGCAGGCGCAGGACTGACCCCACGCGCCTTACCGCGTCCAGCTTCACCATGGTCTCCAGCTTCCGGACAGGCACCTCTGGCTCCATGTTCACCACGACCTCCCCTGGGGGGTGAGAGGAGGGACCGCCATCGCACAGCACACGGCGACCCCGAGGGAGCCTGCCTGGACAGAGAGATGGACAGACAGGCAGACGGACAGAAAGGAGCAGGAGTAACAGTGAGAGTCGGAAGTGGCTGGAAGGACCAGAGGCCTAAAGCTGATTCTGGAACTTTCTGAGGCAAGAGGGAGGGACAGAGCAGTTGGGCATACGGAGAGGCAGAAAGGGAGCCAGAGAGAAGGCTGAGCTGCAGTGAAACAGGGGAGGTTGGGCTGGGAGGGAGGCTGGAAGGGAGGCTTGGGTCTCCTCCAAGAGCCGGTGGAGGAAGCCACCTGCCCCCGGGGCCCTCTAAGGGTGTGTCTGGCTCCAGCCCTTTCTGGCTCTAGAGCGAGGGGCGGCCAAAGGTAGCCTTGGCCCCCAGGTTGGGGCCTCCCCTGGCCTCCCCCACACCCACTTGGGGATGCCCCCTGCGGAGCCAGCTGGCGGCTTGGCTTCGAGGCCAGGACTGCGGGCAGGAGCCCCTCCCGTGGGCCGATGCAGCCGGGCCCGGGCTTCGGGGTGTGGCCGTACCCGTGGTGTTCCAGTTGGGCGCCGAGCGGTCTGGGGGCCTGTAGATGAAGCGCCTCAGAGAGCTGACGGCGTGGGAACCCACCAGGGTGTAGCGGCCGAAGGCCCGGCAGTCCACCACTCGGATGTTCAGGGGCGGGTGCAGCAGCTCGTTCTCCGGGAGGTCCTGGGGGATGTGGGCCGAGGGCAGCCCGGGCTCAAGGGGGGCCCCGAGGAGCCGGGCCACCCCCAGCCACACCAGCCGCACCCCGCCCCGCCCGGCACCCACCACTTCAAACCACTTGACGAGGGTGTTGAAGTTGGGGTTCTTCTTGTAATTGTGGATCAGGGACGACTGCACCCCCTTCCCCGCACACTCGATGTCTACCCGCGGCCGGTCCACCTGGGCCAGGTTGACCCGCTTCAGGTCCCGCAGGCCCCAGAAGAGCACCTGGGCCGGGAGGAGAGGAGAGCCCCCTCAGCGGGGCCGTTTGAGGGTGGGCTGGGCCCCCTGAGAAGGAACTGGGCCGTGGGTGGGCAGCAAGACTGGAGGGGCAGGGCCCCGAGAGCTGATGAGAGGCAGGTGTCCCTAAGGCGCTTCGGGGCGAGGGTGGGTGTGGGGGCGAGGACAGGAGGGCTGGGGAAGGTCCCGGAACGAGGCAGTGTAACTCAGTGCAGGCTGGGCAGCCACTGGATGGGGGGGGGGGGGGGGGAGGAGCCTGGCTCTGTGCTGGCTCTGGGTGTGACCTTGGACAAGTCACTTTCCCTGCTAGGCCCTCAGTCTCCCGGGTGCCAACCGCGTAATGTGTGCACAAGAGCCCTGCTGGAAAGAGAGTGAAGGGGGCAAGGAAGCCAGAACACGGCAGGGCCTGTCCAGGGCAGGGACAGGAGGACCCCAACGGAGCCCTCACTCACCTCGATTCGGTATTTGCTGAGCACGGGCCGGATGCCGACGGGCACAGGCATGATGGGACCTCGGTCCATGTCCCCCGGGCCGTTGATGGGTGGCAGGTCTGCCTTCCCCGCAGGCCCAATCTGGGGAATGGGAGTCACAGTATCACACTCTCCTTCCCCGTGAGTTCTCTGACAGGTGAAATGGCCGATGCCCCGGGCCCCTGATGCCCCGGGCCACCACCAGCTTCGGTCAAGCCGGCCTCGCGGCGGGACGGGGAGGATAGCCACCCCCGGCCCTGGCCCCCCTCCCCGTGGCCCCACCTGCAGCAGCTCGAAGGCAGCCAGCAGGTCCCCAGCAGTGGCGTTGCCGCGGTAGATCTGGTAGTACTCGAGCTGGGGTGGGAAGCGGGGTGGACAGTACGCCTCGTCCGCCATCTTCACCAGGGGCTTGGCGAAGGTCCGGCCCATGAAGTCGGCTTTGCCCTGACGGGACAAATGACCGAGGTGGCCTCCCAGGTCCCAAGTTGACCGCGCACGTTCGCGCCTGGGATCCCGGTCAGTCCTCGCTGTAGCCCCGGCAGCTGAGGGGCGGGTGCGACCACCCCATTTTACAGATGGGGACGCCAGGCCTTAGGGCCCACCGCAGACTCGGCCAAGGCCACGCTGGCAGCGAATGGCAGACTCGGGACTGGCAGTGAGATCGTCCTACGTCTAGTTCAGGGCTCTCGGGGTATCCCAGCAGCTGGAGCGGTGGCTCCCCAGCTCTGCAGGGGTCGCCTCAATCCTTGCTTGCCCACTCCAGAGCTCCCACGGAGAGCCGTGGGGCCGTTGCTGACTGCAGTAGGTGTGGGCAGGGGGCTGAGGGGCCCAGGGACGTGGGCAGGCTGGCGGTAGCAGGCCTTGCTGGCAGATGTCCTGGTGATTCTGGGCCTGAGCTGGGCCGGTCTGTGGCAGGAGGTAGGGACACACTGGCCCAGCTCCTCCCTGAGATCCCGGTGGCCCACGGCATCGGGAAGGGGTTGGCCGGCAGTGACAGGGCAGGAGACACGTGGCTGCTGACCCGCCCCCACCCCAGCTTCCTGGCAGGCACCCTGGCGCTGGGTGCAGACAGCCGGAGGTGGCTGTCGAGGTAGGTGCAACACAGGGACGAAGGCATAGGTCCCTGGTTCCGGAGCCCACCCGTACCATGGTGTCCTGGTCGTAGATTTCGATGACGATGATGGGGGGGTCATCCCGCAACTCATGGGCTTCGCCATATAGCTCCAGGTTGTCGAACACCAGCATCTGGTCCCAGGTGGGGCACAGGGTCTCATTCAGCACCTGTGGCACCGGGCAGCGGGACGGTGGGTAATGCGTGGGGGGGGGGGGGTGCGGGCAGATACATGAGCAGGAGTCACCCCCAGTCGCCGCAGCTTCCAGGGACTCCAGGGAAAGCGGTGTCATGTTGGTCCCAGGGCCCCTCCCAACCCCCATGTCTTTCCTTTCCTCTGTGGTGGATGCAACCACAATTAAAGCCTTTACCAGTGTGGTGGGGGCCTGCAGACATCTGCGAGGCTGTCCTCCAGGGATCTGGGGTGCTGGCTGATCTGTTCTTCCAGGTCCCACACACTCACAGGCTCCCCAGTACTCCAGAGCAGAGCCACTCCCTCCTGCCCCGGGCCCTCACCTCCGTGCACTGACTCTGGTTGATGAAGAAGACGCGGGCGAAGGGGTCCGAGAGGCCGCTGCTGTCGGCAGCGAAGAGGCTGCGAGCCTGGTACATGTGGGCCCGGAGCTGGAACGCCTGCTTCTCTGTGGGGTAGAGCAGGCTGAGGCTCCCGGAGCCCGGGGCTGGGAACCAGGGGCGGCCCAGGCCCAGGGGCCGTCACTCACTGGTGTAGACCAGGCTGATGGGCGGGAAGGCGTGCAGGCCCAGGCCCTGGGCTGCCTTGACCTCCTCGAAGCCGCAGGGCAGGCCGCACAGGAAGTCCTTGCGCTGCTTGCTCAGGCCCAGCCACAGGTAGAGCTCCAGCTTGGCCTGCACCGTCCAGCCCACGGAGCCGAAGCCCCGCTTGCCCGGCAGCTGGGGGTGGGTGTGGGGTCAGCTGCCCGGCCCCGTGGGGTGAGGGAGGGGCGGGGGGCCTGGCAGAGGCCTTGGTCAGAGCTGCCCCTGCCCCTCCACAGCCGTCCCACGGGACGGGGGGGGGGGCGGGGAAGGGGGGCTGGGGTGGGAAGAGTGCAGGGGCGGGGCGCGGGCCAGGCGCTGCCCCCTCCCCCTCCTGCTGTTCTCTCCAGCTCTTCTCTGAGCACCTGCTACTTGAGGGCTCAGGCCTGCCAGCCCCAGGGCTGGGGGCCCACTCCCTCCAAGGGGAGGCTGATCCCTTGAAGGAAGCCAGATGCAAACCCTGGCCCCTAGCCCCGCCCCTGCCCCCCCCCCCCAAGCCTCGCTCCCCTTCTGGCACCTTGAGGAAGAGCGTCTTGACCTTGGCACAGTCCTTGCCCAGTTCCTCCTCAACGATAGAGAAGAGCAGGTCCTTGGAGGGCACCCTGGCGTAGGCGGTGCGCTTGTTGTTGTTCATCATCCAGATGAAGACGTCGGGGATGCTGTGCTGAGGCTGGGGTCAGGGGCGACGGGGGCCGCTAAGGGAGGGGTCCTGCCACGGGGCCTGACTGACCCTCAGCATCTCTGCCGCAGAGGGCCAGGCCTGGGTCTGCAGAGCAGAGGGGACCCGGATGCCGGGTCCTCCTTCCCCTCCCACGGGTGGAGTGGAGAGAACACACGACAGGACGAAGGGCTTGTTCACCACCCCGTCCCCTGAGGGCTGTCAGAGAAGGAGGGGCCTCCTCGGTGGTCCTGCCCAGCCCCTTCCTGTGCAGCAACCCCTTCTCCGCTCTAGTCACTCCGGTTTAGGGGACGGGCACCCCCTCTCCGCGCGCTGACGGGGGCCACACCTCGTCTGCCAGGAAGCGCAGTTTCTGCAGGAAATTCTGGCACAGCCTCAGCTTGTCCCGCACCGTGTGCCGCTTCACCTGTGCCCGCAAGGTCTTGGCCTGCTGCCCCATACTCTCCTGTGTGTGTGTGGAGGGTGCTATGACTGGGGCTCAGGCCATGCTGCACGGTGGAGGGGGCTGGCCCCGGTGGCCGTGACCTCGGAGGCAGATGTCCCCCCACCACCTCCGGCGCCCTCCCCCCAGCCCCGGTGTGTCCTCACCAGCTCCCGCATGCAGGACTTGAGGCGCTCCCTGTCCAGCCTGGTGCGGGACGAGTGGCCCTGGTCCTTGTCAGCGAGGGAGAGGAAGCGGCTGGGGACAAGGGGGGCAGGGCTCAGTGGAGCCCACGGGCCAGCAGGAGGCCTGCAGATACCTCCTTCCTTGCCCAGCTCCCCCCCTTCCAGCCCCTCGCTCCCCACCCTCCCGTCTCACTAGCAGCCACAGCTGAGCTCCTCCAGGACACCCCGCAGGCGACGCTCCGGATAGGACTTCTCTGTCTTTATCATCTCCTGCACGTCGTTCAGGCCTTCTTCCTGTGGCCCCGGAGTGAGGGTGTATGCTGAGCCCCAGCCCCCCAACCTCAGCCTCCCCAGACGTCTCCCCCCATGCATCAGGGGACCGCGGGGCTAGCGACCTGGGACCTCTCACTAGCGCCATGCTCCCCCGCCCCCTTCCCCAGGGTCCTGCCACTTTACGGAAACCACCAATTCCCCAGGTTCTGTTTCTTCCAGAAGGAAGAAGCCTCCTCTGGGCTGTGGGGCTGTGGTCCCGGTGGACTTGCTGGGACTGGGAAGAAGTCAGGGCTAGATGGGGGGTGGGAGGGCAGTGCGGGCCACAGACAGAGGGAGTGGCCAACGGCCCCCAGGGGACACCAGGACCGGATGGGCCAGGACTCCCGGACTCCACTCCAGGTAGCCCTTGGGCCCTCCGCCCACTCCCGGGACATGGGAGCAGGGACAGGAACAGAGGTCCTGCTGGGGCTATTCCTGCAATCCCCACCCCCTGTCCCCTACCCTCCCCATGGCAAGCTGCTGGGCAGGCTGCCTTGTGTGTTGCAGGGGAGGCTCCCAAGCTGGGCAAGCTCCTCCGAAGCACCCCGCGCCCCCAGCCTGGCCCTGACCAGCTTGTCCGCGATGTGGTCCATGATGTTGGCGTTGTAGAGGCGGCGACGCTGGTCGGGCCACCAGCTCTTGATGTAGATGCAGGGCTTGCGCTCCAGGTAGGGCAGATGGAAGTAGTTCCTGGGTGGGAGGAGGTGGGGGGTTGAGGACTGGGGCCCCCGGAGGTGGGAGGGCCAGGCCATGAGAGTCGGGAGGCGGCAGGCAGGGCCTCTCAGGACCTTCCATGCACTTGGCTCACCTGTCGGTGATCTGGGGCCGCATGGGCGGAGTCGAGGACACCGAGGCCAGGTCCCCACCCTCACCGGCATCTTCATCACTGGAGTTCTGGATCAGATCTACTTCTTCCTCATCCCCAGGCTCCTTCCGGGGCCTAGGCCGCTGGGGCCGCGACAGGCCATCAACTTCATTCCCATAGTTGCCTGGAGGCAGAAAGCGGCGGGTGAGGGCCTAGAGTCCTTTCCCCCCAGGCTCCTGCCAGCTGATCCACTGCTTCAGGTTTGTGGGAGCGAAGAGGTGAATCAGGGAGTGGGGAGGGTGCCACGAGTCTACCTGCTGGGACACGATAGAACGCTAGCCAGGGGAAGGCGCCCACGTCCTCCGCCCCTTGCGAAGATCTTGCTAGCGGCCCTGCTGACCGCTGAGCTCGAGGTCCAGCTTCGGGCATGGCTGTATTCCTACTCTGTCCCCTCTCCCTTCTGCAGGGAAGACTTCCTTCCTCATGTCCGGAACACAGCTCAGCCCTGCAGGTGGTACCCCTGTGGGCGGGTGTGTGCCCCCTCGTAGGTACACTGGGTACTATGTGGGTGCTTCGGGACGTGCAAAGGGAAGCGGTCAAAGTTTCCCTCCCCTGCCCCCGCCTGTGGTTCAGGGCCTGGCGGTCACTACCCAGCAGCTCCCAGGCCTGAAGACCCCTCTGTGAGCCCAGCACTCACCTATGGTCACCTCAAACGTGATTGGCTTGTCTCCATTTTTCCGGTCGATCATTGAGGCCTCTAGGAAGGCTCCGAATAGAAAGAATTCTTCCATTTTCCCCGTGCAGCTCTGTGGGGAAGGTGGTTCAAACCATCCCCAAACCTCAGCAAGGATGTTGGGCCCGGTGCCAGGCTTCTCCCTACTCCTTTACAGACGGGCCTTGTGGGCTGATGGTGGGGGACATCCCACCCCATTGTGCCGAGGCCCAAATTCTTTTGCCCTCCGGCCTGGACGTCCCTGGACAAGGACCACCATGGCCAGGAACAGGGCAGAGATGAGGCTCCGTTTGGGGACCTCCAGGCCGAGTCAGGCACAAGCAGTAGGAAGGAACAGAGGCCCCCAGCAGGGCGCGGGCTCCTGCTTCCCTGGGAAGGAGGCCTCGTCATGGGGTCTTGCCCTCTGAGGCAGACAGGACGGCCACAGGCAGAGCCCAGGCCCAGGCTGCCACGGCGGGAAGCGGGCTGAGCTGGGGGCTCTGGAGGACAGCCCAGCGCCCCCCCTCCCCCCCGCGCCCGGGACCTCACCTCCGAGACAGGCGTGGCCTGCTCCACCTGCACCTCCGTGGAGCTGGTCAGCTCAGGATTGGAGGTGTCCAGGATCTCCACCGCCAGGCCCAGCATGAGGCGGGCGCGGAACGACACGCCCTCCCCCAGGCCCTCATTCAGGTCCTGGTGCTCGTCCAGCAGCGTGTAGTTGCGTGTAGAGCCGTACATGTTCACCCAGGCCGGGCCCAGCGTGGGCAGGAAGCCTGTGGGCCACGGGGAGAGGGACAAGGGGCTCACCCGGGGTGGTGGGACCTCTTGTGGGGGCTCCGGCCTGCACCTCCTGGTTGCAGAGCTGAGGACCCCGTGCCTTGCTCGGTGAAATGTCTGAGGCCAGAGACAGCCTGCGGGCCGGCGAGCGGCTAACAGGAGGCTGCAGGGAGAGCTCGCGTCTGCTGTGCGTGGGCAGGCTTGGGGCGGCCTTCCCCCTGGCCAGGAGCACCTCCCTGGGTCACGCTCCCTGCTTCCTGGCATCTGGAGCAGGGCTGCCCACAGTCTACTTGAAAGACGGATGCCAGCTCGTCTCAAACTCCTCAGCGTGGCCTTTTGGCCCTTTGCTGCCTGTGTAGATAGGCACCTCACCGGGCATCCCACCCGCTTCCGCTGACCTCCCCCTTCCTCTCTGAAGATCCCCCCTCTGTCCGGGGAGGCCGGCCCAACGCCTCGTCCCTACTAACTTCTCCCGTTTGTTGGAATTTGTGGTCTCCTGTGTGACACAGGGTCCAGTTCTGCTGCGTGTGCTTTGTTGGTTTGGTTTTTGTTCTGCCTGGTTTAAAACAAATTATACCCTTTTGTAGCAACGTGGATGGAACTGGAGAGCGTTACGCTAAGGGAGATAAGTCACACAGAGAGAGACAGATACCATATGTTTTCACTCTTATGTGGATCCTGAGAAACTTAACAGAAGACCATGGGGGAGGAGAAGGGAAAAAAAAAAGTTAGAGAGGGAGGGAGCCAAAGCATAAGAGACTCTTAAAAACTGAGAATACACTGAGGGTTGATGGGGAGTGGCGGGGTGGGTGATGGGCATCGAGGAGGGCACCTGTTGGGATGAGCACTGGGTGTTGCATGGAAACCAATTTGACAATAAATTTCATATTAAAAAAAAACAAATTATACCATTTAAAAAAATCAAGATATACTTTACAGGATATAAAATTCACCATTTTAAAATGTGATCCTTTACATAATAGAAAGTTCGCCGTTCTAAAATGTGCATTTTGGAGGTTTTTAGTATATTCACCGTGTTGTACAACCATCACCTAATTCCAGAACACTTGCACCCCTTCCCCCAAGAAACCCTGTACCTATTCGCAGTTAGTCCCACTTCCCCTCCCCCACAACCACTAACCTACTTCCTGGTTTTACGGATTTGCCTATTCTGGACATTTCGTATACACGAAATCATATAATATGGGGCCTTTTGTGCCTTTGGCCTTAGGTTTTGAGCATTTGGTAGCACATCCGCCTCTCTAGTCCCCAGTGAACACCATGAGGACAGGAATGGATACTTCTCTTGCTCTATATCCTTGGTACCCAGTGCCTGGGTCCTAGAAGGGGTCAGTCCCTACGAGTCTGTAGATAGGGACTATGGCAGCAGTCCACACATACATATATGTAACCTATATGTATACACACATAATTATTTTCATCTTACAGATGGGAAAACAGGTTCAAAGATCACACAGCTACTGTCAGGGCTGGGGTTCAAACCCAAGCAGCCTGGCTCAGGCAGGCTCTGTCAGCTCTGTGCAGACCTGAGCCATGACTTTCCTTTGAGGCAGGGGTTGCTGACCAAGCCCTCACGATGCCCAGGCCCTTCAGGCTGAGGTGTGAGATGGTGGAGGTGTGGAGGTGTGAGGGGGGAGGTCTTACTCCCTCCTTCCGCTCAGTCCCCTCCCCCCTAGCCCAGTCTCTTGCTGCTGACCTTTGTCTCCATCATTAGAAATCTTGCGCAGGTCAATGAAGTGGGTGCCGATGGCCACGTCGTTGACCTTGTCGGAATCTCGGATCTGCACCTTCATGCGCTTGCAGAGTGGGGGGAACAGGTCCGTAAAGACGACCTGCTCATTCCACAGTGGCTCGTAGCTGCTTTTCTGTACTGATGTCTTGCCCTGGTGGGAGGGAGCGAAGGTTAGGGTTTGTGTGTGTGTGTGTGTGTGTGTGTGTGCATGTACACATATGTGTGGTGTGTGTATATGACATGCATGCATATATGTATATGTATGTGTGGTGTGTGTATGTGTGCAAGTGTATGTGTCTATGTGGTGTGTGTATGTGTGCACATGTATATGTGTATATGCATGTGGGGTGTGTGTGGGTACATGTTTGTGTATGTATGCATATGTATATGTGTATGTATGTATGTGGGGTATGTGTGTATGCCTGTGTGTGAGTGTGGTGTGTGTATGCATGTGTACATGTGGGGTGTATGTATGTGTATGTGGTATGTATATGCACGTGTATATTGTGGTGTCTGTATATGTGCATGTATATTATATAATGGTGTGTGTATGTGCACACATGTATGTATGTGTGCATTCATGTGTGTGGGGTATGTATACATGTGTACATGTGGGGTGTGTGTGATATGTATGTATGTGTGTATGCATGTGTGTATGTGTGGGCTGTGTGGATGCATATGTGTATGTGCATTATGTATGCATGCATATGTGTACGTGTAGGATGTGTGTATGTGTGGAGTGTGTGTATGCATCTGTGTATGTGTGATGTGCGCATATTTGTGTGTATGTGTATGTGTGGCATGTGTGTATGTATATGTGGTATGTGTATATGCGTGGGTATGCATGTGTATGCGTCGTGTGTATGCATGCCCATGTGTATTGTATGTATGTATATGGGCTATGTATATATGCATGTGGTATGTGTGTATGCATGTGTACACCTGGGGTGTGTGTGTGTGTATATCATATGTGTATATGTGTGCATATATGTGTACGTGTGTATGCATGGTGTCTGTATATGTGCAGTGTGTATGTAAACATATGTATGTGTATGTGTGTATTCATGTGTGTAGGTGGGTCTGTGTATGCATGTGTACATGTGAGGTGTGTGTATGTGATATGTGTATATGTGTGTATGTGTGATGTGTGTATTTGTGTGTATTTGTATGTGGGATTATGTATGTACACATGGTATGTATATATGCATGTGTGTGCATGTGTGTATGTGTGTGTGGGATGTGCATATACACGTGTATGCGTGTGTATGTGTGGCATGTGTGTATCCATATGTGGTATGTGTACATGTGTGTATGCATGTGTGTATGTGGGATTGTGTATGTATATATGGTATGTCTACATGTGTGTGCACGCATGTGTGTATGTGTGTATGTGGTACATATATGCATGTGTGCATGTGTGTATGTGTATGTGTGGGATATGTGTATGTATATGTGGTATGTGTATATGCGTGTGTATGCATGCGTGTGTGGGATGTGTGTATGTGTATGGGGCATGTGGTATGTATGTATGCATGTGTACATCTGAGGTGTGTGTATGTGTATGTGTGTGTATGGATGGTGTTTGTATGTATGCATGTCTATGTGTATATATGCTGTGTGTGCACACATGTATGTATGTGTATGTGTGTATTCATGTGTGGGGTATACGTGTATGCATGTGGGGGGATGTGTGTATGTATATGTGGCATGTGTATATGCATGTGTATGCATGTGTGTATGTGTATGTGTGGCATGTGTGTATGTGTGTGTGTACTTATATCCGGCAGGCGCTCTCCCCCATTCCAGCCTCTCAGACTCTCCTCCCTTTCAATGCTCCTGCCTTAGCTCTTGGTGTCTAGAACACAGAGGCAGGGAGGACCCCCAACCTGGCCTTGGCCCCAGCCCCTCTCAGCTGGAGCTCCCTTCACCTCTCACTCTCTTCCAATGCACCAGGGGATCGAAGGTGTCACCCGGCTTCTGATTTTGCCCACATCCTCCTCCAGACCCCTCCCCCAATCATCCCGCACCTCTAACGCTTCTCACCCCAAACCCAGCTTCCTGTATCCTGCACCTCAGTACCTTCTGGCCGGCAAAGAAGACTTGCACGTAGGGGTCAACCAGGTCCTTGTTCTCCCCGATGAACGCTTTCTTCACATTGGCCATGAGGCTGGTGTTCATACGGGGCAGCCCTTCTGCTCGGTAAATCTTCACGTAGAACCGGGCCCACTGGCGTTCGGGGGGCACCCCCTCGGGGAGCAGCAAGTTCCTGCCAGTATATACAGCTAAGGCTGTGGTGGCCCGGCCTGGGCACCCCGGTCTTGCCCTGGCGTCGGCAGACCTTTGGGGCCTGGAACAATCTCCGTGAACTCCTGGCCCCCCGGCCCCCCTCCCCCATGACCCACCGCCTCAGTCCTTCCTCTCCTGGGAGGAGAGTCTGCGGACGCCGACACCAGCCCTGCCCTCGGTCTTTCTTGGAGGAGCTGGGCTGTCTGGGGGTGGGCGAGGATAGGGGTGAGGGAAGTGAGGGGTGGGGTCTGAGGGCCAAGTCCTCCCCAAGGTCTCCTGCTGGGGAAAGGAAGGATTAGGTCAGGTGTCCAGGGGCTGTGGCGGGATGGGAGCCTCACCCTTCAATGTCATCCTCGTCTGTCTCGTTGGCCTTGTGGGGCGTCTTGATGTTGTCCCCCTTGCCCACCACGGCCACGTCACACTTCACGTAGCCCTTCAGCCCGGCGGAGATGTCGTCGGGGTCCGACAGGATGGCCCACTTGTGGTGGAACTGGTGCTCTGCAGTGGCGAGGGGTGGGGACTGCACCTGCCGCCCTGGGACAGCTGCAGAGCGGCGGGGCCGAGCGTCTTTAGGCCCCCGGTCCCCAGCATGGCCAGGAGGAGACAGAGGCTCCCAGAGGGGTGAGCAGCTGGGACAAGGTCCCGCATCCCTGAGTGTGGTGTCTTTGAAGAGAAGACCCTCCAGACTGGTTTCTTGGCCTGCAGCCCTCCTAGCCCACCCCTGCGGACAACCTGCACACAGCTGCCGGACAGAACCTTCAGAGAGGCTTCCCCTCCCTCACTCCTCCTTTCGAACCATCTGGGGCTCGCCAGTGCTTGGGGTATCTAGACCACGGACCTTGGCGTCGTCTGTGGGGCCTCCCGATTCAGCCCTGCCCGGCTCACCCCACTCATCCCGCCCTGCCCCTGTGCTCCTGTGGGGCCTGGCTGCTTACTCCTCTCTGAACAATTCGAGGCGCTCTTCATACCCCTCTGCCTTTATAGCTGCGGTTCTCTGAGCTTGGAATGGCTCCTTCCTACCCTTCCCCCATTCGAACTTCTCTGACACCCGCCAGGGAAGGCTTGTTGGGCTGGGAGGTTGCAAGCACTCCAGGCCTCCTCTACGAGGTACCAGAGGATGGGCGTGGCCTCGTACGACCCTTCCTCATCTCCAGCAGGGAGCAGTGGTGACTGAGCAGTGTCCCGAGGCTGCATCTGATGGCGCAAATGTGGTCCTGCCAGGGTGAAAACAGGCCCCGGTCCCCGGGAAAGCCTACCAGCTCCATAAGATCCTGCTACCACTGACTCCCAGCAGCACCCAGGAGTCCCGTGCCCCTGGCATCGTGCTTCCAGCGACTCCGTGGCTGGGTCAGCGACCAGGGACTCATCGGGGAGGTCAGGCCAAAACAGAGGCCATCAGAGTGCAGACATCAGTGCCCCAGCTGAAGGGGCCATGTGGCTTCAGGCTCCTCTGAAGGGTACCAGGCTCAGGAACAGATTCAGGAGGAGCAGCAAATCTGGCGGTGGGTTACCCTAGCGGAGAGCCTGGACTTTGGGCCCCCCTGGGCCTGGGTTCGCATTCTTTTCCTTTCCCTGGACCCGCTATGTAAGCTTGCTGAGCCTGTTTTCCTGCCGGTGAAACGCAGTGATGATGTCTACACGGGGCCGTGGGGGGTAGGCCCGCTGGGACGGTGTGCAATAGCCGTGTGCCTGGCACTTAACAGGTGCTCCCTGAGTGGCGGTGGTTCCCTCACCGGAACTCTACCGCCGGGAAGCCCAGGGGCCCGCGTCAGGCTCCTCACTCACGCTCCAAACCCCTGCTACCCGTACGGCGCTGGGATGCCTCCTCAAGGATGCCAGTGTCACGCCAGCCCACGGCCCACAGTGGGGACTGCTTCCCCGGCAGGCACCGGATCGAGACTGGCCCTCTTCCCTGCTCCCTACAGCGCTAATGGTCACCGGGGCCACCCTCTGCTGAGGACCACGGCGTGTGTGTGGCAGTGGAAAAGGCTGGCCTGGCAGCCGGGAGACCAGGTTCTACTCCCAGGAGGCTGCGGGCAAGTCTCTTCAGTACCCTGGGCCTCAGTTTCTTCATCTTCATAGAAAAGCTGGACTGGATGTTTTAAGGTCTCTTGCAGGTTGAGTGTTTATGATTTTGTGATGTTTGTGTGTATCACCTTGGGTCTGGGCTCCGATTCCCTAGTCTAAGTCACAGAGCGTGCACCAGCCGAATGTCTACGAGGTCGAACCGGAAGAAATCGCCAATTTATTTAACTTAATAGTTTAGTGGCACTTTGTCTCATCTGTAAAATGGGAAGGAACGCTGATGCCTACCTCCCTGTTTCGTGAGGGTCAAATATGACACTCTGGGTGACATTGTATTGTCCCTGTCCAAGGGCCCAATGGAGTCGTTATTGCCTCCTGAGTGGTGGGTTCACTTCAGGGACACGGGCTGGGGCCCGGTGCCGGCTTGGATGCCCGTGGTTCCCGAGCTGGCCATGTGCTCAGTCATCATCATCTGGGAGGCTGAGGGCACCTCCCCTGCCCGGCCCATGCCTCACGAGTCCTCTGGGCCACCCCTCAGGGTTCCCTCACCAACCGCATCCAGTGTCGGCCCGCGGGGACCCACAATGCCACTAGTCACCACAGCCCCTCATGGCTGTTCTCGGGAGGCCCTGGTCCCTCGATGGATGGTCGGCGGGCCCCGCATCCCTCAGAAGCCGCCACACTGCATTTGTGGGGAGGACAGTGTGGCTCCGTGGGCGTCTGGAGTCACACAACCTGATTTCGCCCCAGACCGACTGGGTGACTGGGGGGAAGCCCCAGCGCTTCTCTGAGCCCCGGGCCCCTCAGGCCAAAAAAAGGGGGCGATGCCCTTACCCTGCGGGGCTCCTGTGAATCCGGCAGCCTGAACACAGGTAGTCACTGCGGCCGTGTGCAGCACCCCATCATGCCACGCCCCCCAGTGGCCTCACACTGACTTTATGGTCCTGGCCAGGCTTGGCCCAGGGATCACCAGGGCGGGAAGGACGGCGAGTGCCACACTTGCTGAGCTGTGGGCACAGATACTCACCAGGCTGGGAGTACACAGTTCCCACATCCATCTTGAAGGACCCCACCAGGGTACCGCTTCTCAGCAGGTTCTTGGAGTGAATCACCTTCCGGGCAGAACCACCAGCCCCCAGTCAGGTGGGGCAGGGCTGAGGCTTTCCGCGGGGTAGGGGTGAGGTGGTCTGATGGTGGCACCACCTGTCTTTCTGGGCCATGGAGCCTTTCGGTGAAGCGGGAGGGCATTTGGCAGGGCAGGGACGGCTCGCTGAGGCTCAGCATCAATCTCTCCTGCCCTCATTTTTGCTGACTGCCAGGTACGGGTCACTAGGTCAGACCCTATACAGAGGCACCTGGCTAAACAGGTGACAGGGGCCCAAATCAGCCCGGCTGTGTGTCTGGGCACGGGGCTGCCTTTTAATGGTTGGTCCGCCCGGAGGGGTGTCCTTTTGGAGGGCACACAAAGGTGCAGTTTGAGCTAGTGGCTCCCCACTCACCGAGATCTTGATGATCTTGTCGAACATGACGTCCGGAGAGACGTGGAAGTCGAAGACGAAGTACTAGAGGGGGAAGGACCCAGAGCTGCTCTCACCCAGCGGACAGCGGCTAACGGCCTAGGGCAGTGATGAGTCCCTCCCTCCTAGCAGTGCCCGTTTGCACTCTGGCCATTTCACCTGAGCCCCGAAGTTCAGGCGAGCAGCGGTGGTCGCCACTGGTCCCCCCTGACCCCGCGGCAGGTGGGAGCTGTGTGGCTTTGGGCAGCACCCTGTCTGAATCTGTTTCCTGAGCTGTGAAATGGGAGTAACGACACCCAGCTCAGAGCCTCGGTAAGATACCACAAGATACCGTGCAGTTAATACAGGCAACACAGCGCCCTTAAGCCACGATGCTCTACTGCCTAGAAGGTCTGTCCTGATTTCAGCAGCGTTGAAATGTAAAATAAGGCTGTGAAGGCACCTAATTTGCTGTAAATGTAAAATGTGGTGGGTGTGAACTGCCTCCCTGAGCTGGGAGCTGCCACTCACCCCCTGCCCCATTTCTCCTGGCCTTGGTGTGCAGGTGCCAGGAACGAGAGTGGGGGCAGCACACAGAGGGACCACTGCTTTGGTGAATGTGTGGGCAGAGACAAGGAAGAAACGTTGCCAACAGGCTTTGGGTCAATGTCTAAGGAGAGTCTGTTCCTGGCTTCTGGGGACTCACACTAGAGCACTGTGGGTAAGAGTGCTGCCTTTAGAACCAGACCGACCGAGTTTTTACTGTTAGGCCAATCGCTTCCTCCCTGGGTCTCAGTTTACCACCCTGGGATAGTGCTCGGGGCTGCCTGCCGTGTTGAACTGCCCCAGGGGCACCATCAAAGGGGGGGCGGGGTTTGGAGGCCTGGTCGTGAAGTCTGAACGAGCTGACCCTTGTTAAATGTTCAACCCATGAGTGCACGTGGTCAGTGCCCCGTACACGCCAACTGCTGTGTGTGACGCAACATGTCCGGGTGGCACTGGCCGGGGGCACTGAAGCTCTGGAGAGGTGGGTGGAGATCTAGACACGCAGGTGACAACTGACGCCTTGGGGCTGGGGGCGGTACCCAAGGAGAGAACTGGAAGGGACCGGTCCAGGGCAGGGCTCCAAGAAGCAGCAGAGGGCACAGGGAGCATGTCAGAAAAGGCAGTGGGGGAAGGGCTGGAGAGAAGGGGAAAGGAACAGAGAGGCCCCTAGGGCGGGGGAGGGGGGGTGGGTCGTGGAGAGGATGGAAAGGGCTGGGCAGTCAAGAGAGAGGCACGTGGACTTATGCTTAGGGACCGCATGGTCTTTGGTGACCCAGAGGAGGACAGTTTCAGTAAAGCCAGGGGGCAGAGATCGAGGCATGACTGGGAAGAGAGGCAGTGGGGACAGCCCACATAGTTGGACTGTGAGTGTGAGGACAGAAAGGGGTGGTCACTAGGAAGTACATGGGATTGGGAAAGACACGGCTAGATGGAGGGGTGGGTGGGTGGATAGACAGACAGACTTCTAGTTCCTGTCCCTGAGCAGTGGGGTTTCCCCTAGTTGTACTCGGAGAGAATATTCAAGAGCAGAACACCTTATAGGCAAAAGAGGAGCTGAGGGAAAAGTGAAGGCAGAGTTGGGGGCACTGAGTGGAGTGGGTAATGCTAAATTCTATGGGAAGAAGAAAGAGAAGGATCTAGGGCAGAGGGGAGAGGTGGTTTAGGCAGAAGGAAGATGCCAGTGACTTGGACCAGATGTGCCCACGGAGAAGGGGTCTTGGCCTGGACTTGAGCAGTCAGGCTGTTCTAGGAGGGCAATGGCCGTGAGCCTCCCTCCACATGAAGACAGGTCTCGAGCTGGGCAGGAGGCGAAGGCTAGGCCAGCTGTCTCAGAGCTGTGTCAGCCCTTGCAGAGCGAGCTAGCCAAGCTAGAACCAGAATTTTGCACTCTCGGAGTGGTCTTGTGGTCATATTCCTTATGTTTCCCGAGCATATTTCCCTTGTCTAACCACCTAGAAGTCTGCTAAGTCGTGCTGATTGTTCTCATCTCCCTCCCTTGCGTTGAGTGGAGTCAAAGGAAGCTTCCTGCCAACTCGGAGAATTAGCCAGAAGTAGTACACCTCTGGGACCAGGGATATTTTTCAATGAAGAGGAACATGGCATAGGACAAGAAGCAAAAGAAAAGAAAGCCCCACTTTGGGACCAGGAGGAATCACGGGAAGATCATTTGCAGTGGTGGTTCTCAACGGGGGCGATGGGGCGGGACATTTGGCAAGGCCCGGAGACCGGTGGGGGTTGCCACTGGCATCGAGTGGGTAGGAGCCAGGGCTGCCGCTCGACATCCCACCATTCACAGTCCAGCCCCTTATACCAAAAACCGGCCCCAAATGTCCACAGTGATGAGTTTGAGAAACCCTGGTTTAGAGGAAACAGAAATTAAATCAGAGCTACCTGGGTTTGTGAAAAAGAACAAACGTGATAGAGAACAAATTTAAGATTCACGTGAGCGGAAGGAATAGTCTTGGTGCATATAAACATGGGGTTTGGGAAACTGTTTCTAGGCTAGAAGTAGGCGGTGGCCTGTTCGGGCAAAAACTGTCATCTTTGCGGCCCCCGCGTTGCCAGGCATGGGCTTGAAGTGCATCACATACTCAGCAATGTTTGGTTCTCTCCTGGGGGGGGGGGGGGGGGGGGGGGGGGGGGGGGGGAGGGAGTAACCATCTGCAAAGTGTTACCCAACGCTTCCAGGGACACGCCAGGCTCTGGGCTGGGCCACAGTGATGCAGGAGACCGGGAGCCTCCAGTCCACCAGGGACAGAGACACGAAGGACCAACCGCAATTCAGAGACGTTATTGCCACAGAAAAAGAAGTGCATTGACTTCTGACCCAGAGAGTGCAAGGAGGACCGCTCCACGGCAAGGACACCTGGCCTGGGCTCTGGAGGGTGAGTAGGAGTTTGCTGGGGACACACAGAGTGGGGCGAGCAGCTCTGTTTTCTTGGGACAGAGGAAGCAAGCTGGACGAAACACGAGGTGTGCGGGGCGGGTGCGAAGTGAGCCTCTGAGTCAGCCAAACGTGGCTTTGCCACATCAAATAACCATGGAAGGCCAGGGGCACCTGTCTCCGTATCCATTAAGGGAAAGCAGACTCTTATCTACGTTGGAGGCTTTTCCAGTGAGGGATGTGCCCTGATGTAAGATCAGAGATGTGGAGGCGGAATTTCCTGACTCCTGGGAAGGTCGCTACGTGGGGCTGGGGGCTGGGGATTTCCTGAGCACTGGTGTCCCAGCCGGGCGGGCCTGTGGGCTTTTTTTCTCTCATGCCCTAAGAGTCAAGGCCAGTGCTCTGGGAGGATCCCCACAGAGGTTCAGGCACCATGGAGGCAGCCCGGCAGACAGGGTGACTCTGGCCCTTAGCATCTGGGCAAGGACTTTCTTCAGGACCTTCAATGTCCCCTCGTGTAAAATGGGCTTAATGAGTTGTAACAGCACGGGCCACGGTCCCCCTTGCTGGGAGCCCTTCTTGCCCCTTGACTCCCAGCTGCTCCTAGTGGGCCTTGGGGGGGTGCCGGTGGCTGGAGCCCAGCCTCCTGCTACATTTAGGGAAGTCTCATCCCCCCACCCAGGGCCACGGGGCACTGACCTCATTGTAGTAGGGGCAGTTAGTGGACTCCTTCATGGACGTGTACTTCTTGTCGTCGCCCACCTCCACGCACACCACGGGGTCCATGTTCAAGCCCACGAGCTGCCGAGCCTCAATCACAGTGATGCTGACCTTCGGGCGGGAGAGGGGGAGGCCAGAGGTAAGCCGCGTGAGCCTTGCCGCTCGTCCTCCTGGAGTCAGGGCCCAGGAGCAGGGAGCCAACAACGGACTTGGGTTCCAGCCCGAGCACTGTCTCTAATCTGCTGTGGATCCCGGGCTCTTTTCCCCACTAAGCCTCAGTGTCTTCATTTATAAGGAAGGGCGTGGGCTGGATAAGCTGGAAGTGTGTGTTGCAGTTACCAGCGGGGAGGAGAAAGGCGCTGGTTAAAAACCAGGGTCTCTGGTGTCCCTGCCAAACTCCAGGCCGGCCCAATCCAACCTTGGGCAGTGGGGCCAGGCATCAGTATTTTCAAAGCTCGCAGGGATTTCAAGTGTTCCCCCAGTCTCCAGGGCTCCACCGCCTAGAGGGCTGCAAACCACTCCCTGGGTTTCATGCGCTCAGGGATTAAGCTTTCTATGTCTTCATTGATGTGCCTTTAATTTCCTGCCCCAGCATCTCTCATTTTAAGATTGCAGGCCTCTGAGAGTGCTTCGTGTTTCTGGAATTCCCCCCACCCACCCCGCTTTCCACATTCCTGGTTTCCCCCTTTTGTTTAATCTCTTTGGGAACCTGAGCCACCTTTCCTGGCTTGACGCTGTGTGTTTTGTAGGTTCTGTGTCTTTCCAGGGGGCGTCCAGCTCCCTGGAATCTTACGTCTATGCTGGGAAGCCCTTTTTAAGTTGTTCATTCATTCAACAAATGTTCATGTTCTGCACTTTGTGCAGAGCCTGATGTGGGCCTTGATCTCACGAATTGTGAGATCATGACCCGAACTAAAGTCAGGAGTCGGACGCTTCACCGACTGAGTCACCTAGGTGCCCGCTGAACCTTCATTTTAAGCCATCAGTTCTTGCTTTGGATTTGGAGGTGTCAGTCCCCATTGGGGTGGCCATGACAAAATAGAAAGAGGCACAGGTTTGGGTTGGCTGGGCTGGCATTCAGCCCCAGACCTTATACATGACCAAGGGTGAGAGGAGGCACCCGTGCAGGCTCACGGAGTGAGCTCTAAGTGGAAACACCATCCATCCACAAAGTTGGGTGAAGGTTAAATGAGATAATGTGTGTCACAGTGCCTCATAAACAAGCTCTAGAAAATATGAGCTATTGTTATAAATGGCTTCTCAAAGTCTCCCAAATAGGTAGGGTCCTGTAGATGCTTACGATCGTTCTGTTTGACTCTCTCGAACTTGCGTTTCAACAAAACAGCCTGTGCTAAGCTAGTGTTAGCATTTACCTCAGCTCATTCCTCCAGTGAAACTGTGGGCCTTACTTTTTATACTTCTCATCTTGGAGATTTGGTATTTCAATCGTTGTGCTTCGATGCAACTTCTAAATACGATTTTACTCAAGAAAATCATGTTCCCGTTTCATAAAAAAAAAAAACTGTAACCATGAAAATGATCATCCACTGTATCCATCAAAGTCTTATAAATATTCCAAGGGCCAAGAAGAATCCACACATCAAAACTAACGCTGTTAAGAAAAATAAAAACTTCAGTGCCAATGAGAACATTGCCAAGAAAGTATACAGAACTGGAGACTGAATATTTACTAATTGAAGCAACACTTGAACTACGAAAGTAAGCATTTCTATTTGGAACTTGAAGTGCCAAAGGCAATGAAGCTCAGACTCCAGAGCTCTGGAGAAGTTTAATAATTACCATTTCTTCAGGGAGCTAAAAAGGAAATATAGCTAATCAACTTAGCTCTGGGAAGTTGCCTGTGAAGAGAGTAGGCAGGCACTACAAGTCCTTCTGGAATATTCTTGCACAGTAGTTTATAGGGTTTTAACCTCTATGAAAGTTTGTATGCCAAAGGCTTAAAAAAAAAAAACTCATCAGATTTTCCCACAATTAACCCCCTCCATTAAAAAATAAAAACACTTTCTGTAACTCAAGACTGGAAAGTAGACAGACACAGTTTTGGCATAATAAGGCAGTAAGATATGCCATCAAGAGATTAACCTTCCAAATGTGAGCAGTTGGTTAGTTTTTATGGTTTTTATCCAGAGGCCCAGGCGTGATGCCAGTGTTTTTGCCCTCTCCTCCTTCTCAGGACCCAAAGTCTCCACCTTCTTCTACTGAGCAGAGCCAACAATGGTGAGCAACCCTGGTTGGAGCTCTGACACCCAGGAGGGAAAGGGTGGGGAGGGGAGGAGGGCAGAGGGTTGAAAGGAGCAAAGGGTGGGGGCATGGGAAGAGAAGGGCTCCAGAAGGTGCTGGAGGGGTGGCCAGCTGAGGGGTGGCCCTGCAGGGAACCCTGAAACCATTGAGGTTACTGTGTGGTGTTGGTGGGGGAGGGGAGTGTTATTCCTGCTGCATCCCCATCCCCCACCTGGGGCTCTATGGGGGGGGAGGGGCATATGTCACTTGGACTTGAAATTTAAAACAAATTTTGAATTAGTCAGTCAGAGAAAGACAAATGTCATACGACTTCACTCATACGAGGACTTTAAGAGACAAAACAGATGACCATAAGGGAAGGGACACGAAAATAATATAAAAACAGGGAGGGGGACAAAACAGAAGAGGCTCATAAATATGGAGAACAAACTGAGGGTTACGGGAGGGGTGGCGGGAGGGGGGATGGGCTAAATGGGTCAGGGGCATCAAGGAACCTACTCCTGAAATCATTGTTGCACTAGATGCTAACTAACTTGGATGTAAGTTAAAAATTAATTAATTAAAAATAAATATAAAACAAATAAAACAAATTTTGAGGGAGGGGATTGGCCATCCTTTCCTCCCATTCTCCAATCATCAGCAGAGGACTTGATTTTTCCAGGGTAGAAGATGAGAAGGCAAATAGACCCATGAAGGGCCTGACTGATCAGCTGATCGGGGAGACTCTTGGTAATTGCCTATTCAGCCCTCTCCTTCCAAGATAAGGGGCCTAATCTCCAGGTGGCTTCATGAGGCCGTCACAAGGAACAGTGCTGACTGTAAACCTATACCTCTGTCCTGGAAGAACCCAAGAGTCATGGTGCTCTGTGACCTGCTTCCAAGGAATCCGATTGTGCCGCAAGAACATTGGCGGGGAGCTGGAGACAGCAGGTGGCAGGCCTGTGAGAGCTGCCCTTCTGAAACACCCTTTGCCTTTTCTCATCTCCAGATGGCTGAGATGGGACATGGCCAGATATGCATTTTGAGAAGATCAGTCCAGTGGTGGCATAGAGGTTGGAGTGGAGGAGGCATTATGAGGGTGGGGAGATCAGACAGGAAGTGGGTGCAATATTGCATTTGAGGCTGGGGTTGAGGGTCAGTGGCAGGGAGATGATACAGAGGTGAGAATGTATTAGGTCTTGGCACCGAGAAGAGAGGGCAGGGAACACACTCAGGACCCCATGACCCACCGAGAACATGTCTGCTAAGTGCTCAGATTTGCTCACTCTGGTGGGGGAAACTGCATATTCGCTGGGATGAGAATGTGGCTTCTCACCTTGGAGATGCCAATAATCAGGAAAGGGTTTGCACATTACATACATTCTAACCAGAAGAAACAAAGGGGATGGGTATGCCATGGCCTTTTCCCTGTTCCCAGTCCTCGGGGTCCTTCCCAGATCTGAGTTCATCTAAGTCCCTCTCCTCCCACAGCTGGGTGCGCTTTCTCAGGTCTTTCTAACTGGGCAAAGCCAAGTTCTCCAGAGAGTGACATTCCTTTGGTAGGTTTTCTTGCTTTCTACATTGTATTTATTAGAGGTAAGAATAAATCCACGCTCGTACCCTCAGAGCGCTCTGTCCAAGTGTGTCGATACTTATAGTTGAGATGTGAACGAGCCTGTCAGAAAATACTGTGTTACTCGGTTAAATACGGCAACTGTTCTGTTCAATTCAGGATGTTTGCAAAGTCTTTGGCGGGGAAACTGGGGTCCACTTAATAAAGGTCTCTGTCAGGAAGCAGTTTGAAAGAGCTTTGAAAACAAGCAGTAGGTAGTAAGCCAAAGATAAATGGGGGGGGGGGCGGGAACCAGAGGGGGTGACTGTCCAAGAGGCTCAATTAGAAAGAAATTAGTCACTCGGACTGCTTCAGTTGGACACCCTTGCACTTGAACCCTGAGTTGACCTTTGAATAACTGTGTGACCTAGGGTAAGCTCCTTACTCTCCTTGTGCCTCAGTTTCTCACCTATGAAATGTAGTAATACTTATATTTAGGAGGGTGTAAGAATTACATTAACTTAAATGGAAAACACACACACACACACACACACACACACACACACACAGTTCCTAGCATAGTACCTGTAAGCCTTCTAGAAAATAACAGTTATATTAACCATTTTCTATGTGCCTTTATGTGGCAGGCCGGTGACACTGTAAAGGAAACAGTATCTGGAAATACAAAGACAAACAGATCTTTGTCCTTTGGAATTTTCCTGTTCTCAGAAAACAGAGGAGCAGAGCCCTGGGCCCAGCCCCCTAGAAAAGCCTTCAAACGTCTTACGATATTCTGTGTTTGGGTTTTGGCGGAGAGGTGAGGGGGCGGCATTTCCCAAACCTCCAAGGAGCCCAGTGGCTTGAGGCTGTCTAAACCACAGGGCCAGGGCCAGGGCCACTTGACACTGCTTGGGGCTAATTTTCAAGCACCTGGAAAGATGGCCACCAACTGGTTGAAAACAAACTGAAGCGAGGATTAAGGGAGACAAGGTGTGTCCTTGAGAAAACATGACCAGATGCACCTGATACAAAGACAGATATCTCCTCGTCCTTTATATCATCACCTGAACGAAGTGGCCGGGGGGCTGTCGCCTTGAAGAAGGGGTGGTGTGCATAGGGTCGGGGAGATGAGCGTTCAGAGATAAAGCTCTAACCTGGGAGAGGAGGCTCACTCTGATTCTGGGCCCGGGTTCTGACACTTTGGGCAGGCGCTACAGTGGTAGCCAGGCGGGGTCTCCTAAAGGCTGTTTCCTCTGACCAGTGAGCACACTCACTCAGTCCTAGGAATGCCCAGGCCTCTGACCCATATCTGGGTCTTGTTAGACCCCAAGTGAAGGGTCTAGAGCAATGGGTCATCCATGGGCCCTTCCTGTTTCCAGTTTATAAATAAGTACGAGGTGCTTCTGGCTTGTACGTTAGTCCATCGTGGATTGTGTTAGTGTAACTGAGTATCTCAGGCTCTGATCAACTCCGCAAGAAGAAACAAAATTGGGGGTGTGGCCCTGCAAAGCCCATGATCGGGCCCCAGGCCTGGAGGGCTGTACTGGGGTTCAGACACGCTGTGTGGCCCTCTCTCAACAGCTCAGCCCTGCTCGTGACACATCCTGCCTGCACTGTGGCCACATTAACAATCCTACAGCTTCAAATTTCTCCCTATCTCAGTCATTTTGTCTCCAGTTTTAGAAACATACAAACAGAAACATTAAGCGTTAATTTCAGAGACCAGAGAAGAAAAAGAAAAAAAAAAAAACCCACCCACATTCTCACCATCTATGGATAACCAAGATTGACATTACATTACTTCTGGCATTACAAACAATGGAAACAACAATCTTAAAAAGCACATCAAAAAATCTTTCTTCAGAGACGTATATGATAGATAGTGGTGCCCCTTGGTCTTTTTAGGGTTTTTCCAGGTCCCTCCAACTTGATGAAGTCCAGTGCTGGACACAAAGTCCTCTGCATAAGCAGAATTCTTAAGCTCTTTAGGTTTGTACCTCTCTAGTTCCGAGTGCCTCCCGGAAACGAGCTTAGTTTGGGAACTTACACTGAGCTTGTGGTTCTCTGTGACCCTCAGACCCATGCATCCAGAGTCTATAATGCACGCCTTGGGGCGCCTGGGTGGCGCAGTCGCTTAAGCGTCCGACTTCAGCCAGGTCACGATCTCGCGGTCCGTGAGCTCGAGCCCCACGTCAGGCTCTGGGCTGATGGCTCAGAACCTGGAGCCTATTTCTGATTCTGTGTCTCCCTCTCTCTCTACCCCTCCCCCATTCATGCTCTGTCTCTCTCTGTCCCAAAAATAAATAAATATTGAAAAAAAAATTTATAATGCACGCCTGGCCAGAACCACCCACTGGAGTGGAGTCTCAGAGCGATGCCTCTAGTTGCCCCGCCTACCTGGTAATCCACGGGCCGCCCGGCACCTGGCACCATCTTAATGTCTGGCTTGGATCTGAGGAGGAGAAGGTACCGTCAGGCCCGGCGTAAGGGGATTGCTTGCAGGGGAGGAGGAGGGCACTGGCACTGGTTGGACCTTGGCGAAGGGCAGAGGACAGAATCATGGTATTCGTATACTCCAAGACTGTCCAAAAGAATGGGGATTAATTGTTTTCAGAGGCCCCAACAGAGAGGATTAACGGCACAGTGACGGAGAGATAGTAGGTCAACAGGTTCAGATGTGTGCGGGGCAGCTCTGTGATCCCCCTTGGCCCTTGGGCGTGCAATGACTTGGGAGCAGCCTCCTGCCTTTGTAGGAGTGAGAGACATCCAGGAAAAGAAGAAAGGGGCAGGGTTAGGAAGAAGCCGCCCAGGGACCCTGGTTCTTCCCCATCCGAATTCCACACACGGCAAGCTGGGTCCTGCCTGAACAGGCGGAGGCGGTTTGGGCTGCGGGGCTCCCGTGTGCTCACCGTTTGTTGGAGACATTGGTGGTGAGAGCTGTGACAGAGGCCAGAGACACAGAGTCAGGGTCCAGCCCATCCCCCAGCCGAACGGCCAAGCGGTCAAGGTCTTCCATCTCCAGCACGGCCGGTTCGTCTGCAGAAGAAAGGCCATTAGGTGGGCTGGATGGTGGAACAAGTGACTGTCTTTCCCCTTGCGCTTTGCTATCCAGGAAGCTAACAGTCAATTTCCGGGCTTCCTTGGCAGTATCTGCTTAGAATGTATGGCCCGTTTATCCGCAGTGTTTCCCACCTGATCTTGATCTTTGATTTTAATTGATATTATATCTAGTTTCGCTTCTTAAAATTTTTTTTTAAAGATTTTTTTTAAAGTTTATTTATTTAAGCCATCTGTACACCCAACCTAAGGCTCAAACTCACGACCCTGAGATCAAGGGCCGTATGTATGCTCTCCTGATTGAGCCAGCCAGGTACCCCTAGTCTTGCTTTTGTATTTTGATTGAATGTAACTCTTGTTGTGTATTTCTTACATAAGCACTGAATACCCTTTGTGGAAGAAGGGAGGGGCAATAAAAAATCCATACTTATGTACCTTTCAAACGATGGCTACTGTTTATCAAGAGGCTACTCTATGCCAGGCACAATGCCAGGCACTTCGTGCACGTATCTCCTGTCCTCATGTCCATGTATTGTCAAGATAGGCACTATTCTCACGTCACAGATTGGGAAACTGAAGCTTAAGAAGTAACTCATCCATGTAAAATAGCCGATGGAATTCACACCCTAACGCTGCGCTGAGGTGTAATATCCAATGAGATGAAGAATTGACCATGCTGAGCAACCACGGAAGAATGGTAGGTTTGGGCCTCAGCCAGCAGCCATACCCTCTCCAGTCTGAAGGAGAAGGGCACCGCTAGAATTGGCATGGCGGCAAGAGGGAGAGAGATGCTGGGGCCAGTGGGCCACCCAGGGGATGCTAAGGGGGGAAGCCAGGAGCTCTGAAGGAGGGCATGTGATCGACAGACTTGGGTGGGAAAGCTCCACATTGCTTCCTTATCTGATCCAATTCTCTCCCGTCTTCTCCCGATCCCCCCCCCCCCCCCCCCCCCCCCCCCCCCGCCTCCCAGGGCCACGGGTCACTTCAGCCTCCCAGGCTCCACCCTGCCTCTCTCCCCCAGGGCTTTCCCTGCAGCCTTGTGAGAAGGCACGGGGAAAGACAGGGCAGTGAGTCTTGCCACTGGGTAAGCGGTCCTGGGACGCTGGTTTTTCCCCAGAAATAGGGAAGTGGCCAAGCCACTTTCGTTTTGTTTTTTTTTTGTTTGTTTGTTTCGTTTTGTTTTGTTTTTTGTTATTCCCTTCTCTAATGAACAATCTCTAGGCTTCTGTGTGCAGGAAAAAAGGTGGGGGGTGTGGGGAGCAGAGAGGGCGCGAGGAGCCTTTCAAACACAGGCCCACCAGAGAGTACTGCTAAATTCTAGACCAGTGGCGATGCCCTTCCCACCCTTTGTGCCAGGAGCGCCCCCTTCCTGAAGACCACCCTCAGGGCCCGGCTCTGCCGGCAGCCAATGGGAGGCTAGGGCCCACCTAAGCGGCCTCGCCGGCCAATCGCAGGCGAGCCTGCTGGGGCGCTGCCCGCGGAGGGGAGGGGTTTGGTCTCCGTCAGGTGCGCAGAGATGGCCCGGGGGTTGGCCTGGCTGGGGGCGCGTCTGTACCTTGTCTTTGGGGTTCCTCCTTGTGGGACCGGTTCTTGCCGAGCTTCATGGCGGAGAACACACTTCTCCCAGCTCTGTGAGGCGAGCCGCCAGAATGAGATGGAGGGAGATGGACGCCGGGAGGAAGACACACAAACACAGGAGAGCAAAACCCGAGACAACACGTAAGAGAAAGGGAACTTCATACTCCAGCCCCTCACGTACCGGTCCTGAGATAGCGTGGGGGCCAACCTTTCTAAAGCGGGAGCCACGAGGGGGAATTAGGGCAGAGAGGAGACCCCACTGCTTCCTTCTTTCTCATGCCTCCACACCACTGAAGAGCGGGTCAGGGCCCAGGGATCAGAGAAGGAGATCTTGGGCTGGAAAGAACGACTTTGAGTGGAGCCCTCCCGGGTCCTGGGCTGTCCTCAGCTCCCTCAGTCCAGTCTCAGAGCTCTGAGTTCCACCATGCCTCCGAGCTCGTCTTCCTTGTCCGTGCACCCCACCTCAGCTGGTCGGGAAGAAAGCCAGATGACCAGAGACAAAGCATCAGGACAGACAGACAGGAACAGGATCAGAGGGGCAGAGGCCAAGGAGGAGGTCTGAGATGTGGTTGAAACTAGCCGCTCAGTTCTCAGATGGCCCTGGTGTGCAACTCTTGCCTTGTCTTTCCCGATCTCTCCGCACCCTCAGATTCTGTTCGGTCCCCCGCGAAAAGGAAGAGATGGGCCCTTTCCTATCCATCTTTGGTGCTGGCTTCCACCCCTTCTGCCTGTCCCTGCTCACTGCGGAATCCCCCCCCTCACCCCCCACTTCAACCAACCCCCAGGAACGTATGGCAAACTCCATAGTTCCTACCTCTTTCTCTGGCTTGGTGTGGCCTTGTGCCCCCAGGTGAAGGGCCTCGCAGTCAGGGGGGCTGAGGGAAGGGGGCAGGGGTCGTCAGTGTCCCTTCAGTGATGTCCCTGCAGCTGAGCCCGTGATCCCTGGTGCCAGGAGGGACCCGGAGTAGGATCAGCAGGGGGTAAAGTGCAGTATTCCATTACCCCATCAATATTTCATGAGCTGGATACCTGACTCTCTCTTCCCATTCTCCCTCCTCCTGGGTGTGGCCCTGTCATCATGTGGGCTCAGGGGGGGCCAGGGCAGACTCAGACTCTGAGCTCGCCTACAACAGAGCCCACCCACCTTTGGGTCATGCGTCTATCTCCCCGTGGAGGCTTGACTTTGGTTCCCAAGATCCCCTGGGTAATGGGTATCCCAAGATACCCATTATTCTGGGTAACGCGAGGTTGGGCAAAACCTTTCTGTCCTTGTAGGGATGGCCTAAAAGCCTCAAGCCCCTCTACTCAAGGTTGGGGCCAATCTTATTCCCCCAAATCTGGCCCCACCCCAATCCTGGGCCTTTCTTTCCTCTTTGCTCTCTTTACTTCCGGGCAAGACATAGAGGGCTGTGAGTCTGTATCCCAGTGAAAGAGCAATCAAGAACCCTCACAGTTTAGGAAACACTAGTGTGTTCATGGTTTCCTAAAAAGCCATGAGGTGGGTCAAGGAAGACTGAGGTAACACTGATGTGTCTATACCGGCCAGCATCGTGTTGTCCGGAACATAACAATGGAGGAGAAGGGAAAGAAGGGAAAGAAAGTGTCTCCCCTTCTAATAAGGGGAGGTATCTATACATACGCCAACACGGCATTATATAATTTTTTCTTGAGCAACTACTATGGGCCAAAGCCTTTTCCAGATGTTTCCTCATTTCATCTTTATAGCGATCCTGGGAGGGACATATGCTTCTCTTCATTCAACCCAAGAAGAGACTGAGGCTCAGAGCTAGAGTTGAAGCACACTGCTCCTGCCCCCTCTGCCAGTACTGCTACGTCCTGAGTCCTGTGGGATTGCACTTCTCTGTCAGTGGCGATCCCATCCTGACCGTTCGGAACTTCAGTGAAAAGTTCCCAGGGCCTGCACTTGTAGGTGTACGTATGGGCCGTGTGCCAACGCAGTGTGCAGATGGGGGTGCCATCTGTGAAGAGCCCCACAGACGGCGCCCAGGCTTACAGAGAAGGCGCTCACTCACAAATGGTCTTAGCATCAACGCATTTTGGAAGAGGCTGCTGTGAAAGTTAATGACTGGTAATGAAACGTCACACAGGTCAATGACTTGTGGCTTTCTGACGCTGGTCCCGAGGACCCACCCAAGTGGAAAAGGGCCTGGGGCTTCCCCTGGGCAGTTATGGCCCTTGATTTTGAAAGTCACTTTATTTCTTAAAACAAACGTATTTGGAAGCAGAGATTGAGACTTTAAAAAAAAAAAAAAAAAAACTGTACTATCCTACTATTCTCTCCCTGAAGTCAATCAAAGGAGAAGCCCCTCTTCCCAGACCCTGCCTTACTAATCATCTCCGGTGGACAGGTATACAGGCGGTACTCCTGTGTGCCTGGGGGTATCTCTAAATGAAGATTTATCCCTTAACGAAAAATGTGGAACGTGTCGGGTGAATGTAAAGTCCAGAATTCGTACGAATTTTGTTCTTCAGTTCATCTGGGCAGCGTGCACTAGAGCGTGATGGCCTCAGCTCTCCCTGCCCTTTGGAATTTTCTGGTCGATGACACATCAGAAGTTGACCATAGAAACAGTCTCTTCTGCCTAGTGCTGCACCGCTTCCCAGAAACGGCGTGCCTGCTTCTCTCGGCCAAGGGTAAAGGTTAGTTTTGAAATAAATGTTAATTTAGTCAGGGATGTTCGAAGATTATCGGCTTGTATCAAAGACTTAGATTTCCAAACTGTGTAATTCCTTGATGAGGTTGCTGGTACGCTGGGGTCCTGAGTGTTTGTTCTTGTTTTTAAATAAAATGCGGCAGCTGGTCTGAGTTCTTCAATAACTAAAAATATAATGTGGTGAGGAACAGACGAAGAAAACAAGCCAATAATCAGCTCAGTGAAAAAATGCTTTGCCACCAAGTGGCTCCTTACTCCTGGCTTCAGGGAAGCAGAAGCCAGAGCCAGGGAAGGTGGGCCTCCCTAGGGCCCTCTGGGGATTTCCGGTCCCGCTGGGGCTTCCCCATCGCTGGATTCACTGAGGTCAGAATGACAGGCACCCACAAGTTAGACCGCTCTTTCCCTCTAGAGAAAAGATTTTAAGGTTAGTTCACTTATTTGTAAATTCTGTTTTCATTTATGGATCTGATGGTTTCATTGCTGGTTCCACGGCTCAGATCTAGAAGGACGTCGTGGCTGGGGTCCTGGGAGGGAGCTTGGTATTCAGAATGACTTGGGAACATTGGCCGAACTAAACTTAGTGAGCTGGGCGTCATTAACTCAGGTCTGTGTATTCTTCTGGAGGCTGTGACTGACGATCTGAGACTGCCTTCAATCAGAACAACCCAGGCTCACTAGCTCAGGCCTCAGCTAATCAGGAGAAACTCCTGCCTAAGAGAAAAGGGGTCTATGGTGCTTTGCATTGTTTAAACAGCCACGTTTTCAAACCTCGGGGGCGTGTTCTGGTGCCCCTTGGTGGGTGTATTTCTTTTATTTCCGATGCCCCAAGAATAGCTAATTCATAATTGCAGGCTCTACAGTTGTTTTTTCACAGTGTGTTGAATTTCAGTTAGTTTCAAATATCTTGCCACATCTGGGCAGGACAGGTTGGCCCTTGACACGAGGACTTGTCCCCAAACTGGCCTGCTTGCCTCCGCGCCCTCGTGGAACCAGGAGGCGTGGGGGGCCCTTGTGTACTTAAGGGGGCCCTTGTGTGCCAGGGAGCTGGCTCCTCAGCTCTCCTCGATGGCCCAACCCCTTGCAAGGCTCAAGCGAACTGCTTCAGGGAAATAGATTTCCCACGTCCCCAGACCAACCTCTCCCAACATCCCACGTACTCAAGGGATAACATGAGTTCTTTCATGGCTGGATTCTTCCGTTTTTCCTACGTCAACTTGCACACGCTTCTACTTACTTCTCAGCAGAGCTTGAAACTAGCCAGCTTTGCCACACGGTAACCTTTCAGAGTTTTAAAACTGTTTTTATAGCTTTTCTTCACCTGGCTACAGAGTTTCAACTTGCTCAGTCTCTTCTTAGAAATCTCATTTCTGGGGCGCCGGGTGGCTCCGTCGGTTAAGTGTCCGACTTTGGCTCAGGTCACGATCTCACAGTTTGTGCGTTCGAGCCCCGCATCGGGCTCCGTGCTGACAGCTCAGAGCCTGGAGCCTGTTTCCGATCCTGTGTCTCCCTCCCTCTCTGCCCCTCCCCTGCTCTCACTCTGCCTCTATCTCTCTCTCTCAAAAATAAATAAATATTTAAAAAAAAATCTCATTTCCCTCCCCTTTCAATCCTCCTAATGCCCCACACATGAAAATAAGAATAATAAATGCCAGTTGACTGTATCCCATGTGAGGACTGGGGATGGCAAGACACTCAGATCAGGTATTGCCAGGGAACCAGCATTTACTGCGGGTCTACTAGGTGCTCACCACTGTGAGGTGCCTCTTAGTCCGGCCGTGGGGGGTCTGGCCCAGGACAGACTGGAGAGCTGGAAATCAAGAAGGGCCCTAGGGCATCGCCACTCTCAGCCAGAGGCTGGGGAAGAGACAGGGCGTTTACATCTCATGAATAGACCTCTCGTGTCTAAGCGTCCATGTGGGAAACTGAGCCCTTGAAACGGGTCCCTAAGAGGGACTCCCAGCTCAGCCATCATCTCTCACCCTCCACCCCTACCTCCCTAGATTCAGCTCTCCGGCTCCCTCTCCAAGCTCCCTCTTCTTCCCTTGCTCAGAGCCTGACAGCCTCCTCAACCCTTCAGGTCTCTGGGCCTGAGTTTTCCCCACGGTGCCTTTGTCTTGTTGTGCTTTTGTTTGTGGGAGTTGGAGTTCATATGCTTTTGTTGAAGCAACGATCCACGATGAGTCCCCTGGGACCTTAATGCAGGCGGATGCCTCAAGCCCATACCTGTGCTGACCACCTCAGACCCCTATAGGCACAATCCTCGTGTCCCCACGATGTCCTCCTGTCAACTAGTTTTTAACTTCCTGGTACCACAGTGTGGGGCAAATCCCTTAACATCTCTGAAGCTCAGTTTCCCTATCTGGAAAATAAAGACCCCATTCTTGGCTTTTCAGCTTGCACTGGTGTGTTTGGAGAATTAAATTAAATTTAGAGTACAGTCAAGTGCTCTAAACTCCCCAGGTCTCTTGTGAACTCTGGGTCGGGAGCTAAATTCCCTGTGTGGCCGTCCTAGCTCTGCTCCTGTCCCGGGGCAGGTCACTTCCCCTCTCTGGGACTCAGATTTATCATCTCGAAGAAAGGGCTTTGGACCAGAGGCCCCCTCCAGCCGGTCAGCCCTGACTACTACTGCTTCTGTGAACTCCCCACAATGCTAGAGAGTTGTAGAGATGGCATGTGCTTCAGGGGGCCTCTGAGACCCACTCATCAGCCCCAGGCCTTGAGCCTTTCCAACTCCTGCGGCTGACCTCTCTCATCTGGGGTCCCTACCCCCCTTCTCCCAGACAGGCCCTGACCTCTCCCTCCCCCACGAAGCTTTTTGCGGGATGGAGACGGGAGGGTACGCATATGCTCATCCCTCCTTAGCTCTCTGGGGCTTCATGCCCCAGCCACCCCTGGGGCCACTCCAGGCCCAGAGTCTGTGGGCCTCCAGGCCTTCATGCCCACCTGCCCAGCCCTGCCTTTATTCTTAGCGGGAGGTGGCCACTTCTTGGGCCTCCCTCACCCTTTTGCCTTCAGTCACACCTTCCCTGACAGGAAAGCCTAAGGGCCTGGCCCGTGGGCGTGGAGCTGAA
Source organism: Lynx canadensis (assembly GCF_007474595.2). Lineage (NCBI taxonomy): Eukaryota > Metazoa > Chordata > Mammalia > Carnivora > Felidae > Lynx > Lynx canadensis. The sequence goes on along the minus strand of NC_044305.1, from coordinate 118,977,009 downwards.
CAGGGAAGTGGAGGCAGAATCCAGACGTTGAAAGGAGGGAGGAGGGAGCAGAAACCAGAAGGCCCAGACGCCTGCCCCACCCCCACCCCCTCCCCCCCTGACCCTCACCCCTCACGGCCAGATGGACAGACCTCCCTCGCCCTGCCATCCCCCGGTGCTGGCTTCGCCAGGACAGCCCACGCCTAAGCCCTCTGAGACAGGCCATCCCGACATCCGCACCCTGTGGTGAGGAGCCTTTGGGCCCCACGGGCTGCACCCTGGCCTGGGACACCTACTTGTGCTCGCCATCTCTGCCTCCCTTGGTCTTCTCTCTGCCTTTGCTGAGTAGGGGGAAGAAATGAGGAGACAAGGGGATGTGAGTGAGAGGGTGTGGACCAGAGACACTTGCAGATTTAGCCCCTGGCCCTGTTGACCCCCCACTCCCCAAGGGCCTCCTCATCCCAGGGACCCCCTCACTCCACAGCTTCTCGCTGCAGCCTAAGCCTGCTGGGCAGGGGTCTGATGGTTCCCAGGTTCTGCCCTGGTCACAGGAGCGGGGCTGGGTGGCCACTTCCCAAGCCCAGGAGAGCCTGGAGCCTTGAAATGGGAGGAGGCCTCAGGGTGTCACCTGATCTCCTCCATTCGCAGGCAAGAGCTTGGTGATTTCTACTGTGGGTCTCAGATGCCTCAGGGAATGCAAGGTTAGATGAGCCTGGCCACCCTCCAGGCCTGGGCCACCCTGCTCCTCCTCACCTCCTCCCTGGATCCCCTCCAATGGAGCGGGCAGCTCTCAGGCTCTGACGGCCTTGGAGGGCAAGGGTGGGCCAGGGAGATTCTGGGGATGTGCCAATAAGAGAGCTACCACTTCAGGGCACAGAGCAGGGTAAGAACCTTGCCCTTCTCCCTCTTTAGGGAGGCTTTCAGAAAAGCCTTCTGGAATGTTCTCTCAATCCTTCCCTAATGCTATGGCAATGAAGATGAAGAAAAGAAAGCAGACAACAATTAGGAGATGTTTTAGTGATGTTTTCCCTCTCCTCATGCTGTACTGGCACAGGCCTTGCCCAGGGGGACATGATTCTGTGCCACGACAGCTCAGAACCTACAGGCCTACATAGATCACAGCTGAAGTCCAGCTTTGGCCAGTTGTCCTTTCCATTAGGCAAGCTGGTCAGTTTGTAATTCCTTTCAAAGTACTTAGCATTAGCCAGGTCTCTGCTGGTCACAGAACACCTCGCTGCAGAGAAGGGGAGATAGTCTCAGCAGTCCTGTGCTGGCCCCAGGCCTGGCTTGGAGGCGGGCAGGTCAGGCATGGGTCCCCATTGGGACCCACTGAGAGCTGCATGGGGCTTGCCCCAATGGAACAGGAGCCCCAGTGAGCTTTTGAGAATGAGGGCCGAATGGGAGATTTACTGACTGCACTCTCACATTAATCCAAACAGGGCCGCCTTTCTCTGAGTTACCCATCCAAGTTTTGAAGGAAGTTTGTTTGCTTATTGTTTTTTTTAAAGAACTCTATGACCCTGAAGAATTTGAAAATCATTGCAATAGGGGAACGGGAAGGGGAACTGTATCCCCTAGGACTGGGCAAGGATGGAACGGGAAGGAGGAATTGATACACCTGAACAATAAAACGTGAGGTTCTATCTCTTTCCCTTCCGGTTTTGCTCTGAAATCTTGGAGAGCCGTCAGGCTGGCCCAGCGGGGGAGCTTCTCAGGCACATAGCAGGCCCAGGTGCCGCACAGCACAGGCTGCCTGGAACATGCCTGCCTCACCCCGTCCTCACACACTCCAGGCCGCTGGGCCTACAAAGGGGCCGCACACAGGCCCACACTCTGAGTGTGGAAATGGAGAAGGGAAAAGGACTGTCTTTCTGTGAAAAAAAAAGAACATTCTCATGATTTTACCACAACCGCTATTAATGACTACAACGAACATGAATAATAAAGCTTCAGCGTTCTGTGCTCAGCCTGCCCTCAGTCACTCGGCCACAAGCAGTAGGGATGGGATGTGGCCCGGCCTCTGTCCTCCTTGCTCGGAGACCTCTCCGTGAAGGCCTGGATGGGTCTGAACTTTCCTCCTAGAGTCCACATTGTGTTTTCAGCGGGTAGGTTGGGTAGGTTCTGTTCCTCAGCCAGCCTTTTGTCTCTCTGGGCCTGGGTTTCACTCCATCTCTTCCTCACACCCCCATCCACATTGCTCTGGGTGTGCCACTGAAAACAGCCACTGCATGGGAGATTCAATATGGCGGCCCGCTGGGAGGCTCTGAGGCTTGCTGGGACCCAGAGCTTCACGGGGCCAGACCTCACTTGAACACTCAGCCCTGGGCCGGGGGTGGAGGGGACCCTAACCTCGGGTGAAACAGCTGGTGAAGCATCACTTCACCCCTATCCCAGCATGGCCCTGGCCCTGGCTCCTCTGTGCTGAGGTGGGGGAGGGATCATGGGAACTGGGGGGTGAGGCCGGCTGTGCTGACCCCATGCACATCCCAGGGCACACACTGTGGGGATACCCTGCTGCCCCCTGACCCATGGTATAAGAGTGGGGGTACCTGGCTTCCATGGATCTCTGCTGGAGTGGAAGAATGATCCGTAAGGAGAACAAGAAAAGTGGTCCCTCCTTGCTCTCCCAAGATGAGACCCAGCAGAGAGGAACCCAGCGGGAACCTCTGCCTTCTCAGGCAGGGGGGGCTGGGTGGAAGGGGGTGGGGCCGTGGAGGGCAGGAGGGCCAGGCAGACGGAGAAAATAAGGAGAGAGTCGCAGAATAGAGGAAATCCGCAGGAAAGCCCTAAGAGAAGCTGCACCATTAAAGCTGGGCTTCCTTTCCGTCCCTCTGGGTGTGGCTCCTAGAGCCGCATCAGCAACGGAGCCCAGAAGCCAGCGGTGTGTGCGGCTCCCTGGTGTCACAAAGACACATGCACCTGAGCGGCGCTGATAAGTGTGTGCACGCTCGTGCTGGGCTGAAGTCTCCTTCCCCTTCAGGGACCGGGGCAGGTCATGGAGACTGGAAAGGAAGGAGGAAGGCATCAGGCACTGGCTGAGCACCGACCACACGCCGGGTGCTGCGGTGGGCGACTCACATGAAGCATGTCATTTGATCCTCACGTCCCTGATGCCCCTCTTACAGGTGGGCAAGTGTAGCTCCGGAGACCAGAGCCGGGATTTGAGCCCTGTGTCTCTCCACGTCATCGCATTGCCTCTGGAACATTCCCAGGGTATTTTACAGAAACCTGGCCAAAATCGGAGGCCCCCGGTTGGGGGCAGAGACTAGAGAAGTAGGCAGAGTGGCTCAGAGGGCACGAGACTGACTGGGGCCTGGGATTGATGGAACCGTGGGAGGAAAGGGTTAATGGGCTACTGGTGTCGGCTCCGCTCAGGCGGAGGTGCCTGGCAGACATTCCCTGAGGTCACATGGGAGAAATTTCCAGGAAGATACTTAAGGCCTTCAGAGTGAGTTCCCTTAAGTGAGTACCTCTGCCGAGACCTGTCCTGGGGTAGTGAGAGCAGATGGTTGGAGCCCAGCTGGGGGGTGCCCAGGCCCCAGAGGGAGAAGTGTGGGCTCACCAGGACCTCCCCACATCAGCCTCCTCTGTCATCCATGGAAGATCCCTGCCAGTCCAAGGCCAAGGCTGTTTCCTGTCCATTCACTCCACCGGGCCCCCTCCGCCCTCCGGCAAGCGCCCTACGGAGCCATGTTGGACGGGGAGGAATGGATTCCCGCCCCAGACCCCTGTGGATCCAGAAGACCAGGTGAGACACTGCTGTTCGCTAGCAATGAGGGTTTCCTGCTGCTGCTGGTTGGCCAGAGGAGAGACAAGAGAGGCGCCTAGTAGACCGAGCACCTTGATCTTTGAAGGGGTGGGCCTTTTTAGGAATGAACGGAGGGCAAGGGGCAGATGTGGGGAAGGAAGACTTCACTGGGGGTCAGAGGCTAGGCACATATATCCCTTTCCTCCTCCGTCCCTTTGTTGACCAAAGCCTGTCTGGAGGGCTCGCCAGTCCGGAAGACGGTGGCTTTCTCCCAGACTCCAGAGCTGACAGGCCTGGCTGGTTGGTACTTGTGAGACGAGGGTGAGACATAACACCTCGGGCTGCAAGGCCAACTATCGGGTTCCTGCAGCACCCACACTCCTTGACCCAGAGCTCACATGCCCTTTACATGCAGCCAGAATTCAGCCGTAGGATGAGCCCAAATGCTCTAAAGCTGTTCTACCTTCACCTCACCAGCAAAGGGCCCTCCCCGAATGTTCTCACCTCTTCCCCCCACCCGGCCTGCTGGCTGCGTGGCTAGGCCTGGCAAGGGCACCGACCCCCAGGTGCTCTCAGCGTCTGGGCCAGTGGCCCCCGCGACAGCAGGGGAACCGTGCGCTCCCTCACAAAGCCCCTCCAACACAGGGCGGTGGCATCTGGAAGACAAGGGGGCTCTGACCGCGGTTGTCACCCTCTCCCAATTCCCAATCCCAGATAAAATCCTCCCTCCTGGGGCGCCTGCATGGCTCGATCGGTGAAGCATCCGACTCTTGATTTTGGCTCAGGTCACGATCTCACAAGTTTGTGAGTTCGAGCCCCGCGCTGACAGCGTAGAGCCTGCTTGGGATTCTCTGTCTGCCTATCTCTCTGTCTCTCTCAAAATAAATAAGTAAACTTAAACACACACACCCACCCACAACAACAACAAAAACCCTTCCTCCTGCTGCGGCCTCCTGCTGCTGCCCTGGGAGAGGCCACTGAAACCAGGGAGAGGTGGGGAAACCCTGAGCCAGGTTGAGGGAGGATAGGAGAGGCCCTCTGCTGGTCTGGGGACCAAAGCTCCTCACTTTGTTCTACTGCCTCCACTCAAGCCCCATCTGTCAGCCTCCTGGCCCCTTCTCGTGAGCCCCGAGCCACAGTAGCCAGAGTGTGGCCCTCGGCTGTCAAGAGCTCCCAGATGGCTGTTTCACACTGGTGCTACCCATGAGATCCAGAGTATCCCTGGGTCCCTCGGGACATCACAGTTGTAGAGCGGCCAGGATACGTAGCCCGTTCCTGTAATTGGCCCAGAGGGGTAGGGGACTCGCTCACTGTCATTCGGCTTAGTTAGTGGCAGTCAGGATGGGGCCAAATGGAACTTAGCTTCCCTGATTCAGAGCCGGTGCTCCTTCCCTTCAATTGTTGGCTGTCACCTGGCTTCCAGTCTTGCTCCCCCTCCTAGAGCCCAGCTGCAGAGTCCCCAACAGTCCCCGCGTGCTCTTCCTTCGTGGGGACAGAGGATTGGGACGGGTTGGTGCCCTCTGCATCAGCATCTTCTGGCTCCCGTCACCATTTCCAGCCTGATTCCCGACCCTTTGCATTGTCCAGCTGCCAAGAGCCTGTCTGTCCCCAGCCCTTATGTGGGGCAGCACTCGGCACCCCGGTTACAACCTGTCCCCCTGTGGTCCTTTCGTCTCTCCTAATGGCAGGATGGGGGGGAGCGTTCCCATTGTTCTGGGTCCCATTTTACAGGTTAGGAGAGACAGTAAAGAGGGTATGTGACCGGCCGGGGGCCACAAGACTGGTTGGAGGCAGAGCTGGGACTCAGACCTGAGTCTCCTGAGGCCAAATTGCATGCCCTCTCCATCCGGCTGGCCAGAGTCTAAGGAGGACAGGCTCCCTCCCAGCTGGAGTGGGTGATGCCACCCCTCCCCCGGCTGGCCTGGAGCCAACGTCCGCTGTATTTGTCACACGCATGGTCCCTTTGACCTTGTTACCTGACCTGGCTCCCAGGGTCTTAAGCTTGTATAGTGTGTGTGTGTGTGTGTGTGTGTGGCCCGAGAGGAGTGGCTCAAGTACAAAGAAGAAAAGCACATTCGTCTAACAAAAACATATCAATTCAATTACCTTGATTTACATAGGTGGTTTTTTTCAGAACAGGGACTGAATACATTTTTTTGGAAAGCAAAGGGCAGGAGATTGGAGGGAACGATCACCGGGAAGGGGTCCCCTTCTCTAAAACTTTAGAGGTGCCACTGACTTACCTGCATTTTGCACGTTATTCCCAGCAGGCTGGGAATCCGTAGCCAACATTTTACTAACTTAGGGTCTGTCTCTCAGAGCTCTAAGAGTAATGCCATTGCATTTCCTTTTGGGGGAAAAGTCCTGCATTTGGAATGAGCAGGCCTGGACGCAGCTTCCTGACACCCGTGTGTGGTAGGACATCGCAGGGGTGAATCCTAGACACTGAGGGTGTCAGGACACACTCTTCTCAACAAGAGAGAGGCTGGGTCCCGATCAGGACCTTTGGCTTCACCCCGGCAGGAAAAGGCCTCCCTCTCTTGGGCCTGCCTGGGGCCAGGGTGGACGGCGGGCTGCCTGGGGCTGGTCTGGCACTTCTGGGTCTTGGACCCAAAAGGTTAGGGCCCCCTCCTGTCTGCTTCACCCATTCTGTCAGGAGGCAGGGGTCTGGCCTCTTTCCCTCAAGTCCTCCCTCAGGGGAGCAGGAGGCCGGGCCCCTCAGCCTGATCCCAGATACCCTGCCCCCGCCCCCCAGTGAGCCTGGGGTGGGGGAACAGGTGTCGAGGGCCCTGTAGAAATACACTCCTGCCTCGTGTATGTCTCTCCAGCAACTCGGCCCTGTCCACTGAGCCCAGTCATGCCGAGAGGGCCCTTCGCGGGGAACCAAGGCCCAGGAATCCTCTCTGGGGGTGGTGGGAGGCCAGAGGGCCCAGCCTCTTACCTCCGGAAGCTCTTCTCGCCTGGTGTCCGGGAGCTGGGGCGGGAGCCAGGGAGCAGTCCATCCGTCTCCTGGCTGTCCTTCTCTTCCTCATGAAGGGACTCATCCCCCAGGAAGTCTCCATCATCCCAGGAGCCCACCGTGCCATCTGTGGCCTGATATCGGACCTCCACGCACAGGCTGGTCTGGAGGGAGAGGGGCGGGTGGTGAGCGAGGGTACAGCAATAGCAAAGACCATCCCGCGCACTCCTTGTGATGTTTACAAAGTGCTTTCACTTCCTCCCCTGGCCGGAGGAAGGCAAAGTGCGTGTTAGCCTCCCCACACCTCCCATTTTACAGATAAGAAAACTGAGGCTCAGAAAGACTGAGACTCACAGACTCAGTCCGCTTAACGGGTTCTGGCCCCTGGTCCTGCTGCACTTGGCTCTACTCCTCCCTGGTGCCCAAGGTGGAGGGCGCGCCCGGGACAAGCTGAGCCCAGACGGCAGTAGGCTCTCTGGGCCCCCTGTCTACGAAGAATATCATTCAGTGTCCCCAGTGCTAGAGGTCCCCCCCTCGTCCTCAGGAGCGGGGCTGCCCTGCTCTCACTCCTGATGCGAACCCGAGATGGGATGTGAGCAGGACGTGCCTCCAGGAGAGGGGACCCCCGGACACCTCCCGAGGCATGGGGTCGGCACATCTTCCTGTTCATCTGACACTCCTGCTCTGGAGAAGGGACTTGGGGGTCGCTCTGGGCTTTTTCTCTGGGGAAAAGTGGAGCGCCCACCTGGGCCCAGGCTGTGCGCCCAAGAATCCTGGGAGGGCCTCTTGCTCTGGGTCCTTGGGCCACTTGCCTCCTTTCAGCTCTAGTTTCTCCCCGGTGCACCGGGAAGACTCATTCTAGTTCCTTCCTCAACCTGCACGGGTGTCAATATGCCTCCCAGATGCACTTGCCCTCCCTCAGAGATTGGGGGTTGGCTTGCTCCGGCGGCCCACACAGGCAGCCTTCGCTCGGCACGTGGGCTTCCGAACGATTTTCCGGGGCGGGGGCGGGGGGTCGAAGGAAAAGCCCTCGCTGTTCTAGATGTCATGCTAGGATGCTTCACTGTAAACTCATTTTACAGGCCTGAGCCAGGCTCAGCTCAAACCTCATTTGATCTTCTCAACACTTCAACGTATCCTACCTAACATTTCCGAGAGGGTAAATTACTTGCTCGAAGTCACACAGCTAGAAAGTGGTAGTGCGGGGATTTGAGCTGAGCCAGACTGACTCCAAGCCTCATGGCCTTCCCGCTGAGCCAACGTGGCCCTTTGGATGGGACCAGGTATGTTGTGCTGGCGAAATGGTGGCCTGGAATTGGAAGCCCTGGGTCCCGGTGTCAGCTCTGCTGTTGACCAGCCGTCTGACCTTGACTAAATTCGTTCCCCATCCAGGACCTCAGGGCTCCCATCCACAAAATGAGTGGCAGAGGTGGGTGGTAGGTGCACTAGATAATCTGTGAGGCCTGTCCTCTGCTAAATTCCTAAACCCGATTCTAGAAATACAGAACATGGTCCGTGCTGCCTGCTCGTCTCTGCCCGCTTCCTCTGTTCTCTCTCCTCTCACTTCCTCCCACTGGTGACCGTAACTTGTTCTGCACCCCGCCTCCCTGCTGGAGTGGCTGAGCTCCCCTGACTTTGGGAAGCCCCCCTGCCCACCTCTGCCCCTGGAGAGAACGGCCTGGCTGGGGCCCAGCTGAGAAGTCTCGAGTGCCCTCCTGTCCTCTGCAAGGAAGTATCCTGAGATACAAAGGCACCGTGGGAATGTCCGCTCCACCCTTGGCGCTCCTCCCTCTGCCTCCCCCGTGGCCGCCGCCCTGCCTTCTGAGGCTATTCTGACTTAACCCAAGCCTTGCTTAGCTCTTCGAAGCACTATCTGTATATTCTCTTCTAATCCTCGGACAATTCCTGTGGAGCAGATACTATAATTTGGCTCACTTTGCAGAGGATAGGCAGCCTGCCCAAGTCCCACAGTTGGTGGCCCAACCGCGGTCCGTGCGCAGGGGCTGTGTCCCTGCCTGTGAGTGGGCATGAGTCAGCCGAAGGGGACAAACGCATCAGAGCAGAGGCTGGGATCGGGGCATCCAGACGAGCTCATTTCTTTCCTTTGTTAGAACAGGTGCCCACAGACTGTGCGTCGTTCGTACGCGTGTGTTCGTGTTGGAGGTGCTGAGATGGGAGGTGACAACAGGAATAGAAACAAGGTCCCCGCCCTCGCAGAATGGCCGGTCTTAGGGGGGCTCCAAGGCAGGCATCCAGAGTGAAGATCACGCCCTGGAGTGGCCAGCAGGGCTCAGCCTGGCCCTCGGGTGATGGGAGAGGCCCCTGTGGCGATTCCTGAGCTGCTCAGTGGAGAAGGGAGGGGATGTCCCAGTCCCCCTTGTCTTGTGCTCTCACCACAGGAAGGGCTGTGGGACCTGGGACGGCAGACCCCGAGCCCAGGGCTCTGGCCACGCCCCACCCCCGGCAGAGGGGTTCTGGCAGTCTGACCTGAGTCTCTTCCTCCTGCCTCACCTCTCCATCCATTAGGAGCATCCCCCAGACCACCCCGTGTGGCCCCCAGGGGACCCCACAAAGGGCAAGTCCAGGGACTTTCTGGGGCAAACCCACCTTGATGATAGCATTGTTGTCATCGATCAGCGTGTCGGTCACCTCCACACGCTTCTCCTCCACCACTTTCTGCAGCACCATGCGGAAGGTCCCGATCAGCCTGTGGACGGGAGAGGGGGCATGGCCGCGTCACATGAGAGAGGAGCTCCCATCCCAGGAGGCTGTGGTTGGCTGGGGACCGGGCTGGAGAGACGGAGGGCTCGCTCAGGCTCCAGGCTAAGCTTGGAGAAGGTGGCCCCAGAGCCAGGGCTGGTCCTGGCCAGGGCAGCGTGTCCAGGAGCGTACGTGACCCCGACCAGTGTGAGTGGTTGTCTGTGTGAGACCCATTTCCCTGGCGCTCGTGGGCAGAGAACCCCCTGGGGGGATGTCCACAGACTGGGGGCAGGGTACCCCCTGGCTTGTGGAGTTGGGGTTCAGCCGAGCCCCTGCCCAGATGCCCAGTGTGGAGGCTACCGGGAAGGGTCCACGAGCAGTATCTCCCCCTTCCGCCGCCCTAACCACCACCAAGGTCTCTACCCGCCCCCAACACCACTGGCTCACCGGTCCCGTTTAGTCAGCAACGCCCACACCTGCCTTCTGCAAGCCTATTGAGGGCAAGGGTCCATCTGGTGGCAGGATCCCCATATTCCCAGACAAAGTGCAGGGCTGTGAAGAGTTCAGTCTTGCAGTCGGAGGCGGGGACTTGAAGCCCAACTCTGCCACCAGCCAGTTCCCTGCTTTCCCTGACAATTTAAGCTCTCTCCATCTGTGTTCTCCTAAGGTGAGCTACTAAAATCCCTGCTTCCCAGAGCCGTTTAGAGGGCCGAGAGCCTCGGTGCCAAGTTCTCACCAGAGCGTCTAGCATTCCGTCACAGTCAGCATTCCAGAAGCAATCTGGTTGATATCAAGGGGTGTTGCTTTACGTTGAGCCTCTCCAGGGCAGGGGCCATGTTTCCTATTTCCAGCCCCTATTTGAGTTTCTCAGCACACAGGAGATCTCAGTATCTGCTGGCTGAATTAATGACCAACAGTCGGTGCCTAATAAATGCTGACCGAGTTGACTTGAACCCCATTTCACCCTGCGGTTTGAAGGTTATTGCTCTGGGAGAGAACAGGGTAGTCGGAGAGATGTTCTCACGTGGTGATTCCATATGGGGTAGATTAAAATGTGCACACCATTTCTGGTTGAAAGGACAGAGACCGAGGGGAGCACCTGCAGCGCGTGAGAGCCAGAGGGGGCCTTGGGATCACCCGGTGCCGCCCTTGATTCACGGAGGAAGGAAGGCGAGGCCGAGAAAGCAGGAAGGGACTCCGTTAACCGATGGCAATTTCGAGCCAGGTGAGGCATCAGGTGAATTCTGACTTTAATGGACGTATCTGATGTCTGTCCTCTCCTGAGGAACACGGAGGGTGAACACTATATATATATATATATATATATTTTTTTTTAAAAAGGACCTCCTTTCTGTGTGAGGAGGGGAAGTGGTGGGAGCAGCCACCGTGGATAAATATGAAATGCTTCCCCCTGGAGCTCAGAACCCTCTCGGCCGGCTGTTCTGCCTCCTTGAGGGCGAGACTGTTCATACCATTCCTCTACTGGAGACCCCTTACCAGGCTTCTAGGTGCTTCTCAGACCCAGCCCAGCAGACGCCTCCTCCCTGGCTGGGTCCTGGCCTCTCCCCGGCTTGAGCAGTGCCCAGAGAGGAGAAGTGCCGGGATGGGATCGAGGTGGGGGCGGCGGGGGTGGGGGGGAACCTGGGGGAGCTGTGGATACTCAGGCGCAACTTTCCTAGAAGACGCTCCTAGCACCGCAGAGGATCAGCAGACATGCTGTAATGTGGCAAGACACCCCCAGGGGGCAGGGTGGTGCTAACTAAGGTCAGTCTCAGACCTTGGACTTGGAGGGCCCAAGAGGAAGGCTTGTCCAGCATTTTGTTCAGGAGGGTCCCTCAGCATCCTCCCTGACATGCAGTCTCCAGCCCCTGCTAGACACCCTGTGACGGGGATCTCACTACTCCACGGCTGCTCTCACTGCTTTAACCCCACAGTGAGCCAAGGTCCACCTCTTGGCAAATTCCCCACTCTTGGTCTAAGCCTTGTCCACACACAGACTCAGTGCCATCCTTAACAGAAGCAGTGTAGACAGTGGATAGAGCCTGGGCTCTGGAGTCAGATAGAAGTGGGCTCACCTTGCAGGATCTAAGGGGGAGATTCCACCACCTGGCGGCTGTGTGACTTTGGCTAGCTCTCCAACCTCTCTGAGCCCCACAGCTCTCCAAAGGAGGTGGCACTACCCGCTTCACTGGGTGGCGGTGAGAGCATTCAATGAAATTCCTCCGACACTGCCTCACTCAGACACCTGGACCTCCTCCCTCCCCTGAGTGTAGGGCTTGCTGTCTGGAGGGCCCAGGTAGTGCTGGTCTTCTCTGCAGGATGGGCTCTGCGGGCAGGTGCACAGCCTCACAGAGCCAGGGTCTGTCTGTGCCCAGAGGGTGGGGCTGGGACCCTGGGACCCAGGGGGTGGCTTGGGGCGGGGGGGGGTTCACTCCTAACAGTGTCCCCCAACCTCCTCCAAATGAAAATAAAAAATAGTCTTCTTTGAAAAGGACAATTGCTACTATCCCAGTCGTAAGTAAAGTATGAAGGAAAGCGTTTTTATAAAACTTTGCGTTTTTTTGTGGGTCCGTCTGTAACGCACCGTTCTAAGCAACACCGGGGTGCCCGCTTTGAAAACACAGCTTTAACACAAGTGTCCTGATACTGCTTCCGACCGAATGCCACCCCTCAGCTCCCTCCGTAAACACTCTCTGGGGAAGGAGCTAATGCAGGAAGCCCCAGCTGTGGCCTGTGTGGTGACCCCAGAGACCACCCTGTCCTGCCCTTTGTTCTCCCAGCTGCAAACTCATGAGGTCGGTCTGTTGCCTCTTCTCCCCTGGGTGGGTCAGCATGGAGGGGCCGCCTAGGAGAGGGGGCCCAGGGTGACCAGGCAGGGTGGGGTCATGTGCCCTTGGACACATGCAGCGTCCTTTCCCTGGGAAGTGGAGGTGTGAGGCTGTTTGTCCTGTGAAAGGACAGGAGCACTGGCCCGGGGGTCAGGAGGTCTGGGTTGAAGACCACATCTGCCCTGACCCTGCCGTGTGATCCTGGGTAAGAGCCCTTTCTGGGCCTCAGTTTCCCCCAAGACTGTTAGATGAAGGACCTGGGACCTGATGTTCTGTCCTCTGAAAATCATGCTTATGTGGCCCATGCAAGTTACCCGTCACAAAGAAGGCACCCCCTGCAGAACCCACATTCCACCCCCCCCCCCCAGGAGGCTGGGCTGGCCTCCACGGAGTGGCCAGGTAGGCTGGGCAGGGGCAGAATTCCTGGATAATTAGCCAGCAGGGAGGGGGCCTCAGGCATGAATGGGTCCACAGACTGACCACAATAGAGCGGCAACCAGGCACCAGGGCCTGTCAATAATTCATTGCTTTCCCCCTGGGAGCCCGTGTCAAGTGCCCAAGGTCTGGCCAGGCCTCCGCTGCTCTCCTGGCTCCTGAATTATTCAGAAGTCCCAGGAGACTGGCACCTGCATCAGGCCATCCCCCCCGCCCCAAAGGTTCTGGACAGTTCTGGACAGGTGAAGGGGGTCACACAAGATCCTGTGGACCCAGCACCTTGTTCTCACAGGAGGCCCACGGTTCCTGAAGGAAGACCTCGTTCAAGGTGGGCCAGGCAGACTACCATGTCTCTTCCTCCTGGAAGTCCCTACAGCCACTGGGTAAGGGGCCAGTGTCCAAGCCACCCTCTACTTCTAGAGCAAGTCTTTCTCTGAGATAGGTGGTAATGGGCTCAGGGCCATGAATCCTGTTTCTCATACCAGCTTCCTTTACCTCAGTTTCCCCGACTGCCTCAATCATGTGACCTGGCTCTCACCCTGGAGGGTGCCATGAGTTCTTCAGAGAAGAAAGGCCATTTGGATTTCTGCTTCCAGACCCTTCCACCCTGCATACCTTCTGCCTCCTGACCCCATTCATTCATTCATTCATTCCACAAAGTATTTGGGGGCGTGCTCGGGGCCAGGTGTGACAGGTGTGGCTTTGCTGGCTGGTGAGCCCGGTGCGAACCCCAGAGGCTTCCCCTCCGTTCGGCTGCCCCTTGGGAAGCAGACTGCAACTGCAGGGTGGGCAGACCTGGGCCCCACCGACTCCGAGTACCTTGCCCTCCCACGCCGGCCCCCAAGCTGGCCTGGGTCAGGATCGACTCTGTCTGTGCTCTCCACGAGACGGGCACCCCTTTCCCCATCCCAGCCCTGTAGCCAACAGTGTTTCAACATTCCATGGGCTTTCCGAGGAAATGAGAGGACCCTCTCCCTTCAGGCCCAGACCTCCCTGGGAGGGGTTTCCTGCCTCCTCGTGGGTGGGTCAGGGAGGATGGGAAGAGAGGAAGAGGGGAGAATTAGGTTAGAATCTCTCCTCTGTCTCCTCTGGCATTTTAGAACAACTGATTGAAGCCTGAAGTTTCGGCGTACTCACTGGGATGGTGTTCAGTTTCTCAATTTAACAAATATTCTTTGATTTGTTTGTAGCCAGGATTTGGCTATTTCTAAGGGTTTCCAGCATTTTGGGGGCTGTCTAGCGGCTTCGCTGGAAACAACGTACCGATCTCTTTCATGTCTGTGGTTTCTACAATCGCTGCTCACAAATCCTGGTTTCTGGAAGGTCCAGGATTAGGAAGGAGATGAGGAAGCAGACAGCCTTACCCCGGCCCTTCCACTGTCCCGTGGCCTCACTAGCCTCTCTGAGATTCAGTTTCCCTACCTGTGCAGCAAGGGTTGCCCTGGCTGACTTCTGAAGCTTCCGGAAGCTCTGACATCTGCGTGTGGGTCCTTGCTGGGGTGCCTGGATGTCTCTCCTGGCCCCCAGCTTCCAATTCTTCGTTTTCCACACCCACTTCGGTCTGCGTGTGGGCCCTTCTCTGTTCCTATTTCTTCTGTCCTCACAGGTCACCTGATGTCTCATCCCAGGGAAGAAGGTTTTGCTTCCTCTTGGGGGCTCCTGGTGGGGTATCTCACTAACTTCTCTTGTGGATACCAGAAGCAGCTGCCTGAATGATGTGCCACCCCAAGAGGCCAAGGGGAGGCCTCTCTGCCCTAAATTTCTCCCCTGTGGGCCTGCCAGCAGGCTGAAATTCCCATACCCCATGCTCAGCTGAGATGTCGTGGGCTTCCAATAAAAACCACAGAATCCTTGAAGTCTATGTTGTTCAGTCCATCTCAATCCAACACCCCCTTACAACATCATGGTCCACTCTCTGCTTGGCCTTTCCCAGTAATGGGGAGCTCGTTACTTCCCAAGAGCTCATTGGTTGGAGAGCTCAAGCTACCTTTCAGCTGTCTACTGTCTCCCAGCAATGCACCCTCGTCCTGGTCCTGCCTCTGGAAATGGCAGAAAACTTTCTTGGGGAACAGGCATGGTGACTTAGTCTCTCATTTTAGTACCTCTAGTGACCACCACAGTGTCTGTCTGGTACAGAATATTTGCTCAGTAAGTGTTTGGTGAGTGACTAGAAGAGTGGGTGGACGGATGGGTGGATGGATGGATGGATGGATGGATGAATAGATGGAAGGATGGACCGAAGGATAGATGGAAGGATGGATGGAAGGATGGATGGAAGGATGGAGGGATGGAAGAATGGACAGAAGGTTGGATGGAAGGATGGACAGAAGGATGGATATATAGATGGATGAACATGTCCTCTATGGTTTTCTCCTCCAGTTCTCATCCTCTTGTCAGATTTAAAGTCCCTTCCCTTGGCAACCACAAAGAGCTGACTACTGGTATTCTCTCCAACCAGCATGAGGGCATTGGAACCCTCCTCTCTCAACGCCCCTGCTCTGATTGTCCTCCTTCTATTAAAATTACCTAGGATTATGTCCCCCCTTTTTTTATTTGTAGTCTCCTCCCGCTGTTGAGTAATGCACTCTCAGTGAGTAGTATTTCCATGTTTTTCTGGACATGTTGCTCTTCAGCCATGACACCCTCTAGCTGGTATAAAAGCAATTGGTTTTTGACCCCCCAAATGGGACTTTACATTTCTTATGTGCAGCCACCATTCCAGACTCCTCAAGTCATTCTGAATTCTGAGAAGGATGGGCACTACTTTTACTGAACCCTTTGTAGTGATTGTGCTCATGTCATAGGCGTGTTCATTGAAGAATGTAAGCTCCATGAGGGCAGGCACTCGCTATCCTCAGCACCTAGTTCAGTGCCTGACACACAGTGGGCACTTAGTTAACATTTGGGGAATGAATGAATGGACATCTATATCCTTTAATTCTCACAGCTTCCTTTGAGATAAGTACCTACTCTTTCTACACGTGAATATATCAAACACAGAGAGGTTATATAACCAGTTCCGGGTCACACAATAGATGACTGAACTGGAAATCTGAGGTGAGGCTTGCCTGACTCCCAAACCACCACACCAAACTGCCTCAGAGCCTCTCGTCCTCCCCGGGTATTGTCCTCAAGTTTGTCCTCAAGGCTACAGATGGCCCATTATATTATCTGCCATTATATTAACTCCTCTGCTGGGTAACTGTCACCCAGGATGGTGTAAATGGGGAGACTTACAGAAGGGGACAAGAAGCTGAGGTGGGGCTGGGGACAGAAAGGGTGAAAGGGAGGATGGGGTGTTCTTGGCTGACAATGGTTGGGAGGGCTGAAGGACTCCGAGGACAGCATGAGAGGGCAAGGAGGGGGGTCTTTGATGATCAATCCAGGGTAGGCTGGGGGTGTGAGTCGCCTTTTAAACCCAAAGGAGAGAGCAGCCCAAGGAGAAGGGCAGGCCCCCAGCCCCTTAGGGCCCCACCTCTCCCACCCCACACTTACTTGTTGCTGAAGACTTTGCTATAGTTGAAGATCTGAATCTCCAGTATCTCATTGCTGTCAATGCTGCTGGCCACTGGCCACCGGAAGGTCTAGGAAGAGAGAGAGACAGCTGTGGTCTTAAATGGAAATGACAGGGAGGGGTATGAGGAGCAGGAGGGGGATTCCTTAAAGGTAGCCCTTCACATCGGCCCAGTGCTCCACAGGAATAAGTTTCACATCTAGAATCTCATTTCATTCCAACCAGCACCTTGTGACCCATTCCTCTTTCAAAGATGGCGCACAGAGAAGTCTAGTGACCTTCCCAAGGTCATATGGTAAGTGGAAGAACCGAGGGCTGACCAGGACTTCTGACTCTCAGCCCAACGCCTCGGGCATGCTCTGGAGTGGGTGGTGCAGCCGGGCGGGGGAGGCTGGGCTCTGGGGGAACAGCAAGGATTGTGGGAGTGGGCTTGTTTTTTGCTGCGCGCCGAGTGGAGTTGTAAGCTTCCAGCTCTCTCCTGCCAGAATCACGCTGGCCAGTCCAGGCTCTGCTTTGAGTGGGAGGTCCTGGGCTCCCCCATTAAGGTCAAATCACCCCTCCCACGGGTGATGTTAACTTTGGGGACAGATCTCAGCTGTGATCAGGGTCAGGCCCACAGAAGAGGGACAGCCTGGTTCCAATTCCCTGTTTCTAAATTTACTCTCACCACTTCTGTCTTGGCTTCCTCATTAAATCGATTAATAATGATGAGCAGGAAGCTGAGTGGGATTTTTCCTGATGCCCTAGAAATGGCACTGTGGGCCCAAAGCCGGGGCCAAGGGTGCTAAGTACCCCATGGTCTAAAGACAGCTGCTGAGAGAGAGGCAGGCACCTCCCTCAGGGCTTCCCCGAGGGCCTGCTGCCGCCACCCCCCACCCGACCACCACCCTAGCCCTCCTTCTTCCTGGGATGTAAAGAAGACCGGGGAAGGGAAAGTTGGCCACGGTCATATCCTAGGCACAGTGTTTTTGCGGCACCTTGCCGGGAGAATTGTTCAGAGAGACTGAGGCACCTTCAGGAAGGGGACCCGGGCTGCAGGGGGTAGATGTGGAGGGCCTGAGCCGGCGTCCTGCCCCACTCCATGTGCCGAGCCACCACAAGCCTGACAGAAGCGAGGTGTCAGGCTGGAGTAGCAGACCTTTCTGGACCGGACTTTTGGATGACTGAGAATGACCAGAAAGCTCTGAGGTCTGTTCCCGAAGCCGTGAAGAGATGGTATCCAGGGGGATTTTGACAGAACAGGTGGAAGGTGGTGACTTTTAAATTTGTTTCATGTTTCTACCCCACCGAAGCCAGACTGCTCGATAGGCTAGAAATAAATAGTAACGATTGTAATCTTAATCAGAGCTGCCATTTAGAGAGAACTTTTCATTATGCAGGGGGTGTGAATGCTTTAGATGCACTAATTCACTGAATACTCCAGCCCAAGAGGCTGCTCCTGTGTTCTCTTTTTTTTTTTTTTTTTAATGTTTATTTATTTTTGAGACAGAGAGAGACAGAGCATGAACGGGGGAGGGTCAGAGAGAGAGGGAGACACAGAATCGGAAACAGGCTCCAGGCTCTGAGCAGGCAGCACAGAGCCCGACGCGGGGCTCGAACTCACAGACCGCGAGATCGTGACCTGGCTGAAGTCGGACGCTTAACCGACTGCGCCACCCAGGCGCCCCATCCTGTGTTTTCTTTTTCGAGAAGCCAGGTCTCACAGGGGTAACATGATTCAGAGAACTCTGTTGGTGGTGGCTGAGCAGGCTCAGGGGCGGCAGGGGCGGAGGGGGGGGGGGGTTGGCTCTGAGAACTCGCCCCGCAAGCCATTCTGAAGCTTCCTTCCCCCAGACTGGGGACAAGGGGGACTGGGAGGCACCGGGCCAGCTTGGCAGGTCAATACCCGATGTGGACAGACCTGTCTCGGGAAAATGGCCCCACATCCCTCTCTTCAGTCCCGGGGAGGATTCGGCTGGAGTGGGCAGGTGAGGGAGGGAGAAGCAGCGGAAAGAGAGGGGGTGGAGGCTGAGGAGGGAGAGGGTTCTGAGCTGGGCCTGGGGAGGATTTTGGAGGCCATGGACACAGAAGGAGGGCAGGATGAGAGGGCAAGCCCGGCCCCGGGCCCGCAGGCCTCATTAAGCAGCTTCTGCCCTGCTGTCTGGATGCCTCGAGCTTGGCCAAGTATGTGGTTTCCTTAATGAAGTTGCTTTTAATTGAGCTGCAGGGAAATAAGCCAGATCGTGAATTCAGGCCCAACTCATTAGCCACGGTGCTGAGGGGAGAGGCCTGGGGAACCTCCAAGGTTCCGGTTTCCCTGGGCTGAAGGGGGCAGGGGTGTTTGGTCCACCTGAGGGTGTGTGGGTGGGATCTTGGGCTTTGGAAGGAGAGACAGATTAGGAGAAAAAGGACATGACTGTGGAAGTGGGACCGTGACAGGGAGGGGTGTTGAGCAGTGACATTAACAAAGTGACCACGAAGGATCAGCAGAAGTCATCTCGAGGAAAAGGGACCCAGACAAGGAGGCTGCTTGAGACTCCTGCTTGCCTACCCCTAGGCACGGACTTGCCTAGTGACTGGGGTGCGGTTTACCGGGTCACGGGGTGACAGGAACACCAAGCTGGTCGTCACGGGCCCTTGATGCACAGAGAGCAGGGGAGTCCGGGCGGGCCGGGGAGCGGGGCGTCGGCAGCCGGGTCTGCCGAGGAGACTCCACAGGATGGGCCCCGGGGCACAGCTTGGGGTGCCCTTTCCGGGATTGATCAGGGGTTGCCCTTTCCAGAACTGATCACATTCAGTGCTTCCCAGAAGGAGCCCCAGGAGGAGGGAACAGGAGGAAGCAGATGGTCAGGTGAGGCTGGGGTCAGGGGACAGGGAGCGTGGACGCCAGGGACCAGGGCCGTCCAGAGGCTTTCACGTGGGAAGAGCCGGCCTAGTCCCCAGGGAGTCCTCGGGCCAGCCTCACTCGCTCTTCCCGCCCCTCACCTCTCTGGCTCCCATGTCCGCCCACCCCCCTTCTCTGTCCTCCTCTCCTGCTTCCCTGCTTTCTTCTCCGCCTCGCCCCCATTACCAGCCTCTCTCAGTCCCTGTCCTTCCCTCAGTGGTTCTCCATCCTGCCTGTGCACAAAATCACTTCCAGAAGTTTTTAACCATCCCGCTCTGCCTCTGGAGGTCCGGGTGCGGGATGGTAGGCGCCTCTAGGTGCTCCCCCGTGAATCCAGGTCTGAGGCCCCCTGCTGGAGGGAAGGACCCTCCCGGGACAGTGAAACCCCAGCGTCTTCTCCCTCCCCCACCGCCATGAGGCGGAGCAGGCAGGCTGTGTCCAGCTAAGGGAAAGGACTTGGGGCCCCGGGAGCTCTTTGCTGTTCCCGCTTGGCCTCTTCCAGAAGCAGAGGCCTGGTGTTTGGTCCGCGTCTAAGTGTTCCTCGGCTCTTCCCTCCATTTTCACTTTTCTTTGGTGAAAACTTTTCCGTGGCTGGCCCACTGCTTCCCCAAATAGGTCTACATCCCCCTCCCCGGGACTCACATCTCCCTGGCTGTGACCCACGCGGCATTTCCAGCCACCTCCCTTCACGCAGCAAGTACCTACTGAGCCCCGGGAAAGGCAGTGAAGGACGTGCCCTGTGTCACTTCTCTCAGCCCCTCTGACAACCAAGAGGGTAGTCCCGGAGGTGCCGCCAGTTAACTGTGTGACCGAAGGCCACCCCTGGCTCTGTCTCAGCCTCGGCTCCCTCGTCGATAAAACAAACGACGGCCACACTATCTCCCTCACGGGGCTGTTGAAAGAACCCAATGACACCACCCAGGTGGATTTTGTAAAGCGACAACACAACACTGCAGAAATCCGAGGCGTGGCTTATTTTGTTTGGTCGCGTTTTTCCCCCGTGGGGACTTTCGACCTGTCTGGGGCTGACCCTCACCCCTCCCTGACCCTCCGCGGCCTCTCCCTCTCCCTCCATCACTTTCTGCCTTGGCCTGTGGGTTTCCCCTTTCTCTTTTACCAGAAAAGATGTCGTTTCTCATGGCCTCCTCAGTTTTGCTGTTACTTCCTCCCCAGTGGAGGGTGTCGTGCTCAGATGTGTATGGAGAATGAAGCAAGACCAGAGTGGGAGGTTTGGGGGTCTCAGGAGCTCCCGGGCCTGTGCCCCCGGAGAGCATGTCTGGGTAGAACGAGGTACTTCTCCGAGCACTTTCCGCTAAGAACCGAGGCTCACAGCGACGTGGCCAAGACGGGATTCTTTTACACATGGGGAAGCGGAGGGCGTGAGCCGTGTCATAGGGCACACAGGCAGTTGGTGGCAGAGGCAGGATTTGAACTCAAGTCTCCTGATACTTAGCTCAGGGTTTGACCCACCAGCGAAACCAGGGAGATTCGCTGAGGGGGTCTGTGGCACTGACAATCCTTCTAGATCGACAGGAACAAGAACGTTTATTTATTGAGGGCTGACCATGCGCCAGGATTCGGCTACATGCCTCATACACATTACATAATTTAGTTCCCATTTTGCAGATGAGGGAACTGAGGCTCAGACAGGATTGGCCCAAAGTAAGTCAGCTGGTAAGTGGGAATGCAGCTTAGTATTTGAGATTACGGTTAGACCCTCTCAGAAGTCAATTACTAGGTAAAGGAGTCCAGGCTACCCTGCTGGAGAGACCATGTAGTGAGAGGTCCTGGAGAACGTGCGGACACAAGGAGGCCCAAGGTGCCCCAGACAACAGTCAGCACCGACTGTGCTCCCAGCCGGACGCAGAGGAACTGCCCAGCTGAGCCCAGTCCACTCACACAAGCGTAAGAAACACTAGAATGTGGATATCTCAGTCCCTGGATTTGGGGCTGCTTTGTTCCACAGCACTAGCTAACTGTGACACTCTCTCGAACGCATGCCAATCCCTCGAACAGTCAGACTCACGTCAGGGAGGCCTGGCAACGGTGGTGGACCTGTGCTCCCTGCCCTCCACCCACTGATGCTTTGCTCCCTCTCCTTCTGTTGCCCCAAGAACTCCAGGGATAGCCTGACTGCTGCTCTCCGAGCAGTTCAGAGCATGAGCAGAGTGGACAGGCCTAGTTTCTTTCGTCTTGTTCATGGAGGTGTCCCTACATCTGGCACAGGGCCTGGGACACAGGAGGCACTCAACAAACGGACCTCGACTGGCTGGCTGGGCCGCGGCACTGCTCCCTGCTGGCGGGTGAGCGCGGGTGGGTTAGTTCACCTCTCCACACCTCAGCTTGCTCTTCTGTAAAGTGAGGGTGACCGTCACAGTACTGTTTCTCTGGGGTTACCGCGAGGCTGGGGCAACACGGCCCAGAGCCTGGCCCAGGGTAAGAGTGCAACCAACATGGCCGCTTATTAATGTGATTCGTCTCGTATCGTTAGTTCCAGGAGCCGGGGGCAAGGCCTGGCATTGTTGGGCATGGCACTCTAGGAACTGCAGGAGGCTCCTGAGAAGAAAGGGCCTCCCCCCAGCCTGAGACGGCACTGGCACGATTTTCTTTCCGTGGCCACAACAGCTGAAAGTTGTGCCTTCTATTTCTGGAGGTGCCCTGAACATGAGTGACCCAGAGACTGGGCCAATTTAAGATTCCACACCACGTCAGCATCTAAACACTGTGGGGGACTCAGACAGCAGCTAGGCCAAACACTGCCACTCAAGATGTCACGGGCCAGGAAGCCGCATGCAAATGTTTCCCGAGCACCTTCTGGGTTTGCTGAGCACCTCCTTGCTCAAGGCTTTGTATATGGCAGTGTGGGCAATACAGAGTGCAGGCATGTTTCCTAGTTCTTTGGGAGTTCCTGGATAGTTCTGGAGACACCCACGGACCTGAAATCGCCACCCATGATAGGAACACTGACAACAGTAAGGTGGCAAGTGTTAGGGGCAGAAGGGGGAAAGGAGGAACCCTGGCAGGAGGAGGGGGTCTCAGGATCCTCAGGAATGAGGAGCTGTGACCTGGTTCGACAGCTCCAGGCTTGGGCCCGACCTGGCAGGTGCTGGCCGGGGCGGCAAAGTTTTGCCTCCTATCAGCCCTGGCGATCTAGAACCCATGGAAAGGTTTCCCTGATGCAGGACGGAGAATGACCTGGATTCTCCTGAGCTTCCCTCACTGACTAGGTCTGGAAACAACCCCAATCAGCAAGACAATGAACTTAAAGGGACAGTCCTCTAGATTTGAGGGGGGGCGGAACTGGAGCGTGTTGCAAAGCTTTAGGAAAGAGATTGTTTGGCAATGTGAAGACCCAAGACTCAAGCTGGGTTCATTCTTATGTTCGTTCTTTTGCGTGGCAATATTCCCTGTGCCCTGTGCTGGGTACCGGGCCAGCGATGAACCAGTCAGGTGCATTCCTGGCCCCATGGAGCTCACAGCCCGTGACTTCCAGGGACAAGCAAAGTGGGCAGGTGAGGCCAGCCCCTGTCCCCCACCCCAGGCTGATGACTTCTCCCTCCTCTGGGTTCAGAAGACCCGTGGTCTACCTTTGTCTACACCGGGTCCATCTCCCCACTGGACTGAGCCCCTCGAAGGTAGGACTGAGTCGCATTCACTCTGCAAGTGACCAGGGGCTCTGGAGTCACATAGACTTGGGTTTAAATCCTGGCTTAGACCCAGGCTTGGGGTGGGCTAGGGGGACCACTCCCATTCCTCCAGGGCAGGGGCCTCTGCTAGCTACTGGCCTGGCATAAAGGCTCATGTTCTCTCTCTCTCTCTCTCTCTCTCTCTCTCTCTCTCTCCCCTCCCTCCTTCCCTCCCTCCTCCGGAGCTGTAGGTTAAATGCAGGATCTCAGGTTCCAGCCTCAGGGAAAGGAGACACCTTGTCCAGGTTCTGTTTCCACCCATTGTTGTCCGAAGCATTGTCTTTCTTCCACGGCCACCTCCTCCCCACTCAAGTTCCTCAGCCCAGCCTGCAGCAGCCCCTCTCACCCTTGTCTGAGCACAGAAGGGAGAGACATTTGCTGTCTTGTCTTTTATTTCATTTTTCAGCCATGTGACTATTCTACAAGGTAGTGCGAGGAATACATCCCATTTTACAGAAGGGGAATCTGGGGCCCAGCCCAAGGTCACAGAGTTTGTAAATACCTCAGTGAGGACCGTAGCTCGGTTCTCATGACTCCCCGGCCAATGCGCTCTGTACCTCCCTGAGCTGGTTCCTAAGGCCCCGGGCACGGTAAGCAAGTGTGAGAAAAGAGACTTTCTGAAAAGCCAAGATGCCTTCAGAAGTTTTGCGAGGGGTAGATGAGGTTCTTTTTCCAAGTTTGTTCTGGAACCACAGACAGGCTGATTCTTTCAGGGACCAGCAAGAGAGTTCATGACTTGCCCACCCCAGTCTGCAGAGACAGGTGTAAGCATGGGTGCCCTTCAAGGCTCTCTTTGGGGGCTGAGCTGACCCAGGCCCTGGGGCCCTCCCTGAGTAGGGGGTGGGGGGGCTGCCTTCCCTGCTTCGTGGGGGTGCGCTGCTGGCCACTTGTCAGAGGGAGGGGTGGTGGCAGGGGGCACGGAAGGACCCAGTAAGGCCTTGCAAGGGTGGTGGGAGGGTCAGGCCCAGGAGCAGCTTCCGGCAGCTGCATCCACAGAGGATTCATAATCTAATCTGAACATGAACTTCGAACCCTGGCTTTGCCTGGCCCCATTCCACCAAGTGCCGGTGGGCTCCCCACTGTGACAACCAGAAGCTTCCCAGTCAGCTCGCGAGTGGGTGGAATGTTCCCCAGGTGAGGACCACTTCTCCCCAGCTTGGGGCTACTCTCTGACTCTGGCCGTGTGCTTTTGCTCATTACTCCCTGGCTTCTGTGCGCCGCCCCCCCCCCCCCCCCCCCCGCCCCACCATGGAACCAGAGGTTCCCCCGTGGCCACGTTCCTACGTGGATTCTCATGTGCTGTCAAGCTGCTTCCCCCTCTGGAGTATCCTAGCCTGTCACACAGGAGGCACTCAGAATGGGGCGCCATGTCGTGTTGGGGCCAGAGGGACTGACTCTCCACCTGCCCCATGTCGAGCGGCATCGGGAAGAGAGAGGACACGGTGATTAACTTTGAATGTCATGTATACCTGTGGCTCAGGTATCCTGGGTGCCGTGAATGGAAAGGGGTGGTAGTGCCCTTGGAAGGGGCATCAGGTTGCTCACTGGCTGAGGCCTGGGCGAACAAGTCCCCTGGGAGACGTGATGAGAAGGAGGCAGTCAGACGCTCTGCCTGGACGACTGGGGGCAGAGGCCCAGGGGGCCTGTGTCTTCACGCAACCAGTCTCTCCTCTCGGAGCCCTGACTGAGGAACTGGGGAGGGGAAGGGAGCATAGGTTGCACAGCCGGGCCAGCCTAAGGCCAGGATGCTGGCTTAGTATGCAGTAATGGGTCCACCTTTGCCATCATCCTTCATTCTGTTCATCGTTTGACAATAACTTCATATCCATCATTAGCCCCATTTGACATATGGGTAACAGAGGCTTAGAACCTAAGGCTGAAAGTCACACAGCCAGGAGGGGAGACCTCCAGAACAGAATTCTCCCTGGGGAGGGCAGAGCCTGCAGGCGGTGATGGCCAATGGCTGCTTTTGAGCGCAGGAGAGAAGGTCAAGTGCTTGCTTCTCTGTGCCTGTGGCTCTGGGCCTACAGACACAACCACACTGTGTGGGATGGGCCCAATGCGAGGAGGAGACAGGGGTTCTGGGTGGCCCCTCAGCCTGGTGGCGTCTCAGCTAAATACCAGCATCAAAGGGAAGAGTCTGCCATGAGGCCCTTCCCAGTGCAGTTGAGCCAAACGCGAGAAGCAAAGCCCAGGAAAGTAGGGGCAAGCTATTCTGGGGGTCACAGTAGAGCTTTCGTTTCAGGCCAGGATGGTAACTTAAGACTGCTGGTTCTCACCCCAAAATCAACCCTGGAGAAACTATGGAAGCCAAAGGGAAATACGGATTCTAGGAAGTAATAAACAACTGTGAGAACACGAGACCAAAGCCTCTTTGAGCAGATCTGTGGATCTGTGTGGGAGGAGGACGGAGGCTGCCCAGCAGAAGAGGTTGGGGAGCAGATTCAGCAGTAGGATAGCAGGTGGGAGAAAAATCTTCCTGGATTCTGCGCTGACCAATCCCTGCCATCACCTTCGGGCGATCACTGCCTGCTCCTTTACTCATGAAATGGTGACGACAGCCCTACTGCGATGACGAAAATAGGTGGAGGGGCGCCTGGGGGGCTCAGTTGGTTAAGCGTCCGACTCTCGCTTTCGGTTCAGGTCACGATCTTGCAGTTGCGCGGGTTCGAAGCCTGCGTGGGGCTCTGCGCTGATGGAGCAAAGCCTGCTTGGGATTCTCTGTCTCCCTCTCTCTGCCCCTCCCCGACTCGCACTGTCTCTGTCTCTCTCAAAATAAATAAATAAACTTTAAAAAAAAGAGAGAGAGAAAGAGAGAGAATATGTGTTCATGGACCTCCTCTCAGCGAAACCCCAAAGCTACTTTGTTAAAAAATCTAGCCTGCTTTCTGTGAACCATGCTTCTCCTTAAAGTCTTAGAGATGAGATCCTGCCTGTTTCTGCGGTGACTGGGGCGCCCCTGGTACTCATGCCTGCCCTTCAACCCTTAGGGCCTGACCCAGCTGACCTCTGATGCTTCCCCAATACAGAGTGACTGATACCATGAGCACTTGAATAGGGCAAAGTAAATAGACCCTTGGAGAGACATCTCTTAAAGAGGCAAGACCATGCGCTGAACGGTATATTCCAACTGAAGCACGATCATTAGAACAAAATGGACCATTTTGGCATAGATTCGCAATATAAAACAAGAACAAGGGATCATAAGAAAAAAAGAACAAATTAGTAAATTGGAAGATCATTTTGAAGAACTCTCTCAGAAAACAGCAGCAAAAGACTGGTAGACAAAAAAAAACCCATAAAAGCTAAGAAATGGCAGCTAGATGTTCAAGTGGTGGCATCTGATAATAGGAGTTGCAGAGGAGAGAACAATATAAAAACTGAAAGGAAGGAATATTTGAAAAAGAATAATGGAGACAGGATTTTCTATAATAAGTGAAAGATGAAAAGCCTTGGATTTGAAAAGAGCTCACAAAATAGTGCAAAACAGGAAAGATAAGAAACCCCGCAGTTAGACACATTATAATACAATTTGAGAATATCAAAGATAGAATTATACTTTCTTTTCCAGAGAGAAAGAAAAGATCCCGCACAAAGGTACAAGAGCCAGATGGCCATCAGGCTTCTCAACAGTAACAGGCACTGATGGTTTTGAAGTTGTAAAGGAAAGAATTTTGAGCCTCGAATTTTGTATCTAGTGACAGTCTCACTGAGATCTGAATAAGAAACTGTCCTCAGATTTACAAAGCTTTAGAAGGTTTGCTACACAAAGACCCAATTTGAAACCGCTTTTAGGGGAAGTACTCAAATACGAAGAAAAACAATGCCAAGAGAGGCTTCAAGAGATAGGAGAAGTAAAAGTGATCAGATATCTTGGTAAAAAGACTACTACTGTCCTCAAAAAGAAAAAGAAGGCTTGGACAAATAAAAGAAAAGGAGAAGACACATTCATAAGAACCTAGAATGAAAACTGTATAATTTAGGGGCATTTGGGTGGCTCAGTCCATTGGGCTTCTGACTCTTGGTTCCAGTTTGGGTCATGATGGCAGGGTCGTGGGATTGAGCCCCGGGTTGGGCTCCATACTGAGCATGAAGCCTGCTTGAGATTCTCTCTCTTTCTCTCTCTCTCTCCCTCTGCCTGTCTCCCCCACTTGCACTCTCTCTCACTCTCTAAAAAATGTATAATCCAGACTGTGTGGGCTGAGGAAGGGAAATCAAAGAGACATAGGAGAGTATTACAATACTTGTCATGATAGGGGGAGCTATAATTACCGATTTGTTTTTCAGCCATGGACAGAGATACATAAACATGACTAAGGAATGGTGACTGCCTGGGAAACAAACATAGAAGGTATAACTTTTCACCTCACAAAAGAAAACCTGATCTAGCCAATGGAAAGCTGGAAAGGAGAAAACAAAACAACAAACAAAAAGTTCAGTAAATGGAAAATATAAAATAAAATGATAGTAGAAATAAAAATAGCGATTACAATAATAGCAATTACAATAGATGTAAATGAAAAAAGCTAATCAAAGCACGAGATTCTCATATTGGGTGAGAAAAATTAATCTAATAATGCAAGCCCTAAAAAGACACACTTGAATTTAAAAGCATAGAAATATTGAAAATGGAAACATGAACAAAGATATACCAAGAAAATAAAAGAATTAAAAAAGATATACCAGGCAAGTGAACCAAAATTAGCTGAGATAGTAATCTTAACATCTGATAAAATAGAAAGTAATGGAAAAAATACTGTAAGAGACAAAGAAGGATATTAAATACCAGTAAAAGGAAAAATAAGCAAGTAGACATAGCCATCAAGAACATATAGAACTTACTAGTAATACAGTTTCAAAGCACATCAAGGAACAACTGACAGCCACAGGAAGAAACACACAAATCAACAATTGTAGAAGTGGGTTTCATTGCAATCATTTTTGAAACTGATAGATCAAGTAGAGAAAAATAAAGCAGAATATGTGAAGAACCGAATAGTATAACTATGAAGACTGAACTTACATCATACAAGCTTGAAGTGACATTGTTCTCTCTAGAGAATCCTGCACTGAACACATTCCTTGTAGGCAGAGGGACCATTTATGACCATGAATAGAGGCCATCACCGTGGTCTCAATAAATTCCAAAGGATCAGTATCATACAGACTGCTTTTGACCATCACGAAATAAAAGTAGAAATAAAAAAATAAGGAGCTAAAACATCATATGTATTTGGAAACTAAGTAACATATTCTTATTGAGTTAACTCTTGGATTTAAAAGAAAATTATGGGTCGCTTGGGTGACTCAGTCGGTTGAGTGCCCGACTTCAGCCCAGGTCATGATCTCGCGGTTTGTGAGTTCAAGCCCCACATTGAGCTCTGTGCTGACAGCTCAGAGCCTGGGGCCTGCTTCGGATTCTGTGTCTCCCTCTCTGTCTGCCCCTCCCCTGCTCGTGCTCTGTCTCTCTCTATCAAAAAATAAATAAACATTAAAAAAATTTTTTTTTACTAAATAAAAAATAAAAGAAAAGCATAAAGGAGTGTAAAAAATGTTTAAAGCTGAAGATATGACAATACTACATATAAAATTTTGTAGGATGTGGTTAAAACCGTGTATAGGGGCTCCTGAGTGGTTCAGCCAGTTGAACATCTGACTCTTGATTTCAGCTCAGGTAATGATCTTGAAGTTTATAAGATTGAGCCCTGCTTCAGGCTCTGCACTGACAATGCAGATCCTGCTAGGGATTCTCTCTCTCCCTGTCTATCCATCCCTCCCCACTCATGCTCTCTCTCCCTCTCAAAATAAATAAATAAACTTAAAAAAACTGTATATAGAGCAAACTTAATATCTTGAAACATGTTTATCAAGAAATAAAAAAAGTTAAACATAACAGGCTTAGCACCCAGCTCAGGAAGTTACAAAAAGAGGCACAGAGGAAAACAAAATAAACAAGGAGGAGAGAAATAATTTAAGAGGACAGAAATCAATGAAATGGAGAACAACAGAAGAGATTAATGATCCAAAAGCTGGTTCTTAACAAAGATTAATAAGATAAACGGATCTTTAGCAAGGTCAAGAAAAACAGAACGAAGACACAAATAAATTCAGTATGGAATACAAAAGGGGAAATAACCATGAGCACAAAAAAGATTTTAAAACAATTTTAAAACTTTACCTGCAAATAGGTACTAGTAAATTTGAAAACCTAGATGAAACGTCAAAAGGTCTAGAAAAATATAGAAATCCAAAACTGGTGCAAGAAGACACAGAGAAATTGAAAAGGGGGCCGAAGAGCCCCCTCCCCAAACCATCCAGACTAGATGAAAGCAGGACTTCTAAAGGAGAGGAAAGCCTTCTCTAGGCCAGCAATAACCAACTGAAAAATGTAGTAAAAGTAAGACACCATTCATGACAACAACAAAACCAGGAAGCATCTAGAAAATAATCAAGATTATATGACTGTTATGCAGAAAACTTAAAAATGCTAGTAAAGCATGGTGGATAATTTGAATAGATGATTTAATAGTATAAAAAGTCAATATCTTCCTAAGTTAATTTGCAAATTTAATCCAAATTCCAGTTGGGTTTTGGAAGGATTTCATAAACTTGCTTTAAAATGATCTGGAAGAATAAAGGTCCACAAATAGTTCAACCTTGAAAAAGAATAGTTCCCTTGAGAGTACTTGCCTCATTAGATACTAAGACATACAAAAATGCCATATTAATGGACACAGTGTGGGAAAGTTCAAAAACAGACAAACAGATTAAAGGGATAGATTAGTAGGCTGAGACACAGACCTTAACATACAATAAGTGGAGAGAATATAATTGCTTAGCAAGTTGATGTTATGAAAAGTGGCTTCTTATATAGAGAAAAATAAAATGATCCCTCTCTAAAACCACACACAAGGTAAAAGATTCCACATACATAGAATCAGAAAATGTAGGGAAATATATATGTAACCTAGAAGACTGGAAAGACATCTTCAACAAAACTTGAAAACACACCAGGATTAAGGACTTCTAGTCAATGAGGGGGCAAAGTTAGGAGATGGCAGGCTGAGAGAAATGTTTAGTCTCTAAATCCAACACGGGGTTGATATCTTGGACATACAAAGAACCACTGCAAATCAATAAGAAAAAGAAAAGACAACTATACCAACAGAGAAAAAGGGCAACGGCTATGAACAGGCAATTTACAAAAGAGGAAACTTTAAATGTCATATTAAAACAACAGTGAGGCACCACTGTTGGACTGATGAAGATCAGAAAGCTGAATAACACTAGGTGTAGATGAGGATGTGGGAATCAGGGATCCTCATGCACTGCTGGTAGAAGTGTAGATCATGGCAGTGCTGGGAAAGCTGAAGGGTATGTGTACCCCTGTGAGCCAGCAATTCCATGTCCTGCTGTATATTCCAGAGAAATGTTCACACAAGTCCAAAGGGGAAAGGCATAAGAATAGTCATTGCATTTCTGATGGTGGGGATGGGGGTTGGTTAGAGGCAAGCTGGAGGTTCTTTTCTGGAGGAGTAAGTAGGCAAAGGATGTGCAGGATGACCAACTCATCCTAGTTGGACCAGGATTTTCCCCATTTTATCACTTAGAGTCTGTGTCCCAGGAACCCCCTGGGTCCTAGACAAACCAGGCTGGAGGAACACCCTAATATGTGTTGGATGGGCCCATAGAGTACTGAGCAGCAGGTAGAAGCAACAGATTAGTGAGGCAATGTGGATGGAACTCAAGAATCTTACACAGTGAAGTAAAGTAAAATCTATTTAAGTAACATTTTACTTTAACAATGCCATTTACTTTAACAATGCCATTTAAGGAAACAAAATTACGTACTCAAAAATTTGTGTCAGAACACACAAGAAACCAAAAGATGCATGTTAAGCACATTACTATGGTTGTAGATGGAGGGAAGGAATATGGGGATAAAAGAGAATGACACATCCACGATACATGCAAACATACATCAAAACCAGAGCACGGTTGTGGGAACACTGAGATAATGCACCATAAGCAGGGGCACATGATTTACTCAACTCTCTAAGCCTGAGGTTCAAAAGAACCTTTTGGGGGAATCTCTCCCACCGTGTCTCCCCGCAGAAATCCCTGAGAAGGATCTGGGTGGAAGGGAATGCAGGGCCAGTGGGCTCCCCGGTTGGGGCTTGAGTTGCTCCCCAGGGCATCCTACCTCGTCGAAGTCAGCCACATCTTCACGGTTCTCCAGCACCCGGGAGTAGAAGGACTGCCCTGGGTGGGGAAAGAAAACAAGAAGCTTGGGGTGAGACCTCCCCACCTGGCAGTCACCACTGCAGCATTTCGATTCGCACAGCACCAACCAGGGGCCCCAGGTCTTGTGCTGCACTCTCCAGGATGTGGCAAGTTCCCGTGTTGTCTCCCCTGACCGCCTCGGGAGCCCCGCGACACAGGCCTAACTGCCATCAGCTCCATTTTACAAGTGGCAACACTAAAGTAAAAAAGGCCCCGGGCTAGTCAGAGGTAGACATGAGAAGGGACCCGGGACTCTTTTCTCCATCTTGCCGCTCTCCCGGTGGCTTTCTTGGCCCTTTGCTGTCCCCTTGGCTCCGCTGGCTCTCTCTGGCCTGCGGCTGTCCTGAGCAGAAGCCTGGTCCCCGGGGCCGTGGGCGCCCTGCCGGCCGGCAGCCGCCTCTGCGACCGTGTCCGCAGCCAGGCCCGGGAGCTGCTGCGCAAGCCAGGCCCCGCCACAACCAGCCACATCCCACACCTTCTTCCCCCCAAAGCCAAGGGCCTTCACCTTCCCCGGCTCTCTCATTCATGGTCCCGTGGGCCTTGGACCGGAAAGCCTCTGGGGCTTTCTCTGCCGTGCCGCCCCCTCCTTTCCCCACCGGCCCGGGGTACTAGCGAGCGTGATGTGGACCCGCATTTTCCCAGACTCCGGCACCCCACATCCATAAGCCACCTGCCAGGGCAGAAGCAAAGCTGCCCGCCCTTCTGGCCCATCCAGTCAGAACCGGCCCTGTTTCCGGAAGAACCGGAACCGGGAGAGAAGGAGGGCAGGTTGGGGGGCCTGGGGAGGGCGAATGTGTGCGGTGCATGGGCCAGCTCGGTTTGCTCTGAGAAACGTTCACTGGAGTCTACGATGTACCAGGCTACCCCCTGGAAAGTCAGGATAAAGGGGTGGATGAAATGCACAGATGGTCTAGTAGGAGCTGAAAGAGGCTGCCGGTTCAATGCCACAGAACTCCTACCGCAAGGCACGATTTTGTGTGAGCTAGAGAGTGGTACAAGCAGGGAGGCTACATATTGGTTTTTTTGGGGGGGAGGGTTGGTTTTTGGTGTGTGTGGGGTGGAGCATGTGGGAAGGATGTGTAATTTCTGAGGAGAAACCCAGAGATAGGGGTATTAGAAAGAAATGATTATCGTCTGTCAATTGCACACCAGCGGGGGGAAGAAAAGGTAGCAGGTGTAATAACAGGATCCTGTATACAACTCCCGCACCCCCAAAGACCCAAACCAAGGTATTTTATCTGTGAATACGCAGAGATCTCAAACCATTAGAAATGGTCCCCTCGGGCTAGCAGGGGGAAGAAGAGATTGAAAGCAGCATACTTTGACCTTTCACCATACACGCTTAAGTTCGAATTTTTTTTCCATGACTGTGCTTTACTTTTGAAACTGAAAGAAAGATGCTTTTATTTTCTTAAAAAAATGTTTTTTAATCCTTATTTTTGAGAGAGAGAGAGAGAGAGAGAGAGAGCCAGAGTGTGAGTGGGGGAGGAACAGAAAGAGAGGGAGACACAGAATCCGAAGCAGGCTCCAGGCTCTGAGCTGTCAGCCCAGAGCCCGACGCGGGGCTCGAACTCACGCACTGCGAGATCATGACCTGAGCCGAAGTCGGATGCTTGGCGGACTGAGCCACCCAGGTGCCCCCCCCCCCCCGCAAAAAATGCTTTTAAATCCCCGCCAACCTAAATCAGTGATCCGTGTCATTGAAGGGCTGTCTCAAGGTTGAATTCAGCCCCCCACTCTGAGGCCTAGTTCTGGTTCTGAAGGGCAAGCTGGGGAATCAGGAGAGGACTTGGCAATGGAGAGGAGGTGCATGCAGTGACCCAGCATGGCCAGCACCAGGCCACGGGGTACTGGAGTGAGCCCCCTCTGACCCTGCACTGTGCTGGGGCTCAAGCCCTGGGAACCACTTCTCTCCCCTGGCCTTGGCTGCCTCACTTCCAGGATAAGAGGGTTGGTACAGAGATCTCCAGGGCCTGCCTGGTTTTTAGGAGCCAGTCTGTAGCTACTCCCTGACAAGAGGGAGGCTGGGGGTGTGATGTCAGAGGCAGGTGCATGGTCTGAGGAAGAATGTGTGTGTGTGTGTGTGTGTGTGTGTGTGTGTGTGTATTTAGAAGACGGGCATATTGGGGAAGGGTTGCATCTCAGATAATGAGGAAGAAGCTATAAAGCAGAAGCTACAGAAAATAGATGTGAAGTAGACAGATGGGAATAAAGACTCTTTAGCACTAGCTAGGGACAAAACAAAACAAAAAACCAAAAAGAAAAATCTTAACAACGAACCCCAAGGCAGCCGGGAGAGGACAGGGAAACCTGAGAGATGGTGCCTGAGCTTCTTGTAATTTTCCCCACAGGAAACATCCAATATAAACGGAGAATCGGGTGAGCGTATGTGTGCACTGGGGCTCCCCCAAGGACCCGCCTCTCTGAATAATCAAAGGCCTCTTCATCCTAGAAGATCGTAATGAGCCTGTACCTGGCGGTATTCAAGGGTTTCCCGGAGTGAAAACCAAGCAGCCCAGCCGGAGCAGAGGCAGGGAGGGACAGTCCAACATGTGCATGAAGCCACGGAGGCTCAAACCCATCCCTGCTTGCGTATTTCCTACAGCCTTGTTAGAGACGACGTAAAACACGGTGACATTAGCCACTGCAGAATTTATACATCAGGGCTCTGTTTCAAAATGCAGGAAAACCTCATTGCTTCCGGCTCTGGGGATTTAAATGTAGTGAATATTGTCAAACAGGATGAGCTAAATTCTACCTCTAGATATTAAAAAAAAAAAAATGTTTGCTAAGACAACCGAATCAATTGTACAGGAACAGAGTGCCCTTAAGCATTTTTGAAACGCCATCTTTTAGGAGGATCTGTACAAACGGTGGCAGGGATCATTCCTGGGGTCCTTTGCATTCATTAAGACAGAGCCAGGGACCTCTTGTCGCCCCTTCCAAGTTATCAGTGGGGATTACTAACCCTGTCTCTCCTTTCAAGCTCCTTTCCACTTAACCATCTACTCCAACACCAATCCGGTTGACATTTCGGCTCCATTTTAAATGGCTTTGAGACAAAACCATTTAAAATCCCAATATCCAATCCCCTTTCTTGCCACAGAGAAGATTGAGAATGAGGCTTGGGAGAAAGAAAATAGCCTGTTCCTTGCAGCAAGGAGGCTTTGCGGATAGAGAGAGCAGGAGATTAGGTGGGGAAAATTGAAGACCACCCTCCCTTCCTTTGGAGGCAGCTGCTCCTGGGATAGCGGAGCTGTTTGGTTTGGAAAAAACTCCTCTCTGAGTCAATAAATGAAGGTTGAGTGGTTGACTCTGTGTTCACGACTATAATAAGTGCCATGGCATCGGATACACCCAGATGGAGGGACTCAAGAGTCCAAAGCTTAATAAAAGTATCTGGTATGTCATTTGCCTTGGAAGATATCCCTCCTGCACTTCCCCGAGATGAAGGTGAGCTCAATTCTTGTCTCATTTGCAGGATGGAGTGCTCTGCTAGGCTTTCACGTGATGCCACTTACGGATACAAATGCCTCATTGGCACTGAACAGCTCCCTCTTCCAGACAGTTGACCTTGCTAGAGGCAGACCTTGAGAAAAGGCATGTATATAGGGACTGGGTTGTTAGCTGGGGTGGCATTCAGTCACTCCCACGTGCCAGGGGGTCTTCTCCTGTTGTGTCAGTGAGGCCATTCGGCCCTGGAGGAAAGGGTGGGGATCTACAAAGATATTTCGTATTGGGACGCTGACTGAAGAAGCTTATTACAATCCGGGAGGCGGACGGGTCAGACGCGTAAAAGGCTACTATACAAGACAAAATGTCATCACTGGCGTGCACAAAGTATGAATAAAGTGAGCCTACAGGAAAAGGAGCAAAGAGCTCAGCTTAGCAGATCAAGGAAGACATTGGGCCTTGACTCTGGGGAGACGGGAGAGAGAGAGGGACGTCCAGGCAGAGAGGACAGTGTGAGCGGAGAACGGAGCCCTGAAGGAGCAGGACACAGGACAGGCGAGTTCTGACGGCGAAGGGGAAAATGAAAAGCGTCACCCCACCTCGGGGTGGGATGGTGGACCATCTAAAGGGGAAGGAGAATGTCCTGAGGACAAGCTTCAGGGACATCATGGCCTGTACCCATGCCTGGAGCTGGCGGTTCCACCCCACGGAGTCTTAGAGTTATCATCTATAAACTGGGGACAACTGTCCTGGACCAGCCTGCATCCTGGGACTGGAAACTGAAGCTCAGTAAAGCGTCAAGTCCCTTACAAGCACAGGGGGTCACAGGATAGTGGTAAGGCTCTTCGGGGAGACATTCTGAGTTCAAACCCCAGCTCTACCCCTTGCTAGCCATGCGCCCTTGAAGAAGTTAGCCTCTCTTCGTTAGTTTCCTCATCCCTAAATTGGAGCAAAAGATAGTGCGTGCACTCCTGGTACATAGTTCATCACCCAATAAAAAATGGCTATTATTCCATTCAAGGGTCCTGTTTTTCCTTTTGACATTTAAGTTATGTCTTAAGTATAAAAATGGTCTTTTCTACTGTGAATCACATTGTGTAGCTTTTTTTAGTCGTCTATAATCAGAAACAATTTTCTTCCCAAGCTACGTAATATTTTTCAAGTTTTAGATATTTTAGTTATGATTAGCTTCTTTTTTTTTTTTAACGAGGTACAACTTACATTCACAGATCTTAAGTGCACAACTCGGTGAGTTTCAATAACTGAATACATCTGTGTAATCACCATACAATCAGGATATAGAACATCGCCATTTCCTCAAGATGTTCTCTCACCCCATTTTCCAATCAGTCTCTACCCTCCATAAGCACCCACTGCTCTGACTTCTATCACCAAAGGTTAGTTTTGCCTGTTTTAAACTTTATACAAATGGACTTATACAGAATGTACTTTTTTGTGTCTGGCTTCTTTCAGTCAATGTAATATTTTTGTGACTCATCCGTGTTGTTGATGTATCAGTAATTCATTTATTTTTATTACGGGGTCATAGTCTGTGTGTGAGTATTCTTGCCTTGCTAGTGATCTTAATGTTCAACGTTTCAGGATTAAGTAGGATATGAGCTGGATTTTTTAAAGTTTATTTATTTATTTTGAGAGACAGAGAGAGAGAGAGAAAGAGCAAAAGCAGGGGAGGGACAGAGAATCCCAAGCAGTCTCCATGCTGTCATCATGGAACCTGAGTTGAAACCAAGAGTCAGATGCTTAACCAACTGAGCCACCCAGGCACCTCTAGCTAGCTGGATGTTTTTTGTAGTTACCCTTTATTACATTGAGGAAATTCCAGGGTGCCTGGGTGGCTCAGTCGGTTAAGCGTCCGACTTCAGCCAGGTCACGATCTCGCGGTCTGTGAGTTCGAGCCCCGCGTCGGGCTCTGTGCTGACAGCTCAGAGCCTGGAGCCTGTTTCAGATTCTGTGTCTCCCTCTCTCTGATCCTCCCCCATTCATGCTCTGTCTCTCTCTGTGTCAAAAATAAATAAATGTTAAAAAAAATTAAAAAAAAATAGATTGAGGAAGTTCCCCCTTACTCCTAGTTTGCTGAGCGTTTTTATCATGAATAAATGTTGGATTTTGTCAAAAGCTTTTCTGTATCTGTTGGTGGTTTTTCTCTTGTATTGTGTTAATATGGTGAATACGTTGATTAGCTTTCTAATTTTGTTTTTCTAATGTTGATTTATTTTTGAGGGAGAGAGAGAGAGAGCGAGCAAGCATGAGCGGCAAAGGGGCAGAGAGAGAGGGAGACACAGAATCTGAAGCAGATTCTAGACTGTGAGCTGTCAGCACAGAGCCTGACGCGGGGCTTAAACTCACAAATCGCAAGATCATGACCTGACCTGAAGTCGGACACTCAACCGACTGAGGACACCCAGAAACTGATTAACTTTCTCATTTTAAACTAACCTTGTATCCCTGGGATAAAACTCACTTGTCATGATGTGTCATCCCTTTCGTGGATGGCTACTCAATTGACTAATATTTTGTTAAGGATTTTACATCCTTGTTCATGAGGGACATTGGGCTCTAATATTCTTTTTGTATAAGGTCTTTATCAGGGTTTGGTATCATAAAATGAGTTACAAAGTGTTCTTCCTTCTCTATTATCGAGAAGTTTGTGTAAGATTAGTATTATTTCTTCCTTAAATATTTTCTAGAATTCACCAGTGAATTCTATCTAGACCTAAAGCATTCTTTATGGGAAAGCGGTGTACCATCACAATCACCATCATTTTTATTTTCAATTTCATGTCTTTAATAGATCTTGAACTATGTGTCAGTTTGGCAAGTGTTTTTTTCAAGGGATTTGTCCATTTCATCTGAGTTGTAGACACTTATTGAGATAGTTATTCGTGGTATTTTTCTATTTTCTTTTTAATAAAATGATATCCCTTTTTTCATTCCTAATATTGGTAATTTGTGTTTTCTTGGTTTTTTTTTCTTGATCATTCTTGCTACAATTTACCTATTTGTTTTCAAAGAGTCAACTTTCAGCTTTGTTGGCTTTTTCGTTTCCTTTTTTAAATTCTCTTGGATTTAATATTTTTTTAGGTTGTATTTATTTCTATTTATTGAAATCTAATTCGCAAACCATACAATTCACCCACTTCGAGTGTACAATTCAGTGATTTGGGTACATTTACAAAGTTGTACAACATTTACCACGATCTAATTCCAGAATGTCGTGCTCCCCAAAAGAAAGCCCACACTCATTAGCCGTCCTTCCCCATTCTCTAGCCCCAGTCCCTGGCAACAACTCACTTACTTTCTGTCGTTATGGGTTTGTCTATTCAGGGTATTTCAAGTACACTAAATGGATTCGTTTGATATGTGGTCTTTTGTGTCTGGCTGATTTCAATTATCATGATGTTTTTAAGCCTTGGGTTTAATTTGATCTTCTTTTAGCAGCTTCTTAAGGCAGAAACCTAGATC
The DNA here is from genome assembly GCF_007474595.2 of Lynx canadensis. NCBI lineage: Eukaryota > Metazoa > Chordata > Mammalia > Carnivora > Felidae > Lynx > Lynx canadensis. The sequence goes on along the minus strand of NC_044305.1, from coordinate 118,939,078 downwards.
ATTGATGTTGGACTTTTTTCTTTTCTGCCATAGGTATTTAAGACTATACATGTTGACATGTTGTATCTTCTTTATCACTCAGCTGGAAATATCTTATAATTTCTCTTTGGTTTACTTCTTTGACCATAGGTTATTTAGAAGGGTATTGTTTAATTTTCAATTATTTGGAGATTTTAACATCTCTTATCGTTATTCATTTCTAAGTGAATCCCATTAGGGTCAGAGAACATGCTTTGTGGGATGTCAGTCTTTTGAGATATATTGAGACTTATTTAATCACCCAGCATATGGTCTATCTTGATGAATGTTCCATGTGCATTTGAGAAGAATGTGTGTCTGTCAGTTTGGGGCGAAATGTCCTAGAAACACCAATTAGGTCAAGGCGGTTGATGGTGTTGTCCAATGTTCTATATCCCTAATGATCTTGTCTGGTTGTTTGTAATTATCTCCTGTAATAACACTTTCCTCTCAACTGTGTTCCGTAAATAATGTGCTCTCTTAAAATCGCCAGCAACTCGGCGAGCCAGATTTGGGTTATGCAGTCCCTGGGTTTCCGGCAGGGAAAGTTGTCTCTTCTCTTTCTCCCATTTCTCAGCCAGATGGAGGCTCCAGCTACTTCCAACGCTTTACTTTCCACGAATCTTATTCAAATATAATTTCCACCTTCACTCGTGTATTTCCCCCTGCCCCATCCTATCAACACCCAGGTACACACAGCAGAAACTCAGCCTTGTGTCAGAGATTCATCAGAGAGGCAGGAACAGGTCAGGGATAATAAACCCCATTTCTCTGGCCCAGCTTAAGCCTATACTTCCTTGTAGGTGCTCACTCGAACTCTCACTTTGCCGTGTAACTAACTGATGGCCCCAGTTCTTATTATTCAGACCCAGGCACGGAGGCAAAGAGAGGGTGGTGTTTTCCTTCAAGCCTAGAACAGTGCCAGCCATGCACTCAGCAACTGCCAGGTCTTAGGTTCCCCCATTACCGTGCCAGATTAGAGGAGTTTGTGGTCCTAGTGATCCACAAACTGCACAGAGTACCTGCTCTGTGCCAGGCAGTGGGCATACAATAAAGCCCAGTGGGAGAGTGACTTTTCACATTCTTAAACGGGGTAGAAATATTGTTAAAGCTACAGTCACAATTTTATCTTAAACCTTGGCTTAAAAAAAAGTAAAGCGAGCGAGTGGAAATTGATTCCCAACTAAGCCAATGAGCCCTTCTGCTTTGGGGGGAAAAAAAATAAAAAGTAGAAACAAAGACAGCTGAGCCAGTATCTCCGGAGTGGATCAGTCCAGGCAGGAAGTAGACAAGGGCTGAAGGTAAAAAATGATCACATGACACTCTCCGTCTCAGGAGACCCTCCTGGAACTGGCAGTGTGAGAAGCATTCGGACAGCCCGGGACGGAGAGCAGAATCCTTGTATTTGCATAAACCCTACAGTGTGTAGAGCCTTTTGTGTTTATCACCTTTTTCACTTGACCCCAAAGCAGCCCTGTAAGGACTCAAGCATATTTCACCCTCTCTTGACCTTCAACGTACCCCCTGGGTTCCCACACCATTGGGCTCCACCCGCCTTCTGGGCACTCACTGTACTAAATCGGATTTCTGGCTTCCTGGAGGGCATTTTCACTAGAATGGCTGACAGGCAAGTCTATTCCTCTCTGTGCCCCCTGCCCCCAAACCCGCTCTTCCTTCCATGCTACCCTGCTCCATCGGTGGCCTCACTGTTCATCCAGGTACCCAAGTGCGGAATCCAGAGCCACCCTCGTCCTGCCCTCTTGCTCACTACCAACTCACTACCCCTTCTCCGAACCAATGTCATGGCTTCTCTCCAGACCCACGGCCTCCTGCACCACCCACCATCTGTACCACTGCCCCAGGTTCCTCCCTGAGGCTCCGGCCTGGGTCCCGGCATCCGGAATGTCCTTTCCAAAACCAGATGTCCCCATCCCGTTCTCCTGCTAAAAGCATCATCGACTCCCATTCACTTACAAAGCGGAAGTTTCAACTGCACAGTGTGATACTGAAGACTGTGTTTGCCCCCAGCCTCCCCTACCGCGCCACTCCCACCCCATCCCCAGCAAACACTTCCAGCTCCCTCAACCCTCGACAAGGATCCACACCATCACATCTGGACTGATATTAGCCCTTCTGCCCGGAACGGGGTCCTTTGTAGGTTTTGTCTGGAACTCCTGGTCTGAGTAGGCTTCCCTTGCCTCATGCTGCCTTGCACCTGTACCTCCCTTTCCAGAATACTCATCATGCTGCTCATGGTGACCTGTGCCATGACTTGTCTTTGCCTGGAGGGCGGGGACCACGTCTTTCTAATTGATTGCCATCACCCCACTGTCTAGAATCACACTTGGCACATAGCTGGCCCTCACCCAATATGATCCTCTGGATGAATGACAGAATGAGTGAACGAATGACAAAATACTTGATTTACCAAACAAGTTAGAATATAGCTTTCAGGGATGCCTGGGTGGCTCAGTCAGTTGAGCGTCCGACTCTTGATTTCGGCTCAGGACACGATCTCACGGTTCCGAGAGTTCGAGCCCTGAGCCACGTGTCCGGCTCTGCACTGACAGTGAGGAGCCTGCTTGGGGTTCTCTCTCTCAGTCTCTCTCTATGCCCCCTCTCTCTCTCTCTCAAAATAAATCAACTTTAAAAAAAAAGTAGCTGTTAATGAACTGGAAAAAATTATGACACCGATGAGACAATTAGAAATTTGATAATGTTAAGAAATTATTCCTTTTTAGGAAAGATGTAATCTGTGGGTTAAAATAGATCGAGTCTGTCTTTTCTAACTACGTACTGAATATTTACAGATGAAACGGTATGGTGTTTGGTCTTTGCTTCCAAATAATGTGGGGTGTGGGAGTGGGAAAGAGAACAGACAGGACCGGATTGGCCAGGAGTTGATGGTTGTTAAGACTGCGAGGGGAGAGCTTGGGGGCCAAGGCGCTACTTTCCCAGCTTTTGCATATATTTGAGACTTTCCATTATAAAAAGTTAATAAAAAAGGGATCGAACACAGCCACGGGAATCGGTGGGAGAGATGTAGCATTTATGTTATGAGTAAGGGTGGATCAGAGAGCCAAGGAAGACGTACAGTTCAGGGGAATTATTTGCAGATCGATTCTTGAGCGCATTTCCAGCAGCATTTTTGCTGAGGGCCTTTGTAGCAGAAGACAATTTAATGGTCATTTCCATATCACGAAAACACACTCATCAAAGCGGGAGAAGCCTGGGGAATGTTCAGTGCCCTCTGCCTACATTGGCTTGCTCTGGGTGGGAGGGGGAGGACATTTGCCACCTGGAATTTAGACAGAGGAGATCTGTCCCCACCCCCAGGTGGTGAGGGGCCTGTGTGTGCTGGGTACAATGGAGGATGTGGGAGGCATAGCAAAAGCACGAGCTGGGTCCACAGCCAGCCGTGGACCGCAGAGGCCGTCCTGAATGTCCCCTCCAATTGTCCCCTTCAGCGGGGGCAATGCCCACCCCCTCGTGGGGGGAAACACCTATCCCACAGCCTCCCAGAGAGGAGGCACGGGGCTGGGCCAGAGTGCACATATAGGCCCAGGCATCCTGGGAGTGGCTCCTAGGACTGGGGGCACTGAGGGACCCTGCCTCCTTCACCAGGGATAGCAGAGAAGTCTCCAGAGAGAAGTCGTATTTATTCTCAAGAGGGAGACCTCCTCCATTTTAATGGGGAAAAATCTAATTTGGAGTCCAGGTGGTCCCTACAGCCAGGCCACCTTGTCCCCAGTGCCTAGGCAGGGGCCCCACCCCCTCCCAGCACGCTGTCACTCACCTGGCCCCAAGGATCCTGATTTATCTCCCTCCCCGTCCACTTTCCTGCAGCCTCTCCTCCAGCCGAACCTGTGGCTTCCCAGTCAGTGCACTTAACTGGGATTTCCTTCCTCTGGCCTCTGGTCAGTCCCTCCCCCAGAAAGTCTTTGCCTCTAGCCAGGACCCTCCCTCAAGCTTCCTTCTGTATCTCCGGATGTGCTCCAAGTAAGCTGCTATCCCCTGAACAGGCTGTACTTCCTGTCCCACAGCGAGGAGCGCCTTGGTCCTCCTGAGGACAACATTTCCCCATTATGTCCGCACATGCCTCTGCTCCTCTATCCAACAAGGAGACCCTGGTTTGCCTTTTAAGCCCCACCCTGTACCATGTGTTGTAGGCAGCAGTGTTTAGAGAGAGCACGGTCTGTGAGGGGCGGGGGCCACGTGCGGCCCTTTGACATCTGACCCGTGGGCTTGGAGCCGGACTCCCCAGTGTTTGCTAGAGAATGAGGTCAGCCTCCCTCTGGGGTCCCCAAAGCCCCTCTGGCCTGGGACGTCAATGGAGGGTTCTTGGTTCGTAGCTTCCGAGGCCTCTTCCAGTCCCTGATCCCCCTCGGATAGAAAGCTGGGGTGGGGGTGGGGGGGCTCACATTTGGGGACATTGAACCCAAGAATGGCAGTGCCACCGTGGAAGATTGACAACCCGCTAGTGAGCGAAGACTCAAAGACAGGGGCTGTTTCATACTCATTTGGATGGTGGGACCCAGTGGGGTCTTAGCATGGGGCTCAGTTAGGCTAGCTCAGGTGGGACCCCTGTCTTAAAGGTGCTCAGACAAAGGTGCAGCATACAGAACTGGGGCAGTTTCTAGAATACCAAGTGCCCTAGTTGAGCTGTGGCAGGCGTATGCACACAGTACCACAAGGGAGGGGGAAGGCTTCACAGAAGAGGTGACATGTGAGCTGGGTCTTGAAGGGTGGATAGAATTAATGGGAGTCTTCAAGAGGGAGGGCGGGAGCCATTCCGGGCAAAAGAAATGAATGTCTCAAGGTCTGGAGATATACTGGGCTTGTATCTTTGGGGAATCGCAGGAAATTCAGAGTTACAGGAATACAGTGGGGGGGGGGGGGGGGGGGGGGAGGAGAGAGAAGTCTCTGGGCCGAGGGGGAAGCCTTGAGAAAGCAGACCTTTATCACCAGTTCTGGCGAATTAAGTGGAGATCAGACCCAGCCCCCAGACAGCACCCATCTCACACATCCAATCCCCAAACCCGGTGTCTTGGCCAGAAAGCTCAGGGACTTGTCCCAGGCAGTCTGTCACCATTTCCCCAGGTTTGGATGGGCTGAGTACTGGGCACAAGGTTGGACTAGAGGGATGTAGAGACCCTCCCATCCTGTGTCCCCTGGTTCTGATGGGTGCCAAGAACTATTTTAGCAGTTGAAAAAGGACAAACCCCAGGTGAATACTGTTTCTCTTTGAGTAGCCACCTGCCATCAAGATGGCTCCTTTCTAGACACTCCTGATTCTGGCTGCAGTCCTCTGAGTTAAATTAGGACCATTGTCTCATCTTGTTCATGGGAGGCCAAGGCTCTGGGACTCTGGGGTCTGCGTGCACCACTGGGACCGGGGGCCAAGCCTTCTGGTGTCTTCTGTCTGACCCAATGGACTGTAACTCTGGCAGGCAGGGGCTGTGTCTTCACCTCCGGGGTCCTAGGCTTGTCCACAGATATCAGGACGGCCAGTGAATTAATGAGTAAGGGCAGGATCATGTTAGGAGCCGCCGTTGGGGTAGTAAAACCTAAGAGCTCGAGACAGGGCTGGGTGGTGAGCACTGTGTGAGCTTGAGGGTGGGATGGCCAGCTGACCCAGTGGCAGGGACAGAGGGATGGCCAGGGACACAGCTGGTGCTTGCCCAGCCCACATGGGAACAAGGGTCTCAGGGGCAGTCTGCTCCGGGCCTGGATCATCTTAGCCAGGGGGTCCCTATGGAGCAGAGGCCACGCCCAGTTTGCTTGCTCCTGGCACAGGTCGGGAAGCCCTCAGAAGGGCTCTCCTCTCCTCTTTGTATCTCACAATGTGCCCTCTCTCCTGCTCCTGGGCAACAGAAGAAGGAAATCGGGCTGGAGAAGAGAGGACTCAGGATCCCGTAGCTGCCCCAAGCAGCACTAGAATGGGCGCCTCACAGACCTATCAGTCATCCGAATGCTCCTTCCTTAAATTCTTCCAACTCCTGTTGTTTCACAGAAGCAAGCTGGTGAGTTCGATATTATCAACATGCCCATTTTTAAGATGAGGAAACTGAGGATCAAAGAGGCGAAGGGAGTGGCAGAACCTAGGTACGACCCAGGGCTTCTGATTCCGTATCTAGAGCTTCCTCCACCATAGCCCCATAGGGCTCCTGGGTGGCACAGCACAGAAAGTCAAGCTATATTCCAGCCAGGTCATCTGGTCTACCAGGGTCACTGCCGATAGACACAACTCTCTAGGGGTCCCTCACCCAAACTTTGAACTTCACTCAAGGGATTAGGGGAACTCGGGTCCAACACCTCCCTGTGGCTGTTCTCCAGTTTCTCATTTCCCCCTGCAGCTGTTTGCCTGGACATCAGTGGTTGCGTATGCCAGGAGGTGCTGTGGAACATTCTAGATTGGGCCGGTTCCTCTGAATTGTTGTTAGTGTTGGTCTTTTGAAGTATCTATGGTTGTCAACGGCTGGCTGCAGCAGACGAATGGCTGAGAAATATCTGGTTGTTATAAAGGACTCTTTCTGGAAATCTCCTTGTCATCTGCCTATTCCTGCTGCCCAGCTCCTTCCCCAGAGCTCCGTCTCTGGCCACCTGCTGCAGGTACAGAGCGTGGAAGTGGGTCTCTCCACTCGGTCCAGAGGGCACAGGTTGTAAAGAGGCAAATTCCTGTGTGGTCAGTTGAGGCTGGAGGGCCGGCCCTACTGCTCAAAGAAAAAGGTGGGCATCAGGTAGGTAGGGTGCTCACCCCCAGCTGACCAGGAAGAGGTAAAGGGGCTTGCAGGATTGAGCAGCCAGGGCCGGGGGTGAGACGTCTCAGTCCCTCCACTGAGGCCGTGCGGATCTCTCTGCAACTGGGCCTTGGTTTCTCTGCCTGCCAACGGGACTGGTTTGCGCAGCCAGGGACTGTCCTGACGGGGCCCCGACAGCATAGCCATCCGTAGTGAAACAGCCAAATACTGTGCCGTCTGTGGAACACAGGGACACGTTTCACCGATGAAAGGACACACTTGCTTTTTCTAAAGCCAGCAGGTGGCACACAGAGATCCAGGGTGCTGCAGACAAAGCCGTCCTTGGGCTGGTGTGGGAAGCAACAGGCAGCCTGCCGGCCCTTCCTCTCGCACCTGCCAGCGGGGACACTGCGGTCCCTTGCCCCCCTCCCGATTCCGTGCACAACAGGCTGCAGAGTGCACAACGCGGACCTCCTGCCGGAGCCAGTCCAACTGAGGGGTGATGCGGGCACCGGGGCTGCTGCCCCTGGTCACCCCTTTCCCTCCTAACCCAGGTGTGGATGTGCGTCCCGCCCGGGCCCCGATGCTCACTTCGCTCTTTAATCTGGTGGGGTTCTCTCAGCTCCTGTCCCACCCCCAATCTCACCCCCTCTCTGGGAGGAAGGGCCGTGTCTGGTGAGCAGGGCTCTGGCCTCTGGCCAAAGGCCACCAGAGATGCCCCGGGCCCCAGGGCTGGGAAGCAGAGGGGGGTGGCACAGGTAACCCCGGCCTTACTTTTTCTACTTAAACCTTCAGGGGCTGCCCGCCGTCCTCAGGGTGAAGGCAGCCTCGCCTCCTTGCTTCTGCCGGCCTCTGCCGCCTCAGCTTCTGCGCTCGGTCTGGGCTCCAGCCTCACGGGTCCTCGGTCTCTCCCCTGTTCCATGTTCTAGTTCCTTCCTCCCCCAGCCATGAGCATCCTGTCTCCTGCACCTGCTTTGCCCTCGCCTTGCTCCCTCCTGCTGGTCCCTCGGGTTTCAGCCAAGGGGCTACCTCTTCCAGGAAGCCTTCCTGGACCATCCTGCCCCAGCCTGGGTTGGGGCACTGCTTCTGTGGCTCGCGTGTTGTACTTGTCCCCATCCTCATCGTATCACACACCTGTCCTACTTGTCCGCCCCCTGGTTCTTCTGTCCCACTGGACGTGGGCTCCTCAAGGGCAGGGCCTGGGTCATGCTCAGCCCCCGGCCTTGGCACACAGATCACAGTAAACGGTTGCTGGATGCACGAGAAAGGAGGAGGATAAGAAGAGAACTGACGGGGGAAGCCGGTGGGGCTCGCAGGATCCCCCGGAGCTTGGAGACGGGGTCCTTACTTCCACCTCCCCAGGACACCCCCGCAGGCAGAGGACCCTGCGCCCCGCCAGGCACATTCCACATTGGCAAGTGCAGCGAGGGACACACAGATGCAGACATGGAAACACAGGGCACCCTGATTTTCAGGAAATCACAACGGCCAGCCGGGCCGGGAGCAGACAGCTGCCCATGAAAAGCCTCATCACCCCAACCCTCCTAGGAGTTCTTTTCCCACCCATCTTCCCTGCCCTGCCTCATCCCCATCAGCGCAGAGCCGGGGACCCTCTCAGACCAGGGGTTCCCTACCTCGGAAAGTCACTTTGGCGATCCGGTCGCCCCTGCCCCGAAGCTCCGAAACCGTCTTGAGGTGGACAAACAGGGCCATGCTGGTGTGTAGAGCCTGGACGCTGCCAGGCGGGAGCAGCTGGAGAAGGAGAGAGCCTGGTGCAGCTCGGCTCACACGCCTCCCTCCCTCCCTCGCCGCCTCCTCCTGCGCCCCCTCTGATGCTGCCCACAGAGACCAAGGCAACCGAGCCAGAGCCAGCGAGCTGCTCCTTCCAGCGATCACAGAGACTCAGCCCTGCCAGCCCCCGCCCCTCCAAGTTGTCAGCCCAGCGTGTGTGTGTGTGTGTGTGTGTGTGCGTTGTGCACCCTGCGTGCAGCCTGGGAGCGCAGGCTCAGAGTCAGAATTCATTATTCAGCAGCCGCCCGCTCCCAGATAAAGCCCTGCCCAGCTTCAGATGTCTTTTCCCGGCTCCCGGAGCAGAGGCTCCGGCCCGCCTCTCAGCAGGGCTCTGCTGCGCCCTGCTAGGCAAGCTCTGGCCCCAGGAGTGGGCAGATGGGCACGGATGGGCGTGTGTGTGGAAGGCGGGGGGGGGGGGGGGGGGGGCCAGGGGCGCGTACCCCTGCGGGGGAGAAGGAGCTCCCCCGGCTGCGTGCACAGGAAGCTGGGCTGTCGCGCTGGTGTTTGGTGGTGATTCAGTCCCCCCAGTCAAGTTGGCCACCAGGGCTGCGGGCGTCCGTGAGGCTCGGGGAGCCTGGATGGGCCGGGCCTGGCTGGGTCCCACTGTGCCGTCTAGAAATCCCAACTCAGGGTCCCCCAGCTGGAAACTCAGCATCTATCAGACAACGTTAAGGCTGTGCCCGGTGGCTGCTGTCAGGAAAGAGAGTCCTAAGAGAAGAAGGGAATGTTCTGCCTCCACCTGCTCTCACAGAGATTGTACCCCCAAGAGGCAGGGTCCTGGCCTCCTGCTTTGGGCCCCCTGGATCTGGGAAGACGGCGTGCTCGGAAGCCAGGCTGGGCGTGACCAGAGATGCCCAGCTACGAAAGCCTCAGAGGCTTATGTTCCACGAAGGGCGATGCTTAAGGTCCAGGACACTCACCCAGCCCCATCCTGGGGCCTGGGGATGGAGAAGGCCGGGCCGGTGAGCCTCACTGGAGCAGAACTGTTAGGACTTGTAGCCCATCAGCTGCTGGGGTTGGGGGGCAGTGGGGAAGGGATATCTGGCGGAATTTCCAAGGACCAAAAAAGAACTGCCCTCTCTTCCAGCGACATACCCCGGCAGGCGCTTATAGAGAAAGGGACCCTGGGGACCAGGATCCCCCAAACCTGGGGCCTTTGCAGGACCATCTGCACCCTTGGCCTTGCTGCTTGCTCCGTAAGGTATGCCCCCACCCCACCGCTGCCTTCTGGCGGGGACTCAGCCCAACTGGTGCCCATTCCTGAAAGTCTCTGCCCCCACCCCCACCCAGGCTGGGGTGCTGCCCCCGCCCCTCTCCTCTCACTGCTTCATCCTCACCATGGGGACACCCTGGCGTCCTACAGCTTTGCAACCCCAGAGCCTCGCACAGAGTCCTGTGTATAGTTGGATGCCCAGTGCAGGTTGACAGGATAGCGGGCGAGCTTGGCGACCTGGAGGGAACAGAGTCTGAAGGTTCAAAAAGGAAATACTAAATTTTTCACAGCATGCTAATCAGAGGTTACTCCATGGGAATTCTACAGTCCAGTGGCCCGTGGCATGTCACAAGAGCCTCCTTCTAGATGTTTCCTTGCCTCCTTTTTCTTTTTACATTTATCTTCTATTTTCTTCTCTCCCTTTCCTTCTCCAATTCCTGTTCTTCTCTCTCACTTTTACTTAACCACGTTGAAGCGAAGAGTATTTTAGCATACTGTATTTGTTCAATACGCATGAATGTCCCAAAACATTTTTAAACCAGGCAAGTTTAATGTCTCTTTAAAAAAAATTAACTAGCATGTTCTATAAATAAGGTTATTAGGTGACCTTTGTTCATAGGGCTTGGTGGCACTTGAGAGGAAAAAAAAAACCCTCCGTCTCCTCCTTAGGCCCTTGGGTGGTTCTCTCCTGTAGGGGGTGAATTTCATGAGGTCTGTGCATCTTTAGAGAAAAGCCCATGAACTCTCCCTAAACAAGGCATTGAGCTCAGCCCAACCTCAGTTTCTATATCGATAAAAGGGTAGTAATTCCATTCTGCCAACACATGGCATCCCTTTAGCGGAGACAGCTGACCTTCTGAAACCTAAGCCAGATCTTACTTTTTAATTTCCTCCCTCCTGACCATTATCCATTTCTGGAACTCTTAGTATAAAATTTATTCAGCAAGCATACACTAGCTCCTTCCAGTAACAGGTGCTGGGGATTCCGAGGCGAATGTGATCCAGTTTCCGGCCTTAAGCAGAAGAGACAGACTGGAACAGAGGCAACACGAGAGTGCCAGGTTCATGGGCACAGTCGGCTGGCAAATTATAATGGGGGACACAGTGGGCACTCGACCTGGGCCAGGGGAACACCTTCCTAGAGTATAGCACACCTGACCTGAGGGTTGTTGTTGTTTTGTTTTGTTTTGTTTTGTTTTGTTTTTTATAACTTTTATAAATGTCTTTCTCATTATTGCTCATATTCTGCAGGGGGGATTTAGACATACACAGATCTGACCGCAGTTTGAAGGGCGGGCACAGACTTCCACCTGGTTACAAGCACTCACTCCCCTCCAGTTCCTTTTCCTCCCCAGGCCACCGTTTTCCTGCTTCTTGCACTTCTTGGAAGGCCTGTGCACCCCCTCTCCCCCAACTCCATTGTCATCTGCCAGAGAAAGCCATTTGAGAATTCCGCTTGCAAAAGCATCCTGCGAGCTCATTAGTGTCTGTGGTCTTCATCAACTGCCATTTACAGAATCAAGCTGTGAAGAAGACACTTCTCGTCGGACAGGATTGGATGGAACCGTGAAGGCCAAGGGTAAGCCGCAGAGGGTCCTTGCTGATATCAGGGCTGCTGCACGGGGAGCTGGGGAGGCAGGTCTGGCCCCAAGTCGCAGAGCGTGTCGCCTTGGAGGCTGTCACCACTCTCATGCCCCAGTTACAGACTCCGGCCGGGAGGAGGACGCTGGAGAAACCGGACCTGGGGGCACCAGCTACAGGAGGGGGGCACTGTTACAAGAAAGCCTCACCGGGGCCTTTGGCAAGTTTGCTCTGTGGCACAATTACGCCAACTGAACTTGGGTCCCGGGACAGGTGGAAATCACACCCCCAGACCTTTCCACCATTTGCTTTTTGCCCCTTACTTGTAAACCACTCGTGTGGAGTAGTTTGAGGGGCAAGACGAGGTGAGAGGGAAGTTCCCAGGGAGAGATGAGAGATTAATGAAGACAACTCCCCTTGAGGAACGGGGGGGGGTGGGGGGGGTGGGGGGGGGGTGAGGGGGTTGCTGGCTCCTGGGCTCCCTGCAGCCCTTTGGGCTCCTGGAGCACAGCCACGGTGGGGCTGCTGCTTTCTGCTCCGTCTCCAAAGCGAGGACGCTCCAGGCCAGGTCAGCGAGTCTTGCAGGGGGCGCATGGGGGCCGGGCCTGTCCACAGAGTTTCCACCCCATCCTGCGTCTGAGCGGCACCACACCCCTGCTGGTGGTGAAGCGCAGAGATGAGCCCATTCACGGACGTGAAAGCTGAGCTTGGAGGCCCACAGGAGAGCAAGTAGGGGGCTGGCCCCGGAACAATGCAGCGGGCGGTGGCTTGGCCCAGGTCACGGTCACGTTGCCAGGCACGCGGTTGCCAGGGGACCCCGGGCTGTTTACCGTCGTCGGGCAGGGAGGGGCAGGCGCCGGGCTCACTGCGCACTCGAGGCACCCACCATGGCCTCCCGCAGCGCGGGCACCCTACTGACCGAGTTCAATGCCACCTACGTGCCCCTCGGCCTCATGCCCGGGTAAGGCCGTCGCGCCCCCTGCCCCGCCCCTGCCTGAACCATTCTGTCGGAGCGCCACCCCCCACCCCGCAAAACCCTCCTCTCGCTAGAAACTGGAAACTCCGCACTTGCGCTTTTGGGGTTTGAAAGAATCAGGGCTCCAGTTGTTCACCTGGCTGGGTGACCTTCCCGGGAGGGATTGCGTGCCCCGAGCAGGCGGCGGCTGGGCGCGGACAGGGGCTCTCTCCGCGTCCCTCTTCCTGGGAAGTGAGTCCCCAGCGAGCGCAGAGCATGCCCAGCCTGGGACCCGGGGAAGGGGGAGGAGAGGGAGCCACCTCGTAAACTGGGTTTGGAGACCCCTGGGCAGGAGTGACAACGTGAGGAACCGGAGAAGGGGAGCTGGCCTTTCGCGCCCCAGCCCACCTAGGATCCAGGCAACAGTAGTGTTCGTCGGATGAAGGCGAGAAGAAGACGGGTGGGCCCTGGGTGGGCTCCAAGAATCTGGCCAGGTAGTTATTGCTTCATTTGGACATTCCTTTGGTAAAGACATGTTGAGCGCTGGGGAGGTGCCAGGGGTTGTGAGAAGACAAGCAGGGGGCCGCCCTCGATGGGTTCCCGTGGTGGTGTAGATACAGAAGGTTTAGTTCAAAGCCATCTTTGCAGCCTTGGAGAGTGGTGTTTACACCGCATTCTGGGTGTTCATCATGAGGTTTCATTCTACGCGCAATTATATTTTTTTCTGATGCTCCCCACTGTCCCCAGTTGGAAACTTAACCCTCCCAAACTGTTCCCCTGCTCTGCCAGGGGAAGTTGCATATTTCGGAAGCAATCCTAGGTTGCTTCTGTCGCCGCACCGCTTGTCTGCAGTTCCCTTGAGCACTTTGTCCTGTGATTGATCTAGAAATTGTGGTAATGAGTGAATCATAAAGAAGGCTCCAAGCATGAACTGGACTAGTTTGGATAGCCGAGCCTGTGTCTGTGGCTTTCTCTGCATGGATCTTTCTGGAAGGCATATGCTCACCCTAAAGATCCCCATCAGTGAGGAATGAATGGACTTATGTTTCTAAATGCTACCTCATTGCTAATTTTGTTAACTTAATGAAAGAATCCAAGATTCCCCACCACACTTGGATAATTATTATTTTTGTGCCTTTTCGAACACTAATCACAGGATTTTAAGCAGAGCCAGTCTCCTCTGACGCTCCGATCATCCTCCTTACCAGTTTGATTCGTAGAGGCAGGGAGTATTCACAGTGGTAAAGACCTTGGAGATCATGTAGCCCTCTTCTGTTCCAGATGTGGTCACTGAGGTCTGGGGCCGGGGGAGAGGGGGACTTGCACGAGCCCCAGGCTGGCGTTGGAAGAGCTGGCCTGGCACCGGGTCCCTGATGCCTTGTGGTGGCATTGGGAGCCCCCAGGTAATGAGCACCTACTACGTGCCAGGCACCGTGCTGGGCTCTTTACAAACATTCTGTAAAAACCCTTTGCAACATCCCAGATGAGAAATAAGCAGCTTGCCTCGGGTCATTCAGCAAGCTACCCAGCCGTGTCTTTGTGACCTCAGCACCCCGGCTCTCCTGAATCCCTCCAACTGCCGTCTATTATCATTAGTTAGATCCCTGCGGTGTTCAGGGACTGATTCTCGGTACCAAGGGGGACAGGATGCTGGTCTTCAGGCTCGCTGGCCAGGGTGCTCTGTCTGGGCACCTTGCTCTGGGCAGCACAGCCCTCAGGCACCTTGCCACTGTCTGGGCTGTGTGCCCCCCCCCCCCCCCCCCCCGCCGTGAGCGGGGGATTCTCGGGTCCGAGTCCCTGGGACTGTGAGGCTTTTTAAGGGATGAGATCAGCCTCAGTGGGGCTCTGTGCCTCTTGCTAGCAGGTCGGACCTCAGTGGTATCCACCCCCCCCCCCCCCCCCCCCCCCCCCGTCTCCGCCTCCCACCACACCTCACCAGGCTCTTAGTCCAAGCACGTGACCTGCCACCGTGCGTTCATTCACGGCCAGGCTACTACTGCCCCCGATGCCCCCCACTCCGCCAGGGGCTGTCACCAGCAGCCAGGACTTTCACCAGCAACCCCCCCCTCCCCCGCCCCCGACTTCCCTGCATTTGCCTGGAGTGGCACCTGTGCCCATATCTGCCGCGGAGCTGGCCTGGGCTCCGGGACCCTAAAGTCAGTGCCTTCCACTATCAGGAGGGTGGCCGTTACCTCCAGGACGGCGGTCCCACAAAGGCGGCTGTATCCACTTCCCCAGGATCCCCGTACGATAGATCTGCTGGTAAATGTTTGACAACCAGCTCTCTGGAGACAGGGTGGGTCGTGATCTGTAGCACTCATCTACTATCTGCGGCATCAACACCCCCACCACGGCTGACTTCAAGCCGCCAAAATGGTGTCACAACTGCAGAGCCGGGGCGGGACGCAAAACAGCGCACACAGTCATTCCGCCCTCCAGACACAACAGGCACAGCTAACCCCAAGAACGCAGACGGCCGCGAAACACGGCGATACGATTAGGTGGTGATGAGCATTGGGTGTTTATTGCCTTTGCCGTCGACGTGATTTCTTTCACTGTGACTTTATATAATTTCTTGTATTTTTGTATAATTTCACTTTTAAGCCGGGCTTGTTTAACCACAGCCCGGACAAAAATCCTCGAAATTTAGTCATCAGCTCTCGTCAGCCAGTATGAGCCAAGACAGGCCACCTCTAGCACACCACTGCCTCCTGCCAGCTGCTTCAGGCCTGAGACCTCACCTTCCGGGTGGGAGAGGGGAGCCCCTTCCATTTCAGCCCCAGCCCTGCCACTGGAGGCGCGGCCCCGGGACAGGCAGGTGCTTCCCAGGCTACCAAACAAAGGCCACCTGCCAAAGAGACATAGGAGACCCCGCGTGTCCAGATAGGTCACTGAAGCCTCTCACGAAACCCTAAGGAACTGGGGAGCCTTTCTGAGAACAGGGGGTCAGGTGCTCCTGGAGACCGAAGCTTCATAACAGGGCCCCTCCTTCTTTCCAGAAGAATCATCAGCCCTTAAAAATGTGCCTCCGTTTGTCAGTTCATTTCAACAAATATTTGGAGAGCAGCTACTGAGTGCCAGGACTGATAGGGACGCAGATAGAACTCCTTGCTCTCCCCCCCCCCCCCATGTAGTTTATATTCCAGAAAGGAAGACTACACTAAAGGCCCAGGTAATTGCACACAGCGAGAATGTGAGGTGGGACATAAAGAGGGTCACAAAGGGCACAGACGGTTCAATGGAGAGGACAGGCAGGTCTGTGGGTGGCTCCTCGGAAAAGAGGGTATTGGACATGGCCCTTGAGGCTGAGGTCACAAGGTCGGGAGAGGAGGAGAGAAGCCTCTTGGGGATGGAGGGGATGGCCTGAGGGAAGGCAGGGGTGCAGGTGCTGGCCGGCTCTGCCTCCAGAGCTGCAGATGACCTACTGAGCGGGAGTAGGAAGGACACGGATGTGGTTTAGAAGCTGGGAAGGCCCCCCTCCAGGAGGCCCGCGTCAGGCCCGGCCTGGAGTGCCTGGCTGGTTCCTTCCTCATTTCATAGACAATGGGGAGCCCTTGAAAGTTTTTGCCCAGGGGAAGGATCTGAAGGAACTGCACTCAGCAGGAAGTGTCGAGGAGAGGAGAGCGCCAGCGGAATGAGGATGTGCCGAATAGTTGCAAGTTAATTAGTTAATAAGGCTGCTCATGGGATCTCTGATGGCTCCTGGTAATTAATTTTAATGTCAGCTATGGGGCCATTTTGCTCCCTGTACACTCTCTGTACGCACAGGGACACACACACGCGCGCGCGCGCGCGCGCGCGCGCGCGCACGCACGCACACACTGGTGTGTGCACCCACGGTGGCTGCTGGGGACCCAGCTGAGCACCGTCTCCCAGCTTGTGTGCAGGTGGGTGAGGAGCCGGGCAGCAGATGAGGGGGTCCAGGAGGAGGTGTGGCAGTGCCACGGGGACTGTTGGATGCCCTGTTACAAAACCTGTCACTCATTCCCCTCTGTTTTCTCTGCCTTAGCCAGCCCCACGGCCAACAAAAACAGGCCTTGGGAAAGCTTTGCCATAGGACCACACAGGGGCTTGCTCGAGGCACACAAACGCAAGTGCATCCAGGGGACACAGACCTGGCTAGCCAAGGCGTGCCCTCTGAGCACTAAAGAAATGTGACCGTGTGCACCTCTGTGCACACACCCGTGCCCCTCCGTGAGCGGCAGGTTCTGAATAGGATCCCCAGTGGAAGCAGAACCTTAGGAGGATTGCGGAGGAGACGGCTTCTATTGTACTGGGACGCAAATATCTTGGCATTCAGAGAAGGTGGAAAAGCAGGGAGCAGAGGAGGAGTATAGCAGAGAGCCTGGGGGTGGTGAAGACAAGAATCCCGGGAACACGTCACATGTCTATGGCTCCTTTCTTCCAAGTACGAACGCGAAGGCCCCTGTGGGTGGGACACTGCGTGCGCTTTGTAGATCAGAGCCAAGCCCCTTTAAAACAGTGTTCGGGGACGTGGTGGCCCCCGGGTTTCTGGACTTCCGCCTCCCCCCGCAGACATTTATTGAGCACTTGTCCTGGGTTAGGTGCCACGTAGGTGCCGAGGATAAAGAGCACAGGTTAGCACAGGAGATGGACGAGTGTGCACCTGACTGTGCACGAAGGATGTGACACACAGTCTAGGTAGAGGGTGTGTGGTTAGGGAAGGCGCCAGAGAGCCCTGGTGCTGGGAGTGGGTAGGGAACTCCCCCACCCCCACCCCCGGGACACGGCATCCCAGGTAGAGGAAATGTGTGCAAAGCCTCAGAGGTGCGGACAGCACGTGAGTCCCAGAGATGTGATGCTTCCGGGACCTTGGGCGCTTGTGGGGAAGTGAGAAGGGAGAGAGGTGACCACGGTGGTGTGACACGTGTTTGAGAAAGATCACTCCGGCAGCAGCGTGGACAACAGGCTAGAGGGGTGAGACTTCAGTGTGGGAGCCTGGCCCGGAGATTCAAGACCACCCCGGTGAGCGAAGAGGGAGGCTGGCTGCTATGGGGAACGTCACTTGGGGACTTGGGGAGAGAGGAGGGGTGCGGAGGGGGATGGAGAAGGGAGGATGGGGTGAGTCCTGGTTTCTGGCTTAGGTCATGATCTCACGGTTCGTGGGTTCGAGCCCTGCGTCAGGCTCTGTGCTGACAGCTCAAAGCCTGGAGCCTGCTCCGGATTCTACGTCTCCCTCTCTCTCTCTCTCTCTCTCTCTGCCCCTCCCCCACGCACGCTCTATTTCTCTCTCTCAAAAATAAATTTAAAAACATTAAGAAAAGAAAAGAAACATAGAGACACAGATCCGGGCATCTCTGGTGTATGGGAGGTGTTAGAAGTCTAACATAAATGAGCTCTCCCAGAGGGAGAGGGTCCCTCAGAAGAGAAGGGGACTCTGGGGCACCCAGAAGCACCTAGTAGATGAGCAGAGGAAGAGAGCCAGCTCCCAGGCGATTCCCCTCCACACTGACCCCTCTTCAAAGCCTGACCACAAAGGAAGGCCCTTGGTGGAGTTCCCCAATATCCCTACCCCGCCCCCACCCCGGGAACGGGCCTCCCTCCCTGCATTTAATAGCATCAGCCCCTCCACCTCCAGCACAGCTCGTGCACCCACCGTGTAACTCAGTAAATAATGGAATGAGGGGGTAGGCTGCAGGAAGAAAGGCTGAGCTGTGGACCTCTGCGTCCCCAGTACGCAGGGCACAGTAGCTTCCCAGTAAAGTAACTCCCAACACTATCCCACTGTCTTAAAAAAAAAATGCATGTACAAAGCGTCAAGAAACAAACCAGCCCAAATCCAAACGCCTGGAATTAACCCGGGTTAGCATTTGGGGGGACGGCATTCCAAGTTTCTCTTTGCGTGTCTACTCAGCTAAGAGACTAGAGGCTGGCTGGCTGGCCAGCCGGCCAGAAAGATAGACAAAGCAATGCTAGAAACATATGATCGTGCCATATTTGCTACTTTAAAATGAAAATCATGGGGCGCCTGGGTGGCGCAGTCGGTTAAGCGTCCGACTTCAGCCAGGTCACGATCTCGCAGTCCGTGAGTTCGAGCCCCGCGTCAGGCTCTGGGCTGATGGCTCAGAGCCTGGAGCCTGTTTCCGATTCTGTGTCTCCCTCTCTCTCTGCCCCTCCCCCGTTCATGCTCTGTCTCTCTCTGTCCCCAAAATAAATAAACGTTGAAAAAAAAATTAAAAAATAAAATAAAATAAAATAAAAAAATAAAATAAAATGAAAATCATGAAATGTAATCTTACTAGAACTCAACTGAGGAGAAAGATACGGACATAAAATGGGAAGAATGGCCAGACTTTAGACAAATGCCAATTCAGCTCAAGAGAGATTAATTCGTGAAAGATCCCTCTAAAGTAGGGAGAGGGAGAGGGAATAAAAACCATTCAGGGGCGAGAGTCACTGCGTTGCATGTTTTTCAACGGCGTGTTTTAATTTTAGGTGCCGCGGGTTGACTCTGCCTTACAAATTCCTAGCAAGTCGATGCCCCTCCACCCACCCCCACCCCCCAATTTTTGTGTTGGAAATTATTTTTTCCTCTGACAGGTTTTATAACATTTACATTCTGTTCTGCAAGCAGCCTTCACCTGGCTGATATTTCTAGTTCCGTACTTAAATAGGGGGCACCTGGATGGCTCAGTCGGTTAAGTGTCCGACTTCAGCCCAGGTCACGATCTCATGGTCCGTGAGTTCGAGCCCCGCGTCAGCCTCTGGGCTGATAGCTCAGAGCCTGGAGCCTGCTTCCGATTCTGTGTCTCCCTCTCTCTCTGACCCTCCCCTGTTCATGCTCTGTCTCTGTCTCAAAAGTAAAATAAACGTTAAAAAAAAAAAATTAAAAAAAAAATAGACTTGAAGCTAACCAGTCATTTTAACAATTTCTACATTTCTGGGTATTCCTTTCTTTTGACTCCTCTCTTCCTTGGCAGGATTTAGTCCCTGCACACTGCTTGCAGGAGCCTATGGGTTTTGCTTTATTTCCTGAGCCCTTTCATGCCGGGAAAGGCCCGGGCGCCGCCTTTACGGCTAATGACCGCGTGGCCCGTTTGATATTCTCGGGTCACGCTCTTGTCCCTACAGACTGTGGCGGGCCACCTTTCTTTAGTTTTCGTTCTGTTGCTTTCTTGTCTTTTTGTTGGGGGTTGACAGCACCTGATGGCCCCCACCTCTCTCCTCCTTCATCCCGAACCCCCTGAGGAATAAGATGACCTAAGAGGGAAAGCTGAGAGCCCCGGAAAGAGGAGGCGGGGCTGGCTTGGGACAGGCTTTCCTCCTGAAGGGCAGCGTGTGGCCACCCAAAACAGGGCACAGGGGAGTCACGTGGCTTGCTTGCTTCCAAGGAAAAGGGGGAGGGCGGGGTGGTCTCCAACAAGCCTCATTTCCCTCTTCAACCCACCAGTCCCATGTCCTTCCACCCCCAGGTGGCAAAGCGAGTAGGGGGACAGAGGCTCGGGGAAGGAAGAATCGGCTCCCTACTTGCTTATCTGTGACCCCCCGGCTGTGGAGCCTGTATGTTTATTAGGTTTCATACACAGCACGGAGAACCCCCAGGAGCTCCGTTCAGCCTGCTCGCGTGCTGTTTCTTGCAAACGAGTTTCTGCCTCAGTGCAGGTGCCGTAGGGAGAGGGTGAGCCGAGGATGTTGGAGGTGGCGATTGGATGGTCTCGTGTTACCTTGATGAAAAAAATACAGGCTCACGTTTAAGCGGTGGGTCAGCAGTCGGGCTGAGGGAGGTCGAGGAAAGAATGGGGGAGGAGGAAACAAAGGCAGAAGGTACAGTGTTCCTTCCACAGAGAAATTCGGGGATAAAGGAAGAGGAAGGGGGACACGTGAGGCCGCAGGGTCCGCCGGAGGATGTCGCAGCCTGGGACAAATGCACAGAAACGTGCGTCTCGGTAGGCAGAGGAGGAGAAGCCAAGAGAGGAGAGATTACGGATGGCAAGGAGGGAGGGCAGAGACCGAGAGAAACCGGGAGGGGCCGACTGGACGCGTGAGGCCTTGGGAGGGGCAGGAGGGGGGGCTCCAGACCCAGGAGGGGCTAAACCATGGCAGAGAGGAGGACTCTGTCCTAGAAGTGGCCAAGGTGACCTTGCAGGCATCACCAGCCCCAGCATCTTTCCAGGACAGAAGGGCAGAGGCAGGAGGGAGAAGGCTGGGATCCCCGGGGTCGTGGTCTCAAGGGCAGGAGGGGCGAGGCCAGACAAACGCCTGCGTGTGGTGGACGGCTTCTCCCCTCACTCCCCGCTTGGGCCCGGGGAACCTCAAATGCTGCGAGGCTCTGGAAGGGACACGCTGTGGAGGGGCGGTAGGGCCAGGGGCCCGGGAGGGGCTCTTCTTCTGTTTCACCTGCTGTGGGGAGCGATCGGAAGCCCCGTCGGTAATCACCGTGCTTGGCTTTCTCGCCTCCCACCTGAAGACGAGGAGGAGGAAACCATGCAATGCCATCTGACTCTACTGGGGAGGAGGCCAAGGGGGCCCTGAGCAGCCGGCACAGGTGATTCTGAAGCGCTGACCCCAGAGGCCACCGTGCCCTTTGGCCTGGTGAGAGGGGGACGCCCGCAATGTCGCAGTGGCCCTCAGGCTCCCCGCACCCCCTGGGGCTTCCCTGGTAAGGGAACTCGGCTGAGAGAAGGGGACGCGTCAAGCACCACAGTAGGGAGGCCTCAGGACAGGTGCCGGGGTCCCTGCAGCCTGGTCTTCCGGCGTTTGTGTGAGTAGGTCCGGCCGCAAACGTCACTGGCGCCCTAGGCGCGTACCCACTCATCTTTTTGTTTGTTTCCTCAACATTTCCGACTCAGACCGTGTGCCAGACCTGGTACGGAAAACTGGGGATCTGAAGGTGAGGAAGACATGACCCAGCTGTGCCCGAGAGGCTCCCAGGAGTCTAGTGACGGAGACAAAGACAACAGACACGACCATTGGGAGCAGGCACGGCTCACGGTGCAGCAGGGAGAGCAGGACCGCCTAGACCTAGAAGAGGCGGCAAGGAAAGGATCTTCAAAGTGACAGGGCAGGTCTTTAGTCCTGGGGGGGCAAGCATCCGGGGGCCGGGGGCCCAGGGCAGAAACCCAGGGGAGAAATGCAGGCGGGCGGTGGGAGAAAGAACATGCAAATGGTTCTTTACAACCGGGAGCAGGGAGGCCGGTGAGGCTGGAGAGGGGGACATAGTCGGCTCGCGGACAGCCTTGAATGCCACGCTGAGGGCTTGGCTTCAGAAAGGTCACTCTGGTGGAGGTAGGGGGAAGGGGCGGGAGGTAAGAGCGCAGTTAGGAGGATGGGGGGCTCCTGTGCCCGCAGCCCAGCTAAGAGGCCGTGTGGCCCACGCCCAGGGCAGGGATGGAACCCTGGGCTTGAGGACTAATTGCACGTGACGGGTGAAGCTTGACTTGGCCACCCGCAGAGTGCCCGTCACCAAGATGGGACTGGAGGTTGGAGGCGGGGGTGCGGGTAAAGCCCAGGACACCCGCAAGGGGTGCGTAGTGTGCGGCCGTGTGCAGGAGTCTGACGGGGCTTCGGGGCTGGAGATGTAGACCAGGGTCATCCACACAAGGGGAAGGTTAAGGCCCTGGATTCCATCACCCAGGGGACCGTGTGGGCGCAGGACAGGCCCCGGAGAAAGAGAGCAGAAGAGGCGCACCACACGGGGGAAACTGAGAAGGAACGGTCAGAGAGGCGGGTGAAGCCAGCAGACAAGGAGAGAGCAGTGTCGTAAAATCCAGGAGCGGCGTTTCAAGACCGCAGAGGTCGGCAATGTCCAATGCTGTGGGAGACCCCTGGCGCCCTTGTCAAGAGCCATTTCTTTTCTTTTCTTTTTTTTTTTTTTTTTGAGAGAGAGAGAGAGCAGGGCAGGGTCAGAGAGAGAGGGAGAGAGAGAGAGAATCCCAAGTAGGCCCTGCACTGTCGGTACAGAGCCCAACGTGGGGCTTGAACCCACGAACCGTGAGATCATGACCTGAGCTGAAACCAAGAGTGGAGCGCTCAACTGACTGAGCCACCCAGGTGTCCCTGTCAAAAGCCATTTCACTGGCACCGTGGGGCCAGGGTGAGGTTTTAGGGGGTGAGAAGCGACTGACTGGAAAAGCATGACTCTCCGTCATTCGCACAAAGTCTGACGCTCATGCCCTTCGGCCGTCACGCGGCCAAAACAAGTCTTTGGCTCTCTGTGGCGGTCTCACCCGACCAGGGCTCCTCAGCGTACTGTGTGTGCTTGTGTCCTCTGTGTCTCCAAGCGTCCCCGCCCGCCGGTCCCCTGTCCCTGTCGCCGGCCTCCATGGCTGCAGAGGGCGACGGGACCCCTTGCAGGCCGTCTGAGTGGTGCCTCGTGAGGTGGCTGAGCTGGGGCGAGGCTGCACGTGTGAGCCCAGGCCTTGGCCACCACAGATCTGATGTCACACGTCACTGCTGCGTCCCCACCAACCTCTTAGATCCTCCCTACCCCTGATGAGATAGTGGCAGGACACCTCCCCATCTTCGGGCCAAACCCTGAGTATATGGAGAGTGATGTGCCCGCGGCCCTGCCGAGGGCTCAGGACGGGGCCCCGGTGCTCTGGCCCCTGCGGGAGCCCCTGGTCCGGAGGGGTGACCAGCCTCTGTCGGGAAGGAGAGGCCCAGATTCTCCTTCGCTCGCCCTTCCCCGGAGCCCCGAGCTGGGCAGTGCATCCGAGGGAAGCCTCTCAAGGCCCAGAAGCGACCCACGGGGCCTGCCGCCACCCCCGCCCCGGGCTTTATGGGCCTGTCTTGGAACGGGCCTCGGAACCGTGCACTGACCTGCCCCCCACCCCCACCCCGTGGCCATCGCAGGTACCAAGGCCATGTTCCCGGCGTGGCCTTCTCCTTTGGCTCCCCCTACGGCACCGCCACCCTCAAGTATTTCCAGGACCACCGCCACGCAGCCCTGGAGAAGAGCCGTACTGTCTTCAGCAAAGGCGGCCACTTCCCCACCCTCTTCTCCTCAGACCCCAACCTCGTGCTGAGTAAGCGCTCCCACACCCGGGACCGCTGGCTGCACACCCCCAGCTACACCCGCTTCAACCTGGACAGTGGCCGCTCCGCCCACCTCACCGGCTTCTACCAGGTGGGTTGACCTGGGCCCGGCTGCTGTCCCCCCAGCAACCCGGGCGGTGGGGGGAGGGGCTTGGAGTGATCCCCGTCACCCTCCAAGAGGGACTTTGTTTGCTTTCTCCGAGCCCCTGAGCCAGCAGGGAACCTAGTGAGTTTGGCTGGGAGCGTCGGGGACAGGGCCTAGACTGCTTCCCAGATGACCCCCCACCCCAGGGACTCCTGGGGCTCTTGCCCCAGCCCACCCCCAGGGAGGTGTTCTCACCCCCAGGGAAGTGTTCCTACCCTCACCTCTGCCCCATGACCCCGTGGACCCTCGCTTACTTCCTACTAGAGTAAAACATCAAAGATCCACCTACAAGATGAACCCCGCCCCCCACCACTCACACACAGGGCCACTAAGCCCCCGACCCTGGTTCTAGCCCCAGGTCTAGTCTCGATTGTACCCGGGTCCTGGTGCCCACCTGACACCTCCTTGCTTAGCAGCCCCTCTGAAGCCGTACCCCAAGTCAACCTCAGCCCCAGACCGGAACCTAACTGCCCACACCCCGATGTCCTTGTCCTGCCCCTCGGGCTCTTACGGCCTCCCCTGGGCCTGGTGCAGACGTGTCCTGGTGGATCACAGGCACCTGGGTGCTCGCCCACCTCACTGGGGGCCAGGGCTCATTCTCTGCCGTGTCCCTAGAAACCCTGGTCTCTCCCTCACTTCTCTTGCAAACATGCCTCCAGCCCGATTTCAAAGACGCAGGTGCCCCTGGTCCTCAGGGCAGAGAACTGCATGAGAAGGCAGGTCCTCAAGGAGAGGACCAGGTCAATGCTGTCAGACTCCAAGGGGCTGTGGGGACCGTGTCAATGGGCATGGGGGGGGGGGGGCTTTGCTTTCCCTCATGGCTCTCACGCATAGCACCCCCAGTCCAGGGGGGCGGGAAAGGGAGAAACAAACACACGGAGCTTACCTGTGCCACCTGCTGAACCAGGATTCACACCCTTGACCTCCGCTGGTCGCTCGCCTCATTACTCTCCGTAGCAAAGCTGGGGTGGGGCGAGCCATCATCGCCATTAGACAGATGGGAGCTGGTCTCAGAGAGGACACCCGGCTGGGGCCTCCAACAGGGGCGTTAAGGGAGATGGCCCCACCCCCTGCCCAGGTATAGGCAGGCAGGAACTGCGGGTGCCCCAGGTCACTCCTGCACACTGACAACCTGTCATCTCTTCTTTGGGTCGAGCCGTAGATGGTGCAGCAGCATAGGAAGTACTATCTAGACAAGACGGGCATGGTGCCCCAGGTGCCCTACTTCGTGCTGCCTGTGAAGGAGTGGGAACGATACCCCCTCCCCACCGACCTGTGAGTGCCTGCCCTCCCCCCTTCACGCATGCTACAAACACATGTCCATGGGGCACCTGCTTCCAGCCAGGCACACAGCCACTCACGCCGAGAAATGAGTGAAGACCTCACCCTAAGGAGCCTACGGTGCAGAGGGTGACAGTCACACAGCAAGGGGGTCAAGGTTAAGGGCAGCCTCAGAGGGATGAGCAGAATGAGCAGAATCTGAAAGAGTGCTTTCCTGGCCAGATGCACGGGGAGTTTGGGAGCAAACCTGTCATCTTGGCTGGCCTGAACCTTGCAGGCTTCTCCCCCCTGCAGCGTCAGCCTTGCAGCTACACTCGTCCAAACGTGGGCACCGCTGCTTCTGAGTAGCAAGGAACTGCTGCCCTCTGGTGGACACAGAGGGCACTACAAGAGCGGGAAATGCGTCCCCCCAGTCCCGACCAGACTCGGAAAACGTTCTCCTTGGGACCTCAGAATATCTTTCAAAGTCCAACTGTCCATCTAACAAAATATGAAAGTTCCCCACTGCTTGGATCTCCTTTTATCTGAGAGAGCTGCTTTCCCCAGGGAAGGCCAGCTCTGCCCTTTGAGATAATCCAGGCACATGGTTCCCTTGCTGTCCCTCCTGTCACCAAGGCACGGGAATCGGAAGTCTGTGCTTCCAAGGTGTTGTGTGGGGAAGGAGGGGTCAAGAGGTCAGTGGAAAGATCTTGGGTTTCCAACTACTTGCTGACCATCGCCATCATTTCTCATAACATTTGTTGCGTATCTGTTCCTCGTCCAGCATTATACGCATTATACGCCAGCATTATACGTCCAGCATTATACGTCCAGCATTATACGCATTACCTCATTGAGTCCTCAAAACAAAGCTAACAGGGATGGGAGGTACCAACACTGGTCCATTTTATCCGTGTGCCCTTCCAGCGGGAGTTGAGCCGGAATCTCTCCCAGGTCTGTCTGACACCCACGTTCTCCCTCTTTACCGCTGCGCCATTGTGCAAATGCAAATTATTCTGATCTCGACTGCAGGGTGACTTTCAAGACGTTTGAGCTGATGAGCAGTCAGCTCAGGGTGGGCTAGAAAATTGGGCACACGGGGCTGTGGGTGGGCACAGCCTTTCTGGAACGCTGCATAACCCTGTCTCCGTCCTCCCCCAGTCCTCCTCTGAGCCCAGAGAAGAAGTGGCACCTTTTAAGAGTATCTCCCGAGAACTTGAAGACCTACCAGAGGTTCCCCTCGGGGAAGAGGGTCACCCCCCACGAGCGGCAGAGGAGAGACTGCTACTTTGAGTTCAGAGCGTGATGCTGGAGAGCCTGGCCCTGACCAGGTCGGCCTTTCGGAATAAAATCTTTAGCCACGTCCAAACCCGTGGTCTTCGCCTCTGGCCTCCAGGAACGTTTGGCCATTGCGGGACAGCGCCCAAGGGTCCCACCCAACACCGAGTCTTAAGGGCTGTCAAAAGCTCAGTGCAGGGGTTCAAGCCAGTAGGAAGCAGCGTCCACTGACCCACTGGGCCCACGCAGCCCTCCTCTGAGGTGGGGGCAGGTAGAACCAAGGACTATAGGGCTCCCGAGTCTTGGTGGCAGGGTCACTCAGGTCCAGAGATACGCCCCATCGGCTCCCACTCGTGTAACAGAGGAAGCCCCGTTATTGTACATCTGAGAATGAAAGTGAAGTGACCCCAGAACAATTGCACAGGGGGTCCGATGCAGGAGAATTCCAGTCTGAGCCCTGGCCTGGCATCATCTAATCCACCCGATAACTTGAGAGGGAAGTAGCAGTAGCCTCACTTTACTGATAAAGACACTGAGGCTCAGACAGGCTGAGAAAGTTGCCCAAGCTCACACAGCTTAGAAGTGACCCAGGTTTTTTTGACCCAAGCCCTAGTTTTTCCACTACATAACTTGCCTGTGGCCCATGTGGAGACTGGGGAGTAGGGATGACACGGTGCTGAAGGACCTTGTGCGCCTGAGAGGATGATCTGTGTAAAGCAACCACTTTCTGCATTCTTTCCAGACTGGAATGGACAGGTTGACTTGGCATCTACCCCTGAGGCTGCTTCTAGAATAGGACACGAAGGAGTGATGTGGACTAAGCCACTCTTCAAGGAAACCGGGGGAATGGGTTCCCAGGTCACGTGCGTGAGGTTAGGGGTCCCCACTTCCTGGGAGACCTGCTGGGGCAGGGGACAGGATGTGGGTGACAGCCCCTCGACAGACAAGATCCGGGATGGGGACCTCAGGCCAGGTGTGTATCCACAGGACAAGAGTTC
This sequence comes from Lynx canadensis, assembly GCF_007474595.2. Taxonomy (NCBI): domain Eukaryota; kingdom Metazoa; phylum Chordata; class Mammalia; order Carnivora; family Felidae; genus Lynx; species Lynx canadensis. The sequence continues at coordinate 118,912,104 of NC_044305.1, read as the reverse complement.
TCCAACATTCCAGTGCCTCTTAGATTTGATCAAGGGACTTCATCGATCAATGGGAAATCTATTACCTCTTGAGTGGGTGAGTCAGGACCAAAAGGCAAAGACACCACTGTAGGTTCAGGTGAGGGCGAAACAGCCCTTCCCCTGGGAGCCAGTGTTTAGACACCTCCCCAGAGGATGATGTAAACAGGAAAAACCATGTGCCTGTCAGAGCATCTGTCAGCTCTCAGAGGCCTTATAAGGGCCTGCTCCTGTGACCCAAGACCAGCTGGGCCCCAAAGGGTCCCTGTGGTGGCCAAATCCGTTCCAGGATGTGGCTGAATACAAAACAAATAAATCCCAGTTGTTGGTCACACGCTGTCGCATCCCGGGGCCTGGGGGTGCCAAATGGGGCCAAGATGTCTTCTCCCTTGACAAGGACCGGGAAGCCAGAGGCCGACTGGAGTGACCGCTATATACACGTCTCTGTACATTGGCCCCGGAGGATGCTGGGAGGTGGCTCCAGTGAAGGGAGGGGAGGATGTAGATTTTCTTGGTGAACTTCAATCCATTTGGCCTGGTCCCTGCTGTGACATGTGTTGGGATTTGAACCCTGTCCCCCAGAAGACTGGTCATCCAGTTTTCATGGTCATTGGCAAGCTTAAGAGCTGGAACGAGGGGTTATTAACAAAAAGCACTTCTACACGATCCCGTAGTCAAAAGATGAACCAATAGGGGAAGGGAAAGGCTTTTTCTTCTGCTTTATTGAATAAACAATAGCCTAGAAGTGAGGGAGGGACAGGGACAGAATCGTACTTCTGATCAAAGCCCCCCAGCTCCTGGAGGGGGTTGAATTCCAAGTTCCAGTGGTTCCCCCTTGAGGCTGCCAGATCGGGTCTTTGTAGCCACATCAAAATCCCCAGAAGTGAATCCGAAAGGAGCTGAGGGAAAGCATCCCATGAGCCACCTTGAGCTGCAAATCTAAAGTACCCTCCAATTTCTGGGTTCGTAATGGCCCTGGTCTCATGTCCCTCTGTCTGAGAGATGGCCAGCTTGCAGCTGTCACAAGCCAACCCAAAGGCCTCTTTATGCTCCTTTTAGCATCACCAGAAAGCAAAGGGCGTCAGAACCTCACAGTGCCAAAACTAATGGAAAGAAACAGGAGAGATTCAAAGAAAAAGACAAGGAAGAGAGGATTCTGGCCTCTCTAATGTGCTGGGCTGTTATGGAAGAAGAGGAATTACTCTTAGTTGGGGTGGTTCCAGGTGGGGACCCTCTTTCAGAGGGTCTGCCCAAACCTCAGCCCCATAGCAGCCATGACAGAATGGAGAGCCCTGTCCCCAAGCCAGGTGGTGGGAAGAGGGGTGGACACCTGACCAGAGTCATCGGGCCAATTGGATTCTCTCTCTGGGAATCTGGAGTCAGAGCTGAGAGATACTTCTTAGGAGTGGCCGAGGGTCATTCAGAACCCAGGAGATATAAATCTGACTGCTGCGGGGAGGCCATGTTCGGCCTCGTGTCAGACAAAGCAGAGATTGCCGATTCGCATGTAGAGCAAAGTGCAGGGGAGCTGAGGTGAGAGGCAGAGACCCGAGGCACAGAGAAGAGAGAAAACATGCTGATTCCTGGCTGGGTGTTCTGAGGTGTAGCTGTCTTTGTCCTTTCTAATTGCTTTGTCAAACCATCTTGAGTGGGCATTCTTTGCTATCAAAATCACCTAGACTGTGAGACCAAGGGCAGAATAGGGCCCGGGGGGAGCAGCAGAGTTGATGCCAACTCAACACAAGGAGGGCACTCCAACAGGGCTGTTCGATCACGAAGGGGCTGCCTCCCAGGGGCATGGGATCTTTCCCGATACCGGAAGGATCCGAACAAGACTGTTAAACGCGGCCTGGGCAGTATGGAGTTGGCCAATCATCTTAAGGGTGTTTGAACCAAGATATAAGAGCGTTAAGGCCCCTTCGCCTGAAACAAGGTTTGGAAATACTCGAGCTTTCTCTGAGCTCCGCAACCAGCACCTTCACACCCCCATGCAAATCCCCAGCTCCTGGTGACCGCGGGAGTTGTTGGGACAAGGGAGCAGGATGGGCAGTGGCAAAGGCCACCACCACCAGGCAGTCCCGGAGCCCCCTGGGCTTGGGGAGAAGACACCGGTGGGCCAGGCCAGCTATACATGGGCAGCACCCACGTCCGGACCACCCACGTCATTCGCAAAGCCGGGAACGCAGCCTTGCCTTTGCTGGTTAAAACCCCACTCCCTCTCTCTGAAGGTTAGAAATTTAGGGCACCTAACTTCTCAGAAGCCCCGCTTTTGCCAATTCTGAAAGAATTGGCCAAGTATCCTGGACACTCATGACCCCCTTGGGAAGACGGAGGCTCCCCATTGGCCCTTCCTGCCCCCACCCCACAGTGGGTACCGCCACCTCCCACTTTGGAACACCTTACTTCATGAAGTCTGGAGACTTGGCCATCGCGTGCTCAAACTCTGAGAAAGACAGCATGTTGTCATTGTCCAGATCCGACTCACTCAGGACCTGGCCAGGGGTACAGGAGGAGCCAGAGAGCAGAGAGGGGCCCAGGGTGAGAAAGTGACGTGGAAACACAGGCAGAGGGGGGAGGGGTGCCTCTCACCAAGTGCGGCCACAGGCCAGGTTCTCTGCTGAGTGCCCGGCACATATCCGAGTCCCGGGACCCCCTGAGGGACAGGTGTTCTCCCCACCCTCCACCCTTGTTACTTCCCACCCCAGACAAGGGCATGAAAATTCAAGGTTATGTGCGCTGAAGTCTGGGACCTCATGGGCTGGTCTCATTGTGGAAGAGTCCCCTTGGTGCCTCTAACACAAACGTGGCAGTAGAAATGGGCACGGAGGCGAACAGGGTGGCTTCCCCCAGCCCCACCTGTCACCCAGACACAGGCAGGGGCTCTGTAGGGCAAGGGGCCCAGTCAGGTCGAGGAGGCAGTGATGACCCCTCCTGGTTTTATCTTTGCTTCTGGTTTCGACCTAGACCAAAAGCACTTGAAGGTTCTCATGGTCTTAGGACAGATTCACAAGGCTGTTTTCACGGCCTGTCACACTGGGGGCTGTCACTGTAGGACATCCGGACATTGTGTTGTGCTGGGATAATGTGGGCCAGGGGACGTTGTGATGTGTCCATCTGATACTAAGCCTCCGTTGGGCCACCTGCCTGCAGTGACTGCAGTGTGGGTGGCTCGGGCACCTGCTCTTGGGGACCCCGGAAGGGAATTGAGATTCTGGAGGAAAGACAAACACTTAGGGGGTAGTTGCCTACATCCGTGTGCCCGTCCCTCAGGACACCTCACCCCGCCTGCCACCCAGGGGCTTTGGGTGATAGCCTGGCCCAACCCAGCCCGTGTGGCCCCCGGACACACACGTGGTTCGTGACGTCGGTCAGCAGGTCCTCCGACACGTCGTCGCTGTTGAGCAGTCGGAGGACAACCTTCCGTAGGTCCTCGTCGTCAATGAAGCCGTTCTCGTTAAAATCTGCAGGGAGGAGGCAGAGCGTGAGAGGAGGGGGCCTTGCTCGGCCTCCCAGGAGTCCAGGGAGCCGTGGCCACCCAGAGCCCCGCTGTCCCAGGCGGGCCTAGAGCCTGGCCCCTGGTGACACCTGGGCGGGCGAGAGGGGAGGGCGCCACGGCAGCAGGGCCAGCTGCAGGGAGAGCAGTGCTAAATAACACGCTAGAAATAGCGACAGCACTGAGCGTTCAGTGAGCGCACGCTACCCGCTCAGACGTATCCTGAGAGCTTCACCGGTTCTCGGTCACTGGATCTACACAGTACAACCTGTTCTTGGTCTCACTACCGAAAGGACACGAGCACAGAGGCGTCAGATGTTGGCCTCCCCTGCCAGTACGTGCAAGGCGGGGACGGGGACCCAGCCGGGCTGGGCCCCGAGCCGGCCTCAGCCACCGTGCTGCGGGGAGCTCCGGCTCACAACTCACAAGGCAGTAGGTGGCTTGGTGGCTGGGGGCCGGGGACACGGAGGAGCAGGAGGACGCCTGGACTCCAGCACAGGTCCCGGGCCCTGCCCCTGCGCGGCGTGACCCGAGCGCCTGCCCCACCTGCGCCGAGGATAACGCCCGGTTTCCACTCCAGGGGGCACCCTGAGCCTTGTCAGACCTTGGGTCCTCCTTTTTGAGTTCAAAAATAGGGGTCATTCATACGAAACTAATATAACATTGTATGTCAACAACGACAGCGGAACGGGGGCATTACACCAGCTCCCCGAACACTGGACCGCCAAGGTGCGTTTAACCCGGTTTCCTACAGAGACCCCTTGGAAGGGTGTCGTTGGTCCTGTCAGTGCAGGTCTTCTCTACAGGCCCAGAGCATTCCTGCCTCCGGCCTTTGCAGAAGGCACCCCCCCGGAGAGAGGGCCCCCCCTTCTCCTCCAAGCACTGGGATGCTCTGACTCAGCCCGAGCTTGCTCTCCCTGGCCTCCCTGTGAAGTCTCCCTGACACCTCAGGCCCAGGATGGCTCCCTCCTCAAGCTCCAGCAGCTTCTCACATAGGACTTGTCCTCCTGGACTGCTGTCCTCGGCACCGGTGGCCGAGGACTGCCTTGTCTTCCCGTGGCGGTACGTGCTTCTCACCACGGCCTCACTCAGGTGTAGTGGGCGGACACGGTGGGTGCCTGCTGGGTGCCATTCCCCGGGCTCTGGCACACAGCTATACCAGACTGGTTCCTGGGGCTTCTAGTCCTGGGGTGCAGGGGAGACAGTCGGGCACCTGAGTGGCTTGGCTCCAGGGAGAGAGGAACGGGCATCCCAAGGGTTCCAAGGGTTTCCAGGTGGCCAAGTTCATGCCTGATTGGGGTTGGGGGTGTGAATGAGGAAGACTTCTTGGAGGAAGAGGCAGCAGAGAAGGACCTACAGAAACGGCCACTAGAGGAGGTGCCAGGGTCACTAGGGACAGTGGTAGAGAAGGAATAGCACCGGAGTGATCAGTCTGGGGTGAGGGGAGCAGAGGCTTGGAGGTCTGGGAGAGAGAGCCAGAGGTTAAGTGTGGAAGGTGGGCTGAACCGCATAGAGCCTTGAATGCCGAGTGAGGCAGCCCTCCTCTGGGAACCCCAGCACAGTCCCTGAACCACTTGTCAGCCATGTGTAAGTGCAGTAAACTGAGGCAGATACAGCGGCCACCGCGACAAACACAGATGTGCCAGGCAATGATCTAAGTGCTTTCTATTTACTGCATTTAATCCTCAGAACACGGATGAAGAAAGTGAGGCACGCTGAGATTAAATAACCGTACTTACTTCCCTAATCTCATTTCAGCCTCTTGCCTTAAATATCTATCTCCAGCCTGGGCTTCTCCTGCACTCCAGGCACATGTATCCATCCACGGCCCCTCCTGTCCTCCCCACTTGGAGGTATGATAGGTCCCTCAGATTCAACTGATCCCAACCCAAACTGTTGATGTGCCTCCCTCTTCCCTGTCCCCAAACCTGCTGCTCTCGGCTGTGCATTTCCTGGCAACTGGGCAACTCCACTCTTCCGGTCACTTGGCCAATGAGCTTGGAGCCATCCTGGACCACGTCTTTTCCTCACTCCCCACAGCTAAGGTGTCAGTAAACCCTTCCAGCTCCCCCCTGGAGAGACAGTGGACCCAGCCTGATGACCTCCCCATCGCACTGCCTCCACCATGGCCCAGCCATCATCACCTCTCTCCAGGATTACCCTGGCGGCACCCTAACCAGTGTGCTTCCTCTCCATCTGCCCCCCTCAGTCTGTTCTCCACTCAGCAGCCTGTGGTCCTTGTACCACATTCCTCCCTCAGCACCCCTTCTCACAGCCTCCCATCTCTAGCCAGAAGAAAGCCCGGGTCCTGACCGTGCTCCCCAAGGTTTACCCTGCCCTCACTCTGCCTCCTTGCCTTTCCCCATCAGGCAGGCACGATCCTGCCCCAGGCCCTTTGCACTGTGCTTCCCCTCCCTGGAACACTCACCCAGGGATCCTTTGGGTCTTCATTGAGATGCCACTTCTCACCAGAACCTGCCTAAAATTACGCTTCCTGTCCCTTTCCCTGCTTTATTTTTCTCCCAGCACAGAACACTGCCTAATGCATTGTATATTTCACCTATTAGCTTTATTTCTCTCCACTAGAATGTAAATTCCTGGAGGGCAGAAGGTTTTGTCTTTTTGGTGGCCACTGTGTCCTCAGCTCCGAGAACAGTGCCTGGAACAGAGTAAGGGCTCGGCGAATATTCCTTGAGTAAGTGAATGCATGAACTACCCAAGGTCACACGTTGATGAACGATGGAGACAATATTAAACCCAGGCGGTACAACTCTGCGGGCCGTCTGCGGTCTTAATCACTCATAACTGCTTTCATGGTATTCAAGTGCCCAATTTTTAGCTGGGTATACGACCATCTAAAATGAACACTACATTTCCCAGCCTCCCTTGCTGCTAGTTGTGGCCCCGCATGTTAGAGTTCTGGCCAACGAGACACGAGCAACTTCCAGGAAGTCTTTAAAGAGAAAGCATAGCCCTTTGTGACAGTGAGGCGACGCTAGGAAGGGAGGATAAAGGGACACCATGTCCCCGACATCGCTGCAGTCACTTTGCTGCACCCCGACCTTGCAGAACCCCCGGGGACCACCGCATTGGAATTCCTGCATCTGAAATAACAAGCGGCTGCCAGAGATCTGGGAAGCTGCCTTGTGTAAACCACTTGGGCTTCCCTGTCATCTGCAACCAAATTTAATCCTAACTAATGCATCATCTGGGCCTCAGTTTCCTCATCCATAACACAGAAAATAGCCGTACTTCCATACGGTGGCTGTGAAGATTAAAGATGCAACTACAGGGAAGCCATCCGGCATGGGGCTTGGACCACAGAAGACGCCCAGGACAGAAGGCGCGTATTAGATAGAGCAGAGGCTCAGTTCTATGCCACTTGATGATTGTTAAACACTAAAAACGCAAACCCCGGAAACTGTGTAACATCTCACTTTGAAGAATGAAAGCTAGAGCTATCCTGGGCCTAGAATGGAGGGGCGAGGTTGCCCATGTCCCAGGCTCCTTCAGGGTTAGAGCCCAGACTTCTGTCTGTCTTCTTTGGACAGGATATGGATATGGAAAGTACAGCTCACCACCTCCCTTCTGAAGCAGGTGGCTCTCCCCTGGCCAACTGTTTATCAGCCCCAGGAACCGGAGGCTAAGGCCTGAGACGTTCATCCAGGCTCTCCCTGTGCTGCTGTGCTGTCACCCATCGTGGGTGATGGCTGGGAGCAGGTGGAGGGGTGGAGGGACCAGCACCCGGACCAGAGGGAGTGGGCAGCCGCAGTGACATTGCACTGCTGGTCAGAAGTTCCGCAGCCTCTCCCAGAGACCCCGCAGTGTCCCCGGGCGTCCTGCTGGCCCAGGTCCCATATGCAGAGACTGCAGCAAAGTGACGTGGCTTTGGTCCCAGGCCATCTGAAAACAGAATAATTTGCTAGAGTAGAATGTAGTCCTGGACAGTTCCCCTCCTTTGGGGGTGCAAGGGCACAGCAGCCCGGGAAAGGGGTGGGGGCTGAGAGCTCTGGGCTGCTGGCCAGCCCATGCAGACTCGGCAGCCTCAGACCTGCAGCTTTGGGCCGCTCTGAGAAGGCGGGGGAGGGCCCACCTCTAATTCTTGCTGTTTCCCGACAACGGGAAGGTTAGACGGCTTGGAGAGCTGGGGCCCCGCCTTCAGGTCCCCCCAGAGCACTCTTGCCATCGTCATCTCAACCTGTCTGTCATGCTACTCCTTGCAATTTACAAAGTACTTTTACAGAAATTAGCCCATGTGGTTGAGTGAGGAAGGGCGCGCTTTCACCATTCTTTCCCAGGAGAACTGAGCCTGCCTCCCTGGCCTCTCCCGGCCCTTGGCACCGGGTCAGATCTTGGGGTGGTGTGGGAGGATCCCCCACTGGCACTCTGGCACCTGCCTGAGGGTCGTTCACATCTGATGGAAGCTGTGCTGATGGAACAGGAAGGCAGCGCTGGGGTGTTGGTCTCTGGCAGGTAAAAAGTCCCCCCAGAGGGGGCCGGGGGTGCATCTGTTAGAGGCCAGGAGTGTCCCTCAAAGCGGAAAGTGGAGCCCAGCAGGTACGTCCCCGGTGCTGGATTCTTGACGGATGGTCATTCACTCCTTCCTTCCGACTCTCAGCAGCACAATTCTCGTTCAGGGTGACACCGTGTTCGGCTTAAGATACTCAACTTTCCAGTCTCCCTTGCAGCTATACGTGGCCGTGTGACATCATTCTGGACAACACAGTATGAAGCTGCCGGGTGGGGCGTCCAAGGACACTCGTTAAAGAAGAGTCAACTTAATCTGTGCCCTTGAATGTACACTTGATTCTTATCCCTTCTCCCATCCCTTTAGCTTCCTGTCGGGAATGAAGACACAGTCTGGAGGCACAGAAACCATCTTGTGATGGTAAGGATGACAGTCCCATACAAAAGATGGCATATTAAGGGGCTTGAAGGAGCCAGACCCTTGGTTACTTCCCCCTGGCTCTGGACACCTTAATTCCAGGCTTTTTTTTTTTTTTTTTTTTTTTTTTTAACATGGACACTCTTACATATAACTGAATGCAGGCCTACCTGGTATAGTGGGTCTGAAACTCCACTGCACTTTAGAATCACCCAGGGAGCTTTACAAAAGCCTGCCCACCCACCAGGGCACACCCAACACCCTTACATCAGATCTCCGCAGCCGGGGCCCCAGCAGCCGTGGGTCTTAACACACCAGATAGTGTGCAGTGTGCAGCCACGTTGGAGAAGCAATGAGTTAGAGGAGTGTTGCCTAGATTTTAAGATGTGGAGGGACCAGCTGGGGGTCTTGTTAAAAATGTGGACCCGGCTCCAGCAGGTGCACAGAGGGGCTGGAGATGCTGCGTCCCTAACAGGCGTCCTGGAGATTTTGATGTTGCTGGTGCATGGACCACAAGTGGAGTACCAAGGCGTCAGTCAGAGCATCGAGTTAGGTCTCTGGACTTTGGCTACCAAGGGTCACCACGGCATCACCACCACCACCTTCTCCTTTTTTGTCTCCTCTTCCTTTTTATTCCTCCCCTTCTGCCTTCGGTG